>NW_027072089.1:24040038-25285645 GCF_038088225.1 Cyrtonyx montezumae | reverse complement strand
TCCCTTCCCTTCCCTTCCCTTCCCTTCCCTTCCCTTCCCTTCCCTTCCCTTCCCTTCCCTTCCCTTCCCTTCCCTTCCCTTCCCTTCCCTTCCCTTCCCTTCCCTTCCCTTCCCTTCCTTCCCTTCCCTTTCCCTTTCCCTTCCCTTCCCTTCCCTTCCCTCCCTTCCTTTCCTTCCCTCCCTCCCTCTCTCCCTTCCTCCCTCTCTCCCTTTCCTTCCTTCCTTTCCTTCCTTTCCTCCTTTCCTTCTCCCTTTCTCCCTTTCTCTCTTCCTTCCTTTTTCTATTTCTCTTTCTCTTTTTCTTTCTTTCTCTTTCTTTCTTTCTTTCTTTCTTTCTTTCTTTCTTTCTTTCTTTCTTTCTTTCTTTCTTTCTTTCTTTCATTGGCAGTGTTATTTTACTATTCTGATACTGCTGTATAACCATTTTACTTGGAAAAATATGAAAATAGTATATTCTTGCATTTCCCCATTCTTTCCTTTTCATTTATTTTCATCTTCAAAAACTCAAGCCAGTGTTGCTGAAAGCTAAGTGGAGATTGCAGCAGGTGAGAGTGGTGTCATAGGCTGAGCTACTTCATCAAAGTCAGAAGATGCTAGGCCAGCTGATAATTTTACAGAGATGCCACAGTCCATCAGTCTTCACAAAGTATGCAGTGACAACAGGCAGTCCTATGATTTTAAAAGTTTAAAGTTATATGATGTTCTCTGTGGTAGGGGAGTGGCAAGAGCTATCTCAATCTAATTTTTGATGATGGACGTCACCCTGCCCAGCTTTCTTGAAAAACTCTCTATCCAGACAACAGTCCTTCAGTGCTGGGGAATAGATTTTAAAATCTTTGGTTGAGAGTAGCTATACTGCCATTAGACAGAACAATAAGGTGTTTGAATAGCCTCCCAGGGGGAGAAAAACAGTCTTGAGCATACTATTTGCCCCTTTTCCAAGTGTATTCTCTGACAGGAACAACAGAGGATGTAAAGCAGATGGCTTTTAGGACATAACTGTCAGTTTCAAAAGTCATATTTATACTGAGTTGAAAGAATTTGAAGATTTTCTTGTATAACATATACAGTTGGAGATATGTTTGTGTCAAAATACTATTCCAAGTAGATCTTGATGCAGTAAGGGTTTTGGCCACTGAGAGTGTTCTGTCATACTGGAGCACTGCTGATATCTGGCTCTCTTGTAACTGCTAGTCCATACCCACTGTGGGATTTGGGTGGCCTAAAAAACATCCCAGTGAAGTTTACAGTATCTGCCAATATAAAAATGTCCAACAATTTAAAAATCAGAGTTCACCGTCTTATAAGAGAGAATAATCTTTGCCTTTTAGACATAAAGCTAGAAGTCATGAAGTAGTCCATGGCGAAATGGGAAGTCTAAAAACCTTAAAGATACATAAAGAATCTTGAAGGCTCAGAGGGAGATCTGCAGTAAACCTTGTTAAAATTGATCAATACAACTCCTGTTCTTTCCAGAAAACAAAAAGAGGAGAGGAGAGGAGAGGAGAGGAGAGGAGAGGAGAGGAGAGGAGAGGGGAGGGGAGGGGAGGGGAGGGAGGTGAGGGGAGGGGAGGGGAGGGGAGGGTAGGGGAGGGGAGGGGAGGGGAGGGAGGGGAGGGGAGGGGAGGGGAGGGGAGGGGAGGGGAGGGGAGGGGAGGGGAGGGAGGGAGGGGAGGGGAGGGGAGGAGAGGAGAAGGAGAGGAGAGGAGGAGGAGAGAGAGGAGAGGAGAGGAGAGGAGAGGAGAGGAGAGGAGAGGGAGAGGAGAGGAGAGGAGAGGAGAGGAGAGGAGAGGAGAGGAGAGGAGAGGAGAGGAGAGGAGAGGAGAGGAGAGGAGAGGAGAGGAGAGGAGAGGAGAGGAGAGGAGAGGAGAGAGAGGAGAGGAGAGGAGAGGAGAGGAGAGGAGAGGGAGGAGAGAGGAGAGGAGAGGAGAGGAGAGGAGAGGAGAGGAGAGGAGAGGAGAGGAGGGAGGAGAGGAAAAGAGAAAAGGAAAGAGGAAAAGAGGAAAGGAAAGAGGAAAAGAGGACTCTTTTCTTGGGTAAGAAGTGATAGGATGAGAGGAAATTGTCCCCCAGTTGCTCAAGGGAAGGTTTAGACTGGATATAATGGAAGAACTTATTTGAACAGGCTGCCCAAGGAAGTGGTGGAGTCACCATCCCACAAAGTCTTTAAGAAATATGTGGATGTGGCACTAAGGGAAATGGTTTAGTGATTAGACTTAGTAGGTCCGCTCTGAAAATCTTTAAGATCTGTTCCAACCTAAATGATTCTGAAATTCTATATCTACAGTGATAATTTATTCCTTCATGATTTTGTTCTTAATATACATTGAAAGTGCCATACTGGGTAAAATGGGAGGAGATAAGGATGGATATACTGACACCTTTTCCCAAAAGCTGAAGCTCTACAAGGCTAAAGTGCATATTTTCACTGTCATAGAGGTCACTTGGTCGTGACCTCTATGACTAGGTCATTTAACTTATCTCTGGAACTCATCTATTGGACCTCAAAGACCACGAGAAAAGTGAAAAACCTTCCTGTTTTCTCATCTATTCCTGATCCAGATGAAAATCACCAACTTCCTTAAGTGCTGGGTCTATAAAAATCAGATTCTTCCATCTTTTCTTCAGAACAAAAGAAGCATTCCCTCTTCCCTTCTACTGGTTAGGGGCGAAGACCCAACTCCCACAAGTTAGTTCACTGTTTACATACAGCCCTTACATCAGTTCATCACTTAACTATAGCTGATCTGGTGGGAGGACATTTTGGTATTTAGTAATGCACAATATATACAGTCTTAATAACATGGAACATTTTAATGAACCTGCTCATAGTAAAGATGAGGTTTTGCATCTGTGCTGGAGATAAAATAATTACAGTTACAGAATTCTACCAAAGCATGCAGTGAAAATGACAACAAGAAAACAACAACAATATAAGAACAAAATCAGAAAAGCAAGCTGTATATTGGTTATTATGTCTATTTTTATAAGAGTGGGTCCAGTAGCCCTACTGTGATAATGTTGCATGGGACACTTATGTGAGTGTTAAAGAGATAAAAACAACCATAAAAGCATGGTGGTGTTTTGTAAAAATGTTGAAAATCATATATTTGCATATTATACAGCTAGTTGCAAAGCCATCAATCACCATATTATCTGTACATTGAGGATGATGAATGGTTTTCATTCTAATGAGAGAATCTAGTGACATGGGAGAAATGAAGAGGGCATGCATCATAAAAGCTTTGGCTCCAAAAGCTATGGTTTATTCTTAATAATATAGATTTATCTATGATTGGAAAGTTCTGCTTTTAATTTGTACACATGTCATGATTTAGAAAAGTTCAGGTCATTATATTTTTCATTCTTCCTAAAATGGCACTGTGGAAAAAGGTTAAAATATTAAACAAATTGGAATCAACTAACATGAAATATTCTAAATTGCTCAAAACGGACCATTTATTTTTCATCTTTAAAAGAGGAAGCATAAAAGATGACCAAGGTGGAAATACAAAGGTAGAAACCTCTTATCAAGTTTTTTTTGTAAACTATAACGGCTCTTGCTGTAACTAACAGCAAGATTACTGCAAATAACTATGCACTGTATAACTAGTCTGCTAAATAGAAATTGAACTAGTTCTAAAACTGTCATAATATATAAACTCTTCCATAATTAGCAATTATAGCAGAAGATACCTATCTTCTTATAACTATTATCAATCACTACGTTTTGAACCTGGAATTACAGTCCACTTAATAAGATCAAACAGTATCACATGAATGAATAAGGTCTAATTTGTTAGTGAGATGTAATAACGTAAAGGCCCTTGTGTGAAAACTGAGAGGAAGTAGGCAGAATTACCACAGATCTGGCTGTTATTTAACTGGCTAGCAGCATGAATGTACAGTCAAAAAATTAAATCTAGAAAGTGTTCTTTACTGAGTATGTATATTTTCTGTGTGTATTTTTCAGAATTTATTAGTGACTACTCATCATACCTCAATATTCTTAATGCTATACTGAAGTGAGAAATTTAGAAAAATACAACAGTCTTAATAAGACCATACTATATGAATTGCTATTAAGAGTAACTTCCTTTAATATACAAAAAAGTGTACAGAACAGACTGAAGTAATGGTTCTAATGCAGGTTAAGGAAATTTTGTAGGTTTAAACTCATATATGTTTCAGTATGATATTTGAAAAGATCATTTCTGAAGCTTTTGGTTGCCACTAAGAAGTGATACTGTGGCAGAGATCTTTACTGCTTGTTGCCCATCAGCTTTTGCTGAACAGTATCTTGGGCTTTATGTTTCAACTGTAGAAGATTTGGAATGGCTACATACAAATAGAAGAATTCATATCCAGGAGATGTTCTCGTATTTGATATCATATGAGTTTTTAAGGAACATGGATAATGCAATTCAGGGAATATTCCCTTCCTAGGAATAGAAATGAGTTTGGAAGAAGAAGGAAATAAAGAAAAAGCCTCTGGAAAGGCTGCTCATGATGAGTAAATACTGGTTTTCACCAGTCTGAACCACTTAGATGGGGCTTAACATAAAAAATTTGTACACTACCTTTCTGGTGGGACCTCTGATACCACTGTGCTAGGTGAGAGAAATAACTACAAACTGGGTCAGAGGATGGAGTGCTGTATTATCACTTGCATCCTGAAGTGGACAAGGCAGGCTCTGAGCATGAGTCAGTCTGCACTGCTTCCCTGGGGGAAAGGATGGCACTCCAGAAGGATGCCTCTAGGACATGGCTTCCAGTGACAGGTGACCGACCGTTGTTTTCCTGTTTACTGAAGTTCTCAGGTTACATGCAATATTCACCATGATACTGAGGGAACAAACCATCTCTTTGAGATGGATTCTAGTGACTTTTCCTCTCTGAACTCATCACTTTTTCCAGATAAAGAAGATGAAAAGAAAAGCCAAAATACGTGATTTGGTCTCGTATTGATCTGAAGTAAGAATTCAGCTTGAGTTGGAGTCTTGGAGTATCTGGTAAACCTCAAATACCTGACTCTTCACCTGGGTACTTAATAGTCATATCTTGTCAGAGCTGTCATAGCTCTTATGCTACATCATAATAGTTTCATCACTTTTGAAGTGGAGAAATCCAACAGAGTTACTTGACATGCTAATGAGTTACTTCAAGCAGGTATTCCCTTTGTTACAGCACTGGGTGCATGGGGATCACTCACCAAACATGCACACCAAGGAAAGCAGCGACTAAACATTTATAGGCATAGCATATACGTATTCATGGCATTTCCAAGAAATTGGTTACATCCTAGAATGTGGGGAGGGTCTCTGGGCCCTCTGGCGGTATCTTTGTGAAACATTTAGGGATTTGCACTGTGTTGTGTCACAACAGCAACTATGCCTACTTATCTTCATGGGATTCCCCTAGTGAGTTGCAAACAGCAACTCCACTTGTCTTCTCTTATCTTCAATGGAGCAAGCATTTCCCTGGTCCCTGTGTTCCTTACAAGATATGAGACCTAGTTTTAACAAGTCTATACAAGTCTTCTTGATTCACTTTCCTATTTACTCCTCCCAGCCAAGCTCCTCACTGCCATTTAACACTGTTTCAAAACCCTGACTTGTAATAACAAAATCACTTTCAAGAGTGAGGAAATTAAAAGATTCTCATATCAAATAAACAACCATTATATCACAATTATTACCTTTTTCTTTTAAATTTTGACTAACTGTGTTTAGACATTTGTGCATGTATGTATATTTTAAAAGCTATTTAGACTGAGTAATAAATGGAATTTTAATATCCCCTCTTTGTCACAACTGTTGTAAATTCCTCAAAAACTTTGTTTATTTGGAACAGGAGAGCTGAATCCTCATGCAGCTATGAGAGGGATATGAAAGGGACATCCTTTCTTATTCAGCCATGTGCCTTTCTGATGTATTTCTTGCCTTTTCAGTAATAATATTGCAGCTGTGAAACATTCATTATTATAGTGATACTTTGCTGATGTGTTACTTTCGAAATATAAAACATTGCAGTGTATCTACCATTTTTCTTTTTCAGCTACAAAGCTCAGTAATATTCAGGTCCTAGCACATGTATAAAGACTAATTTTTTATTTTTATATTCCCAAATATATTAAAAGTTATTTGTGATTCAAAGTTTTCATTAAAAAAAGAAGTAGTTATTGCTCAGATATTACATAAAAGTATAAAAACTAAGAGTATAAAAACCTATTGATTATTTTTGTGAATTTCTATAATATAGTGTTTATTTTAAAAATCTGATATTGCACTTTGAATTTCTGATATTGCACTTTGTGCAAGGACAAACGAGAAAAAAATGCAGCATTCATTTGCTTTTTCATTGCAGAAACAAAATTCACACTTATGATGAGTCCCAATGATAGAATAACAGATCAAAAAAGTCACATAGCTCCCTAGTTCTAAGACATGGATTTGCATGACTGCTTTTTAAAACAGAAAACATTTTTTGTTAACTTGAAACCAATAGGGAGGCCAAGTATACAATAGCACATTTTGTCTGCAAAGAAATAAAATAAACTGACCTAGCTATGAAGTAGCCTTTGCATGCAGGCAATCTATATAAGACTTCTTATGAAGCTGTCCCAGCAAAATAATATGAACCTGAAACTGAAATAAAATGAAACAAAAAAAATAAAAAACACAAGATAAGTTACCAAAGGATGCCTTTTTGTATGTCTGTTATTCTCAATTCATGGAAGTAAAGTATTGAGATTTCTTTATCAAACACTCCTCCTGTGTTAGTCAGTAGTTATGCTAACCCTCATTACTTTATCCTTATATTTCCAGTTACCTGATAAGTTTTTCAACAGCAGCTTAATACATTTATAAAAGGGACCAAATGATGCTACCAGGCAGTGTAGCAAGGGGTCAGACCCTTTCATATGGCAGATTTCTCTAAGTGCATACAGAAGTGTTTCTAGGCATGAAATGTATATTTCTAAAGAGAGTTAAAAGACTTCCAGTGTCATCAAGAACTGGGAATCACCTTGTCTTTATTTTCCTTGTGCTTTAGTTGAGACTTCAGGACGATCTGCTTCCATGGTCTTGACAGGCACAGAGGTGAGACTGGCTGACCTGTAGTTCCCTAAATCTTCTTTCTTTCCCTTCTTGAAAATGGCTGTTATGTTGCCCCTTTTCGAAGCAGTGGAAACTTCACCAGACTGCCTTTCAAATATAATGGATAGCAGCTTGGCGACTTCATATGCCCGTTCCCTCAGATGGATCTCATTGGTTCCCATGGACTTGTGCACCTTCCGGTTCTTTAGGTAGTCTTGAAACTAATCTTCGCTTAAAGCAGGCAGATCTTCCTTCTTCCAGTTCTTACCTTTGCTTTCTGCAGCTTGGGTGGTGTGGCGAGAGCCCTTGCCAGTGAAGATGGAGGCAAAGAAGTCATTGAGCACCTCAGCTTTCTCCACATCCCTCAGGTATCCATTTTCCTTCCAGAGAGGTCCCACATCATCCCTGAGCTGATATGCAAAACAACTCTATTGTATAATACTGCATTATGTACTTCAAAAATATGGGCTTGCATAGTGCACATATGTATTTGCAGGTATTTCAGAAGATTTATAGATATTTTAGCCATATGACTGCCAAATTACTGAATCTTCGCAAATCAAGCTTACAAAACCTTGACTTTTCAGAACAGTAGTTTTTATACAAGTGAATTATTTTGTGTTTCCAATAACTATTTTTTTATGTCTGTTTATTGTGTGGCAATGCACACAAACAGAAGAAATCAATCAGCCAAATGGAGCAGAGTTTGAAAGTGAAGATAATAATAACACTGTGGCCAAAACCACACATCTACAGGCCTGTCACAGATAACAATTTAATCGAAAGAATTTGGCACCTATAGAACTTTCAGGTCGCACTGAAGAATTAGCCTTCTGACTTTATTAGATTCTCTTATAACCTTTTTAATGTAATCTTCCAGACTATTTGAATCCAGATCCTAATCTGCAGACTTTTACCAATATATTTCATTGAAGCAGAAGTAAATCATTAAAACTAGACTTCCCTATAGGATAAAATATTTTTGTTTGGAAAGTGGCCTTACATGAACACATTTTATTAACAGAGTTGTTTACAAGTTGTGGAGAACTGGGTCTAGAAGCCTGAGCAATAACCATGTGATGCCTTGCTTCTGGATGTTAGGATAGCAGTGGGGGAAGAGATGAAAAAAAAGTTATGGGTTTCCCTGTGTTTGAAAAAGCTCTAAATGATTTCAGAGAAAAAAAGAAACACATTGTGAAGAAGAAAATAATTGAAATAACATTCACTTATGACTTCACAATTAGTTGGGGGATGCAGGAATAACCAGGATATTACATTTACTTTCAGGATCAAAACCAGACAAATGCAATTTTTGTATACTCAAGGCAGTAACATACTACAATGAGTTTGTGTTAATAACCATGTGAAACAGACCTCACATCCATTTGTTATGTTTTTCTTAAGTTATAATACATTTCAGTGTATAGTAAACCAAGTATTCAATTTTTTGGCTCTGAGGATGTAGCTCTTAATAGAAATTTTCTTTCAAAATGAGGGCTTTCTTTTAGTCTCTGCTTTCCTTCTACACAAAAATGAATATTTTCTAGTAGGTGAATTGTCCAGTATTTCCAGCTGAAATCTATAACAATTAAATCATCAGCATCTGTCACTTAGAATCATACAATTGTAAGAATTATAGAATGGTTTGGATTGGAAGGAACTGTTTATAAGTTTGAACTCGATGCAGGTATTTCAATTTTAGATTAGCACTTGTGCACAACTATGTACTGTTAAAATACATTGTTTTGCGGTAGATATTGTGAGAGGTTTCTGTTTCGTGTCACCCCTTCTTTCCCTTTCTCATCTTCCTAGAACATGCAAGCAGTGGAACACAGATTGAGAGATGGTACTTTGTAAGCATAGTGCCATTCTTGTTCTTACCATAAACAAGATTTTTTTTTTTAATTGGAATGGAAATCTATTAAATTTCTGATTATTCCAAGATATTTTCACAGTCAAGTTGTGATCTTGGAGAAAACTGTCTTTTATACAAATGAATTTTCTTTCTATAATGAAAAATTTTTCATTATCAAAGAAATAAAATTTGGCCTCAAACTCCAAAACTTCATGTTGGTACCACACAAAACCTTTCAGCTACTCCAATTTCAAACTCTCTAGTATTTTCTATGGAAAAATTATCATCCCTGTCTCCTAAGGAAGAGCTAGCTTATCCTGATTACCTCTTTGGTATCTAGTACTTCTACTTAACCTAAATCACATTGCTTTAAGTTTGGAGTTTATCATATCAGGCCTAGTATCTTCATTAAATGCCAAAAAGGAATCAAAAGTAGGCAGGATGCCTAATTACAATAATACCAGATTTTCATATGGAATCCCTTGCTTCACTAAAATCACATAGTTTTCACATACACCATGTTTCTGTCCAGTTTCTCTTAGCAGGTGGGAGACTGGTGGGAGGGAGTGAAGTTGGAAACACTTTGTTTTCTATTAATGCCCAAAGTTTCTGCCTTTCCCAAGAAAAACACTGCAACAGACCATCTGTGGGGTTCACACTGTGGCAATACCAGACCACAGTAAATGAAAGACAAGAAATGACCCAGTTTAACTGGACTTTACTGTTATTATAAAAAATCTGGTCCTGTGAAGTCCTTTAAGAGGTCCATTTTCCTTTTCTGAGTATGAATCAGCACTTCTGGTTAATCTTTAGCAGCCATCTGGTTCATGCCTTGCACTAGCAACAAGGAGAATACCACAGTTTCACTAGGAAATATGTTAAACAAATCCGAATATGTCACATGAAACCTATTTGTGTATATTAAATTGATTAGTTCTTTTTTATTCTATAATATTAACATATAACGTTAGTAATATTAGAGATTCTTTATTTTTAACATTTGGAGTTTCAAATATCCCCTTTCTTTTTCTAAACAAAAGACACTAGATCTTTCATTATTTTCCTTGTATCATTTTCCCTATTCCTTTCGGTGCAGTTTTCTTACACTATCTCATATGTGGAGGATGTCCTGTTGGACACCAAAGTGTTGTTTACTACAGTGGGGTAACATGTACAAATTTCCTTTGATTTTAGTCAAAAGTAAGTATGAATTTTTTTTGCATAATATTGAATATTAGAAAATTTTTAATATTTTTTTTTCACATCCACAAGTGCTATCCTTAAGTAATATTTTCCAAAGCTTCATTTGTGCTAGAGGGTTCAACACAACCAGCTTTATGAAATGAGTTTAATTTTGTTAAGTTAAACTGTAACAGGGGAGAATCAATTTTCAATGATCTGAAATGCTTTCCAACAAGGTAGCAACAGATTAACATTTGAGATTCCTACAGAACATTTCCAAGGGAGCCAATATGCCCCAAATATGGTTGAATTCACAAGACATTTTATATTATCTCCAAGACAACCTTTACTGACTTTATTAGAGAAGCGGATACATGTAACTTAAACAAGAAGGGCAGAAATAAAACACAGCCTGTTAAATTTACAGCAGTGCATGCTAGCTCAACCTGATGAAAACCTCTGCTAGGTTGTCAATATGACCTCATTTCTTATGAAGGTGTTTTCTATGACTCACGAAGAACTTGTGCATTTAGGGCATTTCAAAATAGCAGCTCAGCCGGAGTTCAGATAAATGCTTCTGATGCTGCTCTGTGAGGTACTTGGGCGCAACTGGAGAAACTATAGATACCCTCAGAGGAGTCTGCAGGCTAGGCTGCCATTTAAACAGCCGTCTTCCACACAAAAACAAACAAATGAACAAACAAAAACCAAAAACAATTCCACAACCTTTCCATTTGTTCATATCCGTAGTATCAGATAATCTGTTTTGTTCCTATCAGTGTGTGTGTGCAGTTATGTTGCCATGGAGGCTCTTTTTCCTCACGTTGCTGTTCTGAGAATCTCCACATAGCAGCTATATGCAAAACTTCCCAAGCAGTGGAAAGGTCACTCTTAAGTTCCCACTAAATGTAGGTTCAAATAGGTTTAATGAATGAGTGCAATACCTGGCAGAAATCTTGTTTTGGTGGCACTGCAATACATTCATATGAAAAGTGAAGTACAGGGTGAGAAAGCTCACAGGCAATTAATGTGTACTTTACATCATTTAATACATGATACCCAAATGTATGATTTCATTATTTTCTATCAGTGGAAAGCCTCACACTGAATTTTGACAGAAAAAAAAAAAAAGAAAAAAGAAAGATATATTTTATATCATAGATCCTAGCCATGTCATCAACCCTCCAAGTTTTGCAGAGAAATGAAAACTTTCTAGGAATGTCTGGGTTCTGTGAGAAAACAAACTTGCAAGAACAGTACCTGTGTATGTACAAGTATTAGATTAATTGGCTGAGATTTACTGATTATATGTTCTCAGTGTATTGATGTGATTTCACTTGGTACAGCTGTCTAACTAGTAACCTTGTGTTTCCAAATTATTTTTTTCTGGCTGAAGACTCCCAGATATCTAGGAGTGTGTCCCAGACTATGTTCACTTTCCATCCAGTTCAATGAAGAGTCATCCTTCACTGCAACTTCTATTATTCTATGAAAGAACAGGCAGACAGGGCAGCAGCGGTTGATGCTGCTGGTTATTCTTTCTCCCTCTCAATTGCATAAATTGTTCGTTTCCCATTAAAACTGAAATTTTGGCTCAAAGGATGGACTCCTTCATGATGCAAGGCAGAATTTGGATGTCCAGAGACCCTCCTTTAGAGCTGTCTATTGAATGCTAACAGTTCCCATGATGTCTTCGGACTGGAGAAAGCTTCAGAGCTGCCAAAGTGTAGAGATGGCGTATTAATACCAGGAAAATAGGAAAGTAATTATGCATTTGAGCACCAATATGGATACCTACCTATTGCAATTATGAGACTCTATTATTTTCTATTTTTCTAGGATTCCTACAGAGAAAAGTACATCACTCTCAGTGGGAATAGATTACACTCTGAAATAATTACTCACTAATTAGTAGACTATCCCCATGGTTTCTTGCCCCATACTTTCACCTGCTGAAATATTTATCATAGAGCACTACATGTAACACATTTTATGGATACTGTTTGTATCAGAAAGTGGTGGTTTCTCCATGCCTTTCTAGCCAAAGCACTTAAATGACCCTCCATTACTCTGGTATTCAAATATTCTGCAATCTTTTAATTTCTTACTGAAAGTGCAGCTGCCTTCAAAAATGGATGATTGATGCATAGAAGGCATAGGGAGCAGATCCACAGGGTGATTGAGAGCAATAGGGAAAGTTTGCAATATCTGCGTTTCAGCGTACTCCCATGGGATCTCCATGGTGCTGCCTGGGGCACCTGAAGTTCTCTGCAACTTAGAAATAAAGCCAGGGGTATTGCAAAGGGATTTTGCAGCAATTGGCAGCGTATGCTGCAGAATGTCCAAGTTAACACATTTTTAATATCTAGGAGAGGCACAAATCATATCCATCCTTCCCAAGAGATTTGATACTTCATTCAGACTTACCAAAGATGCTTTCATCAAAAAGACCTTTGTACTTCCACTGTCTGGTTGTTCCTGACCAACATGTACTATAACAATGTTGCAGCACACAGGCTATGTACAGAAGGCTCATTTTCAGTGTCATCATGTTCTGTTTGCCATCCTGGGGAGCATAGGCAGGACCCATTATTTCCCTGTGTGGAACAGAAACAAATTTACATTCATGAGCAACAGCAAACATCTTTCAAGTTTTATAAAGGTATACTAGGCTTAAGCCTGCATCTTGCAGGCATCCAAAAATGTCTCTATGACGAGTATGGAAGGCTGCTGTCAATCATATCCATTGCTGTCAATAATACCTCATGTTTTATGTACGATCTGCTCATGGCTGACCAGTCAGAACAGGTCAGTATCCAAGGGAGTGGCCGGAACGTTTAGAAGCCCTCCAGTCTCAGAGGAATAAATATCACTAATGAAGCTCTGTGAATCCTAATTTGCCATGTTGGTCTGTAAACAACACTTCTTTTTATTACTCCAGGGTAGTACTTCTAGGGCCTCTAGGGGTTCCACTGCCAAACAATCCTCCGTATTGTTATGTCTTGGTTTGGTTTGGAGTTTAACTTGCCTATAATCAAGGGATAGATACATGGATGGATGGATGGATGGATGGATGGATGGATGGATGGATGGATAGATAGATAGATAGATAGATAGATAGATAGATAGATAGATAGATAGATAGATAAATAGATAAATAGATAGATAGATAGATAATCTTACTTAGAGTTCCTGGTGTTAAGATTTGGTTCATAAACTTCCTGAAAGTTCATAAAGGAAGTCTTGAGGTGGCAAATTTCTGGTAATGACTAATGATACTGTTGGAAAGAAGAGATGAATGTTTCACTCTCTCAGCAAAAAGCACTGTATAATTGCTCTAAAAATTTTAATAAGGCCTCCTTTAACAGTTTTAAAATATTTAGATCAAAAATGTTTTTATAAAAGCTTGTCATCGAGGTAAGGCAGTTTAGACCTCTCTTTTATTGTAAATATACTTACGTACGTATTGTGTATGTGCATTCACATACATATGTATGTGCATATGCATATGCATATGCATATGCATATACATACACATACACATACACATATACATATGCATATGCATATGCATAGATATTGTGTTAAAGACTGCAGAAAAGCCCCATTTTGAGCATATGACTTAGGAATCATGGACAAGATTTGTTCAATAGTACTTCAGAGAAATGTATAATTTTCTCTTTGCAGCTTTGGGAAATTTAAAGTCCTATTGCACACTCCTTAAATATAAAAAAAAAGTTAAATTTGCTTTAAATCTTCAAAAACTGAATGTTCATGTGACTACTTCTGAGTAGTCTGCCTTTGCCCAGCGTAAAAAAGTCTTTACTTTCTTCTGTAGAAAGTATTTTCAGTGTTTATATTGCCTCTTCAGTGTTGCTAAGTTTGAAAAAAATGGAACATCCATCATCAGGAAAAAAATACCATGTTTACTGAGAGCACAGAAGCTTTCAAAATGAAAAAAAGATTGCTGTTCTCTTCTTTACTTACTCTTTCTCCTGGTGAAGGGAGCTTGAAATCATCCCCTATTCTTGCAAAGACTTTTTATCCCTATTAGTCATACCTGCAAAGATTCTCAGCAGTGTCTATATCTGTGGAGTTTAATGACTTCCAGGTCATTCTCGGGTAGGAATTTAATTATTCTCTTGCAAATCTTTTCCAATTGCTGATGATAATTCTTGGAGACATGCAGACTTGTATGTTTTGTATGGTGGTTTATGACACTGTTTAACCTAATTATTTCTGAAGCCATATGGCCTAATTTAAAGACTCTAGATTAGTTCTATTTTTAGGCTTCCAACAATTTCTAAGCTTTCCCCTGCTGCACCCATGTTACATAAAACTGCCAATACAGTAATAGGTTATACTGTGTCATCTAGGTGCAAGACTTCAAAGATCCCCAAATGTGACATTTTATAGAACTGTATAAAGTTGCATCACTGGACTCTATTAGTAGCGTCTGTGTTCTGAGATTTCTCCAGGGTATCTGAAATGTTTTATCTGTATCTATCTGAAACATTTAGACTCTTTTCTGTCTGAGTTGTTCCAGGTACTGACTGAGTGTGCTAATTCCCTTTATGGTTCCTGTTTATTACTATTTTCATGTTATTTTCTGTCCATGAAATTTAAAAATGCATGCATATCTTATTTCTAGTGCCATTACCATATCTCCTTTACAATTTAATGTAATCTTGTTTTTCATATGATATGAACTACATATGCATCATTGCTTGCACAGAGCAACCTAATAGCATGTGCAAAATAAAATGAAATAATCTCGTAGAATGAGAAATGTTTGTTATATCTTCTTAATCAGATCAGTTAAGATACAACATATGTTGACCTTGTTTTTTTATTGATTTTCATCCAGTTTGGATGTATTATGCTGTTAAATGGCACTTCATATTTTGTTTATCACTGTGTATATTTTGTTAATAAAGTCCCATGGAATGTTCTGTGCCATTATTATTTGGTTAGATTTCATTAGTCTTGCTGAAGTCTTCGGTAAATCAATAGAGTAGAAGTGAATGTTTTTGTTTGATTTTTTTTTTGCTGTTAGTCATACTGATAATGAGGGAAATGTGATTTCATTTCATTGTTGTGGATTTGAACTTGCTGCTCATGTTCAGAGCAGCTTGCTTCCTCACCCGTTTATTCATTCTCAGCAGAGCTGCCTTATACAAAATTTTATGCAGCTGCCCTTAGTGCCCCAAACTCATCCAAGGGGTCTGTACAGGGTGTCCAGTTGCTCCCTTGTGAAGATGGGGAAACAGTGGGGAAACGGAGTGTGGGGATTTTTCTTCTCAGCATGTTAGTAGCTATTTGGTGTTGTACTACAGAGGTTATTTGTGCTGTAACAACTTAAAGGGAAGGAAAAAAGTTTTGGATAGGCTGCTTGGGGCTCACAGAAGGCACAGTGTCTAAATCAGGATCAAATTACCTCTTTTTAGGATTGGGAATGTATGGTAGCAGTTTAAAAGTGCGCACTTTCATGCTACAGAGAGAATATTCAGCTCTGTTCAACTGAACTGATCTATGAAAACAACTGTAGCAGACCTTCAGGCATAGCCTGGCTGAATCACTAGTCAAAGTAGACAAGTTTTGATAATTTGATAATCATTTTGGATGCCATTTGTGAATATTTGAATATTTCATCAGCTCCAAGGTCTAGGAGAGTGACCTGAGCAACAGTGGGAAGGACCTTGTAGATCTAGAAAAAAATCTGAAATTCAAATGAGTAGATCACAGGGAATCATCTTTAATTGAGTTATCAGACCCAGCAACTACTGTAATTAGTTGTTTTGGCATCATATTCAATAGTTCAAGATAAAGATAATTAATTCCTTCATTCATCTCACTGCACTCAGGACAGCTGTCTTCACTGATATTTTATATGGCATTTTCCACTAAGACCAAATGCATTGAAATATCAGAAACCCACTAAAATCCTATAATCCCAATACGACAGAGAAGATGGGGCAATAGAGAAGAGATAGTGACAATATTAGTGTAAGATTGAAGAAGTAGAAATGTGCATGAGATAGAGAAAGGAATGAGAGACAAATGGTTCTAGTAGTGGGCACTGATTGTAAATGGGACAGTACAGAACCTTCATCAAGAACACCTGTAGAGACTGTCAATGAATCCTTAAAATGTAGAGAGTGAGGGGCTGATATGAGATAGTGTGTGTATTTAGGATGGAATTCTAGCATGCAGAGAGAGAGGTATAGGCAAAGTCTGATGGATTCAGTGAGTTCACTTTACGGGGGCAACACTGTGTTTCAATCATTTGGAATTTGCTGAATATAGTAGAGAAGATTATGTTAATTGGAAATAATATGCAGTCTCAATCATCTAGCTTATTCTGCATAGCCAGTGTGGCTCCTACACACTCTCTGAAGCCCCTAAACATCTGTGCCAGCACATATCCCCAGCTACAGTGAAGTCTTTTCTACATCATATTTCAGCAGTGTGTGGTGATAGAGCAAGGGGAAATGGTCACAAACTGATGCATAGGAAGTTCTGGACACAGTGCAGTGACAGAGCAGCGGCACAGCTGCACAGAGAGGTGGTGGAGTCTCCTTCTCTGGAGACGTTCCAGACCCGCCTGGACGCCTACCTGTGCAACCTGGGCTAGGGAGCTGCTTTGGCAGGGGGTTGGACTCCGTGATCTCTAAAGGTCCCTTCCAACCCCTATAATTCTGTGATTCTGTGATTTTCTTTTAATTTATTTTTTTTAACTTGAATTTACATGAGTAGCTCTGAAAGTAATGGCTCTTATTTATTTCCGTGGAAACTACAGCTGATACAAAGAGCTCAGGAACAATGTTTGATAGGGCAAATTTTCAGTTACAAAACACTATTTTTAAGTATAGTCACCACCACTAGGTATGCTTTTTTGCCGGTGATGAACAGTAGCCTGCATGATGGGCTTATAAATATGTGCACCAGCAGAAGTGACCCACTGTTAATGTTGCCACTACTGAAATGCACCACCAACCACCACCTCACTGTGTTCACATCTGTGCTTTGATTGATGAATATGAACGATTGCCATTTTTACCACATATAGGAATTCACACTTCTGCTTCATATGCACTTCCGTTATCAGACACCATGTTGTCAGATTGTCCCTTTGCTGCCCTCAGTCACATGGCAACAAAATGTAATGGAATATTGGTAGGAAAGTTCAGCCTTTACAGCCATACCACCACCATCTGCCTCCAACATTGAAGGACGACTTAATAAAATAGCAGGCATTACTTTGGGAGCAGTCTTCATAAATTAACCCTCATCCCAATAGTGATTCAACCAAACTCAATAAATCTAAGGCAGAGATATGACTGTTAACAGGAAATGATTATTTTGGTGCATATTAGTGCAGTTTGATGTGAGCTATGTTCAGCTGACAGAGTAGTCAGCTGCCTTCAGTACTAATTTTCCTCTCATTATTCTTTCAGTTTTTCTGCTCTAATTTGATACTGCTTTTCTTCTACCTTTCTCTTATCCTGAAATTGTTTTCAAATCTCTTCTTGGCAACATCTGATCTTGCTGTTCATTTTCTGCCACAGTTCCGCTAATAGAGCTGTAGAATAATCATAGAATCATAGAATGTACCAAGTTGGAAGGAACCCACAAGGATTGTGGAATCACACAGCACCACCCAAAATCAAATCCTATGTCAGACAGCATTGTCCAACCACTTCTTGAACTCCAGCAGCTTGGGGTCATGTCCATTATCCTGAGAAGCCTCTTTCAGAATTCAACCAATATGCAAAACAATAACATTGAACGAGACAATCCATTTCAGTTTCTTAGATTTGGAAATCTCTTCAACAAATAATGAAAATCTCCTATGCCCTACAGGTTCTAGACACAGATTAGATACTTTGCTTGCAAACAAGACCAAGCAAGCTCACCAGAAGAGACCTATCTGTTTTATTAGTGTTGGTCTGTGTTATGTCAATGATAAGCACTGATAATCCTTATTTTGATAATAATGCAATGAATATTAGAATTTCTTTTAACAAAAAAAAAAAGTATCCAATGAAGTTCTCATTTTCTAGTGGATTACTAAGTTTTTCTGTTTGTGCATTTTGTTTTCTTTTATTTACCCTTTTTTTTCTCCTACTTTATTTTACTGTACTATGAGAGTTACATCCAATTTAAACAGGGTTGGGTTTTTTGTTTTTGTTTGTTTGTTTGTTTGTTTTAAATAAGCAATAAACCACGTGCTTGATATTTTTCCTCTTGCTGAAACATATGCCAGTTGTTTACTTCTAATCATACGTTGTACTTGGAAATAAAACAGGATGAGTACACACAACCGAAGGCCGAACGTTGGAAGGTCCTTTGCTGCCACCATGTGATATAATCTTCAACTACATTTGCTCTTAGGGGCTCTTAAGAACTTCGGGGTCGAAGATAGGCCAGATGTTTGAAGGAATCTATAGATGATCCATTATTATTAGTGTACCTGAAATTGAGATTCAAAAATTATTATTTTTTTTAAATAAAAATTCACAAGTTAGAACTCTACAACGAATGAGGATAGCCTAGTTTGTCAGAATGGGAATTTGATACTCCTAATAGCCAAATGAAAAATGTGGAGCTTAGGCAACAAAAAATGCTAGAGGGAAAATCCTGATTTCTGTTTTAGATGCCACACTGAGACTGCGATTCTGATCCCACAGCAGTCTCTGAATTGAAGTATGCTGTTGTGTAGAGGTAATGGCCTCATATTTTCTACTAAACAAATGATAGGAATAAGTTAGAAATTGCCTAGAAAGCATGTGTGTTCAGTTCCCTCTTCAGCTGAGAAACTTTAAAATAAATATGTTCTCTTTTCAAGGGTGATCATAGGACATACATAGCCTGGGACAGTCCATAGACAGGACTACTGGTGAACCTGCAGGCAAAAAGGAAGGAATTCATGATCCAAATCACATCAGTGACTTTACACCAGTCATTGAATTTATTTACAGAATTTGTATTAAAGCTCCAGGTCCTCCACCACATCTACAAGTCATCTATTTCAATATAGATTTTTAAGTCAGCCATGTATTTTTGACTAGTTACGCAGAGAATTGGTATATAGGGCACTTGAGGTTTATGAAGTAGTAATCCTCTGAACCATGTGCACCACTCAGACATAACACCCAAGGAAAGATCATTCATTCCACAAAAGGGATTACTTTTTCAATTCCGAATGTTTTTGTTTGTTTGTTTGTTTGTTTTTGTAATTTCAAAATATTAGCATGATCTTACTCTTATAAGCCAGATAGATTTACCCCTGCAATGAAATGTCTTTCTCTTAGTTTGTATGTATATGACATGAAGCAGAAGGTTTGTTTTGATCTTGAGTGACTCAGCTCCACTATCTTCTGATCTGTGTAATGGACAAATCTAAACTTCTGGTTCTACTTACGTTCTGTTTGAAAAATAGATATTTGCCCCTAAGTTTTTGTTTTTGTTTTGTTTTGCTTGTAATGGTAAAAAAAAAAAAAAAAAAAAAAAAAAAAAGGAAGTACATCTCAGGCAGTACTTTTTTAAAAATAGAAAGAGAGAGAAAGAGAGAGAGAGGAAGGAAAGGAAGGAAAGGAAGGAAGGAAAGGAAGGAAAGGAAGGGAGGAAAAGAAAGAAAGAAAAAGGAAAGAGAAAGAAAGAGAGAAAGAGAGAAAGAGAGAAAGAGAAAGAAAGAAAGAAAGAAAGAAAGAAAGAAAGAAAGAAAGAAAGAAAGAAAGAAAGAAAGAAAGAAAGAAAGAAAGAAAGAAAGAAAGAAAGAAAGAAAGAAAGAAAGAAAGAAAGAAAGAAAGAAAGAAAGAAAGAAAGAAAGAAAGAAAGAAAGGAAGAAAGGAAGAAAGGAAGAAAGGAAGAAAGGAAGAAAGGAAGAAAGGAAGAAAGGAAGAAAGGAAGAAAGGAAGAAAGGAAGAAAGGAAGAAAAGAAAGGAAGAAAGAAAGGAAGAAAGGAAGAAAGGAAGAGAGGAAGAAAGGAAGAAAGGAGACAGAGAAAAAATGGCATAAAGAAGCAGAGCAGAGGAACAGATGTTTGGCATGCAGCCATGGTGTAATGAACTCTCTCCACCCTGAATTCTGTATTTTTCTTACATTGAAAAATAATTAACTTGTAGAGCAGCGGGATCAGAGAGCCACAAATGTGGTGATCGAGGCAATTAGCCCCTATCAGAGACATTGTTTCAAGCTCTTTGAAAAGCCAATTGAGTATTAGTAGTTATCCCTTTGCAGTTAGATGAGCCAGACAACTTTTCAAAGAATAAGTTTTCATTCTGTAGCTCTTTCTTGCAACAGGGTGAATTTAATAAGAAACTCCAGCCACAGTATGTACGAAGTCCTAATTGTGATACTTAAAAAAACAAGAGAAGAAAGCAGCTTTTTTTTTTCCGCAAGCTCAGCAGAATTTACAACTTTCACATTGTGACATTATCTGCCCACATGTACTTCCTTGACTTCAAATATGATAAAACAAGTAGGACTTTCTCTTTGTTCTGAAATTTTACCTCCATCAGAAGAACAGAAGCTTCACAGTGAACAACATTTCGTTGGGAAGCACCTCACCTGATCTTCCATAAACCCCAAAGGAAAATACCTTGTTGAACATGCCTCAGATTTGAAGCCTTTTGGATAGGTAGGATTTTTTGCTTTTTTTTTCCTTTATTCTTTTTTTTCTTTCCGTTATTTTTTATGGTTTTTGTTGTTGCTTTGTTTGTTTTTCATTTCCTGGCAATTCATTTCATTCAAAGCTATTGCTTATCAAGAATGGAATAGATGGAAACAAGAAGATCTTCAATAATCCTTCTTCTTGGCTGTCCCACAGATCAATTCTGTGCATTATCATGCAAAAATATTAACTGGTCTTGAAGACATTTATTTTGAAGCATTAAAGAGAGGGACTTAAAGAATTTTGGAGATCTGGGTACCAAAATGTGCCTATATATGTGCAAGATGAAAATAGTTAAGAGTGCTATGAAGGAACAGCTGAATAAGGAATAGCAACTCTATCAGTAATTTCTTAACTATTTTTTCAGACTGGCAGTTGTATGTTTAGTATTACTCAATTTACTTCTCAGTGATCAAATATTTTAATTGTGTTATGTGCTTATGAAAAAGATATGCATGCTTAGTCATAAAAAGCTTTAATTAGAATCATAGAATCATGGAATTACCAAGGTTGAAAAAGACCTCCAACTTCATCTAGTCCAACTGTCCATGTACTGCCAATATTTCCCCCACTAAACCATGTCCCTCAGTACAACATCTAAATGTTTCTTGAGCACCTCCGGGGATAGTGACTCAACCATTTCCCTGGGTAGACTGTTCCAGGGAGGAACATTTCACGTTTTGCTCAGATTTCATATACTTCTCCAAGGTAGTGGGCAGTGAAGACTTTTTAAGATTCTGGTACAATATATCCTACATAGCAACTGATTATGAGTTTTGTTGGATATATTTAGTAGTAATCAACATGTATGGCAATTCCTTGACAAATTGAATCTACAAAGCTAACTGGAAGAATTCTTATTTGTTTTGTAATAACCATACTACCAAGGCTTAAGGAATTGAAACCATTCAGATTAACTAATAGAAACAATTTTTATATAAGACCACAGGGACATTGCTGGTAGTGACTATATTGTATTCTTTGGACTCTTTCTGATGTACAAGTAATTGATAAAATACTTAATCATAAGCAATATACTTCTGGTTATTCTTTGGCATATTCTTGTTAGTTGAAAGCTTCACAGCTTTCAAATGAATTCTTCAGATAGGTCATTAGTTATGTCCCAGCTGCAACAAGTTTTGAGGCTCAGATATCACTACCTATATTCAGAATACCAAATTCTTCTTAATATACAAAGGAGCCAGTTGCTAGAATAGAAATTAGATTAAATCTACAATTCAAGGATAACCCACACAATCCTTACATGTAACTTGATTAACTGTAATAATTGTTACCTTTTATTGCAAATAAATTGCCTCTACTTCCATTTCAGCATAGTTCCTAGAGTAACTGCCCAATTCTATAACCAAAATTTTGTGAACCTTTCAAATTTTCTAGTAGCAAGTTGCTTGTCTTGCCTACTGTTGCCTGTAGCTAGGGTAGACAGTCTTCTGGCAGAGTGGCTGGAAGACTGTGTAGAGGAAACAGACCTGGGGATACTGGTTGATACTCAGCTGAACATGAGCCAACATTGTGCCCAAATGGCCAGAAAGGCCATCCTATCTTGTATCAGAAATAGTGTTGCCAGCAGGAACAGGGAAGTGATTGTACCCCTGTACTCAGCACTGTTGAGGCCTCACCTCAAGTACTGTGTTCAGTTTTGGGCCCCTCACTGCAAGAAAAACATCAAAGCCCTGAGAGCATGTCCAGAGGCATGGGTAACAAAGCTGGTGAGGGGTCTGGAGAACAGGCCCAATGAGGAATGGCTGAGGGAGCTCAGATTGTTCAGTCCGGAGAAGAGGCTACATTCCCCAGAGGACTTTGTGATGCTTTGCGTTCTTACGTGTTTACGCTCAGGGGGAAAGATAAAAACTGCCTGCGGCCACGGGACACTCTCTTTCCTTTGGGATGGACTCAGCAGTGGGTGCTCGCTGCCGTCCGCCTTCAGCGTTAGTGTAAGGACTTCGGTTTATCAGACACGCTTTCTTGCTCATTTTATTTGATTTATTGGCTTTAATTCCAATTATATTGTATTATATTGTGTTATTTTGCTTTCCAATATCTTATTTAGTAAATTAGCTTTCCTCCTCAGATCATTGCCGCTGTTTTGTTTTTAGGCCCATCTCCCTTTTCCCTTTTCCCTTTCCCCCTTCCCCTTTCCTGAGGCGTGGGTCGGTGGGTCCCCTGCACCAATCATCACAGAACCAGGCCGAACCTGCCCATAAACCGTTGACGTGTGTCTTTTCTTTTGTTAACAATTAAAAGTTGTCTGTTGCTAACAATTTTCTTTTTCCCACTACACTTGAGCAGAACTCAAAAACAGAACACTATCTGCAGACTTTGATGCCCTAACCTTTAACTGTTGAGCTATGATAGACATTAAAGCAATGTAAGAAAACAAAAAAATTCTTCTGCACACTAACAAGAAAGAAATGATGTTACGTTTGATCTGTACCACACGCATTTCTTTTTCTCACTCTGTGGAATTCTCAGCCTTTTTTTTTTTTCATTTTCCAAGAGGGAAACTTATGAAAGAGGATAAGGTGAAATTTTTATTTTTATTTTTTTTTAATTTTTGATACTTGTTTCTTTTACATTATTACAATTAAAAGACACACTGCCCTTTTTATGAATAACAGAATCATCATAACTCACTGCTAACTTGAGAATTCAGAGCCAAAATCTTTTAAGAACCATTTTCTGCTGTCATGGAGGTATATCTGCAAGTGATAATTTTTAGCTACACCCAACAATCATTGAACTGAGATAGGAAAAGTACATTCAGGTTTCCAATCATCCTCAATGTTAAATTGTTAAAATGGTTGCTAGGATGATTTTGGCATGAACCAACTGTCAGTTTTTTGGTGATACCAAATCTGGGAGGCAATTTGAGCCAAGGACTCTTTTAATAGCATTCAAATGCAGTTGTCTTGGAATCAGAATGTTTGTCCATATATATGGGACTGTTTCTATGGCCTGAGTTGTGTTTTATTTCACATACCCTCTACAGGTATATGTGAAGAAGTTTTCAACATCCAGAAATTCTCAAAGATACATCACTGCCAATAAGGAATGGGGAGTTATATGAAACCTCATCATTGAAAGTGCATGAAAAGAATTCCATTAGTTGATTGGAGAATTTATCCTTATTGAGCAGTAACATTAACTGCATGGGATGAACATGTTGCAAGGCTTGAGGAAAAAAAAAAAAGACAAGATTGTAGTAGGGGAGACAAACTGAATTTTGAGGAAAAGAAGAATAAATGATTTATTTGTGTTGCAGCAATCAGTCAAGTCTTTGTATAAGCCAAATTAACCTGATTTTCTCTCTCTTGCACTGTGGGAGATATGGGCAGGAGAAAAAGAAAAAAAAATTAAGAAAGTCATTATGACATTGGACTGGTCAAGTAACCACAAATCAAAGAATCATGTTAGTTGAACAGAATCCTTAATGGTCATCCAGTCCAACTTCCTTGCAGTGAAGAGAGCATCCACAGCTACACTAGAGCATCAAGAGGTGCCTGGTACAGCTTGCCAGCATCCTTCTGACAAACACCTGCTGCCTTGCTCTTACTCACTGAGTGAATTCTAGTATTTCAGAAGGTTGAAGGTCACAGACAATATGAAAAACAGCTAATTTGCTGATGCTCTGCAGCCTGAAGAGGCTTTCCTAGCTCATCTGAGTGTAGATTTTACATTACAGTTTGTTTATACAAGGATTTAATAGGTTGTCAAATATCAGCTATTTGATAAAAGAAAATATCCCCTGCATTTCCATGGCTTAACAGAGTTTGTCACCTCAGTGCCAAGAGTTCACAACCCATCCTAGTTCATTCATTTTCACTCTGAGCTATTTCTGTCCTTGCTGTTTTGTTTTTGTTCAGTTCTTTTGATTTGGTTGGGTTTGGTTATTTCTTCAGCACTGGTAGAAGTGTCACACTTTCTTTATTCTGATTTTTTTTTCTCCTTTAATTTACTGAAGTTGACAGCTTCTAACAGTGTTAATTGTAGCATTTGCAGCCTGTTTCTGCTTGATTGCACAATATCTACAGATGACCACAAGATGGCAAGATTTCCTCACTTTTCTGTGATGAGAAAAGGAAAAGGGAAGGGATGCAATATGATAGAAACACGATCAAAGTAAAAAAATATGAATAATTACTATAATTCATCACAATTCGTTTAGATTTCCAGTCTCTTGAGTAAGCAAAGAATTATGATAGCTTTAATTGATTTCTTCAGTCTGTTAAAAATGCTTATTTTACTGATGGGAATTTCTGAATATTAAAAAAAAAAAAAAAAGGTATATTTCTATTGCTCTTAGAATTTGCTAATCTTTCTTACAAATTCAAATAGTTTTCAGAAAACTAATGCTGGACCACTAGCAACAGGCACATCCAGAGCTGCATGTATGTAAGATTTCACTGAAAATATATTGCATTTCAACTACCAGATCTCCTTTGATTGATAAGGAAATAGGAAATCTTTTGATTGGAAAAGTGATGACTGATGGAAGGAGACAAAGCTCCAGAATTTTTCATAATATTTAAATTTCGATTTTTAACTTAAAATGACAGGAAAGGAGTGAAAATTCTTGTGTGTTATTTTTTCTATTTCATGTATATTCTTAAACATTAAAGAATATCACTTGATCTCAGCTTGTTCTTTTCTATGAAGTAAAATAATGAAGAATACTTTCAAATTAATTTGACATACTTTTATGATAAAACCACTGACACTCATTAAGAGCTTATGCAGCGAAATATCTCCTTGTTTTTCCCCCCATTAGCAGTTTTCAAATAGACTTTATAATTGTGTATTTATATTGACTTTATTTTACAAAATATATTTTAATAGCCCCCAACCAATCAACCCCACAGGCAGATAATTCTGCTGCCACAAGAATCAGAACTATTTGTGCACTGACTCCCTCTTCACAGGCCTAGATCTGTACTCTTTACTGCGTGCCTCTCACACTGTATTGAGTTTTCCACTGAGCTCACGAATGCAGTTACACAGGTGAAGATTTGCCCTTTAATGCAGCTAACCCTATGCACAGTACTGTTGTGTAGGTGGAATATTAAACTAAAAATATTGCAATTAAAAGTCTATGAAGTGCTCAGAGCACAGCAGAAAAGTGAAAATATAAAAATGATAAATATACCTTCTGGCCAGAAAATAATGTTCCTATTCTTTTTATGCACTCCTCTTGAGCAGGTATCCGTTTTCTCAGCCTTATCACATCTGTGGCTAATGTGAGTAAGAAACTCTTGAGTTACAAACAGATACTTAAAGTTGATGCTATCAAAAAATGCTAGAGGTTCACACACAATACCTATTAAAGGACAATTAAAATATAGTCTTAGGTAGGGCAACTTTGCATTTTCCTTTTTTCTGAAAACTTAGTTTTGAGCAAAGTAAGTAAAACTACATATTATTTTAGTGGTGTTCCACAGGGGTTGGTGCTGGGTCCAGTCCTGCTCATCATCTTGATCTTGACCTTGATGAGGGGATAGAGTCCACCTGCAGCAAGTTTGCTGATGGTACAAAGCTGGGAGGAATGGCTGACATGGTGGAAGGCTGTGCTGCTGTTCAGCAAGACCTGGACAGGCTGGAGAGATTAGAAGAAAGGAACTGGATAAGGTTTAACAAGAGCAAGTGTAGAGTCTTGCAGCTAGGGAGGAATAATTGCATGCAACAGTAAAGGCTGTGGACCTGCTGGAGAGGAGCTCTGAGGAGAGGGACCTTGGTGGACGACAGGTTGACCATGAGCCAGCAGTGTGCTCTGGTGGCCAAGAAGGCCAATGGGATCCTGGGGTGCATTAAGAAGAGCATGGCCAGCAGGTCAAGGGAGGTGATCCTCCCTCTCTACTCTGCCCTGGTGAGGCCTCACCTGGAGCTTTGTGTCCAGTTCTGGGCTCCCTGGTACAAAAAAGACAGGGACCTCCTTGGAATAGTCCAGCGGAGGGTCACAGAGATGAAGAAGGGCCTGGAACACCTCTCTTATGAGAAAAGGCTGAGTGACCTGGGTCTGTTCAGCCTTGCAAAAAAAGAAGACTCAGGGGGGAATCTGATCCACATCTATAATATCTAAGGAGCAGGAGGCAGAGGGATGAGACTGGACTCCTCTCTGCAGTGTGTGGCAAAAGGACGAGGGGAAAAGGCTACAGACTCAGGCATAGGAAGTTCCACACAGATGTATGTGGAAACTTCTTCACAGTGAGGGTAACAGAGCACTGGCACAGGCTACCTGGGGGAATTGTGAAGTCTCCTTCTCTGGAGACATTCAAGACCCGCGTGGATGCCTACCTATTCAACCTGGTCTAGGAAGCCTTCTTTGGCAGGCGGGTTGGACTCGATGATCTCTAGAAGTCCCTTCCAACCCCTAGAATTGTAATTCTGTGATTCTTACACTTATTACTTTGAGGACAGGTAAATATAAGTGATAAACTCTTTAATTCACTTAAATTGTTAAATGTCATTGATTTTGATATACATTGTGCTTATTTAGTCCTACTTATGGTTTACATCCCACACACTGTATGTATGTGCTGCTTGCTGTGATCCGAGCCTCCTGTGGTTTTTGACAAAGATATTCTGGCAGGATCCAGGTTCAGTATTTGACTTTCTTTCTCTTGAGCCTTCTTGAGCCTTGTGCTCCAGGCTTACGATCCTTGCATTTATAAACCAGTTGTTTGTTTGTTTGTTTTTAATATTTCCTTCATTGCTGGTTCTTTGAAGATGCTGTTGTTCAGATTTTGACTTTTTTTGAGGGCAGGAAGAAGGTAGGGCGGGCTGTGGTAACCTACCGAGTTTAGGACACATGGCATTTTTTTGGACCAAGACAACAAGTTTTCGCATGAACTTAATGTAGACATCTGTCTTACTCCAATTTATAGAAGGGAGAAGAGGTTCTGTTTAATATATGTATACCCGATGGCGGGACTAAGACACAATGGGTCAAATGTTAGTCTGACCAGTCTATTACAAATCCTAGTTGCTTAGGAAAATGGGGAAGGGAAAATGGACAATAGAAAAAAGATAGGAAATAAAAATCAAGGAGTCTCTGTGGAAATCAAGAGAGAGGTAGTCACCACCATGGGTCCAGCGAGGTTAGTAATTCAGATGCTGGTCTCCAGTAGCGATGGGTCATTTATGTTTGGTTGATGACTTTGACTTCTTTCCCATATTCTTAACAAAGGTACAAACTTATAATTTTAAGTCCAAAGTGGTCGAGTCAGCACTTTTTGGAGAGACTGGCTTTTGAACTCTTTTGTTCCCATCTTCCTGGCCTTGCCAGCAGATAAGAGGGAGCACAGAGATGCCAAATTGTATCTTGCCTTCACAGGATACAATGGATACAGGATACAAATCCACCAATCTCCCATACCAGTTATTTGGTCACAGGCCAGGCCTTCTGCCAGTAACCACTCCTGATCACTCTCTTTCAAAGGCAAACACCTCCCAAAGATTTCAAATGTAACACTGTCCACAGAGTGTTTCTGGCTGCATGACACCCACCACTGCCTCCTAGATAAGCCAGTTTTATTGCAAAAATGCCTTAGAAAGCTTTGAGGCGTTTGAACAAACAATTGTTGTCTTTCAAAACATCCGAAGCCTAAATTTGGATTTTAATTTATTTCTCGATAGAATAGTGCTGCCTTGTAATTTCTGACATCATTTCACAGGCCTAATGACTTGATCTTCACTTCATCACTCCGCTAGAGGGTGCTTTGTTGCTATTAAGGCTTATCTTGGTACCAATAGATATCAGCAAACCAGTTATTGTAGAGGAGGTAGAAGAGTTTTTAAACACAAAAAGACAACGTATTCCATTTGTTGCAAATGCCAGGTGAGAAATGAGCACAGGTGAAATCACATCACAGAATGTGCTTCTCTCTACACTCTTCAATTAAGCAGCTGCTGTTCATATTAATGATTTTGAGAAACAACTATGGTTTCAAATAAAATTTTTGGATATTCTTTTATTCCATGAAGAATTCTCTCCTCCTTCTCAGAAACTGGATGTCTTTACTGGGTTGCAATGACATCAAGGTATGCAGCACTTAGAAGGGCCAAGGACTGGTTGATGCCTACATCCTGCTGCTAGTAAGCAGATTTGTTGAAATCAGTCTAGCAGCCTTGTATTCCAGTCATTCATGTACACCTTACATTAAAATAAACACTGCAGACAGAATTCTGTAAATATCTTCATTTGAATTGTATAACAGGAATACAAATAAGAAGTTCTACAGAAAAGCCCCACATGCCCACAAAGAGCAACATAAAATTTTAAAAAGCAAGTGTAATTAGTCACAGTTCTAATTGTTACAGCAAGTTGATTACATCAACAACCACAGGAACAAAGCATAGAGGACCTTGCCTCAGGAGGAGCTTTTTGATTTGGGTTTGGATATTGCAATTGAAGCCTGAGTCAGAAGGTGGCAATGCAGGCCCAGATGTGAGATTGAAGTTGCCCTTGTAGCAACAGCCTTGGAGATGATAAATCTTGTTTTAGGCTTTTATTATTATTATTATTATTAGGTTTTTCTTCTGAGCAAAGTGTTATAGCTGAAGGACACTCCCTTAGACTTGTGTTATAAATGCCAGTGATGCTGGATGTGTCCTATCATTTATGTAAGTGTCTCTGATGTTGTTTCATAGTATCTTCTCTACAGATGACCTGCAGGCGGTTTGCAAAAACAGATTTTGTTTTGTGATGTTTTGATCTGCTGATGGCATTTATTTGAGAAATTAGGATTTTATTTCATCAAAAAAAAAAAAGCATCTGATGCGGAGAAAGGAGTGTGAAAATAAGGCAGAAACGTTGCTAGTGATACTAACATTTAATAAAGCTATAGGAGTGTCTGAGAGAGAGATTTAGAGAATCAAGCTGGGGAAACTGCCTAAACAAGTGAGAGCCAGTTTTGATGCCATTAGAGATATTTCCTTGAGACACAGAATGTCTCACTTTTGTCAGGGTAGTTGTATATGAATGAAAATTAATTGAAATAGGCTTTCTCAAAGCAATACTTACTGTTAATCTGAACTGCTGCAGGCAAAATACCTTATGTCAGATTGCTCCAGCAAAATTTAACAGTCTTTGGTAACAAAATGGATGTTCTGCCTCATTCCATCTTATCCAGGATATTATCACTGCTTCTCTGTCTTTTTCCATCACACTGTGTTCACCAGTTCCCTCTTGTACTCACATGGTTTCTGTTTCCCTGGAGGGACTCATTCTTAAATTTTAACATCTGGTGTTTGAGATTAGTATTATATAGAGTTTTCTCAATCATGTTGCTTTATTTGTTTGTTTGTTTGTTTTATGGAAATTTAGTATGTAGGTGGAAACCTCATTTCCAAGCTCCCAGCTTGGAGCAAACTTATGGTGCTTTTTGTTTGTTTGTTTTATACGCTATGGAAAATGGAGGGAAAATATAACAAAGTTTGCATATTTGGCTACAAAAAGTCTCCAGATCAAAATTCTTGCATGAGAAAGAAGCAAAAGGCATCCATTGAGCAGTAATAGAGAAAGAATAATTGAAAGATTCTTCTTATGTCAACGACAATGCTTAAAACTTGACATGTGTTAGAAAAGCAGTAGATTTGTAAAATATTAGTGTGAGAGAAAGGATAAGCAAGTGCAGGCCAAGTTTGCTGACGTCTTTGCAGCTGAAAGACGTATTTAAAGCTGAGGTAGAACAAATGTCTGTGTTAAATTAGCAAATTAGTATTTTCTATCGATTTTGATTTTGATAACAGAAATAAATGGAAAACATGGAGAATTTTTGTTGCTGATATGGGAAATAAGTGAAAGCTAACGACTGCAAAAATATACACAAATATGAAATACATGTTAGTGTCAAAACTAGACAAAAAATAAGCTCCCACAACAATCACAAATGGTCCTATCTATTTTGCACATTCTGGCAAATTGTTGTAATAGATAAGAAATAGAGCACAGTGTAAAGAAGAAATAAATACCTTCAGTGCTCTCAGCTTGGAGAAGAAAGAACACAATATGTCATTTTTATTGAGGCCAAATATAATGAAAAAAATATGGTGCAGAGCACAGAGTGTAGAAAATGACTAGATGACTTCGCCTAATATGCCATGAGCCATAGCTTAAAAAGATGTCACAAATCAAAACAATCAAAATAGCCAATGGGTAATTATGTATCACTTGAAGGAAAATCCCCTTTCACCCTTACATTCTCTTTCACTGATTTGCCTTAGTATTTTATTAGTATGTTCAGAATGTAAATGTCTCACATTCCAGAGACTTGCTTGACTTCTATTTGCTAATCCAAGTAGGAAATGATGAATACCTTGGTGATAAACCTCTGTAATTGTCTGCAGTTCGACAATGTAAAGACCTTAAAATTTAAGGAAAGAACATTATCATCTTGGTCACGACTGGTTTTTATTTCAAGTATCTCAAATTTGCAGTTCATATCTCTGTTTCAAGTATGTTCCCATTTTTCATATAAATGGTGAATCACCTTTGGAATTTTGCACCATATGGATGAAGGAGTTTGCTCATTTAGTTACTCACTTTAAAACATAAGATTACATGGGTCTATTCCAACAATGTTCTGTTTCTTTGTGTAGCAATAGGATAATTCAAATTTAAGAAAAAGGTTACCTTCATGTGTCTTCTAGATTTATTTTTGAGAATGAAGTCCAACATACTTACAGAACTAAGCTTGGAAGAGTGTTCAGTGCTTGGAAGAAGTGCATATTTTGTCATATAGCAGATATTTCCAACATTGCTCTGGAACAGTAACACTATACCTAAGAATGAAGAAAATTCATAGTTAGCAAAGTATACATTTATTTAAATTACTAATTTTTTTTTATGGAGACTCAATAGTTACAGCTGATCAGGAGCTTTCTGGTTTTGTTTTATTGGTGCTTGTGTAGACCAATTCATATACTTGTCTTAAATTGCTATATTTTTTAATAGTAATGAGGTGAGACATTGAAATGAAGTGACAGTTTTATTTACATAGCATGGAGAAGCCTCAATGTATAAATCACCTGTGATGATGTCATTTCCTCTTGAATGCTAAAAACCCTTTTCTAATGATCCATAACTTTGCAAAACAAGGAAATAAGTCTGAATTATTAAAGGAAATGCAAAAGCTGAAATTGTCATTATGCAATTTAATTCAACTTTTCCTTGCAGTATTTTATTTTGCTTAACATCTGACCCTCTATAATTGTCAGCATGTCAGTATAGATCCCAGACAGTGAGTTATGGATACATCAATTTTTAGCTGCAATTACTAAGGGAACTCCTAACATGTTTCCTTATTTAAATTTTAGACAATTCCTTTTCATCAGTGTACTGAAGTGCTAAATATTACTGTGTTCTAATACAGTCATTCTGCTGAATGTTGACGCCATTGAAAATTTCCAGACTAATTCAGTAAGGTGCATTTACCATAAGAAAAAAAATTTGGCAGCAAAATGGCATGATTAGTCATATGTTTAACTGGATATACTTAGCAAATTCATCTCTCTGAAAGACTGGGCTATTAACTTCACTGAATTGGAAAACGAAGAACTGAGAGCCAAATGTTTAGTTAATTTAAATTAAAATTATTTTTATGATTGTCATGAATTTTGCTGTATAACAAAGAAGCTCCTATATCATGGAACTCAGTCATCTATGAATGTAGTCAACCGAGCCATATAATAACCTCTAATTGACAACTGATAGAAATTCGACTATTTTCTTTATCTTGGACTCATTAGTAGAAAATACTGCATTCTTTAACCTCATTCTATATTTTCAGTATGATATCTCATAGGCACATTTCCCTTTCACCAAAGTCATGTTTTGAAGGTTATTTATTTGATGTTATTAAGAAGCAATTCTGCTATTAATACGTGAAAAATAATTTTGCAAACATTCATTTGTCTGAATGAGAGCTGATCAAGAGACTCATGTCGTTCTATCCTCTGTAGGAATGTCAACCTATTTAAAAATAGTCATCACATATTCTGCTGCTTTTAGAACTGGGTGAACATTGTGGCAGTGCTCTTAATGGACAGATGTAACTGTGAGAAAATTTATCAAAAGTTGATTTGACAGGATTCTATTTCTGCATTGGACATTTCCATCCCATGTATTGATTTCCAACACCTCCCCTTCCCATTTGATGATATGTTCAATATCATAACTGCTGTTCAAAGATTCACTTGCAAAGTGTTGAAAAAATCATACCATATTCTGAAAAGAAATATTTTGTAGTATTACATATGCTTAACATGATCTTTCATTTCTTTTGCTCTGCTCTTTCCAAGCATGCAGGAATGTTTTCCAGATAAAATCAGTCTGCTCACTCCCTGGAAAAGTCTGATGGTGTGTTTGGTGCTTTGTTGTTTGTTTTGTCTTTTTTGTTCGTTTGTTTTGTTTTGTTTATTTTTTTCCTCATTTCTTAGTACATCTCAGATGAAGCCCTTCAAATCAAAACATATAACAATAAGTAATGGTGGCTAAATTCAATGCCAATCAGAAAAGCAAAGAAAAATCTTCTCATGCTTACTTTTTCTAGAGTTTGATTCCATGATTAGCAGGACAATGATTCTCCAAACTCCACTTTCTTAAATACCTTAATTCCTACAGAGCAAACACTGTTCAGAGCTCATCTCTTCCTTACCTGTGTAAGATTTAGACTGATCACAAAAATACGTGGTTTTGGTTTTCATTTACCAAGAAGCAAACTGAATCCAGGTTAGCTTGAATCTACATTCAGATCAGTAATGTGTAGGTGGCTTTAAATAGGAGAATTTGACTTAGTGTAAAATGTAGACTATTCAGAGCCTTTTAATTTTTGATTAAAACAAAACAAAACAAAAAAAACCCTCAGAGTAAGGTTTTGTCTGATTTTAATTAGCCTCCCACAAGTTTAATGTTCCTGTCATAATTCAGAGCAAAGGCTCTCAATTCATTGTATACTAATTATAATTCTCCTTTCTGTATATTACTGCTTAAAGGGAGGAAATAAACCCTTTTTGGAAGAACTTTCATCTTTGTCTTATCTTTTAGAAGTCAATGACTTCAGCACTTAAGACCAGCCTTGTGCAAGCTTCTGAAGCTACCTTACTTGTTCAGTAGTAGCAAGAGCAAGATATGCATTCAATGCAACTAATATTCATATCTCTTGTATTTGTTATGAATATTAGTTTTAAAGTAATTTGGTATACTTTTATATTCTGAGACATGAGCAGGAATTTCAGTGTAGAGAAAAAATGGTGAATAGCAATATTACCTTCCTTAAATTCTTCTCTCTTTTGTTTTGCTAGAGCATCATAGAGGACGTGTTCTAGGGAGCCTGCTTTGACAAGGAGGTTGGATTTGATGATCCCTAGAGGTCCCTTCCAACCCCTACAATTCTGTGATTCTGTGATTTTGTGTGTTTACACGCATAGTATCTTAATTATTTACTGTGATGAGAAAGTATTTTTCTCTTCTTGACTCTCACAGGAATTAAAACATTCTTTATCTCTACAGTTGTACCAGCCTCTCTCTTCAGATTGTCTTTAGGTCACTGAAAACACTCTTCTGTTTCCTAGGTTTCAGAATCACATTGCAAAAAAGTTGCTCTCTTCAACAGTCTTTCCAAGATGCTCTTAGTTACTGTGTTTGTTTGAAACATCACTAAACAGAAAACATGCTTCATTTGGAAACACTTAATAATGCAAAACAGTTTTCTGATGCTCTTTAGACTAACAGAATCATAATTCATAGAATGATTTGAGTTTGAAGGGACCTTTAAGATCATCTAGTTTTAACCCCCTGCTATAGGCAGGGACACCTCCCTCTAGTCCAGGTTGCTTAAAACCCCATCCAGCCTGGCCCTGAATGCTTCCAGGGAAGGGCATCCACAACCTCTCTGGGCAACCTGTTCCAATGTCTCACTGCCCTCACAGTAAGAATTTCTTCCTAATATCTAGTCTAAATCTACCCTTTTCCAGTTTATAGCCATTTCCCTTGTCCGATTGCTACATGGTCTTAATCAGTGACTCTTGCGTTTAAAATGTCGAATCTCTAACTGTTAGCAAGACTTTTAAAACGCAAAATGTGTTTCATGTGTTTGAAGTTCTTTTCCTAAAAGCATAAGGAATATATGTAAAACATTTTCATTAAAAAGAAGAAAAACGAATTTGGTTTGAAGTGTTGTAGAGCACTTGTGTTCTGTAAAACCTGTCTTGATTAAAATCATATTTGTGTTTAAAATAGTAATAAAGTATTTGTCGTGCTGTAATTATTATCCCCCCAAATATATTCTGTTTCTACTTAGAATGATACAGTCATGGAAATTATCTGTGATTTAGTTGTAGTGGCTGGAGAAGTTGAACCTTTGAGTTACACTGACCCACAGTATGTGTAATCCTACCATAGGCATGCAGTCCTGTTTAGACTGGGGAAAAGACACCTCCTGCTCACCTCCTGCTCCACCTAAATCAGTTATGTCATTAATTTTAATTTAATAACTTTAATAACTTAATAATTTTAATTAAAAGAAAAAGTAGGAGCAATTGTACAGTTGAAGCACTGATGGTACTTCGCACAGAATGAACAGACCCTTATAATTCCAAGGATGTTGTTGTATGTGTGCCGATAGCATTACTTCTTTTGTCATGGACTGTTGGTGAATTGATATAATACAGATTTTTCCATCTCTCTGAAAATGAATTTTGTTCTTCTACTTTTCATCTCTGTTAAAGGCCTTATTCTCCCTCTCAAGCCAGCCGTTACATTGATTGATTGTGACTGAAATTGTCTTGAATCCTACAAGTGAGAAAGATCCCATACAGCGAGAAAAGAAATTGGAACATTTTCAGCTTTCTCTTGATTGTTTTATAAAAGCATTAGTCTGAAATAAGAGGTTGAAGCAGCAGCTGTTCATTGGCTGCGCCATAAAACATCATCAGTTTATATTGCTGTGAGCCATACACTGACATTTTAAGTGCCTAATTTGTTCACAAGAGGTTCTTTCTCAAGTTCTCCATGTTTTGTAGAGAAAGTGAGATACAGTGTTCACTAGTGAAGAACAGAAAATGTACTTGCATATGCGACAGAGCTTTTTAAATAAACAGACAATTTTCTATGTGTTTTCTTTAAGTGGTTATGTCCAAAAAAACCCGAGACACTCAGGTAATTCTGAGCCCCTAAGCAAAATCAAGATACTGAAAGATGCTGGGTTTATTTTCCACGCTCTTGGTCTATGGGGGAGTGAATTTTGTTCTGAGGGTTTGCCCCATTAAAGTTAATATGCAGGAGTGTCTCATCAGAGTGATAATAAAAAGGAATGTGAAAAGGAAAATTGAGTAGCATTGAATTGCTTGTCACTCTAATCAAATTGAAATAGATATCATCTGTTTTCAAAATATGACAGTGGGTGTAATTCACAGTTAAAACAACTCTATACTGAAATTGAATTATTTTGTTATTTAAGTAGTTAGTTAGATTAATAGAAAAAAAAAGCTGTCCTAAATCTCTCAAAAAACACACCCGTATTCAACACATTATTTCTCTAGTAATGATAGAATATATGAACATTCTGATGAAAGCTCCAGCTGAGCACGTGCAGATCTATTAAAGCCTAAATATTTTATTAGTTCAACAGAGCTGATTTTGCTTTACATTTAGTATTTGTCCACCTGTTTGGCATTATCCTCCTGTGAGATCTACCAGCTGTGAGACTACGGAAACTTGTGCCTTCTGCAAGCATTATGACTTATTTCATATTTAACAAGAATGAGCAAAAACATATATGTATTACTTAACGACCTTTTGACCATTTTCCATTGGGATTAAAAATTTACCAACTAATAAAAATTGATGCATTTTGAAATGTTATTACTGAACTCATTAGGATTGTTTTAATGACCTAGGCTAATGAAATTCTTAGTATGTCACTAACTAGAACAGACAAATCTGGTTACCATAAAGGTGATAGTGAAATCTCTACAGTTCTTTATTAAATAAATATGTTTTAAACTAGAGGATTGTGGGTTATTTTTCTGAATTTTGGACAATCTGTGAGCTACAACTTTATTATGTTGAGCAAAATGTTAGAGGTCATAGCCAATTAAAAAATTACTACATTTTGGAAGCATATATGTATAAGATTTTCTAGTAAGATGTTTAAACTGAATTACTAAAAAATAATATAATTATCAGAAAAATAGAGGTCACCTCTCAGTACAACATTTATGTAGAAAGAATTTTATTAATGTCAATTTTGTCAATAAATTTTGTCAACTTCGGTTTGCATTTGGAAAAAAAATTTGGGAGCATGCCTACCTCCTTTCAACCTCAAGTGTGGTTTAGTATCATAATCTGAGAACTTCAGACCACCCTTTAGGACTGTCTCGACTTTTACAGAGCTTTTTAGGAATGATATGAACGTAAATGAGATGTATTGTTTCTGGATGATGACAACTTTATCAAAAGGAAATAGAAGATTGTTAAGAGATTATTGAAAGTCAAACTAGCAACCAAAGCATTTAGCAGAACAAATGAAAACTGTCAGGACTAGACAAGATCTGGATAAAATCAAATTAAATATCTAAGAGCCTGAAGTTTGACTCATTATTTTTTTATTTTTTTATTTTTTTCCCCCAGATATTTCCATGAGACATAGCTTTTTATCCCTAACCTAAAATAATAGACAAATGTTCCTTGGATGGAAGAACAGAAAGCTTTATATTGTCACTACTGATCTATTGGTACCTCTACTTCCTTTGCACAGCACTGTTTACTGGAAAAAAATTAAAAATAAAAAATAAAATTAAAAGCAACAGGGCAAGAACTAGCAGGTATTCCTAACTGCATCATTTTTTTGGAACTTGGAAGAGAATAGCACTGGCCAAGTTTTGCTCAAGAATTATGTAAGACAGTGTATCTTGAGAGACCTAAAGCTCAGAAGACAGCAAACCTCTTCAGAGCCCTTGTCAGTCTTCAGGAAAGGGGAGAAAGATGTTGAGCTGCCCTTTGTCAGAAATCATCATTCTGAATAGCAGAATGGAAAGTTCTGACTTGCCTGTGATATATAGCTTCTTAGAGTCTTGTAGAAGTTACCCAAATATAATTGAGGACATATTGCAGTTCTGAAAGCTCTGTAAAGTATTTTTAGTGTGTATCCGCAGATGCCAGTTTCTGTAAATTCTCAATAAACAGTAAAGAAAAGATTCAGAACAGGGTCAACCTCAGATGGTCTCAGTCATTCCCTGCTGGAGAATCCCCTCTGTTTTCTATAGTAGAAGCTGGGCATCTTGGGTTCCTCAAAGTAGTGCATTTGGTGCTCCACACTGGTTGGAGTACATTCTCCCTGTGGCATACTAACCTCTCCCTGCCTAATGTGCTGCTCTACTATAAGGCAGGCTGAAGGGCTAAACCAGACTGAATCTTGGCTAGAGGTGCACTAGATGATGATTGCTATTTCATGTCATGTAAGGGATCTCAAGTAAGGCTGGAAGAAACTGCAAGATGTCATCTTCTCCATCCTCTATTCATACTCCTCTGAGACAGATAAAATCCTCTACCTCTTTTCACAGTTCTTCGTTAAGATACAGCTGCCTTTAACCATAACAATGTAAGATTGCAAGTGACTGATTTAAATCTGCATTGCCACTGTTCATACCAGGATTGTTTGAATCTCCAGAGATAGAAAATTAAGCATTTTTGGCTTTGTGTGTGTGTGTGTGCGTGCCAAGCTTTCATATATTTTAAGGCCAGTTGTGAAGTTCCTCCACGTAGCTGGCTTTGTTTTTCCTATTCTTTTGAGATTCTTTGAAATTTCTATCTTTACTAACAAAGAATTCACCTTCGGATGTGTGAGTGCCAATTCTAATTTTACATTTTCATGAAGTGATCCTATAAACTTTGAAAATAGCTAATCACAAAGAAAAAAAAAAACCAAAAATATGTTACATACCCTTGTTGGAGGAATTGGAACATGCTGAGAGCAGGGTAAGGGGTGGAAGAAAGAGCCAGAATAGTCTCCTAAGAATGATGGTGGTAGACATTGTTTCATACTTTTGTGATCGTATTTCTAAATAGCTCAGTCTAATGAGGAAGGCTTGACAGCGGATTCCTTAAAGATTAAAGATAAATGTTAGTCTATCAATGGGACAAATGATTTCCCTTTGAAGAAGCATTCTTGAAAAGGAGAAAATTGCCGATGGTGAAAGTAGGACTCGTACCTTGGGGGCTTTCTCTTGCTATCTGTAAAACAGTCTTTTGTGGTGAAGTGTTGTTACTGTCTGATAATGCTGATGCAAAGTAAAACAGGTCAGTAGAAAGGTAAAAGATAATAGAGACAAGCAACAGCTGAATTGTTTTATAAAAATCAAACAACTCCAACAAAATCTCATTTCTTCTGATGTCTTTTCTAAATTAGCAGATGATGGAAATACTGTGAATGTAACAAATTCATTCTAATGCAGCTTTTGATGAATACTTGAAATTTTTTTGAACTCTTCAAACTGTGTATTCTGAATATGAACACTCAGGCAAAGTAAAAACTTGGTGAAGTAAAGGCTGTTAAAATAGACTGTCTTTATGACTTTGGTAAAAGGAAGTATGACTGATTTGAAAGTATTATGCTACATTATTTCTCTTTTATCCACACGATCTTTTTATCCCCACAATCATCTGTGGATTGTGTACTAATGAATAGTGGACTCTTTGTGTATAAGAATATTTAAAAGCTCTCAGTCATCCTGCAAGAGGATTTGCAAAGCAGGATTGCTTCTCCACTTGGATTTCAGTGGACTCTGTAGGGGTTCTCCTCATGAAGGGTCAAAGCTTGAGAATTCAGGTTGGAACTGCTTGGAAACAATGACTCAAAGTGTCACAAAAGCCAGATAATAATGATTATTATCAGAGAGAGGGCGGGATACAAACTCTTTGAGATTCATGGCTAGACATCAGTGTTTAAGTTGCCGAATTGAGCTCTTTATTCTACAGGCAGTTTTTTTAATAAAATTATTCTGCTTTGGCACTCTCATCAGGCTTCATTTACCCCTATTTCTGGTTTGATTCAGGAGTGCAAGCAGGGTTTGTTCTCTTTTGAAATGCATTTACAAAACTCTTTGATTCTCCCTTATCACATGTAAGCATGCGAAATATAAACTTTCCTCTTACTTTGATTGCCACAGCCAGTTTAGTATTGTGGGGGTGTTCATCAGACTATGATTCGGCTAATATTTTATGCTTTGTCCGCAATACATCGTAAAGAGAATATGTTATCATAAAACTGTCATATTAGGTAAATGACTTTTATTGTAAAAGAGAATTTCATTTATCTAATATAAATTCCACATTAAAAAGCGCCACTGTTGGCTTATTGTCCTAATTTTTTACCAGGAAGAGATGCACACATGTCAAGTAAACGACTTTGATGCATCAATATTTGCATCATGTAATTGTTACTTGGAAGAGGTTAAATGTTGACCCTTGTGCGTATCATTTATTTCAAGACAAAATAATGCATATTATGTATGTAACTTTTTCTTAAGTATACATCATAAAAAATACCATACTGAAAGCTTTAGAAGGACATTTTCTAAGAACACTGTTTGGGTGCATAGAATTAAATGGTGAGAGACAGAACATGCTTTGAGCCTCCCCCATCTTTCTTTCTCATCTAAGATCTGCTCATTAAAAATAAAAGTGAAGATACATCCCAGATGAAGAGTTCATTGATGAGTAATATGCGACATTCAAGTCACTAGCTGTATTTTTAAAATGTCTGCATTTTTATTTTCCTGTTTCTGAAACAGCTTGAGAACTAAATTGCAGTAGTTAAAGAAAAACTCCTTATTGGGACTTGTAGGATGGGGAAAGGTAAGAGGTAATGTGGAACCTGCAGATTATTCTTTTGCCAACAGCAACAATGATCCGTAAAATTCATTGCAGAGAATCCAATGGTCAATTTTAAGAATATTTTAATATTTCATAATCATTTAAAAAATGTTTAAGTAATAGAATGATGTGTGACTAATTGTTTTTTGTTGCAAAGTTCAATTCATTTTTTCTCACCTCACAAAGTTTGCTGGTGTTCACCAGCAATCTACAAAATAATGACTTTTTAAAAGCTGTAATAATGTGAAACTAAATTTTAAGCTCTTCTATAGTGATTAGTAACACAGACAAACAGGAGGAGGATGCTGCGCCCACTCAAAGCCAGCCAGCATAGTCAAATATTTTTTAACTTTTTTTTTTTTAATGAACAGACATAGAATGATTCACCAAACACTGTGTATTTATATTATTTTTAGCAAACACATTTGACTGTACTGAAAAAGTAATCAGAGTTGTAATTAGCACAAAGTAAAACCAATAAAGACTATGGTTTCAGGGATCGTTGCCTTAAAACAAATTAATTATTATATTGTGAAATTTCCATTTAGTTTTTATTTATTTATTTATTATTATACCATTGCCAAGATATTTGCATACAAATACATGGTTGTAATAATATAATGCAAAGAAGAACAATGGAAAGATATGTGTACTGTTGCATATATTATGTATAGCATAATATCGAGAGCTAAGCAAAATAAAAAGTAATGGAAAATTAGCTGCTAGTGATAAGAAAAAGAAATGAATTCCATAGTCTAATTGTGGTGAGTGCTGAGCAAAAAAGATTGAGAACATCTTATTGAAACAATGAAAAATGGAAAATTTGAATAAAATAATACAGATGAAAGCCTTCAGGTAGGAACAGGGAAGAGCAAAGAAAGGGAACAAAGACAGACACATGAAGGAACAAATAGGATACCACAGGTCTCTGTGGTCTGAGTCAGATCATAGATCTGATTCAACTGGAAATCAACAGAGAAAAAATAAAGTAGGAAATGGGGGATTATCATCAGCACGTATAACTTGCTGCAGAAATACCAACTTCAATAGCTAGAAATTGATCAGTGCTGTTTGAGTTTATGGCATGCAGAGTCTTTCTGTTTGGTGCTGACATTTTTTCTGCTGCTATGTTTCATAATGATTTGGCCAAATATTTTCCTTCCCTTCTGCTTGATGGTCAATTTCTCATCTTTTTGCTGACCTCCACAGCAGAGATGGTATCATTTCATCTGTGGCAACTTTGAGACAATTGTAGTTGAAATATATAATAAATCTAAAAATGCAGCCATTCTTTAGGCCACGCTTTGTCCTCAGCTATGCTGATACAAGTCCAAAGCAAATGAAAAGATCTCCAGTCAGCTTTTGACAGAAGGAGAAAAAGTAGATAAATAGAGACAATACAAAGAAAAGAATTCTCTTCAGCAGCTAGAGGTGTGCCAATGGGAGACTATGGTGAAATACTGAATGGCTGAAAGGAAGAACTGATACTGCACAAAGTTAGGTACTGCAGATACAAGCAAAAATCTGAGAGGAAAAAGAGATGGGAAAAGTTTAATTTTAGAGTAGGAAGCTGATAAAGATATTTCTTCAGGTTTTGTTTTGTTTCTTTGTTGTTTTATTAAAGTAAATAACTGCTGGTCAATGTTTTTAGATTCTGCAAACTCTTATCTGTCTTTGAAAAGGTTTGTTTTTTGCTTTCTGAAACATGAAAGACCACCAGATGTAAATTATTTCTAATCTGAAGCAATGATGCTAGTTTTAGATTTCCTTGAGTAGTTCATAGACCTTTTGTCAAGCCATGCTTCGTAGATGGCAATAATACTATTATTATTACGTTCAAGACATGTAATTTGCTTTTTCTTCACCACACCTTCTATATTCCTGAGACACTTCTTTATGTGTGATATCTGAGTACAACATCTCAAAACATGAAAAGCCCAATTAAGAAATACTTTCACACAATTTTACTGAAAGCAAGTTTGTTGATAAATGTTCTGCAATTCTTTTTCTCCAACACCAGAGCTACCATTGTATCTTCATTCTTGAATGTTGTCATAACTGTCATCTCTGTGCCCAGGCAAGAATTTCCCCCCCTTTTCCTTGCTCACCTTTAGGAAGAAGTTTGGAGTACTGAAATGGTTATGTACAGGAATGTAGAAGATCATACAATGCTGCTGCTTTTTTTTCTTTTCCTATGTCCCATTAGCAGGTAGCAGTTAGAAAAATGAAAAACAAAAATATTATTAAGTAACTTTCCTCAAATAGAAATCATTGAAAGGCAATGCACAAGGAATCATTAAAAAAAATTGTACATTGTATGCTGCTTTCTGAATAACCTAGAGATAAGCCCAGAGCTGCAGTCAGGATTTCACTTATCAATGTGTTGACTTTTTTTTTTCCAATAGTAATTTTTCTTAAAGATTTAGCTCGTAATATTTTAATGTCCTTGTATATATAATCCTATGACATCGCAATGAAAAGTTAGATTTCATTAGTTTATGAGGTCATTTATGCAATTTTGGTGTGCATCAGAGCTCTTTTGAGGAATCTTGCTATCAGACTACCAAATAGCACGTCACTCCACTTCATCTGATTATATGATTCTTTCTGCTCTGGATTTTATTAGATGCTATAAAACACATTGGAGAAGAAAAAATAGGAAAGTAAATATATATTTTTCTCTCAGCTTTGCAGCAGAGAAAATAGCTAGAGCCAGCAGCATCTCCCCTGGATTTTAGGAGAATGGTATTACCCTGCCTTTCTGTGAGAGATTGCTGGTTACCTTCTGTCAGTGAGCAACTGTCTCGCTGCAAAGCAGAAGGACGACCTCTTCTCTTTTGTCTGTGTTCAAGGCAATTACTTCTTAGAAAGTGGAATTTCTTCAGAATGACTATGTACAAGAGCAAACGCAGAAATCAAAGATGTAAGTAAAATGCAAACTTTTTTTTTAATGCTCGTTGAGAGGAGGGAAATAAATCTCCAGCTTCACTGAAAGCCATGCCTTGCTTTATCCTGTTCTGGTTAAATAACACCAAAGAATCAGGAACAGGATTCCCTGCCAAATTTCCCACCGTTTCTGCATTGCATGAAAGAGCTTTAAAACAAAACAAAAAAAAATTAGCTCACTTGTTACTATGGTAACCCTCAGCAAGTGATTGCTTTTTAATATCAACAAAGAAACATTGATTAAATATAAGTTTAGTTCAGCCCACTGTCCTTTATTAGGGATAACAAGTGGCTAGTTATGTCGTTTGCCTTGTCTGGGTTGGCACACTCCCACCTGATAGACATCTTTGTGGGATTTGCTTCAGGGAGCTAACACTACCAGAACTTTAAGGGCAGTTGATTTTCCTTTGCCCAACTTTCCATGGAATTGACCTTAAATCACAGAAAATGAAATTAGGGTGAGGGGGCATGCATGAGTCTTTTGTGTATTATAGAGACTAGTTCTGAAAATGCACCTGCTTCTAAATGTATGAATTTCCTGGCAAGCACCTGTTTGACTTTTTAAATTGCAATGGTATCAGCCAGGGGAATTTTACTAACAATTTTGTCTCTTCCAGACCATTACTGCAGGGTGAGTGAGGCAAGTAAAAATGAAGTGCTGCAGGTCAGGTCATGAAGTATGTGTTGCTATAAGGAAATCTAGCAAGAGGCCAAGTAATAAATGGAGAGCATGTCTGAGGCTGAGAAAAGAAAAGATATTCTGCTAAGAAAAATGCCACGTAGAGACTGTGTGCTTTAAGGAGAGAGAGCAGGAGGGAAAGGCATATCAATACAAAAGAAGATAAGTTTGGACTTTATTTGGACAGGGGCACTGCTTCTGTTCAGAGTTGAAGGGATTTATGCAGCTTTATTACTGACCTCAGTTTTTATTCCTTAGAACTTAATTTGTTCAGCTCTCCTTCAGTCTTTACCTAAACAAATAGATGTGCTACATGTAGAAAGTTTGCAGGACTTAGATTCCAGCTGAGATTTCTGCCACAGAAATTGATCTGCTTCACATTCAAATATAAAGAAGGAGCATAAATTTTGTCCCTATAGCAGCGGTGAAAGAAAATTATTTATATACAGGCAGATATTAAAGTATTAATTATTCTAGTTCATTTTAACATACAAATTACTATTATTGTTATACGTAAAATGGGAGGTCTTTCTATAGTCAGCTGCTTTCTTTCCTACTGCCCTATGCAAATCTGATTTTGGTGTTCAGTAATTAAATTTGTGACTGAGTAAATCAGTTACATTTTTTATTTGCCTTAGGAGCATAGTCATTCAAGAGACCTTTGCACAAAATTCTTATAAAGAATGCTTTATGAAGAGAAACTGCCTTCTTCCCCTTTCCTTCCCACTTCCCAAGGAGAATCTATGGTTTGACAAGGGGAAAAAAATAAGAATGAAACATAATTATAACAATCCGAATGAAACAGAATCAAGCTTGTAACTGTGATAGTAGCTCTTGCACTGTTTTCTGTTTTAAACTGTCTCTAATTTTACTATGCCAGTCCATAAGATACCTCAATGAAACTTGCTTTGTTATATTAGATCCAGTGCTGTATTTATGGATATTTAATTGATACCACTTAGTTAATTATCAATAGCAAAATTATTAACAGACATATAAATCAACTTGAGTAATTTTGATATTACTCCTATTCATATTACTCAAAGCCTTTATGAATGACAGACTTAATATAAATAATTATTTTGAAATATCAGGCTTGTTGGTAACAGCTGTGTGAAACAGTAGATAAGTACCACATTTTCTGTACACTTAACATGCTGATTTTCTAACTCAAAACTATTTTTGGTGGCTCTTTATAAATAATAATGAAAGCTATTTAGTGTATAGTGTCAAGTATGTACAGGATAAATCATTTTTTATCCCCTCACTACGTCTTAATAAAACACTCAAACATCTTACATAAAACTAAAGTGAAGTTTTTAGGCTTTCTTATTCACAGAGGTTCTGTTTCTGGATTAGGTGTATGCTGAACAGTACTATAAACATTATCTTCCTGAAGCATTTTTTTCTTTAAGGTTTAAAGAAGGGATTAAAGTCATTTTGTACTTCAAATAATTTGAAAACCCTCAAATGGGTGGGAGGATTGGAAAATAGAGAGACTGTGACCTTTTTTTACATAAAACATGGGGAATCTCTATTTCCATTTTCTGTCCCAGGTTCATAATTGCTACTGGAGAATTAAGTGCAATAAAAGATCTACTAACCCATGTGCCTACATGAATAGGATAAAAGTTCCAGGTTCCCTACAAATATTTTTTCAGCTGCAGCATTGTACATAGCTTTTCTAAAGTCAACACCAGTGTTAATGCTTTGCTTTTGCAGTACCTTATTATTTTAATTCTAAGAAGAGTGGCACATACATTAAGAAATTCATATATTATTTATTTCACACATGGTTGTAACTGATGAGAATCAAAAATAAATATCACATCAAGACGTGAAACTTTTACGTCCCTAAATAAATTTTAGATTAAGGCTATTTCTGTCTGACTGTTTATCCTGCATACGTACACACATACTGAGTTTTCATGCAGATATACATCTGGATTTCTAGCATTCTTTATCCATAATTCAGGATGTTACCAGATCAGTGCTTGGTTCTCATTTCACTACATAAACATAATGACTGAGTGAGAGGAAACCACTGAAAAAAATACAGTCTTATAAACACTGAAAAATTGATAAACATGCCCTGGTGAAGCATTTCTGAAACAAAAGGTTTGACTATGGGGCATCAGCTATTGAGGAGAGTATGGCCAGGACAAACCTTGTTGTAGGCTGCAGTGCACCTGTGGGGCTTCTCTATGGAGAGGTTGTCATTCAAAGTCTCTAGAGATGTTGTGCCACCAAGTTGTTATGTTACCATTGCATACTGTAGCTTACATATCTGGAATAGTCATTGCTATCTTTATGTAGATATACTGTGAATTATGCCTTTTTATAGTATCATGCAAATCTTGTGAAGATTTGTTTTCTTTTAAAGCCAGCAGAGGATTTGTTTTGTTTTCTTTTGTTTTGAAATGAAAGTCATCCCACTTCCTTTTATCATGGTGATTTCTCTCTCCTCATAGAAGTATCACAAATTTAGTTTTGTTTAGTCAATTAAAATTCTTTGTCTTCATTCCCCAGTTTTAATTTCCTCTGTGCTGTAGAAATTTACATCTACATTTTTAAAAGGTTAATTAGGTGATAGTAAATGGAAAGCAAAATAAATTATTTTCAGAAGTTGTGCATGTAGATGCTGCAGTGTAGAATGCATGTGACTCACAGAAGTCATAATACCTTTGGCTTAAACCAGTGCAGTACTTCACAGAATCACAGAATTGTAAGGGTTGGAAGGGACCTCTGAAGATCATGTTTGTCCACTCCCCTGCTAAAGCAAGTTCCCTAAATACATCACACAGGAAATTGTCCAGGTAGGTTTTGACTGTCTACAGGCAAAGAGACTCCACAGCATCCCTGGGCTTCCTGTTCCAGTGCTCTGTCACCCTCAACATAAAGAAGTTTTTTCTCTTGTTTGTACAGAACTTCCTGTGTTCCAGTTTGTGCCCATTTCCCCTTGTTCTGCCACTGGGAATCACTGAAAAAACTTAAGAGATGTGCTGTCCACAGGGATAACTTGTGTGTTTTTCAAGTATCCTTACCTTCTTGTGGAAGGAATTTATTGTACATTTATAACAACTGGTGAGAAATTATGTGAAATCCCAGTCAGAAGAAATATTTTGTCCTATCAGCTTCTTTGCATTTCTTTCTCTATGTTCTTCTATTGATAAAATCCCACTTGCCATCTATTCCTCACAGATTTACTGTTCTCATCTAAGTGTCCACCTTTACAGATAGAATAATCACTGTCAACCATTAAAATAGATTTAGCATCTGTTGAACCTTGTTAAAGCACAGTTTGATCAGCCCATGATTACTTTCATCTCCTTTTTGCTTATTAGGGCAATAAAGAGTCCCCAGTACTGACTCTGCTGCTCAAAGAAAATAGCAGCCTTTAATAAAGTGTGTATTAGGAGTTAGCAACTGGAAAGTGAAATCTCACTGGGGAAAACAAGTGTAGTTACTGACCCAGATACATATAAGACAACTCTGCCTCATTCCTTGAAACATCAGAGACCCAGACAACAAGGGAATATCTCTTCAGCATGATGTAGAGACAGCTTTCTTCATATAAAGCTATCCTAGAATAGCCCCAGGATGTTCCCATTGCTTCATACTTTTTGAATAAGTAGAGTTCAGTGCAATTAGGAGAATCAGTAATAAGACTGAATAAAAAGACATTCATGACCTGCAGGAGTAAAAATGTCATTGAATATTCACATCACATGGATAACATCTTTATACAGATATATATATATATAATTGTTACTCAACAACTCAGAGACTTCAGGGATAGAAGCACTACTCTCATTTCTTTGAAGGGAATTCTTTGTGACCTGAGAAGGTTGGCTTGTTTGAAATCATTCATTTCACAATGTCACTAATAGTAAAACTTAAAACATATGTCCCTCAGTCATGCATACAGGGTAAATAAGCTGGAACTTTTTCTTTGACACTTTTTCGTGTCTACTGTATACTTCCAAAACAGACATTGCTTTTCAGTTTCTGGACTGTGTAAGTTGCTCAGAAGTACTGAAAGGTATTTGTTCCAAAAAACACCTTTTGAGAGATCAGTAAGCTGACCAAACTCTGTGTGCCATTCTCGCTTGATGCTCCCCACTGCTTTTTTGGAGACTGCCTCCAGTAAGTAAAACAGAGGTTTTGACCCTGTCAAAGGAGGAAGTACTAAGAGTGAAGAGGAAATCCTAGGGAATCAAGAACTTATTTACATTTTCTCTTGAATGTGAGAAGGTAAGGAATAAACAGTATCAGGACTGATAAAGAAGGGACTTGTAAAAAACTGGCCTGGGAGTCGAGGTTAACTCACCTGAAATGTGTCTAGAGAAAGTAATGAAGAAATCTAGTAAATCTTTAAGGAGGTAGAACAAAAAACTTAAGAGTAACTTTGTCTTCATTAAAAAGGTTATTATAATTATGTTGGAAATATTTCCTTACCTTGCAAATATAAATTAGTAGAATTATGGGCAATAATTAAGTTTCAGAAGGAATAATCATTGGAAAGCTAGGCAGACCTCATAAAAATGCATCAGCTGCCGTGAACAATCATAAAAAGGGAATTGTTAAAAAAGATGAACATATGCAAATCATGTAGTCTGGATTATGTGATTTGGAAAGTATTAGGGGAGTTAGCAAATGAACATACTGCACCACTGACAGTTTATATGTAAAAGGTCACTGAAAATGGAGGAAAATATCAGAAATATCAATGTAATCCTGGTTTGCGCACCAGAGATGAGAATCCTAGTTCTCAACTCTGCTCATGTTGGGAGAAAATGCTGCTGACTTCATCAGTGCCACAATTTATCATTAGTAAAACACCATTCATAGTGTGCTAGTTATCAAAACTTATATGTTTTGGGATTGAAACACTCCACCAATGATCTGAGGTGTGGAATAACTGGTAATAGTTTTAAAATGTGAAATCAATTAAAGTAACAACCATCAGATCTAAGGTAATCATATTCTAAGGGAATCTATGTGGGAAGACAATTCTGGCTTTTAAATTGAGCAAACAGAAGTCCAGTGATTAGGTGGACTGAAGTTAGATGAGTGCTGACTAAAATACACATTTTCTGAGTGCAATCAGTCATGGAGACAATTTACAAAAAGTACATGCAATTTCTCCCTCTGTCACTTGGTTTTGAATCCAGATTGCTCATCTATTTTTAAAAATCTCTGAATCATATCCAGTGGACCCAATAACACAAAATTGACTATTAAAATATCATAGTACACGCTACTGTGCAAGTCATAAATAGTGCTGTTGTATAGATTTAAAACCTCCAAAGCCTCTAAAAGTGTGGGAATCGTGAAGGGACTCCACACTTCCTCACTTAACACTACATGAATAGTAGCCTAATAAAATCTCTGTACTACCCTGTAGCAGAGAAATCTACATTTTTGCTCTGTAGGAGAAAAATACTTCTGGGGTTCAGATCATACAGTCTACTCTCTTAAGGCAAAATCCACTGATACTTTTTTATAAAAAATGCAAACAGGACAAGAGAATGTCCTCAAGTCACACCAGGGGGGGTTCAGAATCGATGTTAAGAATTTCTTCTCAGAAAGAATGGTCAGGTGTTGGAAGAAGCTACCCAGGGAGGTGATGGAGTCACTGTCCATGGAGGTGTTTAAGGAAAGGGTAGGTAGCATACTTATGCATATGATTTTGAGGGCAATATTGGAGGTGGGTGGATAGCTGGACTAGATGCTCTTTACCAATCATAATGATTCTATAATTCTATGATTCAGCACAAATTCTGGTTTGTTAACAAACTTTCTTTTTATAGCCAACCTGATCTATTCTGTTCCCTTTCATATACTTTGTAAGAACAGAACAGTAAACACCTCTATACTACTTCCAGTTCAGTTCTTAATTTCAGACACAGCTTGTACCTGTGCCTTTTCATAATTAAAACTACTGACAGAATGAAATCTTGATCTTTCTGACAGGTGCAATCTCTTCTGAATACCTCATAGTGAGTTTTTATTACAAAATGTAATATACAAATCTAAAATTCAGAGAACTTCTTAGAAGTGGTACAGTGTCATACTTCCCGCTGTAACCAGTGATAAGATCAAGCACAATGTGTATAATTGAGACCTTAATAAGAAAAAAACAATCATAACATTTTAAAAAAATGCATGTGAAATCTCTCAGATAATTATCCAAAATCTGATTAAAAGGATTCTTGCTGGTTTTGAAGCCTCAGCCATTATCTAACTACTGCAGAAACTGTAACATCTTTATATTCAAGAAGTCACTTTTAGATTCAATTCACTTTTAGATATTCTTTGCCAGTAAAATCCAGGAACATTTCTAGGTGTTCCTCTTTAAACTTTCCCCTCCTCCCTTCACACACAGCTCAGAAAGAACACAGATCTCAAGTGCAATAGGGTGACATTACAGTAAAAACTGTGAGCACACATGATCAGTATTTTAATTTCAGCTCCTATCTGTGAAGCACTCAGTCTTGCATTTTCTGATGACAAACAGAAGTATTTCAGCTTTAAATGTCTGTTTTCCCCATTCTACCTCATTTATTCTGTGGCGTTTTTTGTTGTTGTTGTTGTTTCGTTTTTGTTTTTTGTTTTGTCCAGTCACTAGTGTTTTGAAGATTCTGATAAATAGGCTGTGATATTGGCTTATGTTATGGCTTAGAGTTACACAGAGCAGTGGCACAGCTGCACAGAGAGGTGGTGGAGTCTCCTTCTCTGGAGACGTTCCAGACCCGCCTGGACGCCTACCTGTGCAACCTGGGCTAGGGAGCTGCTTTGGCAGGGGGTTGGACTCCATGATCTCTGGAGGTCCCTTCCAACCACTACAATTCTGTGATTCTGTGATTCTGTTTATCTTCCCCTGCCTAAAACTAGACATATCTCTTTCTTGTTGTCCTTTGCAGAAGTCTGCAGTGATCTCTATGAACTACTTGTTTTTATCTCAAATCCTCAACAAAATAAAGGATGCCTGGAGATGCTTTTCACACACACACAAAAATTATGATTGCATATTGTGTTATAAGATTTCTTTTGACCCCAATGAGTTAGAAAGTGCCTTAGAAAATTATCCAACCATAATTCTTTATATAGAGAGAGCGCTAACTGTTATCCAGATTGCTGATACCTGTCTTACTAATGGTCTCCAAAGGCGGTTGTAGTGCTGATTCTGGTTCACCTCCAGGTCTGTCACAAAGTTGTGTATGGGTGTTGCCTTCTAGCCTGGTTTCTACTGTGTGTGTTTGCATGTTATTTCCTTAGGATCTACTGAAGTCTTGGCACAGCTACTTGCAGTGCTTCATTTTTGCTTTATTTTAATTTTGTTATTGTAGGTCAACGTGTGCAATCAACAGTACTGAAATTTAATGCCAGAGGTTCTCAACAGCCAGCAGTCTTGATTATTATTCTGAAAATGGTTCTTAACATTATATATTCTACTTTTTTAATGTGGAATAATTTTTTAAAACTTATAATCTATCATTTAAAAATTTTCTTCCAGGGTGAGAGCAGTGGGGAAGGGAAGGAGAAACCTTCCTTCTTGCCCTCGGTAGCAGAACTAAAACCCAAAGAAAATGTCAGGGATTTAGTACCTGTGGCTTATAAAATGTCATTCCTGTGCTGAGAAAAAGAAACTTGCGTTATAATTGAATTTTTGAGGCACTCAGTACTGATTTGATTGGTCTTCTCACTGGTGTCATTTAATATTTGCTATTTAATATTTTTGGTCAGGACTAAGTCTTATAAATATGTATTCAAACCAGCATGGATCTAGATCAAGCAAAGTTTTCATTACTATGATATAACCTAAAATAATTTTCAAGCATTAAGATACATTTTTTTCTACAACATCCTTTCATGAGAGAAGCAAATTCGTCAAACTTTTTGCTGTTGTATCTATTTATTTGTTGCTGATTAGCTTTGTAGTAAAGATATCATTCAGCATTACAGTTTCCAGTAATATATTTCAATATATAAATAATCTATGAAATAACAGACATTTCACTTGGCAGTGATCATCTGATGCAGATGCAATGAGTAGGAAAGAAAGTTTCTATTAAAGTAGACTCACTAATGAGAAGATCAAGGTGTGCAATGAAGGGATAATTTACAGTCCCTACAATTTTCTGTAGCAGCTTGATAAAATTTGACATTAAAAAAAAAAAAAAACATGTTTCCAGAAATCATTATATATATTGCAGACATATCATGTGAATTTATAGTAAGCCTTGATCATTAGACAGCACCAGTGCTCAAAATCAGTCTACTTTGTTCTTTTTTATTTCTATCAAAAAGTAAAATATTTTCCTGCTACCCACATAGATTGTTGACTAAACAATGGCCTGAGAATAAATTCTTTCTTATCAATAGACAAAGAAATACTAATTTCTCTGCTTTTATGAAATATCCTGTATGCGGGAGTAATCCATTCAGTGGTTAAGTGAAAAAATCTTTTTTCCAACTAAACACTGTGGTAAAAATCCTATTTGGGTTTTAAAGGTACACAAGAAGTTGTATGGTGTCTTTTTAGAAAATGAGGCAGGAGTATATCATGAAATGCAGATTCTATTGGTTGGACCTGACCAGAAATTCCACATGAATTGTAAATGTTTGTGTGTCCACCACAAAATCTATTTTCTTTCTTCTTCATAAAACTTCATTTACATGCATATTTGCACCTTTTTTTTTAACTTTGCCTGAACATATGTGCAAATTTAATCTCAACTCAGAATGGCTATTAGGTTAGCCAAAATTGCTGTTATTTATGATGAAGAACACTTTTATATTTGGATTGAAATGTTATTTCTACAGAATGTACTGTTCATATTCATATAAAAAACATCTGCCAAAGAGTCAACTGGATTTTACTATACAGTCAGCCATTGTCCACAGATCCTCATAGCTTGAATAGGTAATATGAAGCATTTAAACAGTCTACAAAATCTTTTCTGTTCAAAAGAAGTTGTAGGTATATAGGTCAAAACACAGGTGGGAAAAGGAAAATCATAAATATAACTGCTGTAACAGGAAGTTTAACGTTTTTGCAGAGATTTACATTTCTCTTATGTAACATTTTTCCTGCCAGGAATTTATGAGCCAGGAACATGATGAACAAGTGCAGTATGTTGAGAATTAAAATTAAAGGGAAGTGGTTGATATAAATAATTTCCTCTTATAATTTATCTCTGAGTTCTGCAATGCAGTTTAAAATCAAAGATATTCTGTGTTCAGTTAGGTTGCTTCTAAGCAATATAAACTGCTCATGGTACCAGCAGAATTTACTATGTGCATCGAACAGTAGAAGGGAAAAATGGTGAGTGACAATTTGCCACATAATGTCCCAGGAAAGTCCATTCTAGCCAGCAGGCTTTTAACAGCAGTTTGTGCCTTTGAACATCTCCAGGTATTTTGTTTTCCTTTATTGATTACTTTTATATGAACCTAAGCTTTTGGTCACACAAAACTAAAATCAATGGCAAAATTCACCTTGACTGAAATAGTAGAAGTAGTAGGAATCAAGGCTTTATTGATAAGGAAAAAGTGACAACTGTGTTGTCCTGCATGTTGGGTTGTGAGAAAGCAGCTATATAACACGTCCTGGGAGCCCTTCCTTCTGAATTTAACTTACACCCGAAGGGAATGTTGTACAAGTCAATGCCCATTTATTCTGTTTCTTCAGCTACTTAGTTGGAGTGTGTGTTGTAAGTGGCGAGTTTACCACCCTGTCCTGTAGTGCTTTGCTGAGATGTAATGTAAGCTGCTACCATTGTTATACGCAAGCATTAATGTTTGGGATCATTAGTAACTTATATGTTGCATCATCAGAAAGTATGTTAGCCTCCAAAGCAATCTGATTTTCCTACCTGTGACTTCTAAAAATTCCAGGATCTGGCTGAACAGTCTTCAGGTTCATATATGTAGATACAATTGCGTACTAAGACGGCATTTAGATTGACTTCTAAAGCCATTTCTCCCCAGTATCTAGGTCAGGTGAGCCCATGATAGTCCCATCCAACTCCATTCTCCTGTTTTCTTCTGTAGAGGACAGTACCTAAGGAGGGGCAGCAGTGAGGAGCTCTCTTCAGTATGGAGCTGGGATAGTGGTAGGAAGTCAGCAGAAGTTGGGTCTAAATAGTTGGCAGACAACTTGTTTCTTTGGGAAAACAACAATAAAAGTAGTATTAGTCAAATAGTACTGCACCATTAAATGCAACCTTTGGTAATCTTTTTTTACTAAGAACTGTTTGCGCTTCAAGCAAATGCGAATTAGGCAGCCAATTTATAAACCCTACCTATGAGATTTTTTAAGGCAAGCTAAAACTGAATGCACTCATAATGTTCACAGTTATGCTATACATTTTATTAACATAAATAATTCAGAAACATTAGGACATCAGTGCATTTTAACACTTCATGTAACAATACGTGGATTTGGTGCTCTCTGCTTAAGAAAATATGAGTTTAAGACTAAATTTGTGCCTGTATTGGAGTTATAAAGGTTTAATAACATCATTTGAAGGGGAAGGTTTTTTAAAAGGTTATTGACTGGTCTTCTAATGAAGATGCTAGTAAAATGATAGGTTCTATGTCATGTTGTCATGGCAGAGTTACTGTGATATATAGAAGGATTTGTCCAATGAAAAATGAAAGTTCTTGATACTAAAAAAAAAACAAACCACCTGTTTTGTCCTTCCTAATTTTGGTGTTTAAAGTAACACCATTAAGAAGAATAAAACTTACTAAAATGTTCAGTAGAGGGTCTCAAAAATCTCACAGTTATAGGCTGTAAAAACAGAATATTGTCCTAGGTTTTGATCTCTGGTCTTGAATCTGAGTCCTCAATTCTCAAAGGCAGTGACAGAAAGATTAAAATCAAGCTCAGAGACAGAGAAAGAGAGATTCCTCTCACTGAATTGTACCATTCACAACTTTTCCATACCTCCTTTAAGACATAGTACATATATCTCCAGTGTGCTTTGACTTTACTCTTAGTAACATTCTGTTTCTATTAATAGTACTTTAAGAGAGCAATTATTTTCTTCAAATATATTCAATATTATTAAATACTTATGCACTAGTTTGCATTTCTTGATATATATTTTAATATAAGTCAAGTATAGTGAAGAAGAGAAAATGGTGAGGAGAGGAATAGGAGCTCAGGACAATCCATTCTGCACTGGCAGTTGTGTTCTAGTGATCAGTAACTTGCATTTGGACAAGGGTCTGTTCCTCTCTTTCCTTTGGAAAAATAAGGTTAAATCTAGTATTGGAAAGAGGAAATGGCATGCCAAGTTTTGCCTTGGAAGGAGATTATATGCTATGCTTTCAGACATATGAACATCCTCACAGAGAGGATTTGAGATTAATTCTTCATCTGTTATTTAAAATCAGTACCTTTTGTTCTCTTAGTGCAGAAAGAAGTTCACAGAGTTTGCAGCACCACAAGCTGACTTAATGAAAGATTATAAACTTACATTACTTCTGCTATGTTCCACTTCAGCTGATAGCTTTACCTACAAGGACCAGGGAGTCTGTGTCTGAAATACGGCTCAAGCAGCTGGAAACTCAGCAGGTAGCAATGAAATCAGGAATAATAAAGATGGCTATAGCTTCTGTATGCCTTTCATCGATTTTAATTAATTTCCCCAGTGGAACAATTTCACAGATCCTCTAGTAATTCTGGTGATATTTATAAGACCCAAGTAAGTTCTATTCTGAAGAGATTCATTAATTATGGAGCATAACTTCATCCTTTTTTTTTTCCTGATGTGTAATCAACCTGCTATTTATAATGCCCTTAATTTTATGGCATGTTAGGCTGCTACATAGTCTTAAATAGTGCGTGTCTAATTAATGCTCCCTGATTTCATCAACACACATGAGCTATTCCTTCTGGCACCTTTCTTTCATTATCAGTGTACCCATATTGTTCAGATGTGGTACATAACAAGCATTATTTTATCCCTGACACACAAATCGTAACCTTATCTTGTGATGTATAACTACTGGCAAGGTCCTTAAATAAAAAATGAGGCTGCACTCCCATGACAAAAGACCAACCAAGAATACATGCAGGTCACACCTGTTTCATTTCCACAGCTGTATAAATTTGATTTGCCACAAAGCTGCTTAATTATTTTGATTATAGAATCAGTTTAGTCAGGAAAGGAGAGAGTATTAACAAGGGCACTGATACGTTTGGGATGTGCCTGTGTGATAGTAATTAGTTTGATGCATGTTTTAATCAAAACTGAATGCATGTGTTTTTTGGTAGATATTACTTCAGCTCACACACAAAAGAAATATGTTTCTTTAATGATTTTAATTGTAAACTCCTTTAAGAAATGTAATTTTGGTGCTTACCGTGATCCTGATAAGTGTGGCTATTAAGTTTCTCACTGAAATATAACTGTGAGTCCTTTGGATTTAGGAACACAAGTCTTTGTGACAGATCTTAAAAATGTTGGCCCTGGATATGTAAAGTGAAGTTCTCAACGAGTGTCACTGAAGCTCGCATGCTACATCCATCAGTATCAGACAAAAAAGGGAGGGGCTAATCTGGCTGATAAACAACCCACATAAACACTATTTAATCTTTCTTTGCTTGTAGAAATGGTCATAGGTAATAAGTTTAATCTTTTAAAATTGTTAAATTTGTAACTTCCGCTTACAGGGGGAAGTACTCTGGAGTCTGCATGCAGTGCGTAGTGCTCAACTGGTTAGCACCTAACTAGATTATTCATCAAACAGATGCCTCAGAGGCAAATGAAGATGGAGTGTCACCACTGTAGGTCACTAAAAAAGAGTTCCCATTTCTTTAAAAAGTGTGCATGTTTTTTGAGAAATGAAATTATAGATCTTTTTAAAATGAAGGGTAAATTTAGGTTGTCAAAATGAGATCACAGATGTTCTTTTTGCATTAAGCATCCTATAATGAATAAAGCTACATATATATATATGTGTGTGTATATATATCCAGGTTTGGCAGCTGATTTTTTCTCCAGCTTGTGCAATTTCTTGTTATACTGTCTCATACAAAATCCTGTGAATATATTAATCCCTCTGTATCAGAACTAAGCTGTTGCCAGCTGGGGTTTAAGAAGATATCCCCTTTGTAGCAGATATGTGCTGACAGTATTTATCATTGGAATCCTCATATAAGGTGTTTATCATGGGCTATGTGCTTCCAGGGTAATGCAATTTTTCTCATTTGAACATAGCCACCTATCACAAACATACCCTATAGAGGAGATATAATCATCTGTCAAATCTTGAATTGGAAATAAATGCTCAGGTGCTTTTTCTGAGCCAGCATCCAGTAAAGCCTTGAAGGAGGAAAGTTTTGCTGGGCTTGATGACAGTTTCCATGGTGAATTCATTTGGGTTAGGAGAATCTCTGTTTTAGGAGTAAAGTGTATTTTCAGTATCTACTGATAGGTGCTCTGGTTAACTATGGATCTAATTTTGTATAATTTTTTTGTATAATTTGTATACTTCAGCATTGGCAAAGAATTTACTCTGCATCTGTCCTTGTGTTTGGAAGTCCATTCACTCTTTATTTTGAAAATCTCATTGCACCACTGGATAAGTAGTAGAGATGTGGAGGAGGAGGGAGGATGAGAAAAAACATCACTGTTATCTGTCATTTCATAACTCAAGTGGTAGAGGGGAAGATGGTGTTTCCAGGTGAGAGTTAACTGTGGCCTCCCGGTATCCAACAGATTACAGCTTTGATTTTCCCCTTGGCTTTGCTGTTAGGCAGTTGTGTGCTTATGGTCTCAGTAGCTCCTTCTGACTTGCTTAATCCTACCAGCAGAGATCTGAATAATTCAGAAATGACAGTCATCACATTAGTCATACAGTCTGACACCAGCATGGAAGTCAGACTACTCACAAATTCTGTGATAAAAAGGCATATATCACTTTCAGCATAGCAATTCATATTGAGAGACAAAAATACAGTGTTTTTAATTAATTACCATACTGGAAATTTGGAATTAAAGAGAACTCTTTTGACTAAGAAATCAGCTATGGCATGTCTTTCCTCAGGCTATTTGTATTAGAAGAATATATTGTTGGTATAAAAGCAAACTACTTGCCATCCTCTTCACTTACAGTGAGTTCACAAAACCAAGTTTCCCTGAGGGCAGAATCTATCAATAGCATGTGTACACATGGCTTCAAGTTTCTGCTAGCCAGCACTTCTGCTTGGTTGTGGCTTTTCCTCTGGATCATGAATTTAAGATTAGGATGAATTCTTACTACCTTTTCCTTTTTATTTTTCTCATTCTAAAATTGTAATAGGACAAGTTAAAGAGAAAAATTACAGAGATTTGCTTTTATGGTGCTTTCTGCAAACACCAGTACTGAAGAAAACTACTGGAGCAGTAACACTCTTAAGTGAGGCTTACGCAGGTTTTAAAAATGTTGTATATTTTTAGTATGCAATCATAACTGAGCCTTATATTATTTATACCAGATTTCTTTACATATTTGCCTTTTGTAAACTGAAACAACTCATTCACTATTAGCAACAGCAAGGATTTTCTGTGGTACAGTGTCTAAAAGGCCGAGTTCTGCCTACGTCACAAATTCTACATCACTACAGTTAGTTATGGAGTAACCTGAGTAGAAAACAGTTTTGTCTTTTAAAGTAATAGCGATAAATACCAGTTTGGATCCTTTGACTTGATTATGCAAGCAATAATTATTAAAAATGAGAATTCATTAGTGTCACACTCCAATATAAAGGAGGGAGACAAGGTTCTTTGATTATATACATACCTGGCATGAGATTAAGAAGCAATGGTTCAAATATAGGTCCGACAGTCTATTATAAATGTTGACCAGTTGCTTGGAATTGTTCATCAGCAAACTTTGAGGCAATGGTAAAAAAAATAATAATCTCTTACAATTAGTCAACATCGTTATGCAGACAGTCTTGAGTTCAAGTCTGTTTGCTCTTTCCTTCCTGAGAGGTAAGCGATAGGCACACTATTTCCTAATTCCACAGCTATAGGCTGAAATTCAGGGTTACAAAAATTAAAAAAGACAGGCTAAGATAAACCAAGTTTTATAATAAAAGACACCTGTGTTTTATTATAAAAAATATTATTTTTTATATTTTATAGTAAAACACCTATAATAAAGCACCTTTTTTAATTTTTACTACTAATTTAAGTCGATCTTATCTCCATTTATTTGGAAAAATACAAGCTATCCTTTTACAAATAGAATCACAACCTCTGTCCCTTTTTTTACAAGATTTTCATTGCCACCACCCATGAATATTTATGTGTTTTTCTGCCTTCTTTCTTGTTTCATTTTTCTCCTTCAAATTTATTTCCTAATCAGCATCACTGTGTAGAGTAAACAGACTAAAGAATTGTAATCCTCTCAGTCAAGATCATATCAGATTTACAACCATGTTGCAGCTGGTTCATGGTACTTCAGCTGTATTTGAGTATTTCCTGTCCTCTGTTTAAGGTCAGTTGTCCTTCATGAAATATCCACATGAAGGCTGATTCTTCAGACCTTTACTTGTGTCCCTAACTTAAAATCTCTCATTTTAGTCTCTGTGATCTTACTTATATCTTAAATCTTTTCCTATATCATCTTAACTTTCCTTTTCCTTATATTGAATACGAATCAGTGATGGATATAAATCTGCTGTCTTCATATTTAGAGAAATATGTGCAGAGGCAGGTACTAAATGTGAAAAACATAATTAACACAGAAGTATTATTCAAGCTGAACTGAAGAAAATTAAATGGTATAAGCCATGTATAGATAGCAAATCGTGTCTGTAAATCTTAAATGTTACAGTTATTGGATGTATTTATGCAGCTATGTTGAAATATAAGTACCAATAGCAATAACGTTTGAGATTACCGTAAATAATTATTCACTGAGTCTCAGAAGATTGCAAGGCAATACATTCATCTATGACATTTCTCACAGTAGACCATAAGTCATGATTGTTTTGTGCATGACTGTGACATTATATTACAGGCTACTACTAAAAGGAGATCAGCTAGTAAATGTGCTCAGTCATAGCGCAAGGAGCATCCATGCAGTTAGGAAGAATGTGCCCAGAGCTCAGCCTGAGAGTGATGTAAGTGGGACTGACAGTTCTGGCTGCAGTGTCAGAGTGTGAAAAGGAAGCTTTGAGAAAAAGGTGACACCAGTTAAGTAAATTGTATCTCTAAGCTCACTAAGCTCAGAGCTGCAAAGTCCACTCTTTAACACTGGTTGACAAATTGCAGTGTTTTAAACATCCAAGTTCTTAAGATCTTCTTTGTAGGGGATGAGCAGGAAATACCAGTTTATCATACCATGAAGTTGTATTGGCTTCATACTACCTATGAGTAACTCCTGGATTATTCAGTGGTTCTTCATTCATATACCAGTGTGAAACGAGGTGAGCTTGTTCAGCCTGTAGAAGAGCAGACTTCCACTACTTGAGGGGAGCTTATAAACAAGAGAGAGACCAGCTTTTTACATGGCATAATACTAATAGGACAAGGGAGAATGGCTTTAAACTATAAGAGGGGAAATTTAGATAAGATGTTGGGTGGAAACTCTTTACTCAGGGGGTTGAGTCCCTCGTACAGGATGCTCAGAGAAGCTGTGGGTGCTCCATCCTCATCAAGACCAGGTTGGATGGGGCCCTGGGCAGTCTTATACAGTGGGTAGCAGCCTTCCCTATGGCAGTGGGATTGGAACTAGATGACTTTTAAGGTCCCTTCCAATTTAAGCTATTCTAGGATTCTTCAGCCAGTTTGCAATTGTGTCATATAGAGGCTTCCTGCAAATGATATAGAATCACTGTATCCTTAGCAGTTAAAGAACTTTCCTAAAAAATGCAGAAATGCAGAGGCTAGAAGAAGTTCTTTGGGGATCCTGAATGATTTGTTGAAAAACGGTTCACAGATTTTAACTTAGCCACATCCAGCAGTATTGTTCAACTTCTTAGAAAAGTTGATGCAAAATCTGATTCTTTTTCATGAAGAGGAGAGAGGCAGAAGCAAATCAAAAGCTTTGATTGGGTCAGATCCACAGAGCAGCTAATGGCAATGACTGAAAAGCTTGCTTCATGAATGTTACAGCTGGCCCTGAAAGAAAATCTGTATCTCAAGGTCTTTGTAGGGGTTGCATGTCTTGAGAGGCAGTCAAGATAGTGACTTCTGAGGATAGACTTCTCACCAAATACTTTAGAGTAGCAGTCCATTGGCAATGTGTTACAAAACTGCAGTATGAACATCATATGGACTAAAATATTATCAGTTTGATTATACAAATATAGAATGCAGTAAGTGCTTACTAAGTGCTCCTAATAGGCTGCACTTCTTGACCTACATCACTCTTAACAGTTCTGGTTCATGACATGAGTAGCATAAAGTAATTTCAAGACCAATCTCTGTGTCACTGAGGCTCGAGGAAGTGTACACTCTTACGGATGTGTGTGCAAACCGACTAGAAATCCACATAAAGTTCCTATCGGTGAAGATCTGAGGCATGTTTTCAGGAAATACTATTTTTCTCTCTTCAGACAAATAGCTGCACCTCAAGGAATAATACTCAGATATCAAGAATGTATTGTTAATACCCCTGGGGTACCCATCTGCCAGTGATTTATAAGAAAAACAGCTGTGTGTATTTGCTTCTTGTATGCACTGTCATTTAAAGGTACAGAGGTTTTCTTTCAGACTGTAGGAACAGCTCCGCTGACCTCTTTCTCATTCCCAGTGTGGAGCAGAAGTTAGTTTAAGATAATTGACCTTCAGATGTCTATTGCAGCACCCCTTGCTTTTTGGCTTTGTGCTGTAACACATGTGAATCACTCAGATCTCACCTACAGCACAAGCTTATTGCAGATGAACCACAGGGACAAAGGCCACTGTGAATATTTCACAAACCTATGCTGACCATGTCTGTGCTATCATATAGCAGTGTGCATGCTTATTAGTTTCATCTGTAACATTCAAATTTTTGACTATTTCCTTTCCAATTCGATATGCAAGCACGAAGGAGATGGGGGAAGACAGAAAGGTGTTTATTTTTAAGTGATCAGTTTCAATGGCTTCTCAGTTTGCCTTTTGGGAGTAATTAGACTGCAGAAAAATATAAAAACATAAACATAACTGGCGGGTCTCCAGTTTGGGTGGTTCAGTGGGTGAAGCCATTGGGGCCAATAGAAACTGTGATGCAACCAAAATTATTTTACAGACTGACTGCAGGGAGAGAACTCTGCTGTTATTCCAATTTAGAATAGTTTACCATTTCATATATTGGTTTTGGTTTGTAACATAGATATGGCTGTTTCACTGCAAAGAAGCTGTTGCTGATGATCTGTGCAAAAAATACTGATTTTATTACTGAACCATGTCATGCAGTTACAAAGTCAATACTTCATTTAACATTGGAGAAAGCTGTATGAAATGTTCCTAGTTGTGTGGGCACATCATGCCTCCTCAGTGTGTTGTCTCCTTCTGTAACATGACATGATAGAGCTGGATGTAGTGTTTGAGCCCAGAGGTCCCTGTGTCTCAAGTGCCTGCATGACAAAATGGATGCAGGACTGAGGGTATGAAAGGTGGAAACCCATTCCTACTAAGCTGGCACTGTTCCTTTCCACATGGCACAATGAATATGAAAAGTTGTGGCCGAATATAGCCTTGCTTATCACTGCCTTGGATACAGCTGCTGACAGGGACACCTGTCAACCGTGTTCAGTCTTCATGATACGGACTGCCTGTAAGAAAGCTCAGCTGTTCTGTAGCTTGTTAAGAGAAAATACTGAATTCTCAGAAGTGATCACCAAACAGAACGTCCTGTTCTTGGACTGGAAAGAAAAATTGAAGGGTGCTAATTTTCCAAATGTGTGGAAGAGGGAAAAAAAAAAAAAGGAGAAAGAGCAGCATTTTAGAAGTAAATAAAAACTGAGCTTTTCACAAAATACAGCTGGTATTGTATTTTCCATATTCTGTATGTTGTTGATTTGTCCACTGTTTTGTTGCTTTTTGGTGTGGTTGTTGTTTTCTTGTTTGTTTTTTAATACTGAACCATAAGCTAATAACCAAGTTTATGACTGAAAGAATTCTTTCCAAAATGAAGACTTTTGGCTGTGGTACCCCCTGTTTGGGCCTGTCATGTCTTCCCCTTTGCCAGTTCCACAGAAATGCAGACCTTCAGATTCATGCCTCCACTCACACTACAAGGAATTAATGTTACGAGTTTCTTGAGCAGTTTCTGCTGCTGGATAAAATTGAAGTTATGGTCATAATTTATTAGTTAAGTAAATATAAATATACCTCACCAAAAAGTAGAATAATGTTAATTTTTTAATTCTATACTTTGATTCTATTAAACTAAAAGTGTTGAGTGTATTTTCTGGTATTTAATTTTTTTAATTATTTTATTTTATTTTATTTTATTTTATTTTATTTTATTTTATTTTATTTTATTTTATTATTTTATTTTTTGTAGTTTTTCTTTATTGCTGGATGCCAGTAAGTTAACTGTAGAACTGACTATATGAGCAAAACACCTGTGATTCACTCCTTTTCTCGTATCATTCTACATCAAAGTAGATGTTCATGTCTAATTGTTAGTATAACTAGGGAAAGCAAAGGCTAGTAAAAACCCTGTTAATATTCTGTATAAGTGGCAATCTGTGGAGGTACAAAATATTGCTAAATATAAATATTTTACTTAAAATATCACAATTTTAAATATGTTCATACATTAAGTAATAAATATCTGTATTTCAACGTACAAATTTAGGGTGATTATTTGTTGCTTTATAAGGTTAATTCAAATTTGATTTTTTTTCATTATGGTATGTAAATAAGAATTAATATTACTAAATTAGAATTATTTGTAAACAAATGTTATAGAAATATTTCTCTAGTATGGGATTTATGTCATTTTTATGTTGTTTGTATTTTCTCCCAAGTTAAAAATAATAAAATCAAATTTGAATTAAGCTCTGTATGTGATAAAAACACTTCTTAGATTAGAAAAGCTTGGAATCTAGTAATTTGTCTATGGGGGTTGTTTTTCGTATGGAAATTCTCTAACAGTTTGCTCTTTTGATAGCACATGAAAAATGCATCTGGGTATTTGTAGTTTCAAGATTATATGCACGCTCTATAGAGCTTCAGCATACTGCAGTATGCAAACCAAGACCTCAGTTTTGTCCTTAGAACCTGGGCAGTTCTCTGTGCTGCACTGCTGTAGTATGCTCCCACACATGCCAGAACATTTCTCACAGGCAACCCACAGAATGGTATGCAAGCTGAGCTGCCTGTGAAGCAGTCAGAGGTACAGAGATGGGCAGGTGCAAAGCAGGACATATCATCTTATGAACATTAAGATATTTGAGTAGAATATTTATATTCTCAATGGGCTGGTCATGTTTCAAGTGCCCTCCCATTCCCTGTATCCTATACTCTGGGCTATATTCCTTTTCTTTGTGTCAGTGACAGTACTAATCTCTACACTTTGACTGGTGTCCTAGCAGGAAAAATGTGCTGTATATTATCCATCACAACCATCCTCATCAGCATGTATCACCAATTGTAGCCTATCCTGAATAATCTGTTGAATCCAAAAGTGAGTTACCATTATTTGCAAGTGAATTTTGTTCTCCTCTGGGCCTAGTTCTTCATACTCAGCTGTATTTCCCACCTTCCCAAAACTGCAACACACATCAAAGAAATAAAACACACAAGTTTTAATTTAGAGATCACAGCCAGACACTAATTATTCTACACGATAAGTTGTCAGCATGTTTACTTTGCACATTTTGGAGAGAGGGATTTATATTTAAATATTTGAACAGGGCTTGAGCAGCTGTGATCTCCTGAGTGCAGTAGGCTTGAGTGCTGTTTTTATTTAGAGGCATCAAGTATTAACCTAATTTTTTTGAATGTAAGGAAACCAAGATGCAACACTTTGAGTTTCTTGCTGCAAAGAAAAAACAAAACAAAACAAAACAAACAAACAAAGAAAAAAAACAATTAGCTAGAGAAGCTGGTGTTTCCAGACAAACATAAATGAATAAGAAAGGAGGAAAACACAAATCCACACCAAATAGCAGTGTGTCTCTCTTACATCACAACTTGGGAGTCTTGAATTGAGCATTGGTTTTCTGGTGGGTAACTGATGTTTGATCATGACAGGCATCCAAGTCTTTGAGATGAAGTTGAGAAATCATCTCCATGTTCTGGTTCATGACTTTCTATTAAACTCAAACTTCAGAACTCTATAAAGCGTGAAACAAAAGCATTTGGGGATCAACACACACACACACACAAAAGGAAAGTATGTGCACACAGAAAAGGTTAATTGCCATTACTGACCCTGGAGCCATTATGGTGGTGATTCAGTATCTTAGTGAATGGCATAAAATGAAGAAATGAACAGGTTTACTACAATTCGTTGTTTCAAACTTGTTTTCATTTATTTGTGGATCACTATAAAAGGAAAATAATCTCAGGTTGGAGGGCTGCTGATGGCAGGACAGCAGTGAGGTCCTGTCTATGGCATACCAAAGGAAAGTACAGACTATGCAATACCATGCACTCAATCATACAGCCATTCTGAGTACATTTTTTTCCAATAAATTCCTCTACAACCATCACACAAACACCTGGAATTTCTTATTATCACTTCTGGAACCCATTCATTGGAGGCAGTGACATCCCAAGTCGCTGGGAAGCTTTACTGTTGGATGCACTCTTCCCCTAAATAAGGCAACTCAAGATGACAATGACCATGAGTGAATAAAAGGCCACAGTGTTCTTTCTTCTCATGAGAGTTTACTAGATTCTCAGTACATTTAAAAAACATTTATACCTTGTGTTATGCAATATACGATTGGACAGTAAAGAATAACAACACTGACAACAAATTTAACAAATCAGATCTTACTGCAGACTTCAGTGAAAGCTTACTTTAACACAGAGAGATTTAAGAACTCTCATACAAAGTTGTCTGCTTTTTTCCATTATCACTGCTTTTCAATGTTGGCCTAATTCCTTGTCAAATAAGTGCAACTATTTTTAAATACAGAATTGTAAATACTAAGGGTAATAAATAGCAATAATTATTAAGGGAGAGGACTGTGTTGCTGATATGACAACACAGTGCAGGTATGCTAAGTCAGCTTTAGTCTGCTGGGCCAGTGCATATCAGGACATATATACTTTCAGGGTTTAGTTGTTACATGTTTAGCTATGCTTCTAAGTGAAAAGTATAACATGATGTTAACAGTGGTGTCTGATAAGGAGATGAATATTAGGAAGTAAAGGATTAGGAGACAGTGTGCTGAAACAAAGTTGTGTTGAGTTTCATTCATTTCTATTCAAAGAGATCATTTGGCCCAGTGTTTTTTTCCTCTGCACATTTTGTTCGCTGCAATGCATGGTTTATAGATCTTCTTTTAGTCTTTAACATAATTAAAATAATGATCATAAGGCTTTAAAAAGTCTGCCTGTATCTTTCCTTGTATTCCCTTCCTCATTTTAAATGACAAGCTTGAGATTAGTGGTTTATGCAGTGTGTCCAGAAGATTAATGTTTCTAGGTGAGCTTAGAGAGTTTTTTCATTTAATCAGCCACTGGAATTTCTCATTGCACTGGAAGTTTCTGACGTTTCAGATAGGTCTATGCCAGCAGTCTTCCCTTAACAACAACAACAGATAATAATTTCAGTTATGATGGTGCTGAGAATAAAGAATGTTTTCTTTGCTATATTAAAGCAGTTGACACTAGCATCCACTTTAAGAGCAATAATTTAACTCCAAGTTCAGGAATTCAATATTCCTCAGTATTTTCTTGCATCCTTTCATTTCCAGAGACTGTGTAATAAAGATGAATTGCAGAACTCAACACAAAAATTTCCAGTTGAAAATGCATGCTTGTATATGGAAGCATTATATGTATATGGGGGAAAGTTAAATACAGCAACATTAGATAGAGTTTAGAAACCTGGATGAAAATTTTATTCTTGTGGGAATTTGTTTGAATTTCATGCTCATGCTCCAAAAGAAACACTCTGGCTTCCAATGTACAAATAAGGATTTTGACCTCCCAAGCCTCCACAACCACTAAGGCAGAGAATGTCTGGTAATGTTTATTGTCTGGTCTAGCTCTATATGTTTCTTACAGCAAACAAAGTAGAAATTAATTACCAAGGCTTTTTTACAAACATTTGTACTATGTGTTTACATGTGATTTGCTCAAACTAAATATCCTGAAAAAACAAATTGGAAATCAAAATAGCTCAAAAATTTCTGGTGAAAAGAAAGAAATCAGATTAAAGGAATTCTTGGTTCCTGCATTCCCTGAGCCAAATTGTCTCTCTTTTTTTTTTTTTTTGGGGGGGGGGGGAGTGGGTAATAGAAATCTATTGCTTGTGGCAAAGCCAAAGAAGAAAATAAATGTTACTGGGAAGCATAGAAGAATGTAGATCCATTTACTGTTAAAGAGTAAACAGTAAGCTGTTGATGAGTGACCAATTTGATAGCTTTACTACCACTGTGTACTAATATTCATGATATTTATGTCTTTTAACTTTTTAAAATTTAAACAGAGTAACATCTTCTGTGTTCTTATTTTTGTAGCACTTTTGGTGTTCAGATTGGATTTAATAAGTTTCAGAAGAATTACTTTGTTTTCTAAAATTATTTTTAGAAACCTATTACAATGCTTGCTGTTAGTGATTCAAAATAGATGCAAATCAGTATCCTTAATAGTATAAAGTATACCTTATACCCCTTGCAAGAGGAGTTCTGAAGATTCATTTGAAGTGTATTTGCATGTGCGACCAAACATAGATTTACAGTTGCAGGCAGCAACATTTCATTAAACTGAAGTGAGAAATATGATGATTTATGTTTCTAGAAAATATTTTTGAGAAGACTTCTAAGATGTTAGTTATGATAATGGTTGAAGAGAGCAGGAGTTGAAAATGGAGTTGAGAGATTGAAAGAAGAGGGGATTATGAAGCTGCAACAGAGCTCACTTCTTGCTGAGAAACACATTTTCTGTAAAAATAACCTCAAACCTGAAACACTAATATTATATATTATTAAAAATAATGGAGTGATTGGGCATTTATATGATTAGCAAAGTGACTCATGGTATTACTGATTTTCAATTTTACCTAACAAAACAGTATAGGAGGAAAGATAAAACATGGTTTAGGATTTACGTTAATCCTAAACTATTTAGCATTTTAGGAGGAAAATCATGCTGGGTTAAGAAAATGGATGAATAACAATCTTGTATCTAGTCTGAGATTCTCATGTCTCCTCAAAAAGCACATAAATGGCTGCTGGAGGCAGAAAATTGGAGTATATGAACCATCATTTTTATCCCTATCAATTATTTTTATATTTTGTTTGCCTAAAATGCCTAAATATATTGAATGAAAGAGCACTGTACACTGTTCATTTTTAAGCTTGTCAGTATTTCCAATTATTGTATGTTCTGCTTTCTCGGTTAGCTTCAGTGCAATAGCAGTTTTATTGTTAGTATAAATTAGATCCTCTGTGGAAATGCATGCATTGGCAATGAAAGAGTTACCAATGGCTACAATCTCAGTATTGCTTACAAAAGAATATATTAGATTTGGAATATTGTTTGTTTGTAAATTATTTCCACAATAATGTTTCCTCCCACATGCCAAATTTCAGTGGGTTTATCTCTGAAACTGCTGTCATTTTATCCAACCTTGAGTTGTTAATAAAAATGGTATAATTTAGAAAGAAATTCTAAATACAGTAACAGGACATTTTCCTTTGTAGCATAGCTATATTACTTTGCAATACTAACACAGTGATATTGTTAGAGGAAATCAGATTTTTAAAGTTATTATGCAAAACAAAGTTAAGTCTGTGGCTGTTCATCAAAGGTTTACAATAGTTATGTTAGAAGACAAAAACAAAAGATGAAAAACAAAATCTGTTAGAATTCTATCTTATGGTATTTAGAACAGAAACTTCAGTAACACTGGCACAGGAAAATTACTGTATCTCAAGGGAAATGCTTGAAGGCTTGTGCCATGTGTATTTGGATCTTGAAAAGAAGCTCTTCTACAGATTCCCTAATCTCGATAAACCTGGAACATGAAGATCATAAGCAGAAAGAGGGAATACAGAAAGGAGAATTGAACTGTCAAAAGCAGATCTGAATCCTCTCAACATTATTTCTTTATTTGGTTGGGGCAGGGGATTTGTTCAAGAGAGAGAGGACCAAGGTAGAAGCTGAGTCCACCATAAAGAGGACAGTGATGTAAAGAGGGAGGATTCCAAGACAAAGAAAAAAAAGGATAAAATCAGATGTATTTGGAACAGGAAAAAATAGTGGAAATGGAGGACATGTACTTGAGACTGTACTCCAGCCTTCTGTGTTTTGTAGAAATCATTTTTCACAAGTTGTTGAAAACCACAGTATCATGAAAGTCTCTAGAATGTAGGGAGTACCCTCAGGGTCTGAGCTGCCCTTCAATGTTTTGACAACAGTGTATGAAAAATGTACTGATTCCTCAGTGAGAGCTGTTATGCCAACCAAGCCCAAGGTCAGAGGCAGGTACAGCAGCTCAGACTTCAGAGGAGCAGCTTCATCTTCCCACCCCTTACCTCCTTGAAAGTGCTCCTGAATACAGAATGACCTGTGCTTTGGAAAGCACTGTCCAGGAAGCAATACTGCTTATCCCATCCAGAAACACTTGGGAAAGCTCACTGTTCAAAATTACAAAGAAATACACTTTAAGTGAAAGATTTTGTTGGAATATCCAAGAAATATTACCTGTAAATACAAATAAAATATTTGTAATTTTTTTTAAATGTATGGCAATTGGTATGGTTATTTTGAGAAAAAATAGTTTGTGTTTGCATTAATAAAGTTGACAATCTGCAAGCAAAACAGTTAGAAAGACAAAGGGATTGGGGCAGTGGAGACAGTGAACTCTTGCATTCTATAAATCTCAATTGTCATGAAAAACCATAGCTTGGAGCATTAAGCTAAAATTAGTAAGAGAGTTAGATGAAAGCCTGTGGGGCAGGAAAAGTAGCTAGCTTTAAAAAAAAAAAAAAAAAAGTATTTTGATTAAGAGTTAAAAATTACTGGGGTTAAGGGCATGTTCCCTAGAAAGAAAAATCATATGAAATATGAAAGACTTAGATGACAGACTTTCATACTCTTATCCCCATGACACAGTTTAATGTTGCTGCTTGAGGCTACTTACACTGCTGAGAAACTCAGACATCTAGTCAACATCAAGCTTTGTCTGAGTCTCATGGTAATAACTATCTTTTGTTACCAAAGAAAAGCAGCAGTCTGTTGGCTGCTGCCCTGCAATGACTGTGCTTGATGTGAAGAAAGGCAGGTACTCTATTTTCTTTTTGGAAACGACATCTTTATTATGATCAAGAGAATCCAAAGAATGATGTTCCTCACTCTCTGGAAAAAGCTGTAATTCAAGGACCAGATCTGTTTCTCATTAATGGCAACAATGAGAAGCTACAGTGTGAACAGGTGGTAGTGTCACACAGTCTCTGCCTGAACTTCTATTTCTGAAGGTAGCAGACAGTTCCTGATGTACTTTTCCATTGCTTTCCTACATCCTTATGGCAGTGCCGATCTTCTGCATTTGCAGAATCAGCCTGACCATGTGTTAAACAAGCACACTGAAGGTAGAAATCTTGTTATTTGGGTGGGTAATGGGGCAGTTGAAAACTTGTTTAAATTAAAAGGGCCTACCTACTAGAAGAAGACTATAGCTTCTAGATTTTGATTTTTATTTCAGTTCGCATGTATGACTGCCAGCTTTATGGCACGGTGACACAAACCAAAGTAGAGGTTTCCACAGCTAACACCCCAGGTCCTTCAGCCCTTAGAGCTGGTCTATAGATAAGTGGCTATGGCAAGGCAGTTCCCTGTAAAAGAATCTGAACCTTTGGCATCTGTAGAACGGCATAATGGATCTTCCTATAGAGTATCCTGCCAACCCAGTGCTAAAGAAGAGAAAGACCGGGGTGGATTGTCACAAACAGGGCTCCCATTCCAAAGAATGTGCTTCATAAGACATACCCTTTTCTTACTGTGTCACTTGTAGCTCAGGGTTCCAGTGGGACTATTGCCCCACCACAGGACTTGACCATAAGGATTTGATCACTGATAGAGAAGCAGATTGGGAGGTCTCAGCCACAGTCTCTGCAAACTTAGCAAAGTCCATCTTTCTTCAAGAAAGATGGATTCTTGGGGAATCTTCAAGAGGCCTCAGAATTAGTATTGTCCAGTTCCCTGGACATGATGTAGGCCACAGCTGGTTGCACGCTCAAATGGGTTAGGAGAAGCTGCCAGGTGACTGAGCCATTACTTGTGGTGAGGGGAGAGACATGGCAGCAGGCAGACAAAATTGAAAGAGCTTCACCATTGAACCAGCTTGAGCTGTGAAGCAGTTCAAAGTCTGTACTGCAACTGTGGGAGAAGTCACTACATTAAACCCTGACAGAACTCTGTGATGGGTGGATAAGATGGGAAAAGATTTCCCTTTTAGATTTTGCCTCTCCTTACACCAACCTGGTTCTCCAGGAAACAGTGACTTTCCAGCAAGACAATGCCTGGCACTTCTGTTACTGAATGGTGTTAAGAGTGATAGCTTATATAACCCCATATCCTCATTTCATTCTAAGAGAGTTTAATGAAAGAAGAGATAGCTGAACAAAGCAATTTCATATACCTTTCAATAAGCAGGTCTTTCTGTATGAAGCATTTACAATAGCTGTCATCTTTGTACCAAAAAAAAAAAAAAGGTTCAAATTATTTCAGTGCTAAAAGAAAATCTTAATGCAGCTGAGAGCCCCACGAACAAATTATTTTTGATACTATTATAGGAAAAGGAAATGTGTGGCCCAGACCTTCATTTAATATTTTACTAACCATGAAAGTTAATTTGAGTTTGTGTTCACTTTTCTGTGAAGTTGTATAATTCTGGCACAGGATCGAACTGTCTTTTCCTCTCTGCATTTTTTGCATTTTTTACATTTTAGTACAAGAGATGGGAAAAGGGAGAAGATAACACACAATTCATGTAACGTAGAAAAAAGCTCTGTGATGTAAAAAATGTCAGATTACTTCATTAAAATTCCTTTAGTATGCAAGAGGAAGAATATATATGTAGTACTGGCAAAGGAAAGAATAAAAAATAAAGACAAATTAGCTGTAGTTTTCCTGATATTCACTTATAAATCACATGGCTAGGGGCTTCTCTAAATGTCATCTACCTCTTGGTCTTTACTTCTGTCCTACGTACTTCAGGCTATTTGAAAAAAAGGGGAAAATGCATTTTCTTCCTATGCCTGCATCTATCTGGATATAAATGTTACATTCTCTGTATGAATTCTTTGTCTTTCCAGTTTTTCATACAGCTGTGGCTTCTAGCACTTCAATAAAAGGTTGGTCTAACACAGAGCTAGCTAGTCCATAAGTACACAATGTTAGCTTTTTCCAACCAAAATTTTAAGTCAAGAAATTGTGAGAGTTTTCAAGGAATGTGTCGTGTCTTCAACAATTCTCAAGAATGTGTGGAAGAGCATCTGTTGGAAGATGGATATTAGCTGTTTGGCTACTGAGGCCTTTACAGTTTTTTATATGTAGGTCTTGGTTCCCAGTCTCTCTGACATGGAGCCCACATGAGGAGCTTTGTCTGCAATTACTATAAATATCTGGGACTGTTCTCTTTCAGTGGGTCTTACCTTGAAAACTAACCACAACTAAAAGACCAGTTTGCAATGATTCCTAGTTCATGTCAATTCTCCACCTACATTCAGAAATTGTACAGAAAATACTTGATTGCCTGGGGCTAGAAGTAATATCAGCAACCACTCTAATAATTCTATACAATAAATAGCTGTGTTCTAGTGCCTAGTAATGACTCTATTTAATTTTATAGTAAGCAAGTAGGCTGATAAATGGGCATTGGATTTACAGGAGAAAGCCTGAAGTCCCAGTTTTGTGTATTGAGCCTGTGCTTGCTGAGTCTTCTAGTTTACAGCATTTGTTTTTGGAAACAAAAGTCGTTGATTGGCTATTTTTTTCCCAGTCATACTTTTAAAATAATCTGAAGGACATTTATACTTAGGAGTACTGAAATACTTCTAGTATGTTAATACAGCACTTTTGGTATCATTCCTTATACTTACAAAACCTGTTTAAAAGTAACTGTACATTTGCCCTCAGGACTGAATTGTCAAATTGCTTAAGCTGCAGACCTGTGAGCAAAGCCTCAAGAATGGTTGATACTGGAGGGTTTATGCACCAGAGTCTTCTTGGTCACCACTATATAACCTAGAGGAGGTGGGCAGCCTACAGTAGAAAAGGCTGATGGGAGAAAGGTAATCACACTGTGCTGAGTTGCTCTATCAAACCAGTTTTATATAGCTACTGAATACATTCACTGTTCTCTCTAAATGGTCTGCATATTATTATTATCTTATTATTGTTATTTTTCTCATTCATTGCTGGGCACTTCTTGGCATATTAGAAACAAAAACATTATATTTGAGATTAGATATATTGTGCCACATGGTGCCTTTCATAGACCTTTCACATTTCAGTGCCTAAGGTATGAGCCAAATGTCTCATACCTTAACTGGCATGTTCTGAACACATAGAACTGAAGATACATTCCTTTAAATACAGAAAGCAATCTTATTTGATTATGAAAGCACAGAAAGAGCAGGCTACTTCATCACAATTGCTTGCAGTCACTTTCCTATTCATAATAATCCCATAATATTTTGAATTTCAGCACTGATTTTATCTTCCTGTTATTCTGTAGGTTAACGTTTATAGCATATGATCAGCAAATAATATGAGAATCCCTGGACTACTCTACGCATTTAGAAGTGCAAATCTCTCTGTGCTTTGTCAAGTTCTCTAGTTCATATTCCTCTACAAATGCAGTAGCTAATTTTACAGCATAAGGAGTGATACCTCTCCACATTCCTCAAGGTGGAATTATTAGTGCAGGTAAATCTCTATGCTGCAGCCAACAAATTTGTTTGACACATGGTTTATGACCTACTGGATGTAAATGTCTGCTGTGAAACTAATGATGGATGAAGCAAGAGAACAAGTTATCTCACAAGATTTCAGTTGGGCTAGAAATAATCTGTCCTGTGAAATGTTGACAGCTTCACTTCTAATCTTAGCTAGAAAATTGAGGTTGGAGTAGATAGTGCTGAAAAATAATGGGGTGAAAATCTGTCCTAACTTTTCAGTCCATTTCCTACATACATTCTTAACTTGCTACAGAGTGCTTAGAGGCTTCCAGAGATATTCATTCAGTTTCATTTTAAGACAAAATCCCCATGTGTATGGCTTTACTATGAAATATTTCTTCTGTTAAAGAGAAATTCTGGCTATTACTGTTCATGTAACATAGTTCACTGTTTTCTGCTAACATCTTCAGAGATTTATTTAAATGCAAGGGAGTCATAACCGATTCTGTGTTTTCTTACAACGTTACTTTTCCAACAGTATTTTATTATAATAAAGTGAACAGGCAGCAAACACCCCAAGGTCTTCTATATCACTTGTCTTTGTTAAAAGTAGATGCTATAGACCTGCAAAGGTATGTCTACAAGAATAATCATCAAAACAGGATTGATCTCTCCCAGAAGGGTGTGAACAAGTTTTGAAATCTCTTTAATGTTCATATACCTAAGACTAATGACCTGGCCTGTGGCTCTTAAAAAGAAGCAGATGATAGACATGGAAGGTTTGTGAAGATGAATCTAATAGCCCCAGGGATTTCCCAAGAACAGATTACAATTCTAACTTTTTATTTTCTCTCTAGAGTCTGTCCTAGTTTTAGAAGTATATGTTGAAGGTCAATAAAGCCAGTGACCTTAAATCTGTCATATTAAAATAGTGCGGCAAGATGTAATTATTGCAAAGGTCACAAGATTAAATTTTCATTCCAATTTTGTTATTTCCAGGAGATAACAGAAATGTAGAACAGCTATCAAAATTCCCCTGTGACTTTCAACAAATATTTGATGTTTACTTTGTTGGGCCAACATTAGAATTTATATTCTTTTAAATATGGGAATCATATCTGAATTTTTAACAACCATAGAAGTAGGAGATTTATGTGTGTTTAATAAAGCACTTCCTTAAAATTAATGACAGAAAAGCATTTCAGAAAAGCATGAAAACTTTCTCTACTATTCATCCTAATTCAGAGACACAGGTAAAACAAGAAATTTAATATTTTATGGAAGAATATGATAAAAGATTAATACATTCTATAATACAGTAGAATGAAGTACTATTGCATTAATTCCAAAATGTTTTAATGGAGAAGATTAAAAAATATATATTTGTAGGAAACCTTTCATTTTAGGACATTTTATAATTTTAAATATGTGTTGGTTTATCTTAAAATATTTAATTTAAATGGAAAAAACATTGATGAACATTTTTCAGTGTTTCTGACTATTGGAAAATGTCAAAAGGATTTTTTTTCCTACTTTATGCAAAATAAAATTATCTCGTCCATCAATCTCAGTCTTTTACTACAGCTTGTGAGATATAGAATAACATAAATAAAAATGTTTGGCTTTTTATGTCATTGCACTGTGTAGTGATGCTTTCTCATTCAACATCTTAGTTGTCTTTACTTTTCCCTCTGATACCTCCAATTTTAGATTGAGTACAGGCTTTACAAGAACACATGCTTTCTCAAAAGTCTTTATATGATTCCATGGTAAATGGAATACACTGTTCTGTCACAGCAATTTAACAGTGAAATAACTCTTCTGATTTCCTGATTTTTTTGAATGTTAACCTTTCATATATCAGTGAAAACCAAGCCATCACTCAGATGGAATGAAATTTGTTTTCTGATCAGAATTTTTACTTTATCCATTAAATTTTTGTAAAGTTGACTGTACAACACCAAGGTGCTTTTTAATATAGATTTATATTTATACTGACAGCTTTTCAACCTCAAGCAAGGCATTATTCACGAAAGGACCTAAGTGTATTTATTTCTCAATAAATGATTATTACTAGCATTCAAAATGATTGGATGTGTATTTCCTGGTGTGTCTCTGAGTATGATTCAAAAGAAGGGAAGAAGTTGAGATACAGCATGACTAATGTATTGTATCATGTATTTTTACATTTCAATGATAAATATATTAATGAATTAAAAGTATATACATGTACAAGATTTCTGGTGTTGAGAATTATGATTACTTACCTAAGATAAGGTATGTGCAAGAGAAGATACTCTCTTGACCCATGAAAATTTTAAAAACAGTATGATTTAATATTCAGAAGAATATTAAAGAAGATTCAGAAGAATATATTACTGTTTAATAACAGTATGATTTAATATTCATTTTCATTAAGAAATGTAGATTATTTTATTTACTTTTGAAAACTCTCTTTTTGAGTAGATAGTGAAGTGCCAGATAAAGATCAGTCTGCATTTTGCAAGACCTGAAAGAACAACTCCCTATAGCCACTGCAGCCCTCCACAACAGAATTTGACTTGAGTTCACTTGTTTACATTTAAGTTACTGTTTCAGTAACTTCAGTTTAAGTTCCAGTTTCTGTAATAGCTTCAGGAATCTTCACCTTCATGAGTGGAAACTCATGCTTGTAAAAATGTCATTTCTCTCTTACCAATAAATGACATTTTGCCTAAAATCCTCAGACATTACAGTAAGAATATTTAGGAAAGTTTTATAGTATCTATTCAAAAGTGGTAAAAACTAGATAGGTATTTTACATATGCTATCCATGTTCAATGTCTATTGATCATTTCCAGTTTCTTGAGGATTCCTTTGCAATGAGTTTCTACTTTCCAAACTTCTAGCTTACAGATTTCAAATGTTTGCTTTCAGATATCAACATGGCAGGAGAACCAAAACCATACAGACCAAAACCTGGCAACAAACGTCCACTTTCTGCACTTTACAGGTAAGTTAGATTTCATTCTTATCATGCTACAGATCAAATTTATTAGAAGAATTGTGCTAAACTGAAATGTTTGTTTAGTTTTTCCAAATATATCCAGCAATGCTACTGTGTAGCACATGGTCTAGACAAAGGATTCTTTCTTTCCCAATTCATGGGTTGATTTCATATGAAATATAATCTAGCTCTTCTACACACCAAGAGTTTCTGAATGTTAGCAAAAGAGTCAGTCTGACACTATATGCATTTATTGAATCTACTCAGAGTAGCGTTCTAACTTCCAGAAATAGATTATTTGATGGTCATAGCAAAAAAAAACCTAAATGACACCAACAAGGAATTGGCCCAGAAAGCAAAATTTCTGACTTACACTTGAACCAAAATAATTTCCTTCTTTAATAAGATAGCAGTTTGTATAAAAGACAACAGTAGATGTGCTATACTGTTATTGAAACGAACTTTGACTCTGGCCCTATGCTGTTTGCAGAAGCAAGTTCAAGAAAACTTTTGCTGTCCTGAACATAACTGTCCAGCTCAAATCCCAATTGTTCTTTGGCTACACAAATTTTCTCCCTGCAGAGAGCTATGTAGCTCTCCCCATGTAATCTGACCTCTCTTCTAATGGCCATATGCATGTCACCTAAACTCTAGAAGATCCCTGTTCAGCCAAGCTGACTTTCTGCACCTCCTACTTCTCACACTTGTGTTGACTGTTCCCGTGATGGTAAGAGGTGATACTTAAAAAGTAAACAGTATTGATGAACTTGCAGTATTTTCAAAAATAGAATCAGAGGGGACTAGCCACTTCCTTGAGCAGCCTTAAATCTGCTCTCCCCATATCCAGAAGATTTTGATGGCAGTTATCCTCCTGTCATCAAAGGTTTTCAATTCAAGTACTTCATGGTCAATGAAGCTAAGATGGCCACCGCTAAGATGGCCACCTGTCAACACTTCACTCACAAGACCCTCTCTTTACAAGCAACAAATCCAGGAGAGTGCCTTTTCTAGCTGGCTATCTTAATGCTTGTACCAAGAAGTTACCATCAGTTTGCTTTCTGGACCTGTTTATGTCAGCTATGCATTGTTCTCAGATGTGTGATATTCTATGATGCATTATACAACGTAATTTGCTAAAGTATCCAAGTCATAGAATCATAGAACATAGAATCCTTAGAGTTGGAAGTCATCTACTCCAACTTCCCTGCAATGAGCATGGACACCCACAGCTAGATCAGATTGCTTAGAGCCTGGTCCAATCTGACCTTGAATTTCTATAGGTACAAGGCTTCCACTGTATCTCTGGGCAACCTGTTCTGGTGCCTCACCACCCTCACTATAAAGGACTTTTTCCTTATCTTCAATCTAGATATCTCCTCTTTTAGTGTGAAACCATTTCCCCTTGTCCTATCACCACAAACCCCGCTAAAGAGTTTGTTTCCTTCTTCCTTGTAACACCCCTTTAGATATTGAAAAGTCACTATCAGGTCACCTCAGAGCCTTCTCTTCTCCAGTCTTAACAGCCCTAGCTCTCCCAGCCTGTCTTTGTAGGAAAAGTGTTCCATCCCTTGAATCATTTTGTTGCCCTCCTCTGGATGTGCTCCAACAAGTCTATGTCTCTCTTGTACTGAGGACACTATATATGGACGCAGTACTCCAGGTGAGGGCTCACCAGCACAGAGTAGAGGAGCAGGATCACCCACCTCAACCTGCTGGCCATGCTTCTTTTGAGGCAACTCAGAATACTGTTAACTTTCTGGGATGCAAGAGCACGCTACTCACTCATGTCTGTCTTCCTATCTGCCAATAGCCCTAAATCTTTTTAATCAGGGCTGTGCTCAATCTTTTCATCCCCCATCTTGTATTGGTAGTGGATGTTGCCACGACCCAGGTGCAAGACCTTGATCTACTTCTGTCAGAAGTGGTATTGGAACATTTGTCTGTATTTCAGAAACTAAATTCTCTTTGTATCCTTTCTAGTTTCATAATCTCTGTGAGAATAATTTCATTTAATCTCACATACATAAATGTTAATATTAACCTAAGTGTCAGGCTTACTAGTTTTTCAGCTGTATTAATTAGATGCAAGACATATGAGTCTATCATTTCCTCTTTAATGTTTACATAAGTTCATTCACATACCCAAACTCTCCTTTCTTTCTTATATCACTTATAATTCTTCTTATGTATGTATGAATGTATGTATTTATTCCTGACATAGTTCATAAAGAGAAAAAAAAAGGACAAAAAAAAAAAAAGGACAAAATTAAGAATAACACTAAGAATTAAAAGAACATCATGGACATAATAAAGTTAGCAGAAAGTTTTGTCATTCACTTCAGTTGGACTAGAATTTATTTCCATATATTCTCCTTATATGTAGTTTAAAAACCTAACTCCTACCAGGCTAAGATGTCGTTGATCACAACCCTTAATTTCTAAAAATCAGACTCATCCTGCCTGGAATAATCCTACAAGAGACGGGCCCAGAAAGAAGAGGGGTCCAAGAGGATGAGCTAACACCTCCTTCAAGTTTAAGAATAGTCCTGACAAACGTATGAGCAAGAAGCTTCTGAGTAAATGTAAATGTAAATGTAAATAGGTAAAAGAAGTTTACAAAAAGTGGGAGTAGCAACAGGTGACCTGGTAGAAATACAGAGATGCTGTCCAGGAATGTAGATGTGGGATTGAAGCAGTGTTTGAGCAGGCTCATTTTCCAACACTCATAGAATAGAGAAATGTGGGTTTTGCTTTCGAAAGATTCTAAATACATTATTAACTTTAGGCATACTCTCTGAAAAAAATTACGTACATACTTAGGACAGTGCTCAGGAATCTGCTTAAATCTAGCATAATAGTGAGCTTCAGCAGTGTTCTTCCTGTTTTGCACTGCTGTTCAGTATGTGAGGAGGAACCTAAATCCCAGAAGGTTCAAAGTTGTTGTCAATTTTGATTTTTAGCAAAACACTTCTGCAGAAAACCTGAAGCCAGACAAATCTGCATCTCAAGATTATTTTACAGCTTGTTATTTGGGGCTTGCCTTAAGCAGTAGTTTAGTTTACTGGCCAGTTTTCATATCTTTAAAACCCAAGGTGAAGATTAAAGATGGTGACATATTAAATCAGTGCTTTATGGTAAACGAACAGATCTTTCTAATTTTCTGGTGTTTTGATCAGCATTTCACTAAGGAATTCTGTGTCAGTATATGAAAGTCCACTTACTCTTTTCTTCTTCATTTTATGCCACAGTATACCAATGTAGAATTCAAATAAATAAATAATCAAATGGTTTGGTATTTCATTTCTCTACATCATAGGTCCCCCACCATTTTTACAAGATGTTAAACTAATGTTCCGTAAGCTTTAGAGGCCTAAAAATTTGTATGGCTTCTGCAGACATGAGGTGTGTGAAGTGAGAGGAGAAAACTGTTGGAGACTTTGTTGGTTACATGGAGCCAAACCTAGTGTGGTGTCACTAGTATTGTCTGGAGGGAGCTGGGAGCAAACTGTCCCAAATTACATCCAAGTCCACTAGCTGAAAAAACTAGTTTGTGTGCCAAGAACAACCCCCACAAAGAGTGAATTAATGCTTGTATAATGTAGGGAAGCAGGAGACTAGGATTTGGAAGTAAAATAGGAAAATAAGTTTCTGAGCACCGTAGGGGTTTCTGTTCACTCTACTTGCTCAACACAATTTACTATTCTAGATGATTAACAAAGCTTTCAAAGGTTGATTTATCTGGGAGTCATTGCGCACAAGAAGATCCCCCTCCCCTATGCCACACTCCAACATTCTCCATAATAGCATTAGCAAAACATCTTGCTTCAGAGCCACACCTTGAAGACCCAGTGAAGAGTTATTCAAGGTCTACTCCTCCCAGTATTTCCACGGCTGGCTGGTCATAAGACCTTTGAGCCGGAGATCCACCAAGCCGAGGCATGCGCTGGAATGAGACAAGGATTGGGATGAATTTAGTGGAAGGAAATACTGAGTGAACTTATGTTGCCTCAGCTGGCAGCCCTGTGTTAGTTGGATTCCCATGGTACTACCCATCTATAGCCCTGGCAAAGATGCCCCTGGAGGGCATGTTATTTGACAGGTGCTCTCTGAAGTTTCAGGTTTTATGATTCAGCTCTCTGTGAGTGGCATTAAAATACACAATCATCTCCCATTCCCATCTGCTTCTCCATATAATGCAATTGAAATGTGTATTCAGCATGCTTGATTTAACATGCTACTAATTAACCATTTTAAACAACCTTTACAATTGCGTAAGTCATGTGGCCTGTGGAGGAAATTAACTTATTCAGAAGACTAGTATTTAAATACTGGAGATATCCTTCTGTTTACAACACATGATTATACTTTAAGTTTGAGGGGTCTTTCTTTTTATTTTTTTATTTTTTTACAAAAAATATTGTCAGTTTCCTCCGAACATTTTATTTTTACAATACTCATCACAAAACTGCCTAGATTATGGTACACATCTTGCATATTCTTAAGGTTTGCAGTTTTATTTCCTATCAGAGGCTTGAAGAATTGCTTACAGAATTTACTTGCTGTCCATTTCTCAGACGTATATTAAGATATTTATTTCAGTATGTGTTATGTCTTTCAGTCCACAGAACCATTCATTATTTCTAGTTGATGTCCTGAGCTTTCCTGGGCATTCTTCATTTCAGGAGAAAGTTTGACAGGCAGAGTGATTGGCAATGTGATCACCTCTTCCAGGGAAGAAGGCTTCTTAAGATCATTCCTCACCTTTGAAAACATAATATAAACTCAAAAATTTCTGTGCCAAACAAACATTACTATTCTATTTGAATGCTGCAGTATTTTGCATAATGCTTTCAGCAGCATGCTGTTGGCAGTATATTAACTATATGCTCTACTGGCATATAATAAAAATAACTGCAGTCATGAGAACCTTTCTTGATTGAGTATTGTTCTAGACTTGTTATAACATTCTTTATTACTTCTTTCTCTTATTGCATTTTTGTTTCATTTTTATTGTTGGCTTACAAGAACCTAGAGGTACTACCAATAGAAAATAAACTTGATCAATTATTTTCTAATACTTTAGAGTGGCATTAAAATGTGATTATGCCTCTCAATTTTGAGGCTTTTTTTTTTAAGATTAAAGATTTATGCTTTTTGGAATTTAATTTTTTGATGAATGTATCACATTGAGATTACACATTTTGAGTCAAGTACTTCCTTTTCATATGATTGATGCTCTTGATTACTTTCCTTCATAACATAAGGTATTTTGTTTCAGTGCAGTGGGATAAATCTCAGATGACTGTTGCTTTGTGGTTTTTTCCTGTAAAAAAAGATTGAAGTTTAAATTAAGATTATTCTAAATCTGACAAAACATAGTTTACTTTCATTTCTTCAAATAATGTTCTCAGAGATCACATTTGAAGCATTCACTACTTTACAGGAAAATAATTGATCATTTATTCGGAAATTCTCTAAACTCATAGCAAGTTTTTTAAAAAATTACCTATGTGAATAACTTAATTAGCATTTTCAATGATATTAAGAATGTTAAAAGACAAAGATAGAAAGCTACAGTGGTTTCAATGATCTCATCTGGGCTGAATTTTTGTTTATTTTCAAGGAAGACAAAACAAAACAAAACAAAACAAAATGTATCAAATAAGTGTCATAAGAATTCAGGGGAAATTTTTCTATTGATGGAAGGCAACACTTGATGATTTCTAGAGGACCCTTCTGACCCCTACAGGTCTGTGAGCACACAGAATAATAGAATCACCGAGATTGGAAAAGACCACCAAGATCGTCCAGTCCAACTGCCCACCTGCCACCAATATTTCCCCACTAAACCATGTCCCTTAGTACAACATCTAGACATTTCTTGAGTATCCTCAGAGACAGTGATTCAACTATATGCCTGGCAGCTTGTTTCAGTGCATGACCACTCTTTCAGAGAAGAAATTATTCCTAATATCCAGCTTGAATCTCCCCTGTTTCAACTTGAAACCATTCCCTCTTGTTCTATACCTAATTATGTGATAGCAGAGTCCTGTCCTTACCTCACCACAATTTGCTTCAGGTAGTTATAGAAAGCAGTAAGGTCTCCATGGATCATCCTTTTCTCTAGACTGAAGAATTTCAGCTCCCACATCTCACAATGCTTCTGCTCCAGACTCCTTACCAGCTTTGCTGCCCTTCTCTGGACATGCTCCAGGACCCCCTCTTGCAGTGAGGGATTCAAAACTGAACACAGTATTCAAGGTGCAGCCTCACCAGCACTGAGTGTAGAGGGATGATCAGTTCCCTGCTACTGCTGGCAAGACTATTTCTGATACAAGCCATTGGTCATTCATACAGCTCTGTGTTTCTCAATGATGTTAGCGTAACTGCAGTCCATTTAGTCACAGAGAGGTTTAGTGAACAAATCCATGTGATCAAAGTTGCTGGGAGAGCCAGCCAGGGGCACAAGTTTACCCTTTCACACAATCCAGGTGTGAATGTTCAGACCCTAATAACTTCAGTGAGGGAGGAGTGGGGAGATCCATTGTAATATACAAGAAAATATTGAATACAAATCACATAGAGAAAAAGATCAAGAGATCTGAATCCATCAAATGCATTCATCATCTTGGATTGTAGATTCAGTCATAGTGTTTCGAAACTGTGCTGTGACTACAGTAAGAAGAACAATGAGACTTTTATTATTTTTCTTTCTCTTCACTATTACAAAACTGTTTCTCCCTTTTAGAAACCCCTAGAAATAGGTTCCCTTTTAGAAATCTCTAGTGACTACATGCAGGTACTCCTTCTCCACTCATCATTGTATAATAAACCTTTAATTGCTCTCACTTTTTTTTTTTTTTTGTATCCACCTTCATCAGAAATTTTAAACTATGAACTTGACTTGAAGGATAGTCCTCAGACAGTAAGACTAGCACTCGCCTTTGTTCCCATCTGCAAAATTACTTAGAATCTTTTTGAAATGTATTTTTTCACTTTGTTAAGGGAAACCAATGACACCTCTTTACACAAGTCTTCATAGGAGATACAGTCCTTTTTCCAACTCAGTACTTGTCCTCTTGCAGATGGTTATATATGGTATCACATGGCTGATGTTTTCTTCCACAAAAGCCCAGACATTGTAATTACACTCATGTTTAGATTTTACCAAGTTTGAAGAAGAACAGCTAATTTTGTTATTATTGCTTTTTTCTGGTCTTTAATCTTCTTTCTTGCCTTTTTTTATCTCCTCTGAAACCTGAAGCAGTATACCATAGCAAAAGTAACTAACTGTGAAACTATCTTATTTTTTTCACGGTTTTCTCACTGTTTATACTTAAGTGGAACAGAAAATATGTTTACTACTTTTTGATGGCATTGAAATTACTAAGCCTCCTTTTTTATCCAAGTGTTTGTACTGCTAATAAAACTGAACAATCTTTGACAGATAACTCAAAAAGGAAATTCCAAACAGAGCCAGACCACTGATGATTTTGCCTGTGGGCAAACAGAAATAGTAAGTATAGCCATCCATTCTGTTCAAATCTTGACAGCCCGAGCCCAGGTCCCATCCTAGCTATATGAGCGATTTCCACCCCTTAATACTTCACAGTTTTTTTACATTGTTTTAAGAAATAATCAGAATTTGAATTCAATGTTTACTAGCAGAAAAAAAATGATGCCTTCTCTAGATACTCAGCTGTGCTTCTGTTATCTTGAAAAGGATAGTATCTGCATCATATAAAGGAAAATTGGAAACAAAAAATGGTAATTTTTCCACATTTGTGCTTTGATGAGGTAAATATCACACAAATAGTATCTCATTTTGCAACCATTGTTGTTTGGTAATTGTCTTAACATTAGAGAGGTCTTAAAAATGAAAAAGCTCTTCTTGACAGTGAACAGAGCAGAATCTTTGCTAACGTGGAAAACAAACAGCAGAATTCTTAATTTTTAAGAATTTAGTGAGTCTTTAATTGGAGAAGTAATCAGTGATACAGAAGACTGTGTTTCCAAACACCATTTTATGGGCTCTTCATTAGGCACTGGTTCTCATGTAAAGTAGTGTCCTTAATTGTGTGGAATTGTATATGCAGTTTGGTTTGGGAGATATACTCCAAGGGCACAGTTTAGGTGGCTTGTAAACAGCCATAGACATATGGCTCTGGATTACAGATTTAGATTTCCATGAATAAATAAAGGAAGGCCAGATAAATGAAAGACTGCAACTTATTCTGTATTTTAGTCTTAAGAATAATATCAGGAAAAAAAAGATTTTAGTTTAAGAGAAAATGGATTATTTGGTAAGATTACAAATAGGATAAAAGGTTATGCTGTGTACAGCACAGAGGGACAATAGCAACATATTAATATTCAGTATATTCAGTGAGCTATTAGCAGTGAAATTATCCCACGAGTTTATTTCTTAGTGAATGTGCCAATCATGGAGTACCCAGTCTGAAAATAAATTGTCCAGCTTGCCAGGATTTGGTATGTAGGTACTGCAGATGATGCAGAGGATATATATATGTAAATTTAGGAATATACATATTCCATTCCTTTTTGTTATATTTTGATTGCTATTCTTCTCAGAATATTTTGAAAAAAAAGAAAAAACCCACTGGGTATTTTACTGAAAAATAAGAAATGTATTCATAAATGTGTGTGAATTCATTATGAGTCCTAAAAAATGAGCAATTTATGATACCTATTGGCATGAAATTTTATGTTGTATTTTTCAGTTTTGATAGAGTAAGATTACTCTAGGAAACAGCATGACAAACACGAATCATACACTCTTAAAACATTGCCCTTCCAGTAACTACTTTCAAGTGTTAGTAGTGTCATGGAGGGAAAAGGAGATTAAACCTCTAGCCTTGGATCCTCAAAGGCAATGCCTGCATTAACCTTCATCTATTTGTGACTACAAATAGCTGCACAGTATAATATTGATTGTGTGCATTAGATCTGTCAATGGTATTTTGTTCAGCCCACCATGATGAACTAATTCTGGACATTTTTAGACCTGATCATATTGACTTGGATGTTCTTACTCTGATTCAGAGCAGAAGAGTGTCAGGTGACATGAGCTTCATGAAAAGATTGATTAAAGCCATCAGAAAGAGGACTTTAAGATAGATAGCTAAGTGCACCACTACACTTTTTTGAAAATTCTTTCTTTCGTTGAAAGTATAGATTTTTTTGCAGAATGTATTAGCATATCACAGGAAAAATTAATCAATATTGACAACAGTGACATGGAGTTCCTTTTATTCTTGAATTTGTTTCCTTTGCTTATCGAAACAAAAGTACCAACTGTGTATGTTTTCATTTGGGGAAGGCAATCAGAGCCAGGAGGGCTCTTACCTGAAGGATAGATTATTAGGTGGATATGATAATCCTTTCCAGTTCTAGTTCTCTGGAAATATTACATCACTCTTAACTTTGTAAGTCTTGGAGATTTTGTATTTTCTTCTCTTCTTACTGCCTATAATTTAGGTTACTTACTAATAAGTATCAGAATCTACTTTACCTTTTTTCTCCATTCCTCCACTTCTTACCTCACTCCTACAGCCCCCATCCTATACCGTAGGACAATAGCACACTCAGCATACAACATAACAAAGTGCAGTTTTATTGATATATTGAAATCAACTTTTGTATATGCCATCTAATATTTTCATCCTAGCTTCCCATCATTATGAAAGACATCAGAGGGAAGAAACAGTCCCTTGAAAGCAGTTTCTTCCCATACTAAGTGACACTTTTTATTCAGTTTGTACATATGACAAGAATTTGTTGCTTACAAACCATGTGACAAGATTCAAGTTTTGTTAGGAATCTACATAACTCTGGTTATGTGTAATAATCTTATTTTATAAAATATGATAGAAAAATTTAGAAGGACACATCTTGCATTATCTCAGTCTGACTTTGAAAACCTTCATTATATTTGATCTGGTTTTCAGTGCACAGTGCCAGGTTAGAGAGCTTCACATTGGGTACTGCAGTCAATATCCCATGCTAAAAGTTCCCTAAAATTCTTCCCCTTTACTAAGTGCTCTGACATTACCTTATTACCTTATTATGGGCTTAGGTAGTAAGTAGGATGGGATAAATAAAATGTACTGCATAGTCAATAACATTTTCTATATATATACATATATATTTATATATATAAGTCAAATATTGAATTCCTTTCAATTCAAAACTCCAAAAAGCCTACAGTCATCTCAGTCTTGCAGCATATTAAATGCAGAAGAATTGCATTCATGCAGACTGAACCATACAGTACTCATAGGCACATGGAATGCTACAACCATGCAGTCTTATAAGGACCAACTTTAGTATCTGCATCACCAGAAATAATGTTTGAGATCTACAACAGGTTCAAATATATTTGAAAATTACTTTCTTTTAGGGTGCAATTTTTCCATATGGCCTTGTTGAAAAAGATGATGCTTCAAGAAGTTATTTAAATTATTTTCACTGTTAAATTTATTAATAACACTGGTAAAAATGAACACAGAGCTGTAAATTATCCTTGGCAACATTCTACTTTTGAAATACTTTTAACAGATCAGATCTTCAATACATCTGGTCTCATATATATTTATTCCAAAATATAACAGTACTCCTTTTATAAGACTTGCCATCACTTATTACGCTATTTATAGCAGTTTCAGAAGATATAATGAGCTTCTTCTGTAATTCTATATGACAACAGGTACTGATGTCTGGAAAAATTAACTTGGATTAAAATTACTTTAAATTACAGAGGGAAGGGAAGGGAAGGGAAGGGAAGGGAAGGGAAGGGAAGGGAAGGGAAGGGAAGGGAAGGGAAGGGAAGGGAAGGGAAGGGAAGGGAAGGGAAGGGAAGGGAAGGGAAGGGAAGGGAAGGGAAGGGAAGGGAAGGGAAGGGAAGGGAAGGGAAGGGAAGGGAAGGGAAGGGAAGGGAAGGGAAGGGAAGGGAAGGGAAGGGAAGGGAAGGGAAGGGAAGGGAAGGGAAGGGAAGGGAAGGGAAGGGAAGGGAAGGGAAGGGAAGGGAAGGTCAATAATGGGTATTTCAATCTCAGTAGAAAGAAAAGCAGTTGCATGAAATAATATTTCATGTGTGAGATAAGGCATGTTGTTGTGGTCTAATCCAGTAGGCAGCTCAGTGCTATACTGCTGCTCAGTCCTCTCCCATTGGTGTAGTGAACTGGGAAAAACAAACAACCCATAGAACTCATAGGTCGAGATAAAACCAATTTACTAAAACAGAAGAGATAGAAAAAAGGAAAATAATAATAGTAATGATGATATATTTACAAAACCAGTGATGCACAAAACAGTTGCTCGCTGCCCACCAACTAATGCTTAGTCACCAAACAGCATCTGCCTGACCACAGCTTTTAAAGGTTTGGGGTTTTTTTGCACAGTATTAGATGTTATGGAATATCCCTCTGTCCAGCTTAGTTCAGCTGTCCTCATTCTGACCCCTCCGAGCTCCTTGTGCCCCCTCAGTCCACCTTGCTGTCAGGGCAGAACAAGATGTTGAAACATTTTTAGCTCTGCAGTAGTGCTCAGAAACAACTAAAACATCAGTGCGTTATAAGCATTGTTTTTCTCCCAGAGCCAAAACCCAGCACCATAACAGACACTATGAAGAAAACCAACTCTTTATTTTCCTACATGTGAATGAGAAGCTGGAATCCTCTGGATTCCTGTAAGAAGTATTAATTCTTCCTGCTTCCTTGTCATTTGTAGCCACTGCCATATAAGGCAATATATGACATCAGCAACACACACAGATTATTCTCCTTGAGAAATCTGACTTGAAGTTGTAATCCAAAATGAATTGTCTAAGATAATTTTATTCCTGACCATTGCTTTTCCTGATTCAGGAAAACTTTTATTATACTAAAAAAGTCAGAATAAGCCTAATAAGTGCCTTATATTTCACATATTTTTATTACTTGCTCCATAGTGGTGGAAATCGTATGGTCAGAACTAGGAAAATATTTATTCATAATAAATTACTTTGGAGAATACTTGCCAAAAATCCATTTGCTTGTGTTCAGCACAGATATTATTAGTAATGACATCAACTCTTTCCTGTAAATTTTTGGTAAGGAGAGGCAGTGATTCCTTGTTAAGAAATGATACCAATTTACGTATCTTGGATCAGATTTGAGATATAAAAAGACATCTTTATTCATCTCCATGTTCAATCCATATCAAATATAGGATTTAGATAATTGGCATTAATGTAGGCAAGCTTAACAATGAGGGAAATAATAAACTACACTTTTTAAAATTAGATCCTGTAAAATGTCTCAAGACAAGAGCTAGGTTGCAAGTGGTAAAATGCTAAGTGGAAAATTTTTGGTGTTCTTATCTTAAACATATAGTCTGACAGTATTGTAGCATATTAATGATTATAAACTGATTATGTATGCCTGTTTGGTTTACAGTGGCTGATGTTAATTGAGCAGCTCTCATGGTGTAAAGATTATTTTGTCTTCCACAATAATATGCAGATAAGAATGTCAGACTTTCCAGAAAATTTTAATTCAGAATCAAAAGGAACAACCTCAGTCTTTCATGACCCATACATGCTACCAGTCAAATTGCCTTCTAGCTTTTCACACTGATATATCGCCTTGACGTTTGAACAAACTGAAATTTTCTACTGGGAAAACCATTTCAAGAAAGAATGAAAAGTCCTGATCAGTCCAGCTTCATTACTATTCCTAACCAATTAAAATATTATTCCCTTTGTTTATTGTCCATTTCAGTATTTCTTGCATACTCAATACCTTTTTGTTTAAAAAAAAAGACCAAAACAAATTCAGTTTTAACTTTTATCCTGAAGGTGCATAATAGCACTTCTCTCAGTGCTCATCAGCATTACTCTTTTTGAGAAATTGAGAAATTGCATTTAATTATGTGAAATTTCTTCAGAACTCAAGAGAATTTTGTGTACTGCAGGCTAGAAAAGAAAGTTAAAAATCTATAAGTTATATTTATAAATGCCATTAGTAAAACTGATATAGTATGTTATTTTATATGGTCTTGCAGTTTTAAAGCCTTTATATTAATTTGTCATATACTGAATTAGCAATTTAAATAAAAGGGCAGCAGATAATTGTATTCCTTTACTATGAGGAACACTTGAACTAATTTAAAGTAATGAAGCAAATTATCTAAAACCATTTAGTCGAATATACTACAGAGAGGTCAAACCCAGGGCAACACTATTTAAATCAAATTGAATTCCATCTTGAGAATGGATTTCAAATAGATTTTTAATTGCAGTATTTTGTCTGCAAGGCATTCTATCACATGCTTTTAATATGAAAGTAAAATCCACCAAAATACCTTCCATCATAATGGTGCCAGGTTTCTCTTCATTACATAGTTTCTATGCTGTGATGTCTGCAAAGCTGTTACTAGGCTTTTCATTTCTGCTCATTTTGCTCATAGATAATCTCTTCACCCAAACCTGGATAATTTACAGGTTTGGCTCATTATATTGAGCAGAGAAATGGGAGAAAAATAAAACAAAAGCATAACACTGGCTGGATTTGAGACTGGTGAAGAGCCTGAAGGAAAAGGACTGAGGCACCCATGTGAATGTTCCTGTCACTTCATTGCTCTCTGGAATACTGCTTAAGCATGGGAGATGTCAGGCTAAGCATTACCTTGGTTCTATGAGATCTTGGTGCACAGCATGGAAGTCTGGGATGGAAAGCATTTGCATCAGCAATGGGGCTGCTCTGGAGAAATGTGTGGGGAGCGCAAGCAGACCCATCTCTGGGCTTTAGTGCTACTAGTTGTAACCAACAGTGACTCCTCTTCAATCCTTTAACTTCTATGTGGATTATTATTACCTGGAGTATTATAACTCCAGAACGATATGGAAAGTCCAGGTGTTCTCATGAGGACAAGAGGAAAATTACTATGTTTTGGGTATACTTTTACTTCTTTCAAGTCTTAATGCAAGTCACTCTTACCATCATTGGAGATCTAATCCCATGAAAATAGGTTTAAATTACATCTGAAGAACACACTGTAAATGTAAAGTAAATCTCCAGTGGTAATTATGATTTTTTTTTTATCTTCCCAAAAAAAGGGATGTAATATTTTTTAGTGACATAGTTGTATAATCCATTCAATAATATTATGACAAATGCTCACACAGGAACAGAAGGAACATCATATGCAAGTCTGTAAGTACATAATTGAATCAATACTAGGGTGAAGGTGATAGTTTCTTGGATCTCATCACTAATGGTGATGAGACATAGTGTCACCACTATGATCTGGAGTCATCATTGCCATTCATGGAGTGGCAATGTGTCAATTACTAGTCAAAGAAAAAGTTCAAGGCACAGCACATAGTGGGTAAAGTGGTGAACACTGTCTTTTGGGATAGGAATGGGGTAATCCTTCTGGATTTTCTGGAACCCAGAGAAGCTGACTCTGAGCTATTTATCACAACGCTGACTAAGCTGAAGGATCAAAATTCCAGAGTGATAGCAGAGAAGGTGACAGTCTGTCTCTTAGAATGCTATAGCATCAAGTCCCATAGCAGTTTGAAGATCATGGAGCACACTGCCAATCTTGGCTGAGCTGTCCCAACACACACACTTCAAAGTCTATAATTTGCACCTTCTGACTTCCATCTGTTTGGATCTATGGAAGACGGACGGCATGGACAAGAGTTTCCTAGCAATAATACCACAATAGCTGTGAAACAGTGGGTCATCTCTGCTGGTGCAAATTTTTATGAGAGCTGCATGCAAGCTCTTTTTCATTGCTGGTGACATTATATGCCTAATCATGGTGAATATGTAGAAAAATTGTGTTTATAGCTGAGCTCTGTTAGATAGTGTTATTGTGCTCTTTCGTATCTCTTTTAGCTTCCACTGAAATAAATAGGAGTTACTACTTCCAGATGCAGTAAGTGGAGCCAAAAGAGTAAAATAATATAGATGGGGATTTTTAAATTCATCCTTGTTGGCTGGAAACTACCAGTAGAACAGTCTGCCATGCAGCTCCTCACAGAGACAGCAGTAATGGCAGGGCATTTGAGATTGATATATTTTACAAAATTTATTGGAACTGTACACAGTTCTACATTTACCAAACTGAAGACATTCAGCTTCAGTGCAGTTGTGGTGGATCTACAATCTCTTAGAATGAAGAAATGTGCATCTTACAGAAATTGAATATATCAAAAAGCAAAAAAAGAAATGGATGTGGAAACCATCAAATAAGGAAAATCAGGAGTATATTTAAACACATACTAAATGTTATGTTTACAGTTAAAAATAAATGATTCATCATCTTTCCTGAAACACTGCCATTAAGGTGGAAAAAATTATATTAAAATAAGACATAACTTAGTCTAGCCTGGCTACACAAATAATTTGAATCACTGAGGTTTAAAGGGCTTAGATGTTCTGCTTCATAAATGATTGCTAAACCAAAGTTCAGTTAAGTAAATAGAGATCCTTTCAACTGAAGCTCCTAAAATAATGGGTCAGGATATTCTATGGTTTTCAGATTATGCATTCATCACCAAATGAATTTCATATTGAGAGTGTTCATTTTAAATTAATCATATGAACGTTCTAGAATTGAATTATATATTAAACTCATGTTATTTGCTTGACAGACTTGAATCAAAGGAGCCGTTTCTGTCTGTTGGGTAAGTAGAAATATTGTTATATATATAGAATGTTGTTTTTTATATATTCAACTATCATACAGTATAATATGTGGGAAAATTCTGAGCGTAAACATTTCTTATCAATGTTTCAGTTATTTACTATACCTAAGCTTATAAAAATTAGATATCAATCTATGAAGACATGAGCTGCAGGTATTTTTCTTCCAAAAAATTACTGGAATGTACGTTTTGCTTCTACTGACTAAATATATATATTACATAACATTTAAGAATTAAAGATTGCATCAAAAAGTAGCTGTTTTATTATTTTGTTTTCACTGAACAGTCATGAACTATTCTGAATATTCTCTATACCACTGTTCTCAGCCATTTACTGAGGAAGTGATAGTTTCTTTTAAAATAGTTTTAGCGCTCACTTGGTAACAGAAAAAAAAAATTAAATTAGAAAAATATACTTTAGCCCTATTATAGATCACACTTACAATAATATAGCTATTACAGCTATTGTCTTCATAGACACATAATCATGTAAACAGTTATTTAGTCTGTCTATTAAAATGATTATCCTTCTACAAACCTACTTTTAAAAGTGATGTATTTTGAAAAAAAAATTATGAAATTTAGTCTTTATATATGTGTGTATTTATATATCTAATAAATATCTGCTTTACTTCTGAGTTTTAAGTTCATCTCCTGTGCACTATTTTTTGTTTAGCTTCTTTCTAACAAAACTCCCGTTTCGTAATATTTTTATCCCCATTTTACTTTTCTTCAGAACAGTTTACCCTTTTCTTTCCATCATTCTCATTTTTCTTAATTCACAACACCATATATTTCATGCTACCAAGAATATGAAATGCATATAAAAGATCATAGTGTAAAATAGCCATTTAAGGATCAATTCTACCAAATAATTATGAATATCTTCCAAGTTACAGTATTAACTGCAGATTGAAAGACTATTTCAGATTCTGAAGCGTGAACTAAAAATAGCAAGCAATGCATATGAGTTAAGAACATAGAAGTACATCAAGTCAGCATGAGCAAGATTGGGATATGGTTCAGGTTTTTTTAGTATAAAGTTACTCTGACTTGTTTGAGTACATACATTTTAATTTAATTAATTACCACTTCTACTTTCTATCAGCAAAAAGAAATGTTGAAAATAAGTGAAATGTTGATCAAATTTGGGGAATGGAAGCACGGGAGAATGGGAACTGAGGAGATGCTCTTGGTTTGCATACTTTAAAATGTCCAAATTCATTACCAAATTTTTATCATTTTCATTAATACCTACTGCTATTTCACACTGTAACTTTTATACTACAGAAGGTTATTTTCTTCTTATCCCTGAACTCTTCTAATGAAATGATTACCTAAAAATCTGGACTTCAAGATTGGAAAAAAAAAGAAGAAGAAGAAGCTTCATATCACAGTGGCTAAAGAGCAAAAAAGTTGAAAAATAAATACATAAATATCAGGAAGATAATCAAATGCAATGTTTATGTAGTAGTAGCAATTTGTCTTAAACACCAATTATCGTAAAATAATAAATTCTAATTTTGTAGCTCATGCCATGATTTTAAGAATTTTGCTTGCAATTTAAGATATTTAGGGAGAAAATAGGGGGAAATGTTATGTTTTGTGTTGTTTTTGGGTTCATGTCCAGATGAGAGGAGTGGTGGCCACAGAGCAAATGCATGTTACCTCCCCATAATCATTGTACATGACTTTATTGACCAGCTGGACTCTTCCCAGGAAGTCTAACTTTAGCAAACATATTTAAACTCTTCACAGAACCTCCCAAAAGTTTGTCTGTAATGTACTTGAATTATTTTTTCAAGTTCATAATGACAATGATTGAAAATGTAAAAATTGGACACCACCTCTTTCCTAATTTTGCCTTTCACTGCTAAATTTTATCCACCCCAAAGAAGGGTTTTTTTTTTTTTTTTTGACAGAAGCAAGAGAATTGTGCTCTGAGGAGGAGCCTAAGCAAACATCCACCTCCTTGATACTGAGAGAGATGTTCCTCCTGGTCCCATAGTAATGTGGGAATTCAGGAGTTCGGGAGATGAGCTCTCATGTGGAGACCTGTGTCTGATGTTTTAACCCGACTGATAGCTGCAACAATCTATCTTTTAAAATACAGCGTTTGCAGATTACTTTCTGAGACTTAGACTAACACATGGGTGCCCTCAACACCTCTTGAAGCCAAAGTTGGTAAAGGCAACAACTTATATTACTTTTGGCTCCTACTGATTACTTGGTCCTGCAAGACAGTCTTTAATTTATCTCCCTCCTGCAACAGAAGATTTGTTTCCACACTTTCATTATACTGCCTGTAGGAGCTAATTATCCTTTTTTCCTTTTGCCATGTTGAAGATAATGACTTTCTGGTGCTTTTATATTGTTAATCCTTTAGGCAGAGGAAAGGAACATGAAGTAGGGCAGCCAAAGGGCTTGAGCCTGTCGCACTTTGCTTGAGTACTCAATGTTTGTACCGGGGTACAGATTTCCAGAAAGAGATTCCCCAAAGAAAAAGTGATTCTTAGAACAATAGATTGCTTATTCTCTCTCAGAAAGCAGACAGCTATTGACACAAGCAGACCCCACATCTCATCGTTGTTGTTTGTCTCTCAAATGCTGGAAGAAAACATCTCCTGTACTCTCTCTTGTAAAGAAAATTGCATTTATCCTTCTTTCTATGCAAAAAGATATAGTAGGGTATTTTTTTCACATGGTTAGTGGGGGGGGCTGAAAATGTGGCATCTATGAGAAGCCCTGCACTGTCCCATGTCAGGTCAGAGCCAGATCCAGCTGCTACAAAAGAGACCCACTGCTGTCAGAGCAGAGCTGTGGGTGTGCTCTGGGAGAGCAGATGTAAGAAAGGGAGAAACTGCTGTGCAACAGCAGCTGGCAGAAAGAAGTGTGAAATGTGAGACAAACAGCCTTGACGCACAAAGGTCTGTGCAGAAGGAGGTCAGGAGGTGCTCCAAACCCAGAGCAGGAGCTCCACACAGGCCAGGAGAGGACTATGGAGGAGCAAGCTGTCTACCTGCAGCCTGTAGGTGCCAGGCAGAGCAGATCTGTGCAGCCTTGAAGGAGCCCACAGCCCATGGCTACCCCCACAGAAGCAGATCTGGGCTGTAACTGCAGCCCATGGAGAGCAGCCCACAGTAGGGCAGGAAGGATGGGGGAGTTGCACCCATGGGGACCTTGTGGAGCAGTGAGCTTCTGAACAGTGGGTCCTGCAGTATGGAGCTGTGTTGGAGCACTGCCTGGAGAGCTGCAGCCTGTGGAAAGCCCATGCAGGAATGGTGGCATCTGTGGAATGGACCCCACGTATAGCAGAGGCAGAGAGTGAAGGAAGAGACGCAGAGATTAACTGACCGCAGTCCCCATTTCCCATTCCCCTGCTTCACTCAGAGGGAAAAGGTGGATGGGATGGAAAGTGTTGGAGTTTGCTTTTAGTTCTCATTGCTTTAGTCTGTTGGTAGTTGACATTACATTTTGTTATTCTCCATACGCTGAATTTGTCTTACCTATGACAGTAACTGTTAAGGAATCTTGCTTATCTCAACATACCAGGGTTTATTTGTCATCATATTTTCTCCCCCTGTCCTTTTGAAGAGAGGAAGTGAAAATTCAGCATTTTGGAGCTGTGCTTCCTACAAATGTGAAACCACCACACCATTGCTCCATCAGTCACTGTGCAAGAGACAGGCATGTCAGTAATAGCTGAGGTTGGCAGGGCCCTCAGAAGGAGCCAACCCCTGCTCCAGCAGGGACACCTACAGCAGGAAATCCAGGTCCATGCCCAGATGGGGCTTCTGAAGGTCTCTGAGGAGGAGATGCCACAGCCTCTGACCAAGCTGTGCCAGTGCTCCAGCACTCACACTCATGAAGTAACAAGTTTTTTAATTAATTGCTTGTAGCTAGCTGCAACTGTTTGTAGCTTTAAAAATAACCTTCAGTATTTAATTTAAAACATGCAGTGCTAAAAATAAATCTGTCACAGAAGTTCTTCAAACCTTTAAAAAATGTTTGTTATCTTTCTCAGTGTCATTTAATAGTATGTTGCACACTGTTGAATCAGAAGAGAGAGAGTGAGTAAGAAACGGAGCTGACTTTTCTGAGGTTTCATCTACACCCAATGCAGAGAATGAGATTACTTCTTGGTATGCTTGGTATGTAGGCAATAGCTCTTCCCTGTGATAGGCTTTGAAAATACATGTGATTTATACATCTGGTTGTCAACTGAGATGCAATTTCTTTCTTTTGTGTACATGTTTAAGAAAATACAATACGAACACCTGACTTTTATTTTCAAGATCAACTTATTTCTATAAACATTATAAATTTAGGTGGAAAGCCCAGAGAGAGCCATATATGAAATTGTACATTGTATGTATTTATTACATCATGAATAGTTGCCTTTCTTGGAAGAGAGGTACAAGTTCAATTGGCACTAATTGTTGCACTTTTTGACACTCTCAGTAAAGCTACTACAATTCTGAATAAACCACTAAGTTCCTGTTTCTAGACAGTATATGATTATAGAAAATACAGAAAAGTCTGGCTTTGTATTTTCAAATCACAGCCTAATCAAAATACTATTTGCATCAGAAGTACTTCTAGAACAGGTGGAGGAATGTAGATGTGTTGAGTGTTATGAAACACTTCCAAAATGCAAAAAGAAAAATTCCTTAATTTTCTTCTTGCAGAATTATTCTGAGAAATATCTAACAACTGGAATTTGTTACCCACATTTTCTGTTTAAAAACTCTCTCTCAATTAGGGTTTCTTTTCAATAAGGATGTTTTGCGGAAAATCCGTAGAAAATCCTGAACTCAGACACCAGTTTGAAGGATCCCATTCTGAAGAACTGAGATAGTTAAAATTAAATGCCTGGTTAAAATCAAATTCTCATTGTTATGAATCAATTCATTCACTTCCATATTGTATGGATTTTTTCAATTCATATTCAGGGCTTTTTTTCAGAAACTAGATTATAAGGCACAAAACAGAACATACTTACATTCCATAGCTCTTATACAACAAATGCCAATAACACTTCTAATTCTGATTAGCAGATAGCACTAGCTGAAGGAGCAGACACTATTCCTACTGTTCCCATGTGGCTTTTGAAGAGAGATAACTAAGAAATTATTTTCCTTCTGTGGAGTGAAAAAGAGAAAAAGAAGAGATAGTGGAATCATTTTGTGCAGTTAATATGAAACCAATAACACTGACAACTAGAATACAATTTTTAACTGTCATTCTCATGCAGTCTAGGTATTCAGAATTTGTACTTATCTGAAAAACATGGGAGGGCTGCACACTCTCGACAATTTATTTAAACTTTGTCAATTAGCAGCAGTTAGGAGACTACAGCGGCTCTACAGTTGAGACTGCCTAGGTAGTCCCCAGAAAGATAGCAGGGATAGCAGGGGCAATAGCTTATATGGAAACTAAGGATCTTTATATGGAAGATGCTGAAAGCCTGTAGGGTTTAATTTCAAGCAGTATTACTGATATACTTCTAGCATTTTACCAAAAGCCATAAAGATTAGGTTCTTCTATAATTGTTTCCTAGATGAAACACTAGATGAATTATCACTGTTTTATAAATGTATTAAAAATTGTTTCTTGAAGATATCTATGAGGAATAGATTACAAAGTCACAGTAACAGATAATGTTTTTTTCCAGTTACTGCGCTTGGTAGTTTTGTACCATTGTTCAGTGCTTAAAGATCCCAGGTTATGTGTTTTTCTAGTCATCTGTAATCTAAATGATTATTTTTTGGTTCCTTTGTTTTCCTGATATTTTTCATTCTACCATATTTCCACTTTCACACACAAAGAGAGATATATAACATAGAAATTATACTAATACATTTGGGGAAAAAAAGTCTTTCCCTAATTCCATTAACTTTATTAGCAACAAACTTAACAAATATGCACCTTCATAAATTCCTTTTTTCCTCTCTGACTATAATAACATCAGTAACAATGTGCTTCATAATTGAGAAAGGTAGTAGAGCATGAGATCACTTTTTTCTCTTCTGGTTATTCTATTTGCTTTTCCTTTTGTTTACTTTCTTTTACTTCTGTCATCTTTCATTACTATTTCTGGAAAAAACAGTACATACTCAGTTCATTTATGTTGAATAATGTCAATACCTCAATACTAAAAATTCGTATGTTCAACTGTGCGGTGGCATTTTCTCTTTCAAAAGGGAGAAAAAAATTGTTTAAGACAGTACTTCTGAAGGGTAGTGAGGGGGTTGGAGCATTCTAGAAATATGAAATATTTGTTGACTACTTGAAAATAGTGAACACTCTTATGGAAATTAGGATCAATGCACACAAGAGGAAATGTGAAGCATTTCTCGAGTAACATAATTCTTCCTGCAGAGCTCTCCCTTTTTTGGTGTCGAAGAGGTGCACAAAGATATGCAAATTATATATATTCTGAGGTAGTGAAATTAGTGAGGCAAAATTGGAGGTTTTTAGTGCAGCTTTTATAGCACTGTTGTGCCAAAGTGTTCACATATCTTTGTGGAAGTACCTTAGAGGTTTTGAATAAGACTGTTTCTTTGCAAAAGTAGTCTTTTTATACACATACACACACACATATTAATCATGATTATACTATAAACCTGGAATCAAATACCATTTGGTTTCAAGTAGACCTTGTCTATATGTCAGTAGCTAGTTGTATTTCATGTTCTGGCTGATATTTTATAGGCTATAAAACTGTCTTGCTGTGTAGAGCATTCATAGAAAAATAACATTCCCATCATATAAGTCATATAAGGGTGAATAATGGTTATGTAGTTTTCCTGGGAGAAGGCAAAAAATGTGTGAAAGGAATCTCACAAGAAACAAGAAGGAGATAGAGAGAGATGTTAACAGTTTCAATTCCTTCACAACCCTGTGTTTTGGGAAGAGGTGCTCAAGGCAAATTTGAGGACTAAATTGTTATCGCAGATTAATTCAATAGTCTATGTAAAACCAAAATAGCCTAAGATTTGCTTGTATTGTTAACTTCTAATGTGCATCTCAAAGAGTGATAAAACACTTAAAATACAACTTTCTATAAACGTTTACTAGCACTGATGCAAGCACAGCTCTAATCTGATAGTCAGAGCCACTCAACTCAAGGGACAGTGACCAAATGTTACAGGGAGAGAATATGACAATAATAGAAACATAAAACTCCTTGAGCCCTCTTTTGTGAAGTGGTTTTCTTACCATCTAAAATCTTATGAAATTAACCTTTAGGGAAAAGAAAAAAATGGACATACAAGTAATAGTCTAGGAGCAATGATAATTACTATATCTTACACGTTTAATATATTTTAAATGAGAGTCTCACTTTTAATTTTTATATACATAGAATCATTTTTGCAGAGATTGATAAGGTTAAAGAAGAATTTGTATATATTCTACTTAAGATGGATTAGAATTCATTCTAAATTTTCATGTTATGGTCATTTAATGTAATGCCTTGTTCACTGACATAAATATTATGCTCTTAACAGACAGTAACAATAAGCTAATCAAACTTTTCTACTGCTCCAATCATAAGTTTCCATAATGTAAATCTATGCAACTGTTTCCTTGATGTAAAAAAATTTATGGCAAGAATTCTCCTGTAATATCAAGGGAGTGGAATGGAGAAAATGGGGATATGTTTACATATCTCTTTTTATTTTTTAATATAACACTAAGGCTGTATATCATTAAGTCAACTTCAGTCATGCTACCAAAATATGTCAGAGAAATGTGATTTGCAAAATGTGACTATCATATTTTAAGGATCTTGCAGCTAGGAAAAAAAAAAAAACAACAAACAGGTTAAATCTGAAAACAAAAATGTAACCTAATTAAATTCAAAATCAGATATGTTCATCACAAACTTTTGAATGAGGAAGAAAGTAAATGATTAAAATCCCATATTGACAGATGCCCTTATAGTAAAGACCAGAGTAGAAGCCCTTACAGTGTGGAGGTGATCATAAAGATGAAAACCAGACAAGAGTGAAGCAGAAGAGCACATGGATTGTCTTCCCTACATACCCAATAAGGCAGGAGCCCAATAATATGGGAACTGCTAGATCATGGCCTGAACCATGATTAAGCACTTGGTGAAGGAGTGTAGCCAGTCTTGGATTTGTCTAAGAGGAATAAGGTCTTTTGACCTTGTATAGTATAGTATACTTCTTTGCAGATTAAAAATATACATATATATAGGAAGTTTTATACTAGATGAGTCATACTCAAGTCATATCTGTATGACAAGAAATCAGGAATTCTACTACATACAAAGATGCATAAAGTAATGGCAATACTAATACCATAAGAGAAGTCATCAGGCTGTTTTACCATATGTTGCACAATGAGTCACCTGGGACAAAAAATACTTTTTCCCTTATGAGTGTAATACACCAAAAAAAATCATATGTATATTTAAGGTAAAGAAGTATATCTGATCCTTTAATTTCAGCAGCTTTATTGTGGATTAACTGTGAGGAAATTAATAATAGAGACATTTGAATTCCCTTCTGTAAATGTAATGGTCTGTAGGTTTATAGGGTGATGGAGCACTGGCACAGGTTGCCCAGGGGGGTTGTGGAGTCTCCTTCTCTGGAGATATTCAAGACCTGCCTGGACGCCTACCTGTGTGACCTGGTGTAGGGAACTGCTTTGGCAGGGGGGTTAGACTCGATGATCTCTTGAGATCCCTTCCAATCCCTATGATTCTATGATTCTGTATCCTGTTATTTTAGAAATTATTTAGTCTCTGATGTTGTATAACTTACAGAAAAGAAATATTGGCGTTTTTTTCAATGTATACGTGGAAAATGAACAGACATGCCTTTCCAGATCACTGAAATATTAAGAGGCATGGATTTGTCAGAAACCAAGGGAAGTGTAGTCAGCATAGTTAGAACTGGGCAAGACAGTACAAAGTATTTCATGCTGTGATTTAAGCCAGCAGGCAGCCCAAAGGCACACAACCTTCCATTTGCTCTCCTCTCCCAAAGGGTTTGGGGAGAGAATTAAAGGAGAAAAAGAAAAGTAGGACTCACAGGCTGAGATTAAAAGCTATACACTATGACAAAAAAAAAAAGGAAAAAATAATAGCAATAATAATTATTCAAAACAAATGATGCACAATACAATTGCTCACCAGCTGCAACTGATGTCCAGCCATTTCCTGAGCAGCAACTGCCCCCTGGCTAACTCCCCACAATTTTTGCATGATGTCATATGGCATGGATTATCTCTTTGGCAAGTTTAGGTCTGCTGTCCTGGTTCTGTCCCCCTCCCTCCCTTTGCTGGAAGGATGGTATGAGGCATGGAAACATCTTTGCATCTATGCACCATTGCTCAGCAAAGCTAAAACACCAGTGTTAACCAGCACTGTTTTTCTCCTAGAGTCATAACACAACATTGTACCATACGCTGTGAAAAATGTCAGCACTGTCCCAGCTGAAACCAAGGCACACAGTTGTGTAATGCACAGCTGCTCTTCCGCTCATATCTATCAAGGCTGGAATTGAGTCTAGTCTGGTGCCTGGTTAAGAAATATCCTTTTTATCATATGCATTTCCCACAACCAATTACCGTGAAAATCACTGCACAGGTCAGGAGCACAAGAATTTCTCACATTCACAGTATCTGGTATTTCCATTTACCTTGTAACTTTACTTACAGCACACTCTTCAAAAAAATAGGCAGTATGTCTTTTCTTCACAACCCATTCTCAAGCCAGTGACAATAGTATCTTTGTTTTGACAGTTTAAAGCTAAACCTTGAGTTATTCAATTAAAAAAATTACCTTACATCTGTAAACTTACTGTATAAGAACAGAACAAAATTTAAGTCTTTGCAGTTTGAGAAGGGGAGAGAAGAGAAAGAAAAGTATGTTACAATTTTCTAGAAGCACTATTTTCTTTACATAAACTCTGACACTGTCATATTGAAATTGATTAATCTTTTGTGAACTGTGCTTTCTGTTTCCTTCAGTGCTTCTAAGACTGCTTCTCTGGAGAGTACATAAAGTTTCCAGAGATCTGTTTTTGTAATCTTAAGCAGTTAGTCTTTCAGCTTCAGCACTACCAGTGTAATTTTAATTTATCAATCTGCTGTAACACTTCAAAGCCTAAACCCATCACTTATTCCTACACCTGTCAATGACAGTCTTCTGTATTTGTCACACTATACTCCTGCAATGTATACAATATTGCTAATAAATTGGATAATCAATCACTTGTGCATGGTTTGACAGTAGTGCCCTGAATACACTGAATTTCAAATGCATTTTTAAGAGGAGGGACTCCTTACTCTACCATATGGACATCAAGAATTTCCCAGCCAATCTATACAATTAAAGAGCACCTTGGGAAATGGTAGGCCACTTTACACTGGAAAACTTTTTTATTACCTTAATGTGATATGTTCCCATGAGAAACATAAGTAATTGGAGATTACTTTAGATGACAGAAAATAGTTTAACAGCAGGAGAAGAAAGGACAGGGAGATATTAAGTAGATTTATTTATGCTTCCTTCTGTAGAAAACCTACCATGCGTTATTTTGTTTCAAAATATTATCAGGCTAACAATGTTAAGTACATTCTATCCCTGCAGCTACGAGTTGGTTTTGTTAGGAGTAATTCTGCAGTTTAGCTGTACAGAAAACTGGGCTAAATTTTGCCTTGAATGTCCTGTATCACTCATGCTCATTTGGCTGCCATAAATCACTCCCAGATTAAATGATTCCCCACAGTCTGAATATTAATCTTAGTGTCTTTTCTATCATGTACTACACAAGCTTTGTTTAATCCTTTACAGGGAAACATCTGAATGACTAAATTATCTGACTGAGTATAGATAGTCTTGAATATTTTCCCAACTTTTGTCTCAAATTCAGGTTGGAGAATAAGTTCAGCAGTTTCTTCAAAATACATTTTCACTGGGAAAATAGTTTGGAGGGGAGAGGATGAGCCCAAATAAAGTATGTGTAAGATGAAAAAAAAATACAGCCTAATCATACTGCAGATTTTGCTGAGTGCCTGCAGAAAGATTGTTTAATGGGTGCTGGAACTGGAATACTCTATGTCAGTCAAGCTATTTTATGTATACCTGTCTTATTTGGGCAAAACTTATGCCTTTGAACAAAGATTTCCCAAAAGCTTTTCAGTTTTGCTGAAAAATGTCTCCTTTTACAGTATCATACTCTTTTCTATATTTTTAGTATCTGATTCCACACTTCTCCACTTCAGAAAAAATAGAGAAATAAATGGAAAACTTAAAAAATGTTACCTTGCCCTTTTTAACTGAACACAGAATGATAGTTTACTAACTTATGTTAAAAAAACTGTTATGACCATTGATTGGTAAATGTAATATGCAAGCAGTAGGTTATGTCCAATCATTTGACCATTTAGGACAAGTAATTATGGATTTAGGAGACCCTTTCTTGTTTTTAACCATTTCTGTTTGCCCTCATAACTGCAGTATGGAAATGGGAGCAAAACATATTCTACAATTTCTTGTCCTCTGTCCCTCCTTTTTGCGTAAATCTCCAAGAATATACCTGCTGAAGGAATCACTGTCAAAATTTGTCTTTTAGTAAAATGTATGGCAGCAACAATTAGACTGTGGAGACTGTTGTCTTTCTATGTGGAATATATGGCCTGACCTGCAAAATAGAACTGTCCTTTCACTTCCACCACAACTTTCAGCCTTAATTAAAATTGAATCATTTCTAAATTAAAGATAAAATTCAGCCCACACATTCCCCTAGCTTCAGAAACTGGTGGTGAGTTTATCAATTAACATGCTAATTAGCACCAATTTAATTCTTGTCTTTGGGGAACGTGGGTAACCATCCACTGAAAAGTATCCAAAGACTGCTTTTTTTCATAGCTCATGGAAGTCACTGCCATCTGATTAATTTCTTACAGGCAAGCTTGCCATTGCTTATTCCCCAGATCATCTAGTTACGCTCCACTCATCTCTCTGTATATATTCTTAATATCATTTCTGTTTAGACTGATTCTCTTTTGCACTCAACAGAAGCAATTTCTAGCACTCTTTTTACATGACAAGAGAAATGATTTTACAAGTGACAGGAGTACTAGCTTCAACCATTACATTGACATGTGCTTTCTAAAAAGAATTTGATTGAAAGAATATTGCTTTTTTGATTAATATTTTTATGCAGCCCTGACAACAGAGAAGCAATTGACAGTATAAATGGTGATAGTGCTGTCAATTGAATTAAGATGCATTATATCTGGTTTGTCAACACTTATGATTTACAAATACATCTCTGTACATATACAAGTGATATTAGCTAAGGGTGACTCAGATGCACAACAGAATTTATTGTTTCCATGCAAATTACAAAAGTTCTTTCTGTTCTGCTGCATTAACTCTTCTAAAATCAGAGTAACTCCACTGAAGTTACACTAACTAGCGTTGGGAGCAAAGTAAATTAAAACAGTGTGACTATTAGCCTATAAAATTTTTGTGTGGGCATACAACACAGTATTGAAGAGGCTATATAGTGCCAATATATTTTCAGTACACAATGTCATCAGATAAACACATAATAACATCCAGAGCATTATTTCAGAGATGCAGAAGCATAATTCTTCATTTGTCTGACTGCAATTGTGGATGCAAACAGCATTGTAGATCTGAAAATCTCGTCTTCAGGGTTTTTATTCTTCACACACTGAATTTAAAGCAAGACAAGTATTTAAGTAAAATTAATCTAAAAGAGACAACTTGCACAAGATTGTCTCCTTGATACTTGGTCAGAAAAGGGAGCTATGGCTTTTTCCTAACAGAAACGCATACTATGGATAAGTTTTCTTTGCCTCAATGTGAGCATTAGGCTGCCTTACTGCCTTCCACTTTAGTAGCAGCATCATGTACACAGGTCTCTTGCTAATGCTGCAGAGGTGCATATGTCTGTGGGTAAGTGATCTGCTTTTTATTGCCATTTTGAAACTGCTGACTCCATCAGTTCTTAGGCTCCTCTAAACCTGAGGATTTGGTACCTGAATTTGATACCTGAATGTTTGGTATTCTGCACTACATGAGTGATTTTTCACTGCCTCTGTAACACAAGTTAGTGGGTTGCTAAGGAGCAACTCCCAAGAGGTTAAGAGCCCTGCAGACACCTTGATCTCAGTGCCAGTGATTATCTGAGCTAATTTTCTGCTTTATTTTCTATACAGCAGCACTGACCAAAACTTCTATCTGTCCTTGGCTGTAAAAGCGTGAACAATTATGGTTGTAGACAGAGATGTACTAATTGCATACACAGTTGTATGGGAACTGCTGAATCACGGCCTGAACCACTGATTGGTCACCTGAGGTGAGCACCAAGTCAGCCATGGGGGCACAGGTGAAGGTGATATACCTGTGTGGGTGGAAGGGGTGGAGCCTAGTTCCTCCTCTCTCAAACCCCATTTAAGGGCTGACCACCACCAGGGAAGGATCTCTTCTTGGAGATCCCTCCCATGTGGAGTCCTCTGCGAGCCTTGTCATCTTAAAGGTGAGCCATCTTCTCTTTTGTATTACCTGTATAACTGTTTGTATAGAACTACTTAAAATATACCATCTTCTATACTATTCCCTGGTGGAGTATCGTCATTAGGAGTTATTTACTCTACATTTGGCGAGCCAGGCAGCTCTAACTAAATCCATAATGTCGTTTATTTGGAATATGTTTAAATGGGCCAAGGGGGAGAACGTTACCCCCCTAGAACAGACAATCCCTGGTCTAATTCCAGGATTCATGGGGTCACCCTACTATGGATTGGCATCCGTTATTGAGAAATGGGGACCCATGCGGGTTCCAGGGACTGCCGCTCCTTCTCCATCTTATTTGACTGACTACTTTGTAGGATTAGATAAAGACATACTTGTTACCAAGGAGCGGCGGTTAGCTGCCTCTGCAGTAGCCTGGCCATTAGTAATGGCCATACTCAAGTTAGATGTTGCAAATGTTAATTTGGAGACTGAAAATCAGTTATTACGAGACCGTATTGAGAAACTGGAACAACAGCTGGGTACGTTAACAACCAAAAAGCCTGGCCTAAATGTCCCCACAAGACAAATAAGGAATATATTGGTAGAAGACACCCCAAAATCAGAGGAAGAAGACTCTGATATGACAGGGGAAAAGATCTCTAAGGCAGATCTCGAAACTCCATCTATGATGGACCCATTCGAGATTCGGCCTATTATAACTCAAAAAACAAAGAAGGTACAGGATAGACCAGCAGGGGTGCCTCCTGACCAATGGCCCCCTGCAGAAACCTGCCTCCATGTGACCGCTCGTCCATATACAGCCAATGAGTTGATGGACCTAGTACAACGGTTCCATCAGAAACCAAGAGAAAGCATACCATCATGGCTCCTAAGGTTATGGGATGCAGGAGCTGAAAGTGTTTTAGTAAATGGAACAGAAATGTCAAAATTAGCATCTATAACGATAAACCCGGCATTAAGACAAAGATTATATGCAGCTGTCCATTATAATGAGGAAAACCATTCTATTATAGATTGGTTGATGGCTGCATGCCGCTTGACATGGCCTACTGAAATAATGGTTAACACTCCAGTCTTCATTGCTAAGGGGACCCCTATCATGTCTCTGTGGCAGATCAGGACACCCCCTTTGGTGCCTGATATAGTCGTACAGCCACAGACATCGGGTCAAAGGGTTTGGTACAGGCGACCAGGGCGTGCCCCTGTACAAGCTGAAGTGTTAACCCAAGACAGGAATACGGCCTGTATCTTGCCCTGGAAAGCGGATCTTCCCCTCTTGGTACCTCTAAAACACTTGTATTACTCCCCATAAGTCTATGAATCACCAGAAGGAATCAAAACAATACTGCAGTGTTCCAGAGTTGTTATAAGACCATGTGAAGCATCTGGTGATGGTCTAACCGGGACTGATGACACGTAAGATGGACCTGCACTGTATGATTACATGCTTCCAGTAGATACCACCGAGCACTGGCCCAAAGAAGAGTTCGACGGATGCGCCGATCATCACTCATATCAGATTACATCAGCATGCGTTGCGACGGGCAATTATGTAAGCGTCGCGATGTATTGGGTCTCTGTATCAAGGGGAACTCACCTTATGGTTACTTGATCAGTGGTTCATGTCGTGAAGGGGTGGAGTGTATGGGAACTGCTGAATCACGGCCTGAACCACTGATTGGTCACCTGAGGTGAGCACCAAGTCAGCCATGGGGGCACAGGTGAAGGTGATATACCTGTGTGGGTGGAAGGGGTGGAGCCTAGTTCCTCCTCTCTCAAACCCCATTTAAGGGCTGACCACCACCAGGGAAGGATCTCTTCTTGGAGATCCCTCCCATGTGGAGTCCTCTGCGAGCCTTGTCATCTTAAAGGTGAGCCATCTTCTCTTTTGTATTACCTGTATAACTGTTTGTATAGAACTACTTAAAATATACCATCTTCTATACTATTCCCTGGTGGAGTATCGTCATTAGGAGTTATTTACTCTACAACAGTGTAATGTCTTTATTGTATTATTACAAGTGAAACATTATCATTCCACTTTACAATTAAAAAAAAAAAGAAATTGTTTTGAAAAGCAGAAGAGATTTTTTCTAGGTCATCCATTTTGGGTTCCTTTCATTATCTCTGGATCACAGCCTTTACAATACATGTGCAGAACTACTTCACAGCCAAGAGCACTAAGAATTGCCCTTATAAACCCCAGACCTTTAAGGGTCTCACATAATGTCTTACATTCATGGACTGTTAACCCAGCTGTTGAAGCAAAGGACACTTATCCCCAGGAGCTCAGTGCTGTAGCTGAGCTGCTGCCGCATTGCTTGTGCTGCTGCAACTGCAGAAGTTTCAGAAAGAGAGAAACAGACCCAAGCCATTGGGACAAAGAAAGAAGCACGATAAGGTCTCTCAACACTTTAGTCCTACCTTCATCTACTGGTCTTATTCTGTAAGAGTCAGCAATAGATAAGGTTCTACAATGCTATTCTCCTTCCATTTTAATAGATATCACAGAAGGATAAATGTCTTATCTCCATTATGAAATCTTGAATTCAGCCATCTCTCTTAAATGAGACAAAGTGATGATAAAGGGGTAAAAGGAAGAAGTCTTCCCCTTTCTCTGTTGAGAGCTCACAGTAGCCTGTCCATCTCTGCTTTTTGTACAAGGGCAAATTAGCTGACACCACATCTTTGCCAGTGGTCTCAGATAGGAGTCATTTTGTGTGCAGAACTGTCTATTTTCTGCTCTTATGAACAGCTCTTCCACAAAGAAACACCCTTTGCCAATGCAGAGGGATCCTGAATAGCCTGTGGGGAAAGCAGAGATTCCCTTCCCTCCTACTGCTACAGTCCCCAGCACCCACGTTGTGAGATATTGGATTCAATTAGCAGGGATGCCCTTGAGTTGTGGAGATTTCACTTAAAATGCTCAGATTAGAAAAGAAAGCAAATCAACTCCTGTTAGCTTGTCAATTGCGCTAGCAGGTCACACTGTTAAAAGCCACAATATGTTTACATTTCATATCCCAGTCATAGGGTCAGTAATTTTTTGGCAGATAGATGGACAGGATGAACAAATTGGATAATGCATGCTGCAGCTGAAACCTTGGGTATGATCATTTCAGAGTTTGACTGTCATGAAACATTCAGAAAACCAGCATTTACTTCTAATCTCAGTAGCACTGGATGTTACAGAGCTAACCTGTACAAAAACACAAAGCATCTTAACTTTCATGTTAGAGGCAACATCTATATCAAAGTCATTTAGTTAGCTTCTGCTGTAAAACACTTCATGAAAACTGCTGAACTGCTTATGTTTTTTATATTTTCCTGTTGAATGTAATAATTATGTAATAATCAGGCTGAAGAGTGTGCTACTCTTTTCTGGTCCCAAAGATAACACTAGACCACATGGAGAGTGGTGGCTTGAAATAATCACTGGTAAAGATGAAAGAATACAAAGGAGTTAATTTTCATGGCAAAAGTTACAGAAACAGTGAAGAGAACAAAAAAAAAATGAACTTCTTAGTGGCTGACTGATGTGCAAAAATACTTTCAAAGGAGACTATCCTAAATTTTTCACTAAATCAAAAAATGAAATGTGCTAAACCACATTTTTTCAGTATAAGAATACTGTACCTGAGGAATACTGTGTGAAAGGGTCTCCTTATTTATACAGTGGCAGAGTGTGAGTAGAAGACAATGAGGGAGAAATTCAGTTATTGCACCAGAAGTTCTTTCTTTCACTTTCCCACAAGACCACAACAGCATCCAAAGCCTTCTCTACCTACTATTCTCATCTGCGGAACTCATGAACTTCCAGGTCCTACTGACCTGGCATGGTCAGACCTTTGCTTGAGACCTCCCTCCCTCCTGGTGCCCCTCCAGCACCACCATTCCCAGGAGAGGTTTTGAGACTTCTCTGTCATGGCAGTTTGAATATGAAGAATTACATACTTCAGTCTGGAGAAGAGGAGGCTCAGAGGAGACCTTATAGCACTCTACCACTTCCTGAAGGGGGGTTGTGGTGAGGAGGGGGTAGGCCTCTTCTCCCTGATAAGTAATGACAGGACGAGAGGGAATGGCCACAAGTTGCGCCAGGGAAGATTTAGATTAGACCTTAGGAAGCATTTCTTTTCTGAAAGAGTGGTCAGGCACTGGAATGGCCTGCCTAGGGAGGTGGTTGAGGCACCATCCCTAGCGCTGTTCAAGAAGCGTTTAGATGAGGTGCTTAAGGACTTAATTTAGTAGTTGGGTAGAGATAGTGATAGGAGGATGGTTGGACTAGATGATCTTATAGGTCCTTTCCAACCTTATGAACTTATGAACTTATGAAAAGTCCAGTGAGGGGCCAGTCTTACTCTGTCCTAGGGGGGCTTGCCTCAGATAACACAAGATTGCTTCTCAGAGTACATGCTAGGTCCCAGAGCTGAGCTGCTCTTCATCCTTACAGCAGCTGCTTTAAAGTGAATTATCGTTCATGGGCTTCACAGTCTTTAACCTTGAAAAACTGAATTTATTTCATCTTTATGTAAATTAAATTAATGTCACTCCAGGTGAAAGGTTTCATGTGACGGGCCTTTTAAATTGAATCTTTTTCTTCAAATTGTCTGTCCTCTTCTACTTAAAAACACAAACTGAATATTAAGTGCGGGATTATTGCAGCTATTAATCACTTAGCTAAATAAAGCCATTAGAAAATTGTGGATAGCTGTAAATAAAATAAAAGCTTAACTACCTCTTACTTTCATGTGGACTGGCTATTTAGTGAAAGACAAAATAAGAGCTGTTGTGTTGTTTAGGGAAAAATTCACTAGAGTTGTGTGAAGGTAAAATGCAGAAATATGATTGCTATATAATCACTAAATAGTATTATTTAATGTTGTTTTTCTTCCTTTACCAGATGGTTAGCATTTTTCTTGGTTCTAGTCTCCCAGGGCTGTTTTATTTATTGAGCATTTTCATATGAAATGCATGTAGGGCTTTTATTTCTCAAATCATTTAACAGTAGGACTAAAGCCAGCTTTTTTCCTGCTGAGTCTCATGATTTTCAATACCGGTCCAGCATTACATGGGTAGATGACATAATTTATCTGATCACTAAAGACTTGGGCACTTTTATCCAAGGTGGAGGTGGAAATTGCCTCCAAACTTTCAGCTCCTTTGGTGGGTGTTTTTGTAAGTTGCAGATATGGCAAATTGCAAACCCTCAAAATTAAAACTGCAGGATAAAATGGTAAATTAGGTAATATAAATCTGCCAATTCTCAATTTTTTTCTTTTTTAAGCAGTGAGCCTCTGAGACTTAGCAAAGATAAGGAAATGAGAAATGATTTTATGGGATGAGGGAGAACAAATCCAAGGAATTTGAAAATTCTTGATTATACTACAAACTGTGTACTAAAAATATGTTGGAGAGCAGAAATAGTCCAGAATACCATTCTTTTTGAAGACAAATTTTATTAATATTCAGCTTTTCACCTTTATTTTCAGTGAAAGGTTTTTTCTCTTTCTCTGTTCTTCCTCTTTCTTTTCTACCTTTCTGCTTTCTTATTTAAATTTTGTTCCTTTTCAGTGATACTTTCTTTTTTCATATATCTTATTCGTTAATGATTGACCGAGTAAGGTAAGTAAAAACTTTGCAGTTTCTGCTCCTAGTCAGAGCAAATTTTGAGTGCAGAATATTTATTATTTATTATTTTTTGTTCTCTTTCTGGATGTGTGAAATGTACCTCAGTGCTATTTCTTCACCATGAGGGCAGAAAGTGGCTAGTGGAATGCAAACACAGGAAAAACAATAAAGGATTTATTTCACAGTTGACAACTCATAAAATAGTTTTCTTCTAGACATTTGCAATCTCCCACCTGTATTTATTTCTTTTGACAGTGCCTCTCTTTTCCTAGCCTGATATGTATGTTCTCTTTTGAACCAGAAAGTTATTACATTATTACATACATCATTTTCTTTATTACTTTTCCCTGTCTGTTTCTGATAAAAGATTTGATGAATCAACAATCCAACCATTCTAACCTTATTCATTAATTTATTTCATTGTCTAATTTCAGTCCTCTAATACTCACTCATTTACTGATTTTTCATGTATTTAACAGTCTTCCTAGGCCACAAATTATATCAGCCCAGCAAAGAAGAGGTATTAGAGTGCTCACTTTATTCGATCACTCAAAGTATTACACCACAACAATCCTTTAATTAAAAGCACTATGGAGTGTTAAATTCTTTATATATGTGCTGTCAACTGTTTCCACTGCTCTACTTGCCCCAGACTTCACATTTCCAAATACACCAAAGTATAACAACTGGCAGCTTTGGCAAACACAGTGCATAATATCTGGTTGAAGAACGGAAGTGAAAGGACTCTGAAAGTGCTTGAAAAGTGAGAGTAAGCTAATACAAGTGCTTTGATCAATGTGTATTTTTTCTATAAGCCCACAAATTGTTGTTTTTCTGTTTGTTTTTCTTTTTTCCACAGTGGTTATGTCTTTGATTATGATTACTACAGGGATGATTTCTACAATCGGTATGTGCAGTTATATTTTTGTACATTCTACACGATTTCTACTGTTTGTTTATAATGTAATCACATTGTTTGGGTAGGCAGGTCTGTTCTGATTTTGCATATTATTCATTTCATCATTTCTATTGTGTATTTGAAATAGGTTATTGGAATATATCACAAATGGAGAAGATCACCACCCAATGTCTGCTCATTAAACGGCTCTTTTTGTATTACCCTTTCTGAGAGCTACTGGGGCATTTTCTTTCCTGAAAAATTTAAAGTTAGCTTAATTGCTCAATATTTTTTCTATAGAGTTCTTCTAGGTTTACTTTCTTTGGAACATATAATGGCTGCAAAACTCTTCAGCACTGAAGAACACATTGTTTGTTTGTTTTTCAACCAAGGGTATGAAAAGATAAAGATTGTCTCCTGAAATATGTGTTTTTGTTTTCCAATAATGTTTAGAAGTCTAGAAGGACGTTAAGGGAAATTAGACAACTTGAACACATGTATTTCTATAGCAGGAAAAAAAGTGAGGATACCTGAGCAATTCGAGACTTGAGTACCTTCATACAGCCTAGCTCAGTGCTGTGGAAATTTTAAGCTATTAATTTGGATAAGTGGTGAAGCTGACACATCAGAAGGAATACCATCCAGAGGGAACTGGACAGTCTCAGAAAGTGGAAACACAGGAATCTGAGGAGGTTTAACAAGGCCAAGAGCAAGATGTTTCACTTGGTTCAAGACAATTACATATACGAGTACAAACTGGGAGAATTCATTGCAAGAAGCCCCTCAGGAAAAAACTTAGGGGTCCTGGTGGACAAAAAGCCGGACATGATCCAGATGTTTCCACTTGTAGCCCAGAAATGCCAAAAATATCCTGAGCTTCATCAAAAGAGAGGTGGCCAGGAGGAGGGGGGGAGGGGATTGTCCCCGTCTACCCTCTTTGAGGCCTCACCTGGAGTACTGTGTCCAGTTCTGGGGACATCAGTACTACAGGGAGGTAGAGTTGTTGGAGCAGCTCCAGAGGAGGGCCATGAAGGTGATCAAAGGACTGTAACACCTTCCTGTGAAAATACATTGATGGAGTTTGGCTTCTTCTCTTAGAGAAGAGATGGCATTGGGGAGATCTCACTGTGACCTTCTAGTACTTGTGGGGAGTTTACAGGCAGGAAAAGAACTGACTTTTTATACAGTCTGATAGAGATAGCATAAGTGGGAATGGCTTTAAACTAAAAGAGGGAAGATTTACATTAGAAGTTAGGAATAAATTTTATACTCAGTTGTGTGATATGTTGTTGGGGCAGGTTACGCAGAAAGGTTCTAGATGCCCTGCTCCTGGAGGAGTTCAAGGCCAGGTTGGATGGGCACCTGGGCAGCCTGATCTAATGGATGGCAACCCAGTCCATGCCAGGGGGATTGGAAATGTATGATCTTTAAGGTCCCTTCTAACTCAAGCCATTCTATGACTGTGATTCTATGACTATGATATAGAAGAATCACCAAAACACAGGGTTAATATGGAAGGCCACAGATAACCAGCTCCTGATCCATCTGTAATGTATTTCTTCATTCATTTCTTCATGAAAGCTGCTCTGAAAGTAATGACACCTATTTTGTCATGTTGGTGCAAAACATTAGCAGACAATAGAGTAGTGGCTTACGCCCTGAAATTAAGTTTTTCATGTCTATGTACATTTCTGCTCAGAAACATTGTAGAAAAAGAATACGGAAACAATGCCTATCTTATTTATTTATTTATTTTCCCATGGGATGTATTCAATTCAAGCTGCCTTATTTATTTCTTCACATACGTGGCCATGCTTACCTTGGACAAAGCTAAAAACAGTGAGTTATAAACATACAGAGTAAAAGCCATCAACTCCTTTTAATCATGCTGAGTTCACCCTTAATAGTAGAAGTTGCTCCTCTCCTTGAAGAAGTTAATTCACATAGGCTTGTTTATACTTTTCCCCAAAGATCTGAGTTTTATCAACAGATTTGCCTGATTTATTCCACTTGAACATGAAAGTTATTGATCTCTAGGTTTTTTCACTAGTTCTGTACATTGCAGGTCATTCTAACTAGAATAATTACATTTTCTCAAAAGAAAAAATATTTATGGGGTATTAAATGCTGCTGTGGTAGTCCGGGTTTTTGACTGTCTCACTATGATAAACTACTGACACAGAAAAGTGATCATAAATGTATTCAGTAGTATAATTTTCTGATTTAGAAATCCTTCAGAATTAAGAAAGCATCATTTTAATGGTAGAAATCTCAAACATAAAATTCACCCCCCAGGGCTGGAAATGCTGATGTACTGACATAAAAAGTTTAGTAGGTTAAATGTCTCTGTAAAGATAAAGGGCATTGAAGATGAGAATTCTTATGTGACAGGCACAAAAAAAGAAAAACTCACAGAGCATTGAGTGCATTAACACAACTATCACACAGACCGACATACTTATAGGAAATATAAATGAAGAAATTTATTCATGATTTTTTGAATTTCTGAAGTTTCCTTGCTTTTTAATTTTTTCTGAATTTCTTGCTTTTTAATAATCTTTAGGACACCTTCACAAAATTGTAGGAGTTGGAAGGGACTTCAGGGGATCACTGAGTCCAACCCTGTGCTAAAGCAGATTCCCTACAGCAAGTCTCACATGAAATTGTCCAGATGGGTTTTGAATATTTCCAGAAAAAGTCACTTCACAACCTCCCTGGGTGGCCTGTTCCTGTATGCTCTGTCATCCTCGCTAAGGAAGCTCTTCTTCATGTTCATATGAAACTTCCTGTGTTGTAGTTTGTGCCCATTGCCTCTTGTTCTGCTGCTGCTTACTGCTGAACAAAGTCAGGTTGCATCCAATTGACTCCTGCCCTTCACATACTTATAAATAGAGATGAGATTCCCTTTCAGTCTTCTCCTTTCTCCTGGCTGAACAGTCCCGGGTTTCTCAACTTCTCCTCATAAGAGAGATGCTCCAGACTTCTAATATCTTTGTAGCCATATTCTCCACAAGATCAGGCTGCCCAGGGTCCCATCCAAACCAGACTTTCTTCTGGGGATGTGACATCCACAGCTTCTCAGAGCCTCATCTCCCTCATAATAAATCTACCTTTTTTTTTTTTTTTTAGTTAAAAGCATTACTCCTTGTCCTGTCATGACAATCCATTATAAAGATTCCTTCTTAGTCTTTCCTCTACACCCACCCCTTCAAGAACTGAAGATTTCTGTTAATCATTTCTCACATTACAAGCACAAGATGATTAGGCAATGTACTTCAAAGCTAGTATAAAACAGCACCTTTTTACAGAAAGCATGTCATTGAAATACGTACTTCATACAAATATGAACTGTTAAAAACTAGAGAGAAAAATCACCTTCAGACAAATCATTGAATAATGATCTACTGTTTGATAAATTAGAATTTTTTCTGAAATATTTTGTTCCAGTAATGTCACATGAGAGACTGTGACCAACCTGCAGATGATCCAATATAATAAAGAATATGAGTGACAACAAACCATAATATTTCTGTAAAATTTTTAAAATACATATTTTGTATCCATAGTTTTACAGATTTTTTTAGTTATGATTACAATAGCTGATTTAACACTTCAAAGTGATGGAGTTCAGGTTTAATGTGATAGGATCTTTATGATATATGTTATAAACAGCTATGGATAAGGAAAGACCTTGATTACACATTTTATAAGATTATGGTATAGAAAACTAGAAAGATTCCAGGTTTAAATGTTAGGTATTTACTTGCCAGAAAATGGACTTCAAGACTTAAGACTTCCTGATCAGCGTGCTGTTAGATAGTGTGGCAGTTAACTACTGTTTCTTGCGTCTCTGTTTTCAAATGTGTATCTATCCACCCAGCTGGGAAATGGCAGTTAGAATTGTGAAAATTAAACATGCAGTTATAAATTCATATAATTAGTAGTTGCAATAGCGTATGAGCAGAACACAAGATATTTCCTGATAATGTTGCTTGTCCCTCTATTTCAGTCGTAGAACTGGAAGTCATAATTTCTCAACTTCTAATCTGTTCCATTCAGAGACAGAGGATTTTATGTTTTAAATAAATCTAACTTTTGATTACTTTTCCTATTGCCTTTATTTTCTTCAATGAAGGGTAATCAGCTGCTGTTGATAACTGTGCTTTTTAAGAGTGGGGCATTCTCTTTGGGAGCACTACTTGTTCATTGAGTATCTTCTAGTGACTGTAATAGCAATTCTCTGAAAATATACAGTGGTTTGGTTTGAACAAGACTAACAGCCTATTTTATTATTCACGCTTTATTATTTCAGTGATTGTATATCACTTTGTTATTCAATAAAGAGGGGACATGACAGGCCCTATATTCTGTCAGTTCTATAGGATATACAGTCCCCTTAATAGAGACTACTGAATATTTTGCATGGATATTTCTTTATGATGATGTCTGGTTCCAGTAAAGTTCATTTCTTTTTCTAGATAGATAGAAAAGTGGAATTCAAGTCATGCATACAGTAAAGGGGCTGAACTGTCAGTACAATAGAAAGTACTGCTGTTATTTGTGTACGGTGAAACGATTTGAAACTGCAGAAAGCAGGTTATAGATTTTCTGTACTGAAAATAACAGACTCCCATAAAGCATCCTCCCTCATTTCAAATCTGAGCTATCCACTGGACTGTGACTAAACTCTGAATAGGGCACTTAATGTGCATAGGTCCTTGAAATCTAATTTGACTGTGATATAATGTGATTAGATTGCAAAGGTTAATTTTCTCAAAGATAACATGAAAATTTAATTGACAGGGCTTCCATGACATGAAATCACAGAAGGTTTTATGGAGTCCAGCTGACTTCATTTTTTCTAGGTTGTTTGATTATCATGGACGTGTCCCCCCACCACCTCGTGCAGTGATACCACTGAAGCGTCCTCGTGTGGCTGTGACAACAACTCGCAGAGGCAAAGGGGTTTTCTCCATGAAAGGAACATCACGATCCACCTCGAGTGGGACTTCTTCCTCAGGATCTAAATGTGAGTTGCTCATATGTGTTTGCATTTTGAAACAATGAACATACTAATATCTGCAAAAAGGCAGCTTTCATTATGTAGCTATTTTGCAGTTATTTCTGACCTGAAAAATATTTTATTTGAAAATTCTGTTTTGGATTATTGAAGTTGCCACACCTTCAGTGTTAGTCAAAGAGAACGTTGGTGTAACTTCAGAAGGAACTCCATTTGAAAATATTTGACCTCTGGCCTCAGTCCCTTTACCTCAGAAGTCTCCCTTCTGACTGTTCATGCACCATGAGGTCTTGTGAACAGCTGATGATAGAGCAAAGTTAATAATTTTCTTATAGATAAACAGAGAAACACTGCTTTCTGTGTTGAGTCTTGAAGATTGTTTCCATTCACATGTGAGGTACGGAGGGTGGTCTGGGGTAGGGAAGGGAGGGAGGCTGGGTTGTGTTTGCTTTCTTACTCATGATTCCTTTTAAAATAGAAAGAGGCAGAATGTTTTTGCCTGTTGTAAATGGAGTACAAAACAAGATTGATAACTTGGGGTTATTCAACCCCTCTTTAGTGAGTTGGCATTACAAGATCTGACAAACAGCAGACATTCCCCCCCTACATTCTCGCCTACCTACCCACCCTATAGTATCTCCCAGGAACTTCATCCTCCTCTCCATGCATCTTTCAGCACCCACCCGTCTTCCCCTGCCCCTTATGTGGAGTGATACTGCCCTTGGAAGCGTCACTGGAAGAGGAAGAGAAAGATCAGGTAGGGATCAGATATTAGAAAGAATGAAGGGGCTGCAGTAACACACTTGCAGTACCAGGCCAACCAACACAGCATCCTACTATCTTACACAAAAATGAATCCACAACAGTACACTTTACTGGAAAAGAGGCTAATTACGGCATCAGGATGAGAAAAATACACAATTTATCTGATAAACTATCCAAATCTCACACATTAACATGTAATAAAGAAGATGGAACTTTAGTGAGTCCATTGGGAACCATTCTTGATCCTACTGTATGAACTGGTGGCATTCAATACAGTGAAAGAGAATGTGTAATAAATATGCATGTGACTGAAAGAATGAAATTGTAATGAGGAAAGCAAAAGATAGTGTGGTATGCTAAGTAATAAGATGCTCAGGACATTTCTTGGTAAGGATGACCTGTGAGGATCTGTTGTCTTTACAGTCAAATCACACTGTAGTCTCTAGTGAATGAATTGGTGAGGTGTCTGTTACCAAGAGTGGAAACTTTGATACCTAGGACACAGGAAAACATAAATTTACGTGTTGTATTAAGAAGTTCACTTATATCATAAGTGGATGTGTGAAAGTAGTAATACTTCCTTTGTTATCTGGAGGATGAAAATGTATCTAGATCATACACGGTTTGAAAAAATCCACTTATGCATATCCACTCTTTCATTCCTCAGTTCCTGAAACATGATTCCTAATATCAGTTTAAAAGAAAGCCTATTACTCAACATCTTCATGTTAGTACCTATGGAATTTAAGTGATTATGCTAGTCTTTTCCACCCTTGGAGTCTTTGGGTTTTCTCTGGGTTTTCCCATAATGAATCAAAACTTTAGTAAGTATATACAGTCACAGATTCATTCCCTAGATCTTTTTTTCATTTTACTGATGTGTTATGCATATGAAAATCTAGTAGTATCAGTTCATTCAATTCACTTCTTGTCCTATAGGATAGTCTGATATGAATAGGCTTTTTGTACTCACTTTTCCTTGAAGAAGATGAAGTAATTTCAAATAAATTTTTATATATATTTATTAATTGTTTCCCACAAGATGTCAATGAAGTCCTTGCACAGAAATTTGGATTTTTACTGTAACAAATGGAACAGAGCACATTACATTAGCACCTAGATATTTGCTCTGGAGAAAAATCACCAATTTCCCCTTTTTACTCATTCTGCATTTCAGATTTTTTTTATAGTCCTGTGGCAGGGATTAAGTAGTGATAATTGCATATTATAGGACTCAACCTTTGTTCAAGTACAAGTACCCAAAACCACCTGCTTTGAGACCTCTGAAACACCGGCTGCGTAAGATAGCAAATGCTGCAGAACCTGTAAATGGAACTGCAATCAGGAGTCTGTACATCCTAATACGATGCTGTGCCTCAGTGGAAGTATTCTTCAGTGTGTTCAAGTGCTATGTGAATTGTATGAAATTGTCAGTATTAGAGCTCCAGGTGACAAGGTTATATTTGGATCCAGCTGTTAACACTGAGGGGAAGTATGCAAGATGAATCATTAAAATCATGGGCCCTCATTTTGATCCTTACTGGGTTTCCACCCTCAGTTTTTGGCTATGGTAACTGAAACATAGAGAACATTTATTATGTCTAAAAATTGCAGAAAATATTCAATTTTACACGCAGCACACCTGAAAATAAATTGGTGGTTTTTTTTTTATTTTTTTAAGAGGACTAAAGCACATGATATACAGTTTCATGCTTGATTTCCCCATAAAATTACTTTCCTCTTTCTCAGGTCCAACCAACTCATCTTAAAGGTAGAAACATGATTTTGCTGACTTGGTCAGGAATGTAATCAGCTTATTGTAAGACGTTTATCAGAGAAATAACCAAGCTATTCCCTTAGGGGCTTCAAGCTGAAAAGTAGAGAATGTGTGCTCTGCTGCTACTTTATTGGAAAAGTTTTATATGTTGAATTGTGGGATTAAGGAGTTTAATATTTTGTTACCTTTTACTCTGTAGTGCTAATCTGAAACCCTTAAACTAATGCAGTGTTGATTCTAATTGTAATTTATTTCTAGTTAAATAAAGAATATCTTCAATAAAGAAATTTACTTTTAGGGAAGGAAGCTATTTTTGGCTTTAGTGGCATTCAAGGCCATACATCAACTTAATGCCAGTTTTCTGTGTCAAAATGTTATTACATATGCTTGAAAGATTTCATCTCCAGATAGCAAAAATCTCATGAGATCATTTACTCAAATGTACTTTTCAGATCTGAGTAGCAATCTTGTAGACATAACTGTTCTCATAATTCTTCTCCACATTCAAACTGGATCCAGAAAATTAATCCATATATTGAGGAATAAGGGTCATAACACAATGAACCTCTCTTTGAAATTAGTAGAAATAAAAGGACTCAAGATACATTTCAAAAATATTGCCAGATTCAATAGTAGCACTTTTGTTTCTAAAAATATGACTGATCTCAATTTATTTCTCTTTTTAAGCTGGGTGTGACATACCTCCTTTGTGCTAGGTATTTACATGAAAGATGTGTTCTAGAAGGTTATTATATTCACAGCAGAGAAATGGAAAGGGCTACTGAATCTACTTCCTTACTGTTTTAAGTAGCCGTGCCTAATCCTTTTCAAATAGATAAAGCTCTGCCTTAAAAGTAGTTAGTTTTTCTATTTGTTTCACCAACTTCCAGCTCAAATTTGTTTCATTTGGTCATATCCATTTGTTTCTCCAACTTTGTCTTAGCTCAAAAGTTTTACATGCTGTTAGTCAGTCAAATGAGGGTAGGGTGGGGGTGGTTCAGTGCAATTGAATTTAATCTTTTTATACTAGAACATTCTTTAAAAGTATCTGACTTATTTTATTCCAGTTCACTCTGAATAGATTTCTTTAACTTCACATCATCCTCAAATTTCACTTGTTTCCTTAATTTTTGCATCAAAGTTGTTGAAGATATTTAGCTACCAGTACTTGCACTAGCAATTTCTTTCCCTTTCTGTACGTGCAAATCTGTCATCTGCTGGTTATCTGCTAAATAAATAAATAACCCAACAGTAAGCTACTTTATTTTCCTATTCTATTACTAAAAAGCTGATAAATATTTTAAATACATGCAGCTCTGGTCTAATGTTCATGAACTTCTTGAAAGAGATCAGTCTGAAAACAAACTAACAATTAAACGAATTCATTTTTATGGACAATTTATGTACTCAAAGCAAGACACTTGAAGCACAGTATTTACAACCTTTACAGTTTATATCTGTTACAACACTGTGCTTAAAGATCCTAAAATTAATCCCAAACTCTATTCCACAGAATTACAGAAATACAGAATCACAGAATCTCACAACAGCTGAGACTGGCAGGGCCCTCTATGGGGTCTTTCTGATCCATCCCATGCTCCAGCAGGGAAAACCAGAGTAGGAAGTCCAGGCCTATGGCCAGGCAGCTTCTGAATATCTTCAAGGAGAAGACCTCCTGAGCAACCTGTGCTGGCATCTGACCATTCCTGCAGTATAAATAAATAAGGAGAAACAGAGAGTTATTTGTGTTTAGACGAAATTTCATATGTTTTAATTTGTGTCAATGGATTTTGTCCCATGGGCAGGCACTACTGAGTACAGTCTGGCTCCCCTTTTTCATTCCCTCTTTTACAATGGAGATGCAAGACTCCAAACATGACCTTACCAATGCTGAACAGAGTGGAAGAATTACCTCACTTGTCCTGCTGACAACACTCCTAGTGTGTCCCAATTTGTTAATGCTCTTCTTTGGCACAGATGTGCTCATATTTAACTTGGTATATACCAGGACCTTAAAGTTCTTCAGAATTTGTCTCTAGTACACTGCTTACCACAAAAATACCCAGTGTAAATGTAACTGAATTTCTCTAGGAGAATGATTTTGAAGATTTGCACAATTCCTGCAAATTAAGACAATAAGGGGCTCCCATAACTAAATCATTGCAAGTCTCGAATCAGGATGGACATTTGAGTCTTATACAGATTCACTGAATATCTTTGCCCTTTTCTCTTTCCTTTTTAATGTTAACTTGAAGTTATTTACTTCAAGTAGTTATAGTGAAATTTCCTTATTTAATGTAAATGTAAGTTACAGATTCAGTGACCAAAGTTTATGCAAATAGGGATGGAAATAAGGCTTCTCAGCATTTAACATCTTTGTTTATTGTCTATTTCTCACTACTGGGTCTGTGTTCCCTCTAGTACAGTGCTTTCAAAACTGATTTATCTGTAGGACACCCTCAGAGATGTCTCCGTGAGGCAGAGAATTTGGCCTGCATCGTACAATAGCCCCATATTAAGTGCATGTTTCTTTGCCAGACTCAGACATTCAAATGTTTCCTGTTTTTTTTTTAAACTCAGAATGAGTATCATTAGGTTCTTCTTGTGTCTCTTCAGACTTCTGACCTTTTAGCCTTGGCAAGCACCTCTGACTCAACAGCTTGGCCACATGCAATCTTTTGCCAGCTGGCCTCATTAGCAGGCTGCTGCATGTGTTTAGCATTTCCTGCTATGTAGATTCACACCATTTCACTTCACATTCTGCATCACTTTACTACTTCAGCACAGACAAACCTCAGCCCTGAGGGAAGAAATAACCTTCTAAATATACAGTTGTCATAATCTTAATGTTTTCTTACAGATCTGGGGTTTGGATAGTGACCCATTATTCCTCTGAAAATAGTCTAAGACTCTGCTTTATAAATATACTAAATAGGTTGTCCATCAAATACTGTAGAGCATACAAGGATCCAACACAGAGGTTACTTTTGAGCTTAGTTCTTAAAGGCTGCCACTCACTGAACATGAGGTCAAAGGTTTCAGCTTATGATACTGCTAGGTATGAAATTCCTTTGTATTAGAACGTGATTAAGCATGTTCATTACTGTATATAGCAACTCACTGCTCTTACCTGTGACAGTGCTCATGGCCCAAAAACATAACACCACAAACCTTGATGCCTCAGGAATACACTCCAAATTTGCAATAAGTTGGTTTAGAGGCAGGTATTTATTACCACTGAAGTAGGCAGTAGCCTGCTGGCACATTTCATCAGCAGATTATACCTGTCCAATTAAAAATACCCATCTGACCCATATTTCATGTTGAAATACATGCACAAATGTGAATGAACAGGACTCATCAGACAAGATTCAACCAGGAGTCTCTTTATACAAAAATAGAATGAGTCCTTCTCTGTGGCAGAAAACCCTTTTTCGTGGCATAAGGGCTCTCAAGTTGCTCCAGATATATTCCCAAAGGCAACGGACCTCTTTTAGCAAAAATAAAGTTATGGGTAATACTTTTGACTGTTCTTCTATTGCCAGTGCATCTCAGCTCAAGATCGTGATCTACTTCTTCCTACAAGAGCTCTAAGAGTGGTGATTGTGTTTACTCTTGGCCTTTATAACTGTTCATCGTCTCATGCTAGAACAGGGTTCTCATCTTCCCCACCTGGCGTTTTCAACATGATATCCTAGCATGGATGAGTCAAGACATCTATTTTCTGAGCATAAGAAAACCTTGAAAATGCCATAATAAGGAGATTATTCTTGATTACTGTAAATCCTTTTCTTCTGAAGACATCTCTAAAATTCTCCTCCTTAAGTTAGACCACAGGAGTGCATTAATGCACACAAATGAGGAGTAATGCACTGCGATATAAATTTGGAACATTCACCTATTAGTTTATTAGAGTTGCCTCCATGTTCCTAGCTGTGATCATAAAAGGAAATATTTTCATGTTATCTACAGCTGGAAAAAATAGAAGAAATTACCCAGAACTGATTGCTTTTAAAACAATGACACCTAACACCTTCCCTCTACTGCTACGAAGTTGTGAACTGGAACATAACATTGCATTCTTGGCTGACCTAACATTTATGTTGCCATTCAGTCTTCTTGAAAAATATCTGTGAGGATTCTTTTTTTATTGTTGCAGTTATTATTGTTATTTTTATGAAATAGTTCAACAAAATAGCATGAACTGTCTGTCATATTTCAGTCATTCTTTCACTATAGGCTTCTTTTCAGTAAGAGTTACTTGCATTTACTTAGAGGGCCCTTAGGGTGTTGTGAATGATATATTTCTTGCAAAGCAACACATCTCACATAACCTCTTTTCACTAGGGCTTAGTGTCCTGGGATTTCCTAAGATTCAGCATTTTTAATTAACAAAGTTAGTTTTAAAATCAAATCTCAAAGAATAGTGAGAGGAACAAGGAAGTAGACAATAGTACTAAGAGAAAAAAAAACACATTTTGTTTGTGGGGGCTGCAAGTACAGTTATTTTATGTTTTGCATTTTTGCTCTTTTTCCACAGTGAAATCAGATGAGTTGCAAACCATCAAGAAGGAATTAACCCAAATCAAAACAAAAATTGACTCCTTGCTAGGGAGACTGGAAAAGATTGAAAAACAGCAAAAAGCTGAAGCAGGTAGGTGAAAATATTCTGTAGTTATGTTATGTAAGTCAGAGCCTGTTTATCAGACAAGTAGACAGATAAGAGAGAGAAGTGAAATCTTCCCAGAAAATTTTCAGCATAAAGGAGGGCCTGAAGCAGGTTAAATTAACTCTCAGGTAGAAATATTGGGAGAAAGAATTAGTATTCTTCACAGAGCCTGCAACATCATTTGAAGAGTTTTTTTCAAGAAAAAGTTGTTTCTTTCCGGAAAAAGAATGCAAAGGTTGCCCACTGGATATTGTGGATACAAACCATAAAAAGTTGACTGGACAGAATTAAGGTAGAGGTTGTTGATGACGAGGATACTTATGCCATGCACATTAGTAATCTTAGATGATCTATTTCAGGAAATATTGCCTGGGCAAGAGACAACAGTCACAAGTTGTAGCAAGGGAAATTCCATTATGAGATTAAGAAACATATTATTTGCAGCGCCTAAGTGCTTCCAAGTAGTATATGAAGTTGCACAGAAAGTCTGTAGAATATTCAAAGTCATCTGGCCAAGGCCTCATGGACCATTACTGAACTTTGAAGTTGGTCCTGGCCTTCAACAGAAGTTGAACTTGGAGAGTCTGAAGATGCCTAGTGAAGTTGTATCTGTGTAGAAACCTCTGCACCTCTGGTTTATCTTGTACACTGTCTTGAAATGTTTTGGCTGTTTTTGAGCAAACATTGAGAATGACAAAATCCAACACCACTTTCTAATGTACTGAATATCTGTCATTACAGTAATCATTTTGCTCGTTAAATAATCTCACCAAGCAGCACTTCAAAGCCATACTGAGCTAAACAAGGGATTTATAAGGCCATTATTTTCACCACAGTATATATTGAAAACTGTCTCACTTCTTACTGCTGTCTGTGGTATTTCCTTGGATTCTTCCTTTTAAATCTCTTGTTATATCTCTGTGCAGAAGCTGTGTAATAGAGAACTGATTTTGTTGAGAGCCAGCAGGAAAAATGGAAGCCTTATCTCATGAAAACTCTTCTTTTTTTTTTTTTATCTTTTTTTTTTTTTCCCTTTTCAATTCTCTAATGAAAGCTACAAGTATTTTGTGTGAAATGCATGGAAGAGAGTCTGCCTTAGAATTCACAGCTGTCTGAGTGCCTGGGTGCTCAGATTCATGTTGCTTGCTTAACTCCAGTCATTCTGGGGAAGCCAAAAAGCCACAGTGGGATACATCAAAAGAGTTCCATCAAGAATATGAAAAAGAATTAGCAGTTTATAGACCTGACAGAGACAAAATAGATATTTACATCTGGATTATTCCTGATCCCAATTGTTGGGGTACCTCTCTGAACCCTGAAGTTTCTTGCTTGTATTGAAAAGGAAATAATGAATTACTTACCTAGAGTGGGATATTACAAAGAAGAATCTTTTGGTTAGCCATTTGAAGAAAAAAAATAAACAAAACAAACACAATTCATAAAAGCCTTTTATTTGCAATCATTTTCTAAACTGATACACTATCAATCTCTTAGTTGTTATGGTTTACTCAACAAAGTGAGTATTTTAATCTCAGGTATAAGGTAAACCATTAGTATAGAGTGTGATTGCCTCTTTTAAAACTGCACACAATATTATTCATTATATTCTATTTTGTAGTTTATGCAAGTTATATAAAAATTGGTGTAATAAGTGAAGATGTAATTGCAAGGTACTCCATTGAATCACTCGTGTACTGAAATGCTCTGAGATGGTGGATCCCTACTTCAGGGAGCTTTTATATAAAATCCATTAATATGCAAAACAACCTGCATGTCATTGTACTTTGATATCCAATTTTCACTTTTGCGAAAGGACTGTAGAGAACTCATTTAAATAGAAATCATCTCAAAGAGGAAAATGTTGATTTGTATTGAATCATACTGTTATACCTTTTGAAAGCAAGCAATGAAATATCTTCTCAGAGATTATCTGCATATCACTGAGGGGGATTTGTGGGGGGAACATATCAGAGACACCAAGATCTCCATTTAAGTCTCTTGAGTTGGTAAAGAAACCTAAGTAGACTATAGGATGTGTCCACAAATAATTGTTTCCTTGGCTGGAAGCTTTATGTAAGGTAAAACTACATCAGTATCTAAACAGTTCCACTGACAGCTTCAGACATGTGATTATTTTGTTCCTTCTCAATAGTTTGGCAATATTATTTCCCGCTTTCTGCCAGGAGTGGCCTCACTGAAGCCTGGGATAAGAAAAGGTCACACAAAACAAAAAAAAAAGTCAAGCAATTTACCTGCACTGTTGTTGCTTTTCTTTTTCTTTCTTTCTTTCTTTCTTTCTTTCTTTCTTTCTTTCTTTCTTTCTTTCTTTCTTTCTTTCTTTCTTTCTTTCTTTCTTTCTTTCTTTCTTTCTTTCTTTCTTTCTTTCTTTCTTTCTTTCTTTCTTTCTTTCTTTCTTTCTTTCTTTCTTTCTTTCTTTCTTTCTTTCTTTCTTTCTTTCTTTTTCTTTCTTTCTTTTCTTTTCTTTTCTTTTCTTTTCTTTTCTTTTCTTTTCTTTTCTTTTCTTTTCTTTTCTTTTCTTTTCTTTTCTTTTCTTTTCTTTTCTTTTCTTTTCTTTTCTTTTCTTTTCTTTTCTTTTCTTTTCTTTTCTTTTCTTTTCTTTTCTTTTCCTTTTCTTTTCTTTTCTTTCTTTTTATTAAAGCTTGCATCACTTTCAAGAAGCATAAGTAATTATTAATCTTACAAGTTTGACATCTGGCGGATGTGATAGCTTAAACAGGCAAGCTGAACAATCAATTTATAAATTGAAAATTTCAGTAGGATCGGTATAAGGGAAATTAAAATAACATTTATTTAACACAACTGAGGAAAGAAGAGAAATCATGTGTTATCTCTTTAAACAAAAAAGTCTGTGCACAAAAAGTTACAGTTTTAGGATGAAAACTCAAATCATATAGGCAACAAAAATGAAAAGAATCTGAAAAGCAATCCTGAGTATAATTGTTTGCAATTTTGTGGGGTAGCTGTGTGTACATGAATTAGCAAATAATTGTCAAGAATTCGTAGAAGACCTACTTCTCTATAAGATCTGTTCTGGCATGATATAATTGTTAGAGAGGGACATTCTCCCTGCAATATCAAGATTCAATATCAAGATTAAGATTTTTAGAAGTGGGTGCTGAAATGTAAGATCTTATGTTTAGCTTGTCAGAAAAGCCCAAAAGTATAAAGTATTTTCGTATTATCTGAAGATCCCCATCTACATTCTTATTCTTTTAAATAAATGATCAGTTTTTCTAGCAATTTACTCCTAAAAGTTTTTCCGTTAAAATGTGTTAAGTCCATAATTTCAGGAACCCTTTTTGAAAGCCTTGACTGAAGTTGATTCATTTGTCAGTAGCCTGGCCAAGTTGATATCAGAAGTGTCAGGAGTAGGTGTAGCTGACAGCCCACATTTCCTTGTGCAGTAAGGCAAGTAACAGTGATTTATAACTAGCATGGTATTGTGCATAGCACTTTACAAATTAAAGGTGGGATGAAACTTCTACTGATATGTGTGAACACAGTACTGTCAAAGCAGTTATCCTAGATAACTTTCTGTTCTTTAACAACAATCCTTCTGAAGAAATGTGAATAATGGTAAAAAAAACTTCATTTGTCTGTATCTTCAGTAAATGAATTTGAAAATGAGAGATTAGAGATGAGCAAAGATTGAAGAGGTGAAAGTAAGATGTCAAATAAATGTGCATAGGTAGAAGAAAAATAAATGCCTTGACTAAAGGTTATGATACAGAAAGGTATGAAGAGATTTGAATGTTACATGTTGTGGGTAATGATTTAAAAGAAAATAATATATTCGTGGAGCTGAAAATAAAACACTGTAAGAAATCTGCAGAATCATGGCTGTCCAACAAGATAGGTGAGACACCAGCTAGAGTTACAGAACAATCAATCCTAATAAGGGAAGAAATAATGTTGATCTAGAAAATTGATCATTGATGGTTATTATCACTCTCAGACTAAAAATACATTGGTATTCCAGTTACCATGCAATGAATTATCTGGCCTGTTTTCACTCTGAAAAAAATAAAGTTTTTCATCCAAACTCCAAATAAAAAATTCACATCTATTCTAGCATCCAGTCTGTCTCTGTCATTCCCTTCTCAATCCTCCTCTGGATTTCTGCTGGCTGGATGAAATTCTTCAGCATATTCTGGAGTCTTGAAAGATAATCACAACAATGCAGCTATGTGTGCTAAGCCAACCAGAACAGCTCCTATGGCACCTCCAGAAATGGTCTTTTTTTCACCACTTTCAGCAACTATAGGAAATCCTATATCTGAGTCATGAGAGGGGATCATTTCATTCCTCTCACATAAGTGAAATAGAAGAAACTATTACTTACTCCATAAAAAAATGTATTCTAGAAGGATTTTTTTTCTCTATGGTTGTTGAGAGATAGTCACAGCAAATTTATGCAAATCCTTGCTTACTTATTGACAATTAACAGCCATCCATTTCTCAGAGCATAGCAATCTGCGTAATTCTCATTGTCTGCAAATAAATAAATACATAATAATAGTAATGATAATATATTATTATAAATACATTATTATAAATACAAATGCCAACTGGATTCCTAAGATAAAGCAAAGTTCATACAATAAAAAAGCTAGATTTGTTAGTAAAGAAAACCTTCATCCAATGCATGGTATAGATGAGCATGTTGGTACTATGGCTAATGCATGCATTAGATTTAAAAATAAGGGATTTTATCATATTTCATTGGTAGATATTAACACTTGGATTTTAACAAATTATCAGAAAGACAAGTTTCTTCCTCAGAACATTTTTCTTTGCCACCAATAGGGAAGGTTACTGAATCTCTATAGAGTATGTTTTCCTTACAGAAGCTCAAAAGAAACAAATGGAAGATAATGCTGATTTGGTTCAAGAAGAATGCATATCAGAGAATGCAGATAACTCTACAGAAGATCCAATTGAAGGAGGGCCAGATGGAGATGGGGATGGAGAAGAGATGACTGATGGGATAGAGGAGGATTTTGATGAGGAGGAGAAGAGATGACTGATGGGATAGAGGAGGATTTTGATGAGGATGGCAGCAATGAGCTGGTAAGGAATAACCATGCCATGTCTGTCTATACAGTTGCCTACACATAACCTCAGAGGACCAAGAATCTGGATTAACAATAAAGATCACAGCAGTACTGTGATATTCTGTAACAAGGACCTAGTCCCAGATTCTTCATACACTAGTATCTTTTAGGCACAGGAACCTCTGAGGATAAACAAGAAACATACATTTTATATACTTGATGAGTTTAGAATGAAATAAAATATATTTTAACTTTTTTTTAACATTTATTATTTCATATTCAATGAAATATAGATGAAAAAGAAAATTTGCTATTCATATTTATTTATTTATTTGTTCATTTGCGTATTTATTTTAACCAGAGCATTTCAAAGCTAGACAAGATTCTAGACTGGAGAACTTTCTCGTTTATAACCATGTGGATTTCAGCAAACTCCCATCTCTGTCTTCCATGTGTATCTTCTGCAGGCTGCATAGACAGCTTCAAATGTTTTTAACAGAAGGATTTTGCCCTAAGAAATGCTTGGCTGAGGAATTTTCATCATGAAATCACAATCTTCGTGAAATGCCTATCATGACGTTAAATCTCTAAGTTCTACAAAATATATTTTAAAAATATTTATACAATCAGATTTGTATTTTGACTCCAGGATTCTGTAACACTGCATTTTATGTCACCTTCTCCTCTACACTTTTTCATCTTCCCTCCTTAAGAGGAAATCACTTCTGTTGCTCAATGTCACATTCGCTGATTGCTTTTTGACACACATTTTGTCATGCCTAAAAAAAAAGTCATTCAGTAATGCCACCAGGAGCCGGTTGGAAATGTACCCACCTGAACCAACACCAAGTCTGGGGTAACAGTGCAACTAAATAACCATCATTTTGTACTCCTTAATACAGGCACAATTTATACCTACCACCAATTCGAGTGACTGTGTTCCTTTAGCCAACACAAAGCCCCCTTGAATTTATGAATCCTGAATGTTTTTCTGCTGAAGAGGCATAATGGGGTACACTCAGTGTCATTGTCCATGTTGCCAGAAAAGATCTTATATAATGCTGGTCCCAATACCAACCTCTGAAGGATGTCATTCATTATTGGTCTCCACTTGGACATCACAACATTGACAACACTTTCAGTGCAATCATCCAACCAAATCCATATCCAGCGGGTGATCCATCTGTCAAATCCATGTCTCTCTAATTTAGAGACAAAAGCGTTGTGTGAGACAGTGTCAAACACTTTGCACATGTACAGGCAGCTGTAACCCTGTCACAGAAGATAACATTTTTCAAGAATTATTTGCCCTTAGTGAAGCCATATTGGCTGTCAACTATCAACAATTTGTTTTCTATCTATCTTAACACTGTTTGCAGAAGGATCTACTCCATGATCTTGCCAGGCACAGGGGTGAGATTGGCTGCTCTGCGGTTGCCTGGATCTTCCTTTTTTCCCTTTTAAAAAATGGGGGTTATTCTTCCCCCTTTCCATTTAGAGGAAGCATCATTGCACTGCCATTTTATTATTAAATACGATGGACAAAAACTTAGCAACTCCATTTATCAGTTGCCTCAGGACCCTCAGGTACATCTCATCAAGTCCCATAGACCTGTGCACCTACAGGTTCTTTTGGTGGTCTTAAGCCTGATCTTCTCCTACAGTGGGCACCACATCAGTCAGTTGCAGCCCATCCCAGTGCGAGGGCAGTGACAGCTGAGCACTTTCCCAATATGGGACCCCTAGCCAAGAAGACAACAAATGTATGCACTTTAAAGCTTAGAATCTACATTTCCACTGATGCAAAGTGCATGTGTTTTCTGTTCTCCCTTGCCATTTTCCTCAAGCTTTGGAAGAGGTCACTTCCTCTTAGTTTTTCTACCTGCTACAATGGGATAATATCTTATTTTTTGTTTTATTTTGTAAAATCTGGTAAGGTTGGTGAATGAGTAAATGATATATATCAAATAAAGGATTGATCTGTGAAGGATTACTTCAGAGAAATCTCAGGTGATGGCTATTTCCCATGGAGATGCAAATATAAGTTGAACGGTTCATTTCTGCTATAGTTTTTACCCAGACACTTAGCAGTACTGAACAGTACTGTTATATTATACATGCTGTATTTAATCTGTTTTTCAGATTAAATCCTTACATATACATATTTATATAGATATAAATACTCCTAGAAAATTTTTACTTTCCAATCCAATTATTGAAGCTGAATAACCAGAAATTCAATAAGAAAACTAGCTATCATATAGTGAATACCCAGTAAGAAATGTTAGGCTCTGTTCTGCTTGAACCTCTTTGGGGCCTTTCTATCTAACATTACCCTCTGTTTTGTGAGAATTGAAGCAGATAGATAGGCTTGTCACGAAACAAGAAATCCTAGCAGATGTTGTTCTCTTGTTTTATGAAATCTAAGTTTCTGAGGAATATATGAGAGGTGGCTAATAGAAAATGCGTCCTTTTCACATAGAGCCAGTTGCAATTTATTTGAGAGAAAAGAAAAAAAAAAAGAGGTTACTTATAGCAGGAATAATGTTAAATGTGCAACAATTAGAAAAAACTTTCCATGTGTGAAAGCATAACCTTTGACTCCAAACAAGAAATGCTCCTCCAAAGAGCCTTTCTAATTAAATCTATAATCTTTTTCCAAGCATGAAGCAAAAAGTATTTTGGACAATGATGAGAAGAAAGTTGCTCTTTCAACACTAAAACCAGAAGAGCAAATAGAAAATCATTTTTAGTGGGCATAGCTAATGTTCTGAATTCAGTTCTAGCTAATGTTCTGAATTCAGTTCAGCACCAAAAATTGGTTGAAAGTCTGCTAATCTGAGAAATATTATTAGAGAAAGAGAACACTTTGGCTTAAATTTAGATCTTCTAACTTTTTTTCAGTGCTCTGTATTTAGCTGCAAATCTACCAAACAGTTTGCTAATATCCTACTGCAGGACTCCTTTTGCTGAACAAAATAGCATTTTGTCTCCTCTGTGACAAGCCCTAAGGCTGTCAGTAAAGGCAAGTTCAAGAATGACAGCCTTGCCACCAGAGTGATGCTGTCAGTTGAAATCTCTGAATTTCTTTATGTGCATCATCTTTGGGCCAGAGAACTCCAAGTATATATATATATTCTATTTCTAGTTCTTACTTGCAAAAGAAAGTGACTGGCACACTAGAACGTATGCTGTGGGGTTAAGGAGTAGGATGTTTTCTCTAAATTCACACTCGGCCTACTTGAAGGAACAGGTTACTGCACATTAACTGAGTGATGGCAGCTGTCCTCATGTCTGCTTCCAGCCTAGATCAGCTGTAAAGAAATGTGAAGTAGTTTAGCCTGCAGTCTTAGTTATGTCAGGCATGGATTTAAGGACGCTTTAACCTCATCATTTGTGTGCCTAGCTGCATACATAAAACCATATTGCATGCAACAGCTGTACACCTGCCTCATCCACCGTTCAGATCAGGATGTTATTCATCCCTATATTATCATTTTCTAAGGAATAAAGACACATCCGCAAACAGTTGTTATGAATCAGCTGAAGTGTGAAAATTTGCTCTCTCACAATAACTTGATTGCCCATCTGAACTCTAGCTCCAGACATGCTCTGTTTGAGTTTCTACAGTCACCAAATAGTTGTTGGGAAATTCCTTTTTGTACAAACTCTTTGCCCACATATATACCTTAGCAAGCGCCTCCAAGACTGTAGACACTCCAGCTTGAGCCTTCTTTTTTCCAGGCTCTGGATAAGAGTACTAATATCTAAGAAAGCTGGAAAGGGACATTTCTCCAGGCTGAACAACCTCAACTCTCTCAGCCTGTCTTTGCAGGAGAAATGATCCGGCACCTTGAGTATCTTTGTGGGCTCCTCTGTACCTGCTTCAACAGGTCCATGTCCTTCTTATGCAGGGGTTTGCTGAGTGAAAGGCAGTACTCCAGGTGGGATCTTATGAGCACAAAGCAGAGGAGCTGGATCACCTCCTTCAACCTTCTGGTCACACTTTTTTTGATGCAGTCTAGGATACAGTTGTCTTTCTGGGTTGTGGGGCACACTGCCAACTCACATTGAGCTTTTAATCAAACAGCACCCCCAAGACCTTCTCAGGTCTGCTCTCAAGACACTGTCTTCTATATTCATATTACTGCAGAATATTCCAGCACTCATTTTGACTTTTAAGGGGCAGGTAGCCTCAGTGGCCCTAAAACCAGTTCTTGTTCCTCACTGCAAGTGACATCAGCAGCGTGCAATGTGATGGAGAGAATGTGGAAGATGTATGAATTATTTTATATGGTGGTTTCTCTGCTGATTAAACAACTGGTCCAAAGCATTTCATATAAATTGTCTGAACTTGTTTCACATGATGCTAATCAATCATCAAGGAAGCACTGTCTCAAAATGAAATATAACTTATCATTTCAATCCCTTTGTAAATACCAAAGGTAGCATCCAATTAATTAGCTGAAAGCCTGATGTACTACAGATATTGAGGGGAAAAAATTACTTTCAGCTACTGCTTAGTAAAATACCAACAAACTAATAATTGGAATTAGTTATACACAAGCATTCATATTTATATTACACTGACAGAGAAGAATAGCCCATATCAATCTGTCAGTCATTTATAATAAATAACTATAACCATAATGGCACAGCAGTGTTTTGGTAGTTAAGCATTCAGTAGAACAAACAGCACTTTCTGGTGGACTCATGATTCCACCGATTTCAGATACATTAGATTCATGTTTTTGTAATTCAGGGAATTTGAAGGATGTAGTCACATTTGTGGCACTGTGATTATATTGCTGGTATGCCTACACTGATGATAATAAAGCCACATAAGCATTAGATAGGAGTTCCACAGTAATGACTCACCTCTAATGAGAAGTCGAGAGGCATTTATATCAAATTATATCAGAAACAAAAGGTACAGAGAATGTGTAAAGCCTGCTTCTGATCCCAGTGAGGGTTTACTGCCATTATTTCTACATCAACTATAGATTCCTTTCTAGTAAGTGTACCTCAGTTACATTTACCTTTCAGAAATATTCAATTTCTGATTCCTGTCCTTTTTCCCACTTCTGCAATGTATGTTTTCAATCTATATTGGATTTGTTTCTAATAATAAAGAATGTTTCAAACATAAACACTGGAAAAAGCTCAGACAATACTCAGGATAATCCTCTTGCTGCACTGAGTCTCATTACACAAAAATGAAAATGTGATATAATAATAGCTATTTTTCTTGTGGGAATTTATACAAAATCCATTTTCATCTATGGAACCAACAAGCACTTTAGCTAAGGATCATCAAAAACATTTTGGTCTCCTTTAAGTAGTTAAAGGAAATTAAAGTAATTTAGTAGTAAATCTGTGTGGAATAGTGAAGCTTACTTTAACTCCATTGCTTAACATGAGAATTCTTGAAAACACTCAGCAGAATGTAGAATAAGTTCTAAAGAAAGCAAACAAAAATTTGTCAAATAAAATCTTCTGTAGTTTAGGCCCTGTTTTGCATTTCTCAAATAACAAGATTGGACAAATACAAAGCTATTTCATAGAATTGATTTATGTATCTATTAATTAATTTAATAAATTAAATAAATAAATTGATTTAATTTATTGTTGTAATCAATCTGGATTTTTCATTACCCATTCAGATATATTTTTTCTGTCAATTGCAACAAGGCAGACCAAACTGATGCTTCCATTATCAGTAGAATAAGGCTGATTAAGCATGTCATAAAGATCAATAGCTTTTCTTGCAGTTTGCAGCATGCTGAGTGCACTTATATAGAGCACTACTTTGAAGAAAAACACAGATGAAACTTCTAATTAATGGTGAGGTCTGAAGCAAAGTTATGCCAAAAAATCTTGCTTAGATTTCTTTAAATATTATTGAGACTAAGCAAAATTTAGTTTTTCTTTTGCACTGAACATTTTGGACTTTATTGAAATCTTGCTTTCAATATCAGGGGAAACGTGAAGTTCTTCATTCCTGAGACAAATGAATAGGTAAAAGATTGTATTCACTTGATAAATATCAGTGCAAGATGTTTGTACTTGAGCAAGCTAAGAAAGTCATTAGGGGCAGCATACCTGACAGTTACTAATGTGTTGTACCTTCCAAAGCTGCAGTAAATCTAATAACCTGTGACTGAAAATATGGAGAAAGTAATAAAAGTTTGTCATGAAATCAAAAATTGTAAGAAAATTCCTGACGTGCCCTTTTGTTATATTTAATATATGCAATATAACAGTAGATTTGCTTGCTGTTCATACACCGTTGTATGAATGAGTCATTGGAAAGGCCTTGCTACCAGCTCCTCCTTTCCATTTTTCCTGACAGTCAATTTCTTAGGGGAAGAGTTCCTAAGTGATGTTCAGGATTTTAACTATGACTCAATGACTACATGATATTTTTTAAAATACTATTTACATCATATCCCCTGGATAGCAGAGACATCATACAGCCAGTGTGATATTTCCAGTCTGTAATTGCATATTTGTAAAATAAATCAGCAAAGTAAAATCTTTCACATCTATTCCTTTAAACCTATATTATTTGGTCCCTTGCAAAGATTTTAAAACATTTAGAATGTAAATAATTTAACTACAAACAACAGAATCTTATGGTGTTGACACAAAAGGGATTGAAAACAAAACCGTTTCATATGTTTCTTTCTTTTTTTTTTAAACAAACTATGGAGAATTGTGAAGTTTGGGTCCCATTCTCAGCTTTGCCACTGTGACTGAGCAGAATGAATCTGTGTGTAGACCTGGCACCTGTTTCTAAGGTCAGACCAGTGTGTGGTCAAAAAGTAGCAAAGGAGTATTTACCAAAGATATCATTCAAACCGATGAAGACTATACGCTTTCCAGTCAAGAAAATTACAGGTTATATTGTTAAGTTTGTTTTCACTTCCTCAATGAGTTTTCCTTACTTTTCTATTGCACCATAGCATCAGTCTTCATAAAATCATAGAATAGTAGAATAATAGAATGGTTTGGGTTGGAAGGGACCTTTAAGATCTTCTAGTTCCAACCCTCTGATATAGGCAGGAACACCTCCCACTAGACCAAGTTGATCTAAGACCCTTCCAGCCTGGCCTTGAATACTTCCAGACTAGGGGAATATACACAACCTCTGTGGGCAACCTGTTTCAGTGTCTCATTACCCTCACAGTAAAGAATTTCTTCCTAATGTCTAGTCTAAATCTACACTCTTTTACTTTAAAGCCATTTACCCTCATCCTGTTGCTACATGCTTTTATAAAAAGTCTCTCCCCAGCTTTCCTGTAGTCCCCTTTCAGGTGCTGGAAGGCCACTATAAGATCCCCCTGGAGCTTTCTCTTCTCTTGGCTGAAGAGTCCCAGTTCTCTCAGTTTGACCTTTCTGAAGTTTCAGTGATTTAATTTCCTGCATTTTCTGCTAAGAACTGTTAGTTAAGTCTCTCTTTCTGAGATCTATCCCTACACAAGGCAATTCCAGGCAGGTCCCTTTAGGCCCAGCAGGGTGATCATTAGTAAACTGCCAGCAGCTTCCAGGCACATAAAGCAAAAGGTAGGAAAACCTGTGTGTGGGCTTCTCCTAGACTTTCTCCATCACATCAAGCATACAAGAGCCCATGTTCAGCAGCTTCATTTAAATGAGGTGCATCATTTTTGAGATAACAAATGAGTATAAATATTAAATTGATTTTTTTTTTTGCTTTATTCCCAAGAAATAATGTAAGGACTGGTCACAAAAATGTGATATTTAGAATATCCTAGGCAAACTGAAGAAATGCCTAGTCAAAGCTTAATGCCGTGTGAGGCTAGTCCTATGTACTCTTAATTACAAGTGCCTGCTGATACATTGCACTGGCTTGTACATGGGATTTACAGCCTCCTGGAAGCTGGAAGATATATCTATTTGGAAACACAAGCACAGGTTATGTCCTGGAAATATGTCTGATATGAGAAAGAATTTTTTTACTGCTGCACTACTTATCATGTTTAATATTTTTTATTAACTGTCAAAGTGATCTGTGCAAAGCTCATGCACTTGCTTCCTGTGGACTGGTTTGGAAGGGTAGTTTGTGCTTTAGTATTTTGGGGGAAGTGGATTCTGCCACTCATTGACTGTCAGTAGATCGACCCATTATTAATATTTTATGCTCATTTCACTTTGTTTTCTGTTTTGTTTTATTTTTTGTAGGTTTTTGGGCTTGGGTTGGGTTTTTTTTTTTAATTTTTTGTTTATTAGACAGTGCTATCTGTATATCTTAAGCTTTTAGATAAAAATAAGATAGTCATAGTACTTAATGTTTCTGACACATCAAAATACTTATTTTTAATTGGTCAGCTTAATCTGTCAGCAACTTCTGTACCTCCTCTTTTTTCCAATAAAAAATAAATAAGTAAACATATTTATGAGCTGATTTAGAGACAAATAATGCTATCAGATCAGGCCAGAAATTTTCAAACATGTAAACAAAATTCTTGTCTAAATGACCTGAATTTCTCTGTAATACATCAATTAACCTTAATTTCAGTTCTATTGGACTGCTTGTATTTATTTTATTTAAGTAAATCAGAATTACCTCCATAGACATTAACTTAAAATTCTCAAAAGTAGAATTAATTTTTGAGTGCAGTGTGTTCCAAAGTTTTGAGTGCAGGGAGTTCCAAATATTTACCTCCAAAAAAGCAAATGTAGATCTCTTTTCAGGGGTGACTGATAGTGGCTGATTGAAAAAGACAAATGGTTGTAATTTGGGCTGGTACAGAAACACCGTTTTTAGTCAAAATAACTATCTTTAAATATAAAGACTGGTTTGAATTTCTGCCCCAGATTTTTTTTTACCACTATAATGCTGGTAATGTCTCTTTTGTTTCACCTCCCAGCCTTTTTGTTTACTCCAACAAACTTGGGATGACTTGTGAGAGGTGTTGGGTTGATTTTGGATCACTCATTCATGACCAACATCTCCTAGACCTATGGGGGGAAAAAAGTCATGGATACCAAAGCAGCAGTTACAAGGTACAATGGGAAACTGATGAGAGAGGGGGAAGGGTACAGTGGTTTTTCCTGACTTGCACTGTGACACTGATATCCTTCACAAGGACTCAAGCCAGCCATTGGGGCTGTGTTTGGCTATGCATTTGAGCCTATCAGAGTAATCCTCAAATTCTTAGACATAACTGAAATTGAGCAATTGACATGCATCACACATTTTTTCCTGGTGTGTCAGTCTTTGAAAGTAAATAGCTTTAGTTCCCCTAGAAAACATTCATTTCACAGGCTTTATCAGTATGCTTGAGCCTCAGGAATACTGAATAAAAACCTCTCAGAGGAAACATTTTTCTGTTGAATCACATCTGCAAGCCGAAGTGAGCCTTCATGCAAGTAAACAGAGGTAAACACTGAAAAGCCAAAAGGTTTCTACTTTTTCATACAGAAAAAAGACACTAATCTTAAATCTGTTTTTTTATTATTTATTTATTTTCAATATGAACTGCAGAGCTACAGTTAGTGACCCAATTATTCCAAAAGGTCTGAGTTTTTCTGAAAAAATATAAATGTGTTACTAAGAAGATTTTCTGCATGATTAAAAAAATGAAAGGCAGATTGAATTTATCTGTATGTAGGCATTATAGACCTCAGAAAAGGGAAGTTATTTAGAAGGTGGTAGAAGTGTAATTGCAATCTCAACAAAAAGGCAATCTCTGAGGTATGAAACATGCTCAATGTGCATTTGGAAGTTAATCAAATGCCATCTTAGCCAGCTTGTTATGCTTATATGTGTATCTGAAATTTCCAATTTGTTGTTGCTATTCATTACTAAAAGTACAATACAATTTTATGATCTCTTTTAGAAAGAATAAGTTGTGTTCTGACCTAAAAAACAGAATTGAAAGGATAAATTCATTTCTGCTTCCTATCTGCTGTGTCATGCTGATCCTTTCTCAGTTATCTGTTGATGATACATCATTTGCAGACAACATAACCCTAAATCCAATATTTCGTTTTGTAATTTTTATTTTTAGAGACATGTCTGTGGAAAGCCTCATAAAATAAAAATGTTGTGCACTTCACGTTCTAATAAGGGTTATGCAGGAAAAAAAAAATGGGTTTAAATTTGGAGTAGTCCTATGTAGAGACAGAAGTTGGACTCAATGATCCTTGTCTGTCCCTTCTGACTTGGATATATGATTCTATGAAAATTTCATGAAACTCTTGTTTAGAATATGACTAGTATTTATTGTCATTTCCATCTGGAGCACATTCCCAAATCAGGTTTTCTATGTTTTTCTCTGAGTTTTGTGGTACCTCTGTCATTTCATGTATGCTACTTTCATTTTTTTCTGTCAGTGAGATCTACTCTCTATTTCTTCTCTATTACAATTTTCTTTTCTGTTTATGCTAACTAAAATCACTGCCTCAAATAACTCAAAAATCTGTTGTTGATTAGATAGGGCATTCTTTAACTCATTACCGTGATTGAGTACAATATCTTCTTCCTGCATGGGTGCACCTTGTTTTTTGACACCTGTCTAAATTGGCGGTACTGGGAAAATTTAGTGGTCACTTTCCGTATGATTAACTTGAAGAAGTTCTAGCACTTCATAAGTTCCAACAAGCATATATTAGAAACAAATATTACAACAGGTGTTGACATAGTGAGTATCCTCAGGGTACAAGTTATAGCAGTTCCTTCGTGCTAAACCATGTATTCAAACCTGCCTGTGGCATTGGTACAAATTTGATCAACACTTCATATTGGGAAATTTCTGCTCCTTGTATTAAGCAGGTGTTAAATCAGTAAGAATTAATTCTACTACTTTTTGACAGCACTCTGCATCCTAAAACCATCCATTTGAAGCGTTCAGCATAATCAACTCAGACTCAGTCAGACTTGTTTCACACAGAACAAGCCAAATTCCAAGAAGCAGAAAACAATTAGTGGTTTTGAGTAATACCTTTGAGAATTTGCTATAAATATCCATTTGCATAATGAAAAGTGTAACATTTTACCCTTTGCTATACTTGCCACTGGATCCCACAGAGGTTGATTTGCTCTCAAGGCACACTGGTGAGAGCTGAGGGAACTCTGGACAACCTGATCAAGAACTTAGTGCATTTGGTTTAGTTATCATGCTTTTGTACCACCCCAGTCTTCTTTAAACCACCAGGAGAAAACATGCAAAGGAGTGGTGGTCAGTGGGAACATGGTTTCACCCTGAAAGACTTAGGGAAGCCTTGTAAGTGCATTCTAGGTTAAGACTTTGGGGCAGCAGACACCACTTTCCCACATTTTCTTCCTTCTCTTATTTGGAGATCCTGAAGCCTACCTCATGCACTACAGAAGGTCCAGTGCTGCCAGCTTCAGATCCTTTTCAGTGTCACAAGACACTATGCTGCTGGTCCCTGTGTCTTCTCCCACAGATAAAAGAGACCTTGGAGAGGAAAATGTTTGCCAAAACAAACTGCCCCCCAAAAAACAAAAGTGGAGTGGGAGCCAAACTCAGAGAGTGAAGTAAGTTGGACAGATCCACCTCTTTTCCTTCTTCTTGCTGCCCTCATAGGCTTGCTCAACAAAGCTCTGGGCAGCTCTCATAGAAATTTATTCCTTCAGCCTTCACATCTGACCATTATCAAAACTCCAGCATATCCTCATTGTCACTCTCAAAAAAGTAGATCCTGACTCCACCACTAAACCCAATAATACTCATCACAAATCTGCCCACATAGATCTCTGAGAAGGTGAATATATATTGGTCAAAGGAAGAAACGAATATTCGGTAAAACTTCCCATTCTTCCTGCTGATATTTATAGAGCAAGCAAGTGAAATAGAGCATTTTAGTACAACGAAGAGAAATATGTTTTCATTGCTGAGTAAAGCAGTCATTGTCACATGTACTCCCAAAAGTACTAACACTTCAAAGCAATTAAACTGTTCATTGGGCAGAAAAATGATTCTGTAGTGTTTTCGGCAATTAAAGTACAACTGACAGAGTACAAAAGAAAATGATTAGGTTTCATCATCTGAAGGAAGGTTTAAAGAAGGTGCAACTGTTTCCTTCAATTATTCTTTATTAATATTTATGAAACTGTAATTCTGTCTATTTGTTGTATGCAGTGACTATTCTATCATTAGCTCATTACAAAGAATTCTGTCTGTCAGGTTTTACACAGAACTGTTACAAATGACACTAGCACGTTCATATCCCCTGCTAATATATGAGCGTTTACTCTTCATACAGAGACGTTACACTAAATCACCTGTATAACTGTTATTTAATCAGAGATTTTATACTTGAAATTAGGGGACAGTAATTCTATCAAATGAGCAAATGAACAGAGGTGTCTAAGCAAAATGTAATACAGAATTAAGTTTCTTTGCTAAGCCCTGTTTGTTGCTTCTGGATTTCCATTCATGATGTTGAAAGCTATGTAAAAGCCAGTAGGTGGATATGCCCCAAGGATACATACAAACATAAATCACTGCTTCTTTCAGTCAATGAAAGCAGTCTGCTTAACAGAAAGGGAGGATATTATCTTGACTCAGACCAAGCAAACAAATAGAATGGTAATTTGCTCTACTAGCCAACAGTAATCAATGCATCCTGATTTTTCTCATTTTATGAAAAATATATTGAACAAAATGTGTTATCCGTGATTTGAGTTTAAAGAAAAAAATATGTCCTGCATACAGATTCAGTTTTTCTCCTCCTTGGCTGTCCAGAGTTACTCTTCATTATCAGAAAAAATTATTATTAGGGATGAAACACACAAAACTATCCTAGAGAAAGTAATAGTGGCATCTATGGACCTGAATCCAGTGTTCTCAGCTGTACAGATGAGAGTATAGAAGAGAGCAACAGCTACAACCAAAGCAATTGCACAATGATTACAGTCTGAGGTAATGTTAGGAGGAAAGCCACTGACATCAGTGTGAAAGAGCAGCATGTGCATTTCAATGGGGTTTGCATCTGTTTTGCATAAAGCAATTGACCCACAGTCAAATCTTTGCTGGACACCAGCAACAACCTGGGAACACAGTGGGCTTTGAGTTACCTGCAGATGTAGAAATACAGCTTTGAAAACAGAGTCAGAATTAGCTATTCTTGTCTACCCTATAGCTACCAGTTCAGCGGTCCAGTTTTGGGAATGGGTCTGGCTGGCAAGGAAAAAGCCAGGAGAGCAAAGGGAAGGATATTTGAGGATTTCAAGTTCATGCACAGTTGTATTTGCACATTTGTCCACCATTCAGCTGCATTTTCTGGGAATTTCTAAGGTTACTGTTATGTAAGTTGTCACTGTTGTCATGTAAGTTGTTCAGAGCAGTTGATTGCTTAAAAACTGATCCATTTTTTCAGATGAACATCTTGCATATACTTTGTTGGATGCCATTATTATATATCTAATTGTTGTGAAGTAAATCTTATGGTAAATACTGTAACATTCATATTCTGTGGGACATTCCTCTAAACATTTTCTTAATGTTCTTCAAGGGAAAACATTAATCTTGGGCATCTTCTGTGTCATGTAGTCAAGGTTCATGCCTTACACGCCCTCCCAAGGACATATGCAGAACTTTTTACACTCAGGTAGTAAGATTTATACCTATACATTTAGGTGTGGAAGGTGATCATGGGAAAGTCCATCACACTTTTCCAGTAAACCCAATTAGAAGGAAAATAGGGATTTATGGGGAGCAAGGAACATCCCCCTGTTATTTACCTTTACTTTTTTTTTCAGAACTGTAAGGAAGAAAAAATAAACTGGATCAAGAAAAAGACTGACCTATGTCTGAGCCCATCCAGCAAAGTTCAAAAGTCACACGTTCAGCATAGAAATAAAGACCACCTGACTGAGCTCAGGAAAGCCAGCCACATCTGTTTGGCTGCAAAGCAGTAGTCAGCATTACTGCTTCCAGCTGGATGGAAAAGGTGGGGAGACAAGGTGGCCCATCCAGTTGGAAAAACAAAAGCAAATAAATGGTGTCTTTACCATAAATTGAGTTAGACAGAATGCAAACTATTCCTACTGCATTGTACTTGGTGATGATGAAGAACATAGAGGCAATTTGCACCTGGAAGATGATCTGATGGCCAGGCTCCCTCCCCAAGCTTAACTAGAAGGGCATTCCTAAAGTTCTACAAATGTACAAAGGGGAATTATTTGGGCGAAAATTATCTGTGACAAAATCATTAGACCTTCAAAAGACAAGATGAAAACAGATTTCTGTTGAATTTTACCTGGATTTATCTGAATTTATACTATGTTATTTTAGTGGTGATACTTGGAGCCCATTAAGTAGAACAGCACTAATATTTAGTCAGGTGTTTCATATTTAATATTTTAACTTTCTGGGGTTATTATACCTGGTGACAGTGCAAAGTTAAAATTAATTGTATCTAGTGTAGTTGGAGTCTGGTGAAAATGCTGGAAGGACCATACTGGAACTGTAATAATAGTAGTAATAGCATTTCTGGAAGTCTGAAATACGGTGTTGTGCCTAAGAAGAGTGCTTTCAATAGCTCATGCTCAGAAAGCCAACCATACAAGGAGAAAAACAGCAGAAATAATTTCAGCTGGAAAATGAACCAATAAATATTCCATAATCCATCTCCAGCTTTTTTCAGAGATTATGATGGCAATTAGGACAGTGTATACTGTTTCTTTGGTATCATGTACAGCTGCCAGGACTGCCTGTTCTGTTGGGTTATTCAGTTCATAAAATGCACTATGTTCAAATCAAATGCTTTTATAAGTGGTTTTCTGTTAGAACTGCATCAATTGAAAGCCATATTGCTGGCTTAAATGTAGTTCAGTTCATCCTTGTTGTGTCAGGATGTTCTTTTTATATGTAACAGAAAGGAAATGAAAAGCTTAAAAAAATATTAGTCATCATGAAATTTTTTATTATCATCAGCACTACCATAAAGCCACCTGATAAACTGCACACTATTCAGAAGCAAGAAATAGAATGAAATTAGTATTATAGAACATCAGATTAATCATAGCCCTGGGTTTACTGACATTCTATGGAAATTAAGAACATGACTATTTCAGATTTGAAGTTTCTTCTCAGTCTTTATCATTATCTGCTTCAAGAGGAAAGTAACTAGCTTGTGTACTGAGGGAAGAATATAGGATTTTTGTTTTGTGGAGTTGGTAAATTTTTATCATTGTTTTTAAATGACAGCAAAGCAGCATTAATGAGTTGGATCCAGATGGTTAGCAGTAACACTTCAAAATAGCAACCTAATGAAGCTTTTTAGTGCTGGTGACAGGTAAATGCTTGAAAGGTTTATGGCAGGGAAAAGGCTCCAATAAATAATTTGAAAATCTATATCTTTTCTTACTTGCATAATTACTTGCTTTTCATAATAGTACAATGGCATGGCAATATAGGTGACAAAATGGTGAAAAAAGAGGAACTCTCTCTGGAGCTGATATGATGTTCAGTGGAACCACAGGCTCTTTCTTACTTCTTGTGAGATAGCTATTAAGTAGCTAATAGCTACTTAACAGCCATTAGACTTCTCAGAGACTTGGGATTTAAAAATCTTTTTTGATGTAGTCAGTCTGTACAGGTATTAGCAGCTAAAATTAGGGAAAGTCCAGGGTATTTCTCTGTGCAAGTACAGTGTAACAGTTTTGGAGTGTTTTGACTAAAAGAAGAAAGTTCTGGTACATCTCATGTGGGCTTACACCCTAATCCTGGATACCTGTGAAGGGTGCAACCAATAGTCTGGTACTGCCTTTGCAGTAAGTGGGAGATCTGATGGTTGACTCTTACACAGGGAAAAAGACCAGCCCTGTTTTTGGTGAGACCTCTTTCACTGGAAAACAAGGGAAGGGAAGGGAAGGGAAGGGAAGGGAAGGGAAGGGAAGGGAAGGGAAGGGAAGGGAAGGGAAGGGAAGGGAAGGGAAGGGAAGGGAAGGGAAGGGAAGGGAAGGGAAGGGAAGGGAAGGGAAGGGAAGGGAAGGGAAGGGAAGGGAAGGGAAGGGAAGGGAAGGGAAGGGAAGGGAAGGGAAGGGAAGGGAAGGGAAGGGAAGGGAAGGGAAGGGAAGGGAAGGGAAGGGAAGGGAAGGGAAGGGAAGGGAAGGGAAGGGAAGAGAAGAGAAGAAAAGAGAAGAAAAGAGAAGAAAAGAGAAGAAAAGAGAAGAAAGAAAAGAGAAGAAAGAAAAGAGAAGAAAGAAAAGAGAAGAAAGAAAAGAGAAGAAAAGAGAAGAAAAGAGAAGAAAAGAAAAGAGAAGAAAAGAGAAGAAAAGAGAAGAAAAGAGAAGAAAAGAGAAGAAAAGAGAAGAAAAGAAAAGAAAAGAAAAGAAAAGAAAAGAAAAGAAAAGAAAAGAAAAGAAAAGAAAAGAAAAGAAAAGAAAAGAAAAGAAAAGAAAAGAAAAGAAAAGAAAAGAAAAGAAAAGAAAAGAAAAGAAAAGAAAAGAAAAGAAAAGAAAAGAAAAGAGAAGAAAAGAAAAGAAAAGAAAAGAGAAAAGGAGCTGTGCATTTCTGTTAATATTTTCTACTATGAATTTTCCAAACAAAGATGACTGGGAAAATGTTGTCAGTTTTTCTGCAGGCAGATGGAGTTGGTGTGTCTGGAGCATATCCCTGTGGCACCACTGAATGCCTTGCTGAAGCTGGTGGCATTAACAGTCTCATAGCAGGACACATGTTTTTAGATGTGATGTGCTTCAGGCTGGAACAGAGGCCCTCCAAAGCCTCACTGACACTGCATTTTTGCTGTTTCATAATGAGGCTGGCAAAACAAAAGAAATTAAAAGGACATGAAATTAAAGCCCAGAACATGTATGCAGTAATAATTATAAAACAAGCAACATTAAAGAAAAGCCACTGAGGAAAGATTCATCAACCCAGTAACAATAAGCATTGCTGAAAGCACACACAATTTAAATGGTGTGGAATGAGGTATAAAAACAGTGTGTGGGAACCAAAGCAAAGCATCTTGTATGCAATTTATTTAGACTGAATATTAATGTGCAAATAAAGCACTTCACTGCAAAGCTGCTAGGATGCATTCTTTATTATTTGCTGCTAAAAGAGAAAGAATCCAGTAGTTATTCACTGAACGTTACTGAGGTGAAGCATGGTGACAGGACAAGGAAAAATGATTTCAAACTAAAAGAGGAGAGATTTAGGTTGGCTATACAGAAAAAAGACTTTTACAATGAGGTGTGTGAGGCAGTAGTACAGGTAGCCCAGCAAGGTGATGGATGCCCTGCCCCTGGTAACGTTAAAGGTCAGGCTGGACTGGGCTCTGAGCACCTAATCTAGCTGGGTGTCCCTGTTCATTGAAGGGCAGTTGGACTAGATAACCTTTAGAGGTCCCTTCCAAATCTGATGGTCCTATGATTCTATGTTTCTGTGAACTCACTTGATTCACTGTGGTTATTTTGGTCATGCATGCTGACTTAGGACAGCTGCTGCACAGTCTTGGTTTTCTAATAGATAATGATATTGGATTGATTTGTGATAAATAATCGCATGATAGTTCTCTTCACTCTTTTCCCTGGTTATCTGTTTTCCTTTTGAGGGTCTGGTGGAAGAAATTCTGTGCCTTCATACTAACGAAAACATTTCTCACTCCTTAGTTTCTACAGATCAAGTGATGAGATGCCACGTGTCAACCCCCTGAAGGCTGAGAAGAGAAACTCTGACTTCCCCACAGAAAATTGCAAACTGCAGTTTCTTACTGGCTAGTGACACCTTTGATTCAATTTGTACGAAAACTAACTTTACTTATTAAAATGGACATTACTGTTCAAATATTAGAAATTCCATTTCTTATATGTTCTATGCTGTACAATTGTCAGATTTTTATGGTTTAGATTGTAAATGTGTTTTTCTCTGGCTAATTATTGGTATTATTTTTTTAATTTTGATGTCTTAAAAGCCAATGTATCATAATAATATGAAGGACATATTTAACAGGTGTGGGAAACACTGTATACAAATGTATATTTCTAAAAGCTATTTTTATGATTAGCATGTTTTACCATATTTAGAGTCAGGTGTTATTGCACTTCCTTGTTTACAGCTTAAATCAAACAAGATCATTATGATTAGTGACATACCTTAAAACACTGTATGGTATTTTCCATTATTTTATTTAATATGTTTGTCATCTAAAATAATCATGTTTACTAATAGGGTTAGCTACTAAAAAGTAAAAATGTCAAAATATGAAAGCAATTCTTGATAAACTGTAAATTGGTTCATTTTGTTAATCCCTTTCTCCAGATAAACACTCTGTGATGCCACACACTATGCAGTTGTTGCAGTGATATCTGCACGTGTCTATAAAGACAGTTTCTCATTGCCATACAGGAAGTTTACATGACAGTCAGTCTCCTCCCTAGCCAGGTAAATTACCTATGGCTGCCAATATTCAAGAGCTTGAGTTGGTTTTCTGATTACTTCTTTGTTTCATTTCCTGGCAGTAATCTGTCCACTCCCAGACCCAAAAAGCCTTCCTAAAAGCCTGAAGTTGGAATAAGTAATTATTACAGGTCTCCTAGGGGTAATCTCAGCATAGAATTTCTTAATAAATCGTATTTCTGTTCAGTTCAAACAGAATGGATGCATTATTTCTCTTTTGTTACTAAGATATTAAGGGTATCAAAGCCCATTTGATATGGGTGCAAATTCTTCTTATCTCAGAAGAACATTGACTTGTTTGCCCGCTGAAAGCTAGGCCTCCTTAGTGCTGCAAATGAAACAAGGAAGAGATGTTGATTTACATCTGCAAGTGAGATATACTCCTACAGGAGACATGTGTTTGTAGTGATTATAGGGGGCAAAAAAATAAATTTAAAGCAACAGCCTTCCAAAAGTTGGAGTAATGAACATACATATCTTAACCAGTCAAACAGAGCTCAGACCCAGTTACATGGTAGTACAAAGAACATCAGCCCTAACTGATATTCATTGCCCTGCTGTTTGGTATCCAACTCCACACAGATAAGCATTTACCTTGCTCTTATCTACAGACTCAAAGAAAGAGAAAAACAGAAGCATTGGAGAGGATCTTCAAAAGATCAGACTTTCAATATCTGCAAAAAACAGTCATTTATAAGATTATAGGCTCACCACTAAAAATTAGGGTTATGAAAGAATAGTATAATTAGCTACAGCTGAGCATTGGCAATTGCAGCCTCAGAATCCAACAAGGATGACGATTCCAGAAAAAGGAAGAAACATTACTTCCGTGTAAGAGAAATGTCAGTTCAAATCAAGGGTGAAATATTTTCCCACATTCTCAGCTATTTCTCCATATAGTATAGGTTATGGTCACCTTTAATGGCCAAAATGCGACAAGAATTATCACTTGGGGATCTCTCTTTGGATGGCAGTCAAAATAAGTCCAAATCTTATCATCACAGTGGACATTTGTCCATTTAAAAAACTGCTGATTGAGTCTAAAAGACATAGAATGTTATCCAAGCAGATTAGCTTTTTCACATATGGGAAACATATGCATCTTCTCATTACCACCTCAATTCTAAATGACCTAATAATCACCAAAAAGCACTCCAATTTTTAGAAACATCTTCCCATCATTATCCTAAGATCATATATTCAAAGAAATGATTTCACAGGCTTAATGTCAACCCTGTTTCACAGTACAGTTTTAAGTCCTGAGTAGATTTTGAACACAAAAAGACATCTTCGATAAGGACATGAGACACTGTTTCATTTGCAAGACAGAAGCTTCTTGTGCCATGCAGTCTGTCACTAGCGAGGTTTCTTAACAGCATGTTTGCTTCAAACCACTGCAGAGGATGCTAGTAGCTTCAATAGAGCTTGATAGTTCTATACCTATGTATGCAGTACACTCAGTGTTGTTCTGCCATCAAAACATATACTTGATTTTCATTGGTTTTGTTAGTCGCGTGGGGTTTTTTCATTTTGTGTTTTGTTTTGTTTAAGATTGTTCATCCCTTGCATTGTGGAAGAACAGGAAACATAAAGGATCTTGTCAAGTAGTTTGGCTAGTCAGCAGTCTTAAGATCCTTTATAAGTCGTTCTGAATTAAACAAATTCATTTTCAACAAAGACTTACATCCTCTGTGTATTTCAGATATTTGTTTTGAGCCTGTGAAGCTGCATGATGGAAAATATTTACTAAAAAAAGCTTTAAGATTTGGATGAATCAATAAAAAATATTTTTACTTTTGTAAACTCTTGTATTACACACATATTGTCGATGTTCCTGTTAGTTTTGTCTGTAGATCCACTTTTAGTTCTGAAAAATCATTGTAATAAAACTATGTAGATAGCTACGATATTGTAAGCAGTCATGTTTTTAATCAACACCACTGAAAATCAAAATTAAAGCATTTGGGGTTTGCTCATGTCAAGCAGATTGATGTTTCATTACAGTTTTCTTTAAAATGCTGTAACATAATTTTTACATGTCTGTAAATAAATATTTTCTCTGATTTATGCACTAACTCAGTTTTGTAATTTTTTTTCTGCTAACATCTGATGCTAAGAAGCTCTCTAGGACAAATATATTACCCTCATGGAAAAATACCATTTACAGTTTTGTAACTGTAAATAAACCACAATTATGTCTTGTTTATCAGAAAAAAATAGTTCCCGTATCATCTCATATAAATCCAACTAACCCAACTAACCAAAAAAAAAACCTCCCAATATTTATGTTTAAAACTTTCTAAGACTATCTTGGCTATTTATATTTAACAGAATAAGGTAATGGAGTAGCTCTGTGTGACCACACCTCTGGTGTGAACGTTTCCATGATGTATAGCCATGTATGTAGGAAACAAAACAACCATATCCTTCCTTACTTTGGATAATCAGATTTTTTTCTCCTCGAGACCACTAATGTTGTAGAAAAGACACATTTAATTCATCCCTGAAATAACTGCTGATATCAATCATTAAGTGAGTACCTTCAGTGCCTACTCAAACCAGAATATTGAGCAAAAAATGTAGTTGGTGCTAGCACTATGTAGAGTTACAGCAGCAGTTAGCATGATACCTATGCAAAAATATCCAGCAATTCATATCGCATTATTGCTAATATATTCATATTGCAGGAACTAGTATTGCTCCTGATGCATTATTATGCATCAAGGAGGATTCCAGGAGCACAACTTTCTTCTCCATCTTGCAGGGTCCACTATAGAGGAAGAAGCAGAAGATATACGACATATTATGACATAGCAGAACTGAAACTTGAATGAGCACTGTAAATGGTTTACCTGCAGATCACAGGAAACTAATGAAAGGGATGTGCTAATCATTTTGCCTTTGAAGAAATCCCACTCACATAGCTTGTCCAGAATGTTCAGTGACTATTTTCATATCTTTGCCCCTGATGCCAATATAATGACTACTCTAAAAATTAATTTTCAAATTTCCAAATTTCCAAATTATTTTTATTGAATTTCCCAAGACTTCAAGTCATCAGAGAGAAAAATATGTGGGAAAATAATGCATTTTTTTATAATTTTGGTCTTGCTGTAACCAAATAATGGAATTTAATTAAGATTTGTTTACTTGGGCAGTTACATTAACTATTAATCTATGTAAATCATTGATAGGGAAAGTCTAGGTGGACTACTGACATTTCTAACAATCTGAATGCCAAATTCCAAGAAAATGTCCAGTTGGTCCTGTGTTAGGAAGGGTTGCACAATCTTGAAGTGATGACAACAGGACACTATCACCAGAAAATTTCATCTAGATGTCATTCCATGCTATAATCACTTCCACTGAATGAAAGAGTGCCAGAGGCAACTGGATGCTTTTTGTTGTATTAGTCTTTTTCCATGTGTAAGTGTTTTTATAGGTTACATCGTTTTTACTGTGAAAAACAGGTAAAACAGCTCTCAGATAAATGAGGTAGCACTGACTTAAACAGGCAATGAATTTAGCTTAATTTTCTATAGTTATTTCAGTTTCAATTATTTAATTCACTTCTATTTTATGCTCTACATAGTAGGTGGAGATACTGATATTTCTGTTCAAAATATTTGCTTTTTGGCTTTTAAAGCACTTTTTCTTAATCTCATTTTTTTCTGACTCTTTACTATCTTAACTAAAACTTTGATGGAATTACCAAAAACATGCACCAAATATGACATTCAGACAGAATCTGCAAAAACTAAATTTAATTCATAAACTCAGCTAACTAATGCAAGAATAGAAGAAAGGTCTTTTTTATTAGATTGAAGCATAGAATTGATAAAAATAGAGAAGTCTTCAGGTGCGTATGCCTATCAAAGTTCACAAGGTTTGACTGGCCTGTCTTCAATAACAATGCTATTAAAAACAGCAAATCAAAATGCAATTGATATGTTCTTATCGGAGATGGAGTTGTGCCAAAACTCATATTCCTAGTCAGTCAAAACTGTTTCATCTAATGGTTACACAAGTCAGTGTGTGTAAAACATGTAAACTACGATGTGAAGCAATGCACTGGAGGGTTGATTTGCTTTCACCAAGAGACATAACAAGCTGTTGTCTTTTATAGTGTGTCCTCTATGAGTACTACACTTAACACTAGGTTTCATGCAATGTGTGGTAACAGGCAAATAAATGCTTAGACATTTCTTTTCTTAGCACTGTACAGTTCACCTTTCACTGATACATTCCATGAGATTTATTGGGTTTGTGACCACACATTGCATTACTTGTGGTCAATGTATGAATTGTCATTTTACAAAACTATGCGTTGAACACTATAATTTAAGGGAGCAGGCCTCAGAGAGCAAGTGTCATGACACATCTCAGGTGGTTTATGACAGCAAGTTGATTTCAAGGATGAGCAACCTTTCAGATTTTGCTACTTCTCCATTTACTTGAGGATCATTCATAAATTAATTGCACATATGCTCTGGTTTCAGCTGGAACAGAGTTTTCTTTTACCTTCACAGTGTCTGGTATGTTGTTGTGTTTTGGCTTTCAGAGAAAAACAATGCTGGTAACACACCAATGTTTTCGTTGTTGCTGGGCAGCATTGCACAGAGCCAAGAATGCTTCAACTTCTCATCTTCTCATATGTCCTGGCTTTGATGGACTGAGGGGGCATAGAAATCTGGGATGGGACAGAATCAGGATAGCTGACCTAAGCTGGCCAAAGGAATATTTCACACCATACAACATCATGCAAAAAAATTTTGAAAACTATGGGGAGTTGTCTGGAGCCAGCCCCTGCTCAGGGACTGGCTGTGCAGCATTCAGCAGGTGATGAGCAGTTGTATTGTACATCATTTGTTTTGTAAATATATACTCTATTATTACAAGTACTATTATTATTCCCCCTTCTCTTCCTTTTCTGTCTTAGTAAATAGCTTTTATCCTAACCCACTAGTTATATTTTGTTGTGCTTTTCTTTTTTCCTGATTCCACTGTCCCACTTGGTGGGGGGGTGGGGAGTGAGTGAATGACAGTGTGGTGCTGAACTGTCTGCCAGGTTAAACCTCTACAATATTCTGAGTGTTCTTAGCAGTACGTCAACAAGATGGAAAAAAAAAATAATCCAGGAGTGCTACCAGCTTAAATTTGGCTTCTTCTAAACAATCTGTTCCTGGCTGGTTCTGGAGGATCCAAGTCACTTCACAGTCTAGCAAGATATCAGCAGAAAATATTGGCACTGAGAATAATAGTAAAAATTACTGCCCATGGAGGTGCATGTGGGCAGCCATGTAGAAAAATGGCACTTCTGACTGCTCTATCAGATACAGACTTCAAGAACAAGAGAAGCTCTGTGAAACTTCATGCAGTGCAAAGCACAAAGAGAGCACATCCGTTGCTTACTCAAGTGAACAAAGGACCCGAGCAGATGTCAGGTTTCCAGCAGCTTCCTCAGACAGCACTTTTCAAAGGTGCCTTTAAATAGGGACAAGTTTATCCTCTTTTTTCCCTTCACCTTGATCCCCATTTTGTGTGTGGTTTGTCTCATCAGTCAAACCACAAACTTTTTCAGATAAAAATGCAGTATTATGATCTTCTCCTTAAAATGAAGAGCATGAAGGAGTGGGCAGGAGTGCACACCATGATTGGGTAGGCATGACAAACAGACCTGTGGGTGAAAAAGATGCTTTTCTGTTCCCACTGCCCAGGAAATCTCCTTGAGGTGAAGTCTCACTGTTCTCAGTCAGGTTGCAACATGCTGAGTTTTGAGGACTAAAACTCCTACAGCCTATAAGCTCTTCTTAAAAAATATTTTTGCATGCAGATCTCAAGCAGTCACAGAAGAAGTCTGATTCCTTTCCTGGCCTTAGACAGGGACTCAAGATCATGGAGAGGCCATCTAGCTGGCTTGCAAGGTTTTTCTGTTGGTGTCAGCAAGAATCACAGAGAATTACCAGGATCTCAACCTGGTAAAACAGTTTTAAAGACTTTGATTTTACAGTAGATCACATCTTTCCGTCTCTTTATGGACAGAGATCTAAAACTAAATGTTCCACGTCATGCTGGGTATGAATTTTTACTGCTGTGAATTATCAGCTTTGTAATGAAGATTAAGTCACAAATCACAAATTGCTTTCCAGAAAAATGCTCCAGTTGAGGTTCTTCCAGGCTGACAACGTGTTAACCAGGTTTCACATCAAAATAGTGTGTGAAAGCCAAATTATTTTAATCATTCCAGAATAAGGTGGCATTGTGTATTTCATTTGCCAGTTACAATCAAATTTTAGTCATCTCCATAGCAATGCAGATGAAAATTTAGAAAGTCATAAAGGTATCCAGTAAAAAAATATAGAAATGCATAATATTAAGAATGTGTCCTTTTGAGGCTTGTTTTACCAGTACTGTAGAGAAACCCAAGCCAACATGGAGAAAAATAGGATTTAGTTACCATAAATCATTATAATTAAGAAAGTATCACATTACTGTGACATGTTGCTTCTCTGGAAAAATATCTCTACTCTCATATTTCTCATATATATATTTATTTCATATAATTGCTTGCCAAACTATTAATTTTTGTATTTTTGCTCTTGTATCTTAGTCACACTAGCATATATATTAATAAATAATGAACTTTAAGTAACTTGAGGCCAGAAATATTCCAGACAGGTTTCAGTCTAGTGTCATGATGAAATTATTTCATTTTTGGTCAACATTCTGTGTGTGTGGCTTCGTATATTTCAAGGCCAAAAGCAAGCATTGTGATAATATGGTTACCAGCATAACCTAGAGATAGCGTTCCTCCTAGTTATTCCCACAATGCAAAAAATTAATCTATTCTGTTCTTCTTTTCTCTGTTATAATTTCAGAAATAACTTTTAGGTTCTTTATCAGCACACTATACCCTTTACAGTTTTTGTTTTTAATGAATTTCTTGGACAAAGTCTTTAATTTGAATTTAAAATTGATTGGTTCAAACCAGGAGCAGTAGCAATCCCCATGGGAAGGCTGGCTGAAAGATTGTCCACGTTTACACAGAGTAATGGAGAGTACTGGAGATCCTTGAGAGAGTAAAGATCTGATCCTACAAAGCTTACATTGCAGCCATTGTTGACTCTTAGTCAGCTGAGACCTAAAACAGTATAACCATGCAAGTATCATGCAGTCACCTATGCACCTTTCCTTTCCTGTATTTGGTTGGGATATTGTTTATTTTCTTCATGCAATAAGATGGCATGATGCTGTGTTTTGAATTTAGGATGAAAATAGTGGTGATAGTCCACTGATGTCATTACTTGTTGGTGAGCAGTGTTTACAACTCTAAGGTGCTTTATATCTTCTCACACTACCTGCCAGTGAGGAGGCTGGGGATGCACAAGGGGCTGGGAGTAGATCAGACTCTGGACAGCTGACCCAAACTGGCCAAAGGGACCACAAACTAAGTGATAAAACTAAAAGGGATCTGGCCAGGGAGGCTGCTGCTTGGGAGAAGCTGGGCATCTGTCAGTGGGTGGTGAGAAACTGCCCTGTGCATCACTTTCTTTGTACATATATGTGTTATAGTCCTCTCCCTTTTCTGTCATATTTAACTGTCTTTATCTCAGTTCACAAGATTTACCTCTTTCCAGTTTTCCTCCCCATCTCACTGAGAGGGCAGCTATGTGGTTCTGAGCTGTCTGCAATGTTAAACAACACCTATACCACAGGCATGTTTGTCTCCTGGTGCTAGGGTTAATATAGTGCTGCCAGCTCTGAAGTTTCAGCCAGCCATAATATAGAAGAGGGACAAAAGTTTCTCTGTACCTACTGGTCTAGATGTGCCTCAGTAGCACATATGATGGCTGGACTAAGCTCTAGAGGTCACTTACCACCTCAGTTATCCTATACTGTTGTGATTCAGTTTTACAGAAATGGCATCCATAAAACGTGCATTAAAAAGATGTTGTAGTGTCATAAAGAGTCTGCCTGAATCAGAATATAATCTGCCATATATAATTACTACCATGTTAATTTTTCAAAAATACTCAAAACACATTCTCATCATGATCACTTACTGAAGCAGGAATCTTCTTTTCCTTGTTGAGTTCTGCAGCTGCTCAAGTCATGCTCAGCTTTCTCTCTCTCTTCCTATTTTGCATGAATATTTGCAGTCAAAGAACAGTCTCAGCTGGAAATAATCAGAGTCCCATCTGAGAAAACTCTGCAAACCTGCATCTAAACAAGGTAGGAGGTAGAGACCCAAAGACTGTGAGGCAGAGAAGGGATTTGGTTATTCCCAGTCCATATCTGGGTTATTTATGCTCAGTAATGAGCTACAAAGTAGAGCTACTTGAAAATTGGGATTAGGTTAGCACTCATCACAGGTATCCCTACAGAAGAAGTGAAATAAGCCTCAACACTTCCTTGCTTCTCAACCCAAAGCAGCACAGGCAGGACTATAGTTCAGGGCAGGTATTGAAGACTGCAAAGCTTATCTGAGGCATCAATACACCACCCAAGTCTTTTCATGATTGTAGCCCTCAAGGTTTGACTTAGGGAAGTGCTGAGAGTCACAAGCGCCATGGGAGTCAAATGGCAATGCCATATGCTTAAGTCCACAGGCACCCATTACGAGAGACACCAAGCAATAATTTAGAAGCCTTAACAGCTGCGCCTCATGTTATTTTAGTCCCTTTGTGTATTCTGTGTGTTCTCCACTGATTTATCCACAAAGGAATATGACTTGCATAGTCCTCTGGGGGCCCACAGAAAAGCTGGGGAGGGACTTTTTATAAGGGCATGTAGCAACAGGACAAGGGGAAATGGTTTTAAACTGGAAGAGAGTGGATTTAGACTAGGTGTTTGGAAGAAATTCTTTACTGTGAGGGTGGTGATACATTGGAACGGGTTGCTCAGTGAGGCTGTGGATGCCTCCTCGCTGGAAGCACTCAAGGCCAGGCTGCATGGGGCTTTGAGCAACCTACTCTAGAGGGAGGTGTCCCTGTCTATAGCATGGGGTTGGAACTGGATGATCTTAAAGGTCCCTTCCAACTCAAGCCATTCTGTGATTCTATGATAGCCACTGTTCATACCCACCAGTCCAACAAGGGTGTGTCAAATACTCCTGACACTTGAAGCAGTAAAGTTTCCTGAGTGGGCCCTCCAACTTTAACTCTAGTGTGTTGGTAGGATAAGCAGGGGAAGATGCCAGTAAGCAGGGCCTAGAAATGAAGAAAGCTGACTTGGGAGTCAAAATGTAACCTATAGCTTTATAATTCACATTCATCTCAGCAAGAGTTACCAAAAAGTCTGCTTAAATAACTGATCTTACTTATAAAAAGTAGAAGAAAAATGGAAAAACAAAGAGAAAAAAAGAACTTGGATTAAGCTTGCAAGAAGGTACAATTGCAGCAATAAAACTCAAAGTTATTTGTGAGCCCCTTATCAGTTAGCTGAGTTAGGAACAGAAACGTTGATCTGGTTTTATCCACTGAAAAAAGAATCAGATATATTATGTGTTAAATTATCCTTTTAGTGCCGATGAAAGAATACCAGACTTTGGCACCTGATGTTGCCATTAGATAGACTATACTTTAGTCACACCTAGACTCAATTATTGCTGCAGTGCTAGCTGCAGCAGGCTATTTCAAAATATACCCCAGCCTGTGCCATCCTCATACTGCTGGGCTCCCAATTAAAATAAAATTAATGAAGGCCCATTTTCTCAGCTTAGCACTATAGGAGCTTGAAAAATAAGAATGATTTCTCACCATGAACTGTGAAATGAACTTGAAAGTGGTGTAGAGTTCCTTTTTTTTTCCATAGAATTACACATTCACCTCTGGTTTAGAGACAGAGACACTTTTCTCAGCAGGGCTACACCAGAGCAGTCCTGTAACTTGGCTCCAAATCTGGCTGAAGGGCAATTATGACAGCCCAGCAGAGACACAGGGAGAAGCTAGGTCTCATCTTCTGTGGAGATTTCCATCAGCTGAAACAGTATTATAGACTGCAGTTTCAGAGAAGGATGTGGCAGTTTTTGAACCATGGCCAGCTTTACAATTTGAGTTCAAAGTATAAATTTGAATATAAAACATATAGAGCCTCTGCATTAATTTAAATTTTATTCCTTAAGTCTCAGTTTTTTCATGGTATCTATTTTCACTATAACTGAGGATCTGAGGGAACTGTAATAACTGAGAGAATTTCCCTCAATAATACCTATAATGACATTTGTTTATCTTCAAGTGAGGTATTTCATTTATTTATTTATTTATTAACCTCTGAGTATTTAACAGGAATAGATTTTCTTCTTTAAAGAAATATATAAACTTTTATTTTCTTCCAATGCATAAACTAAAAAGTAATTGACGACATAAAGGGAATGTGAGAACAGGTTGTTCCATAACTGTTTACCTGTGGATTTCTTGTGCCTTTATCTGCACTCCTGAAGTGCAAAGTGATCAAAGCTGCTGTAATAGGACTTGATGGAGGCAAGGAGAGCCTTAAAAGACATAAAGCAGAGAGAGACGCATTACAGCTGTACATTTCTAATGTTACTGAACTAAACTGTAATACAATTACTTCTTCACAGTAGAGGGGAGAGAATATTACTGAATTTTGCCTTAGACATGCTTCAGAGCAGTATGTAAACACCACTAGTAGCTCACAGGGTGAAGATACACCACAATCCATGTCCTCTGTCCAGCATTTCCTGCTTCTTTGGAAAACAAAAAGGCACAAGTGTAGATCACGTTTCAGCTTAGCTTAAAGACCATGTTACCTATACAAAATATTCCACTGTCTGTTACACTCCACTGTTTGTTATACATACAATTAATCTACTAATAATCCCTAGCTGTTCTGTATATTGCTATTTAACTGTGCACAGAGGAGTCTTCTGTCCTGCTGTGCATAGGCATAATGTGATACAGCTTTTATTATCAGCATGAAAATGAGAGTTTTCTGGTAGAAACTGCAGTTTTACACTCAGTTTTGCAGCTATTCATCCCGTTTATTATGAATAACGAATTACCAAATCATACCCAGAATTACTGCACTTACTCTTTGATTAAAAGGTAATTTTCTGGGAATTTTCATGTGAAGCTGTTAATTACTTTATGAGTTAAATTTACTTAGTGATGAGACCTTTAATGTAGCAGTCAGTGTCAGACCTTTTCTTTGTCCCCGATGATGTGCATATTGGCAAGTCTGTGTACAAAAGCCCTGGAAAAGGAAAGACACTTATAAGTAGCCTCAGTAACTTAAAAGCCAGAGTGAAAACATCCAGACTTCTCATGGAATGGAAAATGCCAGCAAATATAGAAAATGGTGAGCATTTCAGCTGAGTGTTTGCTTTTTAATCAAAAACTGTACATCAATATCTGCGTAATTTATTTCAGATTATTGAAATAAAATGTTTTTCCAAAACAGTCCAATATAAAATCATAATTTCTTACAGTAATCCGCTAGACCAATAAAGTTCTGGTTTATACTGTGAGTTCTTTGTTATTTTCCTATGGGTTACTTTTTGTGTTAGTGTTCATGCTGCATAAGAAGTATGACACAACCTGTGATCCCCTACAGAGATCAGTCAGCATAGACCATATCATGGCAGATTTCAATTAGATGTTCACATTCATAAAGGTCACATGTATATGTCATGTACTGCACAACCAGGGTCAAGGGCTATAAGCAACTCAGATTTTGGCAAGATGCTTTTTATGACAGAGATATATTAAGTTTACATTAGAAACTACAGAAAATATAGCTTATTTGTGAGCTAAAATGTTTGGAAGGCAGTGGCAGTACTGCCCACTACCTTGCATTCTCCACAGTGATCTCATGGAAAGGACTGAATAAGCTGGCAGAGCTAATGGAGTGATATTCTTTATTTGCTGGAGGTGGAGTATGGGAATTGACTGGGCTTTTTGTAAGGTCAGATACCCAGCTCAACCATATGGTCACTACTAATGAGCAAAAGGATGTGGTGGGAACAAGACTCTGCGGGAGCCTTATAACAGAAATATTAATAGAGACCCTGTAATCAGTCTTCCCAAGATTATTTCTTTCTTTTAATTTGCAATGTAATATACTAATATCTAATATTTTCATAACTAAAAAGTAAACAAAAAAACATCTCCTACTACCTACCGTAGCTTTCCAAGGAGGAAATTTTAGAGAAACCTAGGGAAGTTTGATCCTGCCTGAAGTATCAGAGCTATTGATGAGGCAGTTTGTGACTACTCCTTTTATTTTATTTTATTTTATTTTATTTTATTTTATTTTATTTTATTTTATTTTATTTTATTTTATTTTATTTTATTTTATTTTATTTTATTTTATTTTACTTATTTTCTAGACACCAATTTACTTGTTAAAAGGAGTTCAATCTCTTTCTCCATTTAATAAAAAAAAAATTATCTGATATGATCAACAACATTGCCTTAATATTGGCTCTGGTAACTCTGAGGCATTTCTGGAGACTGACTGTTGTTTTTGAACAGCTTGATTTTTCAATATACAATTTCATTTTCTCACACTCTTTAATTCTACTTGGTTTATATATTTTCCATTACTGTAAAATTGACAGTCTTTGAATACACCAAATATAAAGACACTATTAAATGGCATTTATGAGCATCACTTTATGTGGAAAGAAATCACTAAAAGATCTGCTGAGTTTATAACTAGGAAAGCAGAACAATTCTTTCTTTCCAACATAAAAAGCCTTTTTTATCTAAGTGAAGACCTACAGCAAGTGGAAGTTCAATATCATGCCTTTGAGAATTACAATCTGCTTAGACCAAAGTAAAACTACTTGAAAGGAAGTATTAAATAGTGGGAACTACTTACATGTGGTAATTTTCTAAAATATTTTGATTTCTCCTTTCAGTCCCAGCCACTTTTCTATCTGCAATATGCCTTTCATTTCACATCCAGTTCACAAATATAAATCGAAAGAAGTCTTTGAAGTACCTCATTTATGGCAAGAAGCACAATCAGAATACTGCTTTTTCTTTACTTTTTTTCCCTGATGCAATGAAGGAAAAGGTTATTGAGACCCTTGATCATGCACTTAGACCTTCATGAAAAAAAGCAGTACCTATATCTCTGCACAGAAAGATTGATAAAGTTTTTCATGCTGTCACAGGTGGAGTTACATTTACGACTATTCTACTTTTTTGCTGATAGACAGTTCTAAAGCTGTGGTTAACATATTTTAATCATAGGATTTTAAGATAGATTAATATATACATACATAAGGTATATACATAAGATATGTTAAGCTATCTTAACATCATATGATTAATATATGTAGGTATTTAATTTTAAAATATGTTTATATCTTAACATACTGATATGTTAAAATAACTGTTTTTTTCAGTAAGTATATCAGCTTCATTTAGAAAAAGCAGACAGCAAAGTCAGTTTCCTAAGCACATTACAAGGGAAAACAGCCCTTTTCCCTCTGTGCTCCATACAGGAGATATGTGGAAGATCAGTAATCATGTTTTACCTCTAGTTTTCTGTGCTGCCAGCTTCTGCTGTGTTCAGCAGTCTAATGGCTTCCCTAATACAAACCAGATAAGCCTAGTGGCATTTCTACATTAATAAAATGATATTTATAAGTACAGCATAATTATTATTTTTTAATATATATTATATTTATGGATGTAGGAGACAGAGATAGAGGTACACATGGATACTGGGCAAAGAAAACTAATAGTTTTTGCTTGTATATTTACATTTTGACAACACTCAGGCAATGAACCGTCCCCAGTTGTTTTGGTGTCTATTTCAGAAGGGCCTTTGCAGTTATTATGTTCCATCTATAATGTACCTCTAGAATAAAAAAAATGGCGTGCCAGTGTTATTCCCATGCTCTGCCAAGGTACATTCTCTCTCAGCTTGGGAAATGCTGAAAAATCCCCTTGATCCCAAAATACAGATGCTCAGTACTTGTTCAGCCATGGTACATACATGTGTCAATGAGATGTACACATGAGAAAAGGAATCACTGGAGTTGTAAGTGTGTAAGTATTTCATATCTAGACTTGATTGCAGATTAAAAACTTTGGAAGTGTCAGTTCTGATTCTCTGACCTGCCTGGTATGAGCACACATAATCTAGTGAACCTAAAGGCAAAATTTTCTCTCAGCTCATAATAACACAAGAAAGCAAGGAAAATGCAAATCGTTTTTCCTTCTTCCTCTGATAGACATTTCTTACTATCATTGGAATAAGCAAATAATCACTGCTCTTTCCAAGGCTCTCAAACTTTCAGACTTGCTCTGCCCATACAGTGTGGGGGGATTTACTCCAGTTTCCACCTGGAAGCTCAGGCATGCAAGTTTCTGGGACACGAGAAATATGACAATGGAGAACATTCATTGGCACTTCCATGTCAGCTTTCATTGTGTCAGACTGCCCTTTTGCTGCCATCTGCCACATGGCAACAAAATGTAGTGGAATATTGGTTCAAACTCTACTGCCATACCATCAACATCCACCTCTGATGTCATGGGCCAATATAGTAAAAAGTTTTGGAGCAGTCCTTCTGTATAATTTGCTGATTTATTGAAAACATAAGACTACTGCTCACTCACATCCTGCATGGACATTCTGAATTTCTACACACAACTACCTCTCTTCTGCAGCAGAGATACTTGTTTTGTTTTGGTTTTTTTTCCATCATTTGTAACAGTAAGAATAAAATCATTATAAAAATCTACAGTGGTACAGATTATACAAAATAAACTCAGCCATCTGTTGCTTTGCCATGGAGTAGTTACAAATATTTTCTTACTCAAGACACTGGAGAATTTAGTGTCGACACCTGTAGACTGATAGTAATCTTATGACTAATATGCCTGTTCCTGCAATGTTGGACAGGATGTCAGATTTATTATCTTGAGCATGTCCTCCCTCTCATTTTCTCCGGCATAAATATATTTCCCACAGAAATCTTCTTCAGTAACAGCAGCTTCACATGTTTGCAGGGGTCAGACCAACTGTATCCATATAGCACATAGGGCCAAGTAATTTCTTCTTGTCCCTACAGGCATGATAGTACACTTGCTCAACGTCAGTTAAAAAAAGAGGAGGTAGATATGTCCAGGTAGATATGCTAAATGTTGTGATCTGCTCCATCAGGGAATATACCTCTGCATCCAGCTTTTATATGCAGCAGATTCATACCGAAGTATTCCTGACCTGGAGAAAATTGCCTGAGGATTACTGCAACACTGGAAGACAGGAACCTTCTTTAGACTAGAAAGACAGAGTAGAAGGAGATACCTATCTTTCAAGGATCTACCTTGTAACCATCTTTTTTTTTTTTAGTTATTTACCCAAACTCAATAGATCTGACAGCTCTCTTTAAAAATCACATAGTTATCACAACGCTAAGAATTTCACATTCTAATAAAACAGTGCTAACATGGAACATGGGTAGTAGGGTTGTTACCCACAACTGACTGCTGATTAAAGAGCAACCAGAATGAGTATGGCAAAACATTTGGTGTAGCAGATCTTACAGTCATTCTAACTGTAAAATGTATATTGATGAAGCATATTAATTTTTACACTTCTGTGGTTCAGTTTCCTCCATTGTTGTAACACTCAGTGGTAAGGTGAAGTGATATAAATGATATCCATGGTGCTTTCTCCCTCTCTTTTTCCCCTCTTTGTGTGTATGTTCTAAGTCTTCAGAACTGAAAAAGCTACAAAATGAGTTTCTGATTTTTCTTCAACAAAGAAAGAAAAAAAAGAAAAAAGAAAAAAGAAAGAAAAAAATGAAAAAGGAAAAGGAAAAAAAAAAGAATAGGAAAAGTAAAGGAAGAAAAAAAAGAAGAAAAGTGAGGAAAAAGAAAGAAGAGGAATTCTATACGTAGACATAATCCACACCACAGTAAAAAGTAATAAACACTTGCCACTTGTGGCATTTCAAAAGAATATAGGGAAAAAGGTGTATTAGGAAAATTCTGCTAGACCAAAAACCAGTCATGAATTTCAATGGGTTTGTGTGCTTTCAAGTGGGAGAAAACTCAACTGTCTGTCCATCAGTTATCTCATATGATAAGAAGGGAATGTCTCTTGTGGCTTTTTTTTTTTCTGGATTCTCACAATGTTTCTGCAACTTTACTATTATATTGAACACAACTGAAAAATACAGAATAGTCTTTCTTCTTTGTCTTGCCAGGTGATGCACACTTGATTTTATACTTCATCAGTCTGTGCATTAGAACATCTAGAATGTACAGACACTTCTCTCTGGGGAAAGATGACTGCATCTTCTTTCTTCTTCATAATTTGAGATTGTTGATTTGGTGCAGGGGGGAAGGTTAATGTACTTTCACTGTGACATTTTGGCCAGCAAATATTAACCAAAATTCGCAGAGCAGCTGCAGCACATAAAATATCATAGGACTTCTTTTTATTTCACTTGTGAACCCATCTTCAAACATACAGATGAACTCATTGCAGCTGCATCAGCTCCTTTGTTCCTACGCATTGCACAGGCCCATAAATCTCAGTGGCTTTGCTTAAATTCTCAGGAGAACAAGAAGTTTTTATTATTATCACTATTATTTGTTATTTATTAGGTGTTCCCCAGAGGTCATATGAGGCATGCTTCTCAGAATAATAAAGGAATTTCTCAGTCCTGTGGCTGAGTGAACTAATTAATCCTGAGTTGCCAATCAAACAGGAACTTCGAGGTCTGTTTTCTACTACTGTGTTATTACTTCAGAGTGCATAAACTGTAAAAATTGACACAAAAGACTATTCCTAAGACTCTATATAAAATCTGGAGATGGAGAAGGTGGTAAGTGAATTAGAAATCAGGATAATGTGCTAGATTTTGCAAAAGTTTTGTAGTGACCCTGAGAACTGAGTGGACATTATATTATGTCTGGTACCTTAAAACAGCAGAGTTACCAATTTCTAACAATGCCACATGCTGCTGAGAAATAGCTCTAGGAGTATTTTCACACTGCTTTAAGAAGCTACAAATAATGAAGCATTCCAGCTCTAAACAGAACGGTGAGGGTAACATCCTATGGCAAAAACACACAATATCACAGAATTAAGCAACGTGATCCTTTCAACATACTAAATAAAATACCATAATGATTGCTTAGGATTCTGTAAAAAAAAGCATAATGAAAAAGGCATAAATGAGTGTGATTATTTTAAAAGATAGGTATTTAAACATACTTTAAAGTTAACTGCTTTACTACTTAATTTTTAATATTGTAACTCTTGGCCTTGGAACACACTCACTTCCACCTAAAATTCATTGCTTGTACTGCATTTTTCTTCTTTCAAAACAGTGAAGTTTTCTTATCAAAATATTCAGCTTAACAGAAATACTTTTTCTTCCAGCAAAGGTATTTGTAACATACACTGAAGTACAGATAACAGTTCACTCACTTTGCATAGGCTGATATTTAGTTGGCAGTCACAGTACTTGATTTTCTATGAGGCAGGATAACTATACTTAAGGAGAACAATCTTAAGATCCATCAGCTCCAGATTCCAGAGATGATTGAAAAATGTATAGATTTAATGAAATTCGTGAATAATTGAGGATAATTGTGGAGAAGGAGGGGGATAAGAATAAATTACTGGTCTTTTATAAATTTGGGAAGTGACTAGATGGTTGGACTCGATGATCTCTAGAGGTCCCTTCTAACCCCTACAATTCCGTGATTCTGTGACATCTAGTCGATTTTCAGCAAATTTTATATAAGTGTACACCTACAGAATTCTAGAGAGTTGATTTTCTATGAAAGAAAGGCCAAGCACTGGATTGGCAGAAATGCTGCAGAATTGACACTAGCCGAAATACCATAGTTACTGTGTGAGGTTAGTACTCCACTGCGCTCCCCAGTGTCGTCAATCTGAAAATACATGTGCAGATCTGCTAGTTATAAAATCGGTCCAGTAAGTGCAGTGGGAAAAGCACTACTAATATTATTCTATTAAAATAATCATGCTTGTCACACGTTGGTTGTACTGCTGTGTATTTAAGAAACTAGGGAAATATTTTCTCTAGGATTGTATTTTGATCCATAGCTTTGTTTCAGGTATTACACAGATAATTTTTTTTTAATTCACTTTCAATCTTGTCTGTGGGACAGACTTTTATATATATATATATATATCATTTTTTCTGTTGTTTTACACTATCTCTATAGATCCCTCAGGAAGAGAGAATGACTGAAGAGAAGCATTTGCTACAACACTGATCTTTTTGCCTTTGAGAGATTTGAGTGGAGTGTCACATAAAGATATGCTTTTAAGAAGAAAAAGTGAAAAATGTTTAAATCTATCTGAAATGAAAGGACTGTTTTTCTTTGACTTGTGTTCATCTGGAAATAGACTATGAACCCAAGAGATGGTAAAGGAAAGGAATTATTCTGGCCTTGACTTTGTGAGGCTAGATGCATGTCTGTCCCCCATCAATAGCAAATTGCTACCTACACACATTTGTAGAATCTAAATTCTACATTTTCTTACTCACCAGAGATAACAGAGAATATAGCACAGGTAGCAGCTGTTTTACTACTATATAACAACATACCTATTCCCAGAAAGCTACCTGTTTCTTTTGCTACTATTATATAATTTAATGTTTATACATATTTAAGCTTGTGCACATTATTTTCTGAAAGATAACATAGAGAAATAACAGGAAATTATGAATGCAGTTCAACCATAGTGCTTGGTCTCATAGAACCAGACATTTGGTTCATGATGTGTTGCCTAAAATTTAATTTAAATGTACAGGTACAGTCCAAAATTACAGAAGTTTTTCATGTTACAGAAATCCTTATATTTCTCTTTAATCTATTACTTTACAGATCCTACGAATGCAAGATCCTTACGACAAATGATTTTTAAAAAGCCTATTCTTTCTTTCATAAGTATAATCTATGTGTTGCAGTTACTGACCTAATTATACTACAGGGTCTCTTTTTATACAGGTGACATCAGCATTATTTATATGTTTCTTTGTGTGGTCAACACCATCATCTGGAGGGCAGACTTAATTTGCTCCTGTAGACTACAGATACATTCATAACTCATATATGCGAGGATAAAAAGCCATTGCTACTGAAATGAATAACATCTTTATTGAAGAAAGTCCTCCTGCATAAATGCTCAATACACTTACAATGTAAAACTTCTTTTCAGTCTAAAGATAAATCCAGTCTTCTAGATGAATAAACAGCCTAAGCCAAACAGAATGATCATATCTGGATAACTTTTACTACAATTAATATGAACTAACATTTTCCTGTGAAGCTGGATATGTAAATGAAGAGTTTTTTAAGACCTCTTATCTTCCATTATACTGTAGAAATCTCACTTTTTATTTTTTCATCTGACAGACTCCAAAGCATCCACAGTAGAATAGTTTCAAGTGATTTGATAGTGGGCGTCTGTGGTACCTTCTTACTAAAAACAGATCAGAATCCATACATTAAGCCAAGTGTAAGATCTACTGAGCAGTAGATTCAGATGACCTGAGTGCAGCTGTTTGGGCAGTCCATGCGTAACTACACTACAAATTTTTGTGTGATTTCTTTTCAAATGTGGTAGTACTAGAACTCTAGAAATGTTATCTGGAAGGGCCTCTGGAGGTTACACTGCTCACACCAAGACTATTCTCATCCCTAAATCAGGCCATCTGTGGGCATATCTGAGTCTGGAAAACATCCAGGATTGGAGTTTTGTAGCCCCACTGTAGAACCTTATTGAGGTTCCTTCATTCTTTCCTTAGGGACTACATGCTCTGTCTCTGGTCATTGTTAACCTTTCCCTTGCCCCTCTCCATATTCTCAACATCCCTTTTCAACAGAGAACACTAGCCTGCAAGGTGAGTTTAATACTTCTTATTTATCCAGCTTAGATTTCATTAGCTTTAAAATGATAATTCTTCAATTCTCTACCTCCTTCTCTTTACCTTTCTTGAAGAGATGCAACATCAGCTTTTTTTTCATGTGCAAGAACATCCTCTGACCATTATGAATTTTCTTCAAGGACAGATGAATTTCACCTTCACATCAGCCAACTCCTGCAGCATTCCTATGTGTATCCATTCAGTCCTATGGATTTAAAGATGCTCAGCTCCTGTAAATAGTCCCTTAGAGCTTTTGCTACCCAGCTGTTATGTACTTCTCTCCTACACAGCTATACTGGTAGAAGCAGAGGTCCAGGAGAAAATACTGCTTGCAAGGATTGAGACGGGGGGAGAAATTCACTAACTCCTCCATTCTGTACTGTAGGTGATCTATTACAGATCTCTACTACAACATACCAAAGTTTGTCTCATTCCACCTTAACCTCTAATTTCTTACTGGAGTTTCTCAACTTTCAAGGTTCTCCTTGTGAAAAGGTCCAACTGCTCCTACTTTGCCTGCCCTCTTGACCATGCTGAACAGACTGTTTCAACCATACCTCTCCCCAGCTGGTTTACGACATCCACAAGTCCATGGGATCAGATGGGATCCACCCAAGGGTGCTGAGGGAGCTGGCAGAGGTGATTGCCAACCCGCTTTCTACCATCTATCAGCATTCCTGGTTATCTGGAGAGGTCCCACAAGATTGGAGGCTTGCTGATGTGACTCCCATCTACAAGAAAGTCCGTAAGGAAGACCCAGGGAACTATAGGCCTGTCAGCCTGACCTCGGTACCCAAGTTGCGCCAGGGAAGATTTAGATTACATTTGAGGAAATATTTTTTTCTCTCAGATATTGGTCAGGCACTGGAATGGCCTGCCTAGGGAGGTGGTTGAGGCACCATCCCTAGTGCTGTTCAAGAAGCATTTAGATGAGGTGCTAAGGGATTTGATTTAGTAGTTCAGTGGGTAGGGATGGTGATAGGAGGATAGTTGGACTAGATGGTCTTGTAGGTCCTTTCCAACCTAATGTATCTATGAATCTATGAATCCCTCTCCCAACTGCATTCCTATCTTTGCAGAACTAGTCTGATTTGTACAAGCTGAGATATCTAGCCCAGAATATATCCACAACCGAATGTGTTTCTGTGCTGTTGCCATGGCAACTAAATTTTAGGTTAAAAAACTGCAGGTGGAAATGAAACCTTATTTCTGCTGCCAGAAGCACCAGGCTTTCAGCTTTCTGAGCATGTGTCCTCTTGTGCTGTGTTGCCTTATCTGTGCCTTTCTTCCCACCTTTAAGAGGGCTCCTGTCTCTCTGTCTCTGCCATCTCTCAAAGATCCTACCAGTGGCACTACTGTCCTTGAGCATAGCCTTTGCATTTGCTGGTGAGAAACATTCGCTTGTTTTAATGAACAGGGAAATAAGAAGTAGAGAACTCTGACTTTGGGTTCACTTTTTTTTTTTTTTTTTGTCTGAACTCCAGCCCCCACAAACACTTTTGTGCAATACTGATAAAATTTCCAGGCTTTTGTAGCACTAGAAGTCAGACTAGCTGACTTCAGTTACCCACACACTTAAATTCTGTGGTCTATGACAGTTCTCCTTTGCTTTAATTATTTGTGAAGCAGGATCGTCTTCCAGCTGTGAAGAACACAGAAGAAGGAGATATGTAGGAAGAAATTCAGCTGAAATTCTCCAGTGTGAGTCTAATCTTGCTGAGGGAGACAGAGCATCAAATGGGTAAAGCCTCCTTTTTGGAGCTGCATTGCTATCCAGCTGTGCATGCAGAGAGAGGGAAGGCTAATGAGCTGCTGTCCTGCTGTGGGACCCTGTGCTGGAGGATCTCTGAAATCTGACACACTAGAAGAAATATCTCTCTCTTTTTTTTTTTGAGGTGAATTGTACCTTTGAGCGCACAGTTCTCATTTTTAATGTGTTCTACTGGAGAAACTAAACTGTGTGTATCTGCTGCTGTGAAATAGTTTCTCTTCTTGCAGAGAAGTAAATCTTGTGACAAAGTGACACAGTTCTTCCTCAAAGGCATCAGAATAGACATGTATTTTTTTAGGAACAGAGGCACCCTCAAGTGATACACTAAGTAACCTCTATCTGGACCCAGCTCAGACTTTCAAAGGCAGCTGTAACACACTTCAGATTGAATAGTTCTGGAATACAATCCTGATGGAGACACCTGCCAATGGCTAGTTTGTGAGTTGAAACATATTTCTAATTTCCCTGCTGTAACCCTCTAATTCTTTGGAGGGATCCTACTAACCATTTTTTTTTTTTTTTTCACTTGATAATTGAAAGAGTAAATTTTGTGGGCTAGCATTCATTTTATGAAATGTATCCTCTTGGAAATCTCATTCAATTTATACTGTAAATTACTGAAGCTAATAAGTGATGTTAATGAAGTCTTTCCTTAGTTTCTCCTCTGCAGAATTAATGCCTCAAGCATCTCATTCCAATCTTTTCTGGAACAAAATACAGATGAGCAGTTTATGTTCTGAATTTGATTTTTATGCTTATGATTTAGAATAAGCATGAACATGTGCAGCAATAAATAGTCCTCACAAAGAAGTAGGTCTCATTACTTAGGAAATGCCCATTAGCTGAGATGGGCTTTTCCTGTCTATTTTAAATGTTAGAGGTACAAGTAACACCAAGGGTATTAACAATTAATCACACTGCTTTTTTCCTTCTTGGTCAGCTTAAAAGGTTGATAGAGAATCTTGAGTTTTATAGAGCCTCAGAGTGATTCAAGTAGAATCAGTAAAGTTTGTCTTTGTCCTTTTATACTACAGATCCACTTCTTGGGAGTAGAACCTGAATGCTCTCAACAGACAGATGATATATCTGTTATCCCTGGAATAAAGATATACATCAGCTGTACATCCCATCACATTCAAATTGTATGTAAATAAATGGTCTATGGCATAAATAATATCCTTTACCTAGAAGGTAAAGTCCTCACTCATAAAGTGCTCTTCTTAAGGGCCACTGATATGAACATTTAACTAAAAAGGGATATGGGCTTATAGAACACTGTACTTTAAAAGAACATAATTCTCTTGTAATACCTCTTTCTCTAAATCCTCCACAATCTTAACTGTTGCTGAGAGATTTAAAATAGGATTATATCAGGCTTTATCCTGCAAGGCTTCCAATTAGTTTTTAAGGCAATGCTCATATTTTTACTGTACCAGGAGAAGCAGCAGAATTTATGGGTCATTAGGGACAGTAAAGCTGAAAGGAAAGTAGCTGCAGTTATTTTAGACAAGAAATGAATGCACCTATTTTTCACTGATTTTTATGTTCTGTGTTTATACTATATGTCACTGCCTCCATTATACTTAAAAACATGACATGATTTTATCTTTTTTCCAATGTTAAATCTCTCACTATTTGAAGAGGAGAAGTGTTACCAAGAGAGAAAACAAATTAATGGTTGTGTTACCAGTCTTGATTCTTTTGTTTGGGGATTTATTTGAACTCTCTGAAAGAGGCTACTACCTTTTAGGGAAAATTATAATAACACATGCTCTGAAAATGTCTGTGATCATAAAGTAATCCTATTTTCTTCAGCATTATGTGAGGGTAGAAATTGTAATACTAGTTTCGACAGAAAACATTACACAAGCATAATTCATTTAAAATTGATTAGGAAGATTGATTAGATAAATAAATATTGCTGAATATATGTTATTCTGCTTAATGCTTTAAAATTACGTGCATTTATTACTTTACAATCTGTCAGTTTTCTATAGGAAACACCCCTGGGCCTCTGTACTCCAGCTCAAGCGGCCCTTGGTCCCATTATGTTTCTCGGGGATATTACTCTGAGTAGTCACTTGGGCATAAAGGCTGTCAGACTGAATATATACACAGGAGTTTTGCAAAACTAGGTCCCTGGTTAGTAGGCACTCAAGGCACTGCCAGTTTTCACATGCAGCTTCACATTACGGAATGTCTTGCAGTTGACAAGAAACTTAGTGAGATCATTTCTAATTAGGTTCATTCACACGGATAATCTTCTATGAGTAATGTAATCCAAAGCAGCTACTCAAAAAGTCAGATTTCTATGTAATAATTCAAAATTCTCAAATTTTGCATTTTGGTCTTTAAAATATCAAAATATTGTAGATATTTTCTTTCGTTGTTCTGACCTTTAACATAATTCACTTTTATTTTGGTGTTTTCTCTTTCATTGTAATACTATTTTGAAAGCCAATCTTACCTCCTCAGTGCCAGTACTGCTGCTACTTTCTTTTATCTCTGCAGGTGTTGTCATTGGTTTTGTAAAGGATTTTCACTTTCACCTCATGGACCCCCTGGCATGAATAATACAAAACACTATGCTGAAAACTGAGACCTCTGTCAATTACTCCAATTATTGAAGAAAAAGATTCAAAACAAACATTTCATGATTACCTATCATTTTATTGAAATTGCATGCATTATAATGACACTTTCAACATCGTGTATGCATTCAGAAGAATTTATTCAAAGAGGCTCTCCCATGATGTATCAGGAGTGCATTCATTTCCACATAAAAGTTTCAAGTGTTTAATTTAAAATGATTTTTTTGTATGTGAACCCTGAGTGTTACCATTAGCATTCAAGTGCTTTATTAGACTGAAGATGCATTCCAGTTAAGCAGCAGAGTACAGTGCTGCTGATGGAAGTCCAAAAGTGATTTGACACATTTCAAAGTGGTTTAACTCATAGAATCACAGTATTTATGAATTTAATCCAGGTTCCAACATTCAAGAGCAAGTGTAGAGTCTTGCACCTGCGGAGGAATAACTGCATGCATCAGTACAGTTTCAGGGATGACCTGCTGGAGGGGAGCTCTGCAGAGACGGACCTGGGGGTCCTGGTGGACAGCAGGTTGGCCATGAGCTAGCAGTGCGCTCTTCTGGCCTACAAGGCCAATGGCTTCTTGGAGTGCATTAAAAAGAGTATTGCCAGCAGGTTGAGGAAGGTGATCCTCTTTTATAGTGCACAGTGACAAGACAAGGAGTAAAAGCCTAAAAATTGAACATTAGAAATTCCATACTAACATGTGAAAGAACTTCTTTATGCTAAGAGTGACAGAGCTCTGAAACAGGTTACCCAGAGAGGTTGTAGAGGTATGGAGATATTCAAGACACATCTGTATGTTTACCTGTGCAACCTATTGCAGGGTAGGTCTTTGGTGGTGTGGGGTTGGACTTGTTAATTCCATGAGGTCCCTTCCAATTAATGCAATTCTGTGATTCTATGCATTCTTCAATTCATCTTCTGTGAAAAACTTGAAAAGCATACACCAAGATTTCTTTCTTTCTATACTAGCAGCCCATGTAGGAAAGAGACATAGTGAAGTTAGATACTGTAAACTAAAATACTACATTCAAAACTTAACCCACTGCATGATGAATGCCTCCTTATGCTTGTTTACTCTCCTGCAAACAAAGGATATCATATATGATCTTCACACCACTGGCATCTTTTGAGCTCCCTCTCTGCAATTTGTCATGAAGCAGAATACAATACACTTCTTTGAGAGTTTTCTCCTTAACACAAATAGAACAGCAGGTTATTTGAAAGTGTGATTAGCATGACACGAAGATGTCTAGATGCATCCAGAGGCAAAGTGGTAAAATTGAAAGAGTGTTATTTCACCAGTGTTTCAGGGAGGGAGCAAATTAAACCAAGCTACCACTCACACTCTTCAGTTAAACAGCAAGAAGTAGGCTGCTGATTCATTTTGTTGTGTTTTGTTTTGTTCTCAATGAACTATTTGACACTAACTTCAGATAATGTCTTAAAACATCAAATGTAAGCCTATGTGTTGTTCATTGGATTAGCTGTTCTGTCTTATTGTCTGCTCACCCAGACAATCCATGATATGAAAGGGTCTTCTTAGCATTTTGTTCATAAACTACACAGGTAAGAGCAAAAATCAGCTGTGTGGAAGAGAATGGTACTTACTGACTTCCTATCCACTCACACACAAGGCAACTTCTTGCTTTCACTGAATCGTCTCATATATTAAGTTTAAAATAATGATCTCAATATGAAACAAACCCAAAACCAAATTCTTCTGCAATCTTTTACATCTATATTTTCCCCAGAGTCATTATAGATCATATTCAAAAGGAGATATAGGAGAAATAAGTCAGCCTTCAGTATGCATTGAACTATGCTGAGAGGAGACTTATACTGGATACAAATATAAATATTTTTACATTAAGGGTAGTGAAGTACTGGAACTGGTTATCCAGGGAGCTGGTGGGTGTTCTTTCCTCGAAGACACTCACAGCCAGGCTGGACGGAGCAACCTGATCTACCTGTGGGTGTCCCTGATCATTGCAGGGGAGTTGGACTACATCACCTTTAAAGGTCCCTTCCAATTTAAATGAGTCTATGATTCTCTGGTAAAATGGAGACACCTAGCTGTCTTATTCTCCTGTACCTTCAGTTCACTTCAAGATGCATTTAATTAACTTCCTTTTTCTTATAGAGCAACAATCATTATTTAGTTTGCTATAAAACTCTACTTAATTTATTATTTAATTTGTCTTCAAATATTTATAAATATCACTGAAATACTATAGTCAGAGAGGTAAATATACATAAAGGTCTAAACAAAGAAAAGGATAGCTCATATATCATTGAGCTTTAATTTCTTGTGATAAGAAGACTTTTTCTTCCCAGGAACTGCAGTGATATTCTTCTAGAAGCACAAAAACTGAATTGGATTAAGGTACATTTTAGCATTTATTTTTCTCATTAGTGGATAATAATAAAACCAGTGATGCATTCAGCAGCAAGCTTCTTTTTGCAGGTTGAGAGGAATATGCTGGATTTTAACACACATATTTTTCCTTTGAGAAAAATTAGGCCATCTAAGCCTTAATAAATCTGTGAAAATAGTGAGGTGGTTTCCTTTCACTTTCCAGCAGATCCAAGAAAGTATTTCAAAATTATGGTCAATACAAGGCAACACTTGGAAGAAGGAGAATATTTTTGTCTAATTGAAATCATTCTGAGCTGATATGTTAGTAGTCATGACTTTCTTTTCTTTTTTTTTTTTTTTTTTTTTTTTTTTTAAGTTTCCATTTCAGGCTTTCTAAAGAATTAGTAAAAAAAAACAAAGCAAAACAAACAAAAAAACACAACAAGCATGCAAAAAGACAAAGCTATAATTAAGGGGTAAGAAGGTCCCAGGCAGTGTTCGCAAAACACAAAGAAACTTCATTCTCTAAACATAGTAGGCTTAATTTCACACTTGCATCAGCAGGATGGCTGAGAAAAAATACTTAAAGCACCAGTTTGAGGTTCTTAGTAGAGATAACAGCTGAACCTGATTTTCCACAGCTCATAGGAAGTACATTGTTTTGTGGGCTATAAGGTATAAAGGCTTTGTCTTAGCACTGCAAACAGCTTCTGCTATAACACATATTGGTAGGTGCAGTGGGCCAGCAAAGATGTTTCAGGGGAAAAAAAAATACTATTGCCAAGCATCTGTTTTAATATGCTCTATGAAGAAGTTACCTCTCTTCCATTCGCTGTAAATATACTAGATCATTCCTTGGTCAGTAAGAATGAAAAGAGGCTATTCACATTTAGATTTGATATTTTAAAAGTTCTGATGCTACAGATGATGCTGGTTATAGAAGGCAAAGTGCAAGTAAGGAAGCACTAGTCATCTGAGAAATTTTACTTCCTTGACTTTTTCAAAGACAGAACAGAAATGAGGATTTTTTCTTAATCAAATTGGAAAAGTACTAACTTCTAACTAAAATCGAATGCCACACAGGCCAAAATAAGAACTCCTCTGGGACAAGCTGAGACTAAAATCAAATTGCAGTCAATTAGAGAAATTAAACTAGTGTTCTTGTTTTGAAGGCTATGATTATGAAAGGAAATGAAGGGCAACAATTAAATAGAAGTAATAGACAATTGTTTTGTGATTTTTATTTTTTATGGGACATCATTTTATTTGAGATAAATTCCTTCCTATTTAGATTAATACTAAATTTCTTTTTTTGCTTGTTCATTTTGTTTTGATCGATTGATCTTTTTCTCTACAGATATTACGTGAAATCTGAGCCATCATAGTACTTTCATTGGCTTAAATGTAATCATAAATTTTGGATATAATATTTCTGCTTCCCTCATAAAGGAAAAAAGTCTAACTGATTACTACTATACTATACAACCCTATATTTTATCAGCTGGAATCTCTGCCACCTATCACAAGAGTATTCTTTGTACTGTAAGACGTTAAAAGATATAGGTAAATAATAAGAAAACATACCATACACTACCAGAATAAAATCCCTCATCTCACATATGTGTTTAATCAGAGAAAAGTCTACAGATAAATAAGTTCTTAAGGAAACCACTGTATTCACTGCTACCATTCAGGCATTGTAAAAGACAAATATTGAAATGATGCAGAAATAGTGGTGCAAAAGGAAAGTATTTAACTGCCGACGAATCCCAAGACAACACTCCAATAGTTTTAAAGCTGTTCAAAGTATTTTATGTCACCATAAAAACTGCTGCAGAGAATAAGGTATTTCTTTGGCTACACTGAACCATGAATAATATTGCAGAAATGCTTAATTTCATTTAATAGCATTGAGATGTGCATTTCATATAGGAGATTGTCTGACTGCATAGAAAATTTGATTCACAGCAGTCCCCAGTGAATGGTCAAATAATCTATTATGAATAAAATCCATTGTAAATTTGGCCATTTCTCATAGAATAATTACCCATGAATAACTTCTTTCATTATTCAGCCAGCTCTAGACCACAGTATATTTATTTCTAAGGAAACTACTAAATGATTTGAGAAACTTTTGACTGGAGAGTTAGTTTCACTTCAACTCTGCAATCACATGAGGATACTACTATGTTTGAATACAGAATTTTTATCATATAAAGCCCACATACAACTCAGAAAATCCCATAAATTTTATCTGACCATTATCGGGAAAAGTTTTATGTAGGAAAAGTCCACAATAATTAATTGGATGATATTAAAAATTCATCGTGTTTGATAGAGGTTTGTGCCAAACACTATGACTGCAGCTGATAGCACTCTGTCTACAACATTTTGTTTTGTATAAGGCATCCAATCAGCAGCTGTTGTGCCACATCAACGTCCTTTTTATCAGTGCTGCATTTCAAGTTTCATGAATATTTATTTCTGTAAACAAACAAAAAAATTGTTTCTGTTCCACACTCAGATGAAATCAAGTAAAACCTTTTGCAGAAGACCAGAAGTTGACAGGCCTCTTCATCAGAGTAGAAACTATCTAGGCTGGTTGAACTATAAGGTTTAATGTGATTGTTAATCTATTCACCATCTTTGCAGGCTTCCTTTAGACTCTCTCTAATAGTTTTATATTGTGATGCCCAAAACTGTACACAGTGCTTGAGGCGAGCCCACACCAGCACAGAGTGGGAGATGTCTTAATCTTTTCGAGCCACAGTAGCAGAAACCTAGTGATAAATGGCAGTTTTCAAACCAATTGACATTAACGTGAATTCCACTTCACAGCATGTGAATACTCTCCCTGCTGATTTCAGAGCTGGAAATCTGGAAACTCAATTATTTTGCGACTAAGTGTTTAAAATATAGCAAGCATGTTCATATTTATAGAGATAATATTGTGCCTTCAAATGAAAGTGTCAGTTCTCGCCTCTTCATGACAAATGTATTTTATCACAATGCTTATGAATGCTGCAGAATATTTATTAAAACATGTTTTATTCCTCTAATTATGTCCACGAGGCACACAGTTACAGGAGTAGAAGAACGGACGAAAACATTTCTTCCTGCATTTATGGTTCTGTAGTTGACGCTTTAATTTCTGTACAATGCTGTCAATACCACGCAGTGCAACAAGAATCATTAGGACAAAGAAAATGAGATAAACTGACAGAGGGTGGAAAACCATCTGAAATTTTAACTGAATGCTGCCTAAGTCTATTTGTGAAGCTCACTGAAGCTGTGAGGTTGCCTCTTGTTTCACACTATGCCATCTTCCATTGTGTATGCTAAGAAATGTTGCTCCTCACTAGATAAAAATGCTTAAATAGTAAGAAGATTTGCTGTAACTGTTAGACATCAACTAATGTTGTGTGGCTTAGCTGTGTTTGTAGCTGTGAATTACGGAACATAGCACTTAAATGAAGTGTTACCAGATGCTGCACTTTCTCTGGGCAATATCGTAGGGGTTCCTCCCTTATTCAATGACCTGATTGCAGTCTACAGTCTATTTGAGTATACAGTTTGATGACATATGGAACATTTTTGCACGAGAAGGTGGTGGAGTCACTGTCACTGGAGGTGTTCAAGAAACATTTAGATGTGGTACTAAGGGACAAGGTTTACGAGGGAAATATTGGCTGTAGGTGGACAGTTGGACTAGATGGTTTTGGATGTCTTTTCCAACCTTGGTGGTTCTATAATTCTGTGATTTTCTGTGATCAATAGAAAAAGATGAAGTATCTTGGGATTTGCTGAAAGAATACAGTCCTGTACTGATTCCAATAAAACATATATGAATAATGTATTGAAGTTTTAGTACTGTGTGTACATAGGATTAATCAAAAGACACATTCACTGAGGTGTTTATACTTTGTTGCACCTTATATATTGTCAAGAGTTTTTCAGACTTTCTCTGAAACTCATCTTCTGATTTGCAATAATTTGTAATGACTGTATTCATAAGAGTGTTTAGGCTTAGAACTCGTTCTACTTTTTTAACAGTGATACCTCCCAACATAGAAATATGACAAAAATGTTTTGCTTGGGGTTTGGATTTTCATCTCTCTTTTTTTCTAATCCTTCTAGGTAATGTTTTTCTCTACATAACAACAGAAAAAAAAGTTATTTTATGCTTCATTAGGCTAGGTGACACGTTCTTCCAAGATCTAATGGTCAGCAATATTTTCAGCAAATTGTGTGTTACACATGGCTGCAGTTTATAGAAAATTATAGAACAAGGAGGTATAGAATATGACAGGTCTGATTACAAATATATTGAGAAACTCTCTTTTCTGTTTGTATTCCAGTCATAAACAGATCTTGTTTACATTTTAGATATTCAGAAGTGTTTGCCAAGTATCTTTGATAATGATTCACTGACTTGCTGGGATCTGTTTGTCCTTGGTGTTTATGATTGATCACCTAAGCCCAATTACATTATTTCTATTTACCATTTTGAGACTCTAGAGAAATATTTTAACTGAGGAATAAAAACTTGTGGCAGTTCTTTCTCATGAGTATGTAGTATGCTTTCAAATGAAGTATATACTTTTCATTTAAAAAAAATATCCCTTTTGAATTTTGTTATACTCATTTCTTATAGCAAGTCTATAGATGCCCCACTTGGTGCAGAATTCTGTCAATAAAATTTTAAATAGCAATAAATCTAGACAAGTGAGATAGTAAATATGAACAGTTATGATATTTATTTTTGAATTTCAAACAGAAAATTTCTGAATAGCAAAGATGCTAATGCTAAATATGATTTGCTTGCTATAGAAAAAACAAACAAGCAAATAACTTAGAACATCTATAGAGAGCACTTTCTTAAAACAACTAGCAATTACAAATCTCCCTGTACTGCAAAGAACACTTACATTTTGAATGTATCAGAATACATTGTGTGAGCACTTGTTCTACACATCACCATACCATCAAATGCCATTCATCTTACAAAAATGTTAAATGATCCCTCTAAAAAGCCTGTAATGGTTTGAAAAGACTTGTGTTCAATATTGCGACTGTAGAGGAAACGTTATGCCACAGCCTGAACTGATAATTGAGTGCATGGTGAAGGAGGTAGCTGGCCCAGAGAGCACAGGTGCAAAGAATTTACCTGTGCTTCCCAGATAACTGGAATGAGTGGAGCCAGGGTCCACCTCTCCCTCTGCTCGTTTAAAGGCTAGCCTCCAAACAGCTGAACTGTTGGCTGGCAATGATGCAAAATATCCCTGCTTTTTTACACTTATGAAACTGGCATGGGACTGTGATGCCTCCAGCTTTTGCTGAAACAGTTTAATCTGTTATTTCAAGATGTCAGTGCTAGACTTTTCCCTTACATTTTTGCTAAGACTGTTTCTGGTATAAGAATAGTAGGAAGCATTATATTGAAATACAGTTTGAAAACAGGTTGTAAAATGTTTTCAAGTTCTGAATATGGATGAAGTGCTTCCAATTTGGCAGATTCATTTTTCCCTCAAGATGAGTGCGGTAAATCGTCGAGATTAAATGTAGTTAAGCTGCCATGGTTCTTCGCTTAGTGCACCTTCTCTAAGTTCTCACTTCTACAGGTAGTCCTTTAAAAATGAGTTAGCACAGAGGGTCAGTAAAAATCTGAGACTCATGGAATCCATTTTAGAAGATCTGCTCAGACTATTTTCATCATCACATCTTAATGATCCATAAACTGATGAAGAAATGAACTGGTCAAATCATACAAATGCACATAAATAGTCTCCATATCACAAGGACAAAGCGAACTCCGCTCTGTACCTGAAACAAAACTGATCCCCAGATAAATTTCTTGCAAGCTGTCATTGACTCAAATGCCCTATATCCTTCCTTTAACTTAGAAGTTTCACTTTTAAATATGATCCTGCAGTTTGCTCATACATTCCCAAAGATGCCTGTTTCTGTGTCATAGTCTCATTAATTTCACAGAACTAAAAAAGCAAATTCTCTTAGCATGAGACATGGCTGGAGGCTTCTTCCAAAAGGTACTGAGGGCAATGGACAGAGACCTCTGGCTCACACAGCAGCCTCTTGATCTTAACTGTTAGGTAACAGTATTTTACAAAATTTCTTACTCTGTTTACTCTCCTGTAAACCCTGTTATGTCTCAGTTTTACACGTGCATTTCCTTAGGCATCCTTGTTTACTACTGCTCCCAATACAAGAGTGGTCCCCGGGGTGTGGGGAGTCTGGAGGGCTGCCCAGGGCTCTCACTAGCATAGGAAAGCAGCCAAGATGCTGACTGTGAGCTTCACCTCCAACCTGGTCTCCCTGCACAGCTGTTAGACTATAGTGTCTGGCAGAGTGATGTATTTGATTTTGTTGTCACCCATGTGTGTGTTACAGCAGCTGTTGTCAATTGTTGGCTCTGGGAAGGGGCAAAAACACCCAGGCCCTTCTCAGACAAGAATGGCATATTTTTGGAGAAAGTATCTCAGATTCACCACCAGCCGTTATTTGAACTCTGTTCCTATCAGGATTTGTACAGTCCCATCAGTCATGAACCTCATGTAAGCCACAGATATCTGTCTAAGGAACATTACAGAGAACTTGGCATAAAAAACAGAAAACGATTCTATGATGGGCTGTTCTAACCCAACTAATCCCCACGAGATGCAAGCAGCTTTCAGCAGACACTAAGCTATATGTCTCTCAACTCTTACACACCTGTTATGTGATCTTCTCCTTGGATGGGAAATGTAGAAGATGGTGAAATAAGGCTCATAAATACCATCTCTGGGAATGAACTGAACAAGGTCCTAGGTATCAGCACATGAGATGTGGGACTGCACAAAATGCAGTAAGAACCAAGAGTAGAGAGGTGGGGGAGAGGTTTTGAGCAACCAAAAATAAATCAGTTTACACATGAACGGATGTGTGAAGAGAAGAGAGATATTATGGGAAGTAAGAAGAAGTCAATCATAACTCTTCATAAGCAGGAATCCTGCTTGACACTTAAGAAAAACAAATGCATTATGCACACTAAGTCTTTTAGTGGGTACTATGATCAAAAATATCAAGTGCTGCTCTATGACCTTAACAATTAGAAGCAAGCCATGGGGGGAAAGAAGGAAGAAAACTGTGTAAAGACAGAAAGGAGAGGGAAGATTTTTTTTTCTTTTCTCTGAAAACTGAGGCTTTACACCAATCATTAAATAATAGTTTCAATAATGTCTTAAGACTCTTTGAGTGAAAGCAATAACACCACCAGCAGCATTAAGCTGACTAAAGTCATAAGTATTTTATACTACAGATACTGAAACATTTAGTTGTAGACATAATGAATAAACAGCGTTGGATAGAGATCCTAGAAGAATGATCTCTAAAACAAGTAACTCTCTTTCCTGGTGAAAAACAGAGTCAAGTTTACTTCTCAGTGCTTACAGGCATTTTTTTTCAATAGAGCTTCATGTCAGTAATTAGTGTCACAAGTGCTTAACAGCTGTTAAGTGATTCTGTTTAATTGTCGTTCTCTTCTCCATAATTTAGTTTTGGATAAAGCTGTATTTGTGAGAAGTATTTTAATGAGGATTTCGAAACTGTTGTTCAAACAAACACTTAAGTTATTAAAATTGGAGTACAATAAAACAATCTCATGAAACACAAAATAGTGACAGCAGACAAATATTTTATGTTAAATTTCCCTAAATTTAAAAGGTAAACACTGATATTTCTGTATGCATTCTTTTCTCAGCTGTAACTACAGCATTCTGGAGAAGACAAACTTTCTTTTCTTGGAAGTTAGGCCTGGGGCATTACATTAACTATGTTCTAGTTTGGTTTGTTCAGAAATATATTTCATCTATCATTATGTGAGGGGATACAATAAACTGACATGAGGAATGCGTGGTGTAAAAGCATGTACACACTGAAATCAACGTTGCCCCATTGAATGCTACTGAAATTTAGAGACCTATAAAATTTTGTCAGAAAAGCAAACCTTTTATTAAATATTGAATGTCTATATTCATATTTATGATTAAATAGGCACTAGTCATTATCATAGAGTTTATCAATATGTTTAGGTAATAATATCAGGTAATAATACCACGACCTTTAAAAATTATATGGTAAATAAGTAAGAATGTCTCAGAAGATAAGAGGAAATAAAGCTGTTCCTTTTATTTTAAAACCATATTTTCTGTTTGATGCTAAGAAACTTGAGGAATTATTCACTAATTTGTAGGTTTCTGAGGGAAATCAAAAGCTGATAAAGCAGCCACTGTAAATTATACACTATATACATTCTTCATACTGGAACTATTTATCCAAGCAAGGAAGCACCCACTATGTGAGGAGATAAGCTTGTGAATGCGAACATTAGAGATGAATCCCAATAAATACCCTTTTCAATGTTTTTTCTTCTTCAAGGTGGTAAGACCTAATTCCTTAATTCTCTCATTTCTCTGATCATCTTCAAGACTTTCAAGGTATTTTCACCTTCAAGATATGACAAAACTGTTGAGATCCAGGAAGGAACAGGTGACAGACTGCTTATGCAAAGAAAAAAATCTAGTTCTTGGAATGTTATCAAAGTACTTTGAACTAAAAGGTAAGACTAGTGGAAAGATGACAGTGGGCAATATTTCTGGAGACAATGCTACTGACATCCCTGGGCCCTTCGTTTCTCATGTTCAGCAGAAAAATGTTGTTTATATTTAGGGAATATGACAGCAAGTTTAGGAAAACTGGAAAATTAATAAACCATCGAATGAAAGAAATGTATTTTTTTATGTAAGTGATGGATTGAGTAGGATTTGTAGTACTTAATTTTCAATGTTTCTAGGGAAAAGAGGATTGATTATTGTTATTTTTAATTCCTGGTATTATAAACACATTCATAGTAATAAGAAGAAAGCCTTCTGCAGCCATTGTGTTGAATATTTAGTTTTTATGTAAATCTACATCATGGAGCCATAATGTTACTGGCAATTATAATTCTTTTTCATTAATTATTCATAGGAATGCAAAACACAAAGTCTACTATTTTAGAGTGGAGGAATTAGTTAGGAAATGAGAATCAATAGAGAATCATTCACCCCAGTGGCATTAAGTGAAGCCAGTTCCTAAATGAAGTAAAAGTAGTAGCTTAGAATAACGAATAAGACAAATTACTAAATATGTCACAAAAATGTTAGAATTTTGAAAATAAAATTTTAACTTTTTTGTTTCCTAACACAGGTAACTTACAGTGCACATCTTATTTATTCCCTTATAAGAGTTCTGTGGAATGGATCTTTAGGAACAGCATATAAATTGCCACTATGATTAACCTTATTAACTATGATTGCCATGCAGTGGAGATATCTGCAGTTGAGCACCTAGTGCTGCCATTGATAGAGTTGGGAAGATTTTCAGGGACCATGTGACCAAGCTCTTTATGGAAACACTAATGAGCTGTACATCTCTGTGCCAGATCCATCACCTCCTGGGCCCTCACTGCTGGGATCAATTTCTCCTGATGTTACTGATCACAGAAGCCAAAATCTTATCTAAATCAATAAAGGGGAATTTACTAGAGAATAAACTTAGAGAATAGGACAACTTGCTTTTTTTTTTTTTTTTCCAGACAGTCTCAAAAAGCCCCAAATGCTTTTTATGAAAAGTTTCCTTTCCTTTATAAAGCTAAACACTCTTATTCTTTTCAATACTCTCAAAAGAAAAAAAAATCAATTTTTGGCTTAAGGAGATTTTAAATGGCAAAAATCTAACTTCAGGAGAAGACAAGAAATACAAAAGTGCAGAAGAGTGGATGTGAAGTATTTTATCAAATAAAAAAGTTAAAATCCTGGAGAGGACAGCTATGGCTGAGAGTCACAATACCCGGAGGGCTGAATTTACCCTACAAGAACACCACATACAGAGCTGGATTAGAAATGAAAACTGCATGATGCTTTTACAAAGTGAGTTCATGAAAAAAATATAACAATTCTAAATACAAATTTCACCAGTCCACGGGAGATGTGTTATTTACAGCAAATGCTGATTACACTTTATTATCTCTTCTTTATCAAGTGATGTGGTGTGCATTCCAGTCACGAAAGTATTACTGGCTAGGATTCAATCTTAGTTACGCAAAAACCAAACCAAAACTAAACAAAAAAAAAATAAAAAGAACATCCTTTTATGCACCAAAATGACAGAACATCAGAACATACAGGACTTGTGAAAGCTGTAAAATAACATTAATTGAAGACTATGAATACAATCTTTCCTCTGTGTTCATTAATAATATATGGGCATTTGTAATAGTGCTATTTTTTTTTGAAGATGGAGATTACAAAATATAAACAAAATTAGGCAAACTACCTAAAATGCAAAATCTAATGCCAGATTCCAGAGCACATATGGTTCTCTGAGAAGAAAGCATGGTATATTTTTACAGCATATTCAGTAACTCATTTCACAGATAGACTTAATTGAATATTTCATGAATTTATGGAAGTCATTCTGTCCAGCTATGCTGGTAACACACAACAAGAATTATTTAACTGCTAAAATTTTGGCAGATCTTTTTTGCATCTTTGAGTGACAATTGAGAATAACATATTTTCAAACAGTAATAGAATTTCATGAAACACAGATACATAATGAATATTATGTATTGTAATATATTATGAAGACTGTATGTGAGTGAGGAACTTGAGTATAAAGTGTCTAAAACAAAAGGTGATTTAGAGGAACACTTCAAGTGAAGCTCAGAACCCACGCTCAGTAGTGTTAGCAATATAATTTTTTTGCAAATGTTTCCAGTTTTTTCCTCCAATTTAGAAATAATAATAATGCAAAAATCTTTCTAAAAAGAAGCAATTCTCTCTCAAAAGTAAATTTTAGAAAATAAAGCCCATTTTATTCTACCAAATTAAATTCTTAATGAAAATGCTTCATTCGTGTTCAGCAGAAAGATAAAATTATGTACTTACATAAGAAAGTCATTCTCCTTCTAGTACAAAAAGGCTGCAGAATGGCATTCACTACAAAAGCTTGTTTGCTTGTTTATTGGCTTGATTAAAGGTATTAATCCTCAGTTCTAATTCCTCCTCGTTCACCCCCTCAAAATAACTTGTTAGCAAAAACTTGATCACTGAGAATACACCACGCATCTTGAAGACCACTTCTTCAGCGTAGAATTATAATTGATAATTGTGATACTTATTTGTAGAATAAAACTATTCCTGGATACATTTAGAATCATAGAATTTCAGGGACTTCAAGAGATTATTGATTCCAATCCTCCCACTAAAGCAGGTACCCTACAGTAGCTCTCACAATTAGGCATCCAGACAGGTCTTGAATATCTCTACAGAAGTCTCCAAAACCTCTCTGGGCAACTTGTTCCAGTGTTCAATCATCGTTTCTGAGCAAAAAAGTTCTTCCCCATGCTTGTATGGAACATCCTATGTTCAAGTTTTAGGTCACTGCTCCTTGTCCTATCACTACACATTACTGGGAAGAGCCTGGCCTTATCCATTTGCCTACCACCCCCTCTTTAGATATTTATAAACATTTAACAGATTCCCCCCTCAGTCTCCTTGCCTGGATTTGTCTTTCAGTGTAGAACATAGGTTAAATGGACTTCTCTGACTATATATTACTTCTATTAGAAAAAGAATCCACTAAGAGTTTAGTGCATTTTGCTCATAGCCACTGCTGCTACTGTGTTGATGCAAACTACTCCCACGTACTAAAGTCACCCCAAACCTAAATCAGATGCTTTCTGTGACAGAATGTAAACAGAGATTGAGAAGGGATCTGAAACAAACATGATGCTGGTATGAGTACAACCCACTGGAAACACCCTGTTTATAGCCATAAATATAACATACCCCTTTGCCAGTTCTCAAGAGCAGTTCCCTAATGGGCTACCACTGCCAGGCTGTGGCAATCCTTCTGTGCTTCCTTCTCCATGTCAGACCTTCAAATAATTATATTCAAACATAAATAGCCCACAAGGTAATTGCTTTCAGCCCTATACATAAAGCCTCTCTGGGGCAGACCTTGATTTATCTCACAAGTCACAGTCTTCCAGTTCAGGTGTTCCTGCTCAGGCACCTCCTCTCACCAGTGATTACAGAAAGGGTTTACCCAGATAGCACCTCCTCCCACAGTAATGTTTGCCGTGTAAAGGTTAGCTGAAAGGAATATCACCCATTGATAGCTATATATAGGGGCATGCCACCTCAGGAATTCTGCCAGTAATTTATCTGATTTTAGTTAGTCACCCTCTGCAGAATGCAAAAACTAAAACAAAACAAAATTCAGGACAATAAAATAGTCAGGAATTCAAACAGCAGAACCAGTTAGCAATGGAAACTTGACAGAGCAAAGTAAATTTCAGTAAAGAAAAGTGATGGAAAATGTTAGGTATCATTATTTGCATATTCCAGGCAAGCTCTTCTGCTCACCTATACTATCACGTAACATACATAATAAAGAACATTATTAACCAGCCAGTACTACACAAACATTACATTAGCAGAGGAGCAGGAAGAAACATTTGAACCCTCATAAACAAAAGGAATTGTGGTTGTTATGCTATAGTATACTCGAATAACAGTTTAAGAGTAATATTTATTTTCTTGATTAAAGAGTACCAAGATCAAGTGCTTAATTAGTATTTTAACTGGATAGCAAAGAAAGAAATCCTGTTGCTATGGGTTCAATGGCTTTTGTGGAGTGTGAGAGCACACTTAAAAAAATTTAACAGCTAACATTCTTGGAATGTATTGTCCTAGATTTAGGAAAATGGGGGTATCTGATTAAAAAAAATACTTCGATTCCTAAGTTTTTTTCTGTATCAACTGGTTGAGGCACTGTTCAAGAAGCTTTTAGATGAGGTGCTAAGGGATTTGGTTTAGTAGCTTAGTGGGTAGGGATAGTGATAGGAGGATGGTTGGACTAGATGATCTTGTAGGTCCTTTTCAACCTAATGTATCTATGAATCTATGCTTTTCTGCTTCATGGATAGTAATTCTTGTGTAACTAATCTTAAAAGTTTAATGACATTTCAGGTTTGGCTGAAAAAGGGTAATGACAATGGTATAACATTGCCTCACCCTGGTGTCCTCTTAAGAATTCTCAGACATCCAACTATGCATCAACACAATATATTCTCTCAATAAAATCATTTCCGAATCTTCATTTTTGTCCATAAAATTTCAAAGACTTCCTTCTCCTGTTTATTCCATAGGTTTTATCCCTTTCAATAAATGTCCTTTACTCCATCTCTATGGTTTGGTTTTGTTTGCTTTTTAATAAATATTTTCATTCTTTAGGTTTATTTTTCTTTTAATTTAAGTGTTTTATTTTGTTTTATATTATTAGATAAATTTATATATGCCTACTTCCAATTTTTCTACCCAGAAGCAGAAAATCTGTCTGCATGTAAGAAATTGAAAGCTTTATTGTGAGCTGTTAAAATGCAACTTGACTAAAGACTGTTCTCCAAAACAAAGTAGCCAGGATGTTCTTCACTGTTAGATGTTCAGTGAGTGCTCATGCTGGAGCCTGTTTTTGAATACTGCATGTGTTGCTTGACAAAGCAGTTCTCTAACATAATCTGCTGGAATCTGGCCTGGCTCTCACTGCTTGGATGTCTCTTAGGGTTCTGCAAAGAAATCCAGTGGATGCATCCTGTGAACAGAGACAAGCTGTCTCAAGACATTATGTTTGGTGGGGTTTAGAATTGCTCGAAGACTTGGAACCACATTTCTCTGTAAGCCCAACAATCATTTCTCAAATTCAGTGATAACACACATGACTCATAATGCAAACATGGGAAATATCACACTCTTTCCAGCACATTCTCTTTCTAGAATATGGGGTTCAAGTAGACAAAATAATTTTTGATTTGCCCCCTCTGACGCTGGCTACTTCTGTAGCTAAATCACCCCCTCCCTGATTAAAAGCTTTGTTTATCTCTGAGCTGGATGCCTTGCCTCTCCTGGCTTCATTTATCAGTCTCTGCCAGTATTGTCCTGGACCACTGTACAACTTACTCCAGAAAATGGCTAGCGAGGTTACTTGTTCATTGTCCTAAACTGTTTCTGTCACCACTCCTGCTCACTGAATTGGAATGAGACTTGAAAGAAGTTCTGGTTGCACACGTAGAAAATGCAGAGGTAAAAAAATGACTGCTGAGAAACAATTTTTATGATAGAAATATAATCACTTCCCTACTTTCAAGAATAAAACGTGCTGTGAATGAATTTTTCTAAAAAATTGTCCAGACCATCATTCTTGTTATCCAAGCAAAATGAGATGATCACAATTTTTTTTTTATCTTTCTGACTTAACCGTTTGTGACTACTTAAGGCTGTGAAAACATGCTTATATTTAGTATTCATCAAGAGGACATTTATTGCAAAATATACTGATTTGGAATGTCACCACATTTTGAGATATTGCTTGATTTTCAAGCTTACTGCAATAAGACAGGTTAGAAAGATGAAAAAGATACAATACATGTCACACTGAATAGGGACTGGATAAAATTTGTCTGTTGGATTAAAGATGAACCAAAAAACACTCATAGGCAACAGAAAGAGCTTTTTGCTTTTAGCGTCAGCATCTGCAATAGTAGATGTTGATAACATTTCTTAATAACATGACCCCAAAATATTACTGGATCCAAAGAAGTTTCTCTCTCACAAATCAATTTGGGTGAGATTCTGCTTGGTAAGCTCAGAGTTCATTTTGGATAACAGGTGTTAGTGGGAGGGATACTTTTGCTAGGAGAGGAGAATTAAGACTGCATTCCAAAGTAATTTTTGTGTGTTCAGAGGCACCCAGCACAACTCAAGATCTTTCCAGACAAGGGAGGAAAAGGGGCTTTCGTTACTGAATATATATGTCTCCATCTGAAGGTTGTTGAGAAGTCGTTTAGTTCTTGAAGTAGCATGATCAGCTCCTCTTTAAACACAATAAATCTGTAAGAGTGTAAAAGGAGTAGAACTATTTAAGTTAGTTCTTGATACTGCAGTAGTGTTCAAATGAGTATGTCAGAAAAGTTACCTCCAAATGTGCCCATGGCAGGGAGGTTGGAACTAGATGATCTTTAAGGTCCCCTCCAACCTAAGTTATTCTATGACTCTGAACCACAGAGAATGATGGTATGCATGCAATGGGAGTCATATGATGGCAGTCTTAACAGAGCTAAAAGACTGTGTTATGCCTGGGTTTTGAACCTATTCACCAAAGAAATTGAGATATCTTTCTACAAAAGGAAATGCATTCTTCCAGAGACATCCAACCTGCAGCCTGTCCTGTCCTGCATCTGCACTCTGCCCCGTGCCACCATGGCAGTAGCTCTTCTCGTTGAGTGGCTTGGCCTCTCCCTGGGCACACACCCATTGCTCAGTAGCAACCAAATATCAGAGTGTGATTGCTACTGTCTGAGTTGATACCAGGGCATGGAGTGGTTTGCACTGCAGTGGTAATCCAAGTGACAGCAAATAATCTTATGTGTTGTAATCAGACATCATGTCCCTTTAACAGACATTCCTAAGACCTCTCTGACCAGATAAATATCCCTCACTGAACAGTCAAGATTTATTCACATTTTTGCTTTTTATCATATGTATATTTGTAAGCAACTCTTCTCAAGGATGAAGTACAGGAAGAGTAAAATTAGATCAAAATCTCTGATGAACACCTTGAGAACTCACTAGGAATTGCAAACACTTCCATCAAAGCAGATACTGATGTATTAGTTTCAAAAAAAAAAGGTCAAACATCCCACTAGATTTATGTTTTCGCTGACGCCTTTTTGTTTTAATTAAAAAATATGAAAAAAATGTTTTGTTACTCATATACAATATTATATATTTTATATACGGCCCAAGACAATTCCACCTCACTCAGTGCTGTTCAGGCAAATCGTAATGTTGGACACCCATGCATTATTCCATGTGTCGTGTACTAAACACTTCAGTCACATGCACAACCATCATATATAAGCAGATTTTTATGCAAGGACCAATAGATATGGCTAGAGAAGCAGAAATAAATCTTGTTTAATAGAATTGGCTGGCAGCTATTAGGAACATTTTATTACTTCATCAAGGTCTTACAAAGAGAAAGAAAATGGTGACTTCAAGTGAAACACTCCTTCATTAAACATTATGCAAGAAACTGTAGGCATTCTATGACATTTTTTATTTGCAATTACCAGGATAATATTACTTTATAAAATAGAATTCTTAAAATACTGAAAAAAAACCTGCTTGCACTTGAAATTAATAAACATGGAAGTAATATGTGTAACAGTGGTCAGATTCTAAAATTATCATCTTAAAACTTAATTTAGTTTCTGTAAAATGTATTCTATGGAGATCCAGGAAAAAAGTATCCAAGCTGTCCTGATTGACCTAAATGGAAATAAAAAAAATAATAATAATAATAAATAGACTGGTAGGGAAGGAGAGCATTGATCTGTCCCTTCCTTGTACACTTAATTCTCTTTGCTCCTTGGTAGCTCTGTTGTTTTGCTTTGTTGAAGGTGTTTGTGGAATCCCCATTTAACACAAGAAAATTTCTTAGTCTTCTGAGTCTGTTGCTACAAAGCAAAAAGTCCTGCTCCCACCACCACCTTCCCAAATCATAAAAGATAGCCATCATCTCTAAGAACTTCACCCAGAAGCTCCTGGCAGTGTTTTAATTTTCCATCTGCCATGTATAGAAGTAGATTATTTTCTTCCCAGATGTTGGACACACCCTCACATATAACTATGAATGTCAATGCCTAGTCGGACTGCAAACTTCAATATGACCATAGTGTGATAATTTTCAGTATATCAGTAAGCCTAATCTCTTTGATACATTCAAAATCATCAATCTGTCTCCCAGTTAATTTGTACCCTTGTTACTTTTTCAATCAGACTGAAGACCAACTAAAGTCATTTTACAGAAATGTATTCTTAGATGGACATCTCTTTCCTGTAGAAGCCAGCACTACAAATGATTGATTCATAAATTCCCCACAACCATCTCATTTATAATACACTGACAAAAGGCCAGCTGCAAAAGTGACTACGCTAAACCACTTCTTCCCCAGCAGAACTAGAGAAAAACAAGATATTTATTATTCAGATTGGATTGTTCACAGCTGCTGATTCTGTCAGTCAACCATAAACACTGGCTATTGAACCCAAGCAACAATACTCATCTTAAAATTGTAATTCCCAAATCAAATTTTGTGGAATTTAGGGGCAGATTTTTTTCTTTAATAATTATAAAAAAGACAATATGTAAATTGTCTTCTCAGTTTAAATCCAGCATCCCCCATATTTTTAATAAGTTGAATACAATTACTTAATTTGAGCACTTTGCAGTCACTATATATATATATGTATATAGCCTAACAATACAAGAATGATAAAATTCATAGGCTTAAGGCATTTATTTTTTAAACATAGATCTGAATGTTCTGGGTACAATATTCTTCTAGTTGCCTACTTTGGCTCTGAAAGAAGAATCTCTCTAAATCTAACCTCCAGCCTGAACCTTTGGATGTAAAGTACAATATACAGAAGCAGCCACAAGGATTTTAAGGAAAAAAGAGTATTTCACTTGGGAAACTATAAAAATCTGGTTACTCTTTTAAGTCATGCTTCATTTAGGTTAATTATCTCTATTTCCAATTTTTTGTGCATGTGAAAGGGCAGTGATGTAAAAAACAATATAGGTCAGAACTCATTTAATCAGCATTTTGGCAAAGGAAAAGGCCATTCTATATTGCAGTGTAGCATTGGCTATTTGCCTTATGTTATCAATCTTTTCAAACATGGGAATTCAAGCTCAAGCAATAAAATATGAACTTCCAATCTTTTTATATTTTTTCCAAGAGAATACTTCAAAGGCCAGATTAGTCAGAAGAAACACTGAATAAACTGAATAGTAAGATGAATATGAGTTTCTATATATGTATCCAGCTTTGTATTTTTAGACATACTCCTTCCTTTTTTAATTTCAAATGACAAAAGATTTGAAATTAAAGTTACTGGTCTCATATCGGTTGAGGTAAATTCTAGAGATGTATTCTGCTACACACAAGCTCTATTCAACCAATCCGTATCACTGATCTCCTCAACCTAAAAGGAATAGTTATCCAGACCAGTGTCATGGTTTTGGCTGAGACAGAGTTAATTTTCTTCAATGAAGCTTGCATGATGCTGTGTTTTGGATTTTTGATGTAAAGAGTAGTGATAGCACACGGATGTTTTAGTTGTCGCAGAGCAGTGCTTGCACAGAGCCAAGGACTTTTCAGCCTCTCGTGCTGCCCTGCCAGAAGGAAGCTGGGGGTACACGAGGAGCTGGGGGGGACACAGCCAGGGCAGCTGGTTCAGACTGACCAAAGGGATATACCATACTGTATGATGTCATGCTGAACAATAAAGGCTGGGGTAAAGTAGGTTGATTGCAGTGATGGCATTTGTCTTCCAGAGAAATCATTACCTTGTGATAGGCCCTGCTTTCCTGAACATGGCTGAACAGCTGCCTGCTGATGGGAAGAAGCAAATTAATTCCTTGTCTTGCCTCACTTGAGCACACAGCTTTTGCTTTACCTACTAGCATGTCTTTATCTCAACCCATGAGTGCTTGCACTTTTACCCTCCATTTCCCTTCCCCTTTCCACCTGGGGAGAGGGAGTGAGAGACCGTGTGGTGCTGAGCTGCCTGCCAGGATTACACCACACCAAGCAGCAAATATACTGCACAGCACATTCATTGTGAAAGGTCCCAAACAGCTTATACAAACTCAGTGTTTAATTGTGTTAAGGCACATTACCTTCCAGTGAAATGCATCTATTGTTCTGATGGATCGTGTAAATTTAACAGCATAAGGGGCAAAACAGAAGTTCACAATAAGAAGCGAGAATTTCTAAATTAACATCAAATGACAGAGAGATTTAAATAGGTTTGCTACATATTGGGAAAGTGAGTAGAAGCAGAAAGTATGCTGTCAGTCTTGCTAGCCACCCAAACAAACTGCTCTGAATGAAGATACTGAAATGCTAAGAAGCATCCAATCATTTTTTTAACATTCAGTCATGTTTCTAATTACAATTTCCATTTCCTTCCATGTAAATTGCTTTTAATTTATATCTGGGATTTGAAGATGAAGTTACCATATATACGACTTTTCCTGTTATTATTCTACCGAAACCAATGTATCTATCTCTCCTAGGTGTCATCATACTGGGATAAACTTGCTTGAGTTACAAGCAAGAAATACTTAAGTCTTAGAGCATCACTGCAATTTAAATCAGAATCTGGGCAACTCATGAAAAGAAAATCAAATGATCTGCTGCTTCTATCACATTCACATTTTCACATGAATTCCAATTCAACCCCGCAATCTTTTCTAACATTGATGTTTGCTGAACCCAGTCTTTTGCTCTGGATAATGATACTGTAGATGAATCCAAGAAAAGCATTGCAATTACAGTTATTCTTGCAAAAAAAGAGATTAGAACCACTTAGGTATGAAATAGACAATTTGAGAAAGTCTTTATAATTGCCAACAGACATAGAAGGAATAGGTGGCTGCCAAGGAAACTGGAGGCTCTGGGGGCCTCTGCTGCCAGCACAGCTCCTGTTATTTCCAGCTTGTATGCACGGACTGGCTTGGGAGCCCCCCAGCCCTGCTCTCACCTTGAAGCCAGAGCGGTGAGCTGCACACTGCTGAGGGCTGCAGGAGACACTCAGGGAGCACTGTGAGCAAAGCCCACTACTGTACTTTGACACTTCCTGGTTATCACCTACTCCTGTGAGAGCTTCCCTTGCCATCCTGTCCTCCCTCATACAGGCATCCTGGGGTTTGCTCTCTGCTATCCACAGAGACAAAACTATAAAAATATCTAGACATATATATGTTATCTATCTTGAACTATTGAAGCTTTATATTTCAGCTGTGGACCACAGTAATATAGAACTGTAGAATCCTTAGAGTTGCAAGGGACCTTTAAAGGTCGTCTAGTCCAACTCTGCAGTGAACATGAACACCCACAAATAGATGAGGTGCTCAGAGCCTAGCCTAACCTTTAATGCTTCCAGGGATGGGGCATCAACCACCTCTCTGAGCAACCTGTTCCAATGCGTCAACACTCTCACTAATAAAGATTTTTTCCTTATATCCAACCTAAATCTACCTTCTTTAATCTTGAAACCATTTCCTTTTCTTCTGTTACCACATATCCTGATAAAGAGTCTGTCCCCTTTCCTCTAGCTCCACTTAGATACTGAAAAGCCGCTATCAGGTCACATCAGAGTCTTCTCCAGGCTAGAGATCCAACTCTCTCAGTCTCTCCTCACAGGAGAGATGCTCCATTCCATAGATCATTTTTGTGGTCCTTCTCTGGTTGCACTCCAATGGATACGTGGCTATCCTGTACTGAGGAATCCACATCTGGACACGGTACTCCGGGTGAGGCCTCACCAGAACAGAGTAGAGGGGCAGGATTACCTCCCTCAACCTGATGGACACGCTTCTTTTGATGCACCCCAGGATATGGTTGGCCTTCTGGGCTGCAAGGGTACATTGCTGGCTCATGTCCAGCTTCCTATCTACCAGTACTCCTGGATCTTTTTCAGCAGGGCTGTGCTCAATCCTTCCATTCTCAAGCTTGTATTGGTAATGAGGGTTGCCTTGAACCAGGAGCAAGATCATAGAATAACAGAATTGTAGGGGTTGGAAGGGACCTCTTGAGATCATGGAGTCCAACCCCCTGCCAAAGCAGCTCCCTAGCCCTGGTTGCACAGGTAGGCGTCCAGGCGGGTCTGGAACGTCTCCAGAGAAGGAGACTCCACCACCTCTCTGTGCAGCTGTGCCACTACTCCATCATTCTTACTGTGAAGAAGTTTCGATGAACATTTCTTCAGTCTGTGGCCATTTCCCCTTGTCCTATCGCCACACACTGCTGAGGAGTCTGGCCTAATCCCTTTGCCTCCTGCTCCTTAGATCTTTATAGACGTAGGTCAGATCCCCTCTAAGTCTTCTTTTTTCAAGGCTGAATAGGTCCAGATCTCTCAGCCTTTCCTCATAAGGGAGGTGTTCCAGGCCCTTTATTATCTTTGTAGGCCTCCGCTGGACTCTTTTGAGAAGATTCCTGTCTTTTTTGTAATGGGGAGCCCAGAACTGGACACAGTACTCCAAGTGAGGCCTCACCAGGGCAGAGTAGAGGGGGAGGATCGCCTCCTTTGACCTGATGGCCAAGCTCTTCTTAATGTATCCCAGGATCCCATTAGCCTTCTTGGCCATCAGGGCACATTGCTGGCTCATGGCCAACTTGTTATCCTCCAGGACACCCAGGACCCCCTCCTCAGAGCTCCTCTCCAGCTGGTCATCCCCCAACCTATACCAGTGCATGCAGTTATTCCTCCCTGCACCAGTACAGGTTGGAGGATCTTCCATTTGGATTTGTTGAACCTCATGATTTTCACCTGAGCCCACTGCTCAAGCCTGTCTAGGTCCCTCTGGTTGGCATCCCATCCCTCTGATGTATCATCCACACCCCGCAACAAACTTGCTGAGGGTGTATTCGACCCCACTGTCAGTGTCACTGATGAAGATATTAAAGAGTATTGGTTACAGCACCAATCTCTGTGGGACACAACTTGTCACTGATCTTTATCCAAACATGGAGCCATTGACCACTGCTCTCTGGAATTGATCCTACAGCCAGTTCTTTGTCCATTGAACAGTCCACTCATCAAATCCATAGCTCTCCAATTTGGAGAGAAGGATGTTGTGGTATACCATGTCAAAGGCCTTAGACTAGGAAATAAAATCAAGATTCAAATTTCTCACTTGCATGAAAAAAGAACAATTTTCATAAAGAAAAGAGTTAATTCCTCCATTGTTTGCTTGCAAAGTGCAATCCAGTTCAATAGTGCAGAATTCAAAGCAGTTTTCTCATGTGCCTAGTGACAGAACTCACTGTCTTTGTGAGTTCTGCCTCTTTTTAGATACTCTCATCAAGAGTCACCAGATTCTCTGAAACACATTACATATTCACAGATTTATAATGAGAGAAATTACTTTTGGTTGTTCTGTCTTCTTATTAAGGTCAGGGATTATATAATAGATTACAGTATTTGTCCCCAAAGAGAAATTGATCGATAGTCTTGGCCAGAGAGGTGTAAAAACATGGAAGATGTTTTCTTTCTCCTTACCAGTTTTAAGTACCAGAGGGCAGTTTTAAAAAGTTATACTCTGTGTATGGACGGGGTTGATTTTTAACCATTAACAGCAATATAACAACGTTATACCACAGACCTTCCATATGCAGGTTTTAGCTTTGCATAGCTAAAATCTAAGGTTAATAGCGTATTTTTTCTTCTTCTTTGGAGTCTTCTTTTTTTTTTTCTCTCTCCTTCCCTTCCTTTTTCTGTTGTAAAAGTCCAGAAACATATTTTTTAAACAAAACATCTATTTTTGAAGTAGTTAGGAATAGCCTGCTACCTATTTATTCATTTAGAATATAGCACTGCTGTCAAGTCTGCTCTACACGATGACAGTGTGGCACAAGCCTACATGAAGGTAGATACAGTGGGAGAACAAGATTTGAACACAATCTGCTGCTGTAAAAGAATAACTGACCCATCCATTCCAGAAGCTTCTGAAGATGTAAGAAATGGCTATAATGACCATCTAAAAGGGCGAGAATTGTGCACAAATACTGTTGGGGTCCCTCTGGACACCAGAATCGAGGTGATGCTGGTACCAGAGCAACACTGGGCTGGATTTCAGCCCCCAGGCCTGGAAGCCTGAGATCCAGAAAGGCTCAGCTGTGATGCTCAGTACAGGCCGCTGCAGGCAACTTCAGTGTTGTGCTGTTGGGTCTTACCAGCCCAGGAAGGCACTCAATCACTAACATCAGTTCCTGGCTGACTTGGAAGCCAAATCCATACACTGAAGTTCCTTATTTTGCCAGAATAGTTAAACCCTCTCCAAGCAAGGGAGATTGTTTTGCCTGTGGAAGAGCAATACCCACATACATGGCAGAAGCTACAAAGGGCATTCTGACATATAACTACAGAGATGTCATTCCACAATTAGTTTGGACACAAAGCCCTTTGACATCAAGAAGAAAGTTCTTCCTGAACTTCAGTGGCTTTTGGTCCTGGCCACAGAGAGGAAAAGGAAAAGGATTTTGCTTAAATGATTCAGCCTTAGTTTAGTATGCTCTATGAGTACAGATTCATGGGCTCAAGTTAATTGAAAATGCAACGTTTGCATCATACCCTTAAGTTGCCTTTTGAAATTGGCTCTGCTGTTTTTACTTAGCATTTTTCAATGAAAGGCAAAGGAAAAGCTCTCTCACTCTCTCCATAATAATAGCACAAAATAAATCACTTTCACGGTACTTAAAGGGACTGTGGTTGTTGCAAAAACTGAAGTATGTTCTGACCTTAGGAGGAACACTGTCATTTCCAGTAGCAGAAGCACTGTGTCATCCCAGGCTCTCACAGCTGCAGCAAAGCTGTTACCAGCTGTTCTGAAGCCTTGATCCCAACTTAATGGAGCTCATAAGCTGTAGGTCTCTACGCAGGAGGGAAACTTTTGCTAACTGGGAGAACAACACTCCTAACATAGCAAACAGTCAGGAGAGCTTCTGGTTTCCCCCTCTTCCCAGAGAGAGGTTTTGGGAGAATACGATGTAACAAATATTTTGACAGGGTAGTGAATTGCTATCTTAAATTGTCTATTTTTTTCACTTAGCATAGTCCCACTGTGCATTAATAAAGTCGGCTTAAGTCTTTCCATCCACACCACTGCACTCCTGAGCCTGGCTGGCATTAACAGGATAGAAGAACTCTTCCTGAGAAGGATTTAGAAAGCCATGTATCACAGCATTTTTTATTTAATTTAAATTCAGGCGTAAAAAGGTTTTTATAAATATTGTAGGTGTGATTTTCATAAGCATATAAAACATAGAGAACAAACTGCTGCACTGGGTCAGCAAAGGACGCTCTGGCTCAGGCCCACCTCCAACACTGGCCAGGTGCAAATGCAAAATAAAAAGTATAAATAGGCAATGAAGCACATAGTGAATATTTTCCCAGCAGTTTATAGCACAAGCACATGCTAAGCTGTAGAAACTACATCCTATAACCCAAAATGCATTTACTTTTCTGGATTTCTGCAGTTGTTCTTTTCAAATCCTTGTAAAGGTTCAGCATTCACAACATCAGGGGTGCAAAATTCCACAGATTAGCTATTTATTTTGTGAAAAATACCTTCCATTTTGCTTTTGCTGCCACTGATAACATCTGCTATCTGCTAGCTATTGCACTGAAAAATATGCAGAAATAACGTTTCCTGTCCACTCTCTATGTCAATCATAATTTTACAAATCTCATTTTTGATTTCTCCTGAGTTGTCTTTTTTTCCAGGCTGATAAATCCTAAACTACTTGGTATCTTTCTTTGTAAAGAGCCAGTCGTTGTCTTCAGTAATCCTTGTAACCTCTGTTTTTCTGTTTTTACTGTCCTTCTGAAATAGGACCAAAACTGCACATGCTGTTTTTGACTTACAGAATAGCACAGTGTCACATTCTGCTTCATTTTCTCATCCCCTTCTGATCATTCCTCTGACAGGGTATTTACTTTTAACACTACTCGGCTTGGAGCTGAAGTTTGCATGCAAAGGACTTGCTTTAACCCCAAGGACACCATCTGAAGCCTGCTCGTATCTCATCATTTCTCAATGTTATAAAACAAGGATCATTTTTTTTCCAGTGTGCATCAACTTCTTCTCATCACATCCAAGGCAAATTGGACTCCCTTACAAAGACTGCCCCCAGGAGAACAAGGAGAGTTGCTACTCCTGTGTTCTCAGCAGCCCAGTACAGCTTGGGGCTCTGGATGTAAGTGTGCAGAGAGAGGGGCAATGCAGGAGCAGACTGCCAGTAGAGCTGAGGCCAAGAACATGGTAAGGATGGGCTGCAGGATCTGTGCAAGGAGGCATCACAGGAACAGCCTGCAGCTCCTTGAAGGGGGGTTGCAAATGTGACAAAGCCAACAGCTTCTCAGAAGTGGTAGAAAAGTCTAACACAGGCCCACAGTCTGCAGCCTGGGACATCTAGCTGAACACTAGGAAGAACTGGAAAGTAGTGCAGACTCCCCAGAAAGGCTGTGAAATCTTCATCACTGGAAGACTACAAGACTTCGCTCTGTGCAAGCATAGCTGACCTGGCCTTAGAGGCAGCAATGGTCCCACAGACTGTACCAGAGACTGCTGTGAGTGTGAGACTGAATGACTTTCCAGTTTCTATACTGTGTATGATAACTGCTGGCCCATTTCCTGAGTTAATAACATAGCTATCTGAATATCTTAATGTCTATTCAGACATTATTATTCAGTGGTATATATTGGTCTTAAAAAGACAAATTTTTGAGCTTTTGAAGATGACAGGAGCAGCAGAGAACAATCTCACTAAAATACCATAACTTTACAGAGCTCATTCAGTAAAAATATATTGTATAAATGGACAGTTATTCATTCTTAAAAATATTCAAGAATATGTGTGGCTTTGCATCTTCAAAAAGGAGACAACTCTTAACAGAAAGTGTGTCTTCAGCACCTAAGCCTGGGTCTTATCTCCTTAACTCATACTACATGATTTAGACAACCAGCCACAAAACATCCTGATGCTCTCCACTGGACAATTCAGTATGTTAGAAGCATAGGAGGAACTGAAGACTTGAAAACATTTAGAGAAAGATGAAACAGAGGAGTAGGCAAGTCCCAAAACCTTTAAACATTAGAAAAATTTCATGTCAGCTTTTCTTCAAGTGTATATTACATGTAGTGAGGTTCATGGATTTATGACATTAAAATAGCTGTTTTCTCTCAAGACTAAAATAAAAGAGATGATAAAGCATCGGGTTCATTCCCAGTAATCAAACTTTGCAATCTGTAGTACTCAGTCCCATTCACAGTACAAAATTTACTTTTCTCCTTGCTGCTTCTAATCTCATTCCCAGTGCAGTGAAGAAGTGTCTGGAAATGTGTTTCTGGCATAAATTTAAGTGAGAATTAAAAATAATAATAATGATGATCTGTGTTCTGGTTTATACTAGTGAAAATGAATTCTCCAAATATTGACACAAAGAAAACCAAATATTAGGGAAAATACAAATACTGCAAAGTGTATGTTTGAGGATAACTACATTTAAGGTAGTAAGGCACAACTGATGTGTATAGCTTTATGAGTTTACAGCAGAAAATGCTTTATAAGGATAAACTAATTTAAACTATGTTAAGTAGAAAATAAAAATGATGATGAGGACCAGGGCAGGTAAATATTTTTCAAGGAAAATATCCACAAAATACATATCTGTTTTCTTTCCATAGTGCCTCACTAGTAGCAATATAATTCATAGTCAGTGCAGTAAATAACATGGCTTTCTTACAGTCTGAATTTTTTATGTTCCTAAGTTGGTTTCTTTTTCAATACTTCTCTAAAGTTTTTACAAATACTGCTCTTTAACTTGCTCTTTAGGAAGAGCAAAAAAATTATCATACTAATGCTTTGATTGAGCACAGTACATTTCATTACCTGACTTGATTATAATAACCTTTAAAATTAGGTTCATGGTGTGAATACAAGTAATAGAAAATTCAGAATTCATTTATTGAATACATTGTAATGTTAGCTTAAAATTAGCTGTTTACCAAGCCAGGCAGTTCATGTGCCAGAAAAATATGGGAAAAGCAGAAGGGCTATGTACATTGACAAGACAAAATAATATGAAAATGAAAAATGAAAACATGGAGACCTGATCTATTTTGACCTTGGACTCATGGGCTTCTTTCAGATAAAAACAAATAGCTCAGCAAGTACACAGTAAGTGGCACTGGCAATAAAAAAAATTTTTACTAATGTTATGTTTTCACACTTTCACAAAATAGGGGAAAGCCATTACAAAATGATGCATCTAAACGATAAATTCTATCAGTTTTCAGGCCACAAGGCCTGAAATGGCCCTCAACATAATTTCCAGTAAGTTTTTTTGTAATTACATTATCTCATATAGTAGTGAGATGATGGGGAAGCCCATCCTTGTACAGCTCAGCAGCCAATGATTGGATTGTCTCAAGGGAAGAGAGATGGCTTTTCATTCCATCTCACACAGCTCATGTTCCCTCAACCATCTATGCAACCATGGTTGCAGAGAAACCTCTGGGCAGAAAGGTGGAGATTTAACTCCTCTCATCTCAGGAACGAGGAAAGAGTCCTTTCTCCAAGGAAGAACTTGGTAAAGATCCTTAAACGGTATTTTCCTGTAGAAAGTATCAGATACCAGTGATACAAATATGGCCTGGCTCCTTTTACAAGACAGTATCATGACACCATGTCTTCCTCCCTGGAAGCATTCAAGGCCTGGCTGGATGGGGCACCAGGTAATCTGATCTAGTGGGAGCTGTCCATACTCAGGGATGGGGGTTGAAACTGGATGGTCTTCAAAGACCCTTCCAACTCAAAAGATTCTGTGATTCTGTGATTTATCATTCCAGAGTTATGGTAATGATTTGGAGGCAGAATCAATTAGTAAGAAAGACCTGGAAAATGTGCAGCAAGTGTGAAAAGAAAAGTGAAAAGAAAAGCAGGTGCAGGCTATGGCACAACAGAGCCAGCACTGCAAACAAAATCATAGGGGTTGGAAGGGATCTCAAGAGATCATCAATACCAACCCCATAATGGGAGCAGAGAGCTCCAGCTTTGAGCAGAGGAGCCCTGGGACTGGGCAATCAGAATCACACTTTGCAGTTTCTGCTCCAGTCATTCCTCCAAAACACACAAGACATGGAGACAGGGAAAGGAGGTTGCTAACTTGAAGAGCACATTTTTCCAGAGAGCATTTCATCTACCAGCAGAAGCACAGCTCCCAGCTCCCTTAGCAGGTTTCCATCTGGCTTGCAACACCCAAGTTTGGCAGAGCAGCTACAGTGGGGGCTTGTGGCTTGCACTAAGAGACACCCAGTTCTAGATGTAAAGAAAGTACAGTTAAACCTGCTGCCCTGTCTTAGGCAGCTGAAACAGAAGTAGAGACCATGGAAATATCATAAAATCAGCTCATTCCGGCTTTTATGAGGGCTACTCCAAAAATAATGCATCCAATTTTATTATGCCAGCTCATGACATCAGAGGTAGATGTTGGTGATATGGCATTAGAGGTTGAACCTTCCTGCCAATATTCCATTACCTTCTGTTGCCATGTGACAGGTGGCAGCAGAGTAGTAGTCTGACAAAATGGTGGTCTGACATGGAAGGGCAGATGAAGCAATGGTGTGTCACTGAATTACTCCATGCACAAGAAAACTGTACCCACTGACCTACACCGATGCTTGCTGAATTGGAGGAGATCAAGCAGTGAATGTGAGCACAGGGAGGTGGTGGGTAGCAGCATCAGTGGTCACCTCCAATAATGCAGATTCAGATTTTAACAAGCATGGCAAGCATGCTCTTGTTCATTGCTGACAAAAATCATAGCTAATGGTGGTGGCTGTGTTGAAAAATATTATATTGTAGCTGAGAATTTGCTCTATCAAACAGTGTTATTGAGCTCTTTGTATTTGTTGTAGTTTTCATGGAAATAAATGGGAGGCAATACTTTTGGAGCAACCTACGAATTTTTAGATGTGCGTTTAAGTTCAGATTGCCCTCCCGAGAATCCTGCACTGTTATTCAGGCCCTTTGTTTTGGGAACACATGCAGGAAGTTTGGAAACTCCCATAATTTATCCAGAAGAGCAGAGTACAGCACCAACCAAGAACATACAAGAACAGTGCTATGCAAGAGCTATGCAAGCAATGGCATACAAAATGCAACAGTCAGCATGAGACTCCAGAGCTCAAAGAGAAAAAAAGTTTTACATTCCTGTAGAGTAAAAGGCTGAAACGTTTTCAAAAAGTTAAGGAAAACTTTCAAGAGAAATTCTGGTGTCAAAAGAGAGTAGATTAATTACAAACAATAGCATTTGGATTGCTATGTAGGTACCAATATCCTTTTTAATATATGAACATGTTCTAAGAGATGCATTTTAATTAATGTAATGAGAATATTTTAGAAACTTAAGAAAAAACACCCTCAAAGGATCTTCAAGGAGCTATAATGTTGGCAGGGTGTTCTTAAATGCATTAACATTTATGCGGAATAAAAGTTCAGACAAGATCCTTCCATCTTATATATGATTCAAGCCAATAAAGAAATAAAACCTTGCTGTGCCAATGGGAGTCTTTCTATTGGTTTCACTGGGATTTCTCTCCAGCAAGTGCCAGGTGCAGCCCTACTTTAAATTAAAGTTTGATTTGCAAACTTAAATCAGTACTTGTTATTCAAAGAATTAAAAAAAAAATACCTGTACTGAAGCTCAGCAGATACAGATAAATGCTCCTTTCCTCTCTGTCTCTGAGTTTCCTACTTCTTATGCACTTTAGAGTATCTCGCAGCCAGCTCTCTCTGATCATCATCACTCTTTGGTTTCTAACTTTTATTTCTGCCTGCTCCTCTGCCAGATTCCTGATCTGTATTTTGCACTGTTAGGTTGTTCAAAATTCACCTTACAAGGCTGGGTCAAGAGCAGAAAACTTTATAGCTCTGTGGGAATGGATCTTTCCTTTATCAACCAAATTGACCACCTCAGTTTGATCATGAGCAGGGAAATTCAGCATAGAGGAGGCTCAGGGGGACCTCAGCAGTGTATGTATGTAAAAATCTGAAGGAAGGGTGCAGAGAAAAGACTCATGCTCTACTTGGTGCCCAGTGCCAGGACAAGAGCAAATGGGCACAATTTAGAGCACAGGAGGCTCCCTCTGAACACCAGGCAGCACAGCTGTGCTGTGCAGGTGCTGGAGTACTAGCACAGGTTGCTCAGTCATTGGCATTTTCTACCTGAAAGAAGGTAGCTAAGTTGCACCATTGACCATGTGGAAACCAGAATGCTTGGCTGCTGGGATGGGGAAAGTCACTTAAAACTTTTCCAGACATCTTCACATGCTGCTGAGATCTCAACATGCCTTTCCAAAAACTCACCCTTAGGTCTGCATGACTTGATCGAGACTTTTACAAGCAATGCCAGTGTGATCGAGGATAGGATGCTGTTCAAGTAGATCACAGCTAAGGTTGTTAATCTGATACAAGCTTTATAATGACCCTGCCATTTACTTCATAACGTAGGAGTTATTTTGTCTAACATACTGAAATATCTGACCAGTATTCTAATGCATGAAAGTGTGTTAAACAAAGACAAAAAACATAAATGTTTAAAGTTAAGCCTCCAGTAGAGTGTCTGATTTTGAATAGTTGAGTAAGAACAAGTATTTTAGGAAATGAAGATTTGTGAGATTAAAAGATCAATTTAAAAGCCAAGCATTACATTTTTTCCTTTTCCTCTTATGAAAAAAACCTCTAGGGTTTAATGTTGGTATTGATTATATATATACTTATATATGAATATATATGAAATATGGTCCTAGTAAATGATGCCTAAAGTAGTGATTCTTCCAGTGCGCAGGTTTTTGAAAAGCTGTAAGGCTGAATTCAGTACAACTAGAGACAGTACTATGCAGGGAATGTGTAAGTGGCTTTCAGGTCCAGCAAATACTTAATATTTCCCCCTAAAACATAGGCACTATCCCGATTACAGAAAGAAGACTGAAAAAGGAATGCATGACAAAATGTTTGGATGCCACTAACAGAACCAAGAAGAAACAGTTTTCTTCAGAAATATAAAAAGCCAAACAGTTGCAAGCATAATCAGTTACTAAAAACACAACATGCTCTTTAAAATATTTTCTGTAGCCTGGAGGGAAAACACAAAGCTACCCCTGATACACTTCAGGTCTGATGAAGCTGAGGAAAATCATAGGAAACAACAAAACTGCTGCTACAAGGCATGCTGAATAATCTGGATGCAGACACTTAAACACCAATTTCAGTATCACCAGCTATACAACCACCCACTCAGGACAAGAAATGTAAGTCATGCTCCCAAGAGGTTGTACCTTTACTGGGAATCAGTGTTTTAGAGCAGGTATTAGAAGCCTAGGTAAGTAATCAGCTAGGAATAATTGCTTACAGTGACACTGTGGCCAGACTTGGAATATAGTATACACAGTGCAAGAAAAAACTTCCATTTCACCCTACACTGAGTCATTTGTGTGACTGTTCCTTGGATACTAAACCCAGTTTTAGTGTCCAGAGTTCTCAAAGGATGCTGGTTGGGCTCACTTAAGAGAAAATGGAGAAAGAATCAATCAATCTCATTAAATAAACTGTAGGGGGAAAAAAAGAAAGAGCCTTGATTTAGTGAAGATTTTCACCTACAAATAGGGACAGTTTTGTAATGATTCAGTCAGTCTAACACAATCTATACAGTGAACAGAAATTCAATAACAGTAAACATAGATAGACCTAAGATAGACAGAGATAGAACTAACCCAGAAAGTCAAATGAGACAAATTCAGAAGGAAAATACTTCAGGCAAAGTCTTTTTAAAATGTCAGGGCCATCATCAAGCCTTGAGTTCCAATGGAAATAAAAAAATAAATCAACCAGAAAGTATAAGGTAATAGGCAGTAAACTTGCACGGCAAGAAATGCACAGAGATGAGATTTCTGGCAGCAAATTAAAAAGCTTATGCTGGAGAAAAAAGCTGAAGACAAGTCCGAGTCTTGTATGTTTTCATATTTGGGTGACTTTTTGAGTATTTCAGATGTAGTTGTTGCAGCAGTTCTGCCAAACTAGTCCAACCTCTGTGACTAGGAGAAACCTCAGAAAACAAAGGCGTAATATGCCAGCAGTGAAATACGTGTGATCAGTTTCAGCTGACATGTTTTTGGCAGATGTCTTGTTTATCTTCAGCAGCTTTTGAAAGTAAATTCGAAATGATGTCATAACCTTTTTGGCTTGGATTGATCTCAAGTCCACAGAGTGAAATGATTAGGCAATGCTGAAAAAAATAGAACTGTCAAAATGTGCTTCATCGGAGAATCTTTTGAACACTGATAGGAATGGATGTGACAAAAATTTCTGCCAAAAAGTGTGTCAAGTGCTGCAAAAAGGGATTAAGAAAAAACACAAATGAAAGTTATTCTCTAGATACCTGAATATATTTTTATTTTCAGCTGGGACTTAATGAACATTGTGACTAGCAGAATAATGTATATGTGTGCTTTAAATTTAGTCTGAATGCCTTCAGCCTTCTGGCCCAGGATCTTGCTGAATTAACAAGCCTATCAGCAATATCTGCATCAAGTCACAAAATTTCCATTTGGCTAAGCTAAACTATCCAAATTCCAGCTCTTTCCCATCTTCATTTTTGTGTCATTGACTGACCACTATTGGAAGGGATTTGGGGAGAACTGATAGCACCTTTCTCCACTGTGAATGAAGAACAGGAACCTGCTCTACAGAAGGTGTCTCAGCATTGCTGCCAGAGGAGCAGGGTCTCACTGAAGCTCAGATCTGTGGGTCTTTCACTATGACTGTGCACCACTTCTTACAGTCATCAGGAACAAAACTGATGTAGTAGTGTGCTGTAACCAAAAAGGGGACATTAGTTTAGAATACTAAACACATGACAATAAAATATAACTTGTGTGCTTCTTCCCAGCTTACTACAGAACCCTGGTACTTACGTGTCTGTGCTTTGGAGACACCTTTTCAAAGGCCAACATGAGATCTCATTTGCCAGTTTCTAATGCATTTAATGTGTCACAATGGTTTTGTCATCTTTCAGATCTTCTATATGCATTTTTTCATCCTGTTTCAAGTACAGAAGCATGAATATTGTACATCAATATTTTCATCCTTTAAACAAAATAAAAATTATAGAAAAAAATAATGCTAAGCTTCGTTTCCCATAAACACAAGTGATTTGACTTTAATTATACTACTATCTTTCTAATTCTTTATTGATTTGGTCTCATTAGTTCCACTATTTTTCCAAGGATTTATGTCACAGTCACAGGATTATAATTACCTGGGTCATTTCGTTTATTCTCTTCAAATATGAGCATGTTAACCTTCTTTTTCTCTCTTGGATCTTCCTATGATATATTGAAAATCAACATTAATAGTCAACCTCCTTAATGGTGTCTTTAAACCTGTCGGACACAAGCTATCCAAAGCTGTTAATTTAAAAAATGTTTAATTTCCTGCTCCAAAGCAGAACAGAAACAGCTTCCAAGTTTCTGAAGCCCTTACAGGTCTCATGCCTTCAAATTAAGCTGGAAAGAGCAGGCAACATTCAGCACCTCTGAAAATGAGCCAGGGTCCCCCTCACTTGGTACGGGTCACATGGGGAAGTGATAGGAATAATTCCCAACTACATGCCAGGAAGAGAGGGGGACAAGCAGATTCTTATTGACCTATGAAATCAGACAGTTGCTAAAACATGATTTTCTTTGTTTGAGAAGATGTGGAAACTGAGATAGGAGAAACCTTTACCATTCCCACAAGGCCATGTATCAAATCCAAGGTCAGAAGCCAGGAGGTCTAAGCGGCCCTTGAAGGCCATCTAGTCCAACTCCCCTGCAATGAATAGGGACACCTACAGCTAGATCAGGCACTCAAAGCCCCATCCAGCCTGACCTCAAATGTCTCCAGGGATAGGGCACCCACCACCTCTCTGGGCAATGCACAACTGTTCTTATTAGTTGATTATCTTTTTATTGGAATCACAACTGATAATACCTATGGGTAGTAAAAAATTAACTGCTGATTTTTTTTTCCCTTCCCTTCTTTCTCACAGCTCCTGGCTTTTCCTCTGAGGGATTTTTTATTTTTACTTTTCCAAGCAGTTAGGAGACATGGATTATGTATGGTGTATAACTACAAGTAATTTTCAAAATAAAAATGAATATTGATTTTCGTTTGTCTTTTTATGGCACTAATTACAAAAATAAAAGTAACAGAAACACATACACAAATTGTGTTGGTAAACCTAGAAAAATAGCCAGATGAACATGCCAAACTAGGCTAGTACAGTACTGAAAATAAAACATCCACATTTTGTTATAAGGTTAAACTTCTGAAACATAAAAGTATGTGTGAGCTCTAAAGAATTATGATGTCAAAGGTAAAAAAAATAAATTAAAAATTGAAATAAATATCTGATATAGTCTAGTAGTAAAACAGTCACACTTCCATATCGCATTTTCTGAGATACATAGAAGTAGGAAAGCAGCTGAGACCAACTAGTGTCACTGAAAACAAGCTATAATGTTAAAATATGGAATTGCTTTTGGCCAGACTAGCTAATATGAGTTATAAATTTGAATTCTGTTCCGTTATGCTTAGTGCTTGGAAATGTGGAATGACCCCACAACAATAAGAAATCTATACGAATTGAAAGCTCTATTTGCTTCATTGTGATTTAGCATTTTAAACCACTCAGGCAAGAGAAAGGCTGCATTAGGAGCAAATCAAGAGATTCATATTCAGAAGATAAGAAATAATACCATATCTGAGGTTGCTTTTATAATGTCAGTTCAGCTCAGCTGAGTCCCTTTCCAAGGAATGGGTCACTTAATGAGTGTTATTTTTCAGAAGACCTTTGTCTCACTCAGATGTAGGAATGGGTAGTTTGTGTTAAAGAAGATAATAAATTTGAGGAACATAATCCCTTATTTTTTGTAGAAATGAAATTAATGTAGTGTATAAGGTAGTACATGCAGATGAATTAAGGTGTCTTAACATTGTAAAGAATTCAATATCTCTCATTGTAAAATTCCAAGGTCATGCTGAAATATTTAATCAAAAATTAAACAAAAATGTCACTAATGCTGTTTTTCTCATTTCATATATCCCCTCTTAAATCCTTGCAGCTCAGTTTGGCACAGTTTCAAACTCTAACGGATGTATTTTAACATTATGTCATAGTCTGTATGTTCTGAAGTTATTCCAGCTACCTACAGTTAGAGGCCTCTGAGTTACAGGATACCTGCTATCCATCTAAACCAAAGTGACTGTAACCATTTGTCCTTTCCCTCTTTTACTGCACTTGAAACTTAATTTCAGGAATCTGTGTGCACTTTGAAAATATTAATTATTGTGAAAAATCAAGGCCAGGGTTTCTCAGTTTAGGCCATGTCATTCTCAGTACAATTTTATTGCACCATCCACACTTCTATCCCTATGGCTTCCATTTTTATTTACATATTAAAACAGGTTTAAATATGTGCCTTGATCAAGGTCAGTTGAAGATCAATGGCACTGCCAGGCACCACATCTAAATCTACAAATCCATACACAGTTCTTTAGTCACAGTAAAATTTTCTTTTCATCCACACTAGAATTCAGTTCTCAAAATACTACCTCCATAAAATTTTGTTTAGACTTGTAATTATTTTTTTAATTAAAATAGCGAGATGAATGCTTTTCTGATAGCTCCGTTTAGTGAAATGAAACACCGTTTCCTCTCTTGCTATCAGCAATACACATCTCAGCTGTATTCACTTCTCATTTGCAAGGCTTCTCTATAACAGCATTTTAAAAGATGTATATTTTACTTCAGATTTCCATTCTGTGTACCTTATCAGCCATAAGAAGAGCAACTTTGTTGTTGCACTTGTTCTCATTTCAGGGGCTCTGCCTGTGCAGCATCAAATTTATTGACTTTATTGATGGTACCCTATACTTCACATAGAAGTCTGAAGATCTAAGCTATCGTTCCAACCTCTAAATATTTTAAAATGAAATCTTTTAGCAAGTATTCTTCTATTCTACAATAATACATGCTCTATGAAACTTTTTTCTCTCACTAATACACCATCCAGTGACCCAGAATATTCTGGTCTAAGAGAGATGTTGGTCTGGAGCCATCTACTGGTTGTGCTGGTGGGCATTACACAGACATAAAAAATGATTTAACCACGTAATTCTGTCATAATTGTGAAAATAGCAGCCTATGTTATTAGATTAGTCACTGAAGTATCTGATGTTTCCTGTGTGATGGTTCTTGGGCTTTAAGATTAAATACTCAGTGGGCTTAATGTGGTTCTTAAAATAAAAGGTCAAAAATGTTTCTTAATTTAATTTTAAAACATGCAAGGGAGATGGATGGAGGACAAAAATGCTCTCATGTATCAGTAACACAGAAAAATATAGAATGAAATAATATTAATGTTTATTTAGATTTAGCAATTTAGTAAATTAATCTAGGTATTGAATTTTACTGGTGTGACAAACAGGATAAATAATTCCTATTGATTTATCTGGTACATGCTAAGATCTCACCCCCATTTCTATGTGTTGGTCTAAAATAGCCAAGGCTCATCAGGTGTAGTCTTCTTGGGATTAAAAAAGAAGTGTCAGTCAATTTTACAATGTTCTTCAAAGCTTTTTTATTAAAAATAAATTCAGACAAAAAAAGTTAGCAGATGAATAGAAGTTTGAGGCCTTTGAAACCACAAGTTCTAATAAACAAACTTTTAAGGTCTAGAAATAATCCAGCCAACTTACTTTAGAGACTGAAAGTACATTATCACATGATGCTGACAAGTGCGTATTTACTTATTTATGATAACACTGGTAAGTATTGTTTCTGTAATTTAGTTTTATTTCTGTTATTTCAATTGTACGTGCAGCCTTAATGGTGTCTTCAGGAGCAAGAAGGAGCATTTTATGTATTTTACCAATCTAAATGAGATTATTTGCATCTATTAAATATGTATATATTCATACACGTATACACACATATTTATGTATGTATACATATGTATATACATATGCAAACACACATTCCCATATACGTTATTCAACTCATGATCTACAATCTCAGTTAATGGAAATCTCCTATTGGCTGTCAGTTGCACTGGGATTAAAAATTTGCCATTATTCACATTTACTCTCATCATAACCATCAGCAGGAGAAACTTCCAGCAGTAGCTGCAAGTAGCAAGTAATTTTATCAAAAAATGAAAAATGCAATTTAAAATGCACGAAAGGAATATAAACAATAAGACTCCCCAGCATAAACAAAGAAGCATAAAAATATTGCATATTTGGAGACCAGACTATAGGAGCTAAAACTAAGAACAATGACATGGCCACCATCACAAACGGAACTGGTAGAAACACCTGCAAGAGAAAAAATATACATATTAGGAAATTGCTGACCAACCATAGTTTAATATATAATTCATTAAAGTAATAACACATTCTTTGCCACTCCATAGTACCACTTGTGTTGCTTCAGTCTCACCCCAGGAGGGACTTATCTGACATAAAATTGTCTACGGCTTTTGTTCAGGCTCCTTCTGTCATTCATTAAGGTAGATAAGCAGCACCTGAAAAGCATTCCCCCCCATAAGACTATGGACACCTAAAATAAACCCAGCATTGGGTACTTATAGGAAGCTTTCACAATTGATGCTAATTAATTTCACATCTCCAGCCTAGTTTTCTGACAGATTGAAATGAAATCAGACCTGATCCTAATGGCTGTGGTTGGGTGAAGAAAGATGAGAATATACAAAGGCCTCCTAAACCCACAACTGCCAGCCTGGATCCCACATGGTTCCTGCCATTGGTCTGCAAGAATATGGTTTCCTGTTCCTCATTTGCACGTCTCCCCAGTTCTGTGCATATTTGTCTCTTGTTTTCAGGTAAACTCTCTGGGTCAACGACCATCTGTTTTTTTTACCTTTTCCCTACAGTACAAAGCAGAGTTGTCCCTGACCACGAGTAAGGTTCTAACCATTGTGCCTTCTACTTATATTCCTGTAGTGACTACCAACATTTGTCTTGCATTTGTTCCATAACTTTTGCATGATACCCATGACTCAAAAAAGCCATAAGAATATTTGATAACTTATTTCCAATTACTTTGTATGGTCGATGTAGGTTAGGTTCCCGGTATCGAAGTACAATCAGGCTTGCACAAGTCAATCCAATCATAAGCCAGGCCGAAAATCCAAAGTAATTTGTTAACATAATAAGGTCAGAGGGGATTATAAAAATGGATGCAATGGTGGTTGAAAAAATCATGGCTGGCGCTGGAGTACAAGTATGGACATTAAGCATGGATATTAAAACAGGTAAATGTCCTGACTGACTTCCAGCATAGCTTAATCGACCTAATGTGAACATGCTGCTGTTGAGAGCACCAAATATTGAGACAGCAACGAAGAGAGGAATGATCCAGGCAACGGAGGGGATCACTCGATCAGCCCAAGTTACTGCCACAGCAACTGCAAGAAAACAAAGCATCAGTAGTGGTGTAGGTACCATGTTCTGAATTTCCACCAGACTCAGCAGAAAGGAATTTTTAAATGCATGAAATACCTATTACTTATCAGGTACATGTTTTTTGTTGTTTTTGTTGTTGTTTTTCTGTTTGTTTCTTTGTTTTTTGGAATAATCAAATGAGTCTAATCTAATTCTACAAGTACTGTATTCAGAAGCCAAAAAAGTTTCATGGACTAGGTAGCAGCAAGGTCATCTGTCCACCACAAAAGTTGCTGGGTGAAGCCATGATGGCCAACAGGAGGCCATGGACTGACCACCCTGTAAGCAGTATGGCTGCATCTCAGCATCATGAGTAACTAATGTAAACACATGATCAGGGCTCTCTGAGTAAAGAAAATGAAGGTATTAGTCTCCTGCATGACCACAGTGGTGATATGACCTCCTGTTAAGAGGAAACTGCCAACACAACTGTATATATGTACACAGACAGGTCAGAAAGCATGTTATTAATCTGATTTTGCTTTGGGTAGAACTGAGAAATGTGAAAGATTATTGCCTAACAAGTGACTGTCCATATTTCTCGGGAATTGGCGATGACTCGTATTATAATGAGGACTCATATTTACCAGGCCTATAACTGAGTGCAGTGAGGAATATATATGTCTCACAGTGATTCACACAGCATAAAACTCCTCAGATTAGGGAAGAAGAAAACAAGAAAAAATGTAATGAACAATCAAGAACTGTACAGCTATGTCAGAAATGAGAGCTACCATTTTAAAGCCATCTCATATGATGTAAATAAGCTCCACTCTGCTGGCATTTTAAGGAACTCCTTGTGCCAGCCAGGCAGCTGCTCACTGATGTTCTGGTATTCACTGCTGCTTTCCTGCCAGAATGGATCTCTTAACCGTCTGTATCTCTCCCAGCAGTTAGCCTGATGGTGGGCAGCCGACAATAAGGGGCTGCTGAGTGACAGCTACACCATCATTTATGTTACTGAGCTGTTTTCACAGGAAAAAATAGAAAGAAAAAAAGAAAGAAACAAACAAACAAAAGAACTGATTATTTAAATGCGGTTTGGCTTTGTCACTCCTGGACAAGGCAAGGTCTGACAGTTCAGCCTCATTAGGCCGCAGTTTTAAAAAGTGCTGCTTGGACAATCAAAGAGAAATACAGCTCCTCTTGGCCCTTTTTATACACAACTTATTGATACAGCATCTGAGAGAAGCTTTACAGATATTGCACTTCTGCACAGGGTCTTCCAAGAAATGAGAACACTTATCATGAATAACCTCTCTTCAACCCCAAATGGCTATACTTTCCTGTCCATAGCATTTTCTCTATTACTTATTATTGCAGGTAACTTGGAAAGATTATTTGTTCTCATCCTAAACAGTAGGACGTCAGCCTTAAATACTGTGACATAGGGAAGGAAGGAGGAGAGAGGATTAAAACTATAGGAAAATTAAATTCTTACCTATATCAAACAAGGACCCAATCATCAATTCATTTCCATGTTTTAGTGCACTTCAGATTTCTTTTTAGCCGGTATAGATATAAGCCAAAATTCTGATACCAACTATCATCTCTCTGTATTCAGTCCAATCGATATCATGCAGTAAAATTAAACCACAGTCCTCTTTTAAAACTTGGACTGAAACTCACACTTCCCAGTTGTGGAGTTAGGTGAGCACAAGTGATCCAACATCAAACAGGTATGCTAATGGACCTCACTTTTCTAACAGAAATATAAAACTCATACCTGAGGAGACAATTTCCTTTGGTGTGAGGACAGTCAGATATGAAATGTTTACCAGTAAGTAAAACACAATTACTGCAGGAACAGCAGTCATCACAGTTAAAGGGATATTTCTGCTGGGATTTTTCATCTCTTCTGAAAACACAAATAAATAATAATAAAATAAATCAAGCAGTGTTTCTGCAAGTGTGCTCCAGTCATGAATATGCACAGAGGTTGATGTGTCTGACAAAAATCGTGCCCTAGCCCCTAATCAAACCACACTGCTCATGTGTTCCTCCAGTAGTTTTCAAATAATTTATCATCAAAGAATCCTCAATGAAGTATTCAGAACTTTTTTTTTCCTTTGTCTTTTTTTTAACTATCAGGTGTCTTGGGAGAAGAGAGACCTGACAGCCTGATAAAAAATGACAAAGGACTGATAAATTTTCTCTGATTTGATTAAACAAAAATATGGCTGTACATTAGAATACTGATTTAGTAATAAATATCCAAGTAGCCACACTTTTAAATCTAAAGATTGAATGTGAGGCTGTAAAGGCAGTCTTTCATCACCTCAGGTGCCCTGATTCTTACATAGAATCAAAGAATGGTTTGCGCTGAACGGACCTTTAAGAACATCCAGTTCCAAGTCCCTGCTATAGGCAGGGACACCTCCCTCTAGACCAGGTTGCTCAAAGCCCCATCCAGCCTGGCCTTGAATGCCACCAGGGAAGGGCATCCACAACAACTCTGCTGGACAACCTGTTCCAGTGTCTTGTTACCCTCACAGTAAAGAAATTCTTCCTAACATCCAGTCTAAATCCACCCTCTTCCAGTTTAAACTCTCTAAGCCTGTCCTTGTAACCAGCCCTCTGACCATCATTCTGAGTTTATTTTCCTATTCCTGCCCAAAACATTTCTCTTCGCTCCTACATCAGGAGATTCAGAAAACATAATGCGAAAGAATGAAGGTATTGACAGAGAAGCAGTAATGAAGTGGCTTTTAAAAAGGGCAGTTGCCAGCTGGATTCTGACATTATCATTTCCATGACAAAACAGGTGCAGGAGAAGTGTTTAGTGCTAAACCTGGTACGTTAGCTTACAACTACTCTTATCAGTATCGATATAGGCTGGTGAGGGAGGGTGAATCATTTTTCTCTCCAAATACTATCTCTGCCTTTTGCATCAGCTTTGAGCCTGCCCTATTCTGGGGTGCAGTGCACAGACTGCAGAAGGATAGAATGAGCACAACAGGGAAATGCAGATACAGTTTATTGCAGAAATGGGGATTTATTTAAAATGGAAGAAATAAACTTTGTAATTTTGAGCACAAAAGGAGACAATCTCTGAAATAGCTGATTTAAATTTGCCTTTCCATTTGCTTCATTGCTAGTTACAGTCCCAACATCCAGCTGGCATGGGATCCCTTAGCTGAGGCTCACAAGAATGAAAGTTATTGTTGAAGAATAGGAAACCCAGTTCAGTGAAGGTCTATAGCATGCTTGCATCTGTCTAAACAGCTGTGCTACCCTCTGTATTGCATTTATCTCTAGCGTACTGCAATTGTTACTTGTGGTAACTGATCAGAAAACAGTACTTTGTGAATAATTTTGTATGTCCTTGGGTTTACAAAGCTAAATTCTTGCCTTTAAGAGAATCCTAAGATTTCAAAAAATATATTTTCTGATTTTTTACCACCTTTTTTATGATGGCATATTCTAGATGCAGGATTAGAGGAATTTTAATAGTAAGTTGTTTTTTTAAATATTAACCCAATTTTCACACTGTTCTTACCATTGAACTTTGTGTTACACATTTCACACATTGGGTTTATTTAATGTTTAATGTTTTACATGTGGAGGTCAATGGATGAGTAAGGTTAAAGATACAACAGCACCATCCATTTGCTTACAACTTAACTCCATAAATCTAATAATATTATAAAACACTGTTCACTCAACCCATTGTGAATACATAGCTAACTATGAGCATTAACTCTTTGCAATTTTCATGAAAAAAAAAGCTGTTTATTACTGTTACCTATCACCAGATATAGAACAGGATAAGTAAATTAATATTCTAAAAGATTTTGCATGTTTAAAATTGGATATATCATAAGATTTATACCACTTCCCTTACATTCTTCTTCAGTGTCTGTTCTGAAGGAGCTATCATAGACAGGCTATACTATATATCCTTTCAAACTGATATGTTTTAATAAAATTCAGTATGAATTTGTTCACGTACAAATCGGAGAAGGTAGTGTATATTTACATACAAATTAGTCAATCACCTCTTTGGATTTGGTCTTATTGAGCAAATAGGCTGGCAAAAATATCTTAATTTAAGCATGCTTTAGTAAAGATGTACCAACATTGGAATTTTTTAAGATGTGAAAAATTCAATTTACACATTAGATTTTAAATAAATCTCTTGAATTTCTCTTGTAGTCCTATATAAATGTTAATCTCATTTTGGAGACTGCAGAAGAAGCAAGGAACATCCATACAGAAGAGCAACATCTCTTTTACCAGTGCTATCAAACGCAAGACCAGTGGATAGTTTGTACCTCAAAAATGTTCATAAACCCATGAAGGACAGACAAGTTCTTCTAACACTAGCTGAGGAATGTTAAGAATTGCTATCACAGAATAAAATATAAAGAGCAAGATACCTGCCATATAATTGAGGGACCACCAACCACCATATGCATACAGTCCTTGGAAGAATGCTTCAGCGATCTGCGATGCGTTGGGCATCTCTGAGCCAAACATGTCCTCAAACCTGGCCAGATTCTCCTTCCTTCCACCAACGAGCAGAACTATGCCACCGACAGCAATTACAGACAACGCCACCATCTTCAGGAGGGTGAACACCGTCTGCACCCATGCAGCCACTTTGACACTGCGTCCATTCAGAATCCCCAGTGACCAGAGGACAGCCAAAGCCAAGCATTTCTTCAGTACTTCTGGTGCAGGGCAAATGCTGTAGAAGGGCTGGGTGACATATTCAGCGAATAGCAAAGCTCGGGCAGCATTTGATGCTGGCTTGGTAAACGTTGATGTCCAGATGAACACAAACGCAGGTACGGATCCAATGCCTCTTTTAATATGACTGTATTCCCCTCCAGAAAATGGCAGAGCAGTGCCCAGCTCTGCGTAGCAGAGGGAGCCCATAAGAGAGACTAGTCCAGAAGCAGTCCAGATTGTTAATGCAACGCCAACATTAAGCAGGGAATGCTTTAACACTCCTGTGGGAGACACAAAGATCCCTGCCCCAACTATTGTGCCGATAATAAAACTTACCCCATCAAAACAACCTATTCTTCGTTTGAGTTGCATCTGGGTTTTTTCTTTCACTTTTGCATCTTTGGGATCATTGCTCTTTCCTCTTCCCATATTTTTTTCTTCTATTTCACAGCAGATTCTATGGCTTCAGTGTCTAGATGACAAGCACTTTCCTCTCACTTCGCTCTTAGGTGATCGTCATGGCCCTACTTGACAGTGAAATGTTATGGGAAACCTGGCTTAATCATTCAGAAAAGAGAGCATACTTTGGGTTTGGCAGTCTCGCATGTGAAGATGATTAACTGGTTACCTCAAGGAATGCTAGTAAATCATGGACATGTTGATTTAATATGTACTTCAGAAATCTGGTCTGGGAATACCTTTAAAGAAATCGGCATAACAAATAATACACAGTAAATGCTTTTCATTTCTCTGTTGATTTCCACCAAGAAATTCCCAGACAGTTTTGATCTGTCATCAGAAACAACACTGTGAGATATGTAAATGTTATCTCTGTATGAGAACTATGGAAAAGGGGGAATGGGAAGGCATGGCAGCATGAGGAAAAAGTTCTATGCTATGGACAGTGAAAGGGATATGAGTTGATCAGGCAGATACGTTTTTCCACGATCAGTATATAAAAAGGACAGTGATCAGCAGTGAACGGTGTGTTCTGCTGAATCCATAGCATATATCAGGCCTTTGGAACAAACAATGAAGGTTGAAAATTCCCACTAGTTTGGTGTGTGCCTTTTAAGGTATGGCCACTGATTTTTCTTAGCATTTTACAAGCTGTGGCATGTTTTATGTTCATAATATGGAAAAACAGCTTCTCTTCAATCAGATGTGAGCATAGATGTTTGTCCCTTAGGCTTTTCAGGGAATGTAGAGAAAAATAAGAAGAAAGTGAGAAAGTGAGAAATAATAGCACATACCTAAAGGGCTGTTAAGAAGCAGTACCAAGACTACGAGCTACAAAACTAACTTTTTGCCAGTCAATTTGCAGAATTCAAGAAGTCAAAACTCAGTAACACACTGAACAAAACTCATGGCTTTTGTATGGACCATCCTGAAATACAGAGTGGTTCAGATTGGTCTGGACATTTGCTGAAGTACGAAATAAATATTTCTGAAATACTAGGTTATCTAATATGCCATCATGTAAAAGACCTCCAGTTAAAACAGGAACGGACATAAAGTTATTTTTTAATTTGTCCAGTCACTTCTTCTAGGTGCTTAAACAATATTTCATATCTTTTTTTTTTTTTCTTAGTTGGTCAATATAGTCATCATTAACTGCAGATCTCCATAGAAATTTACTACATGCTTTAAAAAATGGTCAGACTTGTTACATCAGAACAGCTCACAGTGCACTTGATCTAAGAATCATAGAAACTACTCTGAAACAAGCCTGGGAACTAAAACACACAGAGAAGCCAGAGAAGGAGTAAAGGTATTACACTCACTGAGACCACCACCTTCCACTGCAACTGTGCATACTCTGCATTTCCTCAAATCAGGTCAGGCATCTAGAAAGAGACCATGGATTTAGGTTCCACACCAAGATTAAAAAAAAAAAAGACAAAACTGAGAAGTAACGTAAGTGCCCAAACATAAGCCCTGAGACGTATTTTAGATGCTTTTGCCTCAGGATATCTTCACAGATTTTAAGAATATGCCAAAAGATTTACAAGATTTTAATCCTCTGGAGTGCCAGCTAGAGGTTAGATTGAGCATCTAAAACAGCATTAGCTGTCTTCTGTAGGCAATCAAATACCATTTCGATGAGCAACACTGAAAAGCTCATTAAAGTCACCATCAGAAACTATGCAGCACAGTCAGTGACAGGATCCACAGCTCAGAACATCATTTAACAAAAAGACCATTCTTCCACCTTCTGCAAATCACTGTACCATTCATTATATTTGCACTTCTGAGTAGAGGTCAAGTCTTACAGGCTACAGAAATTCTAGCTATAAATTTTTGCACGCATTTTAAATTACATTTACATTTATTCAATGTATAAACTGCAATAAGTTTTTAAGCTCACAAATTCATTATTATGAATAATTCATAACGATTCAAAGTATTTATTCTCCTGTATTCAAGAGCTAAAAATTAAGTACAAAACATGGTTTTAGATGGCTAAAATATGTAATTTTCTGTTCCATTTTGGTCCCTTTTTCAATTCAACTTCCCTGTGAAAGCACAAACATTTTCTAATACACACCAATGCTCAAATTCTTTATTTTGGACATTCTACTACATACAGCTGGAATGAGATCACTATTTTAAAAACAAATACATACTACGTTTAATTGAAACTTAACTACAGATGAAACTGACTTTGTTATATTGTTCAGCCTAAAGTACATTAATTTCTAGTAAAATAGAGGCATTTTCAAAATCACCCAGAAGCAGATTAATTAGGATTTGTTACTCCTTACAAAGCTGACTGATTTCAGGAAATCCTACTGAGATTATTACCTCCTTGTGTGTGCTTTCTGCCTAGCTCAGATAAACAGTTCTAGAATTGAGTAGAATGCATTTGAGATTTATGCAAAGCATGCTTTTCATTTTGGTTTGCTGTTGCCAGAGTAGAAGAAGGTAAGTAAGAGCAGAGATAATGAAAATATTCCTACAAACCTAACATAAGCTGAAGCTCTCAAAATAGTATATTCACAGGAGCATTACCAGGGCAGAACCCGGTGAAACACAGATGGCTGTGCAACAACAGGTATTTTCCAGACAAACTGCTTTTTTCTTTCTTTCTTTCCTTTTTTTTTTTTCCCCAGTGTATAATGGCAGAGTATTGCAAAGCACATCATTAATATTCATTTTCAAGGCTTTCTGCAACATGTTCAACTTCTGAGACAAACTGACACAACTTATATAATTATTTCAAGGTCACATATGCCAGTGTCTTCTGCCTCACATGTAACTATGTATGCCTCATAAGATTCACTCTGATGATACTATCCACAGACTCAACCACTGAATATAAGGCAAAGATAAATTATTAAAATAACCTAAGCTTGAGATTTCCCCAGCACTTGGAGAAGGCTAAAAGGTTATATCATCATCAAAATAAAATGCCTTAGGACTACAACTTTTTTACTCAACAGGGAATTTTTGTGCATGCCAACTAAAGAATTCTCTTAGATGAAAAAGTTAAGACAAGAGAATGCTATATGACAATTAAGGTCGATCCTGAAACTTCATTTGTTCTAGTTCTCCAAGTATTGAGGATTTTCCTCCTTAATTTTCTAACCTTCCAAATTCTTTTAGTCTTCAATTTCAAGGTTTTCATTGTCATGAACATTAGCACCTGACATGACTGATCTCTTTTAATCACTGTAGTTTCTTTAGATTTAAGAAAAAAAACAATACAGGAGAGTAATGGAAGAATACTTCTGCTGCCTAGAATGGATATGAATTATCTCCTAATTGTAATTAACTGGATTTCCGTGTACTTGGATAAGGAGCCCTTAATCATCTCGCAAGAACGTTGTATGTGTACTCACTAGGTCTTTCCTACTATTCACTCACTGATTAGATGAACCAAAAAGAAGCCCATCTATCTAAACAACACAAGATTTTAAAATATTTATTTAGATCCTTTCCAATTATCTTCTCAGCATTTCTAGCACTGTATTGATTTAGTTCTGCATCTTCCTAAATCCTTTACGAGAAAAAGACAGAGCAAAAATTAGAAGCTGATTCATCTTGCAAACTTTCAGTAAATGTTCGTCTGTATTTTCTCTGAAGAAGCTGCTGACATTCTGCAAGGATAAAGATACAGAAGCACAAAGCAAAATCTGAAGAGAGTTTCAAGGAAAAAAAAAAAAAAAGGAAGCATATTTAATATCACTTGGCATAAGTCCACAAGTGATCTGTTGTATTTAATATAAATGACAAATTTTATTTATAACCTTCCTTCTTTTTTTCCTCTTCTTTAGCTCACCTGTTGTGGAGAACATCATTTTAAAGGAGTTTTCTTTGTCTTGCCATCTGGAAGGTGCTCAACAGCTATTCAAGGATTCTAAGTCACATTAGATAGACACCAGTTTACCGCCTGCTGCACAGGATTCCATGACGTATTCACAATCTATTTTCTTTAGATTGTACCTTTAGACACATAAAAATCTACTTCCTTAACATGATCTTTTTTCCTCATTTTCTATCAAAATGTTTGTACTTCTGTCTTTTACTGAAAGTCATACAAATCTGTTTGCTTCACTGGCATATTATTCCACTTTTGTTACCAAGTAAGAAAGAAACCCCATATAACATTAGCTGAACACAGCAAAACCCACTGTTTTGTGGAATTGTTTGAACTGTTTGTAATTTCATCCAACACAAATTTTCATGCTAGATATACAGTTTATTTATCACAAGTATTTCCTTATCTTTATCAGAATACCAGTACAGATGTGTTTGCACAAGGTGCTACAAACAAACTAAGCTGTAAAGCGTGGAGAAAAGTGCAGTGAATTTTTTTGCATTGACAAATATTAGTAACTGCTGGCTGGTGAGTATAGCCAAGAATAGCACTGAAGTGATTGAGGCGCTGGAACGTGTTTAAAGAAGGACAACGAGGCTGGTGAGGGGTCTGGAGCACAGCCTTTATGGGGAGAGGCTGAAGGAGCTGGGAATGTTCACCCTGGAGGAGGCTCAGGAGAGACGTTATTGCTCTCTATGACTTCCTGAAGGGGGGTTGTGGTGAGCTGGGGTTTGGCCTCTTCTCTCGTGTGATTAGTGATAGGACAAGAGGGAATGGCTTCAAACTGCGCCAAAGGAGATTCAGGCTGGACATTAGGAAATACTTCTCTGAAAGAGCGGTCAGGCACTGGAATGGGCTGCCCAGGGAGGTGGTGGAGTCACCGACCCTGGGGGTGTCCAAGGAACGTTTGGATGTTGTGTTGTGGGACATGGTTTAGTGGCAGATATGGGTGACAGGTGAACGGTTGGACTGGATGATCTTATAGCTCGTTTCCAACCTCGGTGACTCTATGATCCGATTAAGTGCTCAAACATAAGCCCGCCTTCCCCTCTCCTGGGGGCGCGTCGTACCCGCGGCGGGCGGTACTTCCTGCTTTACGGCAGGACTGTCGCAACGCGCTTAGCGTCGCCGTTGGGAGCGGAGGGAAGTTTGAAGCGCGGCGGTGTGATGGCGGGGCAGGGCGGCGGCGGGCCCGGGGAGCTCACCCTCGTGGATAAGGGCGTGAGGAGGTGAGCAGCGTTCCTCGGGGGCGGGAGGGGATCGGGAGCAGGGGAGAGGGGAGAGGGGTTGGGCCGGGGCTGCACATCCCTGCTTGTTGATGGCGTTGCCTCTGCTCCGCAGCTTGCTGGACGTGTCGCTGAGCTCGGACCTGCACACGCTCAATATGCACTGCAACCGCATCGCCAGGATCGAGGGGCTCGGCCACCTGCGGAACTTGCAGCGCTTGGACTTGTCCTCCAACCAAATCCGCCGGATGGAGGGGCTGAGTGCCCTGGAGAACCTGCGGAGCCTGAACTTGTCCTGCAACCTGATAACGGCGGTGGAGGGTCTGCGATGCTTATTTCTGCCCGGTTCTCAGCGAATGAGGCTCAATGGGTTAAAGCTTCTTTCCGGAATTATGCCTGTAATGAGGCCATACTGAGGGAAAACAAACTGCTGGCTGTAGCGTGTGCGTTTTCAAACACACACTTGAGCTCTTTAAAGTTTGTCACAGTGAGGTGCTGTAACTTCAAGAAAAAAACTGCGTTTATGGCTTTTTTTTCTTTATAGTGTAATCATAGTTGATTATAATTGGTAACTGTTATTTCAGTAGGCATACATAATGTGTAAATCTCAGTTTGACAAAGCAGAGCGTTCTGCAAACTTTACTGTCTCTTTTTCCCTCACTTTGTTTAGGACTGGAAAAGCTCTTTAATTTAACCACGCTGAATTTGTCATATAATCATATACACGATCTCTCTGGTAAGTGACTTCGGCGTGTGCAGAGCAATAAAAAGCTTTCGCCTCACTTCCTTTAAAAAAAAAGTCAAATTTGGTTTCAGAAGTTTCTGTCAGTTTGGTCAGTTGAGTGAGCAGTGCTGCTAAAGGTGGACACTGCTGCTGCTCTCAGCTCTTGTCTTTGATCATGGTTTGTTCTTAACTGGCATTCATTAGTCTGTACTTGGTAATGCTGAGCTTCATCTCTGTGAACTTGACCGTGTAACCAGTGATCTGGAGGTGCTGGTATTTAGCTGCATGGGAATGGGGGTAAATATTCATCAGCTGCAGACACTGCAGGCAAGCAGTGAGTTTGCATGACTGTAACTGCCTAGAGGTCCTGATCTGGGTAGGTAAGAACCATCTAGAAAAATGTGTTATTTTGTTTGTTTGTTTGTTTACAAAAAGGGCTAGGATACATTTTTCTCATATGTCCATTCTGTGGTAATCTGACTGAAGTGAATCTGGAAGCTCAGCAATTGCAGCTACTAATGTGATGAACGAATGTCATTTTGATTACTTCATGTTCTTCACTTGAATCTTAAGTATTGTGTATGAAGAAAGGGGAGCTTTTTCCTTTCATCTTCCCATTTTCTATGAAAGGAATTTCCCACTTCATAAAGTTCACTAGTCAACTGTAGAGGTATGCTAGTACTATAAGCACAAAGTTTAGGCAAATCTTAGCATTATTTCTATACTGAACTGCCTGCTCTGTTTACACAGGAGTACAGTAAACACTTCAACTTAAATTCTAAAGTGAAAAGTGCAGTGCTTTTGTAAGATGCTTCCAAAAGATTAACATCTTTTCATTCAATAGCACAAAAATACAACTGTGGTTACAATGTGGGAGATCTCTTCTAAACCTTTTGCTGAAGAGGTCGGTCACTGTTTCTAAAATGTCAAGTTACAGAATGCAGAGAGTTTGTTATAGAAAACTGAGAAGAATCACTGCAGAAATCATTGTTCAGTATTTTCTCTTAAATTTTCAGGATTGCAGTGTCTTCATGGAACCCGACATAAGATTAGCTGTATTGACCTTCGTAGCAACTGCATAAACAGTATTAATCATTTACTGCAGTGTACAAAGGGGCTGCAGTGCTTGACTGATTTGACATTGGAAAAGTATGGAAAGGCCAATCCAGTCTGTTATGCTGCAGGTATGTATGTTATGCCAGCTAGAAAATTGGTGCTTTCTTAATCAGTAATTTCCTTTTAACTATTGGCTGGGTTCTGAAGCTTACAAATTCATTCATAAACTGTCCAGCTTTTAGAAATCTGAATTCTAACGAATTGAATTTGTTTTCCATAGTGAAATCTTTTATTTATTTCTCTGAGCATGTTCTTGAAGTTGTAAATCTTGTTTGCATTTGTAAGGTTCAACTTTTCACATGTTATTTTAGGTTAAGGCAGGAAATGGACAAAGAGCGAATTGCAGCAAGAGGAAGATCAGTAATAAGCACTATTAGCCTTTCTTCCTTTTCCCACAGCATCAGTAAGCAGTGACAGATAGACACCGAGGTACTACATGTAAGATGCTAATGACATTAGCATTTTCATTCACTGAAAAAGGGTGAAATTATCCAAGTCCTTTTAGAACTTTCCTTTCGCTATATTTGCCTTGTACTTCTGCCAGCTATTTTGCTGCATTAGGTCTATATTAAAAAGCATATGGCAGTTGCAAAGACAACTAATGATGATGGGGAGATCCCAGTGTAGACCAGAACTATGCAGGCAGCTTCCTAGTTCATTTATCTTCATATGTTTTCTGTTGAAATCCTTTACAGGCAGGGAATGGCAGGACTCTTGTAGATTACTCACTATTTTTACAGTGAATAACTTAAGATGACAAGTTACCTACAATACACTAGATGGCTTTTTTCTTTTTATTTTGTAGAGATTAATTTAAATTTGCTCTTTTCCTTAAGGTTATAGAGAAACTGTTCTTCAGGCCTTGCCCCAGCTGGCAGTTCTAGATGGAAGAGATATTCATGGTGAACCAATAGAGTCAGCAGAAGGAAACTCTTTAAATTTGCAATGTCTAGAAGATATTTTGAACTACTTAGTTTCGTCTGGGTCCCCTTCATCCAAAGATCAGGTGCCATAGTTTGTGTATACTGATTTTAAACTTAAGAGATTTTTGCTGGGATTTTGGGGTTTTTTTGTTTGTTTTGCTTTTTTTTTTATATTGTATGTAACTCAGAGCTTACAGAGCTTACTTTTTGTTTTGCTAGAACACCTTACCATTGGTGACACCACATATTGACCAGGCTTTAGCTTATTTTCGGCAGCGTACAAAAGTACCAGTACAAAGTTCTGTCAGTTCCTCTACAGAGCACGTTTCATCTTCAGAACCAGAGAAGTCCATACTTGATAAAATACAGAGTGAGATGAGGATTCAAAAATTAGAAGATCAAATTTCACAAATACTGCAGAAGGTGATTTTTTTTTTCATTATATTGGTACATATGTTCTGACTTCATACTAATGTGCATTTAGTAATTTTGAAAAGCTAAGAAGGATATTTAAAATGCTTTAAAACTGGCGATTGCACTTTGATTCATAAGTTTCATATTGACTGAAAACTGTGCCATATATGTCTATAAAGGCTATCTGATCATATATTAGATAGAGAATTATTTTCTGATCATTTGTTTTTTACTCTGAAGCCATCAATATGTGTAACTGAACCAGAGCAAAGTATGAAATGCAGCAGAGTTGGTAGAAGTTAATTTTGCTAAGTAGTAGGTTAGGTTGCTCTGGTACATTTGCCAGATATGTTTTTCTGTGTTTTAATAACCACTTATTGTGTACCTTGGAAACATGACATTTTTTTAAGTGCTGGATGTTTTATGTTTTGCACCAATCTTCCCTCTATGCCTAATGAATAATTTTTTTAGTAAACTTCAGATATTTCAGAAAGTTACAGTTATATATTCTCAAGCATGCAGTTCTGTTTTGTTTATATTATCTTTATAATACTGAATTATTTTTCCAAGGAGGGAAAGGGGTAGCTTGGAAACTGCTGTGTACTTCTCTATGAAAAATATATTTCAAGTCTTCCCAAAGATAGTACCTTGATAAGTGTTGGAAATGTGCTAATTAGAACTGTAAAATATACAGATAGAACTTCAATCTGTTCTTAGGTATCTGATGCCTCAAGAAGGGAAGCCCCTCCAAATGTTCTTAAAGCTAAAAGAGACACTGATCCAACTTCTGAGAGTGAGCATGAGACTGAGAAGGAGAGCAGCAAAAAAGCTGTGAAAAGAAGCAAGATCCCTACTTACCATAGAACTACTTTATCTGCTAGACGTCACTTGAATCATCCTAAGACCAAGATAACTGACAGGTTATGTCCATGTTTATCATGTAAATAAAAATGAATGAAGCTGAATGTTGTTGAATTAAACCTAGTTTGTACTGAAGCGTTTTATGAATGTGATAGGTTGAGTAAACTTGAGCTAATACTCTGAAAGTTACAAGCTACTATGGCTTTATAACAAAACTATTGATTAGCAAAGCAACTGTCAAATTTCTGGAGTTTATTCATAGGCTTGGGGCAGAGTGGGAGAAAATGACATTTTTGTTAGCTGACCTGCTGATGATGTTTAATATATAAGCCCTCTTTTTTTCTTGCATAAACTCCTGCGTCCTCATTTTTTTTATTGTTTCAGTGTTTATGCGCCTTGCGTTTTGAAATGGTGCCTTTATAAAATGCAGAAACATTATCTACATATTATTTAACCTCTTGAAGTTTATTCATCAGTTACTTGATCATTTACCTATATGAACATCTACTATACTTAGGTGAAAAGGAACTCAATCGTAGCAGCATACTTATTCATCTTTCTCTTCAATTATAGAGACAGAATTTTTCACTATAGAAATGCATCACTGCATGAGTCACATTTTTAAAAAATCTTTAAAAAATGTCAAAACAGTTGTCAAAAGTATAGCTGTTCTTTGTGCTGGCACTGAGGCTGCTGTAGCAACAAGTCTGAATATATAGTAAATATCAGAAGCGTGGGACAAATTATGATAAAAACTAAACCATTAGATTATTTAGTTTTCGCTGCTCTACAGCTGCTCTGCCTCTCTAAAATTGTTTCATATCTATCTGATCAAAAGATGTTTTTCTAATAGTGTCTACTAGTACTACATGTTTTTACAGCTGAAGATTTGAATTTAGCTGTTTGCTTCTAGACCTGCTTATAGATTATTTTCTAGGTGGCTTTGAATTCTCTATGATTCAACCTCTATACTTTTACAGGACAAGCCTTAACAACTCTTTATCTGAATCCTCGATACTTCTTATGGTGGCATTTGAAAAGGTGTTAAAACTCTGCATGTTCTTAAATACGCCTTGTTTTTCTGCCATTGAAGGGAAGAGAAGAGTTCCTCAAAACGTTTGCCTTCCTATCAGAGGAACTCTCACCTCAATTCATCATCAGATACTCCCAATTTGGAAGTAGTGGGAACAAGAGCTGAAGTATTAATTGGAAGACAGAGCAATATGGGAAAAATGGATGAAATGAATTCAAATGCGACGGAAGAATCCACATACAGAGTATGTTCTGCAACATTTTGAATGTCTTCCCCTGCAGTCAAGTGTCTCTTGGTGAAACTCTCAAATTACAGATGTCAAAAATAATGGCATTTAGATAGGATAAAAATAGTTTTGTGTGGTGTCAATTGAAAGATAATGTTTTGTTTTACTTTTATGGGGGGCTTTGGCCTGATCACTTAACTGTGAGTTCGAGAAGGACCAAGTAATCTTTTTCTACAATTATGAATATTGTCATTTTTAGCTACGTATGAATATTTCCACATAAGTTGATGCTTACTGTGTTCTTACTCAGGCACTGATTCAGGAACTTGATCAGGAAAAAGAAAGAAGGTGGAAAGCAGAACAAGCAGAGAAGAAATTAGTAGAACATATCAAAGAATTACAGAAACATGCAAAAGAAGAAAAGAATATTCAGAGTATGGCTGTATACACTACGGAGAGGTAGGGACCCACTCTGGCAATGCCCAATCTCGTTTGATCTCAGAAGCTAAGCAGGGTTGGGCCTGGTTAGTACTTGGATGGGATGCTGTAGTATCTTTTTTTTCTTATTATTTCAATTTATTGGCTGAGGAGAAGAGAATAGCTTTAAAAAGTATGCGTGGAAAATGACACTTCAGAAAGTATTGTTTGAACTTCTCTCATTACTACTTAGTAAAATTCCTTTCAGAAGCACTGCTTTAAATCCAGTACAGGTCAGTCAAAGAATCACAGATTTGTAGGGGATCTCTAGAGATCGAGTCCAACTGCCCTGCCAAAGCAGCTCCCTAGACCAGGTTGCACAGAATATCACTGCTTGTTTGAAAATGCATAGGGAAACAAGAATATCTGTCAGTGCTTAGTATCCTATTCTTCCTCTTTGTATCTCAGAATAGTATCAGTGTGCCACTTAACTCTGGTTCTAGCCTGTTGCTTTCCAAACAATCACTGTTTTGATTGATCTTTCTCTTTCAGAGAAAGCTGAGACACTAGTAAGCGTATCTCACCTCATGTTATGCTTCCAGTTCCTAAGCTTTTTTTTCCACTTGTCAGTGTAGCTGGCTTTTTTCCTGTGTGAACAAAGATGTTTCTGGCAGGCCTGAGTAGCATATCTTTGCATAGACTGCCATCCTAATCTTTGCAAGTTCTAGACAGCTTCTTTCTGTTTTTCATAAGTTTTCCTTCTAATGTAGTTGTTGATGAGTAACACTTTGTTCAGAGGTGTGTTCTGTTCATCTTTCTTAATTGCATATTGATACTATAGGTACAATTTTCATATACAGCAAATTTATACTTGAAATATAGTTTCTTTAAAGACTTTTTTATGAGGTTGTAGTCACCTTTTTTTTTTTTTCTTTCAAAATGAATGTGAAGATAGTTGTGCTATGTATAGCTTTGGTAATATTTTCCATATTATTATACAGTTTTGCATGACACCCTTGCACATAATACAATTCACCAAAGAAGCATTAGATGCTTTCTATACAACTTCATTGCATTTCTTCTCAGGTTAAAGGAAATGATATTGAAAGAGAGAGATGTTAAAACAAGATTGCAAGCAGATGTCCAACAGTTGAAAGATGAAACTGAAAGACTTACTAATGAGTTAAATCAAGCAAAAAATAAAGAAGCAGAACATCAGAAAGCTATGCAAGCTTTAGAAGAAACATTATCCAAGGTGGAAACACAGAGATTGCAGCAACGAGCAATAGAGGTAAATATTTTTCATGACTGAATAATATAATGGCAATAGGATGGCCAGTATAATCTTAAGTGTGAATAAAAACTAGACTTCAGAGGCTAGTGGTTTTGTTTAACATTTTAATCAAAATGGATGCTTTCTTCCCAACCTGAACAAAATCATAATTGCTGAGAACTTACGTTAAAGCTCATGTTTTGTTCTTGTTTTCTTGTTTTTTTTTGTTTGGTTGGTTGGTTTGGTTTTGATTATACAGCTGCATGTAATGATGGTTAAGTGTCTGAGCACTTTATGTAGCATATGAATATATAAGGTGTTGGAACAAGTGCTGCCATTATTTCTGACTGTACAGCTCATTGATAAGGTTTCAAAAATCCATCTTCAAAAGTCTCTGAACTGCTAGCACAGCACTCTTAAGTACAATAAGATGCCCTAAAGGAAAACAGAGAGAAATGGGGAGTATACCGACAACCAAGCTACCAGTGCCATTCCAGTTAGAAATTAACCACTCTCCATTCTGGGTTCCCTTATAGAGTTAAATTCCCTAAAAACAAGTGCCTAGTACTTGTTTACAGCTTTTTTTATCTCCAGATGCATCTTTAAGAGTGTAATTGTGCTGTAGTTCACATGTCATGTCATTCGCCTGTGAACACTCACAGTTCAAACATAACCTAAATTCTGTTAGGTTTTTTAGGAACTGCCTTTTTCAGGAACCTGAGTGGCTCTTCCACTTTCCTCATTACTTTTAAATAGCCTGGAGCTCTGCTAGTCTAGAGGTAGCCTTCAATTTATTTGTTTTGCTGTTGTTTTTTTGTCACTTTAGAAGGTACTAAATTTAGTGATTTGACGTAGATGGGATTTTCAATGAAAAAGAAAAAAGTTAATAAGATATGAAGTTTTTGTTTTTCTGTAATTAAACTTTGGAAGAATCCTCCATCTTGATGATAGTGTCACCATTTTTATCTGCAAAAGCTTTTATTAGGGGAAGGTCTTTGTTCTTGTCTTAAAGGTCCTGTAGGCAAATAATAATTGTGTTTCAACGAGTAGTCGTGATTATCTAGAAATAAAGTTATTGTTAATGCTTAATTTACCTTTGATTTATTTTGTCAGCTTTTAAGATTAATGGATTCTTGAATGTTTTACAGAGTTTTTCTTATAGTAAGTTGGTAGGTAGCTTGCTAAATAGAGAAGACCTTTACTGCCATCAGTTTTAAATAGTCATATCTGTATGCAATCCACAGTGTTAGGATTTAGGAATGTGACTAGATTAGTTAACGGTTTTGAGTGTCTGTGCATCTAAATTTGTACAGTTTTATTCTGGTACTCCTTAAATTTGCAGGTGTTCTAACTCGAATATTTTTTCTTAATTCATTTCAGAGGGGGAATTGCCTCATTTTATCCACAAAACATCAGATATATGGTAAAATGGGTCTGTATCTTCTCATGTAGAGGCTTAGTATATAGAACATGGGGACTTAGCTTCATACACAAGTCTCACTGTAGTGTTTATACGACTGAAGTTAGCATACAAATTTTAAATACCTCCATCATTATCAAAGTGGAAGTTGTAACAGGCAGTAGTACTTACGTAGTATTCTTAAGAGAGATGGCAGGAGATAGAATAACCTATTCTGGCAGATTAAGGAAAAATAATTATTCCCAATATTTACTATGTAGCTGTCCTTAATTACTGTTTTTCATCATTTGATATCAAGTCAGAGAATATAGTTTTGTTTTGATTTGCTTTCTTTGTTTTGTGGAGGTTGAATTTTCTGTTTGTTTTTGATGAGAGCCAGAAATTAAACTGACTTGTCTCCGTTGCATTCAAATTCAACAGTTAGGTAACTAACACATAAACTAATCTTGAGTAGTCCATTAACCATTCACACCTTTAATACTCTGGAAAACCAAGAGATTAGAATTTTGTTAGTACTGAATCTGGAGAGCTATGCTGAATCCGTTGCTTTACTTAGGACAACAGATTGACAAAGGAGATAAGTCATTAACACTTGCCACTTGAGCACACACTGAGATGAATTCTGCAAGAAATTGAGATGTATGAGTGTCACCATTAACATCTCCTAATGTTTCTGTTGCTTGTTCTAACTTGCAGCCTTCTGGAGTGTCCTGATTCTGAATTACTATTTCATGAGTAATAAAATCTTTATTTTACAATTGTCTTTTTTTTTTTTTTTTTTGACTTGCCATGTCAGAAAAAACACTTTTCTGTGTAAAAGGCTTCAGATTGTAAAATGGAATTCTGCATGAACGCTTCATGGAGAAAGTGGAGTATGCCATCTGCTGTTTGTAATGAGTCCTCTTGGGTTTTTTTGTTTTTTTTTTTTTTAAGATCGTTAGAGAGAAACTGTTCATCAACTTTGAACTGTAAGATGCAGGTTTTGTACTTTGAGTGTGTAAAAATAATACAGATAGCAAGTACGTCATCTAAAATGTTTTCCTTGAAACCAGTACAAGTGTTAGAATATGAGAGCTTATGACTGAGGAAAACATTCTACAAATATTCTTGTCCTATTTATGCTGGGCAGTTTTTTTTTTCCTTATAAATTAAGTAGATGTCCTTTGTTCTTGGTGAAAGCTAGTTGATCTTTGTTTTGTGGTAAGTTAATGCTTATATTTAAACATTTAGTGTTAAGTTTCTGCAACTATAACAGTATACTAAGTTTAAAAAATCCTTTTTGTGGGCTAGGTAGCATTATAAAATTGCATAAAACTTTATGAAAAATACTGCTAGTTTTGGAGCATGATTTAAACATAATGGCATGTGCAAAACTGTTACTGAAGCACCTGTTTTATATTTTGGTACAAGTCATGAAGATAGGTAACGGTTTTAAGAATCTTGTCCTTGTTTTTATGATTATATACAGATGAAACAGGTGCAAGAAGCAGAGCTGAAAACATCAGCAAATGAAAGAGAATTACAGTTACTTCGAGTATCTCTTCGACAGCAGAGGGAGAAGGTAAAACAGCTACATGAACTTCTTATATTAAAAGAACAAGAACAAAGGTATGGGATCTCTCTATTAACTTGCTGTGAAAACAAAATAGAATATATTTGTATTGCAAATGTGTTTTGAATGTGTTCTGCCAAGTGTGGGTGGCTTTTTTTATGGGAGAGTTGTTCTCTAAAATATGTAGATGTCTTCCTACACGTTTTAAGAATGTCTTCATAGCTTTTAGACTCCTGATTTGCAAGTCCTTGTAGGCAAATGTCTTTCTTTTGATACATTCCTGATTATAATGTGGATGAACTTAAGTTATTTTATGGTCTTAAATCAGGAAATAATCAGGTAGAACTGAAATCACATTTGAATTATTGTCTGAAGATTCGTGTGTGTGTGTGTCTCCATATACACGTGTGTGTGTACTTCAGTAATACAAAGTAATCCCCCAAAACGTTGGCTTCTGTAGCATCTTGCATTAGTTTATTAGTTTGGGAGGGTGGCTTGATTGGCTGTTTTCCTCTCTCCTCTCAGAAATTTATTTATTTGTTTGTTTGTTGAGAAGGTTTGAACACGAGTTCTGTATTATTGAGCTAATACAGTCAAATAAATGTACATGTAAAACAGCTAGTTCTTTTTGGTATGCTACTATGTGACGAAGCTTATTGATAAAATAAGCTGATAACCCTTGCTTAGCTTCAAGCATAAACATATTCAAATACCAAAATAACTGCAGGTTAAGATGGGAAGAATGTAATAGCTGTGTTTTGAGAGTTTTACGTTATTCCATTAAAAATCACCAAAAAAGTGTAACATGAAAGATGGCAGACAGATTTTGTTCTTCAAAGCAGATGGACAGAATAGTCTTAATGTACGTTCTGTTTCATCTTTCTCTTATGGCTGTGCCACCATCTTGCATGGAGGCATATCCTGGAGCTCTTTAGGGCCTCACTGCATTTGGGTCTCTGTGGGAATCAGCAAATACTGGATAAGGAAAGGGAAGAAATAGAGAGTATCTGGCTATGCAGTGGCTTTCCTGATTCCCATATCTTCCTGCTCTTTGTGATTCTACACTACTAGGAAAGCAAACAAACATTAAAACCAAGGGGATGATGGAATATTTCTATGAGTGTTTGAATCAGAAAGTAAAGCTATTCCTTTCTCTGGACTTTTTAATGGTAGTCAACATACTTTTCCCCAGCCCAGGGCCATAGTCGTGGAAGACTGAAGCCTTATAGTGAGACTAAGGAATGAATCCCCTTCATTATATGATTTATTGTCCATTTTAAAAATAAATCAGCTTAAGTAGCATTGTCAGATACTGTAGTTGTTTTCTCTGTAGTTCTTGTATGTGTTTGATAACTCTAGGAAAGAACTTGAAACCCGAGTTGCTTTACATGGACCAGAGTTTCAAAATGCTGTGTCAAAAGAAGTGGCTAAAGAGGAGCAGAGGCATGAACAGCGTGTTAAAGACTTACAGGAGAAAATTAATATGTTAAACCAGAAGTACACAGAGTTAGAAGATGAATTTCGGTTAGCTTTAACTACTGAGGCAAAAAGGTTTAAAGAGGTAAGAGAACATTTAATCTCAAACTGGACAGAGTTGTAGGGCTCTTAAATGGGTTTTGCTCTTTTGATTCTTCACGTGTTTGTTTGAAGGATTCATCTGAAAATGCTAGTAGTTACTATTACTTTCAAATATAAGTGATTAAAACTGGCAGAAAATCAGCTTCAGGTATTCATTATTTCACATCATGTTTCTCAACTTAAATTCTCCTTTTATTTGAAAAATGAGATGTCATTTTAGTGTTTGCACTTTTTTCAAAGGAGAACATTTTTCAAGAGCTCTTATGAAATTTTAGGTACAAGAGGATTTTGAAAACGTTGCTGCTGATCTAGCTGAACATCAGCAGGCCCTCTTTCAGCTTCAGCAAAAGGAAAAAGAGATGACAGTTCTGATCCAAGACCTGACGAGTATAGTGAAAGAACAGAAAGCAAAGATTGCAGAATTATTAAAATCAAATCAGGAAACCACTGCAAACCTGAAGGTACTTCTTTCAAAATATTTCAACTGTAGGACTATTTGGGTTCGGTTTTTTGGTTTATTTTAATATTTTGTCTAAAATGTAACCATTGCATACCATGTAGATTCACTGAATGATGCATATTTCCTTTTGCATTTAAAGCAGAGTAACCCACATCAGCTTTTATTCTTGTATCTCCTCCTTGTTTATTACAAACACTGTGTTGTCTATCCTGCAAAATGCAGAGTCATTCATATCTTCAGAGAAAGTGCACTCTTTGCCTTGTGAGCACTAGTGGATTATATGTGATCAGGTGGTTGGTCTAAACTCAGATTTTAGAATGTGGAACACATGTGGAAGTTTCTATGCAAGCAGAATGTTCCTCAGTTTACTAAAATGCATTAAATGAGATTTTAACTTTCCTACCTGATAAGCATTGATTTGAGATTTTGAATATTTGTTCTAAAGGATGTTTCTTTATTTTTCCATTGTTCTTTCATACAGAATCGAACTGAAGAGCTTGAAACTGTGATTGAGCAGGAGAAAGAGAAGGCTGGTCAAGTGGAACTTCTGAAAAAGGAAAATGGAAAACTTATTTCTCAGCTGTCCGCTCAAGAATCTGTAATTGATGGATTAAAAATGGAAAGGAAAATATGGGGGCAGGAGTTGGCACAACAGGGTAAAGCACATGCATTATTATATGTATTACAGTAAAACTGCTGATGTTCAATATGATACTTTTCAAGTAAATATCCCAACAAACCTGTAATTACAACACGATCTCTTTATCTTGTTGATTTTTACCCAACTGTAAGGATGACGTGGAAAAATACTACTGCTATAGTATGTGAGCCATTTATGGGGACTTTAATAGCAATGGTGAGAGTTAGTTGTGAGCACAGTTATTGTGTGTGCACAGAATGTCAAAATGCAGTAATGTCATAGAAGCATTTGTAAATTAGTGCTCATTTTTTGTTAGAGAAGTTTTCTTTGGATAAAATACTAGCCTTCAGTTCTGCCTTTCTTTTTAAGCATTGCTTACAGATTGTGGTGTTTATAGTGGGCTGAATGACGATGTTTATGTAAGATTGTTGTTTCTTTACCTCTGACATCCTGAAGTTATCTGTAAACTGATTACTGTAGTCCATAAACGTCCTGTACTGTCTAGGAGCTCACCTTTCTCAAGATCGGGGAAAACTGGAGGCAAAAATTGAGGTTTTAACAAACGAGATGGAAATCTTAAAAAAGCAGAAGGAACAGGACAGTGATGCTATACGGATTAAAAACAAAATAGTGGATGATCAGACAGAGACAATTAGGAGATTAAAAGAAGTAAGTTGAATGTGTCACAATTTGTTTTTATGTAACATTAACACTTGTAATGAAAGTTATTGTAACAGCTCTAATGGAGACATAGCTCTGCGCTCCTAGTTTTACTAACTCAAAGTGCAGTCAAGCTGTCTGTGGGAACTGATTTCATTGAGAGCAGAAGAGAGCCTTATTTCAACAGAGATGTTCACTGGTTCTCTTTGAACCATACTTATATGAAGACTTTACTTTTGCTTCAGTTACTGTTGATAACCATTTTGAGAGAGAAAAGCTAGGATGGTGTAATTCTTCATTGTTTTTTCTAATCATGCAGGGATTTTGTTGCAGGTTTATTTTACCACATAAATACTTATTCTGCTTTTATCAATCAGTATTTTAACCATCTAGCTACTATGTCTTGTTCAGCTTATTCCATTCCATCTTAGTCAGAGACTTTAGACTTATTAATCATGTCAGTCTGCTTTTATTCTGTTTAGCATAGGCTAAACATATATTGTACTTGAACTTTATTGTTACTCTTAAAATACATGTTTTTGTATTCTGAAATATTTATCTTCTAAAGGGCTTACAAGAAAGAGATAAACAAATTAGAAAACAGCAAGAAGAAAATAAGCTTTTTCAGATGCAGTTGGATGAAAAAGCTGCTGAATTCGAAGAGCTTATAGAAAAGCTAGAAAAGCAAAATGAAAGAAAAGAACAGTTAAAGCAACGATTAGAAGAAAAAGAAGTAGAACTTGATGACTTCAAGAAAACACACAGGTGATGCATAGTATGGGCTATAATTCTTTGGGATCATAATTATTTACAGCAGTTCCATGAAGTTGTATTTTTTGTTCATAGAGTACTTCCTTGCTATTAAAACATACAGAAATGTGGACAACTGGAAACATTAAAGCTTTTTCTGTCCTAAGAAGTGGAATGATATACATGCACATCTTATTTTCAGTGCACTGAAAAAGAAGTGGCATGGTAAAGAAGAACTATTAAGCCAGCTGGAGGTACAAGTTAAACAGATGAAGGAGAGCTTTGATATGAAAGAGAAGAAACTGATTGAAGAGAGAAATAAAAGTCTTCAAGCTCAGAGGTGAAAACCTTAACATTAATAGGTTATTTTGTGACTACTTAATTACTACAGAGCTGCATAAACATGCAAAAATGTTACAGTGACAGAATGCCCTTTGTGAGTAATCAGTGATCCCACTTCCAGGAAACTGAGTAGAAGTAATTCTTGCTCTACAAGTGATTTTACTACACAAACCCAGTATTTATTTGCATCATTTGTCCTTTAAACTTTTTAGCTAGACTCCAATTCTCTTTGCAAATAATTAGAGCCTGCCCCCAAGTACACTTGCTCCACTGTAGTGCTTTTGGTTTACTTCTGTGTGATAGGGACTTGTCTACAGTCGTCATTTGTGCTGTCTGGAGTCATACACTGAAGATGCTCATACACATGAGGCAGTCTCACAGTCTGTAAGTGGCATTTCCATGAAGATGAGCCTGTCAACCTTCTTGTTCGTTATCAGAATGCTTAGAGCTGTTTGTTTATCAAATTTAAGCCAAGCAGCTGTGGCTGGCACTTGAGTGTAGGGGAGAGGCCACTGCACTTCAGTAATGTCTGTCAGAATTATGTAAATACCTTGTGCAAATACCTTGAAAACTGAGGAGGGATCCACAGTACTTACCACAGCCTAGGATAAATGTTAACAGTAATAATAAATATTTAAGTCTGTGACTGGGTACTTATAAGTTATCTCTCACTCTCCTCCCACAGAAGTGATAAAAGGTTTTCAATTTATTTTATTATTCCTCATGTAATGTTAATGTTTTTGAGGAACTGCTTGTTAACTTATAGAATGAAACTAATATTCGTACCGCAGAAGACAATCAAGGTCTTAGATGATGCTTAGTTATTTTATAGAGATATGGCACTTTAGAGACATAAGGTGGACCACTGCCTGTGATGAACTTAAGTTGTTATTAGGATTTTTTATTTATTCCTTGGCTCTTTTCTCTTGTTTTTCTTCCTCCCACCCATTTGTTCATAAGAAAAGACTAGTTAGATAAATCTGCACCTTTACTATGACTAATAACACCTTTGTTGTTAAAGGAATGAGCTAGCATAACTTCAATTTTTTGCTTTATATTTTTAAATGAAACACATTAATTGTGCTTAAGGAAGGTCATCATGAATATATGAAAGAAAATACCTTGATAGTCAATTTGATTAAAAAAAAAACACATCAAAATCTACAACAAAAACACACCAACCACATCTCAGGTGGTGTAGGTTTTGGAATGGCTGGAAAATCAGATGTGAAACTGAAATTTTTCCTGAAAAAACTGTTTTGTTTCAGAATATTGATGCAAATCAGTTCTGTAGTGGACTAAATTGCTTTGTTTTCTGCTAATGTGTATTTTAGAATTATCCCCTCAGAAGCAGAATTTGCATGGAGTCAGATAAATGCTTTAGTTCTGTGAAGTAGACTCTCGCTTGTGTGAAACATGGACCTGGAGGCAGTCTATAGGATCACGTACTGTATTTGCCCTCTCAGAAATCAAAAGTATGCTAAGCCTATGTTTGAAAACATGGAGCTCTGAGCTGTGTTAACGTTAGCAAGTCTGAATCTTTATTTTTTTCAACTGATTGTTTCAGCTAGAAGTGATTAAATGCTTCTGCTAAGAAGAATGCCAGAAGCCCTAAGTATGGTGCATCAAACTATGTGTGCTTGTGAATACAAAATATCTTCTGAATCTAGATATTGAAATAACTGTCTTTGTGCTTATGTTGTTAATAACTTACCAGAGATGGAACTGGGCAAAGCAAAATATTTTATATTCTTGTTTCTTTGCAAGAATGTAATTTTTTTTTAAATTATTATTATTTCTTTTTAGGATTGCCATGGAAAAGCTTTATGAAATGGATGATGCTTATAGAAAACAACTTGAGTCAGTGCTGGCAGCTCATGAAGCAGAAATAGTGCAGCTGGCAAGTGAGAAGGAAAAACAAATTGAAGCAGCAAATGAAAAAGTAATTTTGATACCAAATTAATATGTTTATTTTGCATTTTATTCTACATCTACGAAGATAGCAGTTGTAGTGGCTTAAAATCACAGATTTCCATCAGTTTGGCTAATCACTTGATGGAAACAGCCCTAGTGTATTACTCCATTTTTGTACAGTAAGAAAATACCTCGAACTGTCCTGTCGTGAGGTTCTTGTAGTGGAGCGAATAAAGTTGCTCATGATGTGGCTGTCACTAGTTGACACTTTCCTATTATTCTTGCCTGTGTAGATAAGGAATGTTTATTATACCAGACATTCCATTAAACTTGTCTATGTCTGTGTTAACAGTTAATGTTCTTGCCATGTATTGTGTTCTGTACTGCTGTGACAAGGCGTGTTTTTTCTATGTAGTAGATGTTCTAGTTTTTACATTAATAGCAATCTCCTACTAATACTTCTTTTATTATGCTTTTAATTAAAATAATGCTACTGTGAGTGCTGTTCACTGGGAAAATTGTAATACTTATTTAAATATCTGATGCCTTCTAAAATGGACTTTGTCCTGCCCTGTCTATTTGTGGTGTTTTTTTCTATCTCCTTGAGAAAGTATTTTTTACTTTGGATTATCACTACAGTAAAAAGTTTTCCATAATATGAAGTTTAAAACATAGATTCTTTACTCCTATATCTCTTATCAGAATTAAAATTCACAGAATTGCAGGGGTTGGAAGGAACCTCTAAAGATCACTGAGTCCAACCCCCTGCCACAGCAGCTCCCTAGCCCAGGTTGCACAGGTAGGCGTCCAGGTGGGTCTGGAACGTCTCCAGAGAAGGAGACTCCACCACCTCTCTGTGCAGCTGTGCCACTGCTCCATCACTGCACTGGGAAGAAGTTCCCATAATTTTTATTCCCGCAAAATTGGCAAGTGTATTTGTTGGCAGTGTTAAGGAAAAGTTAGATCTGTATTTGTTTATTTGATTATTTGATCTCTATATGCTTTCAGGTTCACTACGTTGAAGAAGAAATGCGTCAGCTTCTGCAAGAAACAGCAAACAATAAAAAAGCCATGGAAGATAAAATAAGACGGATCTCATATGTGTTGAGTGACATTCAGCAAGATCTGTGAAGCCTTATGTCTTACACTTGGGAGTTGTTCTTTGTTAATATATACACTAAAAAAAGTATTAATTTAACAAATATACTACAGTGTAATTTTTTCTTGTTTGATTTAAAGTGCTTCTAGAGAATAAATTTTGTGTAGAATTTTCAAGATTTGTGAATCAGACAAATACTTGTACAGTATTTTTATAATAAATACTTATTTCTTCCCTTGGTTATTTTTGACCTAATTTATATTTGATGGAAATTTCATCTCCACTGTACTGATGCATTTATTTTGTTTGTTTCTTCTCATTCTACTGAACAAAACCTGCAGTGCTCCATACTGTGGTAGTAATCAAAATTGTATTCTTTCTTGGTACACCAGGTGGAGCTATTTCTTCCCATCTGCTAAAGCAGGCTCCTGTAGCACAAGTGACAACAGACTCAACTGACCTGACTTTAACATTACTTTGTTCTGCCTCCCTCTCAAGATGGGTGCTCTAATATAGTATAGCTGTATAGGTAACTTTGCATGAGTACTAGTGCTAATAGAATGCCACAGGGGTTTGGTTAACTGTGTAAGGCCTGTTGGGTGCGTTACCAACTTATGAGAGCTTAAGGGAGCCATATGCTAAGGCGAGCTGCTGCTTCTTGTGAGATTCAGCTTTAGCATGGAATGGAAGTGAAGGCCTTGGAAATGAGAGCACAAGCTGAAAGCAGGGTCTGCACCACCACCACCGACTCACTGTGGTAAGTGGTCTGAAAATGCACAACACTGAGATCTGGGATTGCGCTGTCTTATAAATTAGGAAGATGACATGCATGTGGGAGGGGACAGAAAAGATGTGCTGCAGTTCTGGTTCCCTGCACCCAGCACTTACACCACGGAGGGGCAGAGCCATCAGTTCCAGACAGTATCCCCTCTAGTACTGAACTCTCTCAACTAACATATGTGTGTACTGTTAAACTTGTTAAAGGCTGACTGCTTTGAAGCACATTGGTAATATGTAAAAATGAATATATACTGTTAACGATTAGTAAGGTGTGAGATACAACTAATCATGTTGGTGTCAAGTCTAGTAAATTTTGTTGTAAAGTTTAAAATTTGGTTGATTATCAACAGTCTCACATTATCACATGCATTATCATGTGCAAATGAAAATATCAAGGTGGCCTTGTGCTCTCTACACTTCTTTCTTCAGGAGCCACATTATAATTTGGGAAAATGTTCTATAACGTTTACATGGATGTCAAACAGAAAGGTTGTAGTATTCCTGCAGCATTTCAGAATGCTTTTCTGTTGCATTTACCAAGTGTTTCCTTGTACACTTCTCTAACTCTCTGACCAAGGCACACTTATGATACGACTGAATAATCGGAATGCAAGGTAACACACCTTCCTCATACCTGCATTCAATTTATTAATGTTTGCTCAAGTTTTCCTTCCAAGTTTTTAATCTGAAGCCATTTCCTGATTTTGTCATAGGGAGCTGCTACTGTTTTTTACCACAGGTTCTTATTGTTCCTTGCTCTTGGCACAGAAATCTCCTACTGTAGCACCTGGCCACATACCTGCGGTGGCTATATTGTTTGCTTTTCACGTGTCTAATTCTGCCTCTGGCATTGTTTCCTTCTTTATGCCTGCGTGGATTTCTTTGAGTTTTTTAAAAGCTAATTCTTGTAGTGGGAATAGGCCTCAAAATGATAAATTGATCCACGTGTGGTGCAGATCAAAACTGTACGAAATGGAAAAATATCAGTCTCAGATGACTGGAAAACATAATTGGATAAATAAAAATATAATTGAAATATGAACTCTGGACGTTGCCATCCACATGACATGTTTTCAGGCATTAACCACAACCGTTTAAAACTGGGCTATATTATTAGATTTTGTTTTCATTTCCCACAAAACAACAGATTTTTTTCCTAATCAACAAAAATGTGCAATTGTGAAGGAAATTCTGGTGCTGAGTGAGAGGGGGAGGGATGTGATTCAAGAGCCAGTGCTCACATAGGAGGGTCTTCTATTTTACTATGCTGGCCCACAACGTCAGAGGTGGATATTGATGGTACGGCAGTAGAGGTTGAACCTTCCCACCAATATTCCGTTATGTGTTGCTGCTGTGTGACAGATGGCAGCAGAGGAACAGTCTGACACAATCGCGGTGGTGACAGCGACAGCGCCCGGGCTGCCTATGGAAGCCGCAGCGTGGCAGGCTGAGGCGGTCCCCGCCCGCCGCCCCGTGCCGGTGTCCAGGCAACGGCGGCGGCGTCACTTCCTCCGGCCCCGCCCCTCCCGCCGCAGCCCTCGGGCCGGCTCCGTTCCGAGCTCGGGCCGTTGCGGCGGTCCCGACACGTGGCGCGGTCCCGTATGGCCGCGGCGGCCGAGGCGGCGGGCGGCGGACGGCACGAGAAGAGCCTGGGGCTGCTCACCACCAAGTTCGTGTCGCTGCTGCAGGAGGCCAAGGACGGCGTGCTGGACCTCAAAGTGGTGCGAGGGCTGGGCGGGGCGGGGCCGCCATGGCCGAGGCGGCGGGGGAGGCCCGGTTGCCGCGCAGAGCAGCGCGGCGCTGCCGGGGGCGGCTGTAGGGCCGCCGGGGAATGGGGCCGGGGCACTGCCGGCTGCGGTGGGAGGCTGAGTGCCGTGGCTGTTTGTTTTCGGCCGTGCGAGGTGTAAGGTAGCGATAACGGTTCCCGTGCGCCGTTGGTGCCGGGGGACTCTGAGCAGCCGTGGTGAAGGAGGAGGTGACAAGAGAGCGGTGCTTGGCAGGCTGCGGATAAGCAGCTCGGTGCCTTGGTTACTTGAGCCCTTTTGGGAAAGCTCACTGCGTTCCTTGGCTCTGTTAGAGTCCTTGGAGACTTCAGAGACAGCTCTTCAGCGGCTTACAGTGGAAAGTGAAACTTGTCAGTGAGCTGCGAAGGGTCTTATAGCTTTTCTAGCTATGCTGGGTGCTCAGATGTGCTTGGAGCAGTGATGTAGGGCAGTGCAGCAGGATGGGTCGGGTGTTTGCTATTCACTTCTGTGTCGAAGGAGTTCTCCCACCAAAGGGAAATGGCAGCATCTATGGCTGGGAGAAGGTAAACAGGCACCACAGTAACGACAAAAAACTTCGGCTCAGGGCGTCTATTGGAAACTGGTTTCTGAATGACAGGACACGGTTTGCTTTAAGTAAGCATTAACCAAAGAGAACAAAACGTTCGTACTTTCATAAGCAATTAGTCAAAATGTACGTTTCTGTAATCCAGTGTTTCTCATACGTAAATCACGCATGTAGGGAAAAGTGAAAAGCAGTGTGCATGCCCTGCTGGTGTGCTCAAGGAAAAGAGGGACAGAATGCTCCTGGAGTGAAACTGTTTTCCAAGAGATGGTTCATTCATTGAAGTTTTCAGATGTCTCCTGTTGTATTTACACATATTGACCATCTGAGTCAATTTCTGTACGAAAATACTGAGTACACCACGAAGAAAACAGGATCTGGTAACCTGAAGTGTACTTTGTGATTTATCCATGGAGAACAAAAGGCAGTGTTACAGAGCATTTCCTGATGTTGTCTGGGTACCTCTGTGGCTGGCAGCCAGTGAAGCAGCTCCATGGGACACAGGTGCCAACCCACGATGGTGCTGACTCTGTGCAGGTCGCTGCTCCTCACTCCAGGTGTAGTTGAAGTCCCAGCAGTTGTGTGTTGAACTTTGGACACTGAGCGCTTCTCTGCTGATGCCTGACAAATCATAGGAGTGAGGATTTTCTTGACTTGGAGGTTAAATCGTATAGTTCTTCCTGAGTAATTGCATAGCTGTCCCTGAATAACCCTGTGTAAGTAAACGTTGCTAAGGAAGTAAGCTTAAGACATCAAGTGATGAGATGGAAGGGAAAGAAAGCAAGCTTCTCTGTTTAGAAATCCACCATTTGCAGGGAATGGTTAAATAAGGAAAGATTGCAGTGAGTGAATAAAGGCTAAGCCACCTGAAATTACACCCAGAACACAGTGTGTTCCTTCTCTATGGCATTATACTCTGGCTTTCACCTTCATTCCTTTAGTAGACTTGGTTCGTAGCAGAATGCCATTTCTGCTGCACTCGTGACTAAATTGTATTTCTGATCAACAGTGCAAAGCATTGAGTACCCCGAAATTTGTTCACTTGCCACTGAAGTTTATCCTATTCCATGGCAAGAGACAGAAAACATTGCAAACATGGGCACAGGAAGGGATTTGGGTTGATTGATGGGGTTCTTGTGTCTCTGGAAAGTCCAGATCAGTGGAGTCCTAAAAACTAGGCAACCAGAACAAACAAACAGAGTACCACCAAAGGCAAAATTTCCAACTGAAAAGTTATGCATTGTGTAAGAACTTAGCTTCTGATCTCTGAAGTGCCTACCTGATGGGAAAACAAAAGGAAGATGGAGAAGAGATTGTCCTTCTACTTTGTGCTGTTTCTGTACCTCAAAGAAGGTTCCCAGTGCCCACTGCCATCTCTTTGCATGACGTTTGCTTGAAGGGAAGTTTGCTGATATGATCTAAACACCTTTCCTCTGTCCCTGCTTGAATCAGGTTCTGAAAAAAAGAAAAAAAAAAGTGCGGAAAGCACATCTTGGAAGGCTTCACATCAGGTACATAAGAATCATCATGGACAGAACTACAAATGATCAAGCAGCCTGTTTCCTCTGAGTTACAATGTGCTCTGGTGTCAGTGATGTGTTGTGATGGCAGATACAAACACACTGGCCTTGGTCAGAATGGAAAGTGGTGGTGGCTGCCACGATTGGTACAATCTGTGTTGGGGTTCTGGCAGCTCTGAATGCTCTTGAGGCTGTTTCCTTGTGTCCTGTCACTCGACACTTGACGTGGCTTATGGGGCAGTGCTGGCTTACAGTCTTGCTGCTCTCCTGTCAGCCACTTTGGGAAATTACTCCCTGTCCTCCCATATCCCAGCAGTTTAATCCAGAGAGTATCATCAGAGGGGATAATAAACTCAACATGCTATTGGCCTCAGAGTCTTGTTTTGTTGCAGTGTTGCCATCTTCCTCCCATACTGTTTTGTGCCTTGTAGAAGGAGCACTGTTAGGATGGGCATTGCGTGGTGTAGATACCAATGGCAGCACTGGAAGTTCATATGAGCACTCCTCCCTGGTGAAGGTGGGCTTTCTGGCCTTGCCTGAGGTGATTTCCCTCACCATCTGGAAACCACACTTGCATGTCGCTCCAAGGAGATGCTAAGCTTCTGAATTTATCATTGAGCATCCTATTCCTAAAGGAAGAGTCCAACTATTGCCCTTCAGAGTCACACCATTATTATTTGGTGTTCTTTTCAGGGGAGTAGGTGAAAGTGTCTGTTGTTTTCCCCAGGTTGCTGATAGCTGTTGCTCTTGTCTCCACAGGCTGCTGATGCCCTTGCTGTAAGGCAAAAGAGAAGGATCTATGATATCACCAACGTTTTAGAGGGGATTGATCTCATTGAGAAGAAGTCGAAAAACAGCATTCAGTGGAAGTAAGCTTTGTCAGTTCTACATTTCTTCCTGTTCTTGAGAGCAACAGAAACTGCCTTCAGCCATTTCTCCTGACCAATTAACACAGAGTGAAGTTAGTGTTGCTCTCAGAAATGAGCAATGCAACATTTCAGAATGACATCCAAGTTACAAATGAACTTCATCGGTCTTTCCTTTAATTTGCATCTTTGATACCTAGAATCGAGTTTAAAAGATACGGGAGGGATACTTTCAGATACTTGCAGTGTTACTTTCTATCACTCACATTCCCTGAATCGTGGAAAGGTACTGGGGAACGGCATTTCCACCTACCCACCCCTCTGAATGATTTTCTCTGGTCACTGAAGATGAAAAGGTTAAGAGGGAAGGAGGGGAGGAAGAGCCGTGAACCATCTGTAATACAGAAACACCACATTCCAAAAGAATATAAGGTTATGTAGAGGGAAATTCTAAAGCTGACCTAATTTTTTTAAATGTTCATTTTTTTTCTTCCCATAAAATGCTTCTGGAAGCAGAAATTTCTTTCATAATGAATTTTAGAAGATTTTTTAAGTTATTGAAAGCATGCTTAGGAAGTATTCTTTTAGATTTTCACTCCTTGTGGTTTCATGAACTTTCATACTTTTTTTAAGAGGAGTAGGTGCTGGCTGCAATACAAAAGAAGTTGTGGACAGGCTGAGGTATCTTGAAGCCGAAATTGAAGATCTGGAACTAAAAGAAAAAGAACTGGATCAACAGAAACTGTGGCTTCAGCAAAGCATCAAGAATGTTATGGATGATTCTACAAACCACCAATATCCTTTTCAAGAAATGGTGTGCATCTTGGAACAAGAATTAAAACGGCAATTAAAGCATAGGTAAAGGGTGAAACGTGCTGTAATCCATTGCATCCATAAGCAAAGGTTAAGAAAGGCTAGGTTTTGTGTTGTTTTTTTTCTTTGTCTCACCTGGTTTTGGTTCAATAAGAGTATAGAAGATGTTTGCATGACTTTTTAAGCTCTGTAACTGTACAGATGGTAACCTGAAAATAATCTAGCATATGTAGGTATGGCAGTAATTTTTAAGTCCACAGTATCATCCTGGTATGTGTTTTTAGATTAATTGTATTGCCTTTAGGCACTTGGATTTACACTTTCTCAGCTGTGTTTTACATGAATTTCCTCCCCAATCCTCCCCACTCTTCACTTCCCTCTCTTGAGAAGTTTAAGCTATGACCCACAGATGAGTTGAGTTGACAAAGACCTGAAGCTTGATAGGTTTGGAACAGGAAAAAATTTCTTGTGTGTAAATATCCGTAAGAAGAAAATTATGATACAAGCTATATTGCTTGTATCACATTTATCTGTCTTGCAAGATCTTGTGCAAAACAGACTCATCTGAGATTTGGAACAGGAAAATGCCCTTCTTATTGATAGTACTGATGATAAGTACTTAATTATACTTGCAATTGCTCCTCAGAGGCTATACCTGTAAAATAGATTTTGTAGTAAAGGAGATTTAAGTAAGACATGAAGATAAATGTGCCACTGGGAGAGTTAGCAGTGGAATTAATCCCCTAGGGAGGTTTTCCAGAACAGGAGGGGTAAACAACTGTCTGGAATGTCTTAATAATTGATCTTACCTCCAGGCAGGGGAATGGGTCTGCAGATGGGCTCTCAAGTCCTCTCTAGTGGTCTTTTTATGTGATTTTTGGCACATTCTGATACATTGTTGAATTATATAGTGTCAAGTTAATGAGGTAAATGGTGTTTTTAAGAACAAGATTTTACATGTTTTCTGTTTGAAAAGAATCTCTTCTCATTCAAGCTATTCAGCTTCTCTTTTGGTATCTTCTTCACATATAGTTATTATTTTTTTTATTATTTTTTTACAGTACAGAACTGTGTTATTTCTAAAATAACCATTCTAAACATTGTAAATCATGCCTTGATTACTCTTTTGAGTAGCAGCAGTAAGCTTAGGCTTAGTTTGGACAAACTTATTTTTAAAGGCATCAAATCCCAGTTTCATGTTACTGTAAGAGAAATGTTCCTTGACATAAATTACATTTTCATATGTCACCCATGAAGATATCTGTAACTGTTTCAATGGTGAGTTGCTCCTAAGCTGTATTTTGTAAAGTGAGGGATTTCCTGATTTTCTTCTTGAAAGTTAACATGCTAACTAGCCTGCCTTTTCCCTACAATTATTTTGAGTTTAGAATAAATATTGAACAGTGGTCAGAAGTAAAAATACATCTTCTACTTTTCATGACCAACAGGTTCTGGTGTAGTTGTAGTCACAGGCTGTATGGAATGGAAGTTCAGCTGTTCTCAGAGTGCTGGTTTGAGATGTCTTTTTCTCTATTCATACTTTGCAGTAGCTTGCCTCTGACCCTAACAGAACCCGAGACAGGACTTGGTCTGTCTCACCTGAAGGCCAGCCAGGCCCAGAATTCTTAAAGTTTTCTGTTGACAACTTGAGTCAGAAGGAATTCCTTGTGATGTTACATGAGGGCAGTTCAAGGAGTTCGAAGGTGGGACACTGCTACTAAACAAAAAAGATTCCTTTTGTACAGGACAAATTTGTACAATTTGAACAAATTGCCAAGAATTGCTGACAGAAATTATTTCCCTCAATACCCTTTCTGGATCCTGAATTACTCAAGGGAATATTGTTGTTCAGCCTCACCTGACCTGAAAACCATCTCTTTGCCACAAGGAAGGTTGGGTTTCTTTATGAATAAAATGTAACAGTAGACAACTGCTGTGGAATTTTACAAAAACAAAATGCTGCTGAGAAGAATTAGTTGTTACAAAACATGGAGGAGTTGTTTAATATACCAGTTGCATTGTACTTGGTGTAAAATATATCTCAAGTGGTAGGGAAAGGAAAGCATTATCCCAAATTATAGATGGAGGTGAACTGATGTGTCCTGACTAACTAATAATTTTCCATGCACATAGTAAGCCACAGTTGAGTGTTATAGTCACCTGTTATGCAGCATTTTGACTAGCTTTAGAGAATTATTCTTATTTGAGTGGATATCATGCAAGGTTTAAGAAAAATATGCAGAATTAACACTTCCTTAAAAATTGCTATTTTACCAGGTGACACACTTCTAGCAATTCAAGCACCTTGTGGTACACAGTTGGAAGTACCTATACCCGAAATGGTACGTACTGGTTTCTTGTTTACCTGACTGCTGTAGGGGGACAGTGGAAAATGAATGTACTGTACCTCAGGATTTATCCCTGGCTGTGATGAGAGAGGAAGAAAAAATATGAAGCAAGTCTTAATTGAGAATGGAGGTACTGGGTGGGAAAAAGTGTAATTTTTTTTTCTTCTGCACGCCTAAATCTATGTATACAAAAGAGAAACTAATGGTAACTAGGCTTACATAGGAAACAAGATATGATAGTGGGTTTCTTTGTCCTCTCTTCTCCCTACATCTGAAAAGTTACAGCTTTCTAATTTAGGTGTAATAGTCTTGGATTTCCTTGAGAACTTTGTAGCAGTAACTTTTGTGTGTCAAATTTCAAATGTACTGTATTGCTAAATGAGAACTTGTACAAAAATGCCATTTAGGTGTTAGTCATGTTTAGTCACATAGTCATAGACTGAATAGAGAAACACACTGCTGACTTCATTTTAGCCAAAGGGTTTGTTAGACTGGGCAGGATTAGAGGAGGGAGCCAAATTACTTACCTCTGTCAATCTATAATCTTTTTTTTTTTGTTGTTTTTAATTGCAATGCTCTGCTTTAAATAGAGTTCATACCTTACATAGTTTGGAGAGAGCATTTCATGAAGCATGACATACGCAGTGCTTGTAGAATGGTGCCATTCAGAAAAGTTTCAGAAGCTATTTTTAATGAGGCTAAGCACAGGTTGATATCATAAGAGCATCCAAAGCTGGGACCGTGAAGCTGGTCCAGTCATACAGAGTCTTTGTTCATCTGTGCTGTGTTCAAGCAATGGTACAGTTTCCTGAGTGGTGAAAGCAGTTGTGATGCAGCTTTTTTGACATTTTATTGAGGACAAGAGCCGGTGATTTTAGTCTTCCATCAGCAATTACAAATGGGATGTATTTACTTTGGTTCTGCTCCCCTCAGGCTCCCTTCCCACTTTCCTCATCCTCACATTTTTTTCTAGAATATACTTGCTGAAAACCTGTTTGATGAATTAGCCTGAACCTACCAAAGGAATGCCTAGCAAATCAGATAAGAAATTGTTTCTACTCACTGATTCTGTGTCCACTTGGACTGAGCATGAATTTAATTACTGTGGCCTGGCTGCTCACAGCTAAGATGGTTCTGAAGCTCCGTTTAAGAGGAAGAAATCTAAGAGTACACAAACTTTTTATGTTTTGTTACTGATAAGATGTAGCCTTGCTGTGAATTTCATGTAACTTCAGTTCAGAACTTAGACAAGCCCTTAAAAATTATGTCTTATGTAACTGTTCTGACATAAATACATAACAGGATTGTAACCTGTTTCCTATTAGATCACTTACATTTGTTTTAAATATTTGTTTCCTGTCTGAATATGATTTGGTAAGTTTACAATTTCTTCCTAGTGTTTTAATTTAGAAGAGCACTTTATCTTCTGGGAGGTAAAAAGTACATTGAGAATTCTGTTTAAACATCCTCATTGATCACTGTGGGAAATAAGTCTATGCAATCACTATTTCTGATATTTCCAAATTCTGTGGGAATTATACACCATCTTAATACTTTCTTAATACACCATCTCTACAGGGACAGAATGGACAGAAGAAATACCAGATCAATCTTAAAAGTAGTTCAGGACCTATCCACGTACTGCTTATAAACAAAGAATCAAATTCCTCCAAGCCCATGGTGCTTCCAGTTCCTCCATCTGATGACCTCGCACAAACCCAGTCTCAGCCTGCAGCTCCAGTGACTCCCCTTAAACCTACTCCAGCTACTGAAAATCCACCAAAACATGATCTTAACCAAGGACAACAGTTGCCAGAAACAACAGTTGTGGACGCACCATCAGGTGGGTCCAATTTTTTTTTCCACCTAAGATGGGTGAGGAAGGGCTTAGGGGGAGGAAAGAAACAGAAATGGTGATAGGTAAGAGAAATGCATATCAACAATGTGCATAATGTGGCAGGTGTCTGTTAAGAAACCATCCCTAGGGGCTTACTAACAGCTTTCAAGAGGTTACAGTAAAGCTTCTTCCTCTTCTTTCCTCTGTCTGATTGGTGAAGCAGATTTTCCCCTTGTAGCTTATTGTCTTTATACTGAACAGGTTTTGCATGTGATTCTGGTTTGTTAATCTGAGATGTTCCTCCAGAATGCAGGGTGGAATGAAATTGCCAGTCTTAGATGGAGTGTATGATTTGAATATAGACCTTTTTGTGAGGCAGATAGTACAGGCACCAGTTCCAGCTTTTGTGCCACAAGGTCACTTACCTTCTTCCACATAGCCCCAGTGAGAGACTGCCTGAATATCAGCTATTTTTTTAATCATCGTTGTAGGATAATATGGAAATATTTAAGAAAATGCTGTCACTGATAGTCTACATTTCTTAGGGATCCTGATAAAACTGAGCTTGTAAGTTTGGAATGGGGAAGATTCTTCTCACCTCATTCCAGACATTAGCTCTGTTGTCCTCAAGAAAGCCAGGTGCAGGTCCTTTACATTCCTTTTTACACTGATAGATTTTTTTAATGCACTTTTCTGTCCTCGTAGGAAGCAGTTTGCAGCAGAACAGTACAACTCCAGCAACTCCTTATTCCAGCCTTCCAGACTCACTGTTGTACCCTGGCCTTTCAGGAGATGTCGTGCAAGCTACAGCTAGCTCCAATGACTATCAGACTTTGCTCCCTTTGGATGTTAACTGTATCCTCAAGCCAAACTCATTTGACATAGCAAAGATGGATGAGCCCACAGGTAGGAAGAAACAGTTGCTATTCAGTATTTTGATTATTTCCTAAGCCATTCTTCTTGCCAAGTTACCACGTTACAAGAAGGGAAGGATTAAGGCTTTTCCCACAGAGGAAATGGCAGGCCTTTGTTTATCTGCTACTCAAGTCATCAGGCCAGTTCTGGGCAGCAAGCTCATTTTGAGTAAAATACCTTTCTTTGCTATCAAATAAGCTACTCATTGCACAGGGCTTTAGAGTTATAAAAGATTGACTGTATTGACTGTATAGCTTGAAAGAGAGTAGAAGAAATTAATCAGGAAAAATTGAGGGATAGAAACAAGAATATAGCATGCTGTATATATATAAAGTATCTCCACAGCTCCTACAGTGTGCACATGAGCTTTACAGTTCAGTGTTGTGTTGCAGAGAATCTGCAGACTGCAATAACCACATGCTCCTGTTGTTGCAGGCAATATCAGTGGGGATATTATTGATGAACTTATGTCCTCTGATGGTAAGTAATTAGCATCCTTACTTGCAGTTATTAAAAAAGTAGTAGCATGTTTTTTATATGAACAGCACACTTGGTAGGTGCCTGTTAAATCTCATACCAAGAGTCAGTATGATACTACTTCTTTCCCCTGTACTGCCTCTTCTATCCTTGTCATTCTTGTCTTGGCACCCTTATCTGTTCCCTGCAACACTTTTATTTAAGTCAAAATATGAAAGACTTAATCCAGCAAGAACTCGCATGCATGAGTAACTCAACATGTCCAACAATATTCTACTTAATTGTAGAATAAATAAAGAACAGGTTGATGACTTGAGTGCTGCCCTGAACAAGTTTTTTTTTTTGTTTGTTTTTTTAATTCTGCTCTGCCTCAGGCCTCTTCCATAAGCTTTGAGCAGATATTTCAGAGCATGTTTACATGCATGCTGATACTCTTACAGTGGAAGAACAAACGCAACCCTTTTCTGGTCTTGCATCTCCCTGGCCATATGTATGCAGAACTGAGCCATAGCTAGTGATTCCATATACTCTGTGAACCCCTGCTGTGTCCCGCTGAACCCAGCTGGCTTTGTCCTTTTCCCATTTAACTGTGTTGTTCTATGAGCAGCCTGTGTTAATATCTGCTTTTCAAGCAGAAAAACTTGGGACTTATCTAGAAAGAAACACACAACTATAAGATCTAAGGGGAAAGCTGGAGTATGTAGATAAAATGGAAATGTAGAATGGCTACAGTGTCATCTGCATTAGTCTTCCCAAGGTACAGCATGAAGGCTGAGCTTCTCTTCCTGCATTCCTCAAAAAGGGCTTCAAGTCCATGCATGAAATGCAGCTCACAGAGAAGCTGGCAGCCTCCATTTTTCTTCAGTAAAATAGGGATAATATTTCCTTACCCAGAATAAATATCTGAAGATTAATACATACAATCCTGTAACAGGAAGGAGGTAAACATAAGTGATGGCTTTTCGACAGGATTTTTAAAAGCTGTTTAGGAGTTCCTTTGCTGCAGAAGGAGAGGTCCATATTTCACAGCTTTCACTCCATCCCCAGCAGATTTATGTGAGATCCTAAGAAAGAAGGTGTAGTAGACATGTCACTGCCCTAGTTAGAAAGCAGGTAGTCATAGTATGTGTTCCAGCATGCTTGTCAGATTATGAAGACAATATTTTTCTTGCTAAGACCAACCCTGGCACTGGTGATGATGAACATTCTGGATTATGAGATAAGGCTGATATTCCAAAAGTGTTTTAACTCAAACTAAACTGTTCCTGCTTTACAGTTTTTCCTCTCTTACGACTCTCTCCTACTCCCGGAGATGACTACAACTTTAACCTGGATGATAATGAAGGAGTCTGTGATCTCTTTGATGTGCAGATACTAAATTATTAGATATTGTGTCAACCAGACTACTTATCTACCTCTAACGATAACATTCTAGACTTCTTCATAACCTAAGTATTTGAATAATGAATGTATAACTTCTTAGTTCACTGACTCTGGGAGTATATTTCCTTTTGCTTCCTTTAACTACTTCACAAAACAAATTTGACCACCAGAAAAAAGGGCTTTTTATCAGAATCTTGGCATGCTTTTCACCTGAGTGTCCTTTGTGTAATCCAATGATTTTGGAGTCTTCTAAGAAAAGCAAAAATGCTTTATAGCTTTCTGATCACTAAAAAAAACAGTAAAATGATTAGGCTTTGCTCACAGTTACCAGCATTTTCTTTGAAGCTGTTCTGCCAAGAAGCTGTCTGTATTTTATAACGTTCCCATCAAATTTGAAACTTTCACTGCCAGGCTGAAAAGTGAAGAATATCACCTTGAGTTGCGCTTAATTGTTTCAGTGAACCAATTTTGTGAAGTGCCTTCTGTTTTAGCACTTTAAGTTTCTCACACTGACTTCTGACATTCTGCTTTCCTCGACGATAGGAAAGGTCTGTTTGTAGTTTGTATTAAAGTGTGCCAATACTTGTATATTAACAAGATTTTTTTAATAAAATTTTACAAACAAAGCCTGTGTGATCTTCAATTCCTGGAGTCTCTTCATCGTCTGTTACGTATTACAGCTGTGATAATAGACTTGTGGCAGCATCCACATTTGCTGGTTCATCTTGTGGAGGTACAGAAACCTGATAAAAGAAAAGTTCCAGTTTGAAGTACAAAGCAATTTCTTTTTGTGTCTGGGGGAGAAAAAAAAGGAAAAAAGCCAGCCAATGGTTTATGCTGCAAGTGAAAGACAAAATGTCACACCAGTAATGTACACAGCCAAATGGAAACAGGCATACCTTTTAGTTCAGGGAATACATAGAACAGCATAATTGTGAAACAGGGATGGAAAATACTATTGCTTTACGCTCCAAGTGGTCAAATTGAACGCAACGTCATGTACAGCTGTACTAGTGCAGTAGCAGTGGGACAGCCCAAGATCCCGGCCACGCACAAGAGCAAGCCAGCAGGAGTAGGGCCAGCAGCACTAACATGCACTTCCTTTTTTCTTCAGCCCTCACCCAGGGGTATTTGGCAGTTGTTCTTTGGCTCCCAGCCACGCAGAAATGTGATCACCCCAGGTGCAATACTCAACTCTTGTCCGGTTCCCCCTACTTCCATACCAGCCAGGGTGGGTTCACTTGTACTTCGTGTAATCTCATTGCCTTTTCTGTTCTCTAAACTATGCCCACAGCATCAGGAAAGCATTACCCCACAACCGAAGTTAATAAAGCTGGCTCCGTAGCTTTAAAGCCACTACAAGAATTGCCTGCACCCTTTGTGTCGGAATATGATGCTTTAAACACGTACATCCCTCTCGTTTCCCTGCTCAGATTTTCACAAAGGGAATTTACCTGCTGATTCTTCGGAGACTCCACTGCAGTACCTTTCGATAGCTGCTGTACTTCTTCCCGAATTTCAGCAAAAGCTTTATTTATCTTGCTAATTTTGTCAGCATTTGCTATGTTTATCTATAGGAAGGAAAAAAAACCTATCACACGTGGGTATTCTAAACTGAAATTCCATTGGCATCACTTTTGTACAGCTGTTAAGCAGCTAATGTTACATGCATATCTTATGATTACAGTAGGAACATTTTTCTCCTTGAGTTTTGGTTGTCAATTATATTGTTGAGTCATGTACGAATGTTGTGATAAATAATAAATAAAAGAATCTTTAGATTAGCAGTTTAATTGATAATAAACTATAGGGTGACTTGAGAAATACAGGCTCAGCTCCTCGCTTCAAATTACGAGTATATATGGGGCTGTGGGCAATTCAGTTTACACAGGCCTGCTGCTTTCCATGAGAGCCTGCTGGCAGCTCCCAGCTACAGCAGAGCTGAAGGGGTCAGCTTGGGTACTCGATACCCTATGAACTCAGGCAGGGACTGCTCTGCAGAACAAGGCTCTGCAGCTGGGATGCATGTCCGTATCCAAAGCTGTTTGAATAGTTATTACAGGGTTTCACCTATTGAGGAATAAGCACATTTTAAGATATTTTTTTAGCATTTTTCAATACTGCTTAAAGACAGGTAAATCCCCCAAAGGCTTCATGAATTAAAGAAATACAGCTTCAAACATACAGAATAAAATTTTACTCCTAATCAGCTGCTGACTTCTCACGAAGACGCTTTTAAACCTGTTTCTCCCTTTATTATACACAGCCCTTTAGACTAAGTGCAGATTTGATGCCAGTGACGTGAAATCGTTCCGGGGCTCCCTGTTTATCTCCAGTTTGTTGCATTCCTGTCTGTCAGCCAGATTAACCCGTCAGGTGGCTTTCTCTTGCAGAATGAGGAGATCTCAAAGGGATCTTTTCGGAGCTGCCATTTCACGCTGTTTGCACGGAGCGGTGCGCAATGCGGACCAGCACCTCACCGCCCTTGTTATATCCAGTCTAAATCTCTCTCTTTCAGTTGGAAACCGTTTCCCCTCATGCTACCACCACAGACTCCGCTGAAGAGTCTGTTTCTTTCCCGTAGCTCCCCTTCAGATACTGAAACGCCACTATCAGGCCACCTCGCGGCTTTCCCATCGGGCTCAACAGCGCGCAAACCCGCAGCCCCAGGGTAGCGTCTCTGCTCCCGCTCACCTTCCTCAGCCCGGAGGTGACGGGCCTCGCCCTGCCCTTCCCGCGGGCCTTCCCGGCGGCTGCGCCGCGGGCGATAGCGAAGACGTTGGCCGCCTTCGCCGCCTTCCGCGCCCGGCTCTTCCCCATGGCCGCCTTCTCGAGCAGCCGGCGCGCTGCTGACGTCACAGCCGAGCGCCGGGGGAAGCCGTGACGCCCCCGGCTCGGGATTCCCTCTCGGCGGGGCCGGAGCTCGAAGGCACGAAGCGTTTCGGCGTGGGTTGCGCGGGGCCGCCTCCCGCCGGGGGCCGAGGGGCGATGGGGCCGCGGGAGCCGCCCCGCGGGGCTGGGCAGGGCCGGGCGGGCGCTTATCGCCGCGGGGCGTCGCCGCACGGCGCCTTCAAAGCGGGCGGAGGGGCCGCGTCTCGAGTCTTGCGGCTCGTCCCGTCGCGTCGCGTCCCGTCCCGTCCCGAGGCCGGAGCCATGCTGCACTGGGGATACGATGAGCACAACGGTACGGGCGTCGGGGAACGGGGAGGGGGCTCCCGGAGCTGTCCGGGTCAGTAAGGCACTGCGACAGCAAAAAGAGAAGTATGGTTATATGTTGATGTGAGCTTATGGCACGGAGCTGCGACTGGTGGGGCTGAGGGGCAGGGTCTGCACCAGAGGGCGGTGGGCATGGAACAGGATGCTCAGGGCGGCGGGCACGGCTGAGTGCCGGAGTTCAGGGATTTGGACAGCGCTCTCAGCCATAGGGGTTGGGTAGTGCTGCGTTGATCCAGGAGCTGTATTCAGTGATCCTTGTAGCTTTCTTCCAATTCGGGATATGGTACTGGTCAGAGCCTGGAGTCCTGTTAGTTTCCCTTCCTGGTGTTTTTGTTCCCTCTTGTCCGGGTTGGATGTGCTGTTCCCAAAGAACTGTGTGGCCACGATGCCACGGCGGTTGGGTGCTGTCTGCTGCCCTGCAGTGCACTCTCCCCATCCCTATGAGACGCTGATGGATCTTGTTTTCTTTCATGTGTTTCTCCCGCTGTTTTCCAAGGGTGCTGCAAACTTCACCTGTAGGGCACAGATAAGGAGTCCCTTTCCCTCCCTTATCCTGGCCCTCCTTCTGGCTTCTAGGAAGAGGAGGGCTCCAGAATTTCTATCGGGGTTGCCCTAGACCTTCCTGAGGTGCCTCTCTCGCCCAGGCTCTGTTTACTGTCTGATAACATGTTTGGGTGGAGTTTGGCTGTCTCTCCTCTCTCTCCCTCAGCTCCTGGCCACTGCGAGGTGGGCTGTGCCCTGGCACTTTCCCCCTGCCCCTCGCACCCACTGGAAAATAAACGAGAGAGGTTGGTGTTCAACACCTGACTGCCTTTCCCTAGCATCAGCTCTATGTCTTAACTCTTTCCATGTATTTATTGCGTTGGTTTTGCCTGAACAGTGGAATCATGAGATTGCTGTGCCTCTTGTGCCATACTGTTGCCTGCATGGCCCTAAATAGCTTCTCTGAAACCCAGGTCTGCTTTTACTACTAGGGTGGTAGCAGTGGAGTGAAGTTAATTAAATTTGATGCAGTTGTAAATTAAAGTTGACTTCCCGAAGGCTGGGGGAGCCATCTGCATTCACTCTGACCTCACCATTTGTAACTCACAGGGATAAAAGCATTGCTTCTTTTTTTAACTGGGGAAAAACTCATTTGCCCCTTAGCCATAAGTGCTGCTTAAATCACTTTGTGCATAAACCATCAAATATTACAGATCCCTGTCTGCGTTTATAGCGTATCTATGTATAAGGCTGACTGGTATGCAGAGAATGAAATCTTCCTCACTGCTTTGATGCACGTATTTCTGAAATGCTAAGAGGCACTATTTTATTTCCATGCAAACCTCGGCCTTTGTTTCCTTGCCGTTCTCCTTACCTCATGGTTCTGGTGGTGCTTACACATGGAGGCATAATGCTGAGATCCTGGGCTCTGGCTGCAGTGCAGGGCAGAAACCCTCACTTTACTTAGGACACCAAGTGAGAATCTGCTGCCTTAAGTTCACTCCTTGCTTGATAAATTATATGGAAAGTATTATACATACTGTGTTTTACCACAGGCATGTCACTGGGTCTGTTCCAAACTCACACTGAGGTGTTCAGGAAATAAAAGGGGATATGAAGATTAATTACATAGTTTTGATAAATGTAGAAAAAACAGCACTTTATTTTACCCATTATTGATTTTACCCATAATTAATTTTAATTGTTTTAATTAGAGCTAATATTATTGGAAATGAATATATAAGTGGATGACTTCACAGAGTCACGGAATTGTAGGGGTTGGAAGGGACCTTAGAGATCATTGATGACTTGCAAGCACTTTGTGTGTAATATAGAATCACAGAATATCCCGACTCAAAAGGGGCCCACAAGGATCACTGGGTCCAGCTCCTGATTCCACCCAGCACCACCCAGCATTCAACCCCTGTATCTGAGAACGCTGTCCAAACAGTTCCTGAGCTCCAGCACTAAGTCGTGTCCACTGCCCTGGGCATCCTGTTCCATGCCCACTGCACTCTGGTGCAGACCCTGTCCCTAACCTCCAGCTGCCCCTCCCCTGAATGCTAGGCAACAGACTCTCCTTAGAAATAAATGAGGATGTGCAAAGATCAGCCTATGCCAGTCTGATCAACTCTCTGCACATAATACCAAATGGTCTCCCCAGAATATCAAGTTTTCACTTGAACATTTGGTATTTATGCAAATAAAGAGGCTCACTGCAACCAAACCACATCCCAGAATGTGTCTGCCATCATAGTGAAATGTAGGCAGGTAATCCAGGTCTGAATTTAGAATAAATTTTTGTGCTAGAGGTCCCACTGGCTTAAATCTGATTATACGATGTGCATTTGTGCATCGTGTCTGTGGACTTCCAAATGCAATGACATGTTTTCCTGTGGTCACACACAATTGCTTGCTTTGGGATGGGATCAGTAGAAATGAGCTGAGCTAGTTTTCCCAGCGTGACAGGAGTTGGATAAGTGCAGTAGGATTACTGGTAGGTGATCTCGTAAGGAATCACAGAATCACAGACTTGTAGGGGCTGGACAGGACCTTTAGAGATCATTGAATCCAACCCCCTGCCAAAGGAGCTCCTTAGCCCAGGTTGCACTCCAGAGGAGACTCCACCACCTCTCTGTGCAGCTGTGCCACTGCTCCGTCACTGCACTGGGAAGAAGTTCCCACACACATTTGTGCAGAAGTTCCTATGCTTCAATTTGCGGCCATTTCGCCTCGTCCTATCACCACACACAGCTGAGAAGAGTCCAGCCTCGTCCCTTTTCCTCCTGCATCTTAGATAGTATAGATGTGGGTCAGTTCCCCTGAGTCTTCTTTCTTCAAGGCTGAACAGACCCAGGTCTCTCAGCCTTTCCTCATAATAGAGGTGTTCCAGGCTCTTCAACATCTTTGTAGCCCTCTGCTGGACTCTTTCCAAGAGATCCCTGACTTTTTTGTACTGGGGAGCCCAGAACTGGACACAGTACTCCCATGTGAGGCCTCACCAGGGCAGAGTAAAGGGGGAGGATCACCTCCCTCGACCTGCTGGACATGCTCTTTTTAATGCACCACAGTATTCCATTGGCCTTCTTGGCCACCAGGTCACACTGCTGGCTCATGGCCAACCTGTTATCCACCAGGACATCCAGGTCTCACTTCTCAGAGTGATAATGCTCAGATGACTCCAGGAGGTCATCCTCCAACCTGTACTAGTGCATGCGATTATTCCTCCCTAAAACAAAGTGGTATAAAATAAACTTCTTTTCATTTTCCTGTATATGTAAGGACAGATGTAAGATTTCTGGCAGTCTTATGTTATTGACAGATGCTTTAATCACCAAAGTGAAAGCATGACTTTGTTCATCTGAGCCAAGGACAACCACCAAAGCAGGTGCAATGACTGAAGTTTATTGTTGAATAGTTGGCTAGTGTCAGAGTCACACACTTAGATCCTCTTTTTGTCACATATATATTATTTATGAATGCAAATCACTCACTAGTTACTGTACAGTAATTATAGTTACCGCTGGGATGGAGCAGCAAGTCCAAGTGGTTAAGCATATAAGTATATTTCGCCTTTTCTCAGCTTGATTATATCCTAAGTATTAAAATTAAGTAGCAGTATACTTTTTCTAAGCATCCTAAAGAGGAACATTAGGTATGACTGACAGAGTGGTGCTTCTTCACTATCTAAAACTGTGCAGTGCATCTAACTGTAAGATACTAGTACCCAAGCAGAACTAAAACTATATTGCTTGCTAAACTGTAGTAAATCAACATCCTGGATGGCATTGACCACCATTTGTTAAATGAGAAGAATTAAGTATGAACAGCTCTGTATTTCAAACTGGGAGTGGTTTACCTAAGGGATTAATTAAGTCATTAGCAAAATCACTTCATAGCAAATTCAAGACCAAAGGCCTTTGTTCTTCCTGAAGCCTAGGCCATGGTTTCTTTGTGCAAGGGACCCCTCAGCTCTCATGTCTCCCGGTGCTGCTTGGGGCATTGAGCCCAGGTGGCTCTGCAGGCAGACACCCCTCCCAACTTCTGATTCCCTGCTGCGTGCCAGAGCTATCCCAGCACCTGCAGATTTCTGAGCTTTGTTCAGTGCTGTTGACTCCTTTTGATGTGAGGCTATTAATCGTAGTGTACTACATTCTAAGCCTTTATTCTAAGCCTTTCCGTCCACTCTGTTTATTGAAGCATTGAGACGTACAGAGAGATCCAAAAACAGCAGGTTGGTTTTTAGGATGTAATCAGTTACCTTCCATATAGGGATTAATGATTTCTGGATATGTAGATTTTACAAGCTGAGTTTCTGATGCTCGTATTGAAGTTTTTTCTAGTATCTGGTCTCTTTTAGTTAAGTGAATTATTATGGTTTTTGCCCATGCTAAGCCCGTGGGAAAAATCAAGTGCTATAGTGCTATGCTCTTTATAATACTTGTAGATATTAGCTCTGCACATGGCCTTTCAGAATCCAGAAGAGGGGTATAAGAAGGGGACAGAGTTGTTAGCAGAGTCCACTGTGATAGGACAAGAGGAAATGATTTCAAACATTGCAGTTTGAGGGGAGTTTTAGATTGTATATAAGAAGGAAGTTTTTTACAGTAAGGGTGCTGAAGCACTGGAACAGGTTGCCCGGAGAGATGGTGGCTGGACCAGACTTGGAGCACCTGATCAAGCTGCAAATGTTCATTGCAGGGGAGTTGGACTAGATGACCTTTAAAGGTCCCTTCCAATTCTAAGGCTTCTATGATAGTATGAAACTTCTGTAGTAGGGCATAGTGCCTGTTGAATACAGGATGCTGGACCTGCATGAACATTTGTTGGATATATACTGCACACGTAGTTGAGTTTTAGTTGTAATTTAATGCCTGCCTATTGCATGTGGCCTGGATTTAAGGATGATACTTCAGATATATTAAGCAAGCTAGGTGAAGGGATCCAAAGAACAGTTATTGTGATGCAGTGCAACAAAAGTAGCTGAATATTTTGATTTTCTGTTGAACTCGAATTTAAAGTAATGCAAGCAAGAAAAATTCAAGCAGAGTATTTTGTCTTATGAAGCTTGTCCTCCAATGCTTCGCAGGGCCTGCCCACTGGAAGGAGGTTTTTCCTGTCGCTAATGGAGATCGCCAGTCACCTATTGACATCAAAACTGAGGAAACCAAGTATGACCCCTCTCTCCGTCCTCTAAATCCCAATTATGATCCAGCTTCTGCTAAAATCATCCTTAACAACGGGCACTCCACCAGTGTTGAGTTTGATGACACCGTGAACAAGTCAGGTTTGTTCCTTTGCTATTGCACTGTGTTTTCTTCCTGTTTCTGGAGTGGAGCACACCCTGGGAATATCTCTGCCAGGCATGACCTTCTTGAACCAGTCAGGCTCTGCTCCTCTCTCTGGGTGAGATTCCTGTTCCCCTGTGTTTCAGCCTGTTGCAATGTGGAATCAGATTTCCAGAGGGGTTTGATATTGCATTTCTTGGGAAGCACTAGGATTCCCTCTTTGCACACAAGGGTTGATGTGCTCCAAGCAACTCGATAGTGCCAGCATCCCAGTTTGAACAGTGTTGTGTACAGTTTTGCAAATCCTGCTCTTTCATTGTGGATTAACCCTTTGTGTCTCATTATAGACACATTCCAACCAAATCACTCAAATCTCTTACCTGACTTTAGTTGGAGGTTTGGCTATATACTCTTTTCCTTTTTAGAACCCATGCTTGGACTTCTTATGTCAGGAAAGAACCCATGCAGAACAAATGAAAAACATCCCAAGCAGCCTCTTCTCTGAAAAGTGTAATTGTCCTAGTCTTTTATAGGAGCGCATAGCTTCCCTTTTTGCAAGCAAAAATTCTTATTTAGAAGTTCTCTGCTTTAGTGCAGTCTTTGTAATGTTAATGCCTGCCTCTTTAGAGGCTTGTCTTGGATGGTGGGCAAGCTACCACCCCCCCTGTGAAACTGTAGGAGTGCAGTTTCTTGAAGCAGTAAAATCCCCATGTGGATATGTGAGGCTTAGCTGAGGATCAAAGCCAGAGGGGACTAGTTAGTGATCACCCTGTCCCTCAGTATGAGGACTTGCTGGCCTGTAGTGGCAAAGAGGACAGACAGAGGTGGAGACAACGTCCAGCTTGGCATTCCCAGACAGCCTTAGTCAGACTGAAATCTTCTGTCAGTCTGTGCAACGTTGGATACTGCCTGAAAGCCTCCAGCTGGCTGGCAGAGATCTGGTCTGGCCTTGTGTGTGTCCGAGGCCACAGGACTTTCCAGGACTAATCTCTGCTTCAGGCGTGGGTGAACTAAAGCACATCTCTTACAAAAACACTCAACCTGCTTTCAAAATTTCCAGTGATGACAACTCTTTCACTGCCTTAGGTTGTTCCAGCTGTTGATTACTTTGCTCATACAAAAAGTCAAGATGACAAACTATTTCTGGTGCAAGTCAGAGCAACTCAGTCTTTACATTTCTTTTCTTTAAATAAGAAGTTAAATAAGAAATACACCCAGAACCTCTTCCACTTTCTAACTCCACCCATAGGTAGATAGATTTCCATCTATCCATGAAGCGATAAGACCTCAACACTGTATTTCTGGAGGCTTATACTGGCAGGAAAGCAGTGGTAATATGATTCTCTTCCTACTGCTTTCCTCAGGCCATATATCTAAGAATATAGCCCAAGTCACAACAAAGCACTGACAGCTGTTGATTAGATAATGTACAGGTGTAATCCTCAGTCACTCTCAGAATGCCGTGCCTTCTACGTATGGATTATATTCCTCAGTCATACATGCACAGTTTACATTTCTGCCATTTTCATGCTTTACTTATAAAACAAAATCAAATCTTTCTGCGTCTGTAAACTGACTTTTTCACTATTTTCCCCAGTATCTGTTACTGACAAAACATCAGTAACATTTCTGTTTTCTTTCAGATCACTGATCAGAAAAAAGTATCGAATTTTCTAGAGCCAAAATGTAGCCCCTGTGGCACCTTTGTGAAGTAAGCACTCCTACCACATGGTGTTTTCTTGAAAAACTTCAAACTAACTGATACTAAATACACTGGGGTCTTTTAATTCCGTGTGACCTGTTTCTTTATTTCAGCTAGCACTGAAGTTGGGCTCTCAGGTTTGTGATCCTCTTTGGTATCACACTGTCTCCATTCCCTGGAATTACTTCAGTGATGTTTCAAACACCTTTTTCCAACTCTTTCAAACACAGTGATACTGATATTTTCTTTAAGTCATTTCTGAGTATCTTCTTGCTTTGTGGCTGTTTGAATGGAAGATTTTGACCATCGTGAATGTGACAGAAATACATGTTCATGCCATTTTCCACATTTTTCAGAAGTATTTCATCAAGTGTTGATGCATTTCTGCGTAGTTGTTTTTCCTCAGCCAGTATAACACTGATCTTTGCATATTTTTAGGTTAATTTGCCAACAAGTTCTCAGTCCTCAAAAGAAGGAATTTGTTTTAGGAGTGCCACTACTCCATCCCTTTTGTTCAGTAGGTTTATGGGCTCAGTAAAAGTAAGCTCTTGAGTTGAAGCTTTAACAAGATCAAATATCTTTGCCCACAGATAACAATTCCTTTCCATTTTCCAGGCTACTTGTGTTAGCAGATAGGCAAGTTGAGAAATTCTTTTACAATTACTTGGTGGCATTTTACTTCTAAAAAGATTCATGTTTTGGATTTAAAGTGGAAAAAGAAATACGTGGCTGTTGTCTTCTTCATTGTTCTTAATTTAAAAAATATGTCCTCGAAACTTTCTTCTTTTCTCTTTAAAATCTCTACAATGAGCCAGTAAAACTTCTCAGACCAATTCTCACATCCTCCAAGGAGATATGGATGGAGCAGAGAGAACAGAGCGATTTGCTCTGCAAGAGTTTTTCTAAATGTGATTCATGTTCATGTGTCTATGCAGACTTGGGTCCACCAAAATCTGCTTACAAAAACTTGGGCACTTTTCAGAAGGAAGACAATGGAAGTCCGCCCATATTGGTGTTCAGCTGAACTAAATAGCAAGTTAAATGTCAGTAATATTGCACTTGTACAATGTGTATCTGTCTGTGTTAGCATCTGCTCCTTCCTGTTTCTCAGACTTCAGTCAGCTGTAATTGGATCTAGCTGCAAAAGAAGGAAAGAGCTTGAATTTTTTTTATGATCCACCTACTTGCCTCTGAACTTCAAAGAAGAGAAAAAAATCTATTCACATTTTATTTTTCTGATCCTCCCTTTTATTCATAAAATCTATTTTAAGCTTAATTTCTCAGTTATTCTTTCAAATACATTCAAGACAGGATACTACTTGCCAAACAGAAATATTTTTCCATTATTCCATCTTCTGAGAAATACCCAGGCCCTAGCAAGACACACCTGGTGATAACCTGGTGGTAACCCTTCAGCAGTAACTCACTGATCTGTACATCTGTGTAGTTTTGATAGTCACATTCTGAGCAAACAAGCATTTCTTTATGGCACATCAAACAAGGGAGAGCTAATATAAGAGGTTTTGAGATGACATAGGGTAATGACCAGAGACTGAAGCTTTAAGTGAGTTTAAACTCACACCAACTCTCGAGGTCCCGTTCCTTCAGTTAAGCCCTCTCGTGTGCTTGGGTTTGTAGTGCTGACTGGGGGGCCGCTCTGTGGGACCTACAGGCTGCGCCAGATCCACTTCCATTGGGGCTCCAACGACGAGGCCGGCTCTGAACATGCTGTGGATGGGATGAAGTATGCAGCAGAGGTAAGGCTTGGCACAGAGTCTTTGTTCCTCTAAGCCTGTGACTAGCGATCCACTGTGAGAATAATTTTGCCCCTCAACTCCCCACTTTTCCTTCTCCCTTCATTATATCAAAAGACAAGCAGTCTTCCTGAAGTGTGTCGTGCTTGATCCATTCTAAAAGGAGAAGCTGTTTGCTTGAGAACTGTACCCTGAGATCTATGTCAGGCAGCTCTGGGCTGGCGCTGCCACAAGGGATGGGTGCACTGGCTGCTCTGGCACGGAGATCCCTCTCCTCTCTTTCCTTTGTCCCATTGGAGTAATCCACCATAGAGAGTGCTCAGTCTGGCAGTGACTGATTCCTCTTTGCAAACGGAAGTAATGTGGAGTGTTTTGATGAGACAGAGACCTTTAGCAGCAATAGTTCAGAGAGTGAAGAGCTTTCTGGGGTTAAAAAGGAAGTAAACGATAAATGCTAGTGGAAAAATGAAAGTCTTGTAATACTAAAGAAGAAAAAAAGTTGAAATGTATGCACGATGGTGTTATCAACTTTTGCTGGAAATGCTTTAAGAGACGGTGGTCAGAAAAAAAATATCATTTTTCTAACACTAATGGGGAAAAGTGACATTTGCAGTGTTTAAAGGCTTATGTTTTCCACAGGAACCAGGTGAGATGGAATATAAAGAATTAATAGAGGTGCTTTAAAACCATTCAGTGCCAAAACCAAATTTCTAGCTGAGAAAATAGATGTGTGTATCCCATCTAAGAAACCAAATGGAAGGAGAAAATATCTGAATTTCTAGCCAGTCTAAAAAGCTTTCCATTGCCTGTTGGTTGGGTAACCTTCCACAAGAACTCTCTTGATGTCATTTTGGCTATGAGATAAGAAACCCAGAATTCAGATCAAGGCTTCTGAGCACTGCTCACACAAAAGAAAACACATCAGAAGGAGAAATGAAGATGTTTTCAGTGCTCACGCCCATGAGGAAGATATGCAAGACTTCAAGAAAAAGCATCAACCATGTTGAAGAAAGAAGTAGTGTACAGGTAAAAACGACTGGAAGGCTCAGCCCCCTAACCCTAAAGGGAAGCAGAAGACATCCACGACTCCATTCTTTGTGGCAACATATGGTCTGATCAAGGTCTTCTCACAAGCTGCAATGACACAGTGGTGGTAAGACGGTATATATTCCTTAAAAGAGAAGTCACAAGCCATTGAGAAGGGGGATGTACCAAAAGTGTTTCCCAGCTCTGGTTTTTCTGGGGGAGTTTTGATTTTCTGGGGGTTGGTTTGGGGTCCTTCTGGCAAAATTCGGGTGGAGTCTTATTTAGTTATGAGAATTCCACTCTTTGTTCTTTGTTGTTTTTTTTCTTTTTTAAAATCCACAATAAAAGTCAATTCCGACTGAGAGTTTCTGTTTCCTTTTGTCTATGTAGAAATGTAATCATTCATAAATTGTTCGATGTAGCTTCTTGGAATCTCTGATCATGAGTGGTGCAGGCACCGTGAGCTCCAGGATACTAGTTCACCTCAGAGTGGTTTCATGGACTCTGTTCTCCTCTTGGTTTAATTAATAACACTTGTAAGCAACTTTCCTTCAAGGATTCTGACACTGTGAGCCAGCATGTCTTTCACTGTGAGCATGTGTGTTGTTATTGAATTTCAGTAGGATTCCTTACATGCTGAAAGCTATGTTTCAGCCATTTAGAACCCAAATGCTCAGCAAATGTTAATTACATCCTGTAACACCAAGTAACAGCTCTGCATTTTAGACATGGAAAATTGAAGCTCGTAGAGGTTAGGCCATGACTGAGGTGTTAGGTGTGGAGTTGAAATCTACGCTTTCCTAGATCTATATTTCAACTGTGATGAAATTGTTGCTATGCTGCTTCTCATATAAATCCTTTAAAGTGAGATCCAGCTTTCCTGAACTGTTCTTACACTGGAGATCTTAATGTGTTGGATTCCAAAGGGAAGCTCCCTTTTCGGGGGTTCATCCCAGTTTAAGTCATTCGGTGAAGCTGTTTTTCAGCACTCGTAAGTCTGAGAAGATGCTCACCAATATTAGACAAGGCAATACCCTGCCCTGCTTCTGAGCTTCTTTTATCTAAAAATTGTGGGAGATAAGATGTACTAATCCACTGAAGATTTGTAAGAGGAATTAACATTTGTGAGGTGCTTGGTCCTGAGTGCAGTGTGTCTGCTCTCCCTGCAGTTCAGCAGTCAGAACACTGCTCAAGGCAGGTGTCCTGGGGAGCCAGGAGCTCCCACTGCTGAGCCTGGGCAGGATTTAGGAATCCTGGCTTAGCAGGAGGGACTGAAGCAGTATGAGGGTAGACACCATGGGCTTTTCCTGTCTCCAGGAGGCAGAGAGCAAGGGGTCCTCACCCTTGTAGGTGTTTTCAAGTTCTTAAATGATTACCTTAGGACAGTTGCGGAATAGTACCTGTTGGAAATTCAAATGCTCAAACCTGATATAATCAAGCCACTTTTAAGTTCCTAACTACTAGTAATCGTAGAAAATGACATTTGGAGTGCATCAAAGATGAATTTTTGATGTTCAGTTTAAACTTAACAGGGGAGAAGAGGTCAGTGCAAGTTTAATGTGTTCCTCTACCCATTTTTTTCTTGTGGCCGATTTACTGAAAGCCTGATTAGGAAAAAGAGGAACAAAGCACTAATGACATCCCCGTGATTTTCAATCACTCAGTAAAACCAGCTGTACCAAAAGCCTTAGCTTTAGTTACATAACCAGAGGATATCTTGTCTTAGCCTCTGCTCAAAATCTGGGACCTGACAGCAGTTTGCCAGGCACTGTGTCATGCTGATTGCTGCAAGGTGATGCCAGTCACTGGGAATGCTTGCTGCCATTTGTGTGAACTGTATGCTTGCCCATTTCAATAGATATTGTGGTGAGAAAACTAAGTGGCTCTTATATATACAGAGTAAACAATATTGATACCAGTAAAGATCTAGTGTTAATTTGTGACTCTTCCAGTTCAGCGAGAGTTGATGCTGTCCATGCTTCTTGCTTTTCAGCTTCATGTCGTTCACTGGAATGCTGAAAAATATTCCAGTTTTGTCGAGGCAGCTTGTCAGTCAGATGGATTGGCAGTCATGGCTGTGTTTCTGAAGGTAAGAAAGGAATGCTTCAGCTTCTGCCAATAAATCTAATTTATGACCCTAAAGGTATTAACAGTTGTGGTGTAATTATTGCTAAAGAGGTGCTACAGGAGCTCTGACTTTCTATTTTACATTATAATGACTTGAGAGTTTTCACTGGATTTCTTAGCACACTTAAGTCACTTATGGTCAGTTAACTAAAGGTCTATGAAGCAGTTTCAGTATGTGTTTGCTTTCTGATTTTTATCTTTTTTAACATATTTTCTCCAGAGCTCAAGTATTGCATTTTTCTTTCTCTTGTTTAATAGATTGGTGAATGCAACCCTCAGCTGAAGAAGATCACTGACCGCCTGGACACCATCAGAATCAAGGTGAACAAATGCTTCTAAAACACTCCTGATATCAGTGGCTGCTTTCATTGTCTTGCTTCTGGAAATCTGGCTGCTACTTCTCTCTCCTTCATGGTCCCTGCTGTGCTTATCCAGGATGCTGCCAGCCCATGCCATAATGGAATTAACCCTGTCTCTTTTGACATGATTTATCCTGGCTCTTGTTTTAAAATAATTTTGCACATAAGTACATAAATAATTTAATAGATATAAGGCACCAATGCACTTATATAAGAAGCATTTTTTTTTTCTTATGACCACAACTTGGTCCTTTTTAATTTTCAGGGTAAGAGAGCATTATTCACCAACTTTGATCCCAGCTGCCTGCTTCCCAAATCACTGGACTACTGGACGTACTTTGGCTCTCTCACTGTTCCACCTCTTCTTGAAAGTGTCATCTGGATTGTCCTGAGAGAGCCCATAAGTGTTTGTTCTGAACAGGTACATCTTGATTTTTCACTACCGTAGAAATAAAGCTTTTTGCAAGACTTCAGTTGTAAATACCACCAAAAAGGATAAACTTCTGCACGTTCTGACACTGCATACCTTATAAAATTACAAAAAGTAAAAATATAAAAAGCCAGTCTATTTCCATGACGTTAAATTAAGCTTCACACTATATATTCATGTTGCAACAGTGACACCCAGTGGGCTGATCGCTTGGTACGTAGTGTTTTTAGCTGGGGAGACACCTAAGTCTATCAGATTATATAGCTTTTAATACTGGAAGTTTGTGAGTACATCACTTGCAATGTGTTGCCAGTACAGTTGCCTTGCTGTAATCTCAAGATCTGCACCACAGCATTTGTCTAATTCATGGCTGATATACTTCAAATACTTCAGTAAGGTTCAATACACTGGGCCACATGCTCAGTGGAAATGATGGCTCCAATCTTTGCACAAGACCTTCAAATAGTTCACAGAGTGGGACGTTTCTTAACTTAGGCGACCTCAAATTCTGTTTTTAACTGATTTTGAGTTGTGAGTTCTCTCTGTGCTTCCATTTTTCTCATCTCTATCTCCTCCTCACTCCCTCCAGTGTGGTCTTGTAGAACTCATTGCACCACAATGTAAGACTGAAAATTTGCATTAAGATACGAGTTTCCCAAAGACAATCCGTTGTTCAGGTCAAAAGGCTCTTACCTCAGCTAATTTATAGTTAATATATTCTAAATATGTGTAACAGGTTCAGAGGACGCAGCATTGAAAAGGATGCAAAATACAGTGATTCTTTACAATTGGTAACTTACAAAGGAAGTTGGTATACAGAAATAGGAAATGCTGAAACGTGAGAAATTAGGCCGAGTGTTAAACTTCAGATCTGAATTCGATATTCAGTATCTACAGCGTGGTGTTTCGGTAGTGTGAGCGTGAGGGCTTCCTGCTGAACGCTCTGTGTCTCTCGATTGCAGCTCGCCCAATTCCGCAGCCTCCTGAGCACAGCTGAGGACGAGGCAGCGTGCTGCCTGCTGCGGAACTACCGCCCTCCCCAGCCCCTCAAGGGCCGGCAAGTCAGAAGGAATTAAATCACGAAGCACGAACAGACCACCTCTGAAACCAAAGGCCGAATTGTCGTAGTTGATAGACTTTGTGGTTTTATTTGTTTGGTGAGTTGTTGTAACAGACAGGTGTTTTTTAATTACTGGTTACTATGCAGTCATTTCTCACAGGCAGGACGCGTCCTGAGGTTTGGCAGTTTCACGGCTGATGTGAACAGATCTGAATGTGTTTGTGTGTGCTGGTGTGGGAGCATTGAGGTGCTGGTGTTACGTGCACAGAGCAGTGTCAGAAGGATTTGGTGTGGTGAAGGAGTTGTCCAGAAATTGCCACCGAATTACTGAACAGGTTCCCTGGTATTAATGGCAGTACAGGTTGTTCTGGAATTATTTCTTCTGGTCTTCGGTGTAACATTTAACTTTAGTAAAGATTTAGTACACACTGGGATTGTATCAGGTGGATTAGGTATTCCTGAGTTCTGAACCTTGAAAACTGCACAGTCACTACAGGATCTGTGAGTTCATGCCTAAATCCAGTCTGTTGCATCTCATGAACAACAAGGACTGAATCTATGTACATGAAGCCTCAGAATCCTACCACTTAAAATAATCTCCAAGAGGCAGGGACAGCCCTTGTATTAGACTGGTTCATACAGGACACACACCATGGTTCAGGAATGGAACATCTCTCTGTGCACGCTGAAGGTCTCCTGCTGTAGCTGAACTTGAGTCGCTCGCATTTGTATTCAAAGACCAAAGATAGCCCTTAGAGTAAGCCAAGAGATCAGAATCAGTATCCAATAAAAGATCAGCTCATGGTAGCAATGTCTTGAAATGTCTGTCTTTAGTGAGCTTACTTGAGCCCATGTTTCTCTCAGGAGCTTTCTTTATTATTATTTGAATCTTGTTGTTTGTTTTAAGCCAATTTTATTTTTATTATTTTCAATAATAATGAATTTGCCATAGGATGTAGCTTGTATAGGTAGATTACCCTAAAACTGTGAGAACTAGATAGTAAAAACCAGCAGTACTGGAGAGAGGTGGCTAAAGATGTCATGGGCAGCAACTCCCTCTGCAGTACCTCTGACCTCATCTTTCACAACTCCACCAGTTTGTTTTTTCATAGGTTTTGTATACTGTGCCTCCTACCTCAACAGGTCTTTTTATCTTAGATGGGCAGATATGAGGGAAATCACAAACAGGATGGACTTCGTATGCCTTCTTTAACTGAATAAAATAGATATAGAGTCATAGGTATTTTAGCTTTGTTTAAGACAGGTGTATTTTATTTTTTTATCTTCTCCCCAGAATATAGGTGCTGCTGCTGCAAGGCCTCTCAATGCCTTCCGAGTGTGTTCTGAAGGAATGAACACAAATAGGCCATGGGATAAATATAAGGCATTTGGCAGCAGCATGTACCAATATTAACCAAAGAGGAAAAACCTGCCGGCACTTTTTGTTTCCTGGCTTAGGAAGAAGAATGCAGCTGAAAAGACATCAGTCTGCTTCTTTCTGAGTGGGGATGTCTGCAAGGTGTGCGTGGAGAGAACATGAGTGTGTTGTGTGTTTTCACACCCTTTGTTAGATTTAGTGTTGGATCTGATATGTTTTCTGGTCACGTAAGTAGCTGTGGAATATGAACAATATGTTAAAAATTGCATGAAAATTACAAAACTTTCTTGCCAAGGTGAGAAAGCTGTAAGGCTTTATATCAGGAACAAAGCTTTTACATGTTTTTATATATTTAAAATAGTGGAGTTGATCCAATGCTTTGATATTTATGAGGATTTTATCAAAATAAAAAAATTGATTTATGACCGTGTCTTGTATTTTCTATCAGAGATGAAAGTTTTACAGAGCAGCCTGCAGTTTTATTACTGGAGCTCTAGCTTTGGAAAATATTGTCACCCCTCCTTTGAAATCCTTCAGTGGGCAGTCCAGTGTTAGGTATGGGGTGGTGAGGTACTGGAACAGGTTGCCCAGGGAGGTAGAGGATGCCCCTTCCCTGGAGGTGTTCGAGACCAGATTGGATGGAGCCCTGAGCAACATGATTGAATGCCTGATTCCCTGCTTCTCCCCCTGCTGTGAGTGCAGCTCGGAGCGTTGACCAGTGCTCCCAAGGAGTTCAGCCTCAAGCGTGGGCTCTGTGCTATGCTAACAGCACTCTGGAGCAGATGAGGCTAAACTATGTCCTGTCTGCCCCAGCTGTGGCTCCCTTTGATCAGAGGTTACCCTCTGACACACTCGGAGCTTTCATACGAAGAGGAATGAAATGCTCAATGACCAAAAAAATGCACAGGGCATTTGTTGAAAAGAATATCTGTCAAGAGCTGTATACAGCTGGATGACTGGTCACCCACACACTTAGCCTCAGAACTGAATAAATTGCAGCAGATCCCTGGGGTCAGCTCTGCTGTTTTTGTCACAGGAGGGAAGCAGTGCACTCTGCTACGTTCACAGCCTGCCTCAGTCACGCTCGTGGTGTCGAGATGCTCTCTTTGGTCGTTGTGAGGAAAACAAGGCACCACAAAATCCTAGGGGGAAGAAGCAGTTTTTCAGAGTCCGTTTTCTAACTTCTGTTTTCCTTTTGCCCCTTTATGTATTTTGTGATTTCATGAATAAGCAGTTTATGTGGAAATCACTTATGTTCTCAGCATTCAAATGCACATTTCCAAATTGTTTTGAAAATCTCATAGTAATGCAGAAAACAAGCACCAAGGTGTGGGCAGTCAAAAGAATGCTGTGTCCCCGGGTCTGTAGGTGGCATCAGCAATCCAAAAATTGCTGAAGACGGTTTTAACAGTATTTCTGTTTCTAATTTCATTGCAAATACAGTTATAACCAAGAGCAATGTCTTACTGATGTTATTTCATCAAACTGCACAGCGTGAGAGTCACAGTACTGCACTATTCAACACTGTACTCAATCTTTGAGTTCATAAACAATCTCTGCAGAGACTACCCAAAGAACTTCCCTGCTGGTCCAGGAACAGTTCACCAGAAGAACAAAAACAGGCGCAAAGCTGACAGCAAAGCTTTTTCCAGATGCCTGCTCCATCAAGACTGTTGGCACTGGTTGCAGCTGACTGAAACACGGCAGTAGCTCTATACAAAAAAATCAAAACTATTAATTAACATCATTTGAGTAGCTGCTATACGGTGTGTGGTGCTGTCAGCAAATAGAAAATCCTTGAAACATTCTCCTCTGTATGTGCAGCCTGATGGTGGTGGTGTGATTACTCTTTCTATATAGTTCCAAAAATGCATGCAAACAGTGCTAAGCTAACAATATGTGTTCTCTCTGTCTCTATATATTGTTCTATATTTATAAGTCTATATACACATAAACCATAGGGAAAGGATTGGAGAATGTCCTTAAAGCAGAGCAGATATTGTTGAATGTTGCGTAGGTGAGCAGAAGCTGGATTGCAGTACCCTCCTGAAGTCTGCACACACTGCCCTGTGCTCAGAGAGGCATCAGTTTGGCTGTGTGGAAGGTGCTGGTACAGCTACATTCAACGGGCAAATAAGTAGGAGTGATAAATGTATGGTGTCAGTGCTATTCCACCTGCAGAGAAGCAGTGTGTCCTGGATGCTGGAGACGCCCAGAGCTCTCGAACAGTGACGATGTTAAAGTTACTCTGTTTTGATAGGAGTATCTGGAGATGAATGATTGATTGAGGAAAAGGAGTATTGGGTTTGAAAAGATTGTTACACACTCTGCTATGCTCACTGGTGTAAGATGTTGGGCTGAATGCGAACAACTGTAAGGGGGGTTGTGAAGAAGACGAGAAATGTCAAAGATGGGAGCATGGCTACCAAGAGAATGTTCTTTTGAAGATGAGGCAGTGTGCCATTGACTGCTGCTTACGGCCTTTCCTTGAAGGAAAAAAAGAAGAACTATACTGAACCAGATGGCTTTTGGATATAGCAAAAGGCATATGAAGAATTAGAACGATCATACTTAGGTGAATCTACATTTGGATGCTCTCCTGTTCTTCATAAGCAGTTGCCGTTGCAAAGTTTCACAAGTGCAGCAGAATTGGATGCCAGAAACAGCCACTATATGATCAGATTTTTCACTGTTCCCTTCAAGCTGTTTCGTTTTTTTATTTTTTTCGTTTTTTTTTTTTTTAGTTTAAAGCCATTCCCCTTTGTCCTACCACTAACTGCCAGTGTAAGATACCGGTTTCCAACTTTTTTACAGCTCTCTTTATGTACTGGAAGGCCATAATGAGGTCTCCCCTGAGTCTTCTTTTCTCCAGACTGAACAACCACAGCTCTCTCCATCTGTCTTCTTTGTACATGCATGCAGTAAGTAAAAATGAGAGAAGGAGATCACCTCTGAGCAGATTTTTTTTTCAGATGGAATGATGAAGGTCTGATGAAGGTTCTGAAAGTCAGAAAATCTGTCCACCTACTTCAAAGCACTTGCTGGTTCAGTTTCCTGATTCAGGTGAAAAGTGGTGTTTCAGCAGTGCAACAGCTCTCTCTGTTCTGCATGAGACTAGAAAGTGCTCACTAATCATTCCTGCCCATTTATGAGATACCTAAGTATCACCTTCAGGGCCTAAGTTAGGACTCTTAGATCCTATAAGCAAATCTCAAACAGGCATTAGGTGGAAATAGATGTGTGGTTACAGAAATACCAAAGCTTGATTGTGAACAGAACAATACGCTATCAAATGATTCCTTTCTGTCATGTTATCATTATCAATATTATTTATTGGTTATATGGTGTTTTTACCCCTGATCTGGATTTCACCCACAGCAGCAGTACGTTAACAGTATTCACAACCTCCAGAGTCCCCAGCTCTGGGTTACAGCAATCAGGAAACAATCTAGCAATCTAGCCCCACCGTATGGGGTGGGAACACCCAGTGTATCAGAAAGGAACAGCACTCGAGTATACCCACTGCCTGTGTGTGATATTGCTTAAATAATGCAGAAGTCTCATGACTGCGTTTCCCTAGTTACTGCTGAGGGTGTGCTGCAGCCCAGCAGTGTGTTCAGGGGGTGTTTGTAGCAAAACAACTCCCTGAATGCTGTGCAGTCACTTGCTCCTGCTGAAACTGGTTGAGATTAAGAAATAAAAAAGTTGAGAATTTTCTCTTTCATTTTGCATGTGGTAATTCATGCAAGAAAGCGTGACTGCCTGAACTGCTTTGAACTGAAATAAAGAAAGCTCCTCTTTTTCTAAAACGTGTTTATTGCTGTGTAGTTGCGTTTTAAATGGTGTTACTTAGAGAGCTGCACTAGGCTTTTTTTCTCTTCTGGTTTAATGCTATCTTCAGCCTCTTTGGAGTCCATAGTCATCCCAGTCTGGGCACCGGGTCAACTATTTAACATGTTGATCTTTGAAGACTGAGATGTGCTTCACTTGTAGCATTAGGCACTCTTGATTTGGTAGGCACTGTGCAAACATTACCTAATGCTTCTTACTGGCAGAGTTAACTTTCTTGTTTGGCAGGGGAAGAGCTCCAGTCAGAGTAAAACCACAAACCAAATAAATGGATATATAGCTAAAAAGAAAGTGGTTTTGCATATTCTTGTTGCTGTCACTTTTATTTTCTGTATTTACAGAGAGGCACAGTATCACACCCACAGTGTAAGTACTATCCAATTACAGAAGTGCTCACATTAAAAACCTGTGTAGCAGATGTCTTCTGATGGACTTGTTCAAAGCCTGCTTACTCTTCCAGAGAGAAAGTCAAGCATGCGTGCTGTGTTTTGCAGTGAAGCTATAGCTGCAATTATTGTGTTAACTAAAACAAGGCAGGGGCCCTGTCCCTGGCTCTTACTGTCCCTGGAACAATGGCACGTACAAACAAAATTTCCAGGCTACCTTTCTTCATATGGACTGTTGAGTACTACAGCTTCACTGCATCTCACAAAGAGCTCTAGCTGGCATTTATCAAAAGCATTTGGGGAAGATCCCCAGCAATAGCTGACTATATGGACACAGCTAACACTTCTCCAGGTGAAGACCCCACCTGAATACTACATCGAATTCTAGGCCACCCCAGCACAGGCAGGACATGGAGCTGTCGGAGCAGGTCCAGAGAAGGCCACAAAAATGATCAGAGGGCTGGAGCACCTTCCTCATGGGGACAGGCTGGGGTTCTTCAGCCTGGAGAAGAGAAGCAAGGCTCTGGGGGAACCTTATAGCAGCCTTCCAGTACCAGAAGGAGGCCTGCAAGAAAGCTGGGGAAGAACTTTTTGTAAGGTCAGGTAGCAACAGGACAAGGAGAAACCACTTTAACCTGGAAGAGGGTAGATTTAGAATAGATATTATGAAGAAATTCTTTACTTGTGAGGGTGGGGAGACACTGACACAGGTTGCTCAAAGAGGTTGCAGATACCCCCTCTCTGGAGGCATTAAAGGCCAGGCTGGGTGGGGCTTTGAGCAACCTGGTATAGAGGGAGGTGTTCCTGCCTTATAGCAGGGGGTTGGAACTAGGGAATCTTAAAGGTCCTTTCCAACCTAAACTATTCTATGATTCTGGTGTGTGCTAGGAATGTCTTCTGCAGCCATACAGCCCAACACTTCACCACAGCCTATGCTCTTTTGGAGCCATGATGAAATACCTGTGTGATATCTTGTCCCCACTCAGTCTGGACTGTTACATCTACATCAGCTGGCGACTGCGTGGGCACCACTGCACATGGCATTCCTGCACACTGGTGGTCTGTGGTGTTTAGATGACTTGTAAATGTCTTGTAAATGAGAGAGAGACAGGCATATGAGTTTTTGGAGTTCTTACTAGATTTAGTCACTGGCAGCCAGCCCAGGTTTCGTTTTTGGTGCCAAAATGCATCTTCAGAACACTCTTTTGTTTCCTGTGCTTCTCCTTATCTGTGAAACAGATGTGCTAATGCTCATTCTGCTCATAATTCTCTTGTTTTTCAGCAGAAAGTTAAGATTTGTGTGACTTTCATGTCACACAAGCCAGCACGAGTGAATGCTGATTTAACTGTAGAAACAGCCACACCATTTTTGTAAGGTATATGATCAGACTAAAGTCAACTGGTCCTGTGGTCAACTTCAGAAGCATGTGGGTGAGATTAAGGAGAGCAGGAGCAACTAGAAATTGGGCACCCTCTTCTTTGAGGGAAGAGGGATCTTCTGGTTTACAGAAGGCCTGGGAAAAGGGATATGCACAAGGAGGGGACCTCAGGCCAGAGGCAGTTCATATATCTTCCTCGTGGAGAGTGGTAGAAGGAGTATTTGGAAAGGTGTGTTTTAATGCTAGGTTTGCCATATGGCTGATCCACATCAGGCATGGGAGCATGGGAGATCTGGGCAATCTCTGTTCTGTTCTTAACTTCACACCATTTTCCTTTGTGGCCTTGTACTAGTCACAAGTCAGTACTTTCAAATCAGTGCTTAAATCTTTGTTTAGCCACTTAAAAATAAGCTCTTGATTTCCTTGAAATACTGAATACCTAAGAAATCCCATTAATGACAGCTCCATCCCTGTGCCAATATGAGTCACTTCTTTTGGGATGCTTACACATTTCAAAGCATAACCTTTGTGAACAAGGTTGCTTAATCTTATCATTAGTCTAACCATATGGTTAGTATTAGTGTAATGACTGGACCCCTTCATACTTGGAAATCTACAGATCACGAACATGAATACTATATTTGCTACAGCCTTGACCACAACTAGGTTATAATGTAATTACACTCATAGTGTTGTTTCATAGAATCATTTATTTGAATTCAGTCTTTTCACTGTTGTTCAAACTTGGTGCAGTGTTACAGAAATGAGATTTCAGACTGGTCTACAGCGTGTTCTTCTGTATGTAAATATCTGGTCCTGCAACTCCTTGAGCCAAACATCTGTTTTCCACCTCCCTCTCATCAATCAGATATGCTCGAATGAGTTAAAATGTCACTTGAAGAAATACACATACAACAAATACTTGGAAGAAAAGCTAAGAGATCAGAGATAGGTCAGCAATGCTCATAGCAGGGAAACCTAGGAGGCCAGAAGTAGGGTACAATGAGTGAAATAGGAAACAATCCTGTTGGTCTTGGCAGAGCTTTCCTTTGCGATAATGATCTAAAACTGTCTGGAGGCTTTCCCTGGGGCCCTTCTTTCCCTTGATGAAATTAAAGAAGAATCCAAGTTAAAAACTTTGCTGCAGGATATGTAATGGATGTGCAAAATGCAACACAGCTTGCTGGCAGCCTTGTGAAGTCCTCTCTGATTTTAATCCTACAGGGCTCTTTTAAGGGTGGAGAGCGCACTGAGTTGTCAAAGGAGAGTGATCATTTCTCGTACATTTTTGTGTTTTCACACAATGATTCTTTTGCACCAGAACTCAAAAAGAATGTTGTCATGGTAGAAATAGCCAATATGGGGTAATGAAAATAATTAAGAAAATAGGTTCTTTAAAGTTTACACATCTCAACAGTGCAAATTCAGGGAAAACCTCATTTTGGTGAGTGAAGTAAGGGGAGGTCAGGGTCAGGCCATCCCTAGAGAACTGGAAGGAAGCCTAATTCTTTGCTCAGAAGCAGTTGTAGGTGTCTCCTCCTGGCTCTTCCTTACCTCTCTGTAAGACAGTGGTGTTCCTATTACATCACTTACTCGTGACTCCTGGTGCTACTGCTACCAAATCTGTCCTAACACATTTTCCAAGGGTAAACCTTAATGTTTCCAGACAGCACATTGTTGGTGAGTCGAGGTATAAAAAATGTAAAAAAAAACGCACATCTTCATGCTGCCAAGACTGTGTAGAGTTGTTGGTTTTGTTACTGAAAAGTCAAAAATGCTTTTTCGGAAACCACCTTGCTTAATGTTGGCAACAACCTTGCTTGACTACATGGGAATGTCCCAGTGGTCAGCAGCCTCAGCCTGGACTAAATTTAGGCCAGCCGAGCCATGAGCCTGACCCTCAGACCATGCTGGGTGGCCACGTTTTGCATGAACCATGCTGCTCCCACTGTATCCAGTTACAGACATTTTGCTCCAGCAGCCACCACCCTTGCTGGGAGATGCACTGCGAGCTGCCAGGCCTTGTGACACTCTCAGTTACCTCTCCACCACCCTCAGGTTTCTCCTGCTTGAGCAGTATTGGCTTCAGCTCATGGATCTCCCAGGGAGAGGTAAACGTTGTTCAGATATTCCAGCCCCTCAATTTCCTGGATTGATCCGAATGCTGGCCATGGTTCTCCACAGACAAAATAGGAAGTGAATGCAACAGGCATAAAGTGGGGATCAGGTGGAGATAGTTTCACAGTGAGGGAAGCACCCATTTCAGGTTGCAGGCACTGAACACACTGTGGCTGTTGCTGGACTTGCAGCAGCACAGACATCCCCAGGCCCCACGGGAAATGGGAGCCCCACAGCAGCACCAACACCCACATTCCTACTGAGGACGCCTTGTGAACAGAGGGGTCCCTTGTGACAGCAGGCATGCTGTTGTCACACAGGCTCCTTCTTTAGCACCCTCCCTGGGGAACCTCACGCCTGAGGTTGGCTTGGTGCTGCAACCAGTAGCACTTGCATTAGTCACATTAGTCCACTGTGTTGGCACGAACATCACCCATTAGAGTATTGTTCCTGCACTTACACTGTTCCAGCTGACTTAACTACTGCTGCAGTGTGGTGAACTTGGTGGTCCAAATCATTTTGTTGATTTTAAAGTGTATATGGGGCTATCTCTCAACTATTCCAGGGAACAGTAGAAGACTTAATGGCTATGGATTAAGCAGTCAAAAAATAAAGGTGTTTTATCTGAGCAATAAGCCGGTGCAGAAAAACCTGAGAAAAGCATGCAGTGATGCTACACTTCATTAGCTTAGCATAGGTAACAATATACCATCAATCTTGTTTGGATTTTTTCACCAAACATATTCTTTATCTGAAAAATATTCCAACCAAAACAATCAGAACAGCCAGTGAATATGTTGATTTTGGCAAGCGGTTTGATTTGAAAGCTACTTTTAGAGGTTCAAAATGTAGTATTATATCTGACTGCTTTCTAAACGATCTACTATGAGTGACTTCATCTTTCAGTGTTCTCTTCTACTGCCCAACATTGCTGTTAGCTGCCTTCACACTCTGTTTTCTGTCCTGAACTGCTGGGCTTGGTCAGCACTGTAATTCCTTGTATTGCTGTGCTTGATATGGAGGTGATCAGAGCTATGGAGTACAACAAGGTCTTCTTTTTTCCAAGACAACTATAGAAGACACAGTAAAATCCCTAATCTGTATCATCAGCCGTTGCCTATATTTTCTTGATCTATCTCATCTACAAGGGTTTTTCTGGGTGTTCTCAAAGCACACATATTGGTTGAGAGCTGTGTAGTTAAAACAACGTCATAACACTGTTCCCCTCAACATGAATGAGAAGTTGAATTAGGAAGGATTTGATAAAGAAGAAATGAATTACTACAGAACAGTAATCAAGCCAGTTTTTTGTCTTGTAGACACTACAGATGAGTTTTTGTTAATGTGTCTGACAGAGTTCAAGATGGAAGGTGTTGCTGAAGCCTGATCTGATGTCTAGGCAATTTTCCTCTCACTCTCTTCCATATTGCCAGCAGGCATCAGTAGATGTCAGTATAGTTTTATGTCTTAAAATACAGTTTTCATTTTGCACTCTTTATTATAAAGACAAGCTGTCTTCGCATCACTGGTAGCCAAAGCTTAGAGTTAGTATGAAATGAATTTGTCTTTCCTTGACCAAGTCAAGGACATTTCCTTTGCCTTATAGCTTCCTAGGCTATGAATTGCAAATTCATTTTCTTGGTTGCCATAAGTATATCCATATGATTTTAACAGCAATTTAAGTTCTGATGCAGTTGTTGTACTGAGGAAGAAACAAGCATTGTAATTTTCTCATTGCTCATGAAGAAGTTATCAATTACTGAGGGAATTATTGGCATCTTTGTAATTCCTTTCATAAAGCTGTGGACAGAAAGACATATTTGACTAGTTCTCTCAAATAAGGTAATTGGAATAGGTATCACTGATAAGCAAGGCACAGCTAACCAGATGTGAGTTGATTTGTCTGCTTTTGTAATTAGCACAGGAAAGGAGTCTGCTTTTGAACCCTGAGCTCCTCACTCCCATTGTGCTTAGCAGGCTACTATGGCACAAGCCAGATCCAGGACACAATGACTGGAGAAAGTGATCAGGTATTGATTCCACATGTTCTAATATGATAATTGCTGCCACTACAACAGGGTGCTCAGTCGCATACCAAGGCTTCGTTGCTTCAGTTGCTGGCTGCACACACTGGTAGCTAAAAAGAGGAGTGGACCAAGGAATAGGTCCAGCTGAATGCAACTGACTGCAAAAGAGGTCATACTTTGCATTTAAGCAATTCAGCTTTTGGATATGTTGAGAAACAAGGTTTGAAAGTTTTCTGTACTTAGTGGAAGAAATGTGAGGAACTGCTGAGGAACTGTAAGGCATACAAATGTCAAAGCTATGTGAAGTAACGTGCTGCAATCCCTCAACAGATCATAATCAAATAACATAATGAAGGTACTTCACTGTTTCAGATAAATAACATCAAGGTCAGACAATTGGACAAACCTGGAAGCCTAATTTCTCCTCTAGTGCTTTGTCCAGTTTTTTGTAGAGTCTGACTTAACTTGTCAAGACCTTATCCACTGCTGGCTATCAAATAATTCAGTGGTCACTGATGGTGCTATCTGTAAAGCTGAGTACTTGAGAAGCTTGAGAAACATTAAATCTGACCTATGTGCTTTATTTTTGCATGGCCACATGTCAGTGCATATATTCTTCATTAGGTATTGCAGGTGAAATAAAATAATTATATTTTCAATTCAACATAAATCAGGTGAACTAGAAAAAGAAATCATTTTATTAGTCAAAACAATAGCCATCAGTAATTTCCATTAACATAAGCAATTGAATTGCACAACAGACATCTCATATAGTTACATACACTCTCCTTGAAAGAAGCTGTGTACCGATGGATTTCATTCACAATCTAAGACAGTTTCATTGGGATTTAAAACAGAATGAGCACTTCTCTTGATAAGGCTAGCAAGGGACTGGATTTTTAGCTTGTGCTACAGTTATAAAACGTTAAGCAGTCAGCACAGCTCCATATGATAGCACTTATGGATCAGTGATGTACTGTGGCCATCTGCTGTTTTTGCACGCCATAAAACTCCCTGTTCAGACAGGTTTGGGCTGACATTTAATGAAAACATGTATTTCTTTTGGGAAGTCTCATAGGATTGGAAATGGGAAGCTCAGGGAGACTGCAAGGTAATACACATAAGCAAACCATCTTTACCTGAGCAACGGAACTCTCTCTACATAGATAAAGTCAAGTTATCTCAACTCTCACAAGACTCTCCTCCCACGTGCAGTCCACAGCAAGCCTTTATCATCCTAAAAGTGAGCCATCTTCTTTTGCTTATTTGTGTACTATCTTCTATATTATTTTTGAGTACTATCCTTGGGGATTATTTACCCTACAGGCACCAGAGGCACCTTTAAATAGGTGGATGTATGGAATCATAGGACTAGTAAGGAATCAGGGAATAGGTACTCCTACAAAACAAACAAACAAAAATCCATCCCTGTAGCTGTCTACAGGGTGTAGCTCCAAGAATTCCAAATATCTTAATGGGATCCTGTAAACTCATGCTGAGGAATGTAATCGTAGCTTCATATCACAACAGCTCCTTCAGCTGAATCCTTGCCTTATTTTGAGGTCTCCAGAAAAGAAGATGAAAAACAGGATGGGTTTTAATTTAGCTACTCAGTATATTATACTCAGTATATTATGATCAGGCTGTGTTGATGTTTACTTCAGACTTTTCTGAATTCAAGGCCTTCAAGACAACCACCAGATTTTCATTGCATAGATCAAGCTGTAAAAAAAAATACTTTTAAAAACCTGAATTCTTGACAGTAGGTTTATTCTAACACCGCAGAGAATAAACTTTACAAACCTTGATAAGATCAGCTTTGTAAACCCACTGTTAGTGAGATAAGTTTAGAAATGTGTGAAATAACAAGAAGTTTTGTTTCTGTTTTTAGCAGGATGCAAACAGTAATACACATACTGACATTTAATCAGAAGTATATGATGACTTTGTTCTACAGGAGTTGTTTCAAATTCATTTTGGAAGCATTCAAAAAGGTGATTTTACTGGTGTTATTTACAGTGAGGACTACGAGTAATTATATTTTGGTGTACAAAACAATATATTGTTTTATGATATTAATTTAACATAAGGAATTTTTGTGCTGCCCCAGTTGGTTTTGAAAGGCCAAGTACACTATGGGCACGGCTTCAAGAGTTCTTAGAATGATGCTTTAACATTTTCTTTACTGATTGTAGTAGCATGCGTGATTCAAACTTTCTTTCTGTGACAGTTCACACCACTGTAAATGGAGTGGAAAGGAAACATAAAGGGTAGCACTGACTGTTATAAAGGTGGGTGAAACACCATGAGCTCTTAAGCAAGCATGCTTGCAAAGCACAGCTCTTCTTGAAATGTGGATTCTTCTTGGATTGTGCATGAAATGTGGATTTGGGCAAAATGTCTGTGTAGAGAGATGGGCAAAGTTGGCAATATTGTCTAAGCTGGGATAACAGACAGTCACCTCCATTGATCTAACATGAAAGATGTGCTGCTTCTAGTCATCATCACTGTGGGCAGTTCTGATAAGGAAAGAGACATGCGCATGCTATTAGTATGTCATTAACTGACCTTTAGGAAAACAATGAGAATTGCCAAGTCATCTGGCTTGTTGAAAGCCCCAGCTACATTTGAATACTTGTTTGCATTCCAGTGAATGAGATGAAGCTGAAAAGAAATAGAAAAGGATCATTTTTGCTGATTCCATTATGAAGAAATGCTACAATTTGAGTACAGTAGTTAGAAATGCAACTCTGCACTCTCTCAGTCCAATCATGAAACTGAGAACCTGTGCTTAAAAACACTGGCTTATTTATGGTGTTCTGCTGAATTGCTCTGGCATTGTCAGCTTTTATCTTCAAGTAGGCAGAACTACAAATACTCCCAAAAGGAATTTAGGGGTAAATACACAAAGAGGTGGAAAATCACAACTTACTGAGTATATATATGTTTTTCTAACCCTACTGCTAGCAGTCTCCTGTGTATGCCTTCTCTTCCATATCTTTAAAAATATAATAGATAAAACAGCATTTTGAGGAGTGTATTCATTTTATTACACATGGTGCAATACTTATACACGATAGTCTCATTTGCTGCAAAAGGTTGATGATTGTGGACATAGTGGCTTTGGAAGGTTTGCATTCAACATGAATATTTCTACAACTTCTCAGTTTTGGTAGGATTTTCTTTAGTAGCATTTTAAGAAGCTTATTAAGTCTAGGATGTTGCTTATTATCTCTTGTGCTGCTTTTTGTGTGAAATATAAATTTCCAAAACTTACAGAATGTGGAAATCATAGTATCTTTATTTACCTTCACACCCATTAATATGCTTCACAATTCTTTACCAACTATGTAACAAGGTGGCAATAGTCTAGTCCAGAACAATTTGTATAGTGTTTCAGCAGTATGGCCAGAAAGGTACCTGAACTACTTCTATTGCAAGAAGAAATTCTGCCATTTAGAGACAGAACATGGAAGATATCACACACTGCCTAGAGTTTTAAACTTCTAATTTAAAGAGTACTCTGGTTTATTTTAAAGCTGAATAAGTCTTTTCAACCTATCTTTACTGTTTAAAAGTATTTTAAGCCACTGACTCAAGGCAAACTAATAAACACTTATAGTGCTGCTTCTACGCAGTTTGAGTACACTATCTCTTTATGGCAGGAAGCAACTCCAGAGGGACACCCCTTTCTTATCTTGTCTGTATCAAATGAGATAGCTTTAGTACTCTCCACAGTGGAAAATTTCCTGTCAGGAACACACTTCTGGCCACGTGTTCCTCATGCCTAAATTAAAAACGAATTATCTGTTTTATTAGGTTGTCATGTCGTATGTAATACTCCCAAAATCTAAAAAGCTGCCAAAGATAACATTATGTGGATTGAGCATGGTTTGTTTGGAATGCTGATAACTGTTAGCAGAACAGAGACACTGGAAAACAAAAATGCGTTACTTCAGAGGTGTTATCTATTTTCCATATAACAGATCTTCTTTCATTATCTAAGACAGTTAATGTGCTTGACAGCAGCTGGGGTTCTTACTAGGTAACTTTTCCCACCTTTTCTCTTCGTTACTTTCTCCTGTCTTCTTATCAGTTGTTTTTGAAAAGCCAAAAAATACCACCTTACAGTAATCAGAATGCTTGTGTCTGTGAGGAGCTCCAGCTACAATTATAGCAGAGTTCTGGGTGTTCAGACTCTACAAAGCAGCTAATTTAGTATTAAGATGAATGTACTTGCACATCTGAAATTTTCAGTGTTTAGCTGGTGCTACTTCTGTATCTGCAGCTTTCAGCCCTATTTCATTAAATAAAGGCGAGATACATTTAGCTTAATCAGTACTGACCACAAAACCATAATTCTTCCTTGTGAAGTCAATTTTGCACATGTACAGGTAGTATTGCTTCTGCAAAATAAAATTATTTTCATTGCAATGCAATCTTTCTATGCTTTCTTCTCCCCTTCCCCCTGGGGATGATGGATGTGTCTGGACTTTGGAAACGTGGCATTAGCATTTTGTTAATTGACTCTACCTCTGATGCTTATTTCTTTCCACCTCCTGTGTGCTCTGAGCTTTGCTCATCAGTTTGGCCCCAATGGAAATGAAACTGTCACAGTCTGTAGGTTCCAGCAAGAGAGCTACCACTCAGCACTGCAAATGCATGGGATAAGGTAAAGGCACCAATCAATAAAGACTTTATGACATTCAAGTCACAGATTTCAAAGTTTTATAACACATGATGCTTTTTTTTTCAAATTGAAAGTTAACATGTTTTGATAGTAATTTTTAACCATCTGGAGAAGAAAAAAAATATTCAGATTGTAAAAACTAAGCCAATTATTGCAGGTCTTAATTCTAGGCTTGTGCACAAGTGTGCTTTGGTTAGAGTAAAACAGCATGTCTGCCAGATACAATTCCCAAATTCAGACTGAATACATGTGAATGCACCTTCTACTCCAAAGAGAAAATAAAATGAAAAATAATACAGAAATGCAGCAGTTTGCCAGGAACATTGACTGTATTTTAGTAATTGCAGAAGAAATAGTCCTACTTCATGAAATCCACTTCCCACTAGAATTTGTATTATTTGAGTACTTTAAAGGCCTCTTTCTTCACAGAGTAACAATTATATTCACTTATATTTTATGAATTTAAAATATAAGATGTCACCAGTATACTTGGATGTTACTGATAATGTTTATTGGTCATTATCATGAAGTCTTTGCTTACACATTTGTGTGCATATTCCTAGAGCAGTGACAGCTATCTGTATTTGTTTAGTGAATAATAAAAATATAAATAATAATGTGCCTCAAGTTCTTGCAGTGCTAGCAGTACACAAAGTAGCACAAAGGACTGTCTCCCTTTGATGTAAATGCAACAAGAAAAATAACTTAGGCCAGAATGAATTCATAATAAGTTATGTTGTGATTAACTTTTTCATATGTATAATTCTCTTCCACCAAGATGATTTTAAAAACAAAAAGCGGTTAAATGTTTATGTTTAGAAACTTTTGTTTCTACCTTCTACTCCCAAAATAAGAAATTATTCTGGATGTTTTCTATTGGGAAATTCAGTTGTTTTTGCTATCAACACAAGAACACTTGCCAACAAGTCTTATTTTTATGAGACATAGTTTGGATCTCCTGTGACACTTAATGTTGATGCCAAGTGATATAAATTATAAAATTAGAAAGCATTCCCAAAGGTTTATTAATACATCTGAAAGGCATCTAATCTTGTTTTCAACAAAAATTAGAAAAATAAGAGACTCAAAAGAAAATTTCTCTAGTATCCCTTTTCAGATCCCCCTTTGACTAACCTCACTGATCATTTTTACCCTCAGAATTCACATGGAATGAGTGTCCAACACTGACAATCTCTTTGCATGTGGAAAGTTACCAGAAAAACTGGAGAAGCCCCAGAGATGTATCTTATTTTGACTTCTTAGGCCTTAATATCGATAGCAGACTGATATGATATTCTGACTGTTTTAAAGCTAAATTATACTAACAGATATGGGATTTTGTCTGGCTTAAACTAGGTCTCATACACACTTGAAAGCATGATTGTATATTTTCGGAGCATATGCATAAGTACTGCAGCATAGTTAAAAGCTGTGCTATTATCTATATTTGTAACCATTTGAACTGAGTGTATGTAATAATCGTTTCTCTATAAAACAAAGTTTATCACAGACTTTTTAAGCATTGCCATGTCATCCTGAGTTGCAAGAACGGAATCTGTTGCTATTTTCCTGTTTTTCTTACAGACAATTCTCAGTAATAGAAAGTGACTGATATCTGCCTTTGCAGATGTCCACAGCTGACGTCAGGATTTGCAGATACTATTGTGCAAGTAACTTTATGTAACCTGTTAACTTGGGGCACCGATGTCTGGAAATGTAACATCTGTTGGGTGAATCTCAGTCATAGCTGGGCAACAATTTTCTGCTAATTTTTTGTTGTTTGAAATAATGTCTCATCAGAATGGAAAACAATAGAGAATTACCTCTGCAAACTTCTGCTGAAAGGTTCCACCTGCTTAGTCCCTGTCTTATTTCCTAGCCAGATTACTAAGATTCCTAGCCAGATTTCAGTGTTTCACTGCATCACCACATTTCTGGTAGATGTGAAAAGCGCACAACTTATGGTGGTTGGCAAACCTTGTTCTATAAACTACATGAGAAATGAAAACAGCAAAACTGGCAGATCAATCTGAAATATTAGGTAGTCTGGACCTAGCCAGGTTTTGACTTGCATGGCATCTGAAGAGCTCAGTAACAGGGCCTGCCACAAGCCTTCAGCACCCTGCTGGGGTGAGGGGAAGCAGGAGGCCAGCCATAGATTTGTTTGCTTTGTTCTAGAGTGTCTGTGCTGAATTACTGCCGTATTTAGTACCCAGACAGACTCAGGCTGCTGTCAGAGACCAAGTTTTGTGGTTTTGGAATTTAAATGTGGTATCACACAGCAAAAAGATGCAGGCCACTACCTGGAATTGTATGGCAGCAAGGCCAGGAGGCCCCAAATGGCCACCTTCATCCTGGGCACTGGGGACTAGTAGTCCATCTCCTAGTGCAGAAGAAGATTTGGGTTTTGAGCCCTGATTTATTAGTGGCTCATAAGTATCTCTTCCTGCCTGTCTTCTAGGACTGCTAGGGGTCCTGGAGAGACATCAAAGCTTGAAGAATATAGGCATAATTGTTCAAGGCTCAGGAGTAACTTATTTTGTGACTCAGAACGCATTTGAATGCATTTCTTGGGAAAATTAGCAGCCAAGAGTAAAATCTATAAATTTTGCAGAATTGAGATCCTGAATCTGACACCAGTTATCACTGTTTCTTTGAAATAATGCAAGATAAGCTCCTTTACTCCTGTGAAAACCAGAGCAGCAAATCAACTGCAGGTAGTCATAGTAGAGTGGAAGAGCCAATTCCTTGTCTGCTATCAGTCATCTGTACATGGTAGCAGTCAAAGACAGTTAGATATATAGAAACAAGAGCAAAGATCTTCTTGTCAACCCACAGAACCACTGAAAAAAACAAGTGACCACATAGACAAGGCTAATTCAGAGAGACCTGAAATTGTATGGCTTGAGTGAAACAGATGGTGCACTCCAGCATGATATGGGAACAATGTGATTAAAAAAAAATATCAGTGAAAAACAATATAGACAACTGGAGTGAGATTATTTTGTATTTTCTATCAAAGAGAGAAATGAAGTTTTAAGAATAATTGGAAAGGGAAATATAAATCTTGTCTTGTTGGATAGATGCATCAGGAATATAATGTGGAAAAACTGCCACAGTCTCTTTTGCTTGATCAGATAATCAATGTCAATTTTCTGACTATGAAAAATATTCTTTCTGCGCGAGGTGAGAGCATGGCAGAGATTCAGTAAAGTGATCTCTTGGAAGAGGAGCCAGATTTCAGAGTTATGACCTTTTTACTGTCTCGTCAGCCAGGCTCTGAAGTAATTCTATATCTCTGATTTCAGTGCAGCACACTATGGGTGACTGACAGGACAACTGGATTGCTTCTTGAAACCCAACACAACTGGCTTATGATTCCTCCCCTTACACCTTTTTATACTCCCTAAGTGCACCTCAGTTTTAACTATGACCCTATCACTTCTGTGAAATTATTTAATTATTTGAGCTCCTTAATTGAACCGTGAGCTTCTGGTTCTTACAGTTTTAAATTGAAAACTATTGAAAACAATATCATTTTTGGGGGGTGTATGAATATTGATAAAACAATAATATTATGGAGGAACTCTTATAAACTCATGAATCAGAATGCAAGTATCTCTTAGAATAGACCCTTAGCGATTGTTTTAATTTCTAACATACTGGTGTGGCTGTACAGTTAGCTTTTCCCCAAATAACTAAATCTCAGGAGGTGAAGTGATGCAGAGTAGGAAGAGTGGCTGATATCACAGTATTGCATGTTGTTGCACAGCACTTTGCAGTTCCCCTTCCCCAAGAAAAACCACAAAGGTTTTTCATAACATCATGATAGAAAGACTTCTGAACTCAAACAGCACTAAACGTCTTTCCAAAGCAAAAGGTTTTTACAAACTGCAGTGGGAATTGAAGTATGATATCTATAAATATAAAATAAAAAATATATAAAATAATACGATTTAACCATCTTAAGTGATTACAAGTCATTACTTGTGATCCATGCACTGTTAAATTACACTAATGCATGAGTACTCTGGGAGTAAAATGCTGAAGCAGCAACCACAAAAAGAAAAAAAATGTCACAGGGTTTAAGAAGGCTGAGGTAACAAGCATAGGTGGTATCAAGCTTCTTAAAACACAAGCCTGTATTCCATCAAGCACTGATTATTGCCTCCACATTTTAGGCTATCTACACTCCACAGGGAAACTGTTAGCACCTTTCCAGGAAAGTGGGCTTAAAGAAATGTGATATCCTTGGCAAAACCTTTACAGTATAAATAGAAGTGAATCCCTGGCTTTCCAAATCAATGTGGGCAAATTTTAACGTCTAAAGCTCTAAATCTGCAAGCAACTATAGATGTGTTTAACTTATTCATAGCAAAATGCCTGTTGACCTTATTTATGAGTGTGAAAGTAAACATGAATGTAGCATAGCAATTAATTGAAAATAGTCATCTTTTAAGGTCACTAACCAGAAAGAATAATAATGAACATTTCAAAATTATTTCCCCGTCTTTCATAGTGCTCCTGTTAAGTTTCTGTATATGGAGAATCACACAGAATCACAGAACTGTAGGGGTTGGAAGGGACCTCTGGAGATCATCAAGTCCAACTAAGATGCCATTGTTTTTGTAATGCTGTGGCCAGCATTAAATAGGACATCCTACATGATCCTGCCTTATTAGTATTGCAGACACTCTCATGGTAGGACAGTTGGTTGGCAGGTTATGAAAGCTTTGGAGTTCACTAGAAGGAGGTCACTTCCAAGCCATCACACATTTGATCCAAGGGAAAAGTGGATGGAGAAAAAAAAAACAACCTCATACAGTGGAAATACATTGGTAAAAAATGTATACACTTTATCATTTACAGTTATACTGAGACATGAAAGAATCTTACAGATGATGGACTAGTGCTATGGCTGCTTTTCCCTTTTAATTTTATCCCTTACTGTGGAGAGAAAACACATATCTGCAACAGAATTAATCGGGCTTTTAGATGTAATACATGAAATTATGTGTCACGATAGCACATTTTAAATGCCCTACATAGAACATTTTCAAACCTTTGATTGTCAAATACTTAAATATTTACCAGAAAAAAGACACACACACAAAATCTAAGCCTACTGCAATCAGACTTGCTATTCTCATCTTTCACCATGAGAAGAATGGATTAGGGATTTGGGGATTTGATTTAGTAGTTGGGTAGGGATAGTGATAGGAGGATGGTTGGACTAGGTGATCTTGTAGGTCCTTTCCAACCTTATGAATCTATGAACCTATAAGAATCCACAGACTTGAGGGCTTGGGGCTGGAAGTTGAAAATCATATTTCTGTGCTAGAAATATGCTTAAGATTGTTACCTATAGAGTAAATTGCCTTTTAATTTAGGTAAAGGTGAAGGTAAATAATTAAAAGGGGGTTGCTGATCAGTATAAATATAGCTTTGCCTTTGTTACTGTTATGGCTTCGGAACAAATCTGAGCTGCATGTATGGAGCAGATGTTTGTCCAAAGAACTTTTTATATTTCATGTGTATGCAGTTTTTAGAGTTCTGTACAGCGTGGTACGTAAATAAATACCCCACTGATCCACATTATTATGTAGATTCTGGGAATTATATTAAGCATATTCAAGTCAGTGATTTTGTACATAATTTACTGTTGGATAAATAATGCAACACAAACATCTTCTTACAGAGATCTCCCTAGCTGTGGAGTCTGCAGTGTTTCAATGAAGCATTGCTTCCAACAGCCAGAAGACGTTTGAAGCTGAGGGAGGTATGGTCACACGTATCTGCTCTGTGGGAGCTGTGCCCTCTGCTGCCTGCTTGGGCACAGTGAAAAAATAGCAGTCAGAAATGCATATACCTGTGTACCACTGACCTGAAACATGGGGTAATTCACTGACATCTTTTAAAACAAAAAACTTGTTTTTAGAGGGTGAGGTTTTTTTTCTGAAAATGATTTCTGACATGAGAAAGTTAGTAAAAGTGCTAATGGAAGTGTTAATTTATGCTTTACTGTGAGCTGTATTGGCAAATTGAGAACATTTTTTTTGTTTCTGGTCTCTTGAGAGACTAAGCTATATACCATAGAATGAAAAATCAGAAAATTTGAGATGTATTTTTTTTTTCTGTCAGTGACAAAGCACATGATTCATGCTTTCTTCAGAAAGAAGGGGTAGAAAAGAGCTAACCCATCTATCAAAACAGCAGTGGGAAACAAATGTCTTATACTTGCTGAAAACTTCTTTTATTATCATTGAATGCTTTTCATTAAATACTGCTTAAAACTTCATTCAAGGCTGTATTCGGATGCATTTCTGGCTGGCTATTCTGACTTTAATTTAGCATACTATTTAATTTTACTGTTCAAATTGGCAATAGTCACAAAAAACAATTCTCAGATTTACATAAATTGGTTTTTTTTAATAAAAAGTGGATAAGAAAAAAAAATAATTCCAGCATCCGCAGTGATGTGCAAGTGTGGTGACAGGGCAAGGGGAAATGGCCACAAACTGATGTATAGGAAATTCTGCACAAATGTACATGGGAACAATTTCAGAGTGCAGTGATGGAGCAGTGGCACAGCTGCACAGAGAGGTGGTGGAGTCTCCTTCTCTGGAGATGTTCCAGACCCACCTGGATGTCTACTTGTGCAACCTGGGCTAGGGAGCTGCTTTGGCAGGGAATTTGGACTCAGTGATCTTTAGAGGTTCCTTCCAACCCCTACAGTTCTCTTCTGCGCTACTGAAATGCTGAAAAAACACCTCTACAGTAACAAATTCTGTTACAAACATAATATGTAGATCTGTACCTCTGCATATTTTCATACCGTAGACATAGTTTCTCTGACTTCCATTAAAAAGATGCTCTTTTGTTTAGCAGAATTCTCTCCACAAACATAGTGCAGTCTGTAGGTGTATCGAAATGTACTCATATGTTTGATGGCAGGTGGGCAGCATGGATGGTGCAAAATCTCATTTTTCAATCTTTCCTTTTTTTTGTCAGGACATGTTCAAAACCTGCAGCAACATAACAATCGTAATCTAAGAGTCTCATTTGTTAAGTTCATAAGTTCATAAGTTCATAAGGTTGGAAAGGACCTATAAGATTATCTAGTCCAACCATCCTCCTATCACTATCCCTACCCAACTACTAAATTAAATCCTTTAGCACCTCATCTAAACGCTTCTTGAACAGCGCTAGGGATGGTGCCTCAACCACCTCCCTAGGCAGGCCATTCCAGTGCCTGACCACTCTTTCAGAAGAAGTTTCAGAAGTTAAAAAACAAAACAAAACAAAAAACATAAACAAACAAACAAAAAAACACAACACAGAAATATCTTCAGAAATGCTACAGTACTCTTGAGTACCTCAGGCCATTAGATCAATTGTACTGCCTACAAACATGCCATTTGTGGATTTGCAGTACAGAAAATTGCATGTTTGCATTTTTCTTAGCCCTGTGTAGAGCTCTTCCTGAAGTGAAGCTAACAGCATCCCACATGGGGCATGTCAGTATATAAACTAGGAGTACAATAATGTGATTAATGATCAAGATTGAATCTATATCATACAGAAACTGAGCAAGGCATTCACAAGAAACAGCACATATTTATAGTCCAGAACGACCTTCACTACCAGATGCCCCACTGGGATGCAGATGAATCCCATGGTGCTAACTGGGGCTAAGGGGAATGAATTATAACTCATTGCATATTTTACATTGTGAAATGAGTGCCAACTTTCTCAAACTTCTGATAAAAGCTTGCTGTGCTTGAAAATATCATATGTAGAGGTTGGAACTAATGATCTTCATGGTCCCTTCCAATACTAAGCCATTCTCTGAAAAACTCAGGATGTGCTGGCCCTATCCCTACCAGACCTGCCTCTCATAACATTCCATACTACCTAATTATTCCTCTCAAGTAGCAAAAAAAAAACCAAAAAACCCCAAACCCAACAATTCCAGTGCACTGGCAGCAGATCAGAGAAAGCTGTGAGTACCAGGTTGACAGATTAGACTGTGGGCCACCTGGTAGTTTAAAAACAGAAGAGTGTTCCAGCCCTGTTCTGTGCAGAGATGACCTTGAAAACCTGTAATGATGTAAAGACTGAGATGGAGGAAAGTTGCCCATGAGTTGATCTCTGCTGGACAAAAGACAGAAAGAAGGGATGCTAATGAAGGGAGAGGGGAATGGTAGCTCACACATGGTTGGACTAGATGATCTTGTTGGTCCTTTCCAACCTAATGAACCAATGAACCTATGATCATTTCACCTTCTTCCTTGGAGGTGTTAAAAAAAAATCCTGAAAAAGTCTCCATGACCCTTTACTCCCTCTCTGGCCTTTCCCATCACTCTGCATGCCGACAGAAAAGGGATGCAGGAGGTCCCAGAAGAGTCACTTCAGCTTTGAAAAACATCATTACCTGGCATGGTAATCAAAAATCTGAATTATCACTTCTGGGAAGAATTCAAGTTCTGTTTCTTTGCAGTTTTTTCCTAATTTCACACTTCCCAGTAGCAGTCTCTTAAAAAAAAACCTTGATTTTATTCAAAATGACTATAGTCTCCTCTTTGTTCCAGTGACAGATAAAAACCCCTTACATGATCTTGATTAGCAGCCTATCACATTCTCTGACAGCTTTCTGAGGTGACAAGAAAACAGTTCTAAATAAAGGTATTTTAGGTTCTGTATTCTAGAATCTGAACAAGAAAATGTGGAGATCCTGGGGAGGAGGCTGTAAGAGGCCAGCAGGAAAAGGAGGACGTGAAGAATCACAGAACCACAGAATGGTTTGCATTGGAAGGGGTGCAGAAAAAGACTGTGAGATGTGCATAATGGAAGATGGGGGCAGACTGAAAATGGATAGGAAATACACATGCAGGAGAACCTGTCTGGGCAGGAGTTGAGGCCTGTGGCTCTCTCACTTGTACAACTTCACTGTCTCTAATGCAGATATATAGAGCAAGATTTAGTACTGCTTGATATTAGCTTGATTTTAGTGGAGACACTCATGTCAACTGAAGATAGGTCTTTCTTTTTCTGATCTGTGTCCCTGTCACAGCATCCACAAAGAGATAATTCACTATTTTTATTACATAGATAGTCCTCTGGGTGCTTCCTTAATTGCTCACATAGCATTGTGGTTGCCTTTCTAATAAAACCAGCTGTTCTTGTAGAAATGTTAATCTCATCTAATGTAAAACTTCAGACTTCAAATGTCTTACTGACCCCTACTGTTCCACTATTATCCTCCATCAGCATATGATACACCTGGATATTTCTTCTACATCGACCAACCTTGCTGGAAGTATTTTCATTCCATCCAGAGACTACTGAGACCCCTGGTTATACTTCTTTCCAAAATTTCTATCAATAAGTGAAATGGAATCAACCATCTTAAAGAATAAATTTTCCAGGAAATCATAAGCTAGGTGAAACTAATATGTCATTCTAAGACATATACTGAAGCATATATGAAATATTTTGGGATGACTATGGGTTTCCTTCCAAACCAAATGTGTTTATAGTTCTGTGATTCAAATTTTGTCTGAAAAACTACAAACATTTCTTGTCAACATGAAAAATACTGTAACACTAGAAAACATCAATATTGAATTTCAGCAAAATTTTATTATTCTGTTTATTTTTTATGATTAGATATAGAGCTCAGAAACATTTTGTGTAGTGAATACTTCCAAAGTTAAAGATAAGAAGAATGAGTCAGATGTGGGCATCACATAGGGAATTTTGAACGTTGCAATGATTTTTAGAACTCATAACAGGTGGATTAAGACATACAAAGGAGAACTGTGTGGAAAAATGGTTGATTTTTTTCTCTGAATTTTAAGCTGTACTGAAATCAAACATGGAAAAAATAAAACAGCAAATAGTTCAGAATCTACTACTTTACTTAAGGTAAACTAAAAGAATTAAGAGATCAGAGATGCATATTTGTGGGTAAAGCAGTTTATCCAGCAAATGAACTTGTAGGATGCTTCCAGAGGGGGTGATCTCAACTATTACAAGTAGGAGACTAGTTCTAAATGAAGGAGATTATAAAAACTATAATTAGCTAATGCTTCCTAAAAGCCTAACTAAACTGTTGGGTTTTTTCCATTCCAAAGTGCAATACCATAGTGAGATCAAGTGTCACATAGCAAGTGCAGTCAGAAAAACAAATCTTATGAACATAAGACCTGACATTATTTCAGGACAGATTTTATAAGCTCTGTGAAACAGATACTTTTCCATTAACGATGCTGTGAATTATGAACTGTTTATTTACTATACTGGAGTATAAGAACATCGTAATTAATTGCCACCAATTTGTACTAATTTTATTTACATGTCAGCAGATAGCTCTTCTTTAATCTCTGATCTGTGTTGTAAATTATTAAGAAAGCAGATGGATTGCTGGAGAGAACAGAATCCCTAGTCTCATAAAAGCAAATTTACTCTTCTCAGAAGTGGTCTCATTACTATTTTATTTAATATCCATGGTATTTAACATAATAACCTGATGAAGGATGACTGCGTCTGCTCTGCGTGGATCACATTCTGTCCCCAAGGAGTTTTCAAAGTATAGAAATATGCAACACTTCAGATTCTGACAGAGAATAAGTCCCTGCTCTTATAAAGCACCAGCAAATGTTGCTTGACCTTTGCTGTAAACTTGCAGGTTGTGGAGGGAAGCATCACAGATGAAGTGGGATGACCTGCAACGTGAAAGCATTTCAGAAGTGTGTGGCAAATGCTGTCTTACAGAGGACAGGCAGTTTGTACTGTCTGCTGGAATGACAGAAGAAAAATAAAGTGGCTTGCTCAGGCTTTTATTAAATATGGAAGCACTGGTTTCATTCTCCCAAGTGCACCACATCACACCTCCCCAAACTGGTAAGCTAATTCTGTAACAAATTCAAACTATATTAATGTTTTAAAAAACAAATTCATAGCTCCTTCCAAACTAAAATTTTATGAGGAAAAAGTGCTGTTAATTAAAGCGAAACTCCAGTATTGGGACAAAAAATGTTGCTCACCTGTACTGTGCCTATATAAGCATCTTTAAAATGGAAGCATTGAAAGAACTGCTCATAAACTCCAAGTGCTACATGTGCTTAAATTCTCTGCTAGGCTATGTCTGAGTGCTAGGTGGCTTATGTGCCCAGCAGCAGTCCTTCTGGGGCAGAAAAATGGCTGAGAATACCATTCAAGCATCTTGTTCTTAGCACAAACCTATTTTTATTAGAGTGTTTCAGTGGTTCATGTAACTCTTGTTTTCTTTCTCATCTATTAAAGATTTTGTTATTAGAGAACAGAAAGAAGTGACTCAATGAAGACTCAAATCACTGTCTAGTAACAACAAATCTTTGACTTCTCGAGTCAGTTCTTTACAACATGTATGGAAAAAGCCTTGGTGCTAAAATAGTAGCTGCCACAAGAGAGAAATCATTTTGTGTCTGCAGCAATCCTGCCATTGGGCACTGCGCATAGGCATGACCATTAAAGATAAACCTTTGACAGTGAAGCACTTCTGTATGTGACCATGGGCTTCTTGAACCACAGCCTGAGGAAAATATGTTCATAGGAGTATGTTCCATCTGAATGTGAGAATAAACTTCTTTACTGTAAGGGTTACAGAGCACTGGAACAAGCTTCCAAGAGAGGCTGTGGAGCCTTCTTCTCTGGAGATAGTCAAAATCCACCTGGATGCATTCCTGTGCAACCTGCTCTAGTGAACCTATGTTAGCAGAGAGCTTAAACTAGATGATCTCTCAAGGTTCCTTCCAACCCATGCAATTCTGTGACAGTGTTATTAAAAGTAAAGTAGCTATTTTTTCTAAAGTTTTTGGATAAGAGCCTTGCTAGTTCATATCAGATGGCTTAAAACCTCATTAATTCCAGAGATCATGTTGGGTAAGGGCCACTTTAATTCACAGATTATGCATCCCATTATTTATATGGATTTGTTTGTATTTTCTTGTATGATTCGGATAAACTGTCTGCTATTTTGCTGTATTAAATACAATCTGTCCTGATATCAATTTCTTAATTGGTTATACTGAAGGATGTAGTTAAACATAAACACAAAAAGAAATAAAAACTCAGATGATGACCATTATCTTAAACTTTTTCTCCATTGATCACAATCTGTAGCATTTCAGCAAAGAGCTGAGTAAAACAGAACTGTAAAGCTGAAAAACACAGTGTTTCCTGTTGCTCCCAACAGCAGGCAATCTTTTGGTAGTTGTGTTTATGGTCCCTCAGTACTTGTCATCAGCACAAGGTCCCAGGGCTGTTGAAGTCGGTAGAAGATGGGCTTTTTTCATGCAAGACAAGTGTAATCAAGTCATTTCTTTATAACAACATAACTTTTATCAGGTTTGGTGTATTACCTTTTCACAATGGGGCGCTCAGTTGACTGAAATTCATGAATAAAATATTAGCAATATGATATATCACAACTGGCTCAGACCATAAACTTTTGGAAATCAAGAGTAGTCCTAAAGACCATGGATTTTCTCCAGTCTCTGTGAGACAATCTTTTAAGAAATAGTCAGCAACATTCCACAAAAGTAAGGATCGTTTACAGTTGCACCAACTTTAAGTTATACCAACTGTACTGTTTCCTTTCAGCTGACTGAAAGAGCTGGTCAAAATTTTCCTCTTTTTGACCCACTTTCAAACATGACCGCCTACAAAAGGAAAAATAAGTCTTTAGAAACAGTAGAAAATTGCAGAACCAATCACTGTCTGTCCGGTAGAGGAAAACTCTTATTTGCCTTTCCCTCCCAGAACACCATAGATGAATGCATTCAAAACCAAATGCTGGACTTTGCAGTTGAAAAAGGGTTATTTATTTGCCTCTGCAGAAATGCTAATCATGCATTTCTGGACCACTGTAAGAAAAAGAATCTACCTCAAGTAGTTATCTACCTCGAGTGAGTTTTCTCTAGAAAGAAGGTTGCAAAAAACATATTACTGGAATTTTGGCAAATGCCTGAGGGACTTTTATCCAGCCACAAGGATGCCCAGTTCCTGAGAAAACTTACCTTTTACATCTTTTGATAGTATACATCTCTAAAACTTTAATTTAAGGTTACTTTCACATGAGATGACAAGTTATCAAATGAAATGTGCCTAAGAGAAAATGACAGTGAAATTACATGCAGAATTAATAAAAGAGTATTATGAAATGTTATTTTTACTATCTTATTTTTCTTCCATGCTTGGTGACCATATTGGAAAAGGGAGAAGAATAACTCCACTGAACATTCCAGGTGAGAGAAGAAAAAGACAAGTGTTGTATGACTATAACGTTCCCTTCACATAATCTCTACCCTTCATTTTACATGAGGTAAAAGGTATGACATTGCTGCTGAACAGGAAGAAAAACAATTAGTAGAATAGCATCTCCCATGAGAAATACTATATTTTCTTACTTTTGATCAGTATTTTGCCTTTGGAGTTTAACTGGAAGGTGATAAATTGAATTAAACTGATTTGAGAAAGGGTTTAATCACAGCAATTATTCTCCTAGTCACAAAAGAACATCATAACATACATCACCTTTGAATTTATAGCTAAACAAATGCTGCTGGTCCTGGAATATAGAGATGAAAATTGTTGGCTTGTTGCCCGATTGTTTGTGTAAGACCTATAATTGAAACACTGGGTTCATTGCCTTTGTTAAGAAAGGTATAGTGATGCAAGGTTAGAAAAATATTTTCCATGCCTAATGCCTTAAAATACTTTGCTATAATTTCTGTAGAGAACCTTTGTGAAGAGCACGTAGTTTAAGCTGGAAAAATGCCCAGCAAGAGGAGCACAGAAGCAGCAGAATGAATAGTGAAAACAGCTACGAACACTAATATTCAGGGACGCAAACTGAGACATACTAACACAAATTGCAACACAGATCCTCATAGGACATCAGTGTTAGGGATTGAGCCAGATTTATTGGATTCTCATTTCTTGTCATAGGACTTTCACTGCAGTTGTGCTGCAGTGGAGGAATTTTCTTTCTGAATAGCTGAAGTCTTTTCTGTATCTACATGGGATGTTAGAGAAATCCACACGCACTGCCTGGTTATGTTAACTGATAGTATTGATTGGTTTGAGATTTCTGATAGGTATCCTCATCTGCATTTTCATACATTTAACCTTTTTTCTTGTATTCATCCACAGTATATTTCTTCAAAACAGAAAATAAGATTTCCTAAAGAATTACATAAATTGCATTTTGCAGACAGCAGTGAACATATCATAGAATCATAGATTCATAGGGGTTGGAAGGGACCTCAAAGAGATCATTGAGTCCAGCACCCTGCCAAAGCAGGTTCCCTACACCAGGTCACACAGGTAGGCGTCCAGGCGGGTCTTGAATATCTCCAGAGAAGGAGATCCCACAACCCCCCTGTGCAGCCTGTGCCACTGCTCCGTCACCCTCACCGTAAAGAAGTTCTTGCACACATTCGTGCAGAACCTCCTGTGCTGCAGTTTCTGTCCATTCCCCCTTGTCCTGTCTCCACACACTGCTGAAAAGAGTCTGGCCTCACCACTTTGTCCCCCACACCTCAGATATTTATAAACCTGGATCAAGTCCCCTCTCAGTCTTCTTTTCCCAAGGCTAAACAGACCCAGTTCACTTAGCCTTTCTTCATAGGGGAGATCCTCCAGGCCCTTCACCATCTTTGTGGCCCTGTGCTGGACTCTTTCCAAGAGATCCCTGACTTTTTTATACTGGAGAGCCCAGAACAGTACTCCAGATGAGGCCTCACCAGGGCCGAGTAGAGGGGGAGGATCACCTCCCTTGACCTGCTGGCCACGCTCTTTTTAATGCATCCCAGAATGCCATTGGCCTTCTTGATCATGAGGGCACACTGCTGGCTCGTGGTCAACATGTCGTCCACCAGGACACCCAGGTCCCTCTCTACAGAGCTCCTCTCCAGCTATGCACAATTCACATCCTCAGAGAATGCACCTCAGCATGTATTCTGAATATAGAGGCTTCATTTATCTTAGCTGAACAAACAAAAAACATTCCTTAAGCCTAGAATGTTTGGCTCTGTGAAACTGAGAGCTTGAAATCCCTAATACTGGGGGAAATAAAACAAGCACTCAGCAAATGTGAAGAATCAAAGGCAATTGCTTCTGTTTTTGTCTGTTTTTTACAGTCTAAAATGTGCTCTTCCATGATATCACTGATTAGGATCTGCACATGTGACAGTCTGGGGAGGACACACAAACACTGATGTATCTAGGTCCAAATGGCTCATGCAGCTCCTACAGGTCAGCTTGTGCCTGCCCCAAGTAATTGCTCCCAAGCTGGGAGAGCAGTGAGAGTTTGGTTGCTCACTACTACTGAGCTGTTCATGTGTTGATCATAAGCCATAACCACCACTGCAGTGGCAGAGGCAGCAAATACCAGTGGGCATCTCTCAGTGTCTCTTTTTGGTATGACGTTATTGCTTCCAAAAAGCATGAAGTGCAGCACAAAGTTACAGGTGCTGCTGTCTTCATCATAAGCATGAAAAATAATTTTCCAACTCGCACCAAGACTCCTTATAGTCTTACTTGCAGAAAGTCTATGAAGATATGGAGTGTTTGTGCAACAAAATACTCTGTCCTTGTCCAAAAACTAATTCCACAGTGACATAAAGTATTTGACAAAAACAAAAACAAAAAAACCCATCACCTCCACTAAAATATGCAAGAAGTATTATATTGATAATTTTAATATTTTACAGGTAGTACTGAAGCATCTTTGAGGTCAAGAGTTAAGTCATAGCTCTGAAAGGTTCTGAGCACTTTGGCTCTGTATCTCAAACATATTTTCTGTACCCCAACTACTGCGGGTACGTGAGTAGTGTCATTAAAATGATAACATGAGATCTTAATGGCAGAATTTAATTGTATCACATAAAATATGTCTAACAACATTCAGCAAAACAATGAAGTCTTGATACTGATTCAGGAGATACCTAATATTTTTTTCAAAGTACATAATATACAAATGCTGACATTTACATACTTCAAAGCAAGGGGTTCCTTAAATTGATTATTTTATAACTAACTGCTCATTACACTTGCTGTATACATGCAGATGTTCATAATTCCATACACTGAGCCATCTTTTTTTGACCTACTGACATTGCTTCCAAAGTTTCAAAGTTTTTTTCTGGTCTCAGAGTGACATCTTGACTCCATTAAAGTGAAGAGAAGCTATGATCTGACCTTTAGAAGTGTGCAAATTATATGGATTCATAAGGAGTAATTTTCTTAGGGTTTCAGGAGACATGAATCTATCAAGGGATTTTTGGAAGATAAATAAAGAGTTGAAATCTCTGCTGTCTGCAGACAGCATATTTCAAAGGTTGAAAACGTATCCAAAGATTTCATTATAAAATCCTCTTTTAGGAAGATGTGTCTCACTGGAAAACATGTCTGAAGTATTTCTGCTTTGCTGCATCATTAACTATGTGACATATATCATCGAGAGGTCTTTTGTAAAGCTCTTATGAACTTCTCCATCCTCGCTTTAGCATTTCTGTGGTCTGGTTCAGACTATTCTCAGGTAGATGTTACTGCCAGAGTATCATGCAAGATGAAGGTCATGCATAAAACTCTACCTTGATACAGAAGAGTTGCCAGTCTGATGGAATTTCTGAACAGACACGTCCACAGTTTATAAAAGCAAACAGTATAGGTCAGATTCTCATACTTGGATTATTTCAAGGCAGACTGTGCCAGTGTGTATAAAAGTAGACAGCACAGCTCAGATTTGGATTTCAGTGTGAATACCATACAAGTAAATTCCTATGAGAAAGAAAACAGAACAAACAAACAAACAAAAAGCAAAACAAAAAACAAAGAGCACAAGAGTCCTATCTCCCAGCAGAGTTTAATTTTCCAAATCTGGAAGATATCTTAAAAAGGCAGTATATTTTTCTCGTATTAGATCTGCATATATTATATAATAAGTTCACCCATTTATTTGTTTATTAACTTGCTATAGAGTTTAAGTCTACATTCATTTTAGTTGACTGCTGCAAGAAAAACTTGTTTAAGTTCCTTTTGCCAAATTTGAATTCTGTTTTGCTGTTTTCACATTTATTGCCTCACATGGACTAAACACTGAGTCCTGCAAATGGTAATATAGGTTCTGAACCACAGCAGGAGAAGGATGGGATTTTGCAAGCAAATTCTGAACTGAAGACTGCAGAACTACTTTGTCTCCTGAAATGGAAATACACACACACAAAAAAAGACTATTGTTTTCCTGTATGTGCTGGATTCTGCTTTTCATCAAATAATCTAAATGTAGCTAAATATCTCATTCTGTAAAAAAACAACAAAATTGACCCAATATCCTTCTCTTTTTCCTTTGGCAGATTTTCCTACATAGTTCTGGCTGTTAATAGGGGTTTCCATTCATACTTACAATGTTTTCCATAGCATGGCATCTCAGTGAAGTGGAAGGCATATGACAATTTGGCTTTCTGGCTACAGCATGCCAGCATGGCATCCCTCAATCAAAAGCACTGAGTGACATGCCTTTCTTGCACTGCCTGGCATGCAATGTGCAATATGTCAAAAAATATGGCTGCCCCTTCCATATTTTGTATTATCAGATTCCTTTATGTTGTATTGTTTTCTTCCACAAGCTATTAAATATAATGGAAGATATTTTATATTTAGATTGGCCACAGGGGCTGCGTAAATGCTTTTGCTTATTTAACAATGTGCTCATCACGGGCACGCTCTGTGCTCTGTCTGGTAAAGCCCTTTGCATGAAATCACCCACGGGAAATAGCCCTAAGCACGGTGGAACCTGGAAAGCTTATCTTCGAGCAGGGGAACTCTTGAATTACATCCTGCTAGCATATTTACCTTTGTGGGTCCCCTTACAGTCAGCCAGTTCTAGCTGTCACTCTGGCTTCTGGATACTGCTGTGAAGTGGTATTCTGAGGTGGGACAGCACTTTGGTCATTCTAGTTATGTCAAAGTATTGGTCACCACGGCTGGTGAGGTCCAGAGCTGGAGAAAGTAACTCACTTTTCTCCTATGTATGCTTTCTGTGCCCTGAGTAAAGCCATTTTCCAGACTCCAAGCCATTTTCCAGGCTCTGTTTATTCTTCCTTTCCTTACTCAAACAAAGTGCCTTTGGCTTCAGGCAAGGTATTTCCATGAGTGAAATGAACTCAGTCGTCTTTGTTTGCTGGGCAGAAGCACATCCCTCAGAAAGTGCCCTATTGCTAAAGCATATTAATCAGTACTGGTCCTCTATTTCAGTATTTCATTTGGGAGACAAATGTCAAAGTCCTCTTCTGGATGAACTGTTTACTGTCTCAAGTATCAAACAGGACTACTGCGCTTTATTTATTCAGACAAGTTTCTAAGTAAACTGTGTGGTCCTGTGGTTAAGTATCAACTGCAGACAAGAGCATGTCTACAACTACTGTTTGAAGCAAATAGTTTTACTTCTGGTCACCTCATCCCACTGTGTTTTTCTTCAGTTACAGGAAGATGTGATGCAGGTATTTGTCTGCTTTGAATGTGCAGTTCTCTTATTGCAAAGAGAAGTTTGCAACATACTGTGAAGATACTTTCATTACTATCATACTGATGGTGTGGCATACTGCAGCCAGGTTTGCAGAAATCCTGACGTTTTTCAAGGGTGATAGAGGTTGATTGTGTTAGATTCTCAGTTTTGCTATTTCAGAGGCATGCTGGCTCTCTAAACACAGAGGTTTAGAAAAACGAAACAAATTACTGCAACACAGCTTTGAATGCACTAGGAACTACTGCTCTTCTTTCGTGCTTAAAACTGTGGGCTTTCCTTAATTATAGTGGCTTTATGTGACAGAAACAATTGCTTCCTAGAGAAAGTGATGTTATGCACGTTAGATGAGAATGAATTTCTGTGCCAGTATTGGATAAATACAAAAGTATTAGTACTAGTAGGTCCTAAGTGATGCAAAAAAGCATTTTACTGTGATTACCTTTTAATGCAGATAAAGATACTACATATTCCTTCAGTTCTACCTTTATGATGAAAGCAAAAGGAAAAGAATAACAACACAAAGTCAATGAAATGCTGTGATATGACTCAGTGTCTGGGGCTGACTCCAAGCACCCACACTGCTGATCCTACTATTTACATGTGTAAGTCAGTGCCTCATGTGTGCTGAAGCTGACAGAAGAGCTGGCCTTGTGTGTGCAACAGGACCAGCTCACTGAAAAATTTAAATGTGAAGACTTTTGCTGATATAGGCTTCTTTAATAGAAAAGATTTTGTGAATTCTCATGTAGGACAAGGAAACAAAACACTAGGGAAGGACTCACATGCCCCTTTTCCTGTTTCATACAACTCCAGTTACACCTCTAAATGGCCCTAATAAGCACTCCTTGTGCGTGTATGAAGCTGAATAAAATTCTGAGCCTATAATAATCAAGACTACTAAAACTGTCTCTTTATACAGAAAGAAAATAAGCTGCTTCAATTAGAATTTCATGAGCTCGCAAATGTTTCTGTCCAGCAAGATAAAGTAGAAACCATTTGGAAAGGATTAAAGTCTAAGCTTTCTCAATTAAAATTGCAACAGGTGTCAACTTTACATGCCTGTCCTTGCAAACAGATGCAACATGATCCATTTGATTGATGACAGAGTAAAAGATTACATTTTCTTTTACTTCAGAGTTCTTTTTATTTTTTTCTTTTGACGTGAAAAGATATATTTTTTCCGCACTACTGTTTCTAAATAACTTTCTATTGCTTTCTTATTTATCTGTTTATTTTCTAAGGAAGATAGGAGGAACTACATCTTTTAAGTCACATAGATAACGAGCATGTCTTTTATCTTTAAAGATACTGGTCATCATTCTTACAATACCATGTAAGTTTCTAGGATTTCATCACTTTCAATCTTTCCTCTCTATATAAAGATCTATATATATGTAAAACTTTTTATACAAAGCTCTATATAAATCTTCTCAGAAGCAGATTCCTAAGTGGGAGATCCTGTCCTACCTTCCTGTCAAAAAGTGGGTATCTACTATGAGTAATCTCAGAGCAAGAAGAATTAACTAAGCAAGTTAGAAAAATCATTGTAGTGACACTGAACAGAGTCCAAATTCAGTTATTTATTAGCCTAGCAATGTAAGTAAACCATATGTGGAACTTTTATCCACTAGATGGTTGTGGGACCATCTCTAACTTTTCCCTGTACCCCACCAGTACAGGGAGTTTTCAACTTGTGCAGTCTTTAAGGTGCAGTTTTAAGCTCACGAGTAACCTCACTGCAGTTATGCTGGGAATCTCCATGGTTTGCAACAGCTCTTGGCAGACCCTCAAACACTTAGTTTGAGATATTATTTAGCTTGAGGGATGCAGTTAGAGGTAGCATTGAGCTTGAGCTAGATAATGACTGCAATAGTGATAACATGGAGTGCCAAAGTCACAGGAGATTGTAGTGAAGGTGGAATTTGAAAGAAAAGCTTTGACCATTGAACAGAAATGTAGGGATAAAACCAGCTATCACCACAGTGATTACTAACTCTCCGTCACCTGGAAAACAGCTTTATTTCCTAACCAAAATACCAATTGCTAAGTTTCCTGACATGACAAATGCTTGCTGAAATATCCAGCTGTGGCTCAGTTTCCTCCCAACACCTGAATCTCAGCAGTGCGGCCTCAAGCATGCTCCTTGCTGCTAGAGGTTAGCAGATAACAGAGTTGTAGGGAATGGAGGATCCACGTTCTGCCAGCAAGAGTGTGCATTTTTGTACTCATCTGATGTGAAGCTCCCTCCATACGTGAGAAGCAAGTGGACAAAGCCAAATGGGAATTTGACCAAACAGGAAGGAATGCACTCATTTTGGAGGCGACGGAGGCTGGTGACATGATCTTGTAGTCTAAGATTGCCTTTCAGGCAGGTGTAGTGTGTTTAGGAGTCATCAACCTGAATATCTGCAGTCACCACTCGAGACAGAACTCTGAAGTGCGCCCACGCCGGGAGCTTGCCCGGCCTCATCCACGTACATTTCCAATCAGTGACGCTGCTTGCAAACGGGAAAATATTGCCGCTCAGATTCCGCGGGGCAGGGCACGCTGTACGGGAGAGGGACAAAAGGCAGCGTTCGGCATCCCTCCATCCGCCCGCAGCTGGGAGAGGAAGGGCACGGTGCCGGCCAAGCCGAGCCCGCCCCCAGCCCTGCCCGCCTCGCAGCCTCCCGCTGCCATCCTTCCCCCCCAGCCCACCTCTCGGGGCGTGACGTGGGGCGGCGGGCGATAAAAGGGCTCCGGGGAGGGGGGTGGGGGGAACGGAAGAACCGCGTCGCCGGAGCCGCCGTGGGTTGAGGTGGGGCCGGACAGCGGCACCATGGCTCAGTCCGTGTGGGGCTACGACAGCGAGAACGGTGAGGGGCAGCGCGGCGGTGGGCAGGGCTCGGGGTCTGCTGGCTTCTTTCAGGATGAAATGCCCGGGTGAGATGGGGGTGACCCGTTGGGGCTGGGGGTCACGCAGCCCGGCCGGAGGTGTCGGTGACCATCCCTTGTGTTTCTACCAGGACCTGAGCGCTGGCATGAGAACTACCCCATGGCCAAAGGAGACAAGCAGTCGCCCATTGAGATCAACAGCAAAGACGTGCGGCACGACTCTTCTCTTTCTTCTTGGCATGCCAGTTACGATCCCGGGGCAGCTAAAACCATCCTGAACAACGGGCGGACCTGCAGGGTTGTCTTTGATGACACTTTTGATAGATCAGGTCAGCTTCTGTTTTGCCTTTGGGGGGATAGAAAGAATGAAGGTTTGTGAAGTGCTCGGAATCAAAGCTTCCCACAATAAGCAGCCCACACAAAAGAAGACTTTTGTATAGGTGAGGTAGTCCTAGCACTTATTTTGGTGCGTCTTGCCATGTTTAGGTTATAAAACAGGTTGGACAGGGGCTGCAGCTGCACAGACAGCCGTAAGCAGATCCAGTGGGGAAGGCAGGCTCCTAGCAGCAGCCAGCACTACTGCATTCCCCGTGTAACCTTCAGCATGGACACAGAAGGCCCAGGTGTTGTGTAAAGTGAGAAAACTTCATCCAGAAGTGTTTCATGCATTGTCTTAGACACTTTGAAAACAAAAAAACTGATACATTGCCATAGACTGATGTTGATTTCTTCTGTTTGGTTCAAGCACTCACAGTCAGGTTGGTGATTGCTCTATTCAGCCATGAGGTTATTTCAGTTTCTAGGAGTTTCAGTGTCCCAGTGTATTTGAGCATTTGGACACTGTGGTTGTTCTTTCTCAGGAAGTTATCTCATCCATACTCATGTTCTTCTGCATGCTTGTCCTCATCTTTGGTTTCCTCTGGCTACTTTTTCTAGTTCTGAAAACATCGCTGCTGTTTTACCATTAAATCACAGTAGTCAGCCTTTTAATCTGGAACTTATCTTGCCAAATGTCACCTACATCATTTTGGACTGAGCAGCTACCCAAAACTGAGGTTTTACTGACTGTTCCAGGTAGGAGAAATGGAGGTGGTTAAATCACAAATGCATTTACCATTACCTATAAGAATCTGCAAGGAGTTATTTGCTTGAATGCAAAAGGAAGCATCCCTTGCTGTTTATGGCCTTGTCTTCTCTTGATGGTCTGTGCTTTCGTTTGCTAATTCTCACTGCACAACGTGTACAAGCACTTCTGTCCCCATCTCATGCACATGTGCTACTTCTTCCTGCATCAAAAGTCCTGAACCCAGAGCTTACACTTCTCAAGACAGTTAAGTTCTTTTAAACCCTTCTCTTCAGCCTTTTCAGTCTGTAAAGAAACTCAGTGCAACTTGCAAATGTTTTGAATCTAATGCAGTAGCAGCTTAACATCAGGACAAGCTTAATATTGCATATCTTTATATACTATATGGAATAGTGTTTTTATAGTATGTGTAAACTGAGAAGAAATGTAAAATGAGAAGAATATAATCTGAAAACAGGTGCAACAGTGTTATTTCATAGAACAAAGCAAGTGAACAGAACCCAAAGCTCACAGTGCCTGTTTAAGCAAAATGCCATAGGTGTTTGCAGAATTTTTTCCTGTGTGAACTGCAGGACTACATCTGTATGTTCAAAAGGAAGTAACTGAATACAGTTAAGTGGAAATAGAGTTGTCATCAAACTTCTGTCACCAACAGAGTGCTATGAAAGCATTACTCCTACTTTAAGTATGCAGCATGCAAACTACACAGCTTAATGACCACGATCATGTACTTTGAGTGGCAATTCCAAAGTTCTGGAAGAGTTTCAATTCTTTTGACACAAACTTTGACATTTGAGTTGATTCTTTTCCCTGTATTTTGCAGAAGTCTGAAAAGCTATGAGGTGGCATTGCTATTTGATTGAGAGACCGGTCTTGCACCTGTTAAGTTAAACTGTTCAAAACTAGATTCCAAAACTATATCAGCACATAGTTCTGAATGCAAAACAGGCGGCAGCAGTCAAAGTGAAAAATAAATTCACAGTGCCATATAATTTGAAGACATCTCAAGAGAATGCAATATTGATCTGGCCTCTAGCAAGAAAGAAAACTGTGTTATTTTCCACTGTATGTTTTCTGCATCAGCTTTGATGGTATTTGTACTGGAATTCTGTTGTTAGTAAGCTATTTAATTAAGGAAATACATCTGCAGTATTTTGAAAGGTTACAATCACTATTGTTTATTCTGATGAGCTCATTGTTTCCTAGACTCCCTCGTTTGCCATTACAGCTAACAGTTATTGTTCCACATCTCACAGATAGAATCCAAACCATTTAGGACATGGACCATCTCTTTGTCATGTATTTTTGTAGTGCTTTAATATTCATTACTGATGTTTCTATACAGAGGCTTCAGGCAAATAATAAACTACGTTTTTGTTATGAAATAGAATACTCTTTCACAATAATTGTATAAGATGGATACCACGGCACAAATCTTTGCAGATTACTAACAGCTGAAATATTTAGGAGGATGCTCAAGAAGTTGTCTGCCCAGGGAATTGTGTTGGGGAAAGTCCCTGATTTGGTCAAGAAGGGTGCAGCCCTTGGCATAGTCCTTCCTGCCTGTCCTGTAAATCGTCTTCCCTCCATTCCCTTCCCTCCCCATTATCTCTGTTCTGCTGGAATCCCAGTGTTCCTGTTACTAACTTTTCTGCAGGCTGTTGCAGAAACTCCTTTCCTGGAGGTTTGTCTATTTGGAATCAAATACATTGTTTGACAGCTCTAAAGAGCCACAGGAAAAGTGATATTTTCAAAAACACTTGCTGCCTTCATTTGTTGGCTTCCATGATGGCAACAGCTGAGCTCGGTAGGCACAGATCCAGTTTTAATTAGAAAAAGAAACCTAGTTTTAAGAACACCTTTATTTATTTATTTATTTATTTATTTATTTTTTTTAGAGAGGTTTACAGACCATTACGAGGTTCCCTTTCCATGTGCTGCACAGTATCTGAGCTTTGGAAAGTGCTATTTGTAAGAAGCCACTGCTAAGTGAGTTTGTAACTCTGGTATTGATTTAGCTTGTAAATGTAGGTTGAACACCCTAATTCACCTCCTGAAAGAAAGTTCCTGCCTTACATTGGTTCCAGTGTAAAATGGCCAGAAAATACTTTTAAGAATTGAGGCTGTGGAGTCTATGCCCTGTTCTTCCTATATTCAAAAGTGAAATAAGAAAAATAATATTGTGATATATTACGTCTTCCACTGAAGTTTCTCTACAGTATTTAGTTAGTTACAGTAATTTATGTATTACCAACTCAAAATATAAGAAGAGTGCGTGCCTAAAACTTGAAGCAGTGCTTTGTTTCTGTCCTCCATCCCCTGTCAACGGCTATGACACATGACAACTAAAAAGAGAAACTGCAAAGTTAAACCTTTTGCTCTGTGCTGAGTGCATCTGTATATATTCCAACACATATGATATCAAAGATAAATTTGACACCATTAGATACAGGAGATTTTAAATATGTTAACTTTGAACTTCAAAGCTATTGTTAGAAGTCCAAACTTGAATGCAATTTACACGAGGTCTTCTGGCATTGCTGTTGTGAGCTGCATTATCAGTTTTCCGTGTAAGGGAACACATTTCATTCCTGTGTTAGGTAATGAAGGAGAAATATATTTGAAAGCTTATCCTATAAGCAGTCCCCACTCAAAGAAATCCTCAAGCTGAAAGAGCAGATATGGTGTTTTGCAAGTCAGAGTTTATGTGAACTGCTGATATGTGGTGAGCATGATTTGCCTAAGAACATCAGAAACGGTGGCTTCTTTGTTTCTTTGGTGGTGTGGCCAAATGCAGACTAAAGTATTTGATTGCTCAAGAACACTTAATTCATTTGAGCTCAACTTTCTTCTTATCCTTCACTGAAAAAAGAAAAAAAAAAGATTATTTTCTTGGAAGCCTCCAAGTTTAGAATGACTGAATTTTAACAAGTGTGCAGGTCTTACTCTGTAGGTATGTTTCACAGCACTTTCCGAACCACTTCACAACAGGCCATTTTCTTGAAAAGAAACAGCTATGAATACCATCCCTCTCTGTCCACAACAGGAGCTGTAAGGCACCCCAGAGGAAAAAGGTTTGCTGGGCAGCTGAGTTTTGATTCTGTTCTTGTTGTATGGCAGCTTGTACAGTTTGCAATTCAAGTAGTACTTGTCCTGAGTTATACAGAACTCAGCCCAGTCTTACACACTGGTGAGTACTGTGGCTCTTGCTGCGACCAGCTGGATTTACAGACTTGCTACATGTACCTGCAAGGTACATGTCCCCATATGGTGAACGTGTGTCCCCCCATGTAGCAGGCTGGCACTGATGCAGGTTATCACTTGCAGTGCTGAGAGGTGGGCCGCTCACAGGAGCCTACAGGCTGCGACAGCTTCACTTGCACTGGGGTTCCGCTGATGACCATGGCTCTGAGCATGTTATAGATGGGGTGAAATATGCAGCAGAGGTAGGAATTATTTTTAATAGTAGTGTTCAGTACTAACTGGAATGTGATTATGCATTCAAATGGATTAACAGATTAACCATTCTTACACAGCTGTCCTTTGATTTTTTTTCTCTAAAATCTGCTTTACTCATAATTTGTTCATGAAACCTATGAATATTCATTGTTGTGCAGTGGGATTTGTTGTGTCTGGCAACAAACATATCTTTGCAAGTATATACTAACGTGACATTTGATTCACTGAGAGAGAGATTTTTTTTTTCTTTTTGCAGAATGTTTAAAAAATATTCAGGGTGAAGTGATTTCCAAATAGAAAGCTCTGTTTTCTGCTGATTTTTTTTTTTGTCTGTTAGTAATTTCTAGAATAATTCCTACTACTAAGTTAGTTTCAGGAGGCATTACTAATGACCAGAAAATCTGGTTAAAAGTGTATTTAATAAGCTGATGTTTAAAACTGAATCTACTTTAAAGCTGATTAGGACTGGTAGAGTACCTTCGATTTGCTTACAACACTTAACAAAACTCTGTATCTAATTTCTGGAACTAAAGTATAGAGGTACTTGAGTCGTTACTTTCTACATATAAACTACGTTGCCAATACTGTCCAAAGTTGCTAAAATTAAGGACTGTTTCAGGCCCTGAAGACTCCTCCAGTTAATAAATATGAATGAATTCACTAGTGGTGCTAGTGAATTACTAGCGAGTGTTACTTCCTTTCTCCATCTCATCTGAGAATAGTCTAACAATATGTACACAGATAAAGACTGCAGCAATGATTTTATACACATAACTCATCCTTTAGATGCAGAGCTTTCAGGGGCTCTCACACCTATCATAGGATAAAATTCTGGCAGAATTTTTACAGGATCAGCGTGCACATACATCGCTGAGATGACTGTGAACGATGTTTCTTGTTGTTCTCTTTTTTTCCTCTATTCCTCAGCCACAGCCAAACTGCATTAATATTCTACTTTCGGTGGCTGACTAAACAAATTCTGCTTCTTCACGACAAGACAAGGGAAGGATGCCTGAAAAGTATGGAAATATTGCCAGGATGTGGCCAAAGATGTGTGTCTTCTCTCCCTTTATCCTTAGCAATTATATCTTTGTTCTCAAGGGAAAAGAAACAGCAACACATACATTTCATTTTGTTATTAGAGAAATAAAATAGAATGCTGTGCTTAATAAATAAATAAATAAACCTGCTAAAGATTTGCATTCAGGGTATGCACCAAAATCTGACTTTGTACAGTATTATGTTCCAGACATGGCGTATTTTGTGATTCCGGAGGCACTGGAGATTTTCTCGAAGGAGATATAAAACTTGAAGTATATAATGAAAGTACAATATTGCTGAAAGGAGAAATGAGAAAGAAAAGCTGAGTTAGAATCTCTATTGCTCTCTGGTATGATGTGCAGACAGTAGTAAGAGATGCAAAGCAATATCAAATGTACTGGATAGAACCCAGTGTAAATCCTTGAGGTGATATCTGCATAACCTGAAGATCTAAAAATCTGCTTGTGTGAAGTGCATGTCAGTAGGTGTTTTATGCACTGCACATATGCATGTCACATGCTTGGGCTGAACTGTTTATAATTGGATTGTCTGACATACTTTTAAAAGGTATTTCCTTTCCTTCATGCTTCAGTTAAATGCAAGCTGATGTTTTTAGAAAGTGTGAGCACATGGAAGCATGGGAAAATAGTTTTTCATGTCCTTAATATAATGTAAGGTTAATTAATGTAAGGTTGCAGTACTGCATTGTTGGCGTTTTTTTGCATTTACAACTGAAGTGTTACTGATTTTTAGTTACACCTGGTACACTGGAATCCAAAACATGGCAATTTTGCTGGAGCTCTGAAACAACCTGATGGTGTGGCTGTTGTGGGCGTATTTCTGAAAGTAAGTGACAAATATTCAGTCTTTGTATAATTTCTGTATTTTTCAATCTTTTACAATTATTTATCCCTGATTTATATAATTTTACAGGAAGACATTCAAAGTGTTGCTCAGGCTGGGTTCACATCTCCTTGGGTCCTTTAGATTCCATGCACTGTTACATTCAGAGCAAACTTAAGATACCATTTATGACACTAGTGGTGAATATCACAGTAGTACTGAACAAGGTACACACAGCTTCCAAGGGCACTTGCTGACTTAATCCCTGATAGCTGCTCAGCTCTCTGCTGTGATTTGTACTGAGTGAGGAAAGTGAGTCAGAAAGGTTACGTTGACTGAGTAACTTCTTGGTGTCCTATTGAACCCTACATGAGTTGGGAGTCAAAAGGAATTCAAGGAGCCTGCTCCAAAAGACTAACTGAAAGAATTGATGATAAAAGGAGCTCATTGCACCTTTTAACCTTGAAATACAGCAGGTTAATAAAAATATTGCAATATTGGTATTTTATAATTGATTTTGTTAATAAACAGGAAGGGAGGAAGGGAGGGAGGAAGGAAGGAAGGAATCCTGTTATCAAATCTGCAGGTGGTCTAGAACACTGAGAAACACCAACAGGCAAAAATCTGATTAGGATAATTCACACAATCTTCAGATTATGTGGTTATCACATATCTGCAACTCCAGCATGGTGTCAGAAAATAGCTCCTCTTTTACTTCCTCATCACTACTAAGTTGCATTCATACAAATACAGCAAGTGGACGTAATTCATTTTGTCAGTGTCTCTAGACAGATGAAATTATTATTTTAATTCTGCTATACTGTAAAGCAGCTTGACTTCTTGAAGTTAGTTTAAACTGATAGTGATAGAATTTCAGCATCTGTTCTTGACTGAGTATATCCTTTGGTAATTCTTCCTTTATAATCTCTTTTTATTTATTCTGGTTTAAAACTTCATCTTTTCAAACACAAGTTACAGAGTTATATTGAGTTCCTACTGGTCTTGCTAAGAACAGCTAAAAAGACCACAGAAGTAACTTCCCTGGCTTCTTTGCCTGTTTCCTTCTTGCTCTTCAGTGTAGGAATCATTGCTTTGCTCTGGGTTTATCATGTCCTGTGATCAGAACAGTTTGAATTATCTCCTGAATAACTGAATTTTACCTGTTTTTGGAAAAAGATGTGGCAATAAAATCATGTCCCTTCCATACTGTATTCTTCTTGGATGCAGAGCCACATTTTTGCAGATGCTGAGTATCATGAGCATAAGCAATAGAGTGACACCAAAGCTTTAAAATATGTCTTACATGAAGTCTGATGTGACAACAGATGCATTGTGGAATATTTTGTGTCTGCAGAAGCAGTCTACTCTTCAGACTACCACCATTTCAGTGAACATCATACAACTCACAGTGGTTGTGGGTTGCTTTCAGAGCATGAGCCTAGGACTGGAGGGCTCAGCAGGATCTGGATGACACCATCTGGATGCAGTTTGTTGCTCAGACAGTGAGAGATGCCCAGTAGAGTCTTAAAACACATTTTTGAATGGCAAAGCCAGTTACTTGAGTCTGCCTTTCTTTATGTTTTTTTTAACATACATAATTTTGTACTTATATCTGCCTTTATCTGATGCTCTGACATTACTGCTACCTAACTTAAAAATGTGATGTATGGAACTTCTTTTATATACTGTGGAACATGATGAAAGAATACAGTACTGTTGCTTTACATTACAGGTTGGAAAAACTCCCAAACCAGAAATGAAGAGAATTCTTGAAGAAATTGATAACATAAAGACCAAGGTATTAAAACAATCTTTTGTATTATAATGCAATTGAAAAGCAACAGAAACAAAAATCAGAAATTGAGATTCATTCTTTTTCGCATTGTTCTGGTAACTAACATTAGCAGCAGAGGTGATTGGTCTGGGGAGTGGGTCACTTCATTAATCATGTAATTCTCCACTTCTGTAATTATTCCTGCTGTTGTAGAGGATGTTTTTCGGACCTTGCAGGCATTGTCGATCCAGCATAAATAGATGCATACCTAAGGACAGAGTTCCATACTTAGTACATAAATAAAAGTGCAGAAGAGAGTCCTTTGAAGGGAAAGATCATCACTATTTCTATTGTTACTTAACATCATTATATAACATCAACCTAACTCCTAGGTACACATTCGCATTGTACTTCTTGATAAGCTTCACGACTCTTATGATGCTAAAAGGAAAAGTTTTAACTAATGTTGAATATAATGCCAGATTAATAGGACTCAATTTTACAAACTTTGTATGCATTTTCTTCCAAATTTAGAAGAATTTCTTGCGTTTACTTTAAGCATGTACACAGTGCCATTGATGCACGGATCAGAATCTGAAATCTGTTATCTACTAAATCAGTGTTAATCAATTTTCATTTTTCAGCCTTTTCTTAGTCTTCATATACAATTTATTTCTTTCTCCTGGAGAATTGAATGTCATTTTTTTGCCCTACCCTTTTCTCCTCCTACTTTGTCTAATAATATCATAATATAGTTTCAGCTTTTATAACCTCTGTGTCAATTTTTGTCCATTTACATGCAGAAGATTTACATATCACAGGTGATAAAAAGTTTATAAATTAGCACTGTAGCATATAGTGACAACAAGGTAGTAGTGATAAGTACTCCATTACATTCTATCCAAGACTGCCTATCTGGCAGAATTTATGACTTCTATCAGAAAAACATATCCTACAGATATTTTATGATTTAGATTTGGAAAAGGAAACACTCCAAGAAAAGCAGAGAAAAATGGATACATCTACAATCACTCACATCTTGCATTTTATTTCTCAAAGCTTTTTTCCCATTGTAACATATATTGTATCAAGACTGCTATTTTTCAGAACAGATTAGTAGATGGTATCATCAGTGTATTTATCTTGCATGCAGTCTCAATTGCTACAGTTTATTACAGGCAGAGGAGTTTCTTGGACACTGTACTGTATTTACTGAAAAGCACAATCTTTTGGGTGAAGTTATTTGCAAACTCATATTGAATTTGTCAGGAAGACACATTTGAAGTTTTGATGCTTTTCCTTCTGTCAGTATTTTCTACAAGGATGTGTGGAAAAGATTTCAGCTCCTCTTACTCTGCTTTGTATGATAATTCTTCATGCCTATCTTGAGAAGATTCTCCAACAGAGAAACAGAAATTCAGAAGAATTGGTTTTGCTTTCCAGAATTGGTTCCTAAATACGACCTTTGAGGTCCTTTTCAACTCAGGATGTTCTAAGATTCTATGAAATATCATCAGAAAACAAAATTTCCTTGTTTAGTTCTTGTTCCCCTGCAGTGGAGACAAGAAAATCTGATTATACTATTGTGCAGATATTCTCTTGAGTATCTGCTTTGATAGGGAAAGAAAAAAGCACAAAACTTTTTTTGAGAAATATTGTCTGGAATCATTCTGGTGATATTGACCAGTAGTGATAAGACACTCAAAGTCCTGTACTCTTCCAGGGAATATTTCAGTTTTTTTACTTTAGAAGTGTAACAATGCCAACAAAAGATTGAGTGTCACCACAGCAGTGTAAGAAGAGCATAATTTGGCACTATTGCCACTAACTTGGCCACTATTCTTTTGGATAAAAATGCTATTAGTGCCTGTGGTGCCCCAGTGCTAAACTTTTATAATGTTTATAATCCCAAATACATTTTTTGAGGGTGTAGGTAATAGGAAAATGCAACAATTGAATGTATTTTGGTCCTGCATAATTCAGATTGTAATTTCTCTTAATGTATTAATGGAGTAAAAAATCAGTTGTTACTTATCTCAGGGAAGATGCTTGACAAGAAGAAAAGGAGTTTGGTCTCCTTCATTCATCTTGAAATTTAAAAACACCAAACATTGCTGGTGTTTTTTTAATATGTATATCTCTAGAGTTACTGCAGAGATTTGTTTTTCCTTTCTGTAAGGGGAAAGAGGCTCCTTTTCATCACTTTGATCCATCAATTCTTTTCCCTAAATCTCGGGATTACTGGACCTACCATGGTTCATTCACGACACCCCCCTGTGAGGAATGCATCACCTGGATTCTCTTGAGGGAGCCCATTGAAGTCAGCCCGGACCAGGTAAATTCCAGCTAGTTCTGCTACCCCTTTACCAGTTCTCAGTAGTCTCAAACCATGTCAGTGTGATGATTTGCAAGCCATATGTTACCTTGCATTTTTTTTTTACAAGGAAAGCTTTAGCTGAAAGAGGTGAGAAGTTGCCTGCCAAAAGAGTTGAGCTGAATAAAACTGTGAAAGTGACTTTGAGAGTCAGAAGACAGAGAATGAAAAAAAATAAATAAACAAACATTAAAAAAAATCACTCGTTTGCAAGGATGTTGTCATTTAATTTGAGGCTATTCAGATTTGCAGGCTGAATTATTTATTTCTATTTTGTAAAGATGGGATAATGAAAAGACAGCTGTTGTACTGAGCTGACATATATTCAGTCTAGCTAATTTTTTTATACAACATGTGCAAGCTGATGATGCTTCTGAGATGATCTGTAATTTGAGAATACTGCTATCTGGATTCTAGGTTGGCCTTAGAAGTTGGTATGACTGTCATGGTAGTGGGACTCAAGCTTCTGTAGATTCTACTGTGAAAGAGTTTGTGTCCCAAATGTACAAGAAACAAAACACTTTAAGTATTCTTATTTCCTATCATGGATGCAACATGTTCTACACTCTCCTATTTTATGAATAAAATATATAGCAAGCCTGAAATTTCAGATTAATAATCCAATTGGCATACAATTCCCTGCCCTACCCCCCCCCAAAAAGAAAAAAATAATTCTGAAGACCAGCTATTGCATCCTCCTTCATGGATGGCCATATTTCCACAAGAGATCTGACTGAAGTTCAGCTCCAATAGGGCTGCAAGGAGCCCCTACTCTTGTTTGACATTGTGAGTGCGGCTCAGGTGAAAATCCAAAAGAAGCCCAGGCAAGGATCAAAAGATCCATTGATGAAGACTGTGAAGATCCAGAGAAACTGTGCTAGCTGTTGGGCTACAGAGATCTCTACCAGTAATCTTTACTGGTAATTTTAGTGACTGTATAAAAAAAAATTCCTCTTCTGCTTCAGTTTGTTCTAGGCATCGAGGTGCAATTTCCAGATGAATTTACATGGACTTTTTAACTTTTCTTCCTTGCAGATGGCAAGGCTCCGTAGCCTTTCCAAGAATGGTGAGAATGAGCCCATGTGCCCACTGGTTGATAACTGGCGCCCACTTCAGCCTGTGAAGGGCAGGATTGTGAGAGCCTCGTTCAAGTAAAGCTCTATGGAACCCGAGAGAGAAAATCCCTGTATCCTAAAGTGTAGTTAGTTTTTGTCCTCTACTGGATAAAAGATCTGTGTTTCTCAGCTTAAAATTATGAGTGGCAAAACTGAATCTGTCTCTTAAAGCAGAAAAAATAGTCGATACAAATGCAATTACTAACCTTAAGGAGGAAATGTGAGATACGTGTTCCTTGACCACAAGTGCTTTAGCATCTGTGATAGTGTCATTTCTCTGCCATGTGGTCTTGAAGAAAAATAGGCTCATATCAATATTTAAAATGAATTTCAAAGGAAACAGAGGTGAAAAAATAAACCAGTAGTTCAGGAAAGTAGATGTAGCTGAGAGTCAAACAGTACATGAACAGGTGGTAAAATGCCCGCTCCCTACAGCATCCACTGTAGAGATCCTCTTTAGATATCCCACCTCCAGGGTGAATATCCAAAGAATAAATTCATCTCTAACATACCATGTTTTTTCCTTCCCTTTCTTGTACACAGTTTGTTACCCAGGATAGTATTCTGGGAATGTAACTGGGAGTCTTCAGCTTTTGCATGTGAAGAAGAAAAAAGATATCTTGCTGTCATTTGTTGCCTTGGCTGTGACCTGCTGCTGCCCATTATCTTTCTTTGTTTCACTGCTACTGTTACTTCACCCGTCCAGCCACAGAGCACTGCTGATATCATGCTGCTATAGTGCAGGACTTTAGTTTGCTAAGAGGGAAGAGCCTTACTGCTGCTATTCTGCTAGTATGTGTCCAGATTATGCACTTTTGCCTTTGATGCTCTGCTTGTTGGGTTGTTGGGTTTTTTTGTTTTTTTTTTTTGTTGTTGTTTTGGCATCTTAGTTTACATATTAACAGTTTCACCTTTTAGGGTTTTTATTGAATATGGAGAGAGCCTTTGCTGATGACTCGTGTCATTTGTCTCCTCTACTACTGAAAAACCACCTAAGTGTTTACTGTAACTTTGCATGGTTGGAGGCAATGTGGAATCTGTTTAGACTTCTCACTTTTGAGGGAGGCAGTTCAGCTGGCACGTATGAAGCTTCTGGATTCTCTGTCTTCCTCTAACTTATCAATAGGTGGCAGAGAGAGAGTTCTTCTGGAGATATTGCAACAAACATCTTCACAACAGTTTACATAAGGAATATGTCTACATTTGAAAAAAGCAGGGATACAAGTAGCTGAAATGAGAACTCCCCAGTTATCTTTTACTATTTCACTTTTCACCTTCACTAGAAAGAGAGGTGTCCCGACAATGAATCAACGACTAGGCCAACATTGGCCACATTCTGTTATTACCAGCACAATTCAATGAGAATTCAGGAATGAATCTGAAGGTGGAGTTTGGCCCTTTGTATTTAGAAATTTTCAAGGAATTTCTGAATTCCCACTGAGACTTAATATTTCAGTTTATTAGAATCTACCTTGCTTAGTATAAAGCAATTTTATTTTAATAACCAAGCTAGCAGAACTAACATATTGATTGAATCCTGTTTACAAATGTTTTGGCATTTGTCAGGTCAGTTTTTGATTTTAGGTGTGCAACGCTTGGAACAGCATTAATTTTCAGAGACTCTTAGATCTTCAAACTATACATCTCAAAACAAAAATATTTCTACAGAAAGTTCATAAGCAACTTTTTATTGTCTACTATACTATGTCTTACATGTAAAATTTTTTGCAGTTGATCTGAGTGTTCAGAAAATTTCTACACAAATAACTGAGACAAGAATTTGAGCCTTTCTACCTAAAAGCTGTTGACTGCGATGTTTTAATTTCTTGTTATTGGAGCAGTAAAACAGGATTAGTTGTCTGCACTTTGATTAACAGCTTTTGTGTCTTCAGAGAACCAATAAATTGACTTACATAAGAAATTGATTCTTTTGTTTTGTTTTGTTTTTTCTAATAGAGAGTGATGATAGAAAGTAACAAGATCTTACTAGAACACCTTGCTACTGTTTTCTTTGATGGGTATGCTTGTGCTACAGGGATGGACACATTCTAGTAACTGCCTTTTCATCTGTTGGGATTTGGTTTAATTTTCCAACATGATTTCTGTAGACCCAATCAGACAGATTCTCAAAAACATGAGACATGAGGTAAAATACATTTATATCAGAACAAAATCACTTATCCTATGCTTTCAGGTACAAAAAAAGTGTTAATTTTTTTTTCTTGTCTGTACACAAATACTGTCATATCTTTCCAAGGTCATAGATTCATGTATGAATATCACTAACCAGAATTTTAATTGTGCATTCTTGCAAGTACACTGATCAATGAGCTGAATATTTTTATCATTTTGAACTTTCCTGATTCATTTGTACTTTAAGTACATAAAGTAAAACTTTTAAAGTGAAATGATATCTTTGTTGCCCTGCCACTATGCAGTTGCTACCCACACGTTGGATGCCCTGTTTGTCTGTTTCCTCTGCTGCTTTTTGACTGGCAGAATAGACAGAGATGTATCTGCTATTGGCACAGCAGCTGTGGTTCAAACACCGAACACATGCTTTCTCTATTGGCACAGAGGAAAATCCTGTCTGAAACATGTATTATTCCCCCATGAATCTGCTGTTATTCCATTCTGTCTTAAGCTTGTCAGTATCATAGCAAATGTGCTTTAGATTGTGTCATGTAAAAAATGCATAGTTTCATTCCATTGCATTTCTTACTTTGGTGGACAGTATTGATACTGATAACTTTGGCAACAAAACAGTAGTATGTTTGGTGTACTCTTGGTGCTGCTACCTCACCTATCTTAAACAGAGAAAAAAAGCCTCTGGGTACTGATGAATTAAATAAATTGTAAAAATCTCCTAATCAGTGTGGTGCACTAAATCCTTCATTACTTTTATGTATATAATGCATATATTAGTTTCAGCAGGGCAGGCAAATGATTTAAATAAATTATCATCTCTTAAGTTTTGGCAGATGAAAGCCTTGCAGTTTCTTACACCTCAACATAAGCAAATACTAGAGAATTAGAAGCTTATTTCTACCATTTCAAAGCTTTTTCTTATTGACTGAAATAATTTCCCACTAGCTGTGATCATTTTTTAGTTGGTTGTTCATAGATGAGCTGTAAATTTCTGCTGTGACCCTGAGTATACAAGCAGTTATGGTTATACATTTCTACTTCAAAATGAAAAGAATATGGATTATTTTTACTGACTCTCAAGGAGAGGTTCCCACACGTACTTGCTGTTGTTCGTCATCTGAGTAATCTGTTAGAAAATGTTTATTTTTGTCAGTGAGCTTTGCAAAATAAAATAATTTACTTCTTCATGAGGTCTTTTGTCCCCAGCAAATGAAGCTACACAGTGTGTGTTCCACCTCATCTATCTGCCTTTCTTCTGTGTTTATTCATATCCCTATAGGGCACATGAAAGCAGCTAAACTACCTTCCATGAGGTGAGAGGTTGCACACAGGTTTGGGTTAAAGGCCAATTTTATATGAGCTGTTCTTCAATGAGCACTTATATACAGGCTTATTCCTTAGCACAGTAATTTGCATGCATACGTTTCTTATGAAAAAGAAGTAAGCTGTATAACGGTCGCAGCACATAAAAGCCTGTCTATTGTAACTGGTTTGTAGGAACATTCTTGTGAAGCCTCCAACAATGGGCTCTGATATGATTCACTGCGTGCTCAGCACTGCCAGATGCTGCAGGACCTACCTCAGAGGTGAGTAACCAAGATGCAGGTGTTGGGAACTGGAAAAAGAAAGGTCTCCTACCTCTCTTTTCCTTAAAAGGTGCCACTAAAAGCCTCTGAACCCATAAAGTGAGGCTTATAAGGCAGAAAAAAATAATTTTCTTAAAACAGACAAAACGATACTCGTTACTAAAGGCAGAATAGAAATGCAAGTATCTCAAAGCAAACCTGTGATCTTGTTAGGAAGGTTTGATCTCTGCCCAGAAATGTCTGTGTGATACAATAGGTTGCAATAAATGTCACACAGTCCCATGTTATTCCCTTGGAAGCCCCTTTGGTCATGCCTGACTCCTGCTGCAGGGCAGGCTGCCTGCATGCTGCAGGTCCGTTGGGAGGCTGCCAGCGGCCCTCCACAGATGCCTCCCCTGACAGGACTCACTGCCAAGGAAAGCAATATTATCTCTCCCACCCATAGGGATCACAAAAGAGCCAGAGCAAGTAAAACACGCAGTCTTTCTGCCTGCAGACAGCCCACCAGAGAAGATCTGGGCATTATCTGAAAAGAGCCATTACAACAATGCTGAAAAACAGAATTCTGTCAATACAGAAGCACTTCTGTCTGTGTTACTACCTAGATTACTGGGAGGACTCTGGGGACTATTGTACACAAAAGAAATAACACTTTCTATACATCTCAGTTCACATCTGTGTAGGAGAATGGAGTTTCAGCATTAATGCTATATGAAATTTGCACTCTATTTTTTATCGTATCAAAGCCTGCTTTTCTGAGTGTATCTCTCCCTATAGCACTGTAGTGCTAACAGATAACCTAAAGACAGACCAAAATATTGCTATGTTTTCTTACAGTACAATGTATTTCCTTATTGTCATTATTCAAAAGTCCTTTCCTACTTTTTTTTTTTTTTTTGCGACTTTCTAATGTTCATTTTCTGTAGTCCACACGGTGGTGCTAGTTCTTCAACATTCACTATTTCCAATACCATTTGCAAATAACAAGCAATCTGAGTTACAGACAATCTGAGTTAAACAGTACAGTCTAGGCTTCCTCTGGTCCCATAGGAGTAATTAATTAAACAAGGATTGAAGCAAAATTATTGAACAAAAGAGGTGTGGCCTATTCCATGCTATTCCTGTAGAAATTGCTGATCACCTGAACATAACACACATAGGTAGAACATGGGATGAAAAACTGTTATACAGTAATAGATACCAGACACCCATGATATCAGATATTTTGAACTTTATTTCCTGCATAAACCAGTTCATTCCTGTCACACATGCCTTAGCACTTTCCCAGTGCAGTATCCAAGGAGCTGGTCTTGCTCAAAGCCCCACATATAACACTGGAGAGCTCCAAAACCAACCCAGAAATAATAGGCTGTTTTCTCCTCACCTAACCTCCTAGTGACCACATGCAGTATACAAACCTGCCCACGCAGGCACAGAGGTGTACTGATATGCTCATGTCAGTGTAGGGAGATGACATCTTGGGCTATGTGCCGCCTTTAGATTACTCAATGATTTGATTGATTTGTATACAAACCACCAAGCATCTCTACTGAAAAATGATTGTGGCTGAGTTTCCTTTACACCCACCAACTTCAAATGCTTACAGAGTACTAACCACTATAATGAATTCTGTCATCTTAATTCACTGTATACCTAAGGGAAGTCAGCTACACCAGCAAGTTTGTATTAGGCTGTTTTTTGACTGCACTAGGCAAAGTATCACCAATAGAACCAAAGAGAGTGATCCTTCCACTCTCCTCAGCTTTGGTGAGGCTGCACCTGGAGTGCTGTGTCCAGATCTGACCACTCCAGTACAAAAGAGACTTGGACATTTCTAGAAAGAGTTCTGTGAAGGGCTGTCAAGATGATGAAGGGCTTGGATCACCTCTTCTGTGAGGAAAAGCTGAGAGAGCTGGGGCATTCAGCGTGAAGAAGAAGCGGCTCAGGGGGCTCTCATCAATGGCCATAGATATCTGAAGGGAGATTACAAAGAGGATAGAGCCAGGCTTTGTTCAGTGGTGCCCAGAGCCAGGACAGGAGCACGAACTGGCTCCCTGTGAACACCAGGCAGCACTGCTGTGTTGTGCGGTGCCAGAGCACTAGCACAGTATGTCCAGAGGCTGTGGGGACTGCTCTTTGGAGATGTTCAGAAACCGCCTGTACATGGGCCTAGTCCCTTCTGAGCAGGGTTGGGCCAGATGGCCCAGAGGTTTCTGCCAACCTCAGCCATTCTGTGAGTCTGTGACTTTGTGATTCTGATGGTAGAGTTGAAAGAACAAAAAACTATTTTATCACAGTGCCCATGTTGCTTCTGTGCCCTCTTGGTGACTGTAATGTTGGCTGCCTTTAACCATGGTGTTCATTTCAGGATATTATTTCAGAATAATAATCTTCTGGTGTAATGGTACATAAAAGGGACTAGCATTGCATGAGAGGAAGATTTCATACTAAATATATAACTGTATTCCTTGAAAGGTTTCAAGGAAAAATATATTGCTTAAGGCTAAAAGAAATCTGATCAATAAAGAGGTAAAACAAATGCTCCTTTCCATCATACAGGTTTTTCATTTGTTGAAAAAGGAAGCAAAAGGCTGCAGATCATGCAAATAATTTTGTACATGATTTGTACATGTACAGTTGCCAAGAATTGCACAATTCAAGGAAATATAAGGGAAAGGATAGCACTAGGATCTCACAGAAGGACGTTGCCATGGGAGTTACTGTGGGCAGCTTTATGTCAAGGTGTGCTGGCATGCAGCATAATTGTCCTTAATTTGGTAGTATGTAATCAGTGAATGAAGACTGGAATCTTACTGCGTTATTCAAATGTGACAATTAGATCTATACTGCTGTACTGCAGACATTTTCTGGGCAACCTGTGACTACCCTCTCTGCGAAAACCTCCCCCCAACATCTGATCTAAATCTCCCCCCTCCTATAGTTTAAAACCATTTTTCCTTGTTCTATCTATACCTGTGAGAAAAGTTGAGTTTCCTCCTAAATGTAGATTTCATGACAAACATATTTGGTGAGGGTGGTAAATCTCTGCTATTCTAGCCAGTGTGGTACACCCAGTGCAGCGCACAAATATCTGGCAGCTTTGTCGTGCCGGTCCACAGTTAAGCCACAGTGCTCTTTGTTCAGCAGAGGTGCAGGCAGGGCTTTACACCACTTCCCCTGGTCCTACAGAGCTAGGTGGCCTTGTACACACCTCTGTTCCCTGTCTTTTGAAGAGGTGACAGAAGGAACAGAATTCCGCTAATCAAAAGTCTGCCAATGGAGATGAAAAGGTTTTATGAAGAAAGAGAACGGAGATGCAGGTAATGGAGCAACATGGAGAAATCTGGAAGGGCAAAAAAGAAGAGAAGCTGCGTGAGAGAGTCTGTCTCAGCCTCACTTTACTCCCTTCACACACATCACACACACATCGCCTACACTTTGACTTCAAAATTACTTGTACTGTTTTGAGTAACACTGGACACAGACATCTCTGCCAAATCCTCCTGCCTTTTTGAGTCATCCTGAGACAGGATCCTAGTTCTCATCCACACCTTCAATAGGAAATAAGTGGCACTACTTGAAGGATTCTCTACCCAGGGCTGCACAAAATCTAGCAGCTATTTTTCTACGTGAGAGAGAGGACAGATGGATGAAATTCTGTCAAGATGTATCTGGGAACTATACCATAGAATCACAAAATCGTAGAATATTCTGAGTTGGAAGAGACCCACAAGCACCCAAAATTCAATGTCTATGTCTGAGATCATTGCTCCTTGGACTATGGCAGTTGGAACTGTGACCTGGGGATCCTGACCAGCGATTTCCAGGGCCTGACCACCCCTGGGTGAAGAAACTCTCACTTCTATGCACCACATCAGTTGCTGATATGAGTAATTGTGAGACCTGAACAACAGGACATATGTAACGCTCTGTGTATTACTGAGAGGCTCTCTGACTGTCTCTTTCAGCCTACATACCCCTTTTCTTTCTGTGCTTGATGTCTGAATCATCTTTCATGGTTGTGATAATTTCTCTGCTGAATTAAAAAACAAAGACATTTCCATTAAAACTGACATCTTTCAGAGATCAGTGTTGATTTTCCTTAACACTGCAGATTTCCAGCCACTGAGCACTAATTTAGCAGCTCCCACAGTGTTGTGCATTGTCTGTGTAATAAATCTCTTTTGGAGAAATAGCATAATCAAGGGATTTTTCTTGTCAGATACCATAGAGCAATGGATGGTATCGGTGTCTGCAACATATCTAAATTTATAGCTAAACAAATGCTACTGCCCCTTGAATAAACAAACGAAACCTGATTTGTTGCCCAACAGCGTGTAAGACCTATAATTGAAACTGATTTCATCGTCTCCGTCAGGAAAGGTAGAGGGTGCCAGTTAGAAACAATCCTTTCCACTACTAACTCTTTAGAGCTCTTTGCTAGAATTACCACTGAAAATTTCTAAAAAAGGCATGGAATAAGTGAAATCCAAATAAGCTGAATATGTCTTCTATCCTTAAGGTATAAATCAAGCTAGTATTTACGTTAAAGAGGAAATGTACATTAACTAAAAGTTAAAATAAGTGTTTCTTACACTGGTGTCCAGTGCCATTGTAAAAAGCCTCATATAATATTTTGAACGTTCCAAACAAGAGTTCCTCTATCTGATTCCCATGGCCTTATTAAACCAAAATCATATTTGCTACGGATGCAGACATCGTCCTCCACATCTTGGAGTTGATGGGGATTAAAGGAATGAGCAAAGAATCTTGCCTACCGGTTCTTTATAAGAACTTCTTACTGACCCCCCCCCCCAGTTGTGACTTTTTATTCAAGATATGATCTGAGCTGTACTAAGTTTTGTGTTCTGCTGTTTTATATTTCAATCAATTTTAACTTTTAATGGTTAATATTGAATAGAAATGCTTTTGGTTTTGTTTTTAATTAACAAGAGCAAGCATTACCAGTCTTTTTCAGAAACCTGACAAAATCTGCTGCTGTGCTAATTTGCTGAGCTCCCTGTTGCCCATGCTGGAAGCATGTTGTTCACTTGTCACAGATGCTGACTGAAGGGCTCATCATTTTTAAATATTTCTACTATTCTCTTGCACTGCAATTTTCTAAATGCAGGCAAAAACAGCACTACAATCAAGCTCTTTACTGCTATTTTTCTGTTGTATAGAAACATCTTAGGCAGGCATTGGCATCCCATGATTCTGAAAAGCTTTGCATGGGGCAGCCTCACAGGCTGTTCTAACCCATTTAGGACATTCTACTTGCAGAGCAATAAAAATATCAGTTAAACAGTGGATTTATTTATTAAAATAAAATTTCAAATTATAGAATTGTGAGGTCTAGTTCACGGTTTATTTTTTCTTACAAGTAACTTCTTCACAGTATTTTCTTGAATAAAAGACTTCCTCTTTAAAACTTGTTGCGTAGATAGATATCATAAATGTATGCACACATATTTTCATGCCAGCAAAGGAACAGAATAATCTTATGCAGAAGAAAAAGTGTAGATTAATTAAATCAGTACATCCATACAGATAAAAATCACAACTGCCAAATAAGCGTTGTAGCAAAGGATGGTTATAATAATGAGCTAGGAGAAAAGAAGCCGTGAAAAATCTCCTTGCCTCAGCTTCTGACTCACTATCTGAACTGTCTGCTGCATATAAAATCTCACACCTTAGTAGTTGGAACTGTTGGCAGAAATCAGTGAGAACATTCATATCATCTGAAATTAGTATGTGGAGTTTTGCCAACAGCTCAGATAGACAGGGCAACAAGGTAATACTACCTGCAGAAAGCTTTTCCATCTATTGCTTGTCACTTGGAATCTCTATCTAATCCATCTGTTCTGAACATTAATGTTTGCTTATTTTTTGATTCTACTTCTTTTCTCATCAGTGTATGGACACTTACATAAAACATACAAAAAACATTGTTATCCATGGTTACTGCATTTGGAGCATGTCCTTGATGGTACCTGAGGAAGGAAATTGTATGGCTTTTGTCATAACAGAAGCAAAATCCAATTCCATGACCATAATTAAACTGGCCACAGCCCAGAAATTCTTTTCATTTGTTTTCCAAAATAATCTGTGGTTCTGTGTTTTGTATGCAGCTTCAGGTCTTGCTGAAGACATGGTTCCTCCTTCTGCTCTGTGCAAATGTACCAATGAGACAAACATTTTGACTTGTTGGCCATCTCTCTGCTTAGCTCGTGCCCATATTTTATCTAGCAGCAGACTCTGTTCTGAACTTTGGCCTCATTATCTTTTTAAATTTTGAAGGTCCTTTCCACCATCAATCTTTTCCATAACATCTTCTTACTTTCCTGTGTCTGATCTAAAAAATCACATTTCCCTTTGCACAGGAGATGGCTAGTGTGGGTTGCAAACTGTAAAGGGACAAAAAAAAATGCACTTGTTGGGTTTTGTGAATGTATGGCAACTGCTGAGTCACAGCCTGAACCACTGATGGAAAAAGACCTAGCCAGCCCTGGGAGCAGAGGTGAAGGCGATTCACCTGTGTGACCGGAATGGATGGAACCAGGCTTCACTCCTCTTAGACCCCATTTAAGAGCTGACTGCCACTGGGGAAGGTCCTCTTGTTGGAGATACCTTTTTTTTTTGTGGAGTTTCTTCCTGTCTCCTTGGAGACAGGTGAGCATTTCATTTTCTTCTTTGTTTATGATGTCTTCTCATTGTGTTGGTCCTGTTGCTATTTTACTGTTACAGTGTAGAAGCAGACTTTAGAGCTGCAGCTGCCACATTTTATGGAGTATTTTCTGGTCTGTGGACAGAAGTCTGTCTGACCTGTCCATGAGCACCAGATAGACTTTTGAAGGTGAACTCTGCAGAAATATCTGTTTCTTGTATGCCTGTTTCTTGCTTATCTTGACTTAGCATCTCCACTACTCTCTTAATACTGGCTACTATACAAAGCTTCACATAGTCCTCTGCCCACCTGTACATTAAATGAAACATACTTGTTGACTCTGACAATTACACAGGGGCAATGTATGTGTGTGCGGAGGCGTACAGAAGGAAATATTTTCCAGGGCTTTGAAAGGAGTTGAAAGGTGGCAGGCAAAACAATGCAGTCGACAGAAATGGATGGATGGCATTCAGAAAGTATCCAAATGAGCTCACAATTATGTGTTGTAGATGCACTGCATTGCAAAGTGAGTAGATACAGCAAGTGTTTCACCCAGCGTTCCAGCCGAGTGAGCCAACACATTTTGAACATTAACCTGGATGCGTTTACCTGTTACTAACTCATCCACATAAAAACCTTTACCTGAGAAGATGACAGAGTTACTGATATTAGTGAACTTTGCACTTTTTTTCCTGTTCTTGTATATGTTTTTGTTTGTGTGGATGAATATAATGTATGTGGTAGAATGGAGGAAGCTGTAGCAGCGTGTGATGCTGAAGATCAGCAGCAATAAAATTAGAATAAATCCTGGCAGAAATATATTTTATAGAGCTATCTACTCACAGTTTACCAATATCAGATTCTGCTCTTTGATAACAGAAACTGGAGGAAAACAAGGAGACTGTGACATATTAGCAACCTTATTTCACTCAGTACGCTGTTCTTCTTATTTTGGCAGACAAAGATCTGGCTGTTGACAGGTTTCCATTCATGCCTGCCATGTTTTCCATAGCCTGGCATGAATTTCAGTGAAGTAGAAGGCATATGACAAACTGGCTTCTTGGCTGTGATATGGCACACCAACTATGGCATGCTTAATGAAAAGCACAATGGGAATGTCTCTCTCACAGTGCCAGACATACAATGAGCGTTCTGCTGAAAAAAAATAAGGTGTTTTTTGCAGCTTCATTTTTGTTGCATTATTTTCCACAAATTCCTAATCAAAATTAAAGGTATGCTGTAGTAATATTTGTAGTAGACAGAGAGCAGTCATTTTGGAACTCTAATATGGTGCAGTCTTTCTGCATTGAGGCTCCGATGAGCCGCAATGAGAACAGTCGTACCTTAGTCTGGTCTTTGGATGAATGAACTCAGTATGCACAGCTTCTCCTTGCAGGCCATGTGCTCTAGCTGCTAACCATCTTAATGGCCCTCCTCCGAACTCACAACACTTTGCCAACATCTTCCTTGTGCTTGTGGGCTGAAAACCAGACTCCATAAGTTGCGTAGGTGTTGAGGTAAGGGAAATTATCCCTCCCCTTCCTGCTGGCATGCTTTGCTAATGCAGCTTGGTGTGCGCCATGTCCAGGGCGCAGCACAGCCTCACTGATTCTTTGCTGGCCAGCAGGATCTCTATGTCCCTTTGTGCAAAACTGTCTGCTGGCCAACATGTCCTGGAGCTGTTCCTGCCTAGGGGCAGAACCTTGCTCTGCCTTTGTCAGACCAATTCCCCAGCCTGTCTCAGTGTCTCTGGAGAGCAGCCCTGGATTTCATCCATGGACATGTTGAAGGTGTATTCTGTGCCACTGTTCAGGTCATTAAAAATTTGCCATTAAGTAAAATAAAAGAAATTTCACTCAAGGACACTACTGTAACAACTATTGCTCATAGTACCTGAATAAATAGCAATCTTAATTTCACTTAAATTATTGTGTTCTCTATCATTTTACAAAATTTTAAGGATGGAGAGACTGTAGGCAGGACGATTGCCCCAGTGCATTACTGCTTTTACTGGACATATTTATTGACCTTGCCATTGGCTCCTTTCACTTCTCTATTCATAAACATTGTGTGCTGTTTTTCTTTTTTCCTGTCTGTATTCTGGACTCCCGGCAATCAAGCTATCTTCTGTCATGTAAATAGTTCTTTTGCCACACATCATTTTCCATCTCTTTCTTTGCTGCTGTCCTTCCTATTCAGTCTCCTTTCTGTATCCATTCTGCTTTCCTAAGGAAATGATACTGGTCTCTGTTATTCATTTCCCATACTCAACTCCCATTCCCCTTCCTTACCAGGCTATTTTTGTTTCCATACATAAATGCTTCATATCTCTTCATTTCTCCTGATTTTTCCTGCTCATCCAATAAATCACCAAGTGATTTACCTGTAAATATGCCTAACTGGGAGGATAAATAGGGAAAGCATTCAGTTTATGGCTGGGCAGCATTAACTGGTGTGACCAGCTGGCTGCTTATTTGATCTGCAGAAAACTGCAGAGGTATGTTATGCTATGGTGCTACCCATTCTTTAGTTATCACATTACTTCCAAGCAGACAAACAGAGAAATGTCATCAAGACATTGGCTTAGCCTATTTAGTTATGTAGTGCTTATCTTAAACCAGTTCTCAGGTTGTCTTTATAGACCAGTTTGTATACTTAAAAATGTTTGTACTGAAATGTCTCCCTTTTGTAAGCATGTTTCCCTAATTTTTGCTCTGCTGTATGTGTGCAGTTTTCAGATTTACTGAACTATATGCCTCCTGTAAAATACCTGTAGTGCTGTAGCTTTACAGCAGGTGAGCAAGAGGGCTTTTCCAGTAGCTAATAATACTAGGATTTTTATTGCCTTCAAATGCTTTTCATGTATGTATATGAGACTAAGATGACACTTTCTGACTATATCCTTTTAAGAAGGTTCATTGTTTCTCTTGAAAGATCACACCATTTCTATCAGCAGTATTGTCAATTGTTTTTTAAGATAAAATATGAAAACCACTCTACACATTTTGTCATAAATACACAGCTATGCTCAGCTATAATCATGACATGACAGATAGGAAAATATTTGCTACTTAATATTTTTTGAGTCAGTTTTCTGGTGTGACCACTTGATTTTTCAAGTTCTTTTGTGGAGGCTATTATTCAATAAAGGTGGAGGAAATAAAAGATTTGTGTCTTTCCTCCTCTAAAGGATACTGCTTTGACAGGTAGCAGTTCTTCTGAAGTATGAGTTCCTTGCTTTCATTTGGTGATCCCCAAACTATACAAAGTATTTTCAGCTCTCACACTGTTTCTGTTTAAGCTGGTATGTATACTTACCACCAAATTTCACATGTAAAGGGTCACGATGCGATTTGTGAAACTGCTATTAAAGACATGCTGTACTCTCAAAGCTTACAATCTGAGGACCACTGATAAATGGGATAACTTCTCCACAGATCTCTTATATAAATTCTACTCTATTCAATTTTGTAAATATTGCACTAAAAGTTTACTTGGGAGATAAAACAGAAGTGAATGGGTGATTTTACCACCCATTCTTCTCTTGCAGAAGCACTATTCAGGATCACAAATGTGGATATCATTGAATCATTTGATTTGGAAAGGACATTTAAAGGTCATCCAGTCCAACTCTCTGCAGTGAACACAGACACGTACAGTTAGATAAGGTTTCTCAGAGCTTGGTCCAATCTAACCTTGAATTTCTCTAGGGGCAGGGCCATCTATTGCCTCCCTGGCCAAACTGTTCCAGTGTTTCACTGCCCTTACAATAAAAAACATTTGTTCTTATATCCCATCTAAATCTTCCCTCTTTTCATTTGAAACCATTTCCCCTTGTTCCCCTTGTCACAACAGACCCTGCTGAAGAGTTGAATCTGTCTCCTTCTTTCTTATAGCCCCTGTTTAAATACCAAAAGGCTGCTACCATACCTCCCCGGAGCCTTCTCTTCTCTAGGCTGAACAGCCCCAGCTCTCTCAGTCTGTCCTCATAGAAATGTTCTATTCCTTGGATCATGTTTGTGGCCTTTCTCTGGATGCACTCCAACAGGTCTATGTCTGTCTTGTACTGCAGACTTCACATCTGGATGCAGTACTCCAGGAGATATCTCACCAGAGCAGAGGCACAGGATCACGTCCCCTGCCCTGCAGGCCATAATTCTCTTTATGCAGCCTAGGATATGGTTGGCTTTCTGAGCTGCAAGACAAATGGCTGGTTTGTGTTCAGCTTACTATCCACCAAAAAATTATTGGCAGCTTGCAGGAACCATTGCCCATGCACTGCTCCAGCTCCTCCAGCAAAGACCACTATGAAGCTGCCATCTCCACTGCCATCTGCCTCATTATCTGATATAACAATAAAGAAGCATGTCATTGGTAGGCACAGAGCAGAGAGGCTCAGTTTTTTGAGCTGTGCTCTTCCACTGACTTCTCTCTCGTACAAATAAGGTAGGAAAGAGTAGAAAGAACACAGAGAAAAGGAAGAAATACTATCTGGGGGAAAAAAAATGTTTGAATTGAAAATGCAGTATCAATCAGTAAAATCCAGTGTTGGATTATAAGTAGCAGTAGGTAATGAAAGAGAGGTCTTATCTTACTGCAAATTGCAGTTGATGTGCTGCATAATGGAAGAATGAATTTCTCTAGTGCAGTAGTAGACTTTCTCAGTCAATCTTTCTATTTGTTTTCTCAATTAGTACTGGAAAGAAAGCATGCAATTAACAAAGTTCTTTGGAGGAGAGTTGTTTAATGAACTAATGCAGCAGAACCTGGTTCTTCCTAGGCTTCATAACAGGCACTAAAGAAATACATATACTACAGACATATTCCACTCTTCATTTTTTTTATTATGAGAGAAAGAGACTGGCAATGTTACACATTAAAACTATTTTCCCTGACTATATGATTTGACCCTCTCATGTGGTTAGGTAATGTCATAGCTTCTAGCTTCATTCTCATGTCCTCAGCTATGGGCAGATTTATGCAACTGAGAAATACAGCAGTTCTTAGGCTGATACTGTGTATGTACTTATCCTATTATTAAAATAGTTTTGTGCATGCCCTCGATACAAATTCAGAATAAGCTTCTAATCATTTCTTCACCCCTCCTAACAAAGCCCAGGTTTTAAACACGATTAGTATCATGTGGAAACACTTGTAGCTTAAGTATAAACTCCAAACAACAAATGTATGAGAAGCAAATATAACTGCACAACCTAAATCTCTTGGCCAGCCATGTGCCTCTGCCTCTTTGAACTGGAATTACTCTTGTACTTAATCAAAATGAGACTGCACGCTTTTGAGCTAATTTTCTATAATACATATATATAAGCAGAAGTGAATAATCAAGAGAGATGGAAACAATATGTAGAGGTGATAGTCTGCTAATCAGTTAAGGACCTTGCACTAATTCCTGCCCCCTTTAGAAAGTTTAAACAAAGTAATTTGGGGGGGAATCTCTATGTCAGGATTGCTAGAAATAGCAACCTCCTCCACTCTATCGAAGTTGGTTATGAAACATGAGCAAAGACAACCTATTATCTATTTCTGGAAGTAGCTGTTGTATCTCTGCCCCTATCACCACCAGTAGCATCAAGGATTTGGTTGATGGATCCTCACAATTGCAGACCTATTCTCCCACCGTTTTTAGTATGCTGACACAGAAGATACTGTTAATGAGCACTTCTCCATGACATGTAAGCAATTTGGATTGATGCTGTGCTTTCTGTTGAAGGACTTTTTGTCTAACTAGCTATCCTGCAGAACCATTTCAGTTCCAATATATTTGAATCCTTCAAAACTGTAGGTTGTGGACAAGATTTGTACTACAGTTCTAAGAATGCCTCAGTGCTAGAGCAGACATGAGCAGATAGTTCAACTCAGATTTCATTCCTCAATGGATAGAGGAATGAAATTCCTCTTCATATCCATTTCAATTTTGGTGTGCATGCCATGTGGGTAATCTTACAGTAACACCACAGTAGATATTCTCTTAGAAAGCTTACAGGTTTCTGTGTACTGAACGTGCCTGTTTATTTTTTTAAAGGATTGATGTTGTTTGGTGACTTCTTAACCTCACTTGGCTGCTTTGTATCTTTGAGCTCAGTACTATTTCAATGGATTTTAAATCAGAAGTCAAATGTTAGTTGTTTTATCTCACACTGTCATTGTCCAAAGCATCAGTATTTATTAGTACCAGAACAAGGATATGACCCACTAAATTGTGACTTCTGTTCTTGCCTTGAAAGAAATTTATGTATCTCAGCAAGAAATTAGAAAAACTTTTTTTTTAACTGACATTTCTAGTGATCTGTGCCTTGGATAAATGATCAAAGATCTTGGAATACTGTATCTTACTGTGCCATTAAATTCCTTGGTAACTATGAGCTACACTTAGTAATCCTGACTGCCTACCTCTTTTGGGACTTTAAAGAAGGCCTTATTATGTATTTGTGAGACATATAGCATGATATGTCCTCTGACTGCTCCTGCTAAACATAAAGAGTAAATAGCAACAACAATAATCCTATGATGTAATAGTCTATAAATATACACATGAATAAAACATATTTGGGAGGAAAACATTTTTTTGCCATAGAGAGTTCCATGCAGATCACATACAGAATATGTTGATTTATATGTATATATATATATATATATATATATACTTATTTTTCTCCTGTATCTCCTACCACTTGAAAAGCAGTTATTGCCATGGTGCCTGAAAAAAGTATTTCATTGAATCTAGTATCTGTGTATTGGAGACTTCAATGTGCATAATGTAATCTGGTTTGTAGAAGACTGGGATGTGTAATTGTGCAATACTGAATGTCATTTTGCTCTATGAAAGCTCTTTTAGCTTCAGTCTCCACTTTAGACTAAATTTGTCACTTTTGTCTTCAGTACCATCTGCATATTTACCTGTAACACCTCTGTAATGTAGAGAACCTAGGCCATGTCCAACAATAAAAAAGCCCAGTGAAAGCTTTTCATAGCTTTCTTTGAGCAGAGATTTTCTGCTATTATGTTTGACATGCTTAAATTATTCTACTCAGGGATTTTCTGATGATTACAAGAGTGAATATCCAACCTGGAGAGAGCTGCTGGGCACACTGTGCACCCTTGTAATCTACGTTATTCTGTGAGTGCAGAAATCACAAATTCACAGATATTTTACAGTCCCAAAGTTTAATAGTGCCCAAACAGTACGTTATGAGAAAGTGGTGACCTAGGATAGGTTCTTACCTCTAATTTAGCTTTAAGAAGCAACATAAAGCTGTTTTAACAAAAATATACTGACAAACTGGAAAATGTGGAGAGAGACTCCATGTGACTGAATGCTGGACTGGAAATAGAGGTTCTGATGACTTTTTCAGGGTTCTCTTCATAGCTCTAGGCTACTTCAGATGGGCTGTGGTTACATTTGCAGTGTTGTTCCATCCAGAAGACAGGGAAGTATATTCTGTGTCATCAGAATATGCACTGGATCTAAAGATTTCTCTGTGGGTCAAGGCAGTGAGAAGATGGTGGTAACCAGGAGTAGAAGTTGTAAATACTATGTGCTCTGTAAGGCATAAACACAAAGCTCCTGTGTACTCTGTTAATGTCCCACCCTCCTATTAAAAAGCTAATGGACTAATTTAGGTGCCTGCAAATATTCAGCAGTTATTTTGCCTCTGTTCATTTGTGACATGTGTATCCATATCTGTTCATTGGCTGACTTGGTTCTTTAGCTTCAGTCACTCTTTTCATTTCTTGTTGTATATCTGAGGTATAAGTACAGAAAGATGTAATTTCCCCTTCGTTATTATTAACACATTTTTTATTCAGAAACCACAGTAATTCCCCTTTCAGCTCAATGTCTTCTCTGTTGCCTCATTAGGCCCTTGGTCCACTTTACAACACCAGTGTTAATGTATGTCCTATCCTACCTTCTTAAAAATTCCCACTGTGCCAGAACAACAAATATTTCTTAGAAGCCATTTGAGTTCAGTGTGTTACACGAGTCACCTAAGGAGCAACACGCATGCTAAGTATGCTCACAATTTAAAGTGCAATTTGATGCATTAACACCCTGCTAAATGAAAAGTGAGTAAGAGCTGAAGCAAAACAAACAGATCATGTACCTAATTTGACAATTAAGGTTTCGTTTGGAGCAGGCAGGATTTTCACTAAGAAACCTTGCAGTAGGATATAGTCCCATTATAAAGGCCTGGGACAACTAGCTCTGCTGAGTTGCAGTGGGGAAGCTGTTTATGTTAACACTGGCAGGCAACGTACCAGGGAGCCATGCTGGATTCCAGCTGTATATGTGGAAAGTTTATAGGGATTGGTGCGAATCTGTGATAGCTGTTTGCACACAGAAGCTGTTGGATGCTTCATCCTCAGCTGACCTCTGAATCTGTGCTGTAATGCACACAGGTGGGACAAACACACGGCTAACAGGGCTCCTCAGGGGAGTCTTACAGACAACAGGCTTTCCAGAAACAGACAAAAGGAGCCCAGCAACCTCTGAGAAACGTGATGGCAGAGCAGCAGGCAGACCTGTACTGCTGCACACAGGTGAAGCACAGCACCTGCTCGAGAAGAAGAACCGAGGTGATGGAGCCACAGCTGCAGCCCTGCACTGTCCTGGGAAGGATTTGGACTGCTCGCTTTGGCAGTTTGGAGCCCCCTCACCCAGAGCTGGGGCAGGCAGCAGCACACCCGTCCCCTGGGGCGCCCTTCCCAGTAGCGACCAGGGGCTCCGTCCCCGTGCACCTGAGGAGGGATGTCCGCCACCGCCCCTCGCTCCTCACACCGGGGCCCGGGCGGGCGGGGCGAGGGACCGCGGCTCTCCCCGCCCCTGGCGCGCGGGACCGCGCTGCTTCCCTCGGCGGGGAAGGGCATGGTGTTGGCGGGAGCGTATAAAAAGCTGCCACGACGCGAAGCCGCCGTCCTGCCGGAGCTACTGAGGGGCCGCGTCATGATCAACCCCAACTATTACCCGTGGGGCTACGACGGCGACAACGGTGAGGGGGAGCGGGGCCCAGGCGGCTTTGGAGCCGGCACTAACAGCTGCACGCCGCTGACGGCCGCTGGCTTTTTCTATCTCCAGCTGAGTGCGTGTTGTCACGGTGGGGTCGATGGGTGTATCCTGTCACGTTTCTGGTCGCTGCTGGACTTTGGTTCAAATCCACCACTGGTTCCCTCTTGTTGTGTTGTCTGGCTCCTAGTAAGGAGAAGATGCGGTTTGCGGTATAAGTTTGGGTGAATAATGTGTAGTATGTAATATTGCTGCTAGTGAGATCTAAGTGCTTGTTACTTAGTGCTGCTCTTGACAGCTCATGACTAACTGCCTGCTGTTAGCAATCCACTTATTAATACTTCTTCCTGACATGGCTCAGCAATGCCAACCTTCCATTCATTGTGCAACAATGTAATTTATACCTAGCTGAAAGAGGTGTTCACGATGTTTCTTATTTTCCTTTTTCTAGGACCAGATCAGTGGCACAAAAATTACCCTATTGCCAAAGGACGCCATCAGTCCCCCATTGAGATCAATAACAAAGAAGTCCACTATGACCGCTCCCTGCTGCCGTGGTTTGCTAGTTACGATCCTGGTGCAGCTAAGACCATCCTCAATAATGGGAAAACCTGCAGAGTTGTGTTTGATGATTCTTTTGATAGATCAGGTTAGTTTTGTTTTCAGCTTGAGCTGTTGTTATATATTAGTGCATATTCCTCAAACTAGGAGGAAGAGTACTCTGAGTGCTCATGGCTGTCAGAAAGTCCTTGTGTAGTGCCTGCATGTGATGTGCAGAACCAGTGTCCCACAGATCTCACAGGAAAGGTATGAGACTACTTTTGAAGTCTGTGGGTAGAATCCTAGGGATTGGAGAGAGATGCAGAAAAGCTTGAAGGATAGATTTCTGCACATGCAAAGGCAACATGCTGTTGTGTTGTTCCTAGGGGCACAGAGTCCAGGCTTCACCTGTGAGGACTGAATTCCTTACAAGGCCTAGAAGAATGTCTGTAACTGTGTATATGGCTGAAGTCACAATTTTTGCAAACTATACTTGTGTGATTTCTGATAAATGTAGTAATGGAGCAGATGTTGCCACCTAATCACTTTAATTTTATCAGTTAAAACATCCTTTAGCATTCATGAGATTTTGTCTTAATTTGAAGGCTAAAATTCCAATGCTTCATCTTGAATGTCTAGAATGTTCTGATGTCCAAAATATTTAATCTTATCACTCACAATTAGTACAAAATAACGCATGTACTGCATATATAATGCGTACCTTTTAAGAGTTAGTAGGCTGTGTATTTAGAAGAGTTATTGTCTACTCTGTTCAACAGGTGCTAGAAGTATTTAGCTTGTTGGCATAACCACTGAAGTTTCACGATGATACTGTTGGCTATATTTCAAAGGAAAAAACATTATGTTAAAGAAGTATGAAATTGCATTAGTACTGAGATAAAAGGGAAAAATCAAATGCATAACTCTCTTTATTCTTTTATGAAGGTCAACAAAATTGTGTTATTTATAGCATATGAGATGGCAAGAAAAAATGTTCATTTTAGTAAAATATTAAAACTATATCTTCTACAATGCACAGACTTTAATTATATTATAAGCTTCATTTGCCATTACAATATAATTAGGTAGTGGTAATTAGTAGGAGAAATTCTGCTGCTAGGTTTGTTGGTCTTAAATATCTACATACATTAATTTAAGTTGGATTTTTAATGACTTGGGTTTAATAAAAGCTGAGTATCAAAACATATTATGTAAAGCAAACTAGTTAATACGTTATCGTCAGAAATGACTATGAAGTCCCTGATTAACTTTGTAGCAAAATGGGAATGTTTACTGTTATCTGTATAAAATATTATTCTTTGTGTCAGATAGCACTACACATTAGTAATGACACATAGCTTTGGCATATGTGAAGATCTCTTTGACCACTGCTTACTTTTTTTCTGCCATCTCCATTATGTGTTGAAAGAGCATCAGATATTTCAATGCTTGTGTCTCTTGCATTAACATCAGTTAGTGTACAGTTACTCAAGGTGTGCATAAAGAGGAGTGTGCAGGTACAGCAACACATACACTTGGGCTAGAAACAGCAGAAAGGTTTGGAATGTGCTGATTTTTTTTTTTTCAGATAAAATACTCAGTAACTACTGTGTTCTGATCTCAGAAATAAAAACTGACTCATAGGAAAAAAGTAGGTGTATTTTTCAATTCTTTGAAGGCAAGAAACATTCAGTGTTATGTCCTTTTTGTTATAGTATTATATGCAGTCTGTGGGTGGTGTTCCTTTTCTAATACAGTGCTAATTGCAGGACAAATTCCACTGTGCATAATCATACTGACTTGAGCAAGGTTTATGTTTCTTTTGATATGCATAGTGACTTACTTTCTCTGTAAAGAAACCACCTGCTGCACAGTATAAGACTAAATAATTATAACAGAGTATTTCATTTCCTTGGAACAAAACCATTCTATTTATCTATTTATATATCATTCTATCTGAATTATTTCTGAGTTAGCCAGAAAACAAAGGGCTTCTTTTATTTCTATAACTTTCTCAGTTGGAGCAGTCATAGTTGTCTGAATTTAATCTAGATTTTCATTAGTGGTGGATGAAGTAGACCTATACCTTCCCTCATTGTTAAATAAATTGCAACTGATCTCTCAGGCTTTCTCTCCAAATTATTGGAGAGAACTTCCTAAAAAATGTGCAATCCAATGTAATGAATGATTTGTTTCTGAGGGCCTTATTGCTTTATTTTTGGACCTACTCCTGGGGTTTATAAATTTTGGTTTACTTCAAGAATATGCTTTATAATTGAAGACGTTTCTGCCAGATATTTGCTTTAGGAGTCATGTTTCTGCTGCTTGTCTATGGAAGTTAATGGAGCACTGTGGACTCAGTTGTTTGTCTTACCATAACTATGTCAAAGAGGGTGATTGTGCCACCTTTTGATAGCTGCAAAGCTCCGCACCAGAACTCAGGGTTACTTTGGCAGCCTACCTATTTAGCAAGTACACTCTACTGCCACGTTTCTTGGCTGGAATGGAAGTCAGGTATTCATTTAGATCCAACAGTAATTCTGTTTTGTTTTGAAATTGGACTGCAGTATTCTTTCTACTGGCAGTCTTTTTGCTTTTAGAATTCCAAAAAATATTTACAGCAGAGGAGCATCATGAAACCATCTAACTGGAAGGACCATTATCATGATGTTGCATGAGTTCTGTAGCTTCTAACTTCCTTAATACTAATGACTGCAGCTTTCTTTGACATTCCTATGGACAGTGGGTTAGGTCAAATGTTCAATCATTAAATAAGCAGTAAAGATCTATAAGACTTTTTCTGGAACACAGACCCAGCAGCTGAATAAAGACAGGCTAAGGCTATGTAAAATGGTGCTGTTATCTCCTTAATATATTCTCTAGAAGTTGTCTGGCCAAAGTGGGTTCCTGCTTATCCTTTTAATGAGTTTCTGATGGATGACATTTAAGGGCTTGGGCACACTTTATAAGGCTGCTTTGATGCCTTTTGCAGAATCTCTTGCTTTCTTATCAAAGGAAGACTGTTACTGTAAATAGTGAGAGCCTGTTGCTTTTTTTTCTCCTTAAGCATGACTAGTGCTTGTGGACACCATTTCCAGGAGTACCACCTTGTGGGAAATCTCATTTATCTTTGTTAAAAATAAGTTTTTGACTATCAATTTATAATGAAAAAAAACCATTTGTTTTTTGACTTGTTCTATGAGGACAAAACCCAGTAACTAACTGGCAAGTGTATCCATGCATGCTGTAGATTTGACTGATTCTTGGTTACTGAACTGACACTAGAAGAAGTCAGTAGGTGTTACAGAAATAGCACGGCTTAATTCCAATGCTTGTGCACCCCAGTAGCTATGCTGCATGCCACTGGATGGTATACTGCATACCGCTTAAGGCTGCAAAGATAAATTCTTCCCTTGGTGCTTAGCACATTTATCATTTGTAGTGTCTTCATGAAGCTATTGAGTGTTAATGAGCAGTGCAGAGCTTGGGTTCAGGGGATTTAGGAATTGAGTTTCTGTTGACTTTGGACTTCCATGTTACTGCTGAAGCTATAAACAGCTGAGAGCCTTCTGAGGCTATGGCTCACCAAGAGATGGGGTGGGAGCTCCCTGAGAGCAGGCCCTGGTTGGAAGCACAGAGCTGAGGTGGGTGCATTGTGCCGCAGGTGGAGGCCTTTGGCATGCTGACATAACCCTGCAGGGACTTTTCTTGTTTTCTGCCTGTCCTCATAAGAGCACGAAATTCAAAGAAAAGCAAGAGTAGTTCTGCATTCAGTAGGAGTTGTGTAAGTATGTTCTGAAAGCTTTTAGCAAACACACTTTATTTCTGCAATAAACCAGTGTGTTTTAAGTACTCTTTTGAGCAGAGGTTTGTTGGTTTTTTTATAATAACTGAAATGTCTCACTGGCATTAAAAAGCTGTAGTTTTTACGCTGTCCTGATATACACAAATGGATGTATTCTGTTAAATAGCAAAATAGCAAAGGCAGTCTGTCTTCAAGTGCCTTACTAATTTCATTTCACTGTGGAATCCACTTTATGGATTTGGCAGCATGTGAGGATGGTGAACCTTGTAAGAGCAGTTAGTTCTTCTCATGTTTACTGGCTTTGTGAGTCTGTCTGGTGTTCTCCATATTTATCTACTCCTATAGTAAGCATTCACAGCCACAAGGGAAGGTGTTTCTGAAGGCAGAATTTTGACAGCGGTACTTTAATGAGGACAGTTGGCAGCTGAAACCAGGACCTCTTAACAACCAGGCCCCTACCACTGCCCAACAGGTGGAGGCATTAGAGTTTTCTGAAAAATCCCAGGAGAATGAAGATACTTTTAGAAAATTATGTTTCAAGCCATGTGTTTAGCCAAAATGAAGATTCCTTTTGTTAGCTTGGAGCTTTACAGACATCACTTTGGATTTTTTTGTTCTAGACATTAGAAAACTTCATTCTTGCAATTGCTTTATTTTACACATCTTAAAGCATAGAAGATTTTAATTTACTGTGATAATTTCTACTTTAATTGTCATTTCATATGTTTCTTTTTTTATACTGTGCATGTATTAAGGTTGGAAAAGGTTCTTTATACTGCACACTCCTTAAGGTTGGAAAGACCTACAAGATCATCTGGTTCAGCCATCAATGCATCCCTATCATGCCCACTATCCACATCTCTCTGTCACATCTACATGTATCTTGAGCACCTCCAGGAGTGGTGACTCCACCACCTCCCTGGGCAGCCTGTTCCAGTGCATTACTACTCTTTCTGAGAATAAATTTTTCCTAATATCCAACGTGAACCTCTCTTGGCACAACTAGAAGCCGTTACTTCTTGTCCTATTGTTGTTGCCTGGGAGAAGAAGCCAACCACAACTTTCTTTCAGGTTGTTTGTATAGAGCAATAAGTTCCCCCTGAGCCTCCTCTTCTCCAAACTCCGTGTAAGACTTGTGCTCCAGATCCTTCACAGCTTTGTTGCCCTTCTCTGGACATGCTCCAAAGCCTCAAGGTCTTTCCTGTGGTAAGAGGCAGAAAACTAAACACAGTACTTGAGGTGCGACCTCTCCAGGGCTGAGTACAGGGGGACAATCACCTCCCTGCTCCTTCTGGCTGCACGATTTCTCTTTCAAGCCAGAATGCTATTGGTCTTCTTGGCTAATTCACTTGAAATGAAACAAAAAGAACCCAACTTTCGTTTTTTTTTTTGTGGAAAAGTGTTGGTTTGTAGGTATCACCATATTTACATTATTCTGTCTGTTCAAAATGTCCTAAGTAAAAGCTAGTCTATTTATAGAGGAGTGAAGCAGGAATGTTTTGGCATGAGGTAATGCAGAGCTTCGCACAATACCCGGTCAAAAATGTCTGCTGATGGCCCATCTGTGTGAATAATTACACATTTTGGTCTTAAACTGGATTATTTGGTCTTACAGATCTATTTTAATGGAGAATTGATGGCCTTATTAGCTACTAGTGTTACTGTATCTATATCAGCATTAGTCATGGTACTGCATGACTGTGGAACAAGTAAAAGGCATTTGTGGAGAGTAACAGCTTGCTCTTAATATCAAATAACAAGTATTCTTTATATTCTTACTCCTTTATTTCTTGAGGTGGCCATAGATTTTATTCCTTATCTTTCAAGACTTAAGGATATTTTTCTTTAACCTATAAAAGCCTCTTCCTGAGAAGTGTTGAATGGAATGCTTATTATCTCCAAATAATATCAATGAAAATTGAATATTAATTAATATTTTATGAATGTTGAGAAGTTCTTCCCCATTTAGTTTGAGTTATTTTCAAACACAGTGCTTCCACTGCTGTGTAAATTTTAAGCTTATTTAGAATATAGACTATTGCTTGTCACAGGCTGAAATTTTCTTTAGGACAATAGATTGCATTCTCAGTGATTGCTTTCTGGCTTATTTGTTGTTACCTTAGCCAGAAGTAGCCATTATAACAGAAACAGCATCAATGTTTTCTTAGTTTTTTGAAGAGATAAGTCATTGTCTGCAGTACCAGACACAGTCTGTGAAGTTTCATAGGTATTTTTGTGTATTTTGGTATAGGTAAATATTAGATGGAATTTAGAAGATTAAGACACCTAAACTTAGGTGATTTATGTGGGCTTTTAAATGTAGGTGAGCTGTGTATCTAAACTCACATCTTATTCACTGGAGGTGAAGTCGCACTGAATCAATGGAGTCTAGAGAGCAATTCAGGTCACCATCTGCTGAGTGTCTGCTTCAAGCAAGCAGAATTAGTTTAGAGACTCAATTGGTCTGATTAGAAGCTTAATTCAGTTACCTCATGCCATTTCTGATGGCACAGTGTCTATCACTTTACTTCAAGTGCTGCTTTAGGAATGTACAGTTATCCTACAGATCTTGTATCATTTCTGCCAGCCCTGTGCAGACGTCTTCAGCATATATCAGCCACTCATGTTTATGCAGCAGATTTAAAACAATGATGTCAGTTGACTATTATGGAAGCCAAGGCACTTGCTGCCTGTCTGTGCTTATGGCTGAAAACGGTTGCCTGCAGTGCTCTTGCAAATTTCCAAAATGTATGTAGTACTCTGAGAATGTAGGACCTCCAGACAGTAACTGTATGTAAATATTTTTAAAATTCTATCAGTATTTCTTAAAAATAAGTTGAAATATATCTGAATCTAATACTGATGCAGGCTGTCAATTGCAGTGTTGAGAGGTGGGCCACTTCAGGGAGTCTACCGACTGCGTCAGCTTCACTTTCATTGGGGTTCATCTGATGACCATGGCTCTGAGCATGTTGTGAATGGAGTGAGATATGCAGGAGAGGTTAGTGTCACCACTTCTTACTTTAAAAAAGAATATAAAGTAATATTTGTCATTATCATTTGGGGCAGGGGGCAAGAATTATCTGCTTTTCAAACAAGTCTCACTTTATTTATCTGAAACATTCTCTTCATCCAAGGATTCTTACAATTGTGAGTTAAGCTAAAGTAATTCTTACAATATGAGAAAAAGAAAAATGCTGTGTGAAACAAAATTTGCCATGTTTTCAAGCCACTGTGGCTTGAAACTTAGGACATCAAGATTTAATTACTTAGAAGCAATTCAAATTTAGTTTAATACCACTCTGAAGGAGTAGTGTCACAGTGAAAGCAAAGAATTGTGGCCACTTTGATTGTCTGCCTAGAGGATGGTAAGAAAAGATAAGAACTGTACATTAATAATATACAGACCATATCTTCTTAAGAATTCTTTGCTAAAATTACTGTAATTAGTGGAGAAGTTGAAATGAATCGCGTACAGGGAGGTCATTTCTGATACATGTGTATATTCTGGGGGCCTACTTAAGCATCCTTTCTCTTTAGCTACAAGATGAGCCTTCTGTTACTCCTTGCTGTTTATATGCTGAGATGTTTGTAGATTATTTTTAAGAAAAATAGTATTCTAAATGGTAATGTGATTGGTGTAATTCATATTTCAATTGCTGTATAATTTTTTTGAAGACCTAGCTCTGTTTCTTTGTTGCCCCAAAATATCTCATATACATGAAAAACTCTAAATGCACTTTTTAATGGCTTATAACTCTGTAATGTATCTCTTTTTATATCTCTGTTTTCAGCTACATTTATTACACTGGAATCCAAAATACAGTAATTACCTTGATGCTGTGAGAAGAACAGATGGTATAGCTGTTCTGGCCATTTTTTTGCAAGTAAGTAGAAGTTCTTGTTCCTCCTTTGTTCTGCTACTGTAGAGGTTTCTATTCTTGCAGGGTTAAAAAAACAAAACCTTCTGAATATATATTCTAGAGTTCATATCACACCGAAGGGCTTGACTTTCAGTCAAGCGTGCTTTTCAAGTTACAGAGTATGAGTCATGTTATTTCAAATGGTATCTAGTACTTGTCCCAGCAGCTATAGTGTCACTATGTGGCTGGTGGAAACTGTAAATCCAGGTGTATTTTCCCCTGCTTTGGGGACACAGTGTCAGTAGTGGCCCTTGGACCAATAGCAGTCAGCTGTTTATTGTGCTAGTCATAGGCTGATTACAAGGACAGATATTGCTTCTAGTCTATTTGTGAACTTTCTTCCATGGAAAACTAACTCATAGATTACACATGTAGCTCTTCCTTTAAAAAAAAAATCCTTTTAGAGGAATGCAGTCTTAGCTTGAAATACAGGCCTTTGCCATGTCTTGTTTAACTAATGTACACCAGAGATAAAATAGATCATGATCTTTCTGAGATCAGCAATTGCCAACAGTAGGTATGGTGTTGTCTCAATCTGAAACTAGAATGAAACTTTTCCAAACTCTGTACTTGAGTTTGAGTTGTTCTTTGCCTTTGTTGGCCTGAAAAACAATGACAAAGGGAATTACTGCATTGCAAAATTATCTGCAGTGCTGAACTTCTATACTGACGTCATTTCCTCATTTGTATCACAATACTCTTTGGGGTACAGACAGAAGATGCAGAAGGTACGAACAGAAGATGTATCTTACTTATGTGGTAGGAGTTATAAGTTAGGTCAGTACATTTATAATTTAATAGTTGGTTTATGTTTGGATGCACATGTAAAGAATATCAGAAAAAAGAAAAATTATCAGCAGAACTCCTTGGATAGCTCTCTGTTTCTTCCTTGCAGGTAGGGAAAACACCCAAACCAGAGATGAAAAGAATTCTTGAAGAAATAAACGCTATCAAAACAAAGGTAACAATGTTGGGCTTTTTAAATAAGAAGATTGCTGGGTATTCCCAGGATAAAAAAAAGCATCAAGAAGCATGACTTCATAATTTTCAAATTATACTTTGCAATGTTGTCAGAGTATATTTGTGAATAAAATCAAGGGTAACTTTTCTTAACAAGAAATTTTTTTTTTTTTCTGTTCACGTAAGAACCTTTATTGGCTTTAATGAGCCTTACAATTCTTTGTGGAAGCACAAATCATTTCACCAAGACATAAACTAGACACACAGTCTTAATCCTGATGTAGACAAGAAGGAAAGGCACCTTTGGAAAATAGTTCACTCTGCCTTGAGATAGTCTGCTTAATGATTCTCTAGAAGTGCCATGACTGTATGTCTGTGTCTCAGAAAACTTCATGTGATAAGAATCTCACTATTAATATACATTTGCTAGGCTGTCTTCTTTGTTATCAACACAAATATTGAAATGTAAACTACATGTTTTACTCCACTGTACAGTGACCTAACCCAGTTCATTGCATAGGCAGAATTGTCATGAAAAAGCAGGCCAGAAAGGAGAGCATTTCTGCACAGAAAGAAGTGAAACACTTTAGTACTGAATGCTGCTTTACATGAGTTAGATCAAGATTAAAAAGTAGTACCTTGGAGTTGTGCCATTGTCCATCTGTGGGATTTATTCAGTCCATTTGCCTTTGCCCTGTATCATTATTTGAGATGTGTGGACAAGACACAAAGGGTCAATGTTTAGTGATGGAACTTGGTAGGAAAAGTTTATGGCTGGACTTGATGTCAATGTTCTCTTGCCTAGGCAGTTCTATGATTCTGATTGTGTTGTTCAGATATGTGCTTGTTTCAGACCATGTACGTGTTTTTAATGCAAAAGAGTCATGCTGGTTTTTTAAATGCTGGGCTTCAATCTTGTCTAGAGCTGTTGAAAAATTGTCTATGTTTTTTGTGTGTTTTTTGTTTTTTTTTTAAGGGTAAAGAAGCTCCTTTTCCAAACTTTGATCCTTCAATCCTTTTCCCTAAATCCCATGACTACTGGACATACCATGGTTCTTTCACTACTCCACCTTGTGAAGAGTGCATCACTTGGATTGTTCTTCGAGAGCCTATCATAGTCAGCTCAGACCAGGTAAACTTCAAGTAAATAATATTTAGTTACCTGCTGTAAGCTGATCTGGTTCTTTTGATAAGGAAAATGCTGACTGGATGCTGTGAGAAGTTCCATGATCATAATAAAAACAATTAAGAGCTGAATGCCTTTGAAACTATGTAGGTCACTCTGAAAATAATGCCTATTTATTTCCATGGAAACTACAACAGAGACAAAGAATGCAATAACAGTATTAGACAGGGCAAATCTTAGCTACAAAACGCTATTTTTCAACATAGGCACCGCCATTAACAATGGATTTTCACCAGTGATGAACAAGAGCATTCACAGGATAACAGAACACAGAATTGTAGGGGTTAAAGGGACCCTCCAGAGAACATGGAGTCCAACCCCCTGCCACAGCAGCTCCCTAGCCCAGGTTGCACAGGTAGGCGTCCAGGCGGGTCTGGAACGTCTCCAGAGAAGGAGACTCCACCACCTCTCTGTGCAGCTGTGCCAGTGCTTCATCACCCTCACTGTGAAGAAGTTTTCATGCACATTTGTGTGGAATTTCCTATGCCTGAGTTTGTGGCCATTTCCCTTCGTCCCATCACCACACACTGCTGAGAAGAGTCCAGCCTCATCCCTTTGCCTCCCGCTCCTTAGATACTTATAGATGTGGATCAGATCCCCTGAGTCTTCTTTTTTTCAAGGCTGAACAGACCCAGGTCTCTCAACCTTTCCTCATAAGGGAGATGTTTCATGCCCTTTATCATCTTTGTAGCCCTCTGCTGGACTCTTTCAAGAGATCCCTGTCTTTTTTGTACCAGAGAGCCCAGAACTGGACATAATACTCCAGGTGAGGCCTCACCAGGGCAGAGTAGAGGGGGAGGATCACATCCCTTGTCCTGCTGCCCTGCACCAGTGGAGGTGACTCACTGTTGTCACTGCTGAAAAACACCACCCACCATCTCACCATGCTCACACAAACAGCTTGGTTTCCTTAAACTTCAGCACAAGTTGATGAAGGTCAGTCAGTGAGTGTCAGTTTTTCCAAATGGAGGAATTTGGTGACATGCCTTTGCTTCATACTCACTTCCATGTCGGATGCCATTTTGTCAGACTGCCCCACTGCTACCATTTGTCACTTACCAACAAAATTTAATGGAATACTCACAGAAGATTCAACCTCTACTGCCAAACCACCAACATGAGCCAAGATAACAAAATAGGCAACGTTACTTTCTGAGCAGCCTTCATATGTTGGGACCTCATGGAATCTGTAAAAATCTTTTAAGGACTGCAGTCTATAGCCTATTATATGCAGTCAGACTATTAAAACCTTTTCTTTATCTGTATCTGTATGACTTCTGCATTAACTAATAGGAGCACAGATTATGACTTTCTCTATTGAGAACAAATGATTGTTTCAATGTCCCCACTAGAAAGGTAGCTTAAATTAGCAGATATCAGAGAGCTTTATAAATCAGGAAGGTCATAACACATTGGAGATGTTGAGAGGTAATAACAGTTTGAGGCAGGATTGATAGCAAGCAGTAATTACTGTAGAATGTAAATATCATAGCAAGTTATTGCTGCTAAAGAAGAGAGACTGTCCTCTTTTTGTTTCTCTATCTGTGTCCTCTTGGCATTAACTCTTGTTAATAGTAAAGGATGGGGCTGCATGTTGTTTACACCTTTTATTTTACAGAGCTTTAAACCCCGCATTTCCCAAGAGCCGATATAGGAAAGCTCTAACCATAAGCCTGTGTTCTGTGACCATTTAAACTGGAACATAGAAGCATTTAGCTAAAGATTGCTGTTGGGTTTACACCAGCAATTTTGACTGTGCAGGGTTTTTGCAATAAATTATATTCTCTGAGTATGTTCGTGGCAAAGCTCATTCCCCTCATTCTCTTTTATGTACATTTGAACGCCCTTTTTTGTCACCCAGCGATTCTGTAAATTTTTTAAATCTGAGATTATTCCTCTATTTAGCAGACTGTAATGATGTGATAGAAAAATTTTTAAGACTTCAGCACATTGAGAAGTTGAACGTTAATCAAGTGACAGACACGTTATGCAGATATTATATGTGGACACATAACTTTTCATCTTAGATACTCAGGTGAGAAGACATTTCTTTGTGTTGACTGATGGGCAAGTATTGCAAAAATCTGTTTTTTTTTCTATTTATTTATCTGGCTTTTTATCTTTCAAATAATAGAACTCAGGTATGATGTGAACCTTAGCTGGCAAGAGGTGAAACAAGGTAATGTATTCAAAAAACTTGCAGCATAATTTTCACAGCTTATTGATTTGATCCTTCTCCTATTTTTTTTGCCCATCCCAAAACTTAAAATACATGGGATATTTAGAAGCTGGTACTTGTGTGAAAAACACACACATGCTCTGACTAGTTACTACCAAATCTGCTTGGAGGTTTATATTGTAGATGTCCAACTGCAGGTTTTGTTGGGGAAGATGTAGTCATTACTGAGCATCTCTAATTTAAAATGAGTTGTGCGAGGAATGGCTAACCGTGTCATTGATCCAGCTTCATGACAAGACTTTTTGATCACTGATCCATTTGGATTGTTGTCTGTTTTTCAGCTTATCTGAAGTTAGAAAGTCTTGGGAAAAGAAAAAAAAAAAAAAAAGAGCATTTAAGATAAAAAGGAAGTTTCTACATAGAGATGGGACATTGGCTTTTTCCTGAGATAACTCTTTACAGGCAGAATTATCAGTGTGTGTGAGGTGCTGTATACAAGTACAGCAGACACTTCTTACTTCAGAGTGTCTGCAGTCTATATGATGTATTCATAAAAAAAGGATCATGTTACCAGTTTTTTCTAATCCTGGAAAGTGTGCTGCCAGGTGGTAGAGGCATATTAGCCACAAGGATTAGTGCAATCGCTGAGGGTCAGTACTCTGCAGAAAAAATCAGTTCACTAGAAATCTCTGTGAGAGATGTAGTGTGGGTGGCCTGGCAACCCAGGTTAACTTTCATTAAAGGGTAGGAATTTAACTGTGGAGTCCTCTGTTCAGTTGCAGACTCATTTTTTCACTCTTACATAGCTGGTTCAAGGCCAGGTTGGGTGAAGCCCTGGGCAACTTGGCCTAGTGGATGGTGACCCTGCCCATGGCAGAAGGCTGGAACTAGCTTGGATATATGTATTATTATTATTTTTACTCAGTAGGTACACTTTTTTTTTCCCAAAACATCTTCCAAAACATAATAAAAAACAGTATTCTCTAACAGTACTTCTTCAAAACTGATTGAGCTATTTTCATATCCTACTGTTTCCCTACAAATTACTTTTCATCTGAAATAGGAAATTCAGTTTCAGATGAATAATCATCTGTTGCATATTAAGTATAAATGTGACCCTGTCATTGCTCGTGCTTTTTCTAAGCTGCATAATGAAGGGCAACACTGAGATCCGTGACCTGGCTCAGTCCATAAGCTGGAATGTATAGTCGTGGTGAATGTAGACTTCATAGCCCAGACAGAAGTTCTGCTTCCATTAGAGTTGAACTCTGAGCTATAGAAGGTAGGTACATCTACGTACTGAATCTGGCTGTGTGGAAATTTAATGTGTGCCATGCGTGGGGATGCATTTTCAGGTAAGCAGAAGGAAAAAATATATGCATCCTCTTCACAGTAAGACAGGGACAGGGAAATGTCAAGTGTGTGAATCACATCTGGTATACTTTCTGTCTAATGTCATACATGGCAGTGGCAACAAATGAGTATAATGTATCTGTGAGTGGGTGTATGTTTTTGAAAATCAGAGAGCAGTAGAGGATGAGAATTACACGGTTTTGAAGAATATGGGTAGAATTTTTATGGCATCTCTCAAAAAGAACACAGCTTGATTTTATTGTTTTTTATTTTTTCTTAAAAAGAAAGAAAGAAAATCCGGAAAGTTTGGCTGCAGACCCTGTTTACAGGCCATCTGAAATCTTTACCAGCTCATTATCCAGGTTTAATTAGTAGTATATGTATCAGCAACAGGATATATCCTATGCTACAGTCCCACCACAGAAGTGATCAATTAGTCTGTCATTTAGTTTTAACACCCTTTAACACCTTTCAATTCTAGTTGCTGGTAAACAGTCAGACATTAAAGTGGGGTTAAAATAGAAGTTATTAGGACATAGGCTAATAGTAAAGTTTGTTAGGCTCTTATAGTCCCGTATGCTGAGGACTTCCTACTATTTCTTTCGCTGTTCACCTTTCTGTAGGCAATACATATGTGATGGTACTTAATTTCTCACAGTGCTGTCCACTCATGACCCATTATTTGTCTCTTGATTATTTCTAAGCATATTAGTGCTAGGAAAACAAGGTGAATGCAGTTATTGTGGTGACAAGGTGAAGAACATCCTCAGGATTTGAAGGAGGCTTTATCCCTTGCTTCTGGATCTGGACCATTCTTTAACTATTGTGCTTGTGGATTAGATCCCAAGGGATTTCCATGCCAACTCTTTGATTTTGCTCTCCTGCAGATGGCGAAGCTCCGCAGCTTATCAAAGAATGCTGAAAATGAGCCTGAACTCCCCCTGGTCGATAATTGGCGCCCAACTCAGCCTCGGTATTTCCGGATGGTGAGCGCATCGTTCCTTTAGGACCTGCCTCAGGTTTGATGCCGCTCAGCGAGGCGATCTCTAGAACTAGGAGATGGTTTTGCTTTGCGTCCTCTGCTGCATTTAAACAGGACTCCAGCTGTAGGTTTGGAGGCTGAAACTTTGAGATGGGAAATGGGAATTTCACTTTCAGAGGATAAAATTTACATTTGAAAATGCTATTATTAGAATGGAAATAAAAAAAAATCTGTTTGGCTCTTTGTAACTGCTTTAGCATAAGCTTTTGTTATTAGTATGAGGAAAGAAAGAAGACGTTACTAATGAATATGAAAGCATTTCCTATCACCCATGTCTCCTTGTGCTTGCCTTATTTCAAACTAAAGAGACTGCAGTTAAAGAAGTAATTGTTTTCAAAATAAAACCCTATTTTTCAGTAATTGTTTTCAGATTAAGCATGTTCTTCTCTGTGCTGTACCAGTAATGCACATTAAGAAATAAGAGCATTCTTGATATTTGATATTCATATAAAATATGTAAGGATAGCAATATGCTTCATTACCATTTATATCAAAGTCAGCTTTTAACTTCATAAAACAAAGGTCAGGCGTAACTGAGGTCTATTCTGAAAACTGTATTCACTAAATTATACTTATGTCTCATGTCAAACTATGGAATTGAGGAAGAGCTATTTCTATTTGTATCACAACTGGTTTTCCATATTAAAAAAGAGTAATTTGTATTTCAGTGTTATAGCAATCAAAGGGACGTGGATTTTGAGAACTTCATCTTAGTATCCTAAATATATATTTCTTCTCCATGTATACTAATAGCTTTTCTCTGTGAAAAGATTAAGGTAGCAGAAGTTCTTATTTTTTTAGTGCTTTTATTGAGGCAAATTTTACATTCATGTGCAAATATAATTGATTCTGCTGTTAATGAGATTTGTCCATTAATATCTGAATTCATAGTTTAACTCTTCTGATCAAAAGGCAGTAGACCTAGGAGCTCTTTCTCTTTTGTTTTGATATCAAGAACAATGGAGTAGGATTGTACACCCATGGTTGAAGTAATGGCATCTCTGCATTTAAAAATCCATGTTAATAAATATATGTACTTAAGAATTTTTGTTTTGCATGTTTCTTTTTTCCATTTTTTGGAAGCATGAAAAAATAATAACAAAAGTTTAAAGGATTTTTTATGTCCTCTGTAATACATCCTCGTGAAAATTTTCAGATGTTTACTTGAACTTTCAGAGTACTGAAAATATTTTATATGACTGCAAGGAAGTAACATCTTAAATGTGCTATGTGGCTGAGAGATCCACTTTAATTCTTCTAGTGAGATCACCCTTTTCTGGTGTTAGCTTTTTTGTAATATCATATGAATCAAATCCTTCACAAGTTGATTTTATGTTGGAGAAGTTCAATCTGTATTTGCTACCATTAATCTGAATGGTAATTTAGATACGAAGTGCTGCTGTGTCTGTACGATGAATGAATTCTTAGCTACTCTTTTTCTAGGACAAGAGGGTGTTGCTGTCACAGATGGGACAGGGGTTGTGCTTCTGGAGCATATCCTTACCTTGCATTCTTCTTTCAAAAGGGCAGCATGTTGGGAAACTTCTGTGTGTATTGCATTGGAGTATTCATGTTTTTTACTTCTTGTTTGCAGCCAGATTGTGACAGGATTCAGATGAGTTAATGCTGGTTATGTTGAACATATAAATTTCTGACATAGGTTATCTTATGCTTGATTTAAAAGTATTTTCTTCTCAGCTAGATCATGCCAGGACAACTCAAAGCATAGCTTCTCTTTTGGCTACCAGTATCCAACGCAGTGTTATCTGTAGGAATAAGAACATACTGTTGGATTATGCATTCTGCTTCAGAGGTAGGCTTAATCCCCACAGATTTATTTATCTCATATATAAAGTAAATATCTAAAACAGAAAGAGTGAGTATTCTGTATCTGATAAATGATGCTATTCTGAAAGGGAATACAAGTCACATAACATTGTTGACTATGCAGGACAGGGTTTTGATGGAATACCCAGTGTCTCCTACCTTTGGTTGAAAATGGCAATTTCTTGATGCATACAAATGTGGAAAAAACAATATTATGAGCACCTTTCTACTTCTTTTTCTCAAGTCAGCTCTGTAATATATATCCTGTGCATTAGAAGATAGGTTATTTTATGAAGACAACTAAGTTGTATATGTTAGGGCTTAGAGTAGTTATATCTTTCTTGAAATTTATGATGATGAAAAATTGGGACATACAGTCTCAGGGTTTTTCAAATGCCAGTCACATTTTGTGGAGGAACTGTTTGGAATCTGTAGATGAAGCTGAGATCAGCCTCATCCTTAAGAGTTACAATTATTAGCTCTTCTAAGCTTGCAGGCTAAGTAACCTCTTTAAAAAAAAAGTGTAATTTGCCTTTCTTATGCAGGTAGTTCCATAGTATGTTTAGTCATAATTAGTAAAATGTAGATTAAATTAGGCTCAGGACTGTTTTCACTCAGTTCCAGATATTCCAGCAGTCTTTTTGTGGACTCTATTGCAGTGCCTAAGGGACTGTCTGAGGTAATGGATGACACCAAAATACAGTGGCTCTGCAAGAGTCAGAAAAAAATTGGAAATGTAGGAGTACAAAGAAAACAAAAAGCTTAAGAAGGGTGGCAAGGACACTGGTGTTGTAGATTGAGCTGTTAACTGTAAGTATGAAGAGATTAAAGAGAGCTTTGAAGGCAGCAAGGGAGGTAATGTGAGTCAGCTTTCAGAATGTGTTCATGTCTGATGCAGTTTTCCCTCCCTTCTGGCCATGCTCATTGTTATTTTACGATTTTCCTCCTATGGCTTTAGCTTGCAGCTCTCTGTAACTATAAGAAAAATCAATCACTGGTATGAATGAATTCAAGACCACGGGTCACTGTAGTCATAACATCCCACACATCTCACTTCTGTCTGCACTTTTCCTCCGTGGGGGCGGTAGTGCTAAATGCAATGAGAGCAGAAAGCTCTGGATCCCTGTTTTTTAGCTGAAAAATCTGTTAAAAGAGGAGAGTAGAATTTTCATCTGTATGGACTGGAAAACCTCTGTAATACATCCTCAAGAAAATTGATGATGGATGGATTTTCAAATGTTTAGATTTGGACTGCATGTGACTAAATGAGATTTATTCTATGTCCACATTTATTCCTTGGACATTTCACTGGAGTCATTGACGTGATAAGGGGCAGATTTGAAGACCCCTTATATGTTAAATAAGATACTTTGTAAAACACCATGTTTCCTTTCATGGAAAGTAATAAGATCATATTCCCACTGAAATCTCTCAATTTACATTCCTTCCTCAGGTGTTCAGGGAAGATGTCTAGTTTTCAGCCACTTCAAAGATGAGCATGTGGAAACCCATCTCATGGTGTAACTTCACTCCTCAGTGCTTTTTTAGGGTTGTATTCTGATGATGGAAAGATTAAAGCTTTTCTATGACATCGTCCTTACAGCTAGAATTGGGCTGTCATGCATTTTTTGTGACCTTGTTTTAAAGCATCCTACGGTGAATATTTGGGATCAGAGGAGCTGATCGACGTGGCATTCTGTCATGTTCATGGGCAGTTTTACATTAGTTGTAGTTCTCTAGGCCTGAGTTCTTCAGTCTGACAGCTGGAGAAATCCATCCTTCCAGACGGACATGTGTTAATCTCCAACTATGATCATTAGATAACATATCATGCCTCCAATGGAACATGCTGAAATCTGGCTTGCTTTGGATAATGTTTGACCCCACTGTCTCAAAGCCTCTTTCCCATAGACTATGTCTCTGTGCTTTTAAAGCTTAATGCTTGTCCACATATATATATTAATGTATAGCAATAGATATCAGAAATGCTTGCTATGTAAATAAACTATTACTTTATTTTTTTAATGTGAGATAGTGTTTTGACTGAAAATACAGTTAGTTTCAGACTCACAGGAGAAGAAGCCTCGTTCTACTGAAATTACTGTTGGCTTTACAAAACCTGATGCATTTAGCAGTCTGACACCATAAAGTAGCTGAGGAAACAGCCCCCTGTCCTTCCTTTTCATGATATTGGTCATGCATGAAAGAAAAAGATGAAGAACTACATAGGTCTCGTGAAGAGTTGGAGAAGACTGGGCAGTCAGTGAACAGATATTGATGATCAAAGTAAGATGTGTGGACTGATCTAAAGGTAGAATTTATTACTCTTTGGAGAAAGAAGGAAGAGCTTCTACATTAGGAAGTGGTCAAATTGTCTCTTGAAAACCAGAAGTATAGTTCTTTGGTAAGTGGAAATCAACTCCTTCAAGAAGGTAGATGGCTTTTACTCTGTATATGCTGCAGCAAGACACTTAGTGAATCCCACGTGGAAGCATAGGGCAGTTTGCATTAACATTCACAGATGCTTGAGTCAGAGAGTCTTCTTTCCAGTAGATGGTTAATGAGACCTACAGTCTTTCCTTGTGTTTCTGTGGGAAAAGGTGCGTGCAAAAAGGCATTGTATGTGTTTTTATTCTGAGTTTACTTCTCTTAATGTCAGTGTACATGCTCTACTCTTCAGTAGTGGGGCTCAGTATTGCCTGGAATTTGTGAAAAGCAAGGTGAGGAGAGTGAAAGTGTAAGTCTATGGAACCATGTCAGCAAGTGGAAACACTTTGAAAGCTCAAATCCTGGGGTTTTCAGCATTGGACAATATTCCAAAGATTATGGTAGGTACATGGTAGAAAAGTCTCGCGGTCGTTGCAATTCACAGTGAATGATGAGAACATCTGGGGGGGCTTTCCAAGAACACTAGTGCATTTACTTACAAAATGCATGTTCAATTAGAAGCAATGAGAATGACGAGGAAAGAAACACTTAACAATGTGAATACAAAGCAAATACAACCAGGGAACTAGGCCATAGACTCGGACATAGACAGAAAACATCCACCCTCTTCTACCTCCTCCTTTTGAGCAGGACAGAGGAACGGTGAATCCGTAACACTTCTACCTGCAGAGAGACTCTGAGGAAAAAATATATTTATCTGTGCATTCTCATGGAAGTGTCATATCTTTATTTTACCTATTAAATTATAGAAACAAAAACAGACACTCTGTCAGTGATGTTCTATGGTAACCAACCGTTACTCACTTCCTTACTGCTTCGGTTCTGATCACTTTTCTGCACATCTAAAATGAAAGATAACACTGTTAAATAGTTTGTGAATAGCCAAGAATCAGGATAAAATCCACCACAGATGATCTTCAGAACTGCTGTGACCTGTGAGAATTCTCTGTGGAAAGGATTGTGTTTGCCTGTATTGGAAACAAGTGACTGAACAGCAAAACCACTGAAGCTTTGGAACCGAAGCTGCCTGGAGATGCAGCCCCATTTGGAGTCCTGCATGGACTGCAAGAAAGGTTGTAGACCTTCTCCAGAGGGAGGAAGCGTGGTCTCCTCGCATCTTCTTGATGCTTCATGCAACAGAGAAATGAAAACCTGAAGACATTTCTTCTTACTCAGATTTGTCCAATAGATTCAAACATATCTGAGGGACTGTCAGTCAGACACACAGGTGAGTATGCACGTGCACATTTTGTTTTGTCAAACAAAATGACTAATCTGTTCTTAAAAGATCAAAACAACCATTATAAAGAATGAGGAAACATCAGCCCAAATACAATGTCAAGATCTCAGAAAGGTTCTGGACTCTTAGAAGGGAAAGCACTCTTTTTGCAAGATTACTGTTTTTCTATTGTTTATGAATTCAATTGTAATATAAATTCTGTAGATAGGAGCTGAAGACAGAACATGAGATAACACAGTTAATGGCATATGACAAAAAACGAGCTTGTTTTAGTTAGAGATTCTTCTTTGAAACAGAAGCTTTTCTTCTTTGGTACTGGGATTTTTAAACCACTCTCGTTTTGAGGAAATGAAAAGAATGAAACTCTTCAGAAGAGGCTGATAATCGACTGATCTTTCTAGATCAGTGTTTCAGGTGCTGACACTTTCTGATATATATATTTTTTCATAGGAAAGATAATAAAATCGAAGCAACTTCAAAGCTGAGTCTCATACTCCAACAATATGAAAAATAAACTGTGATGGAAATGATTCATTTCTTGTGATGGGACTGGTGATTTATTACCTCATGAAAAATTCTCTTGATTTTTGCTCCTGCATAAGGCTGTTGAAGAGAGAGGGATGAATATCTGCAGTCACATTCTCCTCTATAGCAAACGTTTACAGGCTGCTATTTGACCCTCCAACCTGGCAGAACAGCTCTTTTATAGCTTTTTACTCATGACATTGGTGTGGGAGTTTTCTGAGGCCACAGCCGAATGTGACTGAGCAGCTGTTCTGCTAGGGATCACTGATGATCTTTGTGTGAAAAAGGTGATTCACGAGAAGATTAAGTGTATATTTGCTCTATATAAAAGCCACATAGCTTACATATATTCCTTTGTTTACTCTGGCAGATTTATGAAATGATACAGATGGATTTCATCTCAGATACTTGGATGTCTCTCTGTGTCTTGTTCTCTCCTGCCAGACCAGGATGTATTTCTTACAGAGCCTTTCCCACAGAGCCCTCTGGATACTCTTTTTTTCCTCAAGAAATCAGCAGCTTCGTTTCTTGGAGGATAAAGAATCACCCAGGACTTAGTTTTAGTGGCTAATTAACCTTGCCAGGCAAGTTTTAAGTCTCATCTCCCTTTGGCTGGATAACTACAAGGTCTCATGTATGTACAGTATCCAACAATCCTTGTAAAACACACCGACAAAATCTGCATTTGGAGATTATTTTATTGTGCACTTTGTATTATATGTGCTGGAAAAAAAATGCTTACTATGCAAACTCTCCTTAAAGAAGAACATGACAACATTCTAAGCTTAGGTTATACGTTCACTTGCATGCTGATGAAATTTTAGGTGTTGTGTTAACTGCCAGTCCAGGTTGGAAGATTTCTGTAGAAGTGCTCTCACTGAGAGAAAACGTGGACACTGGAAATTTGCACAGATAAACTTAGGATGTAAGATCATTTCTTAAATGTGGAAAAGTTTGTTTTTCTGTTATTCTCAGTGAGAATTGTGATCTTATGCTTATCCTGAGAAGTCACTGATGCAGAGATTTGTGGAGGAGCAGTGGTTTCTTTTCCATTCTTAGCCTTGAAGATTTATCCCCATTCTCTCTGTCCCTTATTTTCTATTTTCTGCCTTTGAGCTGTCCCCAATTGGTTGTGTATCTGTCACACTCAAGCTTTGCTTTGTGGGAGGAAAGTCACCAATCTGTTACATTTCATACTGACAAAACCAAACAGCTTTGATCAAACTTTCATCCTTGCATTACTCCGATCAGATTTGGCAGAGTGCATTTGTGCAGACAGATCAAGGCAGATTTTCACTGCTGATGAGTCTGGAGTTTCAGCAAGCACGCCGCCGAAGTCAGAGCACACTCAGTGTGGCAATAATAACTAAGGAAAGAGAGAATATGCACTGTGCACCAGGTTTGGATGCTTTTGTTTTTGAAGCATGTAAGAAATTAACTGCAACATCATATCCATAGAAAGGCTAGGGATCAGTGATGCACTAGCTGACTTTTCTTTCTCAACATCTTTAGACATTTCTGGGTTTTATTGAATATATATTAAATATTTTTTGAAGTGTGTATTGAGGAAGCATGCTCAGTTTTCATTCTTTGCTTCTCTGGCAGAGCACCCCAGGCAGACTCATTGATGGACACAGGCTGTAGGGAAAGTATGGAGCTGAGGAGCATCCCCGAGTGCCTCAGGGTTCCTAAGTACTTTCAGTTCTACTGTTTGCACACCATCACCTCCCAAGTAGGTTTTCTTTAGTTCCAGATCTTTCCATCCCATATTGTTCTGACACATTTCTGCTCCATCCTGTTAATTTTGCTTGTTCTCCTTTCTTTTAAAAAAATGCTGATGGTTGCAACACCTGAGAAAACCCATCTGTACTGCTTCAGAAGGTGCACTTTTCAGATAAGGGATCCCTAGGCAAAACCTGAGGATGTGAGATTGGACAGTTTCTGTAATATGAAGTACCTACAGATGGTTAATTCTCTTTATGAGCTACTTTTATATCTCTTTTGCTGTAAGTGATGTTTAAGATTTCTGAAAATAAGGTAGAGAATCTGGATGCACATGCTTAAAGATGTTACAGACTTGCTATAAGTTCACTGTTACTATGAGCAGACCAGAAGAAGTGGGGGATGCAGAAGTTCACCAGTGAGAATAAAAAGATAAAGAGGAAAAAGCTTGGAGTAACTCTAGGGACAACAAGTGTATGGTGTTGATTACACATTACTTGGATGCTCACACTACATAAGACTTGCTGTCATGAACAGGGATTTGCATTAATGCAGACTATGGAGCTTCAGATAAGAGAAGTCCTTGTCTCAGATTTTCTAGTCTCTGCAGTTAATTCTGCAGCTGGAACAAGCAAAACAGAGATGAGGGTTAGTTGGCCACAGGATTTCAGCTTTGGAAGAATGAATGTTTGTTTCCTCCTGTGAGCTGTCTGTCCTCAGAGCCACTGTAGTATCCTCACCCTCGCTGAGTATAAGTGACTAAGATATGACAAAGACTATGTTCACAGTCCAAGTCCAATAGACAGCCAGACAAACAAGTGTCCAAGCTGCTCTGAGGCCACTTCTTAATGGCTGTGGAAGTCCTCTAGAAGCTGAATTTCCAAGAAGAGCCATGCCAACAAGGCAGCCTTCATGTTTCCTTCCATATGCAATGGAAGAGCAGGGAGCAAGATACACAACTCTGCAAGGTATGCTACTGCCAGAAGCAGCTAGGAAATGAGTATTCCATGGCCAGTGAGGAAGTGTGTGGTATTTGGTAATAATTTCTGCTTTATATTAAGTACTGTGCACTAAAGAGTATCCCACGGAATCATTCTAAAACTGCTGAGTATAGCTCCTCAATAATGTGATTATTCGTGTAATGACCTATGCATTTATTTCAGATAGAGATAGATGCAGGAGAATGAGATCAAATAAATGGTTAGTCATAATTCTCTTTTTATTTAAAGAAAGAGATTTACATAGTGCATGGCATAACAAACCCCAGACATAAATTTTGCCTCAGACGCTTATCAACATAGCAATGAGAGATGTTGCCAGCAGAATTACCACATCGGTATGGCCACATTTGTCATCTTGCTTCATGTAGGTCACATGGATCACAATATAAAATAATACACATGCACGCAAGCACGAACACAGATATTAAAGAACACAGGAAGGGAAGTTCGAACTCAGATAATTATAACATTAAAGTTACAAGATTAAATCTTTTGGACGATCATCAGAGGTATTGGTGCAGGTGATCTAGGGTGATCAGGGGTCAGGAGATGAAGGACTGAAACTCTTTGCTGTTGAAAGACATAATTACAAATGCCAAGTTTCAACTAAGAATACAAGATCACAGCTGTCTTTCTTCCCAATTGCTGTCCCTGATTCCAAGCCCTGGTAGGCACTTCCTAAAGCCTCCTCTAGCTTATATTTCATTAAATTTCAGGCATTGATGGTAAAATTTCCTCAGTAGGGTCCAGGTATCAGCTTTTCCCAGTGCTGAAAACGTCAGCCTACATTTCTTTGAAGACAGTGCATGTTTTGTTGAGTAGGTGATATTCAGTCACAGACCCTGGTAAAAGATTTCCCTGAGCAGCCCTAAGTAAGTCCAATGTCATGGCATGTAGTTACTTCAAAGAAATGTTGGAATTAATAAGAGGAGAATTGAGTTCAGAAGTAAGCCCCATAGAGCTGCAGCCTGAGGCTGCTGGTTTTGAATACAAAGACCGATGCAATGGCAGAGATTTCAAGTGGGAAGAGAGTTTTTTGAGGAGCTGATGCTGAAAGTCTTTGTCTAGGGACTGAAACCATAGCCAGAAAACGACCAGGCAGCCTAAGGGCTCTGAGCTACCTGTAAACTCATACTGCCCAGTACATCAGATAGACCCAGTAACTGGGTCAGACTGAAGCAAGGCACCTGCAGCTGGTCCCCAACTTTTCCCTGCCACATTTTTCAGCATGGGCTGCTTTTGCTGGGTAGCATTAGTATAAAGGGCCCTACACCAGCACCCTGATCTGTTCTCTGCTAAAGACCAGACAAAGTGTTTGCAGTTTCAAGATTTTGATGTGTCCTGCATTTCAAACAAGTACATACCATAATGTAGAGCTAGTGTTCACTGACTCCCTTCAGTTCTTCATTAGGAAAATATGTTAGTACCAGATACAGGTGTCTACTTGACAGAGATTGTGGCCATCAAATGAAAATGGAGTCTGGGTAACTATCTAGAATTCCCCTTTTTGAATGCTGGAGAAATGTGTCAGTCATCGAGCCGCAACTTTGAGATTATAAACAAAATGAATTTAATATTATGTGGTGACAGAACAAGATTCTTTCTCCAATGTTAATGAGCATAAAATAATCTGTTTTTCCAGGCATATGAAGTGCAATTTTCATGTGGATGGTGAGTACTCAGTTTGGATTGATATGAACTGCCCTGTATGGGATTTGGTATTATGTCTGAATATCCAATTTCAGATCCTTAATGAAAAGTGAAGTGTCATATCATTTCCAGGAACGTCTGTGGGACTGCATTTCCAGCTGGGCAGTATTCGTGTGGTCCATATGCACTTTTTCAAAGCAGCTGAATTCTTGAACTCTTTTTAAAGTTTCCATGGGTATTTTGGAGCCTGTGTCATATATGAGATCTTGTCATTGCTCTCACCATAAATAGCTATGACATTTAAGAGGTTAGACTGCTTGCATTTGAAGCCCACACTCCACACTTCAGAAGGGATCAGAAGAAATTGTCATAAGTTGACTGCACTGCAGCTGCAGAGGTTTTATCTTGGACATCTTAATAGTGTGCCCAGTAGAATGATGTGTCACTATCACCATATAGGAGATTCTGCTCCTTCCCTTCCTGAAAACTATGAAAGGATTTCAGAAAGCCACAAAACAAAAAGCAGAAGTACTGGAACAGTGTTAGCTGCACTAGAAACCTCCTTTTACACAAAGTGTGCTGCAGCAGAAAGATATTTACCTCCAGAGAAGGAGTGGAGCTGGTCCTAAAAGATGTGCTTGATCTATGTGGGATAAACCCACCCACCCCTTCTCAAATGCCTTTCATTACTGGCTATTGAGCAAAGCTGGATGCGTAATTTTGACTGAACATTGACCTCCCAGGAAAATAAAGGGGACAAAATAGGAATCCTTCACAGTCCAGTTGCTGTCAGTTGAGATTAACTCTCATCACTACTAAATGCCCGGTGTTTGACCCGCAGTATCTGAGTAGTGCCTGGGGGCCGCTCTACACATATTGCACACTACTATTCAAATATATTTTGTCTTTGTTTCAGTTTTACTTGCCTGTAAAGTCCAGGATTACATGATTAATTTCCTCTCATCCTTTGCTAAGATGCTGGTCCCTTACACACTCAGACACATACCTGCTGTGGGGCAAACAGCCCATGGTCCACAGGCCCGTGGTGCTCCAGGTACAATAAGAAAGACAGCTTCTCAGATCCATAGGGATGAGGACAAGAACTGGAAGTGAAGGGTTGAGTCCTCTGAGTGTCACGGAGCTCAACTGTTTTTGAAAGTGAAGGAGACATCCCTCCATCCCTTGCAAAGCTGATATTTGGTCGAAGGATTTGGATCCATAACGTAAGTAGTCATAGTATTCCTAGCCTTGAAACTAATAAAACATCTAATGGCAGTGGTAGGAATATAGGCACTAGTGCCAAGCCTCCATGAGGAAGGAGAGCAAAGTAGCACAATGCTTGACATCATGGCAGGCACAGACTGCAAAGTGACATGGCAATCACAGTTAGCCCCTCAGCTCAGCATCACAGCATAACTGTTCACGAGCATGAACAGGAGGTACAGACAAGGTGTCTGCCCATAGTGAATTATATGACCTAGGCATTAATGTGGACAGCTGTGCACAAATTTTCATGGAGCTGGAAATAGATTTTCCCTGGTATAAGGCTTTGTCTTGGCTCCTTATCTCAGATTTGTTGGGTTGTTTACCCAGGCCGCTGGAGAGCTTGTTGAATCTAGAAGGTAAGAGGATGCATTTGTCCTCCAACCTTACTTTCAAAGGAAAGGCAGAAAATTTTGCAAGCAGCTGAAGCTGTGACTTATATGTGGCATGGAAATAGACAGCAGTTGTATTCAGCAAGTGCCAAAGAACAGGATCCTCATGTGGTCTGTGGCAGGTCCTCGCTTCAGAAATATGTCTAGTTTTTTAAAAAGGGTCTACATCTCCGTGGTGTATCATGGAAAGAAAGTCCAGCTGGGTGTCACCAAGTTTTGCGTGATAGGGACAATCAAGAGACTGTGACCCTTCTTTCCTAGCGCTTTGCCGCTGAATTCCTGCGGACTGCTCTGCCCTCTGGTGACGGCCCCGTTGTTTAACTGTGCGTCACCCATTGAAGTGACCCATTGTAGCTCTGAGCAGTTGAAGGGGCTGGAAACCTCAAGGGATTTCATAGCAGAGACAGTATTTCCTTGGAGAATTTATTCTCATGTTTGTGGCTGGAAAGCTCTACATAAAGCTGAACAGAGGCTAAAATCAAGCCTGAGGGCCTTTTGCAGCCTACACCTTTTCACGCAGCTCCTTTTCAGCCTTAAACCAGTAGTATGTCTCTTTCCCAACTCTGAACCCAGCCTAGCCCTAAATCCTGGCCTCAGTCCATACTAGCATAGAAGAATACGGACAAGTAGTTCAAAAGTAGTGGCAAAAAATCTTTTTACATTTTACAGCATCCTTTAAGCAACTCTACTCCAACAGGAATTTTAGACTTAGCCTTTCTCCTAGCCCTTGCCCTAACCCTGTATGTATGCCATGGCTAAACTTTGTCCCAGGTTGCCAGATGTGGCCTTCATGAAAAAATAAGCAGCCTAATCCTTCCATTTGCAGCTTTGTTTCAACAGCTGCTGTAAGCTTTCTGTAAGTTTTCAACCTCGCCTGTTTCCCTGTTTTGAGGCAGCATCCCCAGTCCCTCAGAGGACGCCCTCCCAGCCCCATGGCTTGGCCATCTCCTGCTCCCCACCAGCACATCATCAAGCTCCTATGGTTGCCCCAGGGTCTTGTCCCTGTACTGCTCACTTCTGCTTCCCATCGCCTTCTCTACTGGGGGAGGTCCAGGGAATAGTGATGACAAATGATACTGTGGGGATGAGCACTGAGAGCTGCTGCAAGCAGCTACAGGCATGGCCCAGCACAACACAGTCAAAGCCTTGCTCGACCTCTAAGACTCAGAAATGCTCAGCAGGATCCAGGTTCAAGCCAGACTGAGCCAGGCTCTGCTGGCACACCAATATAAGCAGTGAGGGTTACGCAGTCACAGTCCATCACTTGGTGATGTCCTAGTTTCTTGCTCAGGGATGTCTGGAGCCCCCAGTACATGAAAGATGTGGAGCTGTTGGAGAGGGTTCAGAGGAGAGCTGTGAAGATGATCAGAGGGCTGGAGCACCTCCCATAAGAAGGCAGGCTGAGGGATCTAGGCTTGTCCAGCCTGGAGAAAACTGTGAGGACAACTCATTGCAGCCTTCCAGTGCTTAAAATGGAATTATAAAAAGGAGGATAAACAACTTTTTACACAGGTAGATAGTGATAAAACAAGGGGAAATAGTTTTAAACTCAAAGAGGGAATGTTTAGTTTCTATGTCAGAAGGAAGCTCTTCACAGAGAGAGTGGTGAGGTGCTGGAACAGGCTGCCCAGAGAGGCTGTGGATGCTCTGTCCCTGGAGGTTTTCAAGGTGAGGCTGGATAAGGCCTTGGGCAACCTGGTCTAGTACCAGATCTGAAGGCTGATGGCCCTGCCTGTGGCGGGGGGGTTGGAGCTTGATTATCCTTGGGGTCCCTTCTGACTCAATTCATTCTGTGATTCTATGATCATTTGGGTTGAAAGAAACCAGTAAGGTCATTAATTCTAACTGTTAACATAGCACTGTCAGGTCTACCACTAAACCAGACCTGTCCAACCTGCAGCCCTGGACAGCCAGGAGTGTGGCCCCAGAGGATCATAAACTATGAATTATTATATAAATTTTAGCAATATTTTTAAAGAGAAGATTGTGTGTAGTTCAAGCATGGGCTGCATAGGGTGTGGTGCATGGTTAACTCTCACACTGTCACACACTCATTCCAATCAAAACCCATACGTACTACACATTACATTCACTTGTGCCACCTGGTGAGTAATTTTGTAATTTTCACTTCTTCAAGGTGAAAATCAACATATCTATATGATGTTTCAAGCAATAACAGCATTCAAAATGAAAAATTATAGCAAGCTCAAGTTATGGCAGATAATTTTATGCATTTGGCTGAAGAGTCAAAAAGACACAGCTGTGCATAGATGCATTTTGATAAAGGAATTTGAGAATAAGTTATACTCCAATACATAGCTTCGGCCTTGGGATAATTAATGTCCTTTAGGAAAATGAAGAGTACTTAAGACAAAGTTGTATTAAAAGTTACCCCTAAGGAGCACTCTGTCTCTCTACTGCCATGGCAAGAATACTGCAACTGTTGAATTCGTAGCAGTCATTTATCTCATTCAGAGAATGTTTGTCCATATAAATGCCCAACACTTACTCTCATGCTGTGGAAATATGAACTTCAATTTGTCTTTTAATTAAAAGATCTTTTATATAATTTTGTACTATAGATATATAAGCCTTCTGGGCTCATGATAATTAATATTGTACAAATAAGCTAGTATAAGCATTTCTGCTGCTACTTAAAAGTCTTGGCTCACATTAGTATACCATACAAATATGTCTGTTTTTCATGAAAACTAGATAACAATGGAATCATTAGAATGCAAATACAAAGTGAAACATAATCTTTACCCTAAAGTTAACACAAGCTATTGCATAAGCTGTTTAAATATCAGTATTCAGATAGCTCATTTGAATGTAGAGCTGTCTGGAAAGATTTTCTCCATATCTTATTCTTCTTAATGAAATTATTTGGTATTCAGATTTTTTTTTCTTTGCATGCAGGTGCAATTGCACCAGCTTCTGTCTCCAAAACACAGGTCTGTTCAGAGATTCATTTCTGACTCAGCTGTCTGCGTTGCATAGTTATCAGCTACAGATTTCTCTGTGGCTCAGAGGAAAGCAGAGTCATTACTGAGTCACTGTTGCATCAGGAATAAAAATGTCAATATGCTGTCATCTTGCCCACCTTCAGATGTTCGTTTTAGTAAAAAATTCATTTAGAATACAATAGATAAGGTCTGACTCATTGGTCCAATCTGCAGCATGTTTTTGGTATCACCTGGAACTTGGTCTGATGCAGTGTGTAAAATGACCTTTCCTACAGAATCTCAGAATTTTAGGGGTTGGAAAGGACCTCTAGAGATCATCAAGACCCAGGTCTATCAGCCTTTCTTCATTGGAGAGACTTAAATGACTTAAATGTACAGAGCCATTTGCTTATAGTTGATGAAACTAAAGAAAGAAGTTTAAAGTAGAAGTATAGTAGAGGTGATTAAATGTGTATTTGCAGCATTATTCAGCAGACAAAGGAATGCGGAGAAACATATTTTGTCTTTCTTTTCTCAGGAGAAAACACTCTATGAAGTGCATCAAAGATGATGCATTTTTCAGAGTTTAAGGTCCAGTTAAAGAGCACAGTCTTTTTTGTTATACAGATCAGTAGAAGAAGAAATCTTCCTAGTGCACTGTCATGGGATGGGTACAGTGTGTTTCATGGCAGCTCTTTCATTATCTATAATATGACTACCTGTCATATTATAGATGCCTCTGGCCAATTTTAACCACAGAATTTCATCTCATGTATAAATTCCATTAGTCTTTGTCAGTGATCACGAAATGATCTGTAAGGACTGGGAAATAATTGCTACTCATTTTCAGTTATATGGTGGTTTTCTGTTGGGAGGGTTTTTTTTGTTTTTGTTTTTTTTACTAATGATATGCAATAATTTATTCTCACAAATTACCATCTGCTTATAAGCATACATAATGGCAGGCCTTGAATCACATGCTTAGGTTTTCAGATATGGCTTTGGAAGAGACCATTCATCGGAACGTAGCATCTGCAGTGAGATGCTGAAGCCTGCATTTTCATATTGTGTCTTTGTTTCTGTGGTAAAACTATTCCTTGCACTGTGGTCTTGAATATAACACAATGGAGCACTGGAATAGGCTGCCTAGAGAGCCTGTGGAGTCTCCTTCTCTGGAGATATTAAAGACCTGCCTGTATGCTTTCCTGTGTAACACACTATAGGGAGCCTGCTTTGGCAGAGGGTTGGACTCGATGATCCCCAGAGGTCCCTTCCAGCCCTTGCGGTCCTGTGGTTCATCTGTGACACCAAAGGTTCTCAGTTCACACCCTGTAACTGGAATCTTCCTGCACTAACAGATGGATCTGCAGTGCAAACTAACAGGATGCATACGCGAACATCCAGTTTTGGAGGAGTGATTCTGAAAGAGTTATTCCGATAAATACAAACACATTCGTTGGATCAACAGCCACTATCCCTGGCTTAAAACAGCACTCTGCCCCACGGATGTCACCCCACTCCAGATGGGGCCTGCGCAGACCCCGCTCGGGGGTTACAGGCCACTGGTCACGCTGGGCAGGGCTGGGGAAGCCAGGTGAGCTGAGCCGTGGTACCGCTCCTGACAGTCCATAAAACAGCATCGGCTTTCTGTTATCATACTGTTTATACTGCACACGGAGGTGAAAAAGCAGCAAGGTCTGCGTCTCAGCCCGCCCTGTGGACCCTGCTGCCTCACCCAGACCCTGTTTGGGAGCAGGGTGAGCTCCAGCCATGCTGGGCCCAGCGCCCCGTGAGAAATGTGGGGCACAGCAAGATAGAAATTTGGTTCTGAGCTGGAAGCATGGAGCAGATTAACGGGGATTTGAACTCACTGAGGAAAGAATTGCAGATGTGTGCAGGCTGTTGCTGTGTGTTCATGTCTGATATAATCTTTCCTCTGCTCTCTGTATGCAAGTTGGATTTAATCACAAAAATGTGGGCCTTTTACCTTTCAGAGAAACTTCCCATCACTGTAGAGATTTTGTGGTTGATACAGATTCATACAAGACTCACTGTAATAGAAAATCAAGATAAGCTACTTTTATATCCACATTTGCAGCGCAGCCAGCACATAGATAGATAAATTTGACATTCTGGCTTCTGAATACACTGTGATTTCAATCTCCATTTTTGAAGGGTCTTTTTGGGTCAGCATGACCATGCGTTCCCCTATAGCCCTTCAGTTGCTCGCTCGTCATATCTATACATGATGTTGTGCATACTGTATCCAAGTAATTAAATTTGCATAGTGAAATAAACATTATAAACCCTGTTAGAGGCAGGAGTGAGACTCTCTGTTGTTTGATGAAAGAGATTAAAATGTAAAGCCTTAATCTGCAGAAAGGCTATCACGTCTTTTCTACTAAACGGGACAAAGCAGCATGGAATTAATGGCTCTGTAAATACTGCTTTGTGTCTTGCAGGATGAGGCTTCCAGAGGTGAGTGACAGGTATGACATTCTCTGTTGTGTCTCATCTGGTAAACAAGATGCAGTTGTATCTGTTACATTTATCCGTATCTTCTCCCCTTTAGGAGTGTAAAGAGGGAAAAGAGCATCAAGATGAACCCCAAAATAGTGGAGGGACATTTTTTATCTATACTTGATAGCTTATATTTTCTATAACCTCAGGAATACAGCATCTACTTTGCGTAATATAGATTGATTTAAATTTGATCTTAACTGAGGAATGCCCCTAATAAAGAAGTAGTAAGAGTGTCCCTCTACTTCCTCAGTGGAAGAGTGATCAGAGAGGCTGTCCTCATGTTGCCTTTACACAGCCAATGAGGAAATGTTTAACTGTTGCTTCATTTTGTGAGTCTCAGGCAATGAGTGAAAAGCAAAGAGCAAGTCTGCAGCCTAGGGCTGTTCGAATCAACGTGTTGGCTTATTTTTTCCCTATCAACAGGATCAAGCATTAACATAAAATAGAGTATGCTTTTTCTAATGTTGCATTTAATGACTATGTTTACATAGCACAATTTCTCATGGGTAATTTCTTAGACTTGTTTCCCCTTCACCTGTGACTTTGTGCCTCACTATGCTTACTGTCTTTCCTTGTCTGCAAGAGAAACTGTGCTCTGTTACTTTTAGGGAATCTGATCTGATGAGATCTGTTCACCAATAGTTTCCAAGAGTGCACCCAAGATAGTACTAACACTTATCAAAGGTCAAGAAACAGAGATAAGCAATGTAAGAGGTGTCACCACAAGGTCTCAGTATGTAAACATATTTGTACGGACAGTGGACAAAGCCAGTGCTTTGTTTTATCTGCATGTTGCTCAGATTTAATTGATATAGGAAGCCTAGAAAATGGAGTTGCTCTAACTGTGGCTAGGTACGTCTCTTTATTTTTATGGTGAAAGGTCCTTCTTTCTTTTATTTCTTTCAAAACTTAGAACTAAACAATAAAGGATAAGATATTACGCAAACAAATATAGCAAGAGAAGTCAAGGAAGTAATACAAGCAGATCAGAACACGTTAGGAATTTCAAAAGTGAAACAATTCACCCTAAGCTCATGAAAATAAGATTCAACATAGAAAATGAAGGCTTGCTAGGAGCTTGCCTAGTAGGAGTTACATAATAGCAGTCATTTGCTGCCTGTCGGGAGAGTACTTCCCTTTTAAGTCCCAGTAAGATATTTACCACACCTTGCATAGTGCAGCAGGGGCTTGAGCACATGGGATCATTTTTTTATTGTTTGCACTTCCCTTCCCCAAATGCCTGGAATTTCTGGTTACCTGGCAACCCCACAGGTGCCCAAATCCTGCACCAGTAATATATACGTGTGGCCTGAAATGGCCCTGGTGCTGAAAAGCCATGATACTTGAACCTGCAAAAAAAGACAGAACAGAAAGTGAAACCTGCAAACCTTAGTACCTGAACTGCATAAAAGCATGTCACAAGGAGCATGCTGACCATGGCTTTTTACCTCTTTAACAATACTATCTTGCTTTTTCTGGCACCATATTGCCTGACATCTTTCGTTCAACACCAGACTATGGTGCCTGGTAACTTTAGGACTGAAAACTGCAACAGTTAAACAGACCTACATGTCATGGTCTGTGGTTTTACAGCAAAGTGTAATTAAGCAGCTGCACCTGCTCGCTCTCATCAGTTTTAGATAATTACTGCCTTTACCTGGAAAGTGCTTATCCATGTAAAATAGCAACAGTGGTATTATAATGCAGGAAGAGTTTGGGTGCTGAAATTTATTTTACTTTATGCTAGGAAAGCACATACTTTAGGGAGGATGAGCAGGGTAAAGAAGAGAAAGCAAGCATAGGAGGGTATTTCCCCATCTTCTCTTAGGTGAAGGAAAGCATACAATATGGAAAACAGTAACTCTTGTGAAAATAGCTAATAACAATGTTCTCATCCCTTTTTATATAAAAAGAAAAAATATGTAAAAATGTAACAGGTATCGCTTGTGAAAGCAGGAAACTTGACTCTTCAGCATCTTCATCAATGGCATACACTGTGGGATTGGGTGTACCCTCAGCAAGTTTGTTGATCATAGAATGACAGAATGGCCTGGGTTGAAAAGGACCTCAAAGATCATCTAGTTTCAACCTCCCTGCCATGGATGTCCAGAGTCACATCCAGCCTTGCCTTGAAAACCTCCAGGGATGGGGCATCCACAACCTCTCTGGGCAACCTATTCAAGTGCATCACCACTCTCTGAGTGAAAAACTTCCTCCTGACATCCAACTTAAATCGCCCCTATCTTACTTTGGAATTATTCCCCCTTGTCCTATCACTATCAACCTGTGTAAACAATTGTTCCCCCTCCAGTTTGTACACTCCCTTTAAGCACTGGAAGGCCACAATGAGGTCTCCCCAGGGCCTTCTCTTCTCCAAGCTGAACAAGCCCAGTTCCCTCAACCTTTTCTCATAGGACAGGTGCTCCAGCCCTCTGATCATTTTAACAGCTCTCCTCTGAACCCGTTCCAAGGGCTCTGCGTTCTTCTTGTGGTGTGGGACCCAGGCCTGGATGCAGTACTTCAGATGGGGCCTCACAAGAGCTGAGTAGAGGGGGACAATCACCTCCCTCTCCATGCTGGCCACCCCTTTTTTAAGGCAGCCCAGAATATAGTTAGCTTTCCAGGCTGCAAGCACACACTGCTGACTCACATCCAGTTTCTTGTCCACCAGGATCCCCAAGTCCTTCTCCACAAGGCTGATCTGCAGGAGTTCTTCCCCCAGTCTGTATAAATACCTGGGATTTCCCCAGCCCAAGTGCAGCACCTTACACTTGGCCTTGTTGAACCTCATTAGGTTCACATGGGCCCACTTCTCCCGCCCATCCAGGTGTCTCTGGATGGCTTCCCTTCCCTGCAATGTATTGACTCCAACACTCAGCTTGGTGTCATCTTCAGCCTTGCTGAGGGTGCACTTGATTCCATCGTCTAGGTCACTGATAAAGAACTGCAGGTATGTGTACAGACTGGGAGAAGAACTCACTGAGAGCAGCCCTAAAGAGGAGGACTTGCATGTCTTGGTGGATGAAAAGCTGGACATGAGCCACCAGTGTGCTCTTGCAGCCTGAAAGGCCAGCAGTATTCTGGGCTGCATCAGAAGAGAAGTGGTCAGCAGGGAGAGGGAGGGGATCATTCTCCTCTACTCTGCACTCATGGAGCCCCATTTAGAGTATGATGTTCAGGCCCCGGGCACTGAGTACAGGAGGGATGTGGAGCTGTTGGGGCAACTCCAGAGGAGGGCTACAGAGATGATCAGAGAGCTGGGGGTTCTCTCCTATGAAGAAAGGCTGAGGGAGCTGTACTTGTTTAGCATGGAGAAGAGAAGGCTCTGTGGAGACCTCATTGCAGCCCTCCAGTTTTCAGAATACAGGAGCAGGGGGAATGTGCCTGGAGGATGCAGAAATGTGAACTGTTGGCTGTCATGGACAGCTCAGTCTGGTTACCCCTCACTCTGTTACGTTTATCCTGAAAACTTGCATGTAAAAAGGCAGGTTTGACTTCTAACTCATATATTCTCATAAGATTGTTTTGTAAATTCAGATCATATTATTCTTGAAGATAAGCCTGCTTACTCAGGCTGTTATCTCTGTAGACATATAAAGACTCACAATTCTTAAGTGAAGAAATGGAATATTCCAGTCACTTAACATGAAAAATGCTTGAAATTAGAGACGTCATTTATTTGAAGAGTTTAGATGTCCTGCCACCAGACTGAAAATCTTCTTATGCACTGCAAAGTGTAAGGGAGAAATGAGGTAGAAATCCACATTTAGTTCTAACAGACTTCTCTGGAAAACAGCCCAAAAGACTGAAGGGCATGTTGATGCTTGAAAAATAAGGCATGAACTGATAGTATCAGAAATTCATCAAATTACTGTGCAGAACAGAGCAAGATAACCTGCTACAGAAAAGCAGAGACAAATGGCTGGATGATTTGGATGAATTGTCTACAGGAGAAGAAATATGTGATGAAAGTGAGAGAGAAATGAGAAGCATTAAGAGAGAGATAAATGTAGTGGAGAAGCTGGTAAAACAGAAGTCATTATTTGGGTGATGTCTACTAGATTCTAGATTCTAAAATGAGGATAGAACACATCAGGAGTTCAGAAAGATTGAGTCAAGGTATGGACCAGGAAAGAGACTGTGATGCTTCAAAAGACATTTGGATATTCTGAGGGAAGAACAACGTGTATGGAGTAACTGCCATTTATAAATATTAGAAATTTGAATTGTGCTATGGTAGACCTGGTAGTTTATGAATGCTGTAAAACGAAATAGGAGCCAGTTAAGAGAAAAGGTAATAAATGTCACATTGTTGTGTCTGTGCTGTTATATTAATCACACTGACTTTTACATTAAGGACACGTAAGCTAAAAGCCCCCTCCATCCTGTGTAAATATTAGCGTAAAGCAGAAGATGTCTCAGATTGATACCTCCTCCAGAAGCTGTTACATGCCTTGTAACCAAACAAAATATTTAGTCTGTTTCATAGCCAAATCCCATGCAGTCAAGTTTGTTTAGCATTTTATTAACACTAAAATGTAACCTATTTTCTCTTTTTTGTCTTTTTAAAGGTAAAATATATATATAAACCTTTTTTTTTTCTTCTTTTTTTTTTTAATGAGGTCATTGCAGTCGTGTACTGTTGTCATTATATGAACTCTTCCTAAAATGTAATATAAATAAATGCAACATGGCACTTATATGGGTTTTATGCTGGCATGAAATACTAATATGCAACCCGTAGGACAGGTAGATTTGATGATACAAATTCTTTTCCTGAGACTTATCTCAATTCTATCAAACCTAAGGCTGTTATGATTAGTTTTGCTCACTTTCCTAAGTCTGCCATGTCTGCCAGGCACTAGCTTATGTGAATTGCTTGCACACAAGCCATTGAATAAAAGCTACTTTTCAATGACTACAACATTCAATGACTAGAATTTTAACAAAGACCAAGATACAATTATCACATGTATCTATTTCTGAGCTATCCACACCCACTACCTTTTTCTTGCATAAATTAGAATATGGTAGTGGGAGGGGTTGAATGCTGATGCGGGTTGCTTTCAGAGAAAATTAAGTTTTTTATAATCTCAAGGAGCCTATTGGCAAAAACTATGCAGATAATACATAAAAATACCTTCAAGCAGAAAGTTCAGAGAATGTTAAGCTTCATTTAATTTTAGGTTTATTCTGATAAAATGTTTAGAGGTAGTATAGGAGACTTTTTAGTTTTGCCTATAATATACAATAGAACATATTATACAATGTGCATATTAAAAAATGTATGGATTCTAATTGCATTTCTTTGTAAAGCCTAATTACAGATTATTCTACAATATAATGATAAAAACAGTTCACTACTTATGTAGTCTGATTCTTCCACTGGCATATTAATCTAAGTGGACAGATTATACAATTTGATAAAATAATCGTTTGTTATTGAAGCTACTCTCCAGAGAGGCTTTAAGTTTGATGATTACTTTTTGGGTCTGAAATAGTTTAACTATCCACAGTGAATCCTGAGTAACCTTTTCCCCAGAACCCTTTCTGTGATGAAATGTCAGTCTGTTTCAAGTGTACATCACTTGTAAAGAATAATCATGAAACAGAGAGGGTGTGTTTTCAAGGTCAGTGAACAGACAAATGACTGTGCATTTAGACTGTGTCTAAATGCAAACAACATCTTGTATTGCACAATTTGCAATGGTGTTCAAAGCCCTTCTGTTTGCTGCTGTTGTTTCTGCTGACCCTATTGATCAGTCCTCTGTCTTGCTTTCCAGACCAGATGCAAACTGCTCCTTCTCAGAGCTGTTATTACATCATCTTATTCTCTCCGTGTGCAGCAAATAATCCACATGAACTGATGCTAACAGCACCTAGCCGTATGTATTTTTGGGGCAGAGGTAGCCATCCTGTGGCATGGAAATTTCTTGTAACCTGCAAGCAATTATAGCACAGCTTCCATGCTGGAGGGGTGTGCCATCCAACTGGCAACGAGTCTCTGTGAGCATAAGGTCTGATGAGCAGCCTTCAGCTGTGGGAAGAAGGCTGATGAATCTGGAATCACACCAGGGCATTTTGTACACACAGCTCCCATGGCTTGATCTTGTCCACAAGGAGAAGCTGCCATCACTATGAATCATCACCAAAATTATTCTTTCCCTCAGCTTTTCAGAGGGTTTGGTACAACCCATGGCCACAGCCAAATAATATTTTGGACTATCAACCATAGATATCTGGACCTCTTTCTTAAAAATTCCAGATTATCTTTTCACATTCTTACTTTCCCTAACTGCTGCTTGTTCCTATAAGCATATGAATATGTTCTGCCTGTCATGGTAGAACTACCATGAGTAAATACTTGATGAAAATGCTGTCAGTGAGCTGCTTCATCCCAGATCAGCTTGTATCACCTTATAAACTATACTATGTTGGTTTGTGAAAAGATGTCTGTCCTGCCCAACAGACAGATATTATCCCTGTCCAACACAGAGGAAGGTGCAAGTGCTTGTAAATCTTGAATCTAGAAGAGAACTTGATCCTGTGTGGGAGACATATTCACTATGAGAAGTTGACAGAAATATGTTTCTTCCTCTTGCTGGAGATTATCTATGTATCTTTAGTGACGCAGTCATGCAAGGTGCTTGTAATGTAAGCAAACTCATTACTGACTTAAAATTCAGTTCTCTTGTTGGATGCAGAAAGGAAAGTACACACTTGTTTAGAACTTTTTAAGAAATAATGTCAGTGTCCTATGCAGAGCACTTCCAAAGCAAGAAGAGGCCTTAAATGTTGCTCAGAAATGTCCATCGGTGAGTGAAACAGTAGCATGAACAGTTTATTTTAATCCATCATACAAAACTATATAAAAAAATGCACTTTTGCATTTTGAATAGAATCTAAGGACCTGTTTTGGAGGTTAGAGATCATTGTGCCCCATGTTCTAAGCAGGACAAGCAGAACATACTCTAAAATGCACCCTTTCTTGCCATTCATTAAAACAAAGTTTTTGAAAAGACCTGACCGATCTTTACTTTACCTTTCATCTAATGAAGAGTCTTTAAAATTAATAGCTGCTGTTGGACAAAGACTTTCTAAGAATCTTCAGCCTCAATTTCTGACTGCATCAGAGGTTTTAGTGAGCTCATGGAAGCTATGTGAAAGTCTAGGTTTTACTTCTCCCTTTTCTTGCCTCTGCAAAGTGACAAATGTTATGGAAATTGCTTAACTGTTTGCTTGAACATTGCTTTTAGATTTCTTAAATTAAGTATTCTCAGCACATGAATGCAGTAATACTGTCTTTCTACCACAGAGATCTTTCATTTTCTGCAACTTGATCTGTATTTGTTGACAAGTTGACTTTAATCCAATCTGTCAGCAGGTAAGACCAATCAAGACAGCACAGTCTGAAGACTGCTTCTTTACTTTTCAAGAAGCTGACTGGCCTTTTTACTGCCACCAGATCAGCTAGGATGCTTCCATTTCATATTGTAAAACCACTCCCACACTAAATGACAATCTTCATCTGAGCACTTGCTTCAAATAAAGTTTATTTATGAACTTATGAACTTATGAACTTATTTGTGAGTGGGCATAGTCAGCCTCCCTATCCAGTTTTATTCAATGCAGTGATGTCAATTTGCCCTTCTGTATTACTTTTCATTCTGGGATGTTGCTTCATAATTTTCTTCTCTAACCTGTAGCTACAGGCTTGGGGCAAAGTGGCTGCAAGACTGTGTAGAGGAAGTGGACCTAGGGGTACTGGTTGATGCTCAGCTGAACATGAGTCAGCAGTGTGCCCAGGTGGCCAAAAAGGCCAATGGCATCCTGGCTTGTATCAGAAATAGTGTTGCCAGCAGGAGTAGGGAAGTAATTGTCCCCCTGTACTCAGCATTGGTGAGGCCACACCTCAAGTACTGTGTTCAGTTTTTGGCCTCTCACTGCAAGAAAGTCAAGAAGGCCCTGGAGCATGTTCAGAGAAGGGCAACGAAGCTGAGGGGTCTGGAGCACAGGTCTTATGAGGAATGGCTGAGGGAGCTGGGATTGTTCAATCTGGAGAACAGGAGGCTCAGGGGGGACCTTAATGCTCTCCATAACTACCTGAAAAGAAGCTGTAGTGAGCTGGAGTTCAGTCTCTTTTCTCTTGTAACTAGTGATAGGGTGAGAAGGAATGACTTCAAGTTGCACCAGGAGAAATTCAGACTGGATGTTAGGAAACACTTCTCCAAAAGAGTGGTCAGGCACTGGAATGGGCTGCCCAAGGAAGTGGTGGAGTCACCAATCCTGGAGGTATTTAAGGAACATTTAGACATTGTGTTGAGGGACATGGTTTAGAGAGAACTATTGGTGATAGGTGGACGGTTGGACTTGATGATCTTTTCCAACCTTACTGATTCTACGATTCTGTGATTTCAAATGGTAGTGATAATTGACTGCCATAATGCTTGGTTTTGACCACAGCATGAGTTCAGCAGACACAACGTGATATTTTATAAGAAGGCAAGAAATTTTAATTCTTTCTCATTGCTGAACATTGCTATGCAGTGCTAAGTCATGGTACTGAGTTATCTGAGAAGTACTGTTGTCTCTTTATCAGTTTTATTACAAGATCCTGTATTCTGAGTTGCTTGTTATGCATATGCATCTTTGTCCTCACATTAACACTCTTCTTTCTGCATGTGTTTCTACAAGACTTGTCCCCAGCAATGGCAATTGCAACGCATCGCTGCCACTGAAAGAACTCTAATGGCTTATGCAACACTATCATGGACTATTTTCTGGGTCAGTACACCATTGTGCTAAGTGTCTTCTTTGCTGTGAACTTATTATCTAGTTTTGTTGTTTTTTTTCCTCTATTTTCAAAACCAACAATTTGCATGTTAAAATAAAACTTACTCAAAAATATGTCAGCTACACGTTCTGTTGAATTCCTATACATAGTTCAACTGGTTAGCCAAGCCTGTTTCCCAAAGAATTAGTGACAAACAAAATCATGACTACCAAAAGTGATGTGCTTTATAATGGAATGAAATGTGGAAATCAGCTTTTGTAAGTAACGAGACCAAGAAGATGAAGATACCAATGTTCTCAGTGCTGATAATTGTTTCCTAGAAATCTTTGTTTTCTTTCAGGGGAACAGGACTATTACTCCTCTGACCTCTGACAATGAGGTGTACTTAATTACTATGCTCTGAATTGAGTTTGAGTTCCATTCTTTGAAAAATATTTGTATTTTTGAGTTTATGTCCTGCTGCCAGTCCAATATAGAAAGATACTCAGAATTTAAGGACAAAAGTAGTTTATGGTTCTTGGTGTCTATTAAACAGACAATTTTGCACACAAAGTACAGTTATTTGTACATTTTGAAAGGCTTTAAAAATGAGCTGTGTTCTCAAAACAGTTCTGTGTAGCATATTGGTCCTGGGAGAATACTAATCCGATCAGAATCCTTAAGAAGATTGAGAGATGCTAATGCTTACCAGATAGGAATGTTCAGAGGTGCATGCGTGAGAAATGTAATGAAAAACAAAATGAATTATAAAAATAGCAGCTACATTACTGAACTTTGATTTCGGAATTGAAAGTCCATTTTGTGAGATATGTGATAAGTTAAAATGTAATAAAATAGAAAAATTCAAATATGATTATAAATTGTAGTACATTATATATAAATGTTTTTAAAACATTTTTGATTAGTTTAGATTGCAGAATTGCAAGGGTTGGATGGGGCCTCTGGAGATCATCGAGTCCAGCCCTGCTGCTAAAGCAGGTTCCCTAAAGCAAGTTGCACAGGAAAGCATCCAGGTGGGTCTTGAATATCTCCAGAGAAGAAGACTCCAGAGCCTCTCTGTGAAGCCTGTTCTAGTGCTCTCAATGTAAAGAAGTTCTTATGCACAGTTGGAATTTCTTGTATTCAAGTTTGTGCCTTTTGCACCTTGTCCTGTCACTGGGCACCACTGAAAAGAAACTGGCCCCATTCACTTGAGACCCATCCTTGAGATATTTGCAAGCATTGATAAGATCCTCTCTCAGTCTTCTCCAAGCTGTGCAGTACCAAGTCTCAACCACTTCTCAGATGAGATGTGCTCCAGGCCCCTTATCATCTTTTTACACCTCCACTGGACTCTGCAGAAGTTCCATGTCTTTCTTGATCTAGGGAGCCCAGAACTGGATACAGAACTCCAGATGTGTCCTCACCAGGGCAATAATCTATATTCAAAACCTCCACTTTGTATGCATTCACAAGGAGCACGTTGTTATGTTCTGCCTACAAGTAGGAGCTTCTTCTGGCTGTAAAGTAGAGAATAGAGTGGGGTGCACACAATATATTATTCAACACAAGTCTTCAAGTGTAATTTTTTAAACAGCAATGTTATCCACTCATGGGGACTGACTTTTTCTTCAGTAATTTTAACAACTGCTAAAGAAATAACTACAATCTGGTTCAGCCAGCTCTAAGCTACTTTCCTTATTCACATCACCTTAACCTGAATCTGCAGAGGCCATTCTGGGTCAAAATTTAGAAAAGCACCTTTGCTTTACATTTTCACAGCCTGTACTAAAAAGAGTTTGGCTGACCTACAAGTCTGGTCTTACAGTCTGCTTTGATTACACATGCCACTGAAAAAGAGGATCTGATTTGAACTTCATGAGATGGATAGCAGCTGCTTTACTAAGCTATTTAGAAGCTTTTGTGCTCCTGGCTGTAGCTGTTTAAGAGAGCACCTTGGCTGATTAAATACAAAGCTTTAACTGTACATAATACCCATAATGAGCTTTCCTTTTTCAACTTCAGTGGATATAATTTATTTTTAAATTGTCAATATTTCACAGCCAGAATACCAAAGTTTCCATTTACATACACGGAAATATCCCGCAGAAAAAAAAAAAGAAAAAAAAAGTAAAAAATGAAGCAGGTGATTTTATATTCATTGTTCATGAGTAGAGTCACTGTTGATTATTGCTGAACTGATTGTATCTCTCACTGTATCTCTCCTGCTGAAAACTAAGTTAAAAAACAAAACAAAACAAAATAAAACAATGACCAAGCAACAAAAAGAACCCAACAAACACATTAAAATCATATGCCACCCTGAAAAGTTATGTTTGTGCAGTTGTGGCTGTGTCTGTCTCATACGTTTCCAGAATGAAGAGAAAGGAAGATTAAATGGATGAGTGGAAATGTAAACAAAGCCAGACTATGACGTTGTGTGTATTTCCTGTCAGTTTGCGTAACCTTTAAAATTCCAAGATCAGCACACAAATATATATTAAAAAAAAAAAGAATTCAGCATTCTTTCTGAAGTCAGTAGGTTGTGTCCATATTGCTGACTGAGGCACCTAATACAGTGCTGACGGAAATATGGTAACAGTGATAACATATTACTTAGGAACAAAAGAGTACAGGGACACAAAAATTAGTTCTGAGATGGTGGCTTGAGCTTTATTTGCTATTACAATCCATTCTGATATTCTGATATTAAACCCTTAAAAATCTGAAGATCCTTTGCACAATAACTACCTTTCATAGAATTCTTAGGAATGCAAAAGCTGCTTTTTAGAGGCATAGAAATACATAGCAAAATACATTTCTCAGAACCTTACTATGTTACTATGTTATTTCACAATAAAATTTAAACAAACCAGCAAATATTTTATCAAAACAAAGCTTAATTATTTACCCATGCAGTAAAAAAGGAGTATATGTTATGTGGCTATTTCACTGATTTATGAAGTATTTTCAGACTCTGCCAGGTTTCATTACTACTTTGAAACCACATCCAATTTAGTGACATATTCACATAGCTGCTGGGATTGCCCAGTCCAACTTGCAATTTTTCACTAGAATTAGAGGCCTTGGCTATAAATTCTGTGTCGAAGGCTAAGCCTCATATTCATCACTCTTGTTTACACCCCTCAAAGAAAAAAAATCACAGATTTGTATGAAGAGTTTTCCATGGCTTTTAGGCAAAGCTGGGTGAAGGTCTGTTGGTAATAATAGATTTTTCTCAACAATTTCCTACTCTCTGGGGTGTGAAACTTTAGCAAGAGAAAGTAACAAAATCAATAGAGCATTTGTTACCTCGGCACTTGGAATTTTTGCACAGTGCTTTTATTGCTGTTCAGGCACCATCCATCTCTCTGCAGAACACAAGTCTTTTCTGCACAGTGAACAATGGCTTTCAAACCCAACTTCTATCCTGTGGCAACTCACAAAGCTCCTCTGCAACCTCTCCTTGGTTACTGCTCCATACATAGCAGTCATGGTCCCTTTGTGAGTCCAATAAAGTTTTTTCCCAATCCATCAGCATTTTCATGACATGATATTTACACACTGACAATTCTTTCAGAGAGTACAAGAGGAGCAGATCACCTTCTTGCTTGCACTTCTTACCTTGAGAAGCAATACTGTTGTGTTAAAATAAAGAGCTTAGCATAAGATCTAATAAAAAATAAATCTTAGAATGTCCTTTTACAGAGGCATTTGGTTGAATATGACTTTCAGTATCTTCACATAATAAAGTAGGAGGCATTACCTTCAGAGCAGCCATAGCTTATTGTTTCTGCCTAAATCTTTGCTTACAATTATGTTCCAATCTTCATTCACATGTGGAGCAGCCATAATTTATTATATCACAGTTTAGAAACACAAGGTGTCTTTAAAAATTTGAGAGAAGACTCGTGCAAAATATGATCCAGCAGGTAGTACTGCTAGGACACTTTACATTCTGTGGATAATTATCTTGGGGCCAGAAAAAAGCTTTGTAAGTCTGGGATTCCCACTGGGGTTCCCACTGCATCTGTTGAAATCTCCTTGTCTACAGAGAGGTTCTTCTAGTCTACAATAACCTCAGCAGACCACTGTTTTGGGTACATTATTGTCTCTGCAGGTTAGGCATAGAAATGACATGAAGATAGAGATTCCAGAATCTCTTCTGCCTCAAAAGCTGAGTTCTGCACAGCCTTCTGAAGGTGGGAGCTCTGCACTGGACCAAGAGAACTCTGAGGATCTTGGATGCAAAAATAAGACCTTTAGTTGCTGGGAACTTATTAAAAGAGAAATCTCTAGCCTGCTGCCCTTGACCTCATGTACATTATCTCCCCTGTCTTCCAGAAACTATTGGTGTTTCTTGCCAAGATTTTGTCCTCAGAGGAATGGGAAGTGACTTGCTTATGGGACAGCTGGAACTTAGTGGCTTTTATTAGTTTATAAACCATTTTTAACTGCTTTGCTTGTGCACTGTTTTACTGAGTCACGCTGGTGAGCTTCTGCTGCCGTTTCCTTACAGTGCTCTTATGTACATCCTGTAACAATGACATTTAGTGAGAGCTGCAACAAGTTCACCATCTGGTGCAATTTTAATGGGAGAAGTCACAAGAAGGTAGTTTGCAAGACTGAAAGACTGCATGTACAAAGAGATATATAGGCAAAAAGTCAGGATAATGACTACTGGCACACCCACGTGTAAAAAGGAAGTAACAATGAACCAGGAAATAACACCTGGAGCTGTGAGGACTACACAGGTATAGGCCACATTGTGAGACAGCTCAAAATATCAAGGAGCATGGTTGGTGAAACAGTATACCAGCCTGGAATGGGAAGGTGTGTACACAGATATGAAGACTGCTGTGTGTGGTGACAGAACGAGGGGAAATGGCCACAAACTGAAGCATAGGAAGTTCCACACAAATGTGTGTGGGAACTTCTTCCCAGTGCAGTGACGGAGCAGTGGCACAGCTGCACAGAGAGGTGGTGGAGTCTCCTTCTCTGGAGACGTTCCAGACCCGCCTGGACGCCTACCTGTGCAACCTGGGCTAGGGAGCTGCTGTGGCAGGGGGTTGGACTCCGTGATCTCTGGAGGTCCCTTCCAGCCCCACAATTCTGTGTCTCTGTGATTCTGCTCCACAAATAATGACTTCTACTTTATTATGTTTGCCCACAACACCAGAGGTGGATGTTGGTGGAATGGCAGTAGGAGATGAACCTTTCCACCAATATTCCATTGCATATTTTTATTGTGTGACAGATGGCAGCAGAGGGGAAGTTTGATAAAATGGTGTCTGACATGGAAATGTGTATGAATCAAAGGTGTGGGATTGAATTCCTCCCATTGGCCTTCACTGATGCTTGATGGACATTTATGGAGACCAGCAGCGAATGAGAGCACAGTGAGGCAGTGGGTGATGTGTGTCAGCAGTGTTGACAGTGACAGTGGGCCACTTCCACTCTAGATTATCAGAGCAGTATGCAGGCTCTTGTTCATTGCTGGTGAAAATGCATATTAATGGTGATGACTATGTTGAAAAACAATGTTTTGTAGCTGAGACTTTGGTCTATCAAATAATGTTATTGTGCTCTTCGTATCTGTTGCAGTTTCCATGGAAACAAATAGAAAGCATTACTTTCAGAGCAACAGAGCTAAATGCTCCTGTCAAAACTAAAGGCAATAATGAAATGCCCTTGGTGACATAGTATTTACACTGTATAGGGCTTTACTCGGTGGATGTAATTTCACTGAACTACGACAGATAGCTTTAGTCTAGAAACTGAGCTTATTCATGCAGTCCATTTTTTCAGCTCTGCTGACACCTTTGGTGATTTCGGTACTTCCAAAATAATAATAATCGTGGACAAACAGGATGCATTCCTTCTGGTGCTGAGTCAGCCACTGTGCTGGGATGTGTGAGATCTCAAAGCAGGACTCAAATGGGGCCAAAGTGAAGCATAAGCTTTGTGTTGTTCATTTGCCAAGGATGAATGTCACGAACAGTTTGGAAGTACCTCAGTGAACAGTTTGCATTTACTGAAGCTACCAATGCAGCTTCTGTTTGCATTTAGGGGTATGATTCATGAAATCCGTAAATTTGCTTGTTTACCGCATTTAGGTATGATCTAACTCTGAGAAACACAAGAGAGCTGAAGAAAAATGTTTTTATTAGCTTCTAAACACCTTCACAATGTGCAGGGATTGCTCCAAACAAGAGAATAAATGTGCACAACAATCGTTGGCAACAGTACAGAAATGGAGGACTGGATGACAATGGCAACTTTTCTACTCACAGTGTTAATGTCAAAGTCGTGAGCAATGAAAATGGCACATTAATTATCTAATCTGTTCCCTGTATTTGTATTGCTTGAAATGTATTTATAATGCTTCTATTGCCACGGGATTTGTGAACATTTGCTTTAGGAACTGCTCCTACACATTCTGTACACGCAAGCAGGCCTCACTGGTATGCGTCATTCTGTGGATTCCAGCAGCACTGTGGCAGAGGGGCGAGCTTATGCATCATACTGTAGATTTACCTGAGATGTTTGAGCTTTTGCAGTTGTATGTTCGTGTACATTATGTCCTTTTGCCATTGCTAATACACCTTGCTTCTTGTCCCTGTTAAGCAGCTTACGCAGTGTTATCTCAACTACGCTGTTGCCAGCATCCAATTCCTCCACTCAGAGAATGGAGAAGAGAAGGCTCTGGGAAGACCTCATTACAGCCTTCCAGTACTTGAGCTTATAAGTAGGAGGGGGAACTGACTTTTTACATGGTCTGATAGTGATAGGATGAGGGAGAACAGTTTTAAACTAAAAGAGGAAATTTAGGTTAGATGAAATTCTTCACTCGGGGAGTGGTGAAGCATGGGCACATGCTGCCCAGAGAATCAGTATATACTCCATCCCTAGAGGCATTCAAGGCCAGGTTGAATGGGATCCTGGGCAGTATAATCCAGTGGGTGACAGCCTTGGCAGCCCAACCCATGACAGGGGAATTGGAACTAGACTACCTTTAATTTTTCTTCCAACCTAAATCATTCTACAGCTGTGTGATTGTGCTCTTCCATGAAACCTGAGTCACAGAGAGGAGCCTGATGCAGGCAAGAGATGGAAAAGAAAGAGTTTGTCATCCTTGAGCCCCAGTCAGAGCCAGGCCTACAAGAGCAATTTCTTGGCATGGACATAAGCCTGCAAGGACCATGAGGAACAGTGAACAAAAGTTGTGACATGATTTTAAGAATTACAGACTTTGAACTTCTCAGATGGATGTCTGTGTGTGCTAAGCATACATCACATACCATAGGAGCAATATGACAAAGACTAATATAATTAAAACCCCAGTCTCCTGGTAGTGCTGCCTACTACACTTCCCATGTAAGCACCTTGAGCAGCTCTCTGAGGAAGCCTGCCATGCCAAATACTGTGTTGTGCTTCATCCTCTCCTTGTTCTTTATGTGATGCTGCCTCTGACGTCAGTAGAGACCTGCACATAAAGGGTACAGAGGAATTGAGCTGAAATGATTTTTTTATGACAAGATTAAATGGAAAGAGGCTTTCTGAAATGTACAGAAATCTTATTCCTTCCTTCAGCATAAATAGGTATTTTGGTTTTTTTTTTTTTCTTCAAGGACATTTATCTGCCTGGGTCTGCATGCGTCTCCGTGAGTGACTGCCAAAATGCTTGCCAGAAAGGATATGTAATGAGCAAACAAGGCATTGCCTATACACCTTTATCGTGCATTTCCATTTGCTATTCCACATCACACACACTTAATAACTTACGTGCGTACAGCTATGCCTCCACATTTCCGTCCTGCAGTTGCTAAATCCTCTTGAATAGAGGCATGCAAATGCGAGCGAACACACGCTGTGTTCATCATGCATAAGCTTTAAATATCTTCTACTTATACTCAAAAAAGTCGGAGAAATGCCTTCAGCTTTTATATGGAATTTCCCTGCTGGTTCCTTTCGGTATTAGCAACAGTAACCACATGTACTAGTGGACTTTCTTTTACCCCCCACTTCACAAATAAAAACAAATGATGCACATCTTACAATGCCGAATGTAAAGGATGGAATCGTTGCAGTGGCGTTATCCCGGACTCACACTGACCAGCAGAGTTTGGACCCCGGGGCTGAATCACAGCAGAACACAAAAACCTTATTTGGATAAACTGCCTTAATAAGAAAATGGGATAAAATACCACAGCGTTGTCAATGTCGCCCCGTTTATAAGACACTGCTCAGAGTGAAAGGACCCAGCAATACGAAAACATCCGAAATGCGTACTGCTCAGTTCCATTCCCACGTCCAGCCGTGGGAGCGGTGAGTCACCTGCTCTCGCAATAAGCGCTCATTTCCTACAAGGTGAGCGAACGCAAGCACCGCTCTACCTGCCTCCTCCGAAAGCGACCGGGAAAGCCCCCTCTCAAGCAAGAGCCTCGAGCTTCCTCTTCCTTCTTCAACTCCCCGCCTCCAAACCCCTGTGAATCCCTTCCAAAAGCGGCACCCTCGGAGAACGACCCCGCGCCCGCCGCGCTCGGCCGTGCCGCGCGCTCAGAGCCGTTCCCGCAGCCGCCAGCAGGGGGCAGCAGCGGCACGCCGCCCGCGCTCCCCGCTCGCCCCCGGACGCGCTCGCACAGACGCGCTCCGCTCCGCTGCCCCGGCCCAAGGTCGCGGCGCCCCACGGCGCGGCCGGCAGCCCGCGTGGAGCGGGCGCGATGCGGGGCGGTGCGGGACACGGTCGCTTCTCGCCCGTCCCTGGGACGCTGCGAGGCTTCAGCGCCCGGCCCGGCCCGGCGAGGCTCCGCGGCGGGAGGATCGCGGGTTATAAGCGGACCTCTCTCTCTCCGCCCCCGAGCGAAGTCTCCCTCCGCCCCCGCCCGCGCTCCCCACCCCTTCCTCCGGCCGCGGAGAAGGGCATGGAGTTCTCGGGAGCCTATAAAAACCCCTGAGAGCCCGCCGGGGTTACGGCGTTGCGATAGCCGGCCGGCGCACCATGTCCCATCACTGGGGGTACGACAGTCACAACGGTGAGTGCGGGGCACGGCGGGACGCCTCGCTGCCCCGGGAAGCGGCGCCGCGGTTCTGCCGTTCCCCGAGCTCGGCGGCGCTTCGGTTTTGCGCCCGTAACCTTGAGATGCCACCTGCGCCTGAGCGGCGCGCCGAGCATCCTCTGCGTTCCGACGCGCGGGGACGGGGCAGAGGGTGCCCCGGCGGAACCCGGCTGCGTCCCCTCGTCTCGGGGACCGCTCCCGCCTCGCTCCCCAGCGGGGTTTCTCCTCACCGGTTCGGGTGCCGTGGGGACGTCGCGCTCCGCAGAGCGGTACCTCTGACCCCCCAGAGCCGCCGCTGCGCGCTGAGCCGCCCCGCACTGTCTTGCAGGACCCGCGCACTGGCACGAGCACTTCCCCATCGCCAACGGGGAGCGCCAGTCGCCCATCGCTATCAACACCAAGGCCGCCCGCTACGACCCCTCGCTGAAGCCCCTCAGCTTCAACTACGATGCCGGCACGGCCAAAGCCATCGTCAACAACGGGCACTCCTTCAACGTGGAGTTTGACGACTCCTCCGACAAGTCGGGTGAGCGCATCCGTGCGTGCGTGCGGGGAGAGCGCGATGCTGTCGCTAACGCTGCTATTAATGCTGAGCAGCTACTGAAGCCGCAGGGTTTCTTTTTTTGTTACAAAAAATACGTATAATTTGGAAAACCAGGCTCCTCTTAGAAGAGCGCTACAGCTGCCTGAGCTGCTCTACTCTAAACTCTTATAGAAGTAAACTCTTCCTTCCCAGTTAATTGGGGAGCATTTGGGTATGGGCTTGAATTGGAGGGGGAAAAAAAAGATGGATTATAAGAACAGTTCTAGGTGTAGCTGATCGTGAGCTACCGAACAAATGGTTAATGATGGTGCAAAAGCCATCGCTGGAGGAAAAGGGCTGTGGAATAACAGAGGCTTACAGTTACCAGCATGGAGCAGAAATAGTTTGGAAATAGTTTCTTTGGTTACCAAAATATTATTTCATATCTCTGAAGCCAATATGCTCCCAGGTTAGTTCAGAAACAGAAGAATGATTAGGAAATAATTCTTTGTTCTTCTGTAACTTAAACAAAAATCACTGATGTTTCTTGACTTAAGGCTTTCTAGATAAAGACAACATATATCCAGTGCATTCCCACCAAGTTTGCTGGCAGGCAGCTGTCCCACTGTGTCCCATGGCTCGTCGTGTTGTGTGACAAAGCACAGCACCGTGTCCTGCAAATCCCACAGTAACACCACAGCTGGTGAGAATGGCCCCAACGATGGGCAAAGGGAACCTAAGGCAGAGCTGCAGGAAGGGTTCTTCACATTATCCTTAGTCGTGTTTTTCTTTTCCGTTGGCTGGCTTTGCAGAAATCACCTTGCTGCAATGAGTGTGCCTCTATTTTTAATTTAGAGAACTAAACCAGCCTCTCTGTAAGTCATTGCCTTTTCCAGATGCTGCCTGATTTAACTTGTGTGAGAGAGTGCCCTGTTTTGCTGAGCATTTCCTCAGTAATGTCTCTTAGGGAATAGCACTGGAAGCAAACAAACCATGCCTACCAAAAAAATGTGGGGTTTATCACAGGTAATGTTATGCAAGGGTATGTCAGACAGTCAGTGCTGCCCTGAGAATTTGTATTTCAGTTGTGATATTTATACTGATCAGTTTTATCAGGTCAGCCAGGTGCTTCACAGATGCATAGACACATAAGCCCGTGTATAATTTCTTAAGAACATCCATATTCACATCTGTATAGCTTTAAAAGATCTTGGGAAAAAAAATGTTCTAAGTTCTTAGTGTTTAGTATTCTGAAGCACTGAGGAGCTGGAGTTAATGCTCATACATTCTAGCAGTGCTAGGAGGAATAAGGCCAGTGAGTAAAAGCACAAGAAAGGGGATCCTGTTTTCACCTGATCTCAGTGAGCCATAGGAAGCAGCTCTGGGTCCTCAGAGTATAACACAGCTACTGCGTGGTTACTCTGTGCCTGTGTAGGGCTGGGAGGACTGTAAAAGCTAGTTTGTATCTGATAACAATCCAACTGTGGGGAGGAATGCTAGGAACATAGAATAACCTGAAGGAACATCTATAGGAAGAATGCTCTTACTGAGAAGGCACTGCACAACCAGAACATCTGTGATAGGGATCTTGTGACAGGCAGCGATGCTGCTCTCAGAGTGGGAGGGCAGAGGATGGAAGTAGGAATGCTCTCAGTAGTTCTGTTAGTGAATCAGAAACTGATGAGCATTCAGGGAAAAAAAAAAAAGCATTAAACAGATCTATGTGAATCCAAGTAAAGGCAAATCCAATATCACACTTCCTATTGAAACTTACAGTGCCTAAAATCTACCTGGCAGCACCCGTAGTTGCTTCATTTGTATGCAGCTAACTGGGTAACCTACTTTCTTTGCAGAAAATAAAGCTGTCTTTGACTTGTCTGTGCTTGATTTACTCCTGTTCCTGAATTTTGAGACTAACAATATAATGATCTCTCTGATCCCTGGTTAGACAGCAGTCGCAAGGAGAGATGATGCGATGTTCTGTTATGTGTTACAGAAAACATTTGGATAAAATCCTGTGAATATTCCCCACAGGCTGTAGTGCCTGCTTCCATGAGCTGTCCCATCACAGTAAGGAATTATCTGCAGCTGTAGGCGTAAAATGAAGCGATAAGATCATTATTTGTGAATAATCTTGGATGCATGAGTAATAGCACACAAAGATGTAGATCCATTCATTAAGGATCTTCAGGCATGTAACTAATGACACGGCGGTTCTGAGTATTTTATGACTTCTGCTCTTAAAGGTGTGCATAATTAGTCCTGGTGATAAAAAGTATGTAGTGAAAATAGGTAAGAAAGCTATAATGGGTTTGGATAGAACTCTCTGAAAGCAGTTCCTTATTTCTTCAGTTCAGAAAGTACTGAGAATACTGTTAAACACAGCAAGGAGTTACCAGAATATTCATAATTTTGATATAAAATATTTTCATAGAATGGCTTGGGCTGGATGATTTTTGGCTCCAACCCCCTGCTATGGGTAGGTTTGCCCCCCAGCTTATGTTTCTGTATACTTGGTATGTTACATGCTTGCACACAGGAGTTTCTACCTATATCCACGAAAAACTGAAAACATTTAAAGAGTGAAAAATAGCATTTCTTAAAGTGATATCCCATTCAGAAGAATTCTTTTTGCTTTCTGCCCTTTTAAAAGATCTCTTTACTAATAGGTAGAACTCTACAGATGCAGCACTTGGCTTAATTTCTAATTAACTATCCCAGTAACCTATGCAATTTTCCCTTACAATGTTAAAATTGTGATCACTTTTGTACATGACTTTGCTCTACTTTTTTGTTAATGTAGATGTTACTAAGCATGCTTTAAAAAAAAAAAAACAACAACCCTATTCCTAGGCAATTACACAGAAACCTTCTATTTCAGTTCTTGCAGTACAGCCTTAGCATTTCTTGGGTTATGTGGCTGCTGTGCTATTCCCCTTCTGAAGCTGCAATGGGGTCCTGAAGTCTGTTCCCTTCACATTTCACAGTTGGTAGAACTGATGTATGGAAGTAAATTGACAAATTGGAATTGCCTCTTTCTGAACATTTTTATTTGCTGGAATTCTGTTACTTTCTCTTAAATTGTCTTCTCTCTTGCTTTCCTTACCTTTTTTGCTATGTTTTCTCTGACTTATATAGAGAACAAATAATGAACTTCTGCCTTCAGTTGTTCCTCAGTTTCTCTTCTCCTTCTGTTCCAGCAGTTGCTGTGTGCATTCTTACATCCATTCTTATGTCCATTGTCTTGTAGCAAGTGTGAAAGTGCAAGTATTTGTTCACGTTTGTGTTTAATTATTTATAACTTAAAGCAAAAGCAAAACTTCTATATGGTAAAAAGAACTATCACCAGGAATAGAAATACAGTTTTAGGTTTACTCTTTATTGTATATTGGGACACATGTGTCAAGCAAGTGGTGCTGATAACCCCTAACCTATTGTAGTGCACCTTTCTTTAGGAGTTTTGTAGCAACTGAGAGCTTTGTATCTCATTAAAGTTACCTACATAATCATAATGTAGTCTGCCATAAGGAAATGTGTGTTGTGTCATATACTTTAAAAGGACGAAACAACTGGCGACTTCTCAGAGCTCTAAAACCACAGGAAGTGACTTTGCTCAAGTAAGCTTCAAAAGCATGAAAGGCAATTTTGCAATAGTCATATTATTTTCACTATAAGTTCTGTGGGAAAACTTTTCAGAGTTGACCTACAACCTGACATTCAAATGGGAGATGCTCATAGCAGTGAGCAGTGTATTGTGTTCTCTCTTCATGTGTTTGTGAAAGAAGTCAGCAGTTAATTATTCCATAATTGTATTGTACAAGCTGTATTGTGTTTTAGCTTTAAAACTTGTCAGAAGTGAATAGTAACCCTCTAAAGACCTTGCTATATGTGCTAGTCACTTCTGCATGTGAATATCTTTGTTTCCTCTTCTTTTCTTACTGCTGTGCTGGAGATACTGAAGTCTAACATGGGCTTTCAAGTAAATCTGACATTTTTACAGAAATTCAGTCATGTTGGAGCTTTGCAATTAGGAGGAGACCTGGGAAATGAAAATACTTTATTAACCTTGGTACTAGCATTCCTTGGAGGACTTTCAGCAGTCATAATTGATTACTCAGCTCTTCTATAATGGAAAACACTAATGAAGATCCTTCAACTATCTTGAATTCTGACTCTCTCTTTGTAAACAGGCCAATCTGTTTTGTTGTATTTGTTGCCAACAGTCGGTCCAGTAGCAGTGTATGTTTGGCAGAGGCTTACACTGGAAGTTGTGCCATTGTTGCTTTTTTCCTACACTTCCATCCCAGCAGGTGAATTGAGGAAGAAATGTGCAGATCTGCTGCCTTTAAGGCAAAGCTTTTACTCAAAGTCACTGCCAGGCATCTATTTTTAGGCTTCCTAGCTCTGTACTTGTAACATTAGCTACACCAGAATAATATTGGAGGTTATTGGTATATAGTCACAGCTTGAAGCTCCACAGTACAGTATGGGCTATGCAATGTCATTACCCATCTGAGTTATAAATCAAGGAACTGATTACTTATGGCTCTAGGGGACTGTGTTCAGACACCAGCTTATATGTCACAGGTATTTTTGTGCAGTGCCTGAAGAGAAAGTCAGAGGTCCCAGAGTGCGTGTAATCATTGAGTAATTTCTGTGTTCAGTATCAGTAGAAGTTGCAAAGTCTAAGCAAGAAAGTGGCTTGAGTATAGTGCTTCAGGGAAATAGGAAGGAAAATGGTAGGGCTTGGGGTCAGTACTGCTTAATTTGGGCCTTCATTTCTTTACAGAGCTCATAAGTGCCCTTCTTGCCTTTAACTGGCTTGCTTTACTTATCTGTTTTATTTATGTGTCCAGCTTCTAGGCAGGAACTTGTCATGGGTTGTGCATGTACGAATCCTGCTGACTTCTTTCTGCTCTTCCAGATTCCCACTCTAGAGGCATTTTTAATACAAAACCAGGAGAAAACAGCTAAGAGCCACTTGGCTGTGTTATGTCTTAAAAAGACTTTTTTCCTAGTGCTAGATTTCACCTTGGCTATTCTTTCCAACCGATTTGCTCGCTTATGAAGTTAAGTGAAAGGGGTGCTGAGTGACTAGAGGCCATACTCACATCTTCCTTCGGTTTGCTTATCCTTAATTATCTTGGTTGCATGGGCACCATGTCCAATCACAATGCATGATTTCCAGTACTGTAAGCAACTTCTGAGGTAAGTGTTCCAGTTAAAACTGTCAGAAATGAAGCCAGCTGTTACTCTTAAGAGAATCTTAATACTTCCAACTCAGTACTTTGGAAGCCGTTGTCAAATTACGTGGGTTGAAAGGTGAAGATTGAACGCTGATCAGGGATTCCCTACAGTGCTTTACAACACGTGAAAAATCTTTCCTAGCCCTGAGAATAATGGGTTTCACCATATGAAATGAATAGTTCCCTTCTTATACTGGGGACAATACATCATGTGAATAAATTGGTCATAACGTGATGTCAAATTTTCATGTGTTTAGTACTCCCAAGCTGCACCTATAAGTAGCTTAAAGTGTGTTCTGTTCTTTTTAATAGCCACTTCCCCTTAATTCACTCCTGATGGCAAGTGGATGCTTCCTATTGTACAGGTGTATATGTATGCTAACACTTACATGTGTACAAGAATTCCCACTTGGATATTTGTTGGAATTGCGCAAACAAATAACCTGAAGAGCTGACAAAGAAAGGCTTGAACCTGAATGACTTAGGATGGTTAAGTAGGTCAGAGCCTTGTCTGGCTGCTGCCCAGTCTGTGCCAAGTAGTTCAGCAGGGCTGAGTTGAAATCACTGAGCAGCTGCTGATACACACGTATGCAGACATGGTACACTTCGGCGCTCGTTTAATTCTGGTCTATCTCTCCGGAACATCCTTGCTACCTTATCAAGTTAGCCCCCTAGCAAGGTCACAGCAGGGCTTTTTTTTCTTATGAGATACCAATTACGTAGGTTCTCTTGGTGAAGCTCATTGCAGATGTTTTCTGCAAGTGTGATCTCTACGTCATAAGCTTGCGTCCTCTCTAACTCTCCTGCTTGTCATGATATAGTGTCCTAGGAGGAATGTTTGAAAGAGATAACGTGAACAAGGAAACATCTCACAAAATGTCATGTTCTATACTCCACGTTTCACAGAAGTGACAACTCACCTCAACTGAACCCTTCAGACTGTCAGATAGGGAAGTCCATCCTTACATAAGAACACAAGGCTAATCCCTGAGCATACTCATAAGAGCCTTTTAATGCCATTAATAGTACATGGTTCTTGAGATGTTTTTCTGCTTTATCTCTGCTGGACCATTTGTATACACAAATGCCTGCACATTAACATTATAAGTATATGCACAATATGTACATTAAGTGTATATATTTATAATGCTATATACATACACACCTACCTCTAGTGGAGGCAGATAAAATACTATGGCTTTCTTTATGCCACAGTGATCTGTGTGCATTGGGCTGTGCTAAGGTACATACTAAGCTGTCTTGTTGATACGTTTTAGTTTGGTGGTATCAGTTAGAACAACCTTTTCTATTTTGAGCTCTGATATCCATCATGCTGCAGTGGGCCCGTTGTTTCATCCTCTGGAGGGAGTTTTGCTGTCAGTGATTTCCTTTCAGCTTTATCTCAGAATCATGAACTTTAGAATAGTGTTTTCTTATCACACTGATTTGTGTAACAGGAAGGAATTCATTCTGTCTCAGGAAGCAATCTTATAGTTCAGCCATTTTGATTACTTTGACAAGTTTTTTGCTTCAGTGAGGTTTATTAGTCCCTTCCTCTGTTACATCCTTATGCAGGGAGCTACAGTAATTGCTTGGTATCCCTACCAAACTTAGCACATGAGGCTGCTGTCACTTCCTTACGAAAAATATGAAGTGGTCCACAGAATTTTCTGTAAAGCTGTCTTGTTCTGCATGGGAAAGGTAACTGCCTTTGGGAACAGCGGTGAGATTGTGTGCCCTCTGTGAGCAGCGGTCCCAGGTGCAACAGGATGCCCTTTGGTTTCTGTGCATTTTCAAATATCCTGTGAGCACGTAATGGAGACTAAGATAGTTCACCTCCTTTACCCCAGAAATCCCACAGACATTAATAGAACTGTTTGTGTGGTTGTTTAGCTTTCCAAATTAGCTCTGCTATTACTTATTTTCACCTAATTTAAAAAACATTATGAGAGCACGTAGCAGCAGTGCAATATAATTGCTGGATGCTACTAGTAAATGGTAGAGGGTTGAGAAAAGTTACTATTTCTTAATCTAAACAAGAGATTTAATGCTTAGGTACTCAAATATGGATCAGAATTTTCCCATCCCTCTAAAAAGAGGAGCGGGGAGCTGGGCTTCTGTTTCCAGTGGGGCCTGAACTGATAGTGTCACATGGGACAGGGGTAGAGAAGTTCCCAGTGGAAACATTGCTCAGATGCTCCAGTTTTTGCTTTACAAAAGCTGGTAATGTTTATTCATGATTTTTTTTTTTTTTAAAACAAAACAAATTTGTGTTTTATGTTTAAACTTCTTTGGAAAGACTGGAAAATATTAAGGAAAAATAATAACTGCTTAATTGAGGCTAGAACAAGAAGGCCTGTTGTGTAACTAAGCCTGCTGAATTTGTATTCATTCACACTAATCTAATTATTACTTTCTTTGAATGCTCTGCTGTGACACAAAATAAGCTAGTGCTGGATTTGAGAACCACAGAATGAGAAAAGTAAGCAAAAACTGCAAAGAGACTTTGTGCATCTTTTGAGTTTTATGAAGCTATAGCAAACTTTGTGTAGAAATAACACTGCAAATGGATTTGAGAATATTGCATGGTTCTGCTCTTCAGCATGCTGTCTATTGATTAATAATGGCAGATTAATCTGTGCTATGCTGGTGCTTCAGAAGTTCGGGAATGGTGGGACCGTGGTCCATTTGTATCTGCAACAAGCAGCAAGCCCATTTGCCAAAGGAATTGAAACTCCTTGGAATGACTTTTAAATTAAACATGTTACTGTGTGGATTAAATGATTTTGCATCTGCAAAGGTGTAGCACATTAACAGTAACCATTCTGAAGGAAAGAAAAAAAAACTGATACACACAATTGTAGTACTGTACTTGAAACAGTTGTGCTCCTTGGCAATTGTTACGTGTAGAAATACAGAAATAGTATAAAATATGTGCCTATTTAATTATTTCTAGCAGTCATTCTTCTTTGTATAACATAGTTTGGCAATAGGCAGGGTAAGTCTTGCTCTGTTGGCTATGTACAGTGAAATTATAAAGACCATAGTGGAACATATATTCCCATTTTTCAAACAGAAATGTGTGTTGGCAGACTTCTGAAATCATTTGCCAGAGAAGGAGCTCTGGGCAAACACTAAATTCGTCCACTGAACAAAATTCTGCATGTGTAATGAACACAAGTGGAAATTAATGTGTTTCATACTTCTTACATCTAAATTTCATGTATTCCCGTTGTTTAGTCAAATCCTTGCCATTTTGAGTTCCTCCATTTCAAAGTATCCACAGCTATGTTTATCTGTGCTTTCATACAGTCAGAATAAATCTGAACAGTGACCTTTTCCACTCTGCATTTGGTTTATATTTTCACACCTGCACGTGTGATAGTTATGTGTCTAGACTTATTGCCAACCTAGAGGCAAGCATCTTCTTCACTCCACAAAATCATTTTGTTTGTGGCACATGCACAGAGCACACATATATCTAACACCTCATGTCAGCACTCTTCTGTCACTTTATTTATATATAATTACGTACCTATATAGAGAAATAGATCTGTAATATATAGAGAGCATTTCAATTGGTATTTTAAAAATATTTCTGATTTTTAAGGATTAACATCTCAAAGATTTAATAGTGAATTTGAGACTCTTAGAAGAAGAAAGCTCAAACCTGTGTGAAGCCTTGGCCTAATAACTTAGATATATATTCAGCTCCACTGAACAGAAGTGTTTGTTATTGTTCCATTCTTTATGCTGCGCTGGAGGATACGTTGCCTGTGCCTTCAGCATTTGGCAGTAATGGGGCTTGATCCTGCATATTATGGTGATTGGTCACAGAGTAAGTACAAGGTTAAAGCTAACAAGCAGAACACAGGAGCTTACTCTTGTATGCTTGAATGTGTGGCTGGGCTCCCCACTTATGTCAGTCACATCACAGAGATAGTGTCAGATAGTGGAGAGCATAAGTTAATGCCTCATTTCCAAGCCAAACTTTAAAAAAAAGAAATGGCTTCTGCAGGCATTGCCATTCTCACCACCGTTCTCTTAAACTCATTACTGGGGAGGAGAAGATGGGATGGATGGAGCTGGATCTTTGTAATGTCTTGTTCTGTGCCCAGCATGTTACCTTGCATCTGCCCACAGCCAAATGTTTGGGTTTAATTTGTAGTCAAAAGCGTTTTACTTGATCCAATTCACCACAGGATTTGCAGGATTTGCCTTAATGGATGAAGTGCCCAAAATGGAGGGACAGAGTATGTTACTAAGTTAAAGATGATTTGGTCTTCAGGTGTACTTTCACAGAATAACCTTATGTAGGGCACTTACAATTACTAGTCTTTTTCTTGGACTTTATTATTTATTTGGTGACAGAAAAGTTACATCCTTAACTCTTACCTCGTCACCTGTAATACTAGCATGCTTAATTGCTGAGGACACTCACTGTGAAGTCACTTACGGTTTCATATGTTTGTTATTGACTTGGGCTTTTTGCAGCAGCATACCATTGAAGACAATCTAGAGTAGCATGGCAGCATGCAGAGCAATAAACTACTCCGCTTGGGAGACTTGAGTGGATGTTCCATTCGGAAGTGAGGCTCAATAGCAGACATGCCAGGAGGTGCTAATGGAGGCTCTTTGCTTTGCAGTGCTGCAAGGAGGAGCGCTGGATGGAGTCTACAGGTTGGTGCAGTTTCACATTCACTGGGGATCCTGTGAGGGCCAGGGCTCTGAGCACACTGTGGATGGCGTGAAGTACGATGCAGAGGTAGGATGTGCTTTGCCTTTCCAGTCCTTTGTGTGTAAAGAGTATTTTGATGGTGGGTTTTTTTTCTTTGTTTGTTTGTTTTTGTTTTTTTTTAGCCTTCCACTGTGGTAGCAATAACTCTACAAACCTTCGTGGGGCAAGAAACTGTGGGGAATACCATGGAAGATTTTGGTGCAGTGCCACATTAGAACCACCTCTTTGCAAATACAGCAGTTAGAAATGAATGACTGCTGTGAAATACCTTCTTCACCCTTTCATAAATGCACACGTTGGCTGAACGTGACTGCAGTTTGAATGGACAGATAGAGGGAATTGCCCCACAGATTTATCAGCTTTGCTGCTTTCCATGAGGTAGAATTCACTTTAGGTGTATCTAGATAAAAAAAAAAAAAAATCCTGCCATTGCCTCCCATGTGTTCACAGTACCATAACTACTTGTTTGACTTGAGTCCCAGACATTGGGAAACAGCCATTTGAACTTCAATTATAAATAACATTGAAATAAAAAGTAAAGAAGCATCCTTGCTAATGTGGCCTAAGTACCTTTGTGATATCCTTTTTAAAGGCTTCCCATGAAAGGACTGGACTTTTTTTTGTTTTGTTTCTGGGTTTTTTTTTGTTTGTTTGTTTGCTTGTTTTAGAGTGGAGGTCAGATCTATATTTAACATCTTCTCTGCCCTGACACTGCAGGACCACGTCTTTGTGTTAAGAACTTGTGAATACCTGGCTATATTAGAAGTGTCAAAATCCTGCACGCTGCATGTAGGAAAGAATCATCATAAAGATAAAAGTTTTACCAGACTAAAAACAGGAAGATGCAGCCCACAGTTTGCATTTAAAACTCTTCTGGGAGCAAAAGTCAGAAGCAAAATAAAGTGCATGACGGAAATCTCTTTGCATAAATGAAACTTCAAAGTTAATGAATTATGTAACAAATTTTTAACTGTACACAAAAGTTTTAAATCTCAGCAGTAAAACACCATCTGCTCTTAATGTTTAATAAATTACTTTCCCGCATCCTCATTTGTAAAATATTATGGATGGAATATAATTTTCACAGTGCTCCATGTTTTCTTGTTCCTAGCTTCATATTGTTCACTGGAATGTAAAATATGGCAAATTTGCTGAAGCTGTGAAGCATCCTGATGGTTTGGCTGTGGTGGGCATCTTCATGAAGGTTAGTTAAGCTTATTTTTTTCTATTATTTGCATTAGTATAGTATGTTTATTGTGTTGCATGTGGAACCAGGAGCCTAAAACCTAGAATAAAAAACATAGAATAAAGCAGTTTTATTTTATGCTTCATAAGAACAGACAAGAAGATATTTCAAATTCTTCACTTTCTTTATATGCAAAAACTGTACACCTACAGTGGAGTGTATGGCTGTGATCCATTACTGTGATGACCCTACAGCAGCATGCTTGCCTCCATCATAGTTGCAGTGCTGTGACTTGGGCAGTGAAATGATTTGCATAGCTGACCAAATTGTATATATATATGAATCAGTAGTAAGACCACCCTAAATAGCAACTATTTTCTCTGCTATTGTTAAATGTCCAGAGCATTTTCTATCAGCCAAATTGTCTTCAGAGCTGTTTGAAGATGACTGTAACCCAGCTGTATGCACTCTGTCCTGACCTCACTGTCTTCTATTAAGAGGGTGACTTCTATGAAAAAATAATAGCTCAAATTTAAAAATAAATCCACATGCTGTGAATTGAAATAATAATTTTATTCTGACCAGTGTCCTCAGCTGACCTATTTGTGCTGTCAACTGGCTTGATTTTTATGGAGACAGTTCCAGTCACTTCTGCTTAATATTGCTGTTATGTAATGAAACAGTGCTATGAAAATGTGCTACAAAATGTGTCCTTGAGAATTGTTACAGAAAACTGAGGTGCCGTGAAACTGTGCTGTTAAGTTCTTTTCATGCTATTTGTGTTACAGGTAGGAAATGCCAAACCTGAAATACAGAAAGTTGTTGATGCTCTGAACTCCATTCAAACCAAGGTAATATTCTGTGTTGAATGCCACCAGGCACAATCATTTGGTCTAGGAAAGTAGATTCTTTGCTTCTTCCCAGTTCATTGCATTTATGAGAGTAAAATCCTACAATCAGCACAAATGATCCTGTAATTGTTAAAGCTGAAGATGTTAAAAAATTATGGTAGAGGGCAGGTAATTTGTGACTACATTTGTTTGTCTTTCAGCTGCATTGAAGCCTGTAGGTAGGAATTATCTTCCAGATAAAAAAGTTTGATCAGGATAAAAACTAGCCTTTTGTATTTTAAATATTGTATAAAGCATATATTAGATCTTAATGTGCTGAGTAATTGGAAGCTAGAGGTATTTATTTAGTAATTAAGTACCATCATAGTGGGTGAAGGCCTTTGCCAATGAGAACCATAGACGGAAAAGGTAAAGGACGAGACTACCCTTCAACCTTTGTCATCAGTCTCTTTTTGACATAAGTGGTTGTTGCTGTTTTCTTCAGTAGACAGCGGGTATCTCGGTTTCTGTATTCCCAGTGTACCCTGCATCTGAAATCTCAGCTTTCCTTCAGACTTGATCAGGTTACATCTATAAAGGAAAAGCCCATAAATCCAACAGTTTAAATGCTGAAATGTCTTGACTGACCTAAGAAAAATAAGGGATATAGTGTTGAAAGTACATAATCCCAGTACTGTAAGAGGTACTCAACTCTGTATGCCAAAATCAGTTTCTCGCTTCTTTAGGAAGTTTTCAGTGTGACAAACCCAGTACTTGTATGTCATCTTTTGCTTGACAATAGTCTTCCTACTTATTGCAGGGGAAGCAAGCTTCTTTCACAAACTTTGACCCTACTGGATTGCTGCCTGCATGCAGAGACTATTGGACATACCCTGGCTCCCTGACCACTCCACCACTGCTTGAATGTGTGATCTGGCACGTGCTGAAGGAGCCCATCACTGTCAGCTCTGAGCAGGTAGCTCTCTGGGAATAGTGCCAGTCATATTGATTGCTTTGATTCTTTCCTCCAAGTGATCCTTGAAACAGCTCTTGTCATACAGAAATATGAATCTGAAGTGGTTATCTGTCTGGTGAGCTCTGCCAGAAGTGGAAGCGGAGGTTGATGTAAAATGAAAGATTGTCCACCATTTGGACAAAGTCCAATTGGAGAGTTTTAAAAATTTAATCGAGTCAGAGCTGCTGTGTTGTAAAAAATGTAGGAAATAGGTAGAATGCATGAAAAGACTATTTACTCGTGTAGGGTAATTCTAGCAGGTACTGTGAGTATCAACATGTTTGCTGTCCATGCACAAGTCACACATCTGCGAATCCTTGCCTGGAAAATAGCAGGTTTACCAAGTATCAGAAGAGCATTTATTCTGCATCTGCAGTCACATACTGTAAACCTGTAGCTGCTTTGTTGATTTTTGAGTTCTTCCATCATTTCCAGGATATGCGGAACTCGTTTTACAAGGACTATTAATCACAGAACAGACTGGTAAATCCCATGCACAATTATGAAAATCCTAACTGCCTTGCTTGGAAGTGAGAGAACTTACAGATTCTAGAAGCCATCTGTCCCATTTTCTGTTGTGCAGCTTGGGGATGATAGAACCTTCCTAGTGGAAAGGAGTTCATTCAAACTAAATCAGTCCTGGCCCGAGCTTTCTGCACCATCCATTAGTGAAATTACAAAGAAGCAAGATTTTATCCTGAGGTTAGCATCTGTGTACTCAGAAGTTATAAATAGAATCTGGAGACTATAAATATAAATGTGTCCTGAAGGGCTTTAGTTTACCCTTCAAACTCTTAAATCTCTTTTATGTATGGCAGCCATGTTAGAACTATACACATAATTCTAGGGGTTTTATTCAGCTGATGAGAAAGTTCAACTGATCTGTTGGTGGACAGAACATAATAAAGGGTAGAATAAATGACAAGAAAGAATTGTTGGGAATGGTAATCATAGCTATTAGTACCCTTAGTAAACTGTAACTTTTAAGGGAGCCTTTAAGTTGACGCTGGTTACAGATGGGGATGTCTCGCTTGATCGTTAGCATTGGTGAAAGTTATAGTTGAGCCTCTGAATTGGAATGATGATATGTAATTCACATAGTCCTGATGCAATAAGTACGCATTTGAGGATGTTTGTGCCTTTTTCCACAGATGTGCAAACTCCGTGGCCTTTGCTTCAGTGCTGAGAATGAGCCAGTCTGCCACATGGTGGACAACTGGCGCCCATGCCAGCCTCTGAAGAGCAGAGAAGTCAGAGCTTCCTTCCAGTAACCTCAGCAATGAGTGTCATAGAAACTGCTGTGTTTGTGAGGAACCCTTTTTGCTAAGCACAAATCAAACCTTTGCCATGTGTGCCCTAGCAACATCTTGTCTCCCATATTCATTCTCTCTTTTGCTCTGTGTCTAAAATGCCAGCTAATGAAATGTGAAAGGCTCTTGGCCTAACAGGAAGGGATTTTTAATGTGTGAAGCTGGGGAAAGCCTGAGGGGAGGCTGTGTGCATTTCGATGACTTGCTGCGATTGACATTTTGGTAAAACAAACAATATATTGTCTGTCTGGGAGAGCATATGGTGGTAGCAAAATAAGCCATTATAAGAAACCTCATCCACTGGTGTGATAGTACACATAACTAATGATAACTTGAAGCTTTGTCAAAAGCACAGGAATACAAAATATAGGTATAGTATAGGAAAAAAAAAGTATATTGAGAAGGAAAAGTAAAAGGAATACAGAGAATTAGACTTCTTAGGTATTAAGAAACTGACATGTAAATATTTTGAAGACCATTTTGCATTTTTACCCATGCCATCAACAATCTTGATTATGTCTTCATATAGTGTTGGATTTTTTTAATTAAAAATGTCCTAAATTAAGTATTATCTTTTAAAATTGTTACCATAGAATACAAAATATCTTTTCACTGAAATAATATATGCTCTAATTTAAGAGGGAAATAAAATTGTATTTTAGATAACTTCTCTAATAAATCTATACTTATATTTTTGCTTCCAAGTTGTTACCTCAATTCAAGAAAATAGTCACTAATCTGTTTGCAACATCACATACTAAACATTATTAATAAACAGTATATGAGGAGTGTGTTTCAATGGCCCTGGAGATTAATGCAAAACAATATGAATGTGTTGGAAGAAAATTTCTTAAGTTGCTCTCTTCTATAAAGCAGGAGGGAGTTATTAGTTCTGAGCAACCCTTGCAAATTGTCACTGAAGTTGATTGCACAATAAAAGATCCCCTTGCAAGAACTTTGAACGACGTTCGACCTGTTGAACAAGCTTCTCCCAAACCCATTGCATAAATGTTTCCCTTATGTGACAGCCCAAAAACACTGGCTCATCTTCATGCAGACTGTCTATGCAATCTGTTTCTTTCTTCACCAAGAACAAATCCTTTTAAGAAGTTTTGGTTTTTTGCCTCACAGTATCATATCATATGAATAATTTCAACAGAAGAGTTTTCAACAGAAAAATTGCAGAGCAGGTGATAGAGTCCAGTAACTTCACTGTTCAGTTTCATGTTTTTCATGAACATATTCCTAACAGATACCTAAATATAAATCTATTCTACACAGGGGATCCAAGCAATTCTGTGAGGGGACTCTCTCCTTTCCAAGATCCTAGCTGCTGTGAGAAAAGTCATCTTCAAATTTCTCATCTGCTTGGATTCTGATACTAGGTTTTAAGGCAATGCATTGATGAGCTTCCTACCACATCAGGGATCACTTTGCATTTTACAAAATGTCAGCTGGGTAGGCTGGGTCTTGACGCACCTGGGATCTTGAGATGTGTGAGATGAGAACCTTTGAGACCTGGACAGGCTGGAAAGCTGGGCAGAGAGGAACCAGATAAGGTTTAACAAGAGCAAGTGTAGAGTCTTGCACCTAGGGAGGAATAATTGCATGCACCGGTACAGGTTGGGGGATGACCTGCTGGAGAGGAGCTTTGAGGAGAGGGACCTGGGTGTCCTGGTGGATGACAGGTTGACCATGAGCCAGCAGCGTGCCATGGTGGCCAAGAAGGCCAATGAGATCCTGGGATGCATTACAAAGAGTGTGGCCAGCAGGTCAAGGGAGGTGATCCTCTACCTCTACTCTGCTCTCATGAGGCCTCATCTGGAGTACTGTGTTCAGTTCTGGGCTCCCTGGTGCAAAAAAGACAGGGAGTCTCTTGAAAAAAGAAGACTCAGAGGGGATCCACATCTATAAATATCTAAGGAGTGGGAGGCAAAGGGATGAGGCTGAACTCCTCTCAGCAGTGTGTGGTAACAGAAAGAGGGGAAATGATCACAAACTGAAGCATAGGAAGTTTCCACACAAATGTGCATGGGAACTTCTTCCCAGTGCAGTGACGGAGCAGCGGCACAGCTGCACAGAGAGGTGGTGGAGTCTCCTTCTCTGGAGACGTTCCAGACCCGCCTGGACGCCTACCTGTGCAACCTGGGCTAGGGAGCTGCTGTGGCAGGGGGTTGGACTCAGTGATCTCTGGAGGTCCCTTCCAACCCCTACAGTTCTGTGATTTTGTGAGAATGAAGCCTTTTCAGAGTGTGTCCACAAATTTTCAGAAAATTCTGCCAAATATCCCTCTCTGAAATGCTTTCCAATTTAAAAACAAAAGAATAAAATAAATAAATAATAAAAAAAACAAAGCAAACAAATGAAAAACACAGGAAAACCTTCCTTTACCAATGTCATTTGTTCCAACTTCAGCTTTTCTGAATGGAGCTCTGGAGGTACTCTTCTCTTCCTACAACTATGCTGAATAATTCAGGAATTTTTTGTGTTGATTAACCTTTCTGACTGTCACTCGCAGTTCTGAGCACCATATTTACAGCCTTTAAAATTGCAGGGGATGTTACACCTCTAAAAATTAGAATCATAGATCCAAGACATTCTGGTTTAAAGCGGCTAAAAAAAGCTGGCAGGAAACATCTTACAGAATCACAGGGTGGCTGAGGTTGAAAGGAGCATCTGGAGGCCATCTGGTCCAATCCCTGCTCGAGCAGTCTCCATCTCTATGGATGGAGTCTCTATCTCTATCTCTATGGATGGAGACTTAGATGCTTATGACCCAGTTATTTCAGAAAGTTTGCTGAAACTGCAGCTAAGTGTTCGTTTGCTGTCACAAACACTGTCTTTATTCCTGGAATTTTGCATGTGTGCTAGAACTTGCTTTCAAAGGTGGCAACCCTGCTCTCTGAATAATGACTGCATGTTATGGCGCTCTCAAAATTAAAATATAAGAGCTCCAGATTTCTAAATTTGAACCCATGCCTTGACAACTGAGACATCCTAACCATTAGGTAACAAGACTTTCTGAGGTGATATTCTCACCAGGCTAGTGAGTGATAAATAATGTGAAGTCCTTCCTAACGGCTAGGGTAAAAACTGTAAATGTCTATGAAGTTCTAATCACTGCTGCAATTAAAAAATATCCTATTCTGTTCCCAAAAACTGAGACTATGTCTTGAACCAGCCTTCTCTTCTGTTGCTGACAGATGCCACTATGTTAGAATGTTACATATTTTTCATTTTTTCAGCCACTCCAAATTTTGCTCTCTTCCTATGGTCCAGCAAAGATCTCATGTACATGCTGACTTACCAAAGGCAAAACTAAGGAAGGCTCTTCTCGACTTTTTGTCCAGGATAGTACCCTGGAGACAGCAGGTCTAAAAATCCATCAGGAAGAGGTACCTGTTATTTATACTGGACACTGAGCAACTGAAGAAAAAATTATTCCTGTCATTATTCCCTGATAATACTTGTTATGTGGTCTAGTGCCATAGGTATGTTCTAAGCATATGGTCAGCACCTGCTTGGTCCATCTGGAATGGACTGTAAGGAATACACTCAGCTGCTCAGAAGTGTCTAGATTCAAGCTGGAGCATGTGGAGAAGCTCATCTTTAGACGTAATGGGTTTTTATTGCTGGAAATGTAGACAACTCTACTGTGTGGCCACTTGTGGAGGTCAGGTCATCCCAGCCAAGGGAGAGAGTGAGCATCTACAGTTGGAAACTGAACAAGCTACCTAAAATAATCCACAGCATGAATTTGCAGTGCAGGAACACTTCTGTATCATCTCTTCAGGTCAGTGAGAGAGAGAGAGAGAGCATTAAGCCATATTAACAGTCATTGTACCACTGGAGAATCATGAGAAGCAGTGCTGTGCAGCTTGCCCTGATATTTACGCAATGACAGCTTTAGTCAGATGTAAGGGATAGGTAAACAGACTGTGGTTCAGCATCCACCCACACTCTTAGCTATTATGGTGTTATGCATCTAAGTATTCCTGTCCCAGCTGGAATTCTAATATCAGTGCTTGGATACCTCGGAAATTTATGGTGAGTGTTATCTGCTTCTGACCTAATGTTTAAGTGAAAGTTGATAATCCTTGTCTTCGAATTGTAACAGTTCACTGTGTTACAGTCTTTGTGACATGGGTTGGAATTCCAGTTACCCCAGAAGGTGGGTTATTTTTATTTATTTATTTATTTTTTAATACATAAGGCAAAGCAATAACAGCAATAACCATGCTTTTGATTAAAATCCTCCTGCAGTGGGCCTTCCTCTAGGGCTCATGAGAAATTGACCTGAAGAGATGATGTGGAGCAGAAGAGACTCTAGGTCACGAGCACATGTACACTGTGGAACAACTCGGTCACATTATGCAACTGACTGAGTTGAAAGTGGGTGCTGTAATAGTGAGTTACTGATGCAAAAAAACCTGCCTCTTACAAGGCTTGTAAGGTAGCTTCTCTAGGCCATCATGGTGAATCATACACCAAGAATGAGGCCACTGTAGTTGTTTTCTAAAGCAATGTGCAAGAAAAAAATCATACGTTGAGTGAAAGAATGAACTCAGTTTCTGTAACTATCTGTCATCGTAGTGGATTGTGTTTGTCAGACATAATTGTCACGTGATACCTTTGTATCACACCAAAAATCAGCTCACTAGGGCAGGAATGCTAAGTGATTTTTGAAGGAAAGTGAGGGATAAGCAGGTTATGGTTTACATGTAAGCAACCAAAGAGTTCTGAAAATGTGCTTCCTTGTTTTCCCATTTGTTCTAATCAGATTTGTCACACTTCAAGGTTGCTCCCTAAGTAATGGCAGCGACAACCAAAATCAACTATATATTTATCATCTTGTCGTCACAAGCTTATTTACCTGGAATGCTGCCAATGCTGTATGTTTGCTGAAGATGAAGTACTTTTGTGTTGAACCAAACAATGCAAGACACCTGTGTGGTCCACCAGGGAACATTTTTTATTTTTTGATTTTTTTTAAGTGGATAATCTTTGAGAACTTCCCCTGAAAATCCTCACAAAAGTCTTCTCCAACATAAGACAATATGTAGGCTGCTCACAGATTCACAATTTGCATTTAGACTCTCTCTCAATGGATAGTGTTTTCAAGGAAGACATATATGACAAGGCCAACTCAGAGATGAAGAAAACAATTTCCCTAGCATTCATTATCCATTTCCAGAATGATGAGTTGAATAAGGTAAGTGTGAATGGCACCATTCAGCTCTTCCTGACCTTTATTTCCCTTCATTATTGACTCATATAAATTTATAATTCATCCTTGGAATTGTTTCACAGCAGACTTAACAACCATTCTAACATAACAATCTGACCTATTAAAACTGGAAAATTGTTTATGTATCTATAACAAAAAGGTGACCACTTTCAGCATAGACCAGTATCTGATATTTTATCTAGTTGTAGCTAATTGTGTTACTGTCAGGTAGGTAGGTTACTCTGATTTAGGGGATATTTACTTAGAGGGAAAAAGGAAAAAAAAAAAAAGCTTCATGTGTTAATTTGAAGCTATAAGATACGTCTTTGATGGAGGAAAGAGGGAAGCATGTTCCACTGCAAACTGTTCATTTTGCACAGTTTGTGATCTTGTCTCACACTTGTCTGCCAACTCCATGTGTTAGAACATTTTATGATTTCTCCACTGCTATTTCTAAGGGTTGGATGTGTCCTAGATTGACATGGGCGGGCAGACTGTGATTAGAGATGTTCCCTGGGAGATTAGATAATAATGCCCTGCATGGAGTCAGCAATATTTATAGAAGTCCAAACAGTTTATAGAAGAGTATCGCTCACAAAATGACAGCTTTAGGATTTTCTAACCCTTCAAAGAAAAGCCCTGCAAGCAACAGCTGTGCCAAGTCTAATATCACAGAAACAAGCAGTGATGAAAATACAGGCAGTAGCTTTATTGAAAAATTCCCATGGACCCTCTAACATCAGCCACTTCCTCTTTCAAACCACAGCATCTCACACAGGCAGCACCTGATGGCAGTCGCTTACACTGCGTGTTTGATATATTTTTAATCTATTTTCAACTGGATGCTCTAGCCCTGTCCTCCTTCCTCTTTCAGTATGATGGTAACATGTTCAAGGGCAGCCGTGATGCCTTGATGCCACAGATGGTTTGCTCAAGTAGAGCTCAGTGCTAACATGGTATAACAGTGCTGCTACTGATTCCAGGAGAGAATCAGTTTTGATCAGCAAGGTCATCATTGTGCTGCGCCATATTAAAAAATACAAATACATTCTCAGGGCATTTTGAGAGAAGCAGTATATGTGCACTGTTTTTATAATATTGCACTCTGTGGGCATTGTGTATGTGTATGACAAGAAGCAGTCTCCTCTTTCGAACTCACACCCTAAAACAAAAAAAGGCATGCAGGCAGTATGTAAGAAACAAATGATTGGAGCAGACAGGTGGATATTAATATTTTCCTTGAAGGGCAGGTTTTAATGAGTCTTGCAACTTCAGTCATTATTCAAGGACATGGAAAATTTGTTGCACAATACCATCCACATTCCATTAGTGAAGATCTAGAATCAAATTAAAAATAATTTGTGTGGGACTTGGTACCAGAAGGGTTCTCGGACCAGGGATAACAATGATGGAAATAGCATGAAAGGTGACCCTGAGAGACATGACAGACATGCCAAGGCTGACAGATTACACAGAAAGCAGAGATAGACCCTCTCCTGAATGCTCCTTATAGACAATAACCAGCTAAATGATAGAAAGAAAGGATTAGCTTACTCTGAAATACAAAGGCCAAGGGTAAGGTAGGAAGAATCTACCCGTAGGAAGCACCAGTGGAAGAAGTGGGACACAGACTAGTCAAGGCTTCTCTTTGCTATTATATGCCACCCTAAATGTGGAGGAAGATGGAAGCTGGTGCAAAGATTTCTCTTCCACCTTGCTCCACAACTGGCCTCCTACCATGCACCCAACAGGGAAGAACAGTGGCAGTGGAGTGTCCTTATCAAAGTGAAGAAGCAAGGATAGACAAAGACTGTGTTTTTACAAAACTACATAGCATCAAAATGCTTCCGTGGTTACTCAAAATCAAGAAAGAAATTCCTCTTTCATCTCCCTGAATTACTCGTCAACAAAGTGACTTGATACAGAAGGAACACAAGATAATTTAATGGGATGGTACATCATATGATGTAATTTGGATGATGCATCTCTTCACCACTTCGTTAATTTTATTCTTTCAAAAAGGCACACAAAATAATGATATACATTTCAAACGCCTCTATTAAGAAATATATTCTTTGTATAACAATTCAAAATTGAAGGGCATCTAGATACTTGCACTCATCATACCTTTTGCTGTTTTAGATCCATTAACAAACATGCCCACAGAAGAAAAAGATATATTAAAGAAATAAGGAACAGTATTTTGCAGTTAAAAAAAAAAAGAAAACTGGGTAGTGAAAGAAAAATCACCCTCACTCATGATGTGTTTTTGAGAGAGATTTGAAAGGACAGCATTTTGCAGATAAATGAGGGTGGTAAACATCTTTTCCTCCTACTCTCTGTAAAACTGCATCAGACTTCAGACTCTCCTAAGTACTCTGACTAGTAGTACAGATCATATCCAGATAGCATTTAGAAACTGAGGCATTTAAATAATTTTAGAGACATAAAAAAAAAAAACTTTCAGTAAGTGACAAAACTTATAAAATGCAGGAATTCTGGAATGAGCAAAATGTTCCTGGAGTCACTTCCCACGCATCATGCTCTGCTCTGCATTTCCTATGTTCTCTCTCTCTCTGGAGAAGAACTCATCAGCTTATCACAGGATAAAGAACGTGGAGGAAGAAGCATAGATAAACTGATAGACCTCTGATGAGATTTATCAGTGTTTATCAAATAATACCATCCATTAATCATAATTATGTTGCCCTGTCAGTGCATGAGAAAGGCCTTTCTCCCATGAGGAGCAGAGTTAGGAGACTGTGTACATGAAAGTTCAGATATCCTTTTGCTCTGGATTTCAGGCTATGGAATTATTCTGAAGAGCGATTGGAAGGGAATAGAATGGAGAAATCACCTATAGTAACCATGGTTTCACAGAACGTTCCCTAAAGACCTGAACACTAAATGAGCACTGCAGTGTTCCCATTGCCATAGCAGATGCATGGAGAGCTGTTTTCATGACTTGAGCTCCAGGTGCTTGCCTGGAGAAGTGCGTAGAGAAGTGCCTGGAGAAGTTGCCAGGAGTGTGGCCTGTGAAGCTAAACTTCACAGCCACAATAGTTGCTGAAGAACAAGAAAGCCATTAGTGGTGCTCCTGCTTTTCAAGGCTGCTGGTCCCTTGTAGAATGAATAGAGAGGTCATCAATGAAGACATGGCTATCAGATGGTATCTGCATGGCCTCAACTTCCATACTAGAGCTTGTGTTTGCAACTATCTTCTGAACTCACAGTCTAACAGGTAACAGGGTAAAACTAGACTGGATGAAGTCTCTCCATTCATTGACCCAGATATGCCTCTGTCTGGCAGGAGTGAGCTGGGACAGCGAGGCTGTTCATGCTCTTAAGTGATGTGCAGGATCCAGCTCTTGATTCATGTTGAGTGAAGATCTATATTTCCATCTAGTTATCTAATCCTTGTCCAGCATCATTCCCACATTTTTTATTTCTCAGAGGGTTTTCCAAGCACTGAGCAACTAGGTTAAAGACAGAGAAACTGTGAAAAATCTTTGCCTTTCAGAAAAAGCAACAAACAGGAAAAAATTCTAAGCTTACAGAACTGAGTTCATTTTTATTCTGAGGAATATTTATGTTTGTTAATAATAACTTGGTATATAATAATAACATAATATATGAATGATTTTTCATTGGACTCTGGGCCTTGTGTTGATCTACCCCAGTATATCTGGCTATATGATAAATGTCAGGCCCGACTCATGAGAAAAAGTCCTTCTTCATTCTTTGTATTGTGCTTTCAGTAACATAAACCTTTGGAAAAAGTATTTATTTTTATCATCCTGAGATCAGTCATTTTAGAAAGAATATGAAATAAGAAAGCAATTAGCAAATTATCACCAAAAATAAATTATCCACACCCAGCCAAGCAAAATTTTTTTTTGTGTTTAGTTAGTAGTTGCTTTATCCTTGTCCTCAGTCCTTTGTACTTTGATTAAAAAAGTAACTTCTGAAGTGTTCACTGCTAATATTAGACAGGGAAAAATCTAAAACTAGGTCACATGTCTGCTATAGAAAAAAATACCCTGCATTTCAGAAGCCACACTATCTCCTTTAGGAAAAAAAAAAAAAAAAGAAAGAAAGAAAAGGAAAGGAAAAGCTTTATTAAAGGATGTTCCAAGGACTCAAATGAAACTAATTACCCAAGAGGAATGGGGAGCCAAGTAACAAGCAGTTCCATCACAGACAGTCATCATTCCTAGACATTGCCTTTAATGACTGAAGAGCTAATGATGCTAGATTCTTAGGAAATTCACAGCCTGCAATCTTGATTAGGTAAGACAGCAGGTCTAATCTGCATTTAATGAATGATTCAGGAAAAGACTTTAAGAACATAAGTTTAAGGGAGCAGAGCTTTGACAGAAAGAGGTAACTGCCATATGCACATCTTGTGACCTGGCTAATTATGTGTATTTGAAAAAGTTACTACACTTCTTTCATTCAGTTTCAAAACTCTTTGTCTTCCTGTTCTGCCAAGTAAGAAAATGTGGTACTTTGTTAAAACTCATGCTACTGTGTAAGCTGAGTCTAGTAAATAATGACAGAAAAGGGAAAACTGACAAAACATTTCTGCAGAGCATTATAGTCAAATATTTATGACCCCCTCTGAGTCATCAGGATGTTTTCACAGTGATATCTGCCTATAAATAATGAGATTTTGACCTACATTGGTCTGAACACACCAAAATTAAAGGGTACGAATAACGTGCAAGTAAATGCAAAGAAAGAAATGTAATCAAGCATAGAGGTTTAGGAGGTTTCATTTTTTTTTAATCCCAATAGTGTTTTCTCCCAAGACAGAGAGAAATAACAGCTCCCTTTCAGAAGATGTTTTTCAGTTAGAAATAATTTGTGAATGTTGGTAGCATTGTAAAACACCATTAAGGGAATAATAAATGGACACGTACAACCAGCAGTGATCCCATCAAAGTATCCTTTTGGTTTAGCAGGAAAAGTTGCTGAAACATATTTGAAGCTGAGGGTATGCCTAGACTCCAGCAGGGAAGAGAACTGTTTGTGAGGCAGGTGACTGTCACCCACACTTCTCAGGTCTTTCTCAATGCCTGAGTCCTCTGTCCCTGTGCACCTGCCACCAGGTCTCATACAGCAACCTCACTTTCCCAGCTCCCACAGCCACCTACCTGTTTACCTCCTTCCTCACCCTGGAGCCTGTACAGGGATCTAGCCCTCAGTATGTAGTCACAGCTCACGTTCCCTATCTAAGAAACACGGTGCCTGGGGTAACCAGGACACCGGGAAACAGCAGTGCTGGTGTGTGCAGCAAGTCACTGCCACAGCTATGGAGAAGCAACCTAGAGCAGAGCAGCCCAGGGATGGCAACTTGCTCTTTTGTCAAGGTTTTGACACCCGTGCCTCTGTCTGTTTTGCTGTGTTTTTCCATGTAACCAAGTTTCTTTAGTGTGGACAGCAGTGTGGAAAATGTCAAAGTGTTTGTAATAGCTAACTTATTATCTGCATCTAACAATGGAGGAAATAAAAGCAAACACGGGAATAAAAGTGATTTTCAACAGCATGTACTGTACAATCAGAAATAAAACCTGTGGGTCATACATTAACTATGAGACTATTCTCATGTTCCAGCAGTGAGAAGTGAGACACTGATTACATGAGCAACAGAGAAGTGCCCGAGAGAATGAGGGCTCTCAGCCCTTTGAAACAAGGATGAGAACCTGGGTTGGAGCCAGGCAGTAGCAGTGCTCATGCAGCCTCCACTCACACAGCCAGCTTGGCAGCACAGAGCTTCTCTCCTGCCTGCTCAGTATACATCACCAGCCTTGAGGATACTATGACTCAAAAACTGTACAGTTTTAAAAGGTTGAAAATAACCGTAACAGCTTCAGTTCTTGCAAGGCATTTTAAGACGTAAGCAGAACCTGTGACAACAAGCCTGGTCTGGATACACTGTGTTGACAAAAGTAGCACACAGTGCAGCATTTCTATTATAAATCCTTGGTTCCACGGGACTGAAAATCAACTGTAATTAATCACTGCAGGAGAAAGTTAGGAAAGAGAGCATTCTGAACAAGCGAGTTGTTTTTGGTTTTTGTTTTTTTTTTCCTCTCAGTAAATCTGGAAGTATGGAATGTGTATTTGAGACACTGCAGAGATTACTGCTGGGCTTTGAGATTATTTCATTTTCCATGTTAATAAAAATAGATTAAGCAACGAGACCTGGAACACAGTAGAGATTTGTTGCAATGTACTTTCACCAAATAACATTCGCCAAAGTACATTCTGTCTGCCTTCTTCTCAGATGTCCATCAAGGATCCTCTATATATTCCTTCCCTCCGTTATGAGTTCCATGGGATTATTTTGCACACAGAATCTGGGATTTTTCCCATGTCCACATACTGCAGCAGTGCCACAGATTTCCTTCACAGAGAACCATTTGTAGTGCTTTGTGACTTCGGGCTGTTAGACAGGAGGTGGGAAATGCACACATCTTAGAAGTTCATTTTATGGCTGTAGCTTTGTGCCTGCTCTGGCCCCTGCTGATATCCTTGTAGAAGCTGTGCTGTCACAGATGTCTATCAGTATTTTTCAGTTTTTCCACCTACCCCTGATCATGTGTGAGTCTTCTATCCAGACCACCTTATTAAAACTCTCCCTACATTCACAGTGTCAGGAAGAAAAAGCAACTAGTTCAAATTTATTTTCCAAGGATATTACAGGGAAACCCATTCCCAACATCAGGACTGGACTACAGGAATAGTTTTACCTGAGCTTTTGTTTGTAGTGTTTTCAGATAGAAAAATACTTTTGGAAAGTTCACTGATAGAAATAGGCACAAGACAAATGCAACCCAGATGGTGTAAACACGGGAAACATTTTGGTCTGGTGTATGGCACATAGTCAGATACTGTGGAAGATGACAGTAAGCTTTTCAGTGATTAATTCCAGCAAGGAAAAGCTAACTGAAGCAGCCATGACCTCTGGAAAGAGGCATATGCTATGGACACCTATTCACACTAATTCACACAAGTGTGACCATGCACCAGCAAGTACTTTCTCACTGTTAATGTGCTATTTATTTTGTTTCATAAAAGATGAAGTGCTGTAAATCGTATTAATTATTCCTCTTCTTGGTAAAACTCGAGATTTTTGTTCCAAGAGATTCATAACTCCCAGTGAAAAGTAAGTCCATTCAAACAGAGTGTGTTGTTTTAGGCTGGACTCTCTGGCAGTGTCAACCCAAAAACTTTCTTACACTAAAATATTTCACTTGTTCATCTATAAAACTATACTGAAGAAGAACTGGAATTCATAAGCTTGAAAGAGATATTACAGAGAGCAGATATCTCTGCTTACTATGGGCTAGGCTATTGTTTCATCATCACACTGAAAGCAGTAAAAGAATAACATACACTATAGAGAGACAAATAAAAATGTTTAAATGTGTCAGTTATACAATAAAAGTTTGAATTTAGCTCACTGATTACAAAGGAACCAATGAAAGAAAAAGATGTCAGTAACTGTATTCTGTATTACTTCCTCAAGATAAATGACAGAAAGTAATCTACCCTGAGATTACTCTTCTTGGTCATGAAGGTAAAACATTGTTGGTGTTCTAAAAAACTCAGGAGGCTAACTTTCTACATTTCCTCAGTAACTGATAGTATTTGTCCCAGAATCAATAATAAAACTACACAGGCCCTTATCATGCTTTTAAAAGTTTTCCATTGACTTTGGTAGGAAATCTGTTCCAAAACCAGATAGTATTGCACTGCTAGCATGCTGAGCTAATAACAAAATAAGTGATCTACCATTGGAAATAAATACTTTTACCATACTCTCTGTCCTTATCTTTTAGATGTATGGGATTGAATAACTACTGTCTGTAGTTAGGTAATGAGCAATGAATGCTGGTAGCTGTTGCTGAAAATTAAATCCAATCAAAATAGATAAAACAGGTCTAAATAGGCAACAGACAACATTTTTTTATCATCTTACTGTTTTAAATATTCTTCTTTATCTTGCTTGACATTAATTCCTATTTGTGACAACTCCTGGAGTGGGACAAGGGTTAATATTCTAATTTAAGAATCCGTTAGTGCATGTAGACTTGTGTCCACACCCTGGATCAACATGGTGAGGTGTCAGCTCCTGCTTTCTTGAGACAAACACAAAATCTCTTCCTTAAAATACCCTTTCCCTCAGAAACTTATTCAGAATTGATGGCTAGTGAAGTTTACCAACCTTAGGGCTAGCATCTCCTACTAGTGCTGCACCAACTTAATGCCAGTTTTCAAGTTTCAAAGCACCAAAAAACTGTGGTGGGAGGAAATTACTCTCTCTGCAAATCTGAACATGATGAAGCATGTGAGGGCTTTTAAAAGGGCTTTGAATCATTCTAGTCATCTTCACACTTTCCCCACTGCTTGGCAAATGGTACAAGACATCTCTCATTTCTAAAGGTCTGTTACAGGCTGCATGATGCTGTGTGTGATTCAGCCTCCCTTTTGCACTAACAAGTTTTTTTTTTTTTTTTTTTTTTTTTGGCAATCTACACACCAGGGAGTCTGAAAAACAATTTCATTTCACTCAGCCTCTGAGTCCTTGAGTTGAGTGGCAATTTTCAGAAATGTGGCACTGCAAAAATCATTGAAAATCTCAGGTATGCTGTCAAGGATTTGCTTAGTGTTGCCTCAAAAAACGTTATCAAGCAAACAAGCTAAGTAGTACACTGTCAGTCAGCCTGTATTTGTCTGTGTTTCTCTGTTTATCATTCACATGGGGCATCAGTGAGAATAATAGCTAGAACATACAGCTCTAGGAACCACAGCCATCAGGTTAAGAACTGATTAGCACTGTCTCAAAGCACAGCAACTTAGAGTAACAAAGAACAGTAGAACAGTAAACATCATTTGCAGACTAGTTTTTTTTTTCTCTGGTTTGTTGGTATGAGATTTTTGGAAGTAAAACTATCAAACATAAGCCATTACACAGGGCCTAAATGTATGCTTTTCTTTAATCAGTCCAGGTATCAAATACATAATGGTCTTAGTGCTTCCATCTGTTTTTCTGAGCAAGAAAAAGATATATCCTTTAGATGTTTCATACTAACTGGATATTCTGATTATGAGCAAAACAAATGATTAGAAAACGTCTGAAGACATTTTGTTCCAGATATAAACAAAAGTGTCACACAATGGCTTTCAGTGAATTCATTTGGATACATTTATCCACAAAAATGTTCTGAAAATATTTGTTAGTCTAATTACGGTAATATTCTGTTTTTTGTTTTTTGTTTGTTTTTTTTTGCCAGATGGACATCGCATCATTTTCTGAAGCTAATATGAGATATTCCAGAATGGGGACTGAGACACTAACTTCATGGTTTGCTGGAATAGAAAACTTCTGCCAGCCACAGGAATGAGAAAGAACTGCAGTATTTTAAGGATGGCTTTTGCTCACATTCAGAATGAAACAGAGACTCTATTGCAGTTTTAAAGATAATAACACTTACAGTATTATATTCTATTACCAAAACTGACAATTACTGGATACCTACCTACTGTCAATACAGGTATCTTTCCTTCTTTTATGCAGTACAAGCCTATTATCTACTTTAGAGAGTTTCCGTATGAAGGTTAACATCGTATTCTGTCAAGTTAATATCATCTGTCCAATTCTGAAATTTAGAACATTTACATCCTAAAGACAGCCATATCTTCTATCCCGAGGTAATCTGTCAATGAGCAGATCCACTCCAACCCTTGTCTTTGTGGAGCAGAGAGGGTTAAAGGGAAGTTATTTGCATTCTGGAGGATTTTGTCCTGTCTGATTCTACCTGAACATCTCCCACACAGTATGGGCCACCCCTTGTCACTATCAGCCAGAACAGATGGCAGATGGCAGACAAGTCTGTTTTAGAATGGATCACACGATAGAAACCAAACTAATCTCAAGTCCTGTATTTTGACATGGTCAAAACTCATTGATATTTCTCTGATCTGTAACACTGAACAAAGTTATCTAGGGGAGAAAGAGGAAAGAAAAATAAAAACAAAAACAAAAACAAAATGATGATGATATTCCATTTCATTTGCCTGACATGTGGTTGGTTCAACTTCTAAATAACAGTCCCAAACAACTCTAGGCTTTGTCACCCAGTGAGTCTCCTAGGGAAACATGATGACTGGAGACCTCAATGCATGGCAAAACTCCAGGAACAATTACTCTTCAGGCACAGCCACAGTGGCTCTTAGCAAAGAGAAAACCTGTGACCAGGTGGCAGAGAGATTATTTTGACACATCTCTGCTATCTAAAAATTCCCTCAGGGAAAAGGGATTTCCCACATGTCTAGTTGCTCTCTTTTGGGATCCTTGAGAAAAATAAGGGGATGCCACAACTGCGGACATGTTTTCTTAAGGGATTTTTATTCTAAAAAGGTCTGTCTCAATTTGCAGGAATAATGATGTGAATGTTAACAGGCTCTGATGTTCAGCCAAGCAAAAGCTTGCGCAGAAAATGGAGGGGAATACTTTGTCTCTGCAGACAAACAGGAATACTCCTATCAGATTAAGACTGCTTTGTGACTCAAGACCCACAGATAATATGAGCAAAAACTTTGTCATTAAATGAATATCTGCTCGTATTGTACTCATGCAGCAATAGGATTCAAGACTGTTACCTTTCAATACATTTTATGGGTTGTCTGTTTCCTTAAAAATTGCTGCTAGAGTGGAACCATCTGTAAGAACAAAGAAAGCTGCTTCTCTTTTAGGACATAAAATATTTATCAAAATCTTAATTTATTTAGCCACACACAGAGAACCACATACAGGATATCTTGGTTGCTGGTTTGACCTTGACTGTTTAACGAGATTTATAATGATGCCATTGCAGCATGAAGAGCCTGGCAGAACAAATGCAAGCAGCCAATGCACTAAGATCTCTTGTCTTCTACAAAAGCAACAGTGGAGGAAAAAAAAGGGTAATATCAGTTAAAGGAAACAAGTCTTAGCAGATCATATTAACATATAATGGCAATGTATAGCAGATGCCAAATGGAAAACTAGCACTATTTGCTGACCTACTTTATGCAATAATTCTTTCTGTAGTGTAAATGAGCTGTGGGCTGTACTGTAGGTAGCGTGCAAGCTGCATGGCATCTGGCAGCAGCAAATTTGGCATTACTCAGAATGAAAGGTATTCAAGTAGCTTCTTCCTTTATTTTGTGACATTGTTATTTACATCTGTATAAAGTGAATTAATGCACTCACAAAACAGCCATTTTTAGATGCATTCCTAGCAGAAGTAAATGTTTGTCTGAGGGATCTAAGCAGTGGAAGAAAAAAACCTTTACAAAAGTATAAAAAGACTTTACAAAAACAGCAGAAGGTGTTGAAGGGACATAAAGTTTGGAACCACATAACTGCAAGATGTAGCTCTTGCTCTGAAGACACTCTCGTGCTGTGCCTGTATGTAGTTTTCTATTTGTGGAGACTGAAAGTAAATAAGGTTTCTCGCATTTCTTTATTGTACCAAGGGGCAAGGCTTACAGTACAAAAGCAGAGAGGGACAGAGGGAAAGGTATGTTTAATCTACTCTTTTTCTTTTTTTTTCTTTTGTGATTAATCTTCCTTCTTTAGGAGAACAATTTGTCACAGTCCTGTATGCATCTTCACCCCAGAAAGTTTTATCTGACCACTGCCTGCCTTCCCGGTTCCCTGCATACTCAGTCAGCCAACAACAGCAATGTCATATTTCATACATTCTAAAGTACACTTCAGATGTGGAGGGCTTTTGCAACACAGGAATTATCATTCAGTTGTTAACACCAACTGCTCTTTGCATTCACCCAAGAAGATGGCCTGTGTCACATAGATATCTTGGAGGAACTGCATGTGAATGAAGGATATGGAAGTAGAGAGGTCAACTGCTTTATAGTTCAGGTCAAAGAGGCATTTTTGTGAATAGGAAGGGCTGGGTTAAAAAAAGTTCACATTCTGATATGGAGGAAGGGGCCTAGTATCCCTGAGAGACACACATACACTTAGAAGACGCAATTAATAAAGATCTCTAAGACAAGAACAAAGGTTCATTTTCAGAAAAAGAAAAAAAACCAAAACAAGTAAACTCAGATTTGAGAAAGAATTCAATGAGATAATCAGTTCCACTGAGGAGCACTCTCATCTAGAGATAGTTAACTGAGGAATGACTACAGAGGAAATGAATTCACATCTGATCTATTTGCCTCCTTCCACTGTGTGAACAGCTTCAGAAAAAAGTTGAACTTTACCTGATCTCTTTACCTGATCACTCTAATAAAAACATATTTTTAATGTCCAGTAAGCACAGGTAGTTTGCCTTCAAATCAGAGTAGTAAACCAAGCTGTGGGCTATGCCTAACCCATGGGAAGCTAGTAGATTTCCTAACAGGATAAACTATTAGCACCAAGTGTAGACTGGAACTATCCACCTTGGTAATGTATTCATTCTCCAACCTGTCAGTTCAGACCTGTCTCCATCCTTTCCTGTGCAGCAACTCCCTAATAACAGGCACCTTCTCTATCACTGTCAGCAAACCCTGCAACTCAACCCTTTACTCACCATAGAATCAGAATGACCTTTCTCTCCAAATCTGCCAGCTCAGAGTCCATCTGGATTCAAGTTACAGAATCATAGAATCATAAAATCATAGAACAGCTTATGTTGAAGAGGACCTTTAAGATCATCTAGTTCCAATCCTCTGCCATGGGCAGAATTGTCAGCCACTAGTCAGGCTGCCCAGGGCCCCATCCAACCTGGCTTTGAACATCCACAACCTCTCTGGACAATCTGTTCCAGCTTCCTATTAGCTAACTTGAATCTCTCCTTTTTTAGTTTAAAGCAGTTTTCCCTTTTCCTATCACGATCAGACTCTGTAAAAAGTTTGTCCCACTCCTGCTTGTAAACTCCTTTCAAGTAGTGGGAGGTCGCAATGAGGTCTCCAGAGTCTTCTCTTCTGTAAGCTAAACAGCCCCGGCTCCCTCAACCTTTCTTCACAGGAGATGAGCTCCAACACTTCAATCACCTTCATGGCCCTCATCTGGACCAATTCCAACATCTCCATATCCCTTCTGTACTGGAGTCCCAGACAGAGTACTCCAGATGGGGCCTCATGAAGGCAGAGTAGAGGGGGACAATCCACTCTATCTCCCTGCTGACCATTTCTCTTGTGATGTAGCCCAGGATACTGTTGACATGTCAGGCTGCAAGCACACACTACTGGCTCATGTCCAGCTTTTCATCTGTCAAAACACCCAAGTCATTCTCTGCAGGGCTACTCTTGAACTGCTCTCCCAGACTCTACTGATATCTAGGATTGCCTCGACCCAAGTGCAACACCATGCTCTTGGCCTTGTTAAACCTCATTTCAAGCGTGCCCACTTCTGGAACATGTCCAGGTTTGTTTAAGTCCATGAACCCTGCACTCATCTTTAAGATCAGCAAGTAGCATATGAACATCATAGTCACAGACAAGAATTTATCCAAATCCCAGTATGACTGAATTGTTTGTGAAGAGAGCTTTTCTTCACGCCTATTCCTGGGAATGTACAGTAGTAGCTACATTAGCCTGAAACTGTGGAAATGGGGACAGTTGCAGTCAGGGTCTACCACTTGGTCCTTTTCAACAGGACTGGAGACAACATTTCTAAGAAATTCCTTTCAGATGTGGACTGAAATCTCTGGAACACACTGGCAGTACAGAGGAGTAAAAGCATGGCTTGTACATTCTTCTTCCTTGCATAGCTCTGTAAACTAAGCCAAGCCACAAATACATTTTTCTTCTTGGCCTGTACAGTTTCATGGCAACAGCATTTCAACAAGCCTTACCAGAGATAAATTATTTCTTTTGCAGTAGAAATTGAAAAGTATTTCCATTGTAAAGGAGATTTTAAAAATCACTTAATCAAAATTTTTTCCTGAAATTCCACTCATACATCCATCCCAAGTTGATTCTTTCACCTGAATGACAACAACACGCCTTCATCTTCATGTAGTATTCACTGTGTGTATCTCCATGGGCCACTCACAGAGATTCTTGAGGAATTTATAAAGAAAAAAGAAAAAAAGGGCTTTATCACTTGGGCATTCTTCTTCCTCCTTTAAATTGCACAGTTTTGCTGACATTGCATTGTTATGAAAATTACATCATAGTCTGTCTCTTGTATGGCAAAAAATTCTGAAAGTTTGAATTCTGGGTGAAGAATTAAATGGGGATTCCTTTTAGTAACATAAAAGAGACAGAATTTTCTATTTTTTGCAGATAACAATGGAAAAATTTATTAAATCCACACATTTTCAAGAATGTGAGGCTTTAAAAGAGCCCACCTCATGTAGAGGTGGACTGGAGAGATACTCACATATGCAGATGCAATCTAGTAGTCTCTTTTCCCTTTTGTTCTGATGTAAATCCAGAGACTTTCTGGAGAGGTGGGCTCCTTTTTCTTTGAAAGACCAAACCAGTACAAATATATCCCTCCAAAGAGGAAAGAGACCAGGAGGCTGTGGCTACTTTTCTAGAGACTTCCATGAAGTAGCTGAATTTTCTTCAGGACAAAGACTACCAGAAAATCACAGAATCTAGCCACAAAGAAATGCATACATTACAAAACTTCTTACCTCATCACTGAATTTGACCTAAATTGCCTACGCCCTTCATGCACATTTCAGCCAACTTCTTGGAATCTCCCATGAAGTGGAGGCTTTTCACAGACCATGACATAACCCAGCAAGCCCAAAAAACATGTAAGGGCATATCACATAATAAATGCCTGTTCATGTATTTCCATAAGAATAACTCATCCTTGCTGACCCAGAATCCTTCTTTTGAAAGCTAAGCATCTCAGTCACATATGGAATGAAAGAAAATGACAATTAGGGCAAAGCAATAAGTATTCATATTGTTAATTTATAGCTAAGTGAAAAATGAATAGATTTTTGGCATTAAATTTGATTTGGAGAACAAAGAAAAACCAAAAACTTCTTTTTTAAGAAAAAGAGAAAAATATAAAGTGAAACACCTGAGTGTTGTTTTTTTTTTTGTGCCTTATTTTATTTTATTTTCAAAAATTTGATAGGTTGTAAGACTTTTCATAGCTGACAATTCCATGAAACCTACAGCTCTTTCATTCTCAGGTTAGTCCAGTGCTGGGTGAAACAGAAAGATAGCTCAGGTCCAGCACTATTTTGCAGGTAGTCACAAGCCAAAATATATAAAAAATTTAGTGATTTATTGATATTCATTTGGAATTAACTTGGATTCTTTTGGTCAGAGTGCTATTGGAAGTCTCCCCTTCTGAGCCATTATTAACACTTTCTGTCTTTTTGCATATTTCCCTCAATGCCATTACAAACAATAAACATTGTTTGAGGGAATTAAATGCATATTTGAAGAAATCAAGTACATTCAGGGCATTTCAAGGTGATTTTTGCTTAATGAAGGAACTGGTTCCAGATAACATAGATTTCATATTGCATAGAGTTCAAAGTCCAGCGTATTCTGTTTTAGGGTATAATACAGGGAAAGACTTGTCAAGCAGGGAACAGGCTATTTCAGTGAGACAACTTTGGAAGTGACAGAATTAATGTAATATCAATCATCTCTCTTTTTCTGTCAATTTCAGCCACACAACAGTGATCAGGTATGCTCTCACTGATTATCCATTTATTAGGACTTTTAAATGGAAATAGTACCTCAAAATTACCTGGCTATCAGAACAGTTAACATAATTCTGAGTTGTAGGGTTGATGTAGCAGAGCATTTTGCCTAAAAACACTGCAAACATTTAGTATAATGGCTCTGAGTACCTGACAAAGTAACAAGACATTAAAAACACCATCCTTTCTTGCAGTGTACTCTTACGTCATTAATTTCTTAACCTATTTTAAATCCCCACTCACTACTACTCTTCAATACTTCAGAGAGTTTCTAATTTGTAAGATGATGTCCTAAGAGCTGACATCAATGGAAAGTGCAAGCATTCAATGCCTCTCCAGATTTAGCCACACACTGCTCATTGGTTTCTTAGAAAATGTACCTTTTTTTTTTTTTTTCCCGCAACAGTTACTTTGTTTTAGTAAATAGCTAACTTCATGCTACACATGTCCTAGAATGTCTGTTTCTATTTATGGACTAAATCCAAAACCCTTAAGAAAAAAATCAATGAAGTTATCTAACTCTGCAAAAAGACGAAAGATAAAGTGGGAGTAAACTTGCTTACCTGGCATATCAAAAAGTGAGTAAACTACTGAAATTAGAAGTGAGGAATGACCTCTGCTAGACTTTGTTCAGTCCTGATTTAACCTTTGACTCCAAATATGTAAAATCTGTGTTTCATGCAAGTTTAGCAAGTTTCCACAAAGATTCCTCTGCAGACTGCACTTCTGCATTTCATTCCTTACCAGCCTTCAGAAAACCTCAAAGATTTTTCTTCAGATATCCTTATTCTCCAAATATTCTGGCCGGTAATAGTTTTATATTCATCTACTCTTATTTTGCCAGACAGCAGAGTAAATGCACATTGCAGACATGGTGTTCCTTATTTTAGCTAAGGCTTCCAGTAGGGATAAATGTGCAAACTGGAACACAGTCCCAGGAGATGGATTTTTTTTTCTGTTTGCAGGATGCCAAACAAGGCTGTATACAGCACAGATGATTCACCCTGCTGACGCTGACTGTTTCTCAAACTCTGGGTCAGAAGTGGTATAATGGAAGTGTTATTAAAGATAATATTATTATTTTTGATACAACATTTTAAATCACTCTGTTTCAAATAGATCTGAATTGCTGAAATGCTTTATTCAAGCTCATTTTCTAAATAAAAGACAAAATTTTATTTAAAAGAACAATTTTTCTTTCTTTTTTTTCTTTTTTTTTTTCTTTTTTTCATTTTTGACAGGGACCTGTTTGTCTCCTCTTCCTCTGAGGAGCTGAATACATACCAACAATGTCTATCTGTGGCTGCATACTCAATCATGGCTGGGAAAGTCTTCTTTTCATATGTATGACTATATACATATGGACTTTACCCCATTTGTGGCCACTTAATTCTGGGGCTGTTGAGAGAAATCTTCTATACATAACCCTAAACCCACCAACTTTAATAGCTTCAGACCTGTTGGCCATTCAGTTACAAATAACATCTACTGAGAAGGCTCATTTGAAAACATGGAGCTGAAGTCTTATTTGTCTAGATTACAAATACCAGCTCCCATTCAAGCTGGATTCATGTTACCTGAAGAACAATGTAAGTCTGGCCATAATCTCTCATGACTGCTGTATGCACTGAAATAATGACAACATGAATCAGAAGAGTAAAACCTGTATATACAAGTGGCAGAGTTTTCTTGGCAACTGACCCACTAAACTAACAATCACCTCTGGAAGATGTCCAGAAGCCTTGACATCTTAGCAACAATATAAAATAGCAACATTTCTTCTGGCTTTCCTTCCTGAAATGCAGCCATCTACAGGGAAGATAGACAACATGAAATCCAGAATTAGATTTGCAAAGATTTATCTTATTATTAAAGAACTCAACTATTAGGATACCTCAGCCCTGAAATACATGGCTAGTTGCATGCACAGTTTCCAGTATAATGTATGCAAAGATGTAGGCTGTAGGCATATGATTCCTGCAAGGTCAGGAAGTGAATTAGTTGTCATGTATTAGCCAACAGGTAATGAGATTTCTATCATCTCTCTAGTCTGAAGGGAGTCCCTTACTCCCACACTGATCTCCAGCCACCCAACATACTGTGGATGCTAGACTCCTCTGCCAGACCTTCCTAATATAAGTCTCAATAATGTCACTTTCAGAACTGGATGTATTTATGCAAAAAAAAAAGTACTAGAATCGGTTAATTCTGGTTCTATATATGGATAGGTGTTTTAACCTAAATTTTCCACCGCCAGACCACTGGAGCAGATGGCATCCTGAGATGGAAAAGAGACAGTTGTTCTCAGTGTGTCTTGCAGAATCTGTATTCATCCTCCCAGACTTATTAAACATTCATTGAGCCCTAAAAAATAAGACAAGAAGGAAATGTCACTGTAACTCACTGCTTTTTTATGATTGTCACCAGGGAGAATAGAGAAATCCCTTTCCACTCTCTCTTCCAATTCAAAATTTGAATTTTTGAAAAGGAGTACTCTGCTTCACAGGAAACATAAGGCTTTATTTTCTTACCCAAGAGCCTGAGCCACCTAGTGTTAATCTCATCTTGTTCTTGCCTGTCCCTGACCTAGTGAAAGTTTAATGATTCCCTGAAAAGTAGAAGAGAACTCCACTCCAAGCTATTATATAAGATACTATTACTAAGATACACTGTCTTAGTAAATTTTTTCTGGGCCTTGTTTCTCCTTCAGTGAGTGCTCAGACTACTGAAGGTCACTAGAGGTCTGAGGTGCTGCAACTGCTGCCAACCTCTATACTTTTTGCAGGGCCTTATCTAGTAGGTGTGCAACTGAAGCTGTAAATTGAGCAAGAGAGATAGAGAAGACTTAATGTGAAATTTTTTAACAGTAGTTATGCATGAACAAGTTCCTGAAAACTGGATATTGTTGAAAATCAATGCATTTCCAGCATGCTCAAGGGTAAAACTTCAGGGATTTAGCTATTAAATACATAAGGAACTGTGAAGTTGGACAATTCAAAAATAAGGCAAAGTGAAATATCACATTTTGATGGCTAATGTAGTGAAGTCCCAATTAATTTCTAGTGTACTTTCTAGACTGAGTCTTAAATCCTTACTCAGAGGAAAAAGAATTGCTGCTGACCATACCTTCTGCTTCAGCATTGCAATGGTGTACCAGGAAGTGCAGACAGTAAGGATGAAGATCCAAGATATCACCTCTCCATAGAATTATCATAGATCACTTTGAGCTGTCATCAACTGCACCTCCAATGTAAGACATGATATGTGACAGGGCAGAGGTTTGGGCTGCCCCTTCCATGGAGTGGGAGGCATTCTGACACAGGGGGCCTGTGGGCACCACTCAGACTGTAGCACAGAAGAAAGTCTAAAGAAACACTGACACTTCCAATAACCTTTCTCCAAACACGTTGAGGAGCTTACCTACCTGTTTTGCACTGCGTCATGATTGTATTACAGGAGAAACTCTGAAAATAGCTCATTGCTTTGATCCTACTGCCAAAGAAAGAAATGGGATATCTGACAGCAGTTGCAGCAGTAGGAGCCCAGTCAGCAGAGGGGCAAGAGTGAGCATTAGGACTGAATGTCAGGGCTGCAAGTTACTGATTACTTTCACTTTATTGCAGCACAGACTTGAGACCGTGAAAGATCTTGGTTTCCACATCAGTCTTCTGTTTGTAACCACAACATTTCCAAGAGGTCCACTTTTTTTCTAGGAGGTTAGATCAGTGAGAAGATCATTAGTCATATCTTCCACCTTTGTTTTGCAGGCAAACCTGTCAGCTTCATGTCTACAAGCAGCTTAGCTGCTGACTCAGTATATACAAGTATAGAGAAGCACTAAACATTGTTTCCAGAATTGTAGCAGTAAGATTATTTGAACAGTGGTGTTCTCACTGAATCCCTCTACATGCACAGTATTATAAACATGAATTTTGTACAGCAAGAAAGGAGTTTGCACAGAAAGAAGTGTAGCAAGAATAGATCCTCAGAAGAGGACCTCCAATGAGCATTTCTTATTTTTTTCTTCTTTTTTTGGTGGTCATATACCTAAAGGAAAAATCTAGTCTTCCTCTGAAATGTGTCATGTGTTCTTGGTACATTGTTTCATTAGCTAACAAGTGAACGAAATCATTAAACATTAAACAATGCAGTTTAAGGAAAAACCAGAAACCATTGTAAGTATGCAGAATAAATACAGGTCCTTCCTAGACCAGCCTTGTTCCTCTTTTTCTTGGAGCAGAATTCCCCACTGTGATGGAGATTATGCAGCATAAAGTAACGCTCTGACTTAGAGAAGTTGAAGGATAAACTGGATGATCACAAAACCTTTATTAAAGCTGAACAAATACTTGAATATTGGAATTTAAAAATGTATAAAGAAAAACTAATTAATTGATATGCTCTTTGATATCCTCTTGCTTTGTGTAAATTTAGGGAAATTGTTATGATATATGATTGCATTTATCATCTTCTCAAATTGAATCTTGTTAGAGAAAAAATAGTTCAGGCCTTCACTAATTGGAAAGTTCTGAAACTGTCTGAAAATAGCTAAAGTGTGCTTCTGGAATTAGTCATCATGAACCTATATACTTTCTGATTTACAAAGAGAACACAATATAACCAGTAATATGTTTAAAAACATTAAATGCATTTAAAACAGCAATACAGTAATGTCTGAGAATCCCACACTATTTATGCTTTGAGATTAAGAGGTATTCTGACTCCAATAATATTCTCAGTGTATGAAAGAATATCTAATGGCTAATAATTATGACCATGAAGAGAAATAACAATGGCAGAATATAAGTTACTTTATGAGAGCTAATAGTCTTCAAACAAATATATCAGTGCTGGAACTCTCATAAAGAACTATATCTTAGGTAACATGAATAAGGGTAAAGAGAACAAAGTTCACATTCTTGTTAAAATGTTTAGGAAAACCAGAAAAAATTGTTGCTGTTGTGTGAAAAATGGGCTGACCTCTGTTGTAGCTCTGCATAACACATGGAGCTGAACACCATCTGACTCGTCAACATTGCTTTATCAGACTAAAAATAATTAAAGAAAAATCAGCTGTTGCTAAACCTGATACAGAATGTAAAAGAAAAGATAAAATAGAAACCTTTTTTCAAATGTTGTAAGCTGCAGTTCATGAGGATTTTCCTCTTTGCTTGTCAAATCTCCTTTACAAACTCTTTATGAACTTAAATGGAGATCCTCCTTTCCCCATCTCATATGTTCAGAGAGACCCTACAGCTGTTGCCGCACACAGTGGATGCCCTGGGAGAAAGTTGCAGTGACTTTGTTGGGTCTCATGCAGTAGCAGGCTGGTGCTTTCCTGCTCTACTGCTCATAACAAGAGAAGCTAAATGGGCTGAGAACACTCAGGACAGCAAATGGACAGTGAACTTTCTAAGTGCTAGACCATACAAGACTCAGTTCCAGCACTGTCCACCACTCACTGCAAAATATCCTCCAAAAGACTAATATTTTTCTCATATAAGACCCAAGCAGCATACTGGAGGCTGGGTTCACTGTACCCAGAGCAGCATGTACCACTGTAACTACTGGTTATTTCAGTTCCTCCTGCTCTTGACCTGCCATGGTCTCCTGCTCCCTTCCTTCAACTCCCTCAGTGTAGTGATCCATGTAAATCCACCTGCTTCTGGCCATGCAGTGAAATGGCTCAGCAGAGGGACCGGCAAGTGGGAAAGAATGAAATGGCTGGATCCAGACCAACTTCATCTGTCCATACCTGGAGGTTTGGGTCTATGGACACTGATTTATCTTCCACTTTCCCCTACCTCTCTAGTGGTCAGCAGTTTAGATATTCCACCCTGTCCAGGAGAGTCCACACAGGACTCTCCAAGGCCCTGGCCTTAGGTAGTGGCTTGACCTGAGAGAGGACAGTAGGGGTTGACATACTGAAGCCTAGACAAGGTCTTCAAAGCCTGGTGGCAATCTGGGTACAGAGTACTCTCATTCCAACTTGTCATAATGAAACAGGATCTGTGAGATATTGTCTTAACTACTTATAAAGACTTTACTCCTACCTCTGTAGGCTGTGTTCATCTTCAGATGAGCACTCAGTACAGCCTGGCTATAGATCATAGGTTTTTGTCATCTCAGTCCTTTTCTGGGTCTAAGTAGAGAGACAGCTTAGCTTTACACTAATGTTCAGATCTTAGAAAAAATTTGGTGTGACTATTTGATACTTTCTGGAACTCTATAAAGAAGTAAATGGGAGGGAGTGGAAGAGATGCACCTCTTAGAGATCCCTATGCAAACTTAAGTCACAGAGCTTGGATATAGCCCTGGGGGAAGGGCAGTTCAGCTGGGAAAACACTGCTCATCTGTTGAGTTGACATTCTTCTGCATATAAACTTTGGAAAACCCTACACCTCTGCTCTTTGTATTTTAGCAAAATTTCTTTTCTGCCACACAATACATGGAAATAGGCCTGTCTGTTCATTTTCCATTGCAGTGCTCTGTCCCAGCATGTTGTACACGCAAAAGGAGCATCACAGTAAGATGCAAGCCTGGGAAATTAAGTAATATCTTATTTGCTAAGAATTGAACAGAAATAAGATGGTAGTAGTATCTATAGTGGATTTGCTGAAGAATGATGGCTTCAACATTGGCCACTGTAGAGTAAAGTGAATTCACTCATTTCATCCTACTTGTTTTACTCTAGAAGAGACTCTGGACCCACAGTTACTTGCCAAAAAGTGGTACAAAACTTTTACAATAAAAAAGACCTTTTGGTTTCACTTTCTGAACAGATACAGAGGAAATGTAGGGGGCAATTCTAAAAATTAAAGATAATAACTCACTTAACAGCTGTTGGTCCATTTCAGAATTTCCTACAGAAAAAATCTGATTGCAGATAGGGACATTAATTCTGCAGCAAATTTTTCATTTTCACCAGAGTGCAATTTTCCAAAATATTATTAGCCAAAACTGTGATTATATACAAAATCCAATGCTACCTAAATAGCATTATGAGAATCAGTGTCTCTGCAAGTTTCCATTCTCAGTAACATCAACACTTGGCTTGTGAATGCTGTATTCCTGTGGCACATGTTAAATCATGCAAACATAGTGTGGAATGAAGCAAAAGCTTGTACAAAGTCGTAAAGAAAATCACTTGGAAAAATTTTATTAGTCACTAGTGCTACTGGATCCTTGAGTTTTGCCAGATATTCCTTCATAGAATCCAAAAGCCTTATTTTACAGTTTTGCAGATTACATTAAAATCAATTTCTTAAAAACCTGATCTGAAATTTTAAAAGGGAAGAGAGTGCAAGCTAATTTGTGTAGTATGAAGGCACTGTAAGTCTCAAGTGTTTTACATAATAGAGTTGTTTAAACGATGAAAAGAAGTAAAGTGGCAGACAGAGAGGGCAATAGTTTTCTGACTGGTTCCTTGAGACTGTTCAAATGATTAATTCTGATTTAATTTCATATCATTTTCCAGGAAAACAAGGAAACAAATAACGCTTCCTTCTGAGAGCCCTTTCTTTTTCAGTGTAACACTGAAGTAGTAGTCCCTTATAATTTATGCAGAGGTAGCTTCCCATTGTAATTCAGTCCATACCTGCATGTAGTTAACCTGAACTGCTGTTGACTGTACGTATAATTTAGTGATGGATAGAATGCTGTAAGGCAGTGTTGTGCATGAGGAATTTGAGATACATAATTACCAAAATTGTAGCTCCTCATCAATGAAAATACTCAGATGCAGCACATAAGAATAAGCAAATACAGTACTTCACCACAACCACTGGAACATTTCCTGGATGTCCTCTGATACAGGAAACAGCAGGTGTCATGCACTGCAGGGCAGGCTGAATGGAAACTGCTTTGTTGAAAAACAGGGATTTGGATTCAGCAGAGGGAGTTTAGCATCCAAATATACCACAGATTATCTATCTGTTACCTATTTTATGTTCAGGTGTCTATTTTATCTCCAGGTAGCAATTTTAAATTCCATTTTCTCTACGCATGCAGAAAGGACCTGGTAAAACATGGTGTGTAAAACACCCTATTGGGCCACTAAGGCCCAATGATCCACAGCACCAGAGAAGATGAAGAATTGCAGGGGCTCTCACATCTGTTCTCCTTTTCTCTTTTACACAGGAGCGCTCTCAGGGATAATTTTTATACACACATTTGAGGAAAGTTCTGGAAATTAAGTAGACTGAAATAAAGCCTTACAACTCATCTTTTCTGCTGCATCAGTACAGAGCAGACTAGTAAATTATATATTGCTCACTCTCACTGAGCAGCAGAATGTTTGCAGTATGTACATCTGTTTAAGTCTTCAGCTTCCTGCAAAAGGGCCACTAATGCTGATGGAAAGCTCATAAAAGTTCTACAGAAGTTTGCACTTTTAAGTCTGACAAAATTTGTGTGGGCACTTTTTTTTTTCTTTTTTTTTTTGCAAATTGCCCAATTCAAATCATGTGCTGTAAAAAAGTGAACAGTTCTCCCACACACAATGCTGACTCACACACAGAGGATTACTGAGGTGTTGCTTCCCCGGGGGATTAATCAGTTACTCTGGGGAAATTGTAGCATGTTTGTCCCTCCCTCTTCATGACCATTCATGATATATACTGAATATTTTGCTGCTGCCGGCAACATCTCTGATCTGTGTTCTGGCAGGAGAATATTTCTTCTTTTCAGGTTTAATTTTTGGGACTTCAGAAATGCAAATAGCCTGAGAAACCTAACGAGCTTTTTATCTTTCCAAAATCTTCAGACAAAAAGCTTTGATGAGAGAATTACTGAAGATTGCTTTTAATTTGCTTTAGACCAGTGCTGACTGTTGTGTTTCCAGTGAGTTTAAGCAACAAGACAGCAGTGAGAACAGAAAACTGTTACTGATGCTATATACATATCAAGCATATAAGCTGTGCTAGCACTATTATTCAGCATGAAATGAGTTTGGTATAAGTGCTCGCTCATATTAAGGTTTTGAAGAATTCAGACTTTAATTGCAAAGTGATTCCAGTACTCTAAATAATTCTCAGTGCTCTTTCTTGCTCACTGTGCAAATCCATCCAATTCCCACTCTCTTCAACTCTCAGACAGCTGCTGTGGACACTGTCTAGCTTTCTCCCTTGTGCTAGTAGCCAGCCTGCCTGTCCCAAAAGACCTTGCTGTGTTTGTAGGAACCTGAATGTCAGACAAGGTTGCAACCACCTTCACTGGCTCCTGGCTGCACACTGACTCCTAGAGCGAGTCCAGGAATACAGAAAACACAGCTGAAGACTTAGTTCACCTTAGGCCCAATTTCAGCCAAACAGCAAGGCATAGGTTTAATTTTAACTGTGACTGCAGTGCAGTTGGCTGTGTGCTTAGAGTTAATGGATGTGTAATTAAGTTCCGTGAGGATCAGACCTTAGCAAGCATGCCCTCACTGGCATTCAGTGTTACACTTGCAGGTAATTGAAAAGCCTTTTGAAACTTCAGTGTTATTTCTGTTCTGCACACTTTTAGTCAAAACCTTCCTTCTTTTTGTAGTATATTTATAGAAAATCCATCAACTTATCCCATCAATTCATTTTTACATTTTATTTCTTAATAACCTCCCTTGAAATACATAAGTACCAGTAATTTTGCAATGATATTCAGGCTGTAAATAAAAACATACATGAAAAATACTGCCATTTTTTAACACAACTGTTTTTTAAATTATTATTGGAATGTCACTTTTAAATTAGGACAATTATTTTCTGCAGAACTTTCATCTGTACTGTTCCCAAAGTACATCTCACTGTCAAGAGGCTGTAAAAGGTCAGTGGTGGGCAGAGCTGAGAGTGAAGTGCTGCTGCTCCAGATGCCATCCAATTACCTCCAGAAGACAATGAAATACTTATTCAAGATTGCAGGCCATAATACTGAAGTCAATGAGGCTTTGTCATTCATATTAGTTGTAATTGTAAATCATACTTACTGCTCAGAAGGATTTGCATCCTTCCCTATTTGTGCTGCATAGTATGGGTCCTTCTCATCAAAATAATCTGCTATTTCTCCTTTGATCCATTACAGCATTTTTGAAGGCACATGGGACAGATATTTTCCTATTGTGTTTGGGATATTACTGATGCATTATGGAAGTAAACACATACAGATTCACCGTGAGTGTCCAAAATGAGCTCTGCCCTCCTCTGCTTTTTGCTGGGATGTGCAGACTGGCTTTGTCCCATTCTTTCCCCTCAGTACCCTCCCATTCCCATTGTTGCTATCCTTATGTCATGGTAAGTATTTCAGAAGATTGCTTTACAGTTGACCAGGCTAGAAGGTCATCCTTGAACTTTCTAGCCTGTGGAGGTTATGGAGCATTTTTGATGCATTAAATTACAAGGAAAGCCTGGCACTTTGGTTTAAAAAGAAGTTATGTTTTGATTGTTCCTAGCATACTTAAATTCTGTTACAGCTATCATTTTCCTCTGCTGACTAAACCACTTGCTGGATCTCTGCTCAGAGTTCAGCTGAATCTTGTCTATGTAAACTTATTCATATCCTGAACATTGAGGTTTTCTATCTTTTGTCCATCTCTAACAGTAGTGCAGTGTCAGCTGTCTTCATTTTGTGGCTGCTGGGTGAGGTTTTGGCTCTGTGAAGTCAGTAGGGATTTTGCCACAGAATTCAATGGGGCTAAGATTTCACTCAACATATTTTTTGTACTCTGTTTTTTTCTAAGCTAAATACACTCATTAAAAGGCTTATAGATTTAGCTTTTGTATGAAATACTCTCCTTTGCCAGAGAAAAATAAATATGCTTTTAAGCTAAGAAGTGTGGTGTCTTTCAACCAGTTGAACAGCAAAAAATATGGGAAAAATCTTGATTTTATTAAAATGTGATATTAGGTATTAAGCTAATTTTCCAAATAACAAATATGTTACCACTGTAGGAGTAAATAGGATATTTTAGAGCAGTATGAAACATAAGTACTGATTTTCTGAAGCATTACATTATATTACCTGTTAAAATTTGAATATCATGCAACAGTCCAGTCTTTATATCTCTCAAGAAAATTTCAAATTTAGAAAAAAAACCCTCCAAATTTCTTTGCCTTGTCCAGTGCTTAGAAATGAAATTGAATTGTCACTTACTCTTGGTTTGATCATTCTCTGACTGGACATTATCAGGCACTCAATCAAATTAAGAAATCAGCTGTGCATAGTGCAAGGCCCAGAACACCATGTAGCAAGCAAAGCAAGCATTCAGAATTACAGCTTCCAGAAAAGCTGCTAAAAATTGAGCAGAAACTGATGAAAATACAGAGCAGAAAACATTGAGTCTACACTCAGACTTTGAATGAAAACAAAACAAATAACAAACAAACAAACAGACACACGAACAAACAAAACCCACATCAAGTTATGTTGGGATATTGGTGCAACACCTCTTGGAAAACTTGTTTAAAGAGCAAAAACATCACATGCTGAGCAGTGTGAAGGAGGAATCCTATACCTGCATACATTTCCTGCTGCAGGGTGGACTCTGACAATGGCCCAGTGTGTAAAGGAGTCCATCTTACATGTCTGCTTCCATAGCTCATTCCCCATCAGAGAAGGGATGGCCCAAACTGTTGAATCCCTCAGGAAAAGTAATTTTACTCACCTTCTGTACTTTAAAGCAGAGCCTAAAGAGTGAAGAAGGTGCTGGTGACAGAGGAATAAGGATTCATTCAAGGGGACAAGGCAACAGGTTAGTATGTCTTGAGACTACCATACTACTTTCTCAAGAGATAGCTGCAGCACTGTGGGAATGAAGCTCAAGACTGTCCTCTGTTGTATAGTAACATATCTGTGTAAGTTCGCAGGGTTTTTCTATTTTATTTTCCATTTTTCATTTTAAATAACACAGTGTTGCTTTTTTCCTTCCTAGAAGTAGGATCATTTTCTTATGTCTTCTCTTGGTTTCTCATTTCAAGTAGATAATTCATTAACAATTTATCCAGTGACACGAGAGATGTACTTACACACCTGCCAGACAAAAGTGATTAGTGTGTAGGCCAATACAGGTGAAAGACATTTAACTGTAAGAAGACAGGAAAGTGAAATAAAATTTAAATATCCAGAATTTTCAACACAGTCTGTGCTACAACACTAGAAAATTGTAAAAAAATATTAAAAAAAAGTATACAAATAATTTAGGCTTATTGTACTAACTGTACAAATAATACTCTTATGGCACTGATGTTGAGATAACAACTCATGCATAAAGCAAGTGAACTGGAAGTATCCAGTATCTGTCACTGTGCTCTCTTCTTCAAGTGTTTCCTAAATGTTGACTTCAGCAACCTTTTTTTTTTCCACTGCATGTTCTACAAATTGAAAGGTCTTGTCTTTGACAGTCTGCACCTGACCTGTGATGTATTTTGGCAGCCTGCAAAATACGTGAACACACTGAGCGCAGAGAGACAGGCAAAAGTGTATAACATGAAAACTGCATATGCAAATACCTACCTGGGTTCTCAGTTTCTGCATGCAGTGCCTGAATTTGACACCTGTGAATGTCAGCTATGGATTATTAGGCTCTGTTTTTAGGGACATAAAGACTTAGAAAGAGCTTAGAGACAGAATGTATGACTTTTCACCTCTGAAGGTTAGAAGAAGCATTCTGAAAAGTCATTTTTCATACAACCTCAAAAAAAAGCTGTTTTTTTGTTCAGCATTCTTATGTTACTGTCACCACCCAGTATCCAAATACCTTTGAATAAATATAACAAGAGTCTGTGGGGTCCTGGCTTTGGGTTAGGATCCTATTATTCATCCTGTCATTTGTGGTCTTTTCCTCATTAACTTACTGTTGTGGTTTTTTTTCTCCAAGCTTCTTCCACTGTCTGCAATTTCTTCCACACTGTTCAGGTTTTCTTATAGGCCATGAGAGCACTCAGAAGTACATGTGAGACTGATGGCTTTATTTCACAGCAGTTCTGACACCCTTCTTCCAGCCCTCTCTTTCTAAACTAATATTTTCTATTTCTACCTCCCCACACACATTTCCTGTATGCTTTTTTATCACTGTTTCTGTTCTTGTGTATGTAGCCAATTGCAAAAATGCATTTGACATCTTGGTCTCAGGTGGACATTTGTGACCATTTCTGTTTCTTTTTGCCACAGAGCTGTGTGAAAGTAACTGAAAATATTTTCTTCTTTTGCATGTTATATGCTTAAGGTCAAGTGGGTTTGGCACTTCTCGGGAGCAGAGCTGTTATAAATAAAACTCTTGAAGAAGGGAGAGGGGTGCATTTTATGGAATTGAGATTGGTCTAATTAAAGACTTTGAAGATTAAGATGAAGGCTCTGAGCAGAAGAACCACCCATCAAAAAAGCTTCATTTCCTCTGGGTACGTCTGATCACTCATCAAAGCTTCTGGGAGTTGCCTCAAAGTTTGTAGTGATAACAATCACAGTGGCACGAAGCCTACATATTTCCAATGCAAAATAAGTTTTCTATCCCTTTAGTCCTTATTATGGATGCTCTTTAGGAAGCCAGACTGAGAATACTGGAAGATAACATTACAGCCTCACAAGTTGAATTCTCCATTCAAAACACACTAATATCAAAGCTCATCCTCATCCTGGCAGATATTTTAGTTTAAGTCTGTATTACTGAAGTGCTGTTGCTGACTTGGCTATGGAGGAGTAAGACTCACAGACAGCACAGGAAGAGAAACCCACGTACCTGCAGAACAGGTTAGTGTTGCCTACCAAGAAACTTGTGCTCTACTCACGGCTGGGCAGAGTTAACTATGCTATTGAACTATATAAGATTTGCTCAGTGTGTAAGGAGTCAGAACCTGCTAACGGAATAAATGCAATGTCAGTGCTTTAATGAATTGGGATATATTAAAATTGAAGCAATTAGTATGCATAGGTCACCTAACCAAAACAACAATTAAATCTCCAAAGAGCCTTAAGAACATTTTAAATTGAGGTGAAACTAAGGTTTAAAATATTTCATCACCAACTGATGAGCCAATTTCATGGCTAAAAAAGAATATTTCAGAGGTATCTTTAATGAAGTGCCAATACCAAGATTTGCTGTTAAAGTATCCTGGAAACCTTTCTTTGCTGTTCAGCACTGTAGCACAATATTTCTCATGTTAGTCTAACCCCAGCTGAGAATAATACCTAAGAAAGTTGTTTGTGTGATTGTTGGTCAAGTCTGTATTATTTATTCCAACTAATAATCTATGACTCCATTAATGATTTGTCTCAATTTGGAAACAAATTGAAACTTATTTCATAACTGGAACATAGTAAGCAACAAAGTAAAGCCTTTTATCTTTCTTTGCTAGTAATAGTCTGAACTTCAACTTTGTTGTACTGAGTGCAATAGCAGAACACATAAAACAGGATCTAGTCACCTCAGCCTCTTGCCAAGATCCATATCTGTCTTTTGTTGACAAACTAAAGACAAGCTGCATAACTGAGGACTATTTTCCTAGAGCTTCACAGCACAGGATCTAAGTTATCATTCTTGTATTCTGTACATGAGTATTTCTCATCCTTTAAGATTTTGTTACTGGCCAGCAAACCAGCCAGACTTGGAAGTTCACCACAATGTTGTGTGTTCACACGCCTTGGAGTAGTTTTAGATATTCCTTTGCTTGAACAAATGCAATCTGCATCCAAAATCTCAAGTGCCTTCCTCATCCTGTGTTGGGGCAAGATTAGTGGCCTGCAGCTCCTTCTGGGCTTTTTCTGGTCTCAAACTCTGGCTCAGGGAAAAAGAATCAGCACCTGCCATCCATGCTAGGCAATTAGCCACAGTCATAATGACTAGAAATTCAGTGACTGTTTCATTACTGGTGATGGAAAGTGACACGTTTCTTCATCTGAAGACTTTTTCTTCCTGATGCTGGAGAAAAGTGGAACTTCACTAACATCCAAGACGTTATTATCTTGATTTTTTTTCTTTTGTTTTTATTTAAGAGCACAGACAGGAAGCAATCACAGGTTCTTTAGTCCAGATGAAAAGAAATTGAAACAGCCTTTCTCCACTGCAGTTGTTCTGTGTTGAAGGCATCCACAGTACCTAATGGGGGAGTTCTTGCTGCAGGAGCCCTATCAGTTTTGTGCAATCCTCAGTGAGGTTTCTGCCAAACTTTCCAGAGATCACACTTGCTGTTCCTGAGACTTTGGTAGCCTGACCCGTCCCGCCCCCCTTTGTCTCTGCTTAGCCTTTTGCAGGGCACGTTGGACACTCGTGGGTTTTGTGGAACTGGGTTAGATTTTGCCAGCGCTGCTGCTGACAGCTACCCTTCGAGATTGAGATACCACATTTTTAAAAGGAAATAAATTATTCCTGTCCTTCCCACTCATACTCTACCAAGCAGGAAAACAACCCAACAGCTGTGAATAAATCAGAATAGAAGCCAGTTTTATGCAGAACACCAGGGGTTAGATAGTGCTCACATTTAGGTAAAATATTTTTTCCCCCCACTGAATATTGACTAAGTATATACCTCTGCTGAACTGGATCCAGACTCTGCTCTCTGATGTGGAAAGAGAAGATAGAAGAAGGAGAAAGGTTTTCTCAGCAGTGAGCTGCAGGCTGTCTAGCCGTACAGAGTGTAGTGAGGTAGCTCAGCATCCATGTGGCACTTATGTGTGCCTAGAGCTACTGGAGGCATTTTTGTCCCTTGGCCATGATGCCATTCCAAGAAGAGTTAATGTTGCGACAGTGCATGCATGTTTCAGAGCATTAGCTTGGAAGTTACATAACCTAAATATGTACTAGAGATATGACTGCTGTATTAGCTGTGACTGTTACTCTACATTCCAAAGTAGGCCATCACTAGGAAATGATAATTGGATTGTTTTGCTGAAATGCAGGCAAGAAATTGCAAATCAGCAGTTATGTGATGTAAGTAATCAAAAAAATGCAAACAAAATTAAGAAAAATCCACTGATTCAAAATGTATGGAAAAAATGTAAACAGGCCAAACGTTAGCTTCATTCCCAGAAAAAGGACAGGGAAGATACCAGAATTTCCCCATGAAGAAGACAAAAACTGTAGACAGTTCAACGAAGAGTCCAAAGCAGATTTTCATTTTTGATTGTCTTGAATAACTGCTGCTGAATAACCACTGTGCTGCACAGATCACAATGAAAGAAAAATATCAGGCTTCCTTGGGAGATCAGACAGACTTCTAGCTCTGCAATGGTGGAAAGCTGCACGTACTTCTCAAAAGCTGTCATTTGGCATACTCTTGGGGATTTTAAATGCATAAAACCAGTATGTTTAATAATGAAAGTAATGAGGCTAAGGACTCATAGTGTTCATAGCGAAAAAATGCTCAAAGCATAGTCAGTGATGGGAAGACAAAATGAATTCATTACAGGGGTAAATTACACATCTTTCATGGGAAGAGCAATGTAACTAATCTTGTTTACGTGCAGGATGTATTTCATATGCTGTTTTTACACTTTGACTAAAGTTCTGAATATTGTAACATTAACAGAAAGAGTGATATGCAAGACCAGGGCCCACGTTTGGCTTGTACTATGAGAACACATTAGGTAAACAGTGATAAGGTTCATTTTTACTGCCAGAAGACTATGTTGAAATGTTTGTGTAGACTTTCAGGAACACAGGTAGGGAAACTTTTTTTTTTTTTTTCTGTAAGAAACGTAGGCAATATTTTAGCAATATAGGAAGTATTTAATTAGCAATATCAAGGGGCGATGACCATAAGTTCAGCCTTGATAATTTTGAGACTGGACTTGAGGAAACTTTTTTTTTTCTGAGAGGGTAGAACAGTTCTGGGAGAGGCTGCCCATGGAGTCTGTGATTGCCCTCCTTGGAGAAGTTTAGGACTTGGCTAGGAAAAACCATAGTCAACCTAATCTAGGGCTAGCAACAGTCCTTCTTTCCAGGGGTGATTAGGATAGGTGACCTCCAGATTCTCCTTCCAACCCATACTTCTATGAGTCTATGAATTGTCTTCATAAAGGCAATGAATTTTCTTCTTAACATCCTGGATAAAGGGAGTTTTGTTCATGTAAAATAATACAGAATGAAGCTTGCCATTTCCAAATATTCTTCAAAGCTTAGCACAGGAATCTATTCTCGCACTATATCTATTTATCTATCTGTTTCATGTATGGACATATGTATATACATGTAAATGCATACATACGTAAATATATGTGTATACATGCATATATGTAAGTTTGTGTGTTTAAAGTAAGGCTGAATGATGTTCCCCAAGCCAGAGAAAAGTCGTAAAAATGGTGTTATGTAAGCTAAAGGCATAAGCATTCACTATGTGAGTCACATGCTAGGACTTGGAAAGAAATAACTATTTTGAATTCTTTTCTTGTACTAGGTCTGGATCAGATTACCAGTTGACATAGCATTACACCCCCAGTGGCTTTGTTTGACAGAGATATGGCATGAGTAATTCAGCTCCTATCTGATGGAAAAGAGCGTGGAGTTGTAGGCCCTGGTTTGAATGCTTTCTGGGCTAGGCTAGGGTAAAGAAGGATACTCCTCCAAACATGACCTTGAAGAGTTATCATTATAAGCAAAATTTAAAAGATATTGAAAGTCTATTGTGGTTTCTGTAGGAAGCTGTAGAGAGAGTTTCACCCACGTAGCTATTAAAATTAAATGAATATTCTGGCTGACAGAGACCTCTGGAAGTCACTGAAGCCAACCTGCTCAAAGTGGGATTAAATCTGAAGTTAGATCAGGTGGCTTAGATTTGTGTCTGGTTACAATTTGAAATTTGCCAAAGTGCAGGTTCCACAGACACCTATTTAAGTGCCTCACAACACTATGAGAGGTTTATTTTCTGTGCATTAAATCACAATTTTCTTTGCTGCAGCCTGAGAACCTTACCTCTCCTTTCCTTTCCTGGGAACCTTCTTTTCCTTTGTACCTCCGAGAAAAGTTTAACTTTTCTATAATTCTCCATTAATAATTTAAGACATTCATATCTCCACTTACCCTTCTTTTCTACCCTGTATACAAATTCAGGTCTCTTCATTTCTTCTTGTCTGCATTTTCACCAGTCTCCTATCCTTAGTGGATATGTGTTGAACTATTTGCAGTCTGTTCATATCTCTGCTTTACTGGGGAACCCAAAAATCCATACGTTGTTCCCAGTGTAACCCTACTAGTGCTGAAATGCTAGCAATTAATTCACCACACAGATGCTATAATGTCACTGACCATTGCCATATAAATCCTTAACTGGGTTGAAGGTGTAAGAGCTGTTAACAGTTTCCAGTAGTGGATCAGCATGATAGTTTTCTGAGAATCTATTTAAGAAAGAAATTTGAAAGAGAACAACATCCAAGTAATAGGGAAGTCATTATTATAACAGAAACTCTTGTTTCTTTTTTTTTTTTTTTTTTTTTTCTCTACATACTAAGCTATTTTTGTTCTTTGCAAGACAACAATTTCGTACCTTGGTGATTTTGAACAAAGTACTAATTAAAACTGAAATATCAACTTGACTGGAAAAAAGATCCAGAAGTCGCTAAAAGGAAAAGGCTGTGACAGACTTTTTTTTTCAGTCTTACAATTATGATTCTCTTTTTGAAGTTTAGATAATTTTGAAGTATTTGCAAAAGGTGTAGAGAGGACATGTAGAAGATTTCAAGAGAGGAACTAAAATCTTATGAATAATGCTTTTTTTTTTTTTGGTGTAACACTCTAGACAATTACTAATGTATGACTAATTTCATGTAGTAACCCTCTCTGATGTACTTCTAATCGTTCAGACACTGGCATGACAGGTACTACTATGACATGAAAATGCACAAGCCCACTTACCCTTGATAAGCACATGGTCAGTTGACCTAAAATACAGTTGCAATGCAAAGTGAAGTTTTACTTTTTTGAGTATCAATTCTTGTCTCAAATATACAGCCACAAAACTTGATACAATCTTTACACAAATAATACACCCATAAATTCAAAACAGAAAGTCAACTATTTAATTAAAAGCTACTCTAACACCAACTCTGCGTTCCTCTCTTAATCCCATTCTCACTAAGACAGTGCTGCTACTGACTCTGATTTGACTATTAGGTAGGAATCTGTTGCCACAAAGACTGCATTTAAACATGTACATGTTTTACAGTGTTGTTCTGGAATATTTTGGAGTCCTGCATCAATAGAAAACTGAATTCCTCCCTCATGAAATTGTATTTGTGAAGTAGTGTACCCTGAGGGTTAGGCCAAGTGAATAATAACCAGTAAAGCTAATGGGAGCAAGGAACTTCCTGCTTTCTAGCTATAGCTATTCTCAGGAGCACAGCTGCAACCTGTATGATCTCCAAAGAGCCCAATGCAAGGTAGAAAGAAAAGGGATAGGATGACAGTATCTCTTTGAGATTTGTCTTTTTCTGTCCTGTTTCAGACGATTATTGTCACAGGAAATGGAGTAGTCTCTGCAATCAGAAAGATAGGCAGGCACCATCATGACTGCCCTGCAGTGAGAACAGCTCCTGAAGGACAGAGGTCAGCTATAGATGAACCTTTCCAAACTCCACATTTTTGTGACTGTCCTAAGAAGAACAGCACTGATACTGGACATAGGTTATTTTCCCCTCTCTGTCCAATAAAAAATTCAGTACACACAAGTATGAGAAATAAATAATCCTCAGCATATTTGCTATGCATTGATAGGTTCTATAAGATTAAGGACATTATCTAGAAAGCCAGCTGTGTCCTTTACTCCTGCTCCTCCCTGTTCTTGATAAGTCCCTTACTCAAATGGATGACATGTTGAACCTCATCACACTGACGCTTTGGACTTTATCAACTGGTTCTTATCTCTGCTGCCATGCAAAATACGTAAATGAAAACCCTAACTTCTGCACGTTAACAGTAAAAAAAAAAAAAAAGAAGAAGAAGCACGTCTACTCCTTCAGCTATTCTCTACAAGCAGAGGACCTGAATGTTAATGAGAGAGTACAGTCACAGCAGAGCAGAACATCAATAGGGCACACGAATTTTCCTTCAACAAAGAGCAATACTTCGTAGCTGTTGCATGTTTCTCAGTGCACGTGGTGCGGGATGTTCTCTGTATCAATGCTATGCCTTCAGAAACAAATTGCTGCTCTTATTGCTGCTGCCATGTATAGCAACCCAAGTAATGAGTAGCTTATATCTTGGCAGGTACTTCACGCAGACAGAATGGTCTGCCTCAGAAAACTTAGACGTATGCCAACCAAACAGAAAAGGAAAAATGACAAGAGGAAAAACAGACCATAAGGAACACAAGACCTGTAGGAAAAACACAGCATGAAGCTGGCTCTCCTTATAGGGTCAAAATCCTTCTGGAATGATCTCCTCTCCTCTGTTTCAGCATACACTTTGTGACCACATGGTGATTTCACGCAGAGACACATCATTTCTGAAGGACATATGGGACTCACAATGGTAAACAGCTCAAATCTATCATGCCGCCCTGACCAGTCCCTCACAGGACACAGCCTGTTAGTCAGCATTCATTGCTGGTGGGCTGTTGCTGATGGGGCATTTGTGGAGCAAAGTTTTAACTGCAAGGGCAAATAGAAACTGGCATGTTTGTGTATACCTCTCTCACTTCTACCTGCTGTGTGTGAACTTTCTTATAAGCTGAATAATAAAATTAATAGGATAATCAATTTTCTTTTGATGGGATAATGAATACAAGAAAATTAGTTACATGGATATGCTTTTATTTCATGTTAATTATTAAGTACTTATGCTCATTAACCATTTGCTTACTTAAAACAGCAGGACAATTAAAAACTATTAGAAAAGATGAATCTAGATTTACATTAAAACATGTTATTCTAAACACATAAACTGAAATCTGTGAAACTTACAGACAAATGGGAAAATTTGAAGTCTAATTTTTACATTAAGGACTGCAACAGAGTATTACAGTACATGACAGAACATAATACTATGCTTTCAAGTGAGACAGAATTTCCAAAGCTTTTTGAACGTTTCACTGCTTAAAATTACTTTAGATATTAGAAGCATGGTATATTATGAAGTATCAGTGAAAGAAGAATAAAGGTGACATTTTATGTTTCTTAATGGCTTTCATAAAGCCAGTAGCCTGGCAGGTGAAAGTATTTCTTTCATCAGAATTAATACTGTACTTATTATTGTATAGCTCAACCACATACTAAAAAATGCCTCCTGATGCAAAAAGATCTACAGTTTGAAGAAGAATCAATTGGGATAAGTTCAGTATTTCATTAGTGAGAAAAATGATTATATATACATATATATATATATATAGTATTACCTAAAACTCCAATGTTTTGGGAATGGTTTTACTGTTACAAAACTTCTAAAGGGTATACTGTATTTAATAGAAATGAATATTTTATGCTGATAGATACTGTAGGTTTTTAAGAGACAGGCAAATAGTTAGAGACTGTATTGTCTGAGGGGAGGATATCCTCTTAACCAGTTACCTTAGTATTTATTCTTTAAAAAATTAAGGAAATATAATTTTGGTAGGAAACTGTTATTCCCAGATTAGTATTACAATCTTCAGTGTTAAAAAGGCAATTGTGTACAGGTTTTTGGTTGCAGGTTATGGTGAATACAAGATTTGGTTATATAAAGCCAACTGCCATCGACATCAAAGTTTGATGCTGTCCCATCTCTTCAAAAATAAGCATTTTTTTTTTCTTGTAAAAAATGATGTTTTATTCTGTTATGTTTGCTGTTAGCTCTTATTTTGGTATCAGATTTCTGTATTCTGGTAGTTAAGAAATTTCACTTAGTGTACTTAGAGTCACAGTAGAAGTTATTAGAATTGTCATGTTAATGAAACTCAGGTTTAATAATTAAATTCTGCTAAGTAGAGGAGAGGATTTGACTTCTAAAAATACCTTCAAGGCCTGTGGCTATGTAATTACTATGCAGTTTTAACTCATTACAAAATTTCTGAACTTGACTACTCAAATATTTTACTCTAAATTGCATAATGTCTTGTGTACCTTTAAGCAAATGTGTCCATAGAACCCTTACGCTAATTTTAGTACAGAATATAGTGATGTTTTTCAGGGCTTGTACACATTTTCATTGCAACAAGTTACTGCCGCCTTTTGCTGAAACCTTCACTTGGCACGCTTTGTTTAGTGGCAAATTGCCTGGGTACAGGCAGCTGTGAGATGGCATTTCTTTACTTTTTAAGTCAAGTAGCACTTATCTGTGCATAAAGGGCAGTGCTGGTAATATTGAACAGAGAGAGAGAGAAAAAAAAGAGGGAGTAATTTGTTAGTTCTACAAACATTTTCCGTAACCAAATAAATTACTTTATGTGAATGAGTCCTTAGCTCTGAGCACACAGGGTGGTACATTAGATAACTGCATATTATCCACTCTGCTGGATCAATGACTCTGAACAGCGGGTGTTCTCCAATGTGTTTATTCCTTCTTTTGGTCAGCGCATTTAGTTTGGCAAGCATTTGAATAACATTCAGTAGGAAATGACCAATTTCCTCTTATCCTTTCCCATTAACAGAAACCTTCCATTCCTTGCAGAAGATTCTTGCCTAGGAGAAAGCCAATATTCTTTTAACTTTCAGACAGCCGTAAGGAGATTACTTACATACAAACTCCAAACATGATGCTCAGTGGGCCCAAGGGCAATGTTGTATAATTGAAAACTGTTGATTTCTGTAGCTGCATTATTATTGCTGCTCATATGTTAAGTAATGCCCCTTTGCAGATACTGGTGTAGCAGATTAGATTAGAATTATTATGTTGTCACAAAACATATGTTATATATTACATATAAATGTAGAGGTGTCCTTCCTCCTTTATGCTGCTGTGTATGAGGACCCAGTCCAAAACAAAATACCTTGGGTGCAAACTCAGCAAAAGGTTTGTTGAAAGTACTCTGAACACTGGAACTCTTGTTACAACAGAATTAAAAAGTGCTGTTTTTTAAAATGCCAGGAGAAGATAAAATTATGGAGGTATTTAGGATACTGTATTTAATGATTCTGTCAGAGGAAATGATCTGATTTGAACCTCTGAATGGAATGTGTGCAGGTATGTACTTGCATATATATAAACCCTAGCTATTGAGCGCTATAGAAATATACAGTATCTTTTACACCTTAATTCACAGCCTTCACATTTTATGCAAGACTATTGGCTTTCTGTTCTTCCTGATGCATTAAGCTGCCTCTGTGCCACTGCACATATATGATAACAGGGTGTACTAGGTCTAGTTTATATAATTTTATCATGTCAAGGCAAAAAAATTATCCTGCTCTAACATACAAACATTTTATTTATAGGCCAGTAGGACAGAAACCTGCCTATAAGTTATCTGTTATAACACTCCACATACTCTGATATCAGGTAGTGGACAAAATGAGGTCAATTCCAGCTCCTGTGGTACAACTGCTTGAATATAAAAACAGCAGAGATAAACAGTGTGACTATGAGCGAAATAAACACTGTAACAGCTCTGAAGCTCTCGTCTCTTTCTTGCAGCAGAATAGGTTATCACTTTGGTTCCTACTAATTCAGCATGAAGGAATGTGCAGTACCAGTGACCTGAAACATACATGGCTTTTTACATTCTTAGAAAAACCAGGGGTAACCTTATTGTGAGGATAAGTGTCAGGCTTACCATTTCCACACAGCTTTTATTTACTTCATCTGAGCAGCAAATGTGGCTGAGCCAATTAGACAGATATTCATATTAGTTTGACACCACACCCTCCTAACCTACTGTTGTGCTCCAAAATGCATACGTTCACTCCCACTCTTCTCATGACTTTTCACACTGGAGCACTGGGAGCAGCAGAGCTGGTGCCACAGTAGAGGGAGTTATAGCCTTCGGGCCCTGTCACTGTCACACAGAGCAGAGCTCAGTGCTGTCCCTCCACTCCCTGTGAGAGCTGCAGCTGCCATCAGGCCTCCCCTCAGCTCCCCTGCTCTGGGCTGTGCAAACCAAGGGACTTCAGGCTGTCCTCATATGTCTTGCTCTCCAGACCTTTTACCATCTTCATAGTCCTCCTTTGGACACTTTTGGATCGTTTTATGTCCTACTTTTGTCGTTTTAAGTCCTTTGCTAAAGGACTTAATTTAGTAGTTGGGTAGAGATAGTGATAGGAGGATGGTTGGACTAGATGATCTTATAGGTCCTTTCCAACCTTATGAACTTATGAACTTATGAACTTATGAACTTACTTAGGCTGTGGTACCCAAAACTACACAGTTCTTGAGGTGAGGCCGCACCAGCAGTATAGAGCAGGTAGCAGAGCCCTCACACAGATTATGCTCTTGTGTACTTGTCATGAAATTATATCCTATAAAATAATAATTAAAAAAAAAAGCAAACACAATGCCAGATCTCTTGTCTCAAATAAAAACAAACAAACAAAAAAACCTCAGGAGCAAGTAAAACTGTAATTAAAAGCTGGTGCATTCATTTGTGCCAGTTTCAACATGATAGAGTATATTCTTCGTTTGGGACAAAGCATCCATGTCAGCATGTTATCTTAATCATATCCTTGCTTGCCTATATGAAGCAGACAAACAAACAAAAGACAGCTCCACAGTTTTTAAAGTCTTATAGCCTTGTCTTTTGGAAGATGAATGAATATTGCTTGAATCAATGTTCTGTCTCCACGCACAGCCATCACACACACTTCACAGAGTTTCAGCAGTAATATTTCTAGAGGTTTTAACAGCTTGTCTTGGGACTTCAGAAATGAAAGATAAAAGCAAAGTTTTGAAGGTTTAGTACTGTAGAATACTCTTTTTTTTATGCTGTGAACTTTTTGATTTATTAAAAGCATACTTGACATTGCCAAGGACGAAGCGATTTCTTTCAGCTTGTTTTTGCACTCTAGTGGATATCCAGAGGCATCCTGTGTAAGTCATTACTGTGAGCTCAGCTGCAGCTTTGCTCTCCCATATTCTACTGGGGATCTTTGTGAAATGCCCTCTGGCTCTGAGGTGGCATCGAATTCCTGGAGAATCTGCTTCCTTCATCAGGTCTGGGGCTGAAGGGTCACCCCAGGATATCAGGTCACACACCATTGTGCAGAGCTACCCGGTGTACTGGCAGCATCAGCTGCTGGCTGAGCGCTGAGCTGGTAGCACACACAGGGAAGTGCTCTCAGATATCTAATTAATGCATAGTGTTTGCAACTTGGGATTTCCTGCCTCAGCAGAACTCCACACCGGAGTTACTGCCTCGAAGGTGTACTCTTCCTGGAAGTCTTTTAAGTACAGTGGTGGAACAGTGCCAAAAATGCATTTTAGCAAACAAACAATGCCAGTCACTGGTGTAAGTGATTAGCTCCAATTTGTGCGCAAATGGTGACAGCAGATAAAGGTCCTATAGGGCATCCCCACAGAAGGACAGAACACTTGTTGGAAGGAGGAAAATTGCTGCCCATACACTGGCCAGTGATGGTAAGTACTCTGTGGAATTAAATCCTTGGTAATGATGATCCACACTGTTTAATGTTGCTACTGAAGCAAACGAATAATTCCATGAAATAAAAGACACCGAGTCAGAGTTTAAAAACTTATATTTCACTGGATTCATATTTTCAATACTGATCCAACTACCTTGTTGACTCATGTAACATTGTACAGTATTTCAATTTGTATATTTTCTGGCTTTACTAGATCAAAAAGGCAATCTATTTTTTCTTTTATTTGCTCTTCAATAGCTTATTACCCAACATTATGAATGAGTCATTTCTTTTCAGGCTACATTACGGAATACAGCAAGGAACAGAACACAAAAGCTCCATGATAGGGGCCAAGAGAGGGTGTTCTGTACAGCGAGATGTTCTAGCTACAAGTAAAATCTGATCAAATGCATTAAAATATCAGCCTAATGGCTCCCTAAACCACCCAGTAGCAGATTGGAGCAGGGTACCCAACATGTACATGAACTGGTTGGGTTCTGGCAGGAAAAGGTGGAGACAGATAAACCTTTGAAAGCCAGGAGTATGTCTGGCTGTGTATTACCAAACTTTCCGACAAGACCCAAACCTGACTGGTTAGTTCTGCTATGCACCAATATCTACAGCAGCTCTTGCTTGTGAGGCACTGGGAATCACAGTGTAACATGTAAAAATTCACAGAGTTAAATATAAACAGAGATATTACTGCTTTGAGATGCATACTGCTTGGCAAGGTGGACTCATAAGTAAGACTTGCCAACACAGGCTTGGAGGCTCTAAAGATGAGCACAAGATCACCATTCTTGGAATGAACATGCTTACATAAAGCCTGTTGCCAGAGGTATCTTAAGCTGCACAAGGTGAGATTAAAGTCTAACACAGACAATTCAATGGTTTGCTTTTCCTTAATATGTCAAGAAAAAGTTCAATGCAACTATAAACCATTGGTACTAAAAATTCAGAAGTGTAGCACACATAAAATATCACAATAGTGTAATTACTTATAACAAGGTAGAGTACTTGATTTCTGATAGTTTAGCAGCTTCTACTGCTTGTTTTTCAATTGCTTTTGAAGGCTTGTGCAATCTAATTGGCTTTTGCAATAACAATAACTGAGTTAAGAGTCTCTACTCCAAGGATCAACCTTAATAAAACAGGATTATGATCTTTACAGGCCTCAGTCAAAAGCCAGGGATCATGATTTCAAATATAAACAGCATGCACTGTTCAGAAGCAAAACTTTTTGTAATTGTTTTTGACAGTGGAAAAGGAGAGAAAAAAATTACAAGACAGAAATGCCAAGAATTCTAGCAAGAAGTGTTCCTCTCAGATAGCTGCCCAGGTTGTTAAGATGTTTCATAAAAGATTAGAAAAAGCATAATAAATCATAATCAATACTTTGTCTGAGACAGCTGAACACACTGCACATCTCATTAATTGGCATAATCAACTAGACTTTGTCTTCATGTATGAATATGTTAAGTAACAGCTGCAGCCCCCTGCTTGGTATAGATGTGCTCAAAGGCAGAGCAGGTAGGACACAACTCACTCCTTTCCCCATAACATGCTACCAATTATAAAGTCTTTGAGGACTTTGCCAAGTTATGCATCATCTTGTGTGCAGGAAAAGACAGGGAATCAACGTCTAGATCAGAAGCATTAAATCCAACTGGAATGAGTTCAGGGGCTGGGCCAAGCTAAGTCTTAAAAGGCCCCCTTTGAGCTGTGAAAGGGTGTTTAACTAGAGTTTTGTGCCTATAGGATAACATGGGATTCAGAAAGATCATGTACAACTCTCAACATGTACAAATTCATCAGAATTAATCTGCTGGCCTGTATGTTTCTTGCAGTGTCAGCTCTTCTCATTCACTGCTGCAAGGGCAAATAATGAACTTTCTGCTGACTCCCAGAAACACCCTGCCTGGGCCAGAGGGTTAGGGTTTCTCTCTGGGTCTTGTCCTGTCCAATCTCTGTTGGTAATGCAGATAAAGCAGGAAACAGTATCCAGAAATGTGGCAGCTACAGCAATTTAAGGATGCTCCATTGTGAGCCCTGAAAGATAGTAAACAGTAATCAGAATCCAAGCATTTATCATCAAGAATTGCTTTTGAAAACTTGGCTTGCTCTTTTTTCTTTTCCTTTTATGACTCATGCTCAGTCCTGCCTTACTTTGCTAGTATTTAAAAGAGAAAAATGAAAAACACAGACCACCATTAAAAAATCGGAAATGATCTTAAAGTGCATTCTTCCTATAGATGTACTCAGTTAATGCACACTGTAGTAAAGAAATCATAGGCCTTCGCTTACCAGCATGCTGTGCAAATTAAACAAAAATGTTTGTTTTTTTCTGATGTTCATTTATTTCATTATTGACTGAAATAATAGGTGCTCACATTAAGACATGGCAGACACATGGCCTGCTCCAATGCTCATTCCAGAATGATGGCGTGGATACACGCATTTGTCTGAACAGTGAATGGGTCAGAAGAGAGCAAAAAGTAGCTATTCTAAAATTACATATTTATGTGTTCTTAATAAAAACCTCATACAAAGAGGTCCTTTATACCAGCATTGAGAAAATATATGGGAAAGAACTAATTTTTCCCCTGATCCTCATTAGATGCTGTCAGTGGTTTCTGCACTTTCAGAAAAAGGTTTTTCTTCTCTGTAAATGGGGAAGCTGCACATGGAAAGCAGTGATAAAGCCCGAGGCACTCATTTCTGGGTGCTTTTCCAAGCAGCTCAGTGGAACTCACAAATGCTTCTTTAAACACTTTCAGCTTTGAAGAAACAGCAGGGGATCTTAAAATCAGAAAATAAAGTGTTCACAGCTACCTGACTGAAACTTTTTGAATGAGAGACTGGAAGCACACAACCACATGGAATTTTTAAACTGGATTAAAAATACAATATTTATGTAACTGTCCTTCCTGTTATTTTTTCAGACCGCCAGTATCATAACAGAGAAACACTGCTCCACAGGGCATTATAATGCAGCACAAAACCCTGTTCCCATAGATGAAATTTCTTAGTTTAAACTTCACCTAAACAAATATTCCCTTACATAAAATAGAATAACAATCTCAGTGGTTTATGCTGAGTGTTTTCAGTCTCTTAGAAGAGCAAACACCGACCCCCTGCCTCTTCCTTCTGTGGCTCCTGCTTCCTTTCCCATGTGCTTTGTGTCTCCAAGCCTTTGACCCATGCCTGGGTCCATTTTGTCTTCTCAGCCCTAACAGCTCTGCTGTGCTGCAGAGCTAATGAGCCATGGAAAAGGCCTGCCACCTGTATTGCAAAGCCACAGATGCATAGTAGAAGCTTTTCTACTTCATGAGAAATGTCTTCATGTTGGTGTCAGAGATACAATTTATTTTATTAATGTATTTCAAGGAGGGAAATGCGTATTTCAGTTAAGATATGAGCAAGACTAAAAACAAATCCTTTCAAATCATAGGCATTAAGTCCCTAAATCCAGACATCATTCCAAAAAGCAGTCTTTTTGAGAGGAAAGGAATAAAAATATGGTAACTTGGGACATTCTTCTCTGTTTGATTGCTGCTTACATTACTGAAAAATAACTATTTAAAAATACAACAGTGACATGCTTGGAGAAATCATATACTATTGAACAGCTGCACCTGATTAATATTACTGCTTTCATAGCGGAATATCAGATGTGTTTTTCTTTTCTCTATTCCCACTCATTTACCAAAGCAGTATATGATGGTTGGTTCTCCTTTCCCTACTCTAAATAAATTTTCACTGTTATGCACACCTGCTAAGAGTTTCTGGTGAATGTTAAATATTGAATTGTGAGAATTAAGCAAGTGAAAATTATACAGTTCCAAAATGAAGCAGGAATAAACACATTGATGGTGATAACTGATCATGACAAAATGGCAGAAGTCATAAATAGTATCTGATTTGTGGTATTTTGTATGTATGGACCATGATACCAACATATTCTGAGACATATGCAACACCTGTTTTACATTAGTCAATAAATTATTTAAGATGAGCCCTTTTTCTTTTTTTTTCCTTGGAGTTCATTTCTTGGAGCAGAAAACCTATTGATTGAATCCTAGAGGGAGTCACATTTTAGTAGCTTCTACCATGATATTTTATTTATTAGTGAATTCCTACACATTTATGATAGAGGTATGGATCCTCACAAAAGTGTCACAATCAGAAATGTTCATATGGAAATGGGAACTTGCTTATCTTGCTTTTTAAAGACCTCCTCAGGTCACAGAACTCGGGGATTTCCATGGAGTAGGCTGAAAACCACTATTCTATAACACACTGTTTTGGGTATTACTCCATGAATTAGATGTACATCAAAAATGCGGTGTGTGATTATTTCAAGACTGAAATAGAAACAAACACCTAGAATGGGGATGAGCCAAAAGGCTGAACTGACAAGAAAGCTCACCAAGTTGATCAGAAAGTGAGATTACAGGTCTTCTCGTACAGAATTAAAATCTAGCCCTGTTGAACTACCTGTTTCAGCACAAATGTTTCAATGTATCTAGCCTATTACGTCAAGAATTAGAAGAAATGTGCTCTCGAGACATACTTTAGACTTCCAAGAAACACTGAGGGATTTGCATTTGATCAGAAGCTGTCTTTGAAACTGGAAATGTACTTCTTGTACCTAATCATGTGCTACTGCTTCACAGTGATAGAGTAATCACACTGACATTAACAGTGGAGTTCATATGAGACTGGGAAATCTTTACAGCTGCTCTATTTCCTGCTTGATGTCTGCCTAAGCAAAATCCATGGCAAAGGAAAGTTCTGCACAAAAGTTTGTAACTGCCTTTGGATTGGGCCTCCCCAGCAGAAAAATAAAGAAGTCATTTCCCATGAAACCTGAAGATGGTCACAACTTGGGCTACAGGCATGATTACCTCCTTGTCTGCTCTCATGGCAGCTAATGCTGGTGCAACTAGAATCACAGTAAGTGATTTTACAGTTTTGCAACAGTAGAATACCTCTAAGACAATTTCACAAGTGGAATTTTGGTAAAGAAAGATTCCATGGTGTGCTTCTTTTAAGACCTCAGCAAGTGAGAAACTGTGCTTCTCTCAACAAATTGCTTCTAGCTTTGGTAGTCTGAGAGGAGGTAGTGCTGAGCAATTTAAAACATACTTAATGACATCTTGTTTAATTATATGCCGATACAGAAACTGGGGGTAACTGGAATGTGTAACTGAATACATGAAAATAAGCAAAGTTTCTGAAAGGAAATGGTAGCATGGCTCCATTTTGGTTTATTCCTAGATAATGGTCTATATCTGGGAACAGCTGATGTTTACCTTTACAGTTTCTTAAAAGGTACGGGTTTTTATCTCTTCTCATAAAATTGCAAAGAAGTAAATGTGACAAGTGGAATAAATGATAGCAGGGAAGTAATATCTCCTATCATCTTGCTTGAATTCTCCAAGAAGTGTGGAAAGATGTTATAATCTGATCTGACCATACAGAGACCAAACATTCAAACAAATTTCAAAATGACCAGTAAATTACTTTGGCTTCACTGTATATTAATATGGGAACTTTATAGAAGGGTCTCAGAAACTATAGCACAGCTAATTCAGTTCATCAGTCATTAAAGAAATATTGTAGACAGAGAGCATCAGCAGCAAATCGGAGATGAAGGCCTCTGCACTGCACAGGAAGTAGAAGTCCTTCTGAGAGCTGATTGCATCAGTTAGGTAGAGCAGTCACTTCCCAAATGGAAGCTGAAATCAGATAGAGTTCTAACAATAGCCACCCGGAAATCACAGAAATCTGCAGGATTCATTAGTTTCCAAGAAGACCTAGATGTTTTCCTAAATCTCAAAATACACAGTATTTGTCTTGAGCAAGTTCAACAAAGAGTATGACAAAGATCCTGTTGTCTCTGCCTCCAAACTTGTTCATGTTTCTGTGTAAGTTGCTACCTGATGAGCCATTGATATAACTGCATCCCAAGTTATTTCCTCTACTGTCTCTGTACCAACAATGCCTAATCTGATTTTGCTTCCTATGATTCTTATCCAGTGCTGCATTTAGATGTCAACAACTAGTCAAAAATTCAAACTAAAGCAAAAATGAGCTGTTTTTGAGTTTTTAGAATAGCAATTACTATAAATACAGCCATGACAGCTCCCTTTCTGAGACATTATTTGTTGTACACCTAAATTTTGGTCGCTACTATAACCATGGTTATTTCAGCCTATCCACCTTTGATGCTTGTTTCCTCTCTTACATCTAGACTCCTAAGTACTCTTCATTCCCATGACTACCTCTGTATCTACTCGCATGCCATCTAGGGACTGTTGTAATAAGGAAATCTTTTCAAGATTTCCTTCTTGGATGAATGACCTATTCAAGGAATCTCAGAGATTCTACTGTACTCAGAGTGATCAAAAGATTAGGTAAGAATTGTCAGGTATATGTATATGCTATTTTTTTACCACCTTTCTTATATTTTAATCATTGTTTCACGTCTGATACCTAAATGAATTTATGTTCCATTTTATATGTGAAAATTTGCTGGTGGGATCCTTATAGCTCTTCCCAATCCTGTACATTATTTATACTCATATGAACTACCACAGAAGTACAATTGACAGTGTGCTCCTCTGTAGCAATACTCCTGATGGTTACTTTTGATCCCAAATCAGAATATTATTCTATTTATTTATTTATTAATTTAAAAAATAAACAGTAAACGTGGGGAGACACTTAGGAGAGGCAAAGACTCAGTTTATTTATAAACCAGTGCAATTAAGGCTAGCTACTTAGAAACAGTGCTTTCTATCATGTAAATAACTATCAGTACTCACTGTAGGGAAAAGGCATACCAAACCAAAGTTTGTATTAGCGATCTGCACACCAACTTGAAAGCTGCTTTTACATTTTACTGTGGGGAAATAGGCACAAGAGTGTTTGTCTCTGGAAAGTGGTGCTGATGTGGAAAGGATACTTAATTCATAAAATAAGTTAACCAGTAGGTCTCCTTAAGCACTGTGAGCAGCAGGAAGTGTGATGCAGAGTGATACCTCTGATGCAGATCCTTGTTCTGCACTGGGTGTACAGAGTATTTAGGGAGTCCATTTGCCTAGTTTGTACAGATAAATTTGGAGGGTATTAGGATATCTCCTCATCTCAGCTACCTTCTCCTCTCTGTTCAATACCAAAGTAGTTGACAATGACTCTGTTCATGTTTCTCATCATCATGCATCTCATTAAAGACTCCAGAGTGCTGACTGCGCTGTGTTTCATTGTAAAGCTGTTGATTGAGATTTATTTGTAAAAGATATATCTTTTCCAAGACCACAAGGAATAGTAACCCTTCTGAGATATTGAACTGAATTTCTACTTGCTAGAGCCAGACTCCCTCTGAAATGATACAATACCTTTTCACAGAAATAGTGGTATTTCATTTTCTCTATTCTATCAGATTTTTTTTGTCACTGTTTATTGTCGTAAAACTTAATTGTTCTACTTTGAGCTCACATATCGTATATATATTAGTCACTTAGAGTTCACTGATCCATAAGTGACCATAGGTATAATGACCCCAATTGCCTCACATCAATGTACTTGACCACACAAGCACAAGATTTGCATCCAAATGAGTGTTTGGAAAAATACTTTGTGAGCCATAATGAAGCTACATTGTTGTGTAACCACTATTCATGCGCTTTTGTAGTTGATTTTGAAATGACTTGAGCATTTCAGAATCAGTTAGGTGGAAAAATTAAAAACTTTTAGAAAGGTTCTAATTCACTGCTGACATCTAATTTAGGTCAAGAAGTTTCCAAAGAAAATGTGAATAGTACAAACCTTCTAAAAGGTCTTTGCACAAGGTGGTGTTGTTTAGGTTTTAGACAAACTTCTATATTGCTCATTTTGCATGCAAACATCTATTTTCCTGTATAAATGATATTATAATGTTCACAAACCATCTCACTTTAGTTTTAAATTTGAAATTGGGAAGACATTACAAAGTTCACTCTGCCTAGACTTAATAATAGTTCTGAATGCCGATTCCGAAACTGTACATTCAGAAAGCCTTTCCAAGCAATAATTGTTACTTGTTACTACAAAATTTTGCAAGATTTCAGTACCAATCATATAAGAATTCACTACTTCCATGCATGTCAGTTCCTCCTCTTTGTTCAGTGGAGCTCTTTTGTACATACGTTGCACCTGTGTATAATATGGATGGGGGTCAGTGTCAGTGAATGGCAGACATATCCTACATTTGAAAGCTAAAAATTTCAGAAGGAGAGAGGATTTTTTTTTTACCTTTTATCTTCTGTATGTGTATCAAATCAAAATGTATTGTGCAGAATGAGAAACTCCTTAGAGCAAGAGTCTTCCTTTTTTTCATGACAGCAAGATTTCAAACCAAATTTAGGACCTGGCTCTATGAAATTCAATGCAACTCAACTTCTACAATAATTCTCAGTGCAAAGTAAATAAAATATTTATTTTTTCTTATGTTTCCATTATGACATCTACTAACATGAACTTCAGCAAACTGAATTTAGAGTTGCATTACTCTATGCTTAACAACAGAATTTGTTTCTACATAAAATCTGTTGTGTCTGTATCAGCTTGCTGTCACTTAATTGTAATTTTATTAGAAAAATAATTGTAAGATTTGTTATGTTATGATCAGTTTTCACAGAACTATAATGAGACTTTGTGAGTAATTGGCCTGTGACACAATTAGTGGTCACATGGGGACTAAGGAGAGCAGTCATTACCCTTGACTTCAGTCCAGTAAAGCACTTAGGTCAATGAAAACTACTGTTATCACAAGCAGGGCTGTACATATTGTAAAGAAAGCATTTGTCTACACACTCACATAGATCATAGTCCAAAATTTTATTCGTTTACACTGAAGATAAAAATGTGTGAGTATTTCTAATTTTCTTAAGTTCAGATAATACCATAGAAATGACTTTTGTTTCAGTAGCCTCAGGTAGTGACATTGACTGAGGGCTGTGAGCCTACATACAGTTTACCCTCTTTATAAAGTGATTCACTACTGTCAGCATTACGGACTGTTGGTACCCAGAATGTTGTTTGGTTAAACTGGTGCTTCCTAACATGGTCTGTAAGCTACCAGCAGAGACTCTGTATGTGTTTGTGTGCATCCTTATATTTTTATCACAAACACTGAACTACCTTAATTCATTCAGCTTTAAGGAAAAAACATTGAATTACCTGTTGTCAGATATGGGAGCATAAAAAAAAAGAAATTAAATTCACTTCTGGAACATTACTTAAATTACGTCTTTCTCTGGGCTAATATAATGAACAGCTGTTTCCTATGAAGGAAAGGGTAGATCCCTTACTTAGATTTTAAAAAGGAAACTTAAGATTAATTAGAAAGATTAATCTACGTGGTAGAAGTATCTTTTGGAATTTTCCACATCTCCACAAGTTTTCAAATCAGCTTTCCTGCTCTCAATTATATGCTCTTTGTTCCTTGCCATTTGTTTCAAAGTGAAAGTAGAGTGAATTATTGTTGCTCACTCTGCAAACAGAAAGGTACACAAAAGAATAGGCTGAGCAAATCATATTAACAGAAATGGTCTTATATAAAATGAGAATATCTTACTCTCATATTTTAGTCCAACTTCTGATTTTAATGTATAGCAATCATGATTGTTTAGTACATATCATAGAGCTGAGCTGACATCTCCTTCCATTTTAACAACCAAGCCAAGCCATTGTGAAAAGCAAGGTAAATCTCCTTCAAGTTATGAAAGGCTAAAAATGTATGCATGTATTTATTTATTTAAATTGTCCCAGTACAGCTGATTGGAATTGTTGTTGTGATACAGCCTTTTTTTTTTCTATGTATTTATATTAAATTTACTTGCATTTTGTTGCTCTAAACTTCAACCAGTAGTTTTGTTAGAAAGATCCCTATGTGTCCATTACTGAAGGAATACACAGAACTTAAGAGTATTACCTTCTGAAGAGCAAGGGGAAACTATACCATCTACCTCAAAACTTAAAAGCTTTCAGTCTTGTAAAGCTACACAACCATTCACATACAACTGTGAATATGAAGCGTACATCTTAAGGCACATCTTAATGTACAACTTTCATCAAAATCTGAATAAGTTTCTGAGCTCAAAGAATCCCAAACCTTGCAAACCTCGTGAATAATCATGCAATAATACCAGTCATATAAGCTCCTTAGATATTTTAAATAGCAAATGTGGTCATTTGCATTAATACTATTGAGGTTGAAATTAACTAGATTTGCTTTTTCAGTGTAATTGGTACCATTTCAATGGGCTAGAATGGAGCTGAGCTGCTCTAGGGGACTTTGGAAACAAAATCTAAGGAGGTCCTCTTTAAGCTTCTGCCTACATAAGTAACAGGTATTATCATATCACTGCAGCTTTCTACCTCCCCTTCTTCAGAGGTATTAGGATGTCCATGAAGAAAGGTAAAGTACACAATGCTCAAAAAAGTGTTTTAACTATATGAAGAGAGGCAACACCTTTCAGTGTTTAGTGAGGAAGTCATAGTATTATAGTCTCCTAAATCAATATTTGCAGCCTCTCCTAATCTCATGAGACTGAGCTCCATCCCCTGGGCGGGTCTCACGGGCTCTTTTGGAGCTATAGTCCATCCAGGAAAAGGCAAGTCCTGCATGGAGAACAGCCGCACATCTACCTGTCTTTTACAAGATGTTTCTAGTGGATGGGAATTTTTTAGAGAGAACATGTCATTCCTCTGAGCCAACCAGAACCCTTCCTCCCTCCTTCCACCCTGAAATAAAAAGTGAAAAGTTATCAACACTTCAGGATGTTTATAATAGCAGAGAGCTTTGATCAGACTGCATTCTGACTCCAAAGTGACACAGTGCTTGGGTCCTCAAAGACATTGATAGATTTTGAGATCTGTACTTCAATATCCACTTAAATTGGGTTTTATTCATTTTTCATGTTTGATTCACAGGGAAAGTTCATCACTTCCACAGTCCTACAGACAAACAAAACCAAACTGGAAGGGGGGCTGAGATTGCTCTCTGTTTCAAAGGATTTTCTGTTCCCCCCCACTTCCTTCTTTCCCTTCTATTGTTCTTCTTTGATTTTCACTATTCACTGTAATGTCATTTCCTTAAGGTTAATCTATTGTTACTTAGGAGCGTGATAGTGACTCATGCAATATTTGCCAACTCCACACCTTTCAGCATTCTGCTGCTTGAATGTGAAAGTAAAAGCTCTTTGTGACTACAACTGCTTCCTAAATAAAAGCTGTATTTTATACAGAAATGAGTAAGAAAGGGAACTCTAAAGAGAATTTCATTCTTATTTCTTAGCGTTTTCATAATCCTACAATGAAACCAAAGCTGTTCAAGGCCAGCAGCATTCACAAGCATTGCCTTGGTTATGCATATAAATCTATGAGAGAGAAACAGTAGGAATTAAAGAAGTATATTTTAAATTCTGCAAAGGATAAGAATCAATAAGAAAAAAAAATAGTTGCCAAAAATATCTGATATTTTAGTGAAAATCTAACTTCTGTTAAAGAGAGAATTTTACTATAAATATTAAGTGAAGCTTAACTGGAGAAGCCATTACATCCTGGTTTGCATGAATCATATCTAGTGTGAGCCATTATGTAATATACTAACCTTAACTGTCTTTGCAGGAATATTTGTACTTGAAATTACTTTGCTGTTTTCCATACCAAATTCTAACAGCTTTCTAAACCATCTGTATTGCCATTCAGACACTTGAAAGGGGCATCCTGAGATGGCTTTACACGGGTTAATGTGGTATGTTTTTATTTCTCAGTTTCTCTACTTGACTGTCATTGAGAAACTTGTAGAAATCAAAAATATAATATTTCTTACAAAGAACAACTGTTACAGAGCTGCTACTGAGTGAACTAAAGCTCTGTTTAAATACATAAGCACGTGTTTACTTTTGTCACCTTACACTACAAAGCAAATTTTGATAATATCTAAATCCAAATAGAACGTGTTTTTGGTTGGTTGCTGTTTTGGTTTTTTTTCCCTTCCAGATTTGACCTTGCAGTCATTGCTCAACATTTTCCCTACCCCCAACATAACACACGTATGAGCCAGGGACACAGGTTTCAGGGCATTTCTTGTGTTTTGCTACTAGATGTGGTTTGTCAGCACTTGAAGTTCTTACCTCCTCATTTTCTGAGGAGGAGAACAGCAGGAAAAGCTGTATAAGAAGTAGCAGTCTTCAAACCAGATGAATTCTGATGTCATGAATGGGAAAATATTGACCTACCAATTCAGTATGTGGTTCTGTCATATTGAGACTGATAAATCTGAGAAAATTCTTGAAAATATCAAGGTTCAGACTACATGCGTTGCCGTTTCTTTAGAAATAATCACATTAATAACTAATTATTTGCCCAAATTGTCATATAGTCCAATTAATAACTTATACTATGTAGCTATAGATTTCAAATTAATTCCCAACTTGAGTCAAATAGCTTGAGACTGAACTAAGGCTTCCAACTGAAGTAAAACATACCTTTTGTAAAAAGTACATTGGCTTCTTTGGGTAATGAGAAACTCACAATGAGCCTTATAAGTCTTTCCCTAGTTTTAACTTAAACAACAGTGCTGCACTATGTTTTTTGATTTTGAGGCCAGTGGATGTTGCCGTGTTAGGTGAAACATTGATCAAAGATGAGAGATATCCTTCTCTAAACACCAAGTATGGAATTCATCCACTCTTTCCCAAACTTTGTTCTCTAAATGTTGGACTTCTAATTTAAACTGGCACACATTGCCCAGAGAGGCTGTGGAGTCTCCTTCTCCGGGGATGTTCAAGACCCACCTGGATGCCTACCTGTGCAATGTGGTCTAGATTCATAGGTTCATAGGTTCATTAGGTTGGAAAGGACCTACAAGATCATCTAGTCCAACCATCCTCCTATCACTATCCCTACCCAACTACTAAATCAAATCCCTTAGCACCTCATCTAAACGCTTCTTGAACAGCGCTAGGGATGGTGCCTCAACCACCTCCCTAGGCAGGCCATTCCAGTGCCTGACCACTCTTTCAGAGAAAAAATGTTTCCTCAGGTCTAATCTAAATCTTCCCCGGCACAACTTGTGTCCATTCCCTCTCATCCTGTCATTATTTATCAGGGAGAAGAGGCCCACCCCCTCCTCACTACAACCTCCCTTCAGGAAGTGGTAGAGTGCGATAAGGGAGCTGCTAGGGAGCTGCTTTGGCAGCGCTGATAAGTTCATAAGTTCATAAGTTCATAAGGTTGGAAAGGACCTATAAGATCATCTAGATGATCTCTTGAGGTCCCTTCAAACCCCTACAATTCTTTGATTCTGCAGTTCTGTGACTAGGTTCCTTTTTTAGTGTGTGAAACAGCACACACATTTCATTTGATCAATCTTAAATACTTGAACTAGGACTGGAGATAGAGGCCATTACACTGTTCTTTCCCACTCTGTTAAGAGTAGAGAAAATTTAGGCATTAGCACTGGAGGGCTGTTTTTAGAATGCTAAAATTACACAGGGTAAACAGTCATGGTAGTCATTGGTCACAGTGATCCTTCTCATTGAAAAGGGCCATCTTAGTTTCCTTATTCTGTCACTGTGTGCATTTTTCATAAATCATAGTCAGTTCTTGTGAGCTGTCTCTGAATCACATTTTGCCCTGGATGCCCACTATGAAAAACAGCTTCTCAATGCACATAGCTTGTCATATATGCTTGATTTAGAAATTTTAAATAGGATTTGCAAGGAGAATACAAGTGTATGTTTGTGACTTCAATGGGCAGCTGAGAAATATAAAATGAATGCCAGGTAGTGGGGAGTGGGAGACTATGGGGAGTGGGAGACTAGTCCCAGTACGCTATGGAGTTTTTCCCTCAAAAGCACTAAGTTTACAGGATGTTACCAGGAAGAAATGTTCTGATAACAGAGTGGAAGTTCTACTCTACACCAGAGGAGATACTCTGGATACTCTATCCAAAACAATAAACTAAATTCAGTATTTGGACTTCATTATTCAGCCCCAAAACAGTCTTAAATCAGATCTCACCAGCTAAGCAATACTCAGCTTGAGGACTTCTCATGATGAGGTAGGAAATGGAGGGAGTGATCATGCAGTGGCATCTTACTAAAGTTAGTAATGTATGCGTTTGCTAACTGATCTAATTCTAATGCTCTCAAAAACTTGAAGATGTTAAAAAAACCCACTCTTTTTTATATAAGAACAATCTTTTCAGACGCAGGGTTGAATTTTTACCTTGGCAAATTAAAATTCCTATAGAATTTCTGCACTCTTCACTGTCCCTTTTTAAACCTTTGTATAAAAGTTACCAGGTACCTTCTCTGTAAGCAGCCACACTTCATAGGCTTTCTACTGTTTGTGTGAAGGTAAGTAAAACATCAGGGAATTCTTCCGAGTTACTTGCTAGGTTTTTCTTGTAGCAACATTGTCTTGTAGCAGCTGTGAGACTACAGGGTTCATTAATTTAAGAATGCATAGATGTAAGTATGGAAACGACAAAGCCCTGACAAGAGAAGTAAAATGAAACTAACATTTGTACGAGGTTTGAAAATATATTATTTCTAACTTATTTAGAGGGTATTTTTTCCCCAAACTATTTTGCCTTTATTTTCTTTTATTGAATGATTCTTTTCTATATGTTACAACTGATTTGTAAAAAATGTTGCTTATTTATGCATGCCTATTCATATATGTACACTAATCTGTAAGAATATACATCACTGTAGTATTGGTATGTGATGATACTATGCCTATTTATCATATGAAATTCTAACACAGAACTTGCCCTCTGCTCCTTTGCTCCCTGTGAGGAGCTATAGACTGCCGCAGGGCCTCTCTTCAGCCTCCTCTGCTCTGGGCTGGACAAAGCAAGGGACTTCAGCCTGTCCTTATATGTCTTGCCCTCAAGACCTTTCATCATCTTCATAGCCTACCAAAGCATACACAAGATTCAACTTGACATTGACCATAATCCCAAGATTCATTCTACAGGGCTGCTGTCCAGACTCTCATCACCAAGTTTGTATGTATGATGGAACACCAAATCCACTACAAATTCAGGGTTGGGAGTTTACTGCAGTCACTATCCTCCAACTCATCAGTGTTGAAGACAGAGGTGAAGAAAGCATTAAACATCCCTGCGTCCCTATCTGGGTCCCTATCTGTGTCCCTATCTGGGAGCTGTTCATCCTTATCAAGTAAAGGATCAATGTTATCTCTAGTCTACCCTTTGCTGTTAATGTGCTTTAAAAAGCCCTTCTTGTCCCCCAAAGTACTGATCATATTCAACTATAACTGAGCTTTGACTTCATGAATGTTCTCCCTATCAATAGCAAACATTGTCTATGTAGTCCTTCCATGTTGTCCAACCTCACTTCCTCTGGCCACACACTTTCTTTTTCTGATTATATTCTAGGAAGATTCATTGTTCAAGCCAAACTTCCATTCCACCTGCATATCTTCTGACCTTTTGGAATTGTCTATTCTTGTGCTATTAAGTGGCGGTACCTTCACTAACGGACTCCAGTGCCTTCAAAGGCAGTTGCTCAGGGTATCTTGTCAACTAGTTTCCTGAGAAGCCTGAAGTCTGCTTTTCCCATTTCCAGAGCTGAAGTTTAGGTGGTAGTTTCTATCTCAAATTGCCAAAGATTTTAATCTCAACTACTTCATATGACTATGGCCAAGACAGCCTCCAATTGCCATTTCACCCACAAGGTCCTCTTTGTTCACATGCAACAAATCTAAGAGAGCACCTTTTCCAGTTGGATACCTTAGCAACTACCAAGAAGTTATCATCAAGGTGCTTTATGAATCTTGTGGACCTGTTTGTACAAGGTGTGTGGTATTCCCAGTTAATGTTAATGTCCTGCGAGCTGAAAACACCCATCAGGACAAGGGTGGCTGATCTAGAGGTATTTCTTAGTTGCTTAAAGAACAATCAATGGCATCATCCTAGCTGGGTGGCCTATAGTTTACTCTTACCATGACACCCACTTTATTTGGTCATACCTTAATCATTATCCAGAGGCTCTCAATTGTTTCATTGCTAACTGTAAGCTTCTGTACAGCTTTCTGTCACAGTCAGCATTTCCCAACCTTATGTGCCCTTCCTGTCTGTGTTGTAGAACCCAAAAACATCTATTGTGACACACAGTCACAGGGCTCTTCTCATGAAGGCCTGGGATCGAGCCCAAGTTTCTTGCTCCTCTTGCTTCTTCCTCACGCTGTGTGCAATGATGAAGAAACATTACAAATGTGCTTTACTGTACCCAGCACCTTGTCAAGTAGACTGAAAGATCTCACAAGCATGCAGTCACTCAAATTTTGGAGTTCCATCCCTTTTTGGAGCCTGATTTGTCCCTCTCCCTCTCTGAGTCCAGTTTAAAGCTCTGTTGATCAGCTCTGCTAACTTCTGCTGTAAAATACTTTTCCCCCTGAGAAAAGTGCATCCCATCAGGTGGCATCTATTGCTTGTTTGCATCTTTTACATGTTTTTCCAACAGAAGCTTTCTGCTAGGAAAAACAAAACAAACAAACAAAAAAAACCGAAGCAATGAAAGGTGAATTTAATGGATTTACACTCAGAAGGTTCACATTGGTGAATATGTATTAACATGTAATATTATACTCTGCAAGAAATTCTAGTGTCTGCACTGGGAATATTCATGACCTGAGATGTAACCATAGTTCTCAAAATACGCCTTTAATTTTGCATGCTCAAATAGATAAGAAGAATCAATTATAAAACCTTTGTGTTTTGCATATATTCATAAAAAAATCTGTTAAAGGACAAACCTGTTCAAGTCCTACTTGTGTAGATTGGAAAATGCATTTACTTTTACCCACATCAATAAATCCTTGGCAGAGAAAGTGACTGTTTCACAAACTTGATCAAACACTGGTTAATAATTTTTTTGAGAATCAAACTGTATTTTTCCAGGTTCCTTCTGTTAACATAGATTATGAGTTATTTCTGTGTTTATATCCTCTACACTTCTCTGCAGGTTTATTATTGAGTATTCCATAAGTAGATTAGGAAAGTGTTTTATGTGAAGAATAAAACAGACCAGAAAAAGAAATGCAATAGAACTGGAATGCTCATTTGAAATTTATGAGGGATTTGAATTTAAATATCTGAATTCACCAGCCCACAAAGGAAGAAAGTAGGAGTCTGCAAGTGAAAAAGTCTCCAGTGGATTTTCCTATATAACAAGCCACAAAGGAAGGAACTCTGTCCTCAGATAGGCTCTATTAAACTGTTCAGTCTGTGCCCACATCAAGACTGCTGTCAGGATGGTGAAACAGTTTGGGAAAGTTTTTTGGACAACTACTTGCCTTGCTCTTACATCTGTTCACACTTCACAGCATAAGGACCATCTTATGCATACTCAAGAAATCAGAAATGTTTTGGTATGCTGCATGTGCAAATAAACTGTAAGATCTTTTATCACAAAATTCAGACTTGGATGGTGTTTTTCAGCAGTTGCACTTGGAGGTAGCTATATATAATACATCCAAGCCAGCTTTGCATAACCTGGATATTTTCTTTCCCATAATGTGTATCACATCCAAATGGAAAGAGTGCTTTGAAATTGAGAATGCCTTATTCAATCTTGCAGGTAAAGAAACTTAAGACAATATTTTTTACATGCAGTTTTGATGTATTTTTGTGTGAATGATTTTAACTACAATACCTAAAACAAGATAACCCACCAGGCAGTCTCTGCAAAACTCTGAAATGCCGACTGTGGTGTGAGTTGTTCATGGCCTGTGGACTGTGAATCATTGCATCATAGATAAAAATAGACCTGGAAAACTATGTATCTGAAAACAACTGGTATATGCAAAAAAAGGACTGTATGTAGGCCTTAAATGGGCCAGGAGAGGTTCAGGTTGGACATTAGTGAAAAATTTATTATCTGAATGTGTGGTCAAGTACTGGAACAGGCTGCCCAAGGAATTGGTGGAGTCACCATTGTTTCAGTGTCTCAGCAGCCTCATAGTAGAGAATTCTTTCCTTATATCTAACTTAAATCTACTGTTTTCATTTAAAACTGTTACCCCAAGTTCTTTCACTACATCTCTGATAAAGAGCCTCTTCTGATCTTTCTTGTAGATCCACCCCAGGTACTGTGGTCTGCTCAGAGCCTTTTCTTCTAGGCTAAATAGACCCTAGTATATCAGCCCATCTTTGTAGCAGAGGTTCTTCAGCACTTTGATTGCCTTCATATCCCTCCTTGTATCAAAGTTTTTCATCTACCAACCCCCCAAGTCCTTTTCAGCACAGCAGCTTTCAATGCCCTTTTCACCTAGCCTTATTGCACTCTACCACTTCCTGAGGGGGGTTGTGGTGAGGAGGGGGTGGGCCTCTTCTCCCTGATAAATAATGACAGGACGAGAGGGAATGGTCAGAAGTTGCGCCGGGGAAGAATTAGATTAGACCTGGGGAAGCATTTTTTCTCTGAAAGAGTGGTCAGGCACTGGAATGGCCTGCCTAGGGAGGTGGTTGAGGCACCGTCCCTAGCACTGTTCAAGAAGCATTTAGATGAAGTGCTGAGGGATTTGATTTAGTGGTTCAGTGGGTAGGGATGGTGTTAGGAGGATGGTTGGACTAGATGATCTTGTAGGTCCTTTCCAACCTAATGTACCTATGAACCTATTCCTGACCCATGTGTAGGAGCTCATACTCACATGGATCTCTCAAGCCTGAAGAGATTCCATTGGATGATATACCTTCTTTCCAGCATAACTGACTGCACTATGCAGCTGGGTGTCAACTGCAGACTCACTGAGGGTGCACTCAATCCCACTGTTTATGACACCAACAAAGATATTAAACTGTAGCAATCCCAATACTGACTCCTGAGGGACACCACTACTCATTAGTCTTGTTAATTGAGCTGCTGTCTGCAGCATTTTGAGTGCAACCGTCCAACCAATTTCTTATCCACAGAGTGGTGCATCTGTCAAATGCACATCTTTCCAATTTAGAGACAAGAATCTTGTGCAGGACAGTATCAAATGCTTTTCAAAAGTCCAGGTAAATTACATCAGTTGCTGTTCCCTTATCCTTATGATTTTCCCTTCATGACTGTCACACTGACTGTCACAAATCACCTGTCTGGTCTCTGTATGACTTAGCATAGATTCCAGGAGGATCTGCTCCATGATCTTGATGGGTGAGAGGTGAGACTGACTGGCCTTTAGTTCCCCATTTCTGGAATAGCACAAATACTACTCCAGGAAAAAAAAGGCATAGGAACCTGTCAGATAGGCAGCCCATGATCTTAGTAGTAAAGCTTAAAAAATAGAGAGTCCTGGCTCCTATCTAGTGTAAGGAGCTGGGCTGAATAGAAGGAAATGTGTTAGCATAATGCCCTTTTGGCTGAGAAACAGTGAGTATGAGGTGGTTCCTCAGGCTGGTTTGATTTCTAAGAGGGAAACTAAACCAGGAAAGGGTGAAAGGAAACAGATATGATGATTGATTGAGGACATAACTTCTTTTTAGGAAATGAGGAGGCAAGCAGCATACTTTTGAATTTGGAGTATGTCTGATTTCAGGTTGGTATGTGGACAGATAGTGACATAGTTTCTTTATTCAGTTTTCTGATTCACTGGAAACCTCTAGTAGGCTGAGGCTGGAGCATGTGTTGTCAACTCAAATAATTGAATTTACTAAATTAACAAATGATGAGGCTACAGCCAGAGAACTGTGAGAAAATGAAGACACGATTATGACATAGTTTTGGCAAAGCACAATACAGGTGACATTTCAGAGATGACAGACTGAAGAACTGCTGATATAGACGTCAAATGAGAAGTAAATTTAACAATAGAGACATATTGTTTTCCGTGTCTTTGAACTTTATTTTCTTAAGCAATCAAAATTTGGCAGAGATTCTTACAGCACTCGAAGTTATCTGCTGTTTCTAAATGTTTCTCTGCATGTGGATGTTAACAGTTTTGCATTTTTGCATGATTACACCTGTCCCATCAGAAAAATTTCTGGGCTACCAGGTGATGGCACCAGGTCACTGGCAGCAACTCTGATTATACTCCAGTAATTACTCAAGTTAACGAAAAGTTCCTGTAAATCAAGAAGAATCATTGGTATTTTTAGGAGTTTTTATAGCTCTGTGTGGAAGGTTGAATTCCATTTACAGGAAGAATGCAGATAAAAACTGAGGATTACAGAAAAATGCACTGCTGGGAGTATTGGAGACCTTAGACTAATATAATCAAATTATTATTTTTTTACTACAGGAATTTACATCTCACTCCAGACCTCATTTTTGTGGAGGAATTCAAAACAAGTTTTCAATAAGCTGAGCAGTATGATCAGCCTTGTTATCATATGATGTGCAGCCAGAAAATCGTGAGCTTGAAAAGAGAAATATGAAGCTACTGTACAATCAACTATTTCCTCTTTTGTATTTTGTGCATACATCTGAATAATGACTGTAAATTCCTCTACTTCCTAAGGAAAACTGATGCAAGGTGTAAAAGTTATTTTCTGCACCATGTTTTTTCGTAGCTTCTATATTTACTAAATCTGCATGTCTATCTGTGCTTTAGTAGATACACTCACCTTTACATGTAACTAAATTCAGAAATAAGCTCTAAGAAACTTCCTAAATCAGGAGTACAAAAAGGAGGATCTGAACTAAGACATGGTGTATGCTTTCATATGCAGTATGGAAAGGAGTTCCCCTGGAGACTGTGAACTTTATTTTACCAACATCTAGACTGAGACCATTTGGCTAAATCAGATTTATTTTACATCTATAGTTCTTGCAAATAAAAAAATCAGTGGTGTAAAATAATTGTTTGGGCGACCTGAGTGAATTGCATGCATTTCAAATCTTCTGGTACTGGAAGATAGTCCTTCCCAGTCCTCTGATCTAATTTTGTCCCATGCTCATTAACCCTGGGGGTCTTTCAAACCTGGTGTCTATTTGCTGTCTTTAGGGAAAACTGATGCTTTCACAGTTGATTCACATACGTTTATGTTGTACCAGTCGTGACACTAATTCACAAAGACAGCTAACACTCACATCCAATACTGTTTGTATTTATCTTGAGACCAAGAAAATGTTTCCACTAGATAGAGAACAGAAACATCTTTCCATTTCCACCAGCAGGTGTGACTCAATCCTTAGTAGATCAGACTTTGCTTCATAGTTCATCATCTGTACTGCTCTTCCTGCATCTGTTTGTAATGGTTAAAAGTCAGCAGGAGATTTTTCAGAGACCTCAGAAATGAAGAGAAAGGATGAATTACCAATCATCTTTTTCACAGTTTGGAGGGGTTATGCAACACAGTCAAGAAGAGACAGCTACCAGTGTCTATTTCATACTCTGTACAGAGGGGATTTCTGTCTTCTGCTTTCTTAATCTAGTTCTTATTACCATCTCCTTTCAATGAAGAAAAAAATGTATATCAAACTGAGCAATACACTTCAAAGGACAGATGAAAAAATTGCCATCTGCATATCAGAGCATGATCAAATCTGCTTATTAAAGAGAATGGCCAACAGGCTGAGGGAGCTTATCTTCCCTCTCTATTCTGCTCTGGTCAGATCATATTTAGAATATTGTTTCCAGTTCAATAAAAGACAGAGATCTCCTAGAAGGAGACCAGCAGACAGCCATAAAGATGATTAAGGGCCTGAAGCATCTCCCATGACAGGAAAGGCTGAACAACCTGGGTCTGTTCTGCCTGGGGAAGAGAAGATTGGAAGTGGATCTGATAAATTTTTATAAATATCTAAAGAGCAGTGGGAGGCAAGGGGATGAGGCCAGGCTCTTCCCTATGGTTGCATAGTGATAAAACAGAGTAATGGCCTAAAACTTGTACGTAGGAAATTCTGTACTAACATATGAAAGTTCTTTACGGTAAGGGTGATGGAGCACTGGAAAAGGTTGCACAGAGAAGTTGTGAAGTCTCCTTCTATGGAGCTACTCAAGACTCATCTGGATGCCTACCTGTGGGACCTGTTGTAGGGAACCTGCTTTAGCAAGGGGCTTGAATTTAATAATCTCTTGAAGTCCCTTCTAATCCCTGCGACTCTATGATTCTCTGATCAGCGTTATGCTAGAAATATTATCTTTGTCATGACAAGAAATAGAAATTAAAATTTAAAAAACACTACATTTAATCTACCATTCCTGAGATTATTCTCTGCCTCGCAGGGTAATCACAAAGCAACGAATATATAAGAAGCACTCCTAAGCGAAAGAGAATTTATGAATCCTCAAACAATGTTGAATATGAGTTGGCAGACCTAGACAGAATGTTCATACTTCTTCATCAACTTTAACTAGTTTTCCACTACATATTTATACTATAAGCAGTGAACTCAAGTTTCTCTGAGGGAAGAGTATCCTAAATCAAATGATAAGAAGCAAAAAAGAAAACTGCTTTCATAGATCTAGGAGAGGACAGGATTTGCTAGTTCACAATTATGTTTATTTCATTAGAGAAGTCTTTAGAAATCAATTTCAATCATCATTTTATTAATGGAATTCTGATTTATTCTAAGAGCTAGTTTCATTTATTTTAGATGTACAGTCAGTGAAACAAAACTTCATTTTTGCTGTTTATAAATGGAACAATAAAATTCAAATTTAAGGTCACAAACTTTTAGAACCTTTTTTAAACCTAAACAGCAGGGTTATTTAACTTAAAAATTCAAAGCATAGGCAGTTTGTTTGTGAATCACTGTTTAATATTTATATAGAGATAATCTACCAAGGCATCTCTATAGAGTCTACCGTTTGGCTTTATAGTATTCATGCAGAAAAATGCTAACTGTTTAAAAAACAGCTATAGATTGTTGTGATACAATGCTATAGTGTGCGTGAAATGCACACTGTGAGTCTGTGATATATTTAAAATATTTTTGACAAAGATAAATTCAAAATTCAGTAAGTTATTTAGAACATGCATTAATTAGTCAGTACTGAGGCCAGTGCTTCTTGATATCTTCATCAATGACACTGACAGAGGGATTGATTATGCCCTCAGCTGATGACATGAAGTTTGTTGATGACACCAAGCTGTGGGGTGCAGTCAGCACACCAGAGGGTTGGGATGCCATCCACAGAGACCTAGATAGGCTCAAGCAGTGAGCCCAGGTGAACTACATGAAGTTCAGCAAATCCAAGTGCAAAGTATTGCACCTAGGTCATGGAAACCCCTGCTGTCAAGTACAACCTGGGAGATGAAAGGACTGAGCACAGCCCTGCTGGAAAGGACTTACGGGTAATGGTGGATGGTGAGCTGGACATGAGCCAGCAATGCGCCCTCACAGCCCAGAAGGCCAACCTGGGCTGCAACAAAATGAAGTATGGCCAGCAGGTCAGGGAGGTGATCCTGCCCCTCTACTTTGTGCTGGTAAGGCCTCACCTGGAGTACTGTGTGTGGATGTGGAGTCCCCAGTGCAGGAGCCGTGGACCAGTTGGAGCATGGCTGGAGAAAGGCCTCAAAAATGATCCAAGGCATAGAACACTGTCCCTACAAGGACCTTAGAGCAGTATCTTCTCACACCATCTAAATCAACAGCAAAATTCCCAGTGATTTTGACTGTCAGGGTACTTGTACCCCATTTTTAAATATGGAGAAGTAGTACTGGAAATTTGCCATCAACTTTGGAGAGGTCATGTAATGCTAGATGAATAAGAGTGTCCAGTCTGTGCTGGAGCCCGGGCCAGCTGGAATCTACACTCAGCTCTTAGCAAAGCATCTAAAATTTGAGGGACTGAATCAAGGCAGGAAGGTTAAGTCTGCACTGAATATATGTGTCACTTTTAGTGTTGTTTTTATTTTATTTTATTTTTGGTTTATTGAACACACCTCACTTTTTCTGGGAAGCAAATATTTATGACCGATACTCAGTTTTCAAAGTGGAACGTGTACAATGTTTATATGCATACACTTGCCTCAAGTGTGTAGTTGTAAACACACTCATCTACTTTTACCTGCTAACATGCAGTTAGCTACGATCATCTGTCCATAAAGAACTACAGTGCTCATGCAGATTAAATTCGTAGCTGCTTTCGTTTTGGAAGGCACATAACAAGTACATGTCTGACTTCTCTGCATCTCTTAGGGAAATGCACTTGAGCTCTGAATACTAACATTAACTAAACTGTTTGCTACTTTAAAGCATTAAATTAGTATTAGTAACTAAAAGTATTTCTGTGTTTGTCATAAAGCCCAGTCTCTGAAATATGTATGTAGGACTCAGTCACCCTCTACACTTCTGTGCTCAGTCACTAAAAACGTGAATTTTTTCCAGGAAGGCCAATGAAAGGGCAAAGACATTGGAACAATGAAACTTAAGAAATATTGCTCTGAACATACTGAGAAAGATAAATCTACCTATTGGCATTTCACTCTTTAGGGAACTGTTCTGAGTATGAAATCCTTTAATGAGGTTTTAACTCAGCTAGATCAGTTTCTTTATTTGCCTGGTTAGAGTTGTACAGTTTTCACTATGCTATTTTTTTTTTTTTTTCTGATTACATCAGTTGACTTAAATGTAGCAGCATCAGAATGAATATTAATTTCACCTTTAATAAAAATCTGGTGCATAAACTACTTATGCAAAAAAACCTTCAAAATATTTTGTATTGATCAGACAAAGATATATGACCCCACGGGGTTTAGAGATGCTTGGGGGTGCTTAGCTAAGGAGAAATATTTTCTTAGATGGCACAGACTGTAAACATTCTTAATTTTTGCAAGTCCAATATAAGTTTTCTTTTCATCATCGTAGTCATGCAGCTTTTTTTAACTTTATGTGTAATTAGAGGTTTAAGTATCAAAACTGTCTTTTAAGGAGGTAAATCTTGATTGCAAGTGACAGTGATAAACATGAATTTAAAACACACTACATTCTAGTTAAAAAAAAAGGCAAGAAAATAGCTAGTTTTCAAGAAGCACCTATAATTAAGGTTAATTTTACTTTCTGGTCTCTATTCTGCTGTAACTGGATCACATAGTTTACTGTTCTTTTTTCTGCCAAAAGTATTTTTTTCTTGTGCCTTTTTTTTTTTTTAGGAAAATTACAGGACTTGCATACTTATATTTGCTTATGAATAAAGACCAGTTTCTGTCTAGAAAAATTGTATCTGGCTAAACAGCTATCACATGGCTAGGCATGGTGCACTTTATCAGTGTTGTTGGCTCAGACATAATTACTCATCTATCTGCAGGACACTCCCATCAGGACACAAAGAGAAGGGAATATATTTACAGGTTTTTTTACACTATGAAAGAATTTCACCAAGATGCTACCAGTGGTTAAAAATAAATGAAAATGCATTGTTATTTCTCAAAGCATACAACAAAGATGGTTTAAAACATCACAACATACAGATATTTTCACTACAGTAAAGTTAATGCAAAGTCAGGAATCTCCTTGAAAGAGTCCAGTGGAGGGCTACAAAGATGATAAAGGGCATGGAACACCTCCCTTGTGAGGAAAGGCTGAGAGACCTGGGTCTGTTCAGCCTTGAGAAAAGGAGACTCAGAGGGGATCTAATCCACATCTAGAAATATCTAAGGTGCAGGAGGCAAAGGGACGAGGCCGGACTCTTCTCAGCAGTGTGTGGCGATAGGACAAGAGGAAATAGCCACAAACTGAAGCATAGGAAGTTCTGCACAAATGTGCATGGGAACTTCTTCCCAGTGCAGTGATGGAGCAGTGGCACAGCTGCACAGAGAGGTGGTGGAGTCTCCTTCTCTGGAGACGTTCCAGACCCGCCTGGACGCCTACCTGTGCAACCTGGGCTAGGGAGCTGCTGTGGCAGGGGGTTGGACTTCATGGTCTCTGGAGATCCCTTCCAAACCCTACAGTTCTATAATTCTGTGATTCTGTGCAGTTTCAATGATAACAGTATCTAAATTCTTTCCTGCCTTCTACTTTTTTTCAAGAATTTAAGGAGTTCCTGACTTGTGTAATAATCAAACTTTCTATAAAAAGTACTATTGCTTCAATTGTTTTTAACAGAATTTGAATTTAGGTTTCAGTGTTGGTATCTGGAGATCCAGACGACTACTAGAGATAACTGGAATGGTCTCACTTTTACCACTGCAGCCAGAAAACTGTCCTCTGCTTGCCCAGATTACATTGGGATAGATTTTTACCCCGAGAATCTGCAGCATCCTGCACTTTGATAGTGAAGTCCACATTTGTACATGTAGAGGCAATACAAGATCAGTGTTGTGCAGCTCACCAAAGGGAAACATCACTGGAAAGGTAGAAGAATCTTGATGGTATGGGACAGACATCATGGAAACATAGCATCATGGAATTTTAGAATGACTTTGGTTGGAAAGGACCTCATTAAGTTCCAACCTCATTTCCATGGGCAGGTTTGTCACCCAGCAGATCTGGCTGCCCAGAACCCCAAGCTGGCCTTGAACACGTCCGGAGATGGAGCATCCACAGCCTCTCTGTGAAGCCTGTGGCAGTGCCTCACCATGTATGACTAAATTACTTCCTAATGTCTAATCTAAATCTCACATTTTAGTCCCCAGTCCCTGATCTATCCAACAAACACAGCTGTACAGCAGCATGGTGCCAAGCAAGTTCCTATAATCACCTGTCATTATTTGACTTTAGGATGGGTGTAAATTTGAGCCTGAGAAATGTAAACTTCATCATTATGGTAATTAAGCAAAGAGGAAGCTTTCTCTAGTAAATGTGCAACTTAAAGGAGCTGAAAATAACTCACGTATATGCATTGCCTTGGCTACTGGAAAATGCTGCTAATTGGCGTCACTGCAGGCTAGAAGTTTGAACTAAGTTTTGTAAAATATTTGAATGCCATGTCATTTGTTGTTGGCTTTTTGTATGTTTGTTTGTTTTTAACTAAAGCTTCAGGGTTTTTTGATTGTTTTTGTTTTTTGTTTGTTTTTCTTTTCCTTTAAAATTAATTTGTGATGAGACTCACGCCTTACTCCTTAGGCCATGACTTCCACTATTTCCATTAAGGAAGCTGCTTTTCAGGTACAAGTGGATATATTTTCAACTGTAACACATTTTGTTCTGAGAGGTATGACAGGTCACTAGCAGTACCAATACAGGATATTCTTACAAGGAAGAAAATGGTTCTGACATTTAGAAATGTCTGTTCCTCTGTAGACAGTGGTGGAAATGTGGCTGCTACAGTGATTTCACAATTTTTCAGGTCAGGAAGGTTAAATTGCTACTCAGATCTAAGGCAATGGAGTAAGTGTTTACAAATCCTCATTTTGCTGAAGTCAAATCTGAGTGAGAAGATGGTGAACATACCTAGAATGTGTGCTGCTAGAATTGTTCTGGCTTCAGTGCTAACCCATGAGATCTGTGAATCACAGGCAGTTGCAGAAACTATTCCAGGGCAGAATTTTACTTAAAATAAATAGTCTTCTGCTTAAGGGCTTTTCTGGACTGAAGCCAAAAGTATTAGCTGGGAAATATTAATAAGCAGCAGATTCTTTTATTTTCTTCTCTTTTTAATGCATTAAAATAAATCTCTTTTTCTGTGCTATATAACTTCATGAATCATTTGTCATCAAACAGGCCATGGGGAAAGGACAGCAGTAACTTCACATTTCTTCACATTTTTAGTGGTTATTTTTAATGTTACAGAGATGATGCTTCTTACAGAAAGCCACATAGGCTTTTAGATGTACTGATCTAACAGTGGTAAGAAGACAAGAGATAGCTTCATATCCTTACATCATCCATTTGCAGAAGCAAACGATAAAGTAGTTCAAAAGCTGTTTACAGAGGGTGAACTCAGAGCTATCTTAACAAGGAGCAAAAAGCAACTCAATGGAATGCATTGGTTGATTCATGTGTTTTCAAACATCCGGTAGCTAACACAATTCATGTGAAGATGTACAGTAAGCCCAGTAGCCTGTAATACTCCTGATTCAGCCTCGTGTGGCTTTGATCAAACAGGGAAAATATTTACCTTCTGATTGCCATAGTTCTCTACAAACAATACGCAATGTCTCAGAATTTCTGCTGCAGGTTAACCTTCGTTCTACATAAAAACTGGTCTAAACTGTTGACTTTTCTGCTGGCCCATTTCAGAATATATCTGTGTCCAGACTGACATGAGAAAAAGGTGTTTGGAAAAAAGTAGTTTTAGTGATGAAAATCCAGCATTTACCTTCCCCCTTTACTTACAGTTTCCAGGATAAAAGAGAACAGCCAATGCTCTAATCACAGCAGATGCCAATCATCCTCCAGGGAGCCACATGTCCTCTCCTTGGAGGCCAGATGCTGAATTAGCAATTTTTATTTTGGATTACTCCATTTGGGAACCTACAGTAGTAGACAGTTCTCTTAGGAAGAAATCAGACAGAACTTTGAGTTTGTCTCTGAGTCAGATAAATTGTGTTGCCTTCTGAATTGACATTCAGTGATATAAACTTTTATATATTTCCAGAGTCTAAAGAGCACAAAATAGTGTTAACGCATCCTAGGACTTCATACAGCAAGTCAGTGGACTGTAATCAGTACAATAAATCGATTCTATAACCCTGAGCTTTTCTCAAGAGGAACTTGTTTGTCCTCATTTAGATAAACACATAAGTAAACTCTCATGTAACTGATTTTCAATGGAAAAGGCATATTGCAAATATATCAATACAGTAGAGTTATTTAGCCCTAACCTCATTTTAGGTTAAAAACCTGCATAAAATATATAAATTTGGAAATATTTTTTCAAACCTTGAGATAAAATTATTCAAACAGCTTCAGTCAGATTGTAGTCTTTGCGCATTGTAAAAATGTCATTGAGATTGGAGAACATTTTGTATAGCCAAAAGCATCCAAAGTGTCACAGAAATTTAAGATGGGAGTATGTTATAGAGAGCTTTGGATCAGTGAAGGAGTGCAGAAGCCAATTTCCTATAGTACAGTGAATGGGCACACTGGATATTCAGGTCGCTGGCCAGGGTTCTCAGTTGCCATGCTTTATGTGCATCTTTGTCTCCACTGTCCTTCACTTAAGTTACAGAGAGGCCAGAGCTGCAGCCAGTAAGTTGCTAATGACAGGGGAGGACAACACTACTCCACAGTTCTTTCATGTAAGAAATGTGATGGATTTCAATGCTAACTTTTCAGCCAGAAAGAAGGGAGTTATCCATGGTTGTAGAAATTGCCAGTGGAAAGGAAAAATGTGAAATCTGGCACCATCCAAAAAACAAGACAGTACAAAGGACAGAATCATGATTCCCACTGGCAGAGGCTGAAGTGGGGAGTTTTAAGAATTGCTGCTCTTGCTGCCCTCCAGGATTGAAAAACTCACTATATAATACATGCAGCAAGGATGACTTTAGCAGAGAAATGATGTCCTTATATCATGTCCTAGATCAGCAGGACTTGCTTTTTATTTAACATTCCTCTTCCTATCATACTTTGCCAGTCCTTTCCCCATTCCAACTTTACATTTGTAGTATCCAGAATACTCATCATCACTATCATTTCTCCATTTCCTTCTTACTCCATACTTTTCTTCAATTTTATTTTTTCTACTTTTCTAATTTCTACCCTCATTTTTTAATTCTTCTTCATTCATATCAAACCAAACAGTGCAGAGTGGTTGATAGTGGTTGTACAACTTAACTCAGTGGTTTATGGACAGAGGAGAGACACATGGGTTCGTCAGCAGCCACTTCATTCTACAGTCCTGTATGCATCTCTTGCTTTATAGATTACTTGCTTTGTAGATGAGTTAACTGTGATGAAATCAGAGGAGGTCACAGGATTATTCTAATATAATATACAGAAGTCCAGCAGTAACATATGCATAGGAGGTCTGTGCTAAGGTTCAGCAGTGGAAAATGTGGGAGGACAATAGAGAGCAAACTGGAACTGCTTTCAGACTGAGTTCTATCAGGTGAGGTCTTTGGGCATAATTGCCAAGCACCCAAAGCAACTTTGTTGCCCTCCATGCATTCTATAGCCTTATTTTCACTTACAAATTTTGTTAATCTTTAATATGGAGCAAAGAAAAAAACAAAATAATGAAATATTCTACTTGGAGATTGGTTGACATTTAGCTTGAGATTAATGTGTTGGGCTGGAGGTGTTGGCAGAAGAACCTAACATGCACAGGGTGCCTCAACTCCCTGCTATATTCAGTGGAATTTTGCATTGTCTGTACAGTCTGTAAAGACTATGCTATTAACAACTGGTAGCTGGTTGACTGAAAAGTGGAGTATAATAATGAATGTGTTGTCTTTGACAATAATGAAAATTTAGATACCTACTGGATCTCATAAATACGAATGAATAGGTGTTTTAGTCTCAAATTGAACTTATTATTTAATTCTCAGAATACATGATGGGACAAATGAAGAACTCCTGAAGTTACATTAGAAAATCCCACAAACAACAAAAAAAAATTATTAATACATTCCCTCTAAAGAGGATTAAAAAGAGAATTCAGAGCGTGAGTAAAATTAGTGACCTGAAAAGAATAAGAAGCCAGAGTAATCTCATTTAAAGTCATTGGCACTGAAATAGTTCATTAATGCCAGGGTCTAACTGTGCTTGGCTGTTCATTTTATATACACCTACATTACTCTGAAAGAATTTGCAAACAGTATGACAGGATGGAGGATTACCTACTCTTGAAGTGCTCCATTATTAATGAACTCACAGCAGTTCTGTACTACATTTCAAGATAGGAAGAGAGTAATATCATGTGCAAATGAAACTGTGGGGTTTTTTTGAGCACACAGCATGTAATTATCCAGACTGGAAGGTGGCCAATGCACTAAAGCTGACACTCTAACTCCAACTTTGCAGCATTTGATATCCAACATATTTGCAAACAGTTTGCTGCTGTTCGTTTTTCAAGGTTCAGAAAGGCATACATTCTCTATTATATCCCGAGAGCAGCACATCCTCCTCCTGATCATAGTCCCAGAATCTACTTTTGCTGCTTTACTCTGACTGGCTGCAACTCTGACCTCTCTGTAACATATTTTAATTTTTTAGGGAATTTAATTTCCGTTAGGGAAGTAGAAGAACGAGAACAATAGCTTCCCTCCAAAACACCTGGATATGTTTCAGTGACATGTGATGGAAAATGACTCCCCAGAGTCTCCTCTGAAGTCCAAACAACACACACCTTAGAAAGACAGCAGTCATGCACTTCAGGACGAGGGTCATGCATGCTACGAGCACTTCATGAAGACACTGTGTATAGTGTCATAGGGAGTATGAGACAGCTTTGAAGTCATCATCATTAGCAAACATGGCAAATTTTACTTATTTTCAATTATGTGGTAAGCCATTTTCAAAAGCAATGATGTCTCTTTCCTCATTCCTTAGATAGTATCAGAACACTGATGAAGGAAGCTCAACAAGTCACTACTTGGAATAACTGGGAGGGAAAGGTCACTTGGTTCAGGCTTCGGAGGGAGTAGAAGCCAGTTCAGCTACAGGGTTTGTTTGGGAATTATGAGAAATAAGTAGGAGGTGCAGAGATCTGTTGAGACAAAGGTTGGTACCTGCAAGGATGAGGCTACATGTGCTTGCTGGTAGAACTCATTTTACAGGAACAAAACCTTTTATGAAACATAGCTTATGAACTCTATTCCTAGGATCAGATAGATTCAATAGGATTAGGTATTGCATCAGCTTTTGGAAAAGGGACCAAACAATGGGTATTTTAATAACTAAAATATTTATATTGTGAGCTACAGAGTTCTCAGCTTTGCATTTTTCCCATAATGGTAACATTTTGTGCTCTGATGATTACGCTTCCCAGAGGAAAGAACTAATTTCATAGTTTTCAGTTTCATGTATGTGGGAGAAGGGAGTGAGCCCACCCTGGACTGCGTCTGAGCCAATGGAAGCAGCATCTAAATAGAAAGGAAAAGTAAAAAAAAACAGACCTAACAGCAGAGAACAACATAGACACCACTGATCTTCCAAGAATGTTTCTACGGGAGGTAGAGCAGTAATGCCTCTTGATTTAAACCTGTGGCAGAGAATGACTCTTATTTTGCTGTTTGCATTTAGTTGAACACCCTGTAACGTTATATCAGGAAAATTATGTTTTGTTGTTGTTGTTTCAAATAATAGAATGTCCTCTATAGAATAGTGACTCTTTTCCCATTAAGAATTATTCTAGGCATTTCATAAAGTTGTGATTTGGACTTTTTTTTCATGCACCATTTGATTTGTTGAAAATTTTGCTGCACTCAGTGAAGCACTAAGATAGTTTTGTGACTTGTAAATATATGTCTGGTAGTGAAGAGTCCAACTAGAAAGCAACAGAACTTCTTGAGGACTAAATATCCCAGAGCTTGCTGTGGACACTTATTTAACTAAGTATCTGTGAGCATTTGAGCTTACCTCATTTGCATATTTCAGCACGGACTTCAAGACAATATATTGAACAGTGAAGCTTTTAATTAACATTACTTCTGGTGTAGAACCTATAAGGAATTCATAGTTCATTGCTTTTACTGCAAATAATTTTTCTACCACCTCCTTCTTTCTACAGATGAGACCTTTGTGGAAAAGCTTCAATTAAAAGATCTATTTGCATTTTCAGTGACAGCGAACATTCCTATTTTTTGCGTTTCCACTCTACATCCTTTCTTAAAGTGTGCTTCTTTCACTTCTACATCATTTCTCTATTAAATCAACTGTTTGGAAATCTGGAACTGAAGGGTGAACTTCTGCAGAAGTAATTCGAACTAGATGGGTAGAGATTTCCACTCAAAGTCATGACTGTGATAGTTTTATAATGAGCATGTAAGTGAATATCATTGCTTGGCATTATCAGATGTAGTAGCTTGTAAGCTTTTAACTTCATGATTTTCCTTATAGCTAAAAAGGATTTTCCTGACAATTGAATTCTACTGGGTACTAAGTTTTGAGTTGGACGAGCTCAACTTTCTAAACAGTCCATAGGGCTGAGAGTTGGCTGTTCTTTTCTTCCCTTTTCATCTGGTCCTAACATTTATGATCTCCGATATAGCCCCTTAGAATGTAATTGTATATTTATATATTATACATTGAATATATATATAATAGTACTACATCTGTATATCTAAATGGATACTGTATAAATAACACTTGAGATGTTATTGCAAATGTCCACGAGAGTGCCATAAAATAAAACAGATGGCAAGGGCTAAATAAAGTGAATGGTAATCAAAATGGTATTAAGTGCCTTGCAAATGGAACAATAGTTTTGATTAACATCAGCGGGAATTACAGAGATAATGGGGAAGGTCTACAGGGCTCTGAAATGGTTTTTGGTGTTCTAGTCAGAAATAATCTACTTTGACAGAACCATATATCATATTATTTAATCAGCTAGCTTTGTACATTGGCTTCAGTTAATGTCTTTTCTTATACGGATAGCACAGGTCATGTAGAAAAAATGGATATGAAAACTCAAATCTGCTTTTCACTACTCTATTTTTATTGGTTCTACCAGTTCTGGATAACAGCAAGGGCTTAACATGGGAAATTTGTACTTGCTCAGCAAGCAGCAGCTTGAGGGAGACTAGAGAGTAGGATTTTGTAAACCACTGCAGAAAAAAGTAAGGGCTAAAGGATAGCTAATACAGTGAACATACTCTGCACAGTACAAAGCATGCAAATGCTGGTGCACTATGTCTTTTTATTTTATGCAACACTATTTTTCTTCATGCAAAACAGAATCTGTTCATTAAAACTACTCAAATTTACTTTCTGATAGATTTTTTTCCTATAGAGCATTGTGAGCTCCTTAGGAGGAAGAAACATATGGGGCAGTGTGACAAGGTTCCTCAGAGCATACTCTGCTTACCAGGATGTATTTCAGCTCTGCCTGGGTGTGACATGGAATAATTACCTACTGGGAACATATTGTAGATGCAGATTTATGAATTCACTCACTGAAATTATGAGCAAAATATTTACACTTAAAATAAGATCAGAAGTGTGAAACAAATGAACCCCTACTAAAATTGTTTTCAAAAGTACAGAGTTAGATGATGATATATGAGTTCTCAAGGTCAAAACACGGCCTTATATCTGAAATGCCATGCCTTTTCTGTTTGCTTCATAATATGAATGAACTGTAACCTCTCCCTTTTTCCCTCCTTTCTTTACACAACAGCAACGGGTATTATAGCTCTAACAAAACTGTAAAAAAAGTACTATAGTTATACAAGTAATACTTTAGTTAGAGCTGTTCAACTCATCAGCTCCACTGGACCACTGCGATACAGCAGATCATGGGATTTAACTGAAGTGTCTGAGGAGATCTAATTCAGCTCTCACAGTGGTTTGCACAATGCTAAATTATTCTAAATTAAACTGAGTTTTATCTCATTTATCATAACATGATATTTCAGCTTCCTCTTCAGTCAAAAACTATACATACAAATAAGCAAATAAAAAACAACAGAACAAAGATTGGTTTAATGTTACCCAATCTGTCCCCACAGTTACCCCTGTGTATTCTATTATCCCCCAAAGAAAAAAAAATTGAAACAAATAAATTCATGAAATTTATTAGACACACAGCTATGTTTTAAAACACACTTCTAATGCACAAATAATTTTATGGCAAATAATTATTTTAAGTTTAAACCTAAATAGTAAAATATTGCTGGCATTTAGACCTGAGTTTTATGGATGTTGATTTTAATGTAGTTAGCTCAAAATCAGTGTTTTCTGAAGGTATTTATTTGAAAAAGCTCTTCAATTTCTTTTTTAGCTACTGCCAATTACTCCAAATGAAGTAGAAAGCTGTTGGTATATAAAAGCTATACCAATAAGGTTTCAAATATTGCAACATTAAGAATGTGCACTACTTTTTTAGTCTGAGTATGCAATTCCTGTACCTTAACCCTACAGACATTTTCTTGCCATTTTCTGTTCTCATACTACATATGATTCATCTTCTTTAAAAGGAATATTAGTACTGGCAGCTCGTATGTTATAGATAAACCCTGGCAGAATAAAAGCATCTTGCTTAAAAAATGTACCTGCCCTGGAGCATTTAACAAGAATGTCAACCCTAAACTAGGTCAGCCTTGTAATTCTCAGGAGTCTTCTCATGACAAGAGCAATATAAACAACACACTAATTGTTTTTTTCTGTACAGTTCCCATCTTCATGTTTGCCATATGTCTTTTGCCCTCTTTTTGTAAGTTCTTTGTTATTTTTCTACTGTTTTGGTACTGAAAAGGTAGAAGGAACTCAGAGCTGGCAGATGTGTACATGCTGGCTTCAACAGGCATAAAGGCAGGAGGGCAGTTTTCTTGGTCAGAGTTGGTAAAGTTCATACTTGTCCAAAAATAAACATTACTCACATGCCTGCAAGAACTTCACTTTGAAACTCAAGATTCCTATCAGGTTTTCTTCCTTTACCCTGAATGTTACTGACCTTAAAACAGCCCAGAGGAACACTGATAAAACTCACCCTGTTTCTTCTCTTCAGGCTGAACAGTGTCAGCTCTCTGTCTTTTCTCCTAAGAGAGATGTTCCCATACCCTGATCTTCTCTGTAGCCCCTCGTTGGACTGTCTCCATTAGTTCCATGTTTCTCTTATGCTGAGGAGCCCAGAACTGGACACAGGGATGCAGACGCAGTCTCACCTGGATTGAGTATTTATTTGCTTTGATCACAGCAGATTTCAGCAAACGTCAATCAAGTGTCAAGCAAAATAATGTCTAGATGTAGTCAAAATTTACCAGCCATCAGAATTCTGTATTCAGTAATTCTGCTGTCCTGAATGTATTTTAATTTGCTATTAATAGTTGACGATAGGTGTATGAAACAAAACACACCATCACAGCATACCAATTAATGACTTCAATGATAAAATAAACTGGCATTAAACTTGAGAGTAAACACAGTTATTATTTAACAAGCAAGCTCACATGCTGCTCTTCTTAATACTCAGTTTAATTATGTGACTGGAATGCATGCTTAACAGCTAATGAACTGATTCTTTCAAAGTCACCTGCTCACATTAACTGGTAATCCACTCAGGCTAAACCCTACCCTTCAGGGAATAGCCAATAAAGAAGAAGGCAGGTAGTCATGAACTCTGCAACCTTTACATTCATTAATATTAGATTTGTGAATTAGCAGACCACCTGCCAGCACAGATTTAATCTAGATCAGACTTAAACAAATAATCATGTTTCTATCAGGCTACTCAGAGCACACATCATGATGTTTTGTCAGCTTTTTGCTGGCTGCAAATAGATAAATAAAACAAATCATGCATAAAATCTTACAGTTTAAAATTAAGTTGCTTCTATCATTATTATTGTTATTACTATTGAACTAGGATAGTGAGTTTGTTCTAGTTCCACTCTTTATGTATGTGCCCATGCCATTTTTCACTCCATAGACCATCCAAGGGCCTATTGCACCAGATGGTATGAGATTACATTGTCTACACTTAGGAAACATCAGCGAAGGATCTGTGATGAACATTTTGTACCTCGTTTCACGCTTCCACATATCACAAAATGAGCAGAGCCATCAAGATAGTTCAAATAAAAATCCAAAACCAGTGCAGTGGATTCTATCCAGCAAGCCTAACCAGAGCTGTTCTCTGACACGTGGGTGGTGGCAAGGAAACAAAGCGGTGTCTGTAACAGCTTAGCTGACTGATGGCACGATCACTATGTGGAATGTTTTCATTTCTACGATGGTCAAATGCAATGCATCAGTTACAAGAGGGACACCATAAGGAAGTAGAAACAATGGTCAAGAAAGTACTGTGTGGAGAAGCTGGCTACCCTCCCATGTAAATAGTTCTCACACTATCATTCACTACAAACATTTGAGTCTTCAAACAAGTCATTTGAGTGACTGCTTATTCAATGGGGACTCAGCAGTTTTACATATAAGCAGGGTATACAATTTCATATTTAGTAACTTCACAGATTGGAAAGGCACATATATTTAAACTTTGAGTTGTATATTTACATTTAAAAATAATGTTTAGTATGATCCAGCATTTGCAAATTTTCATTACTATTTTTTTTTTTTGCACTTTACATAACTGCAAGTAGGAGCATAGTTTACAAGACAAAATTAGTAGTCAAACCTGTTCTTAGAAAGAACATTGCTTCCTCATTTTCACTTTCTTTGTGCAGTTCTCTAGAAAGTCATCTGTATGGATGTGCAATATATGGTTTAAATATCTCCTCAAACAACTTCCTGAAGGCAGACTGCTCTTAGCTAATGTATAATGATATCTCTGTCTATATATGCTGATATATTTTTACCAGATATCTGTGATTCTTTTAATTGGCTATTGTTCCAATTGTATCTTAGTTCTGAAATCACAAACCAGTTCGCACTGGTTTATTTATGGATGAGATGATTGTGCCACTCAGTGACTGTCCAGAAGAAGCGAAGTACACTGAAGTGGAAACACACTGGAAAATTAAGTATAGTGACAGGAAAAAAGAGAACTGCAGATAAAGAAAGTAATTTTCTATGTAGTTTTCCACCAGGTCTATTCATGAAGATAAATTCTAGAGACTATTATGACATACCATAATATCTTATTAATAGTGTAGCAATTATAAAATACAACAAATTTCTAGTCTTCAAAAAATCAGTCTATCTATTTTATTTTTACATATCTATATTAGTTGAATAACAAATTCCTTTCCTGAACACACAATATGGCCCACTGACTAAGAAAAAATCAGGCCCACATTTCAGGCTACATACAGGTTCTGAAGAATCTATTTGTTAGGGGGACCATTGAGCATCAGAAAGTTGAATTTCCTTCTTTTTTGACACTCCCAGGCTCTCTTTGTACTGTATCAACTAATTCTCTCCAAGACAGATTAGAGAAGGGACTTGTCCAAGTGAAGACAAACATCATCACTTGATGCTAATTTCCCTTGAAGTCAGGTATTAGCCTCTTATTTAGTACAACAGTGCAGACGAAGCCTGAGAGTTCATTAAGGTGGTACCACTCCTCAGACACTAAATCAAATATGCTTAAATCATCCCAGACTGATATTTATTTTAACTGTTCTTTAAATCTTTTTTTAAGATTCCAGTTCCAGCACTAAAATTTCTTGTATTTGAAAGTTTTACTATTATTTTAAAACATACAAAATATGAAATTATTTTATTCAATTATTCCACAGTTAACATTTGGAACCACTGATTCCATCTATTTATAAACAGCTCTTTAAACATATGAGAGAACCTTCCCACTCAATACTTTTCCTAAGCTAAGCATGCATCTTTTCCAATTTTCTTCACGTTTTATACATTTGTAACTTTCCTTCCAATTTATTCCCCTCACATACTTTCACCATGCGGTAGATAAAACCCTATATCATTTTGAAGTGAGGAACTAGGCCTCATCAATGTCAAAGAGAGTACATTTTTTTCCCTAGATACAATACATGACACAATAATTAACTAAGAGCTAAAATTAACTTTTGTTGTTTGTTTGCCTTGAAAAAACATAATCCTATTGGCTCAACTTCAATTTGAGGAACAGACTGATACATTTTGTTCTTAACATCCATACTGCTTGCTGCTTACCATTATACTATCCCCCAAGACCTTACAAGTTTATCGCTGAGTAATTCGTTTTATATTCATCTATGGACCACATTTTTTCTTCTTTAAAAAAAGGTGGATAGTGTATTTGTCATTCACTTTTTGTTAAGTTACACTCCATTGCTGGTAATACAGACACTGTGGCGATTAGTTCCTGAAGTAATTTAACATATAGTTAATTCATTATTACTTATTATCTTATTATCTTATTATGACAGGGATAGTGGAGATGTGAACAAAGAAACTTGTAATACATATTATTTGAAGCTTCCTTGTTCTGACTCTACAGTGATAGAAACGGTTTCTGGCAATTTTATGTACAATATTGGATAATATCTTCAGCATTTTCAAAAAATTATCCTAAATTTGGGGCTTACTGTGTAGTAGTCAGATCAAGTTCATCACAGGGATTGTAAACAACATGTAAAAAGAAAGAGAGGGTAAAAGCATTGTTTAAATAATTACAATTAGGGTATTCAAATCAGTTGGTAAAATGAAGTTTTAATATTATTTAACTATATCTGTAAAAGGTTAAGCATTAGGGATGAATATTCTGGGCACTTGGCTTTGTATACTGCATCTGATAATAGGGCTGGAGCACCTTTCGTATGGGGAAAGGTTGAAAGAGTTGGCATTGTTCAGTCTAGAGATGAGAAGACCTTGGGGAGAACTTTAAGCAACCTTCCAGTATTAAAGGGAGTCTACAAGAAGGCTGGAAAAGGACTCATTAGAGAGTTTAGTGATAGGACATGGAATAATGGTTTTAAAATGAAAAAAAGGTAGATTTAGATGGGGAAGGTAGATACTAGAAGGAAGTGGCGTTCCCATGGTGAGACATGGGAACAGGTTGCCCAGAGACAATGTGGATGTCCTATCCCTGGAGGCATTCAAAGTAAGATGGGTTGGGGCCCTGGACAGCCTGATCCAGTGTGTGGCAACTCTGCCCATGGCAAGGTGTTGGAATTAGATGATCTTTATGGTCCCTTCCAACCCAAACCATTTTATGATTCTATAATTCTATGATTTCATGATCCCACTATCTTGGCATGCTTCACCTAGAAGAGTTTGTACTCTCCAAGAGAAATTCTGGCCATAGTTCATAGATGGGCATGAGCTAAAGTAATTCTTGCTTGGCAAGATATTGTCTATGAATGTGGCTATATCTATTCCCTACCAATATTAAAGAACAATAGAATTCATACTTAATTTATCACAACAGATGTACCTATGTTATACCAAGAAATCAAGACCTGGTTCTAAATATCTCCCAGCTTCTATTTAGATATGGGGAGTTTTGCTGCATTTTTATCTATTAATATTCCTGAGGACACGTCATTCAGTCAGTTAGTTAAACCCACATCAAAGTACTGCTGATCTTCCAAAGACTGTGTACATATAGAAAGTGCAAATATAACCAGACACACACACATACATATTGAAAGTATAAATAAAAATTGTTTAAGGCAAAACACTCAAGGTGTGTTTTTTGAGTGCTTGCTATATGTATCTGGAAATCTTCTTACATATGACAATGCTTATTTAATAAAATTCCTTTAAACTTGTCTGGAAAAGAAAACATAATGAAACTTTGATGGCACCTGGATCAGTATAAAAACAGAGAATATCCTTCATGATTTTGATAACAGTAGAAGAGAACTGGGACACTAAAACTTTGATAGTTTTTTTTTTTTTTCTGTGTGTTTTTATATTTTTAACAAAAAATACCCGAACAAATCTTGAGGGAAAATGTAAGCAAAATTGATGTCATGATCAAGTTTTGTTCTAAAATAATTAGAAATACAAAAAGTTTTGTAAATTGTGTATTTTATATGTGAATATGGATTCTTTACATGGCAAAAGAAATTTTTGTATTCTTGTATAGTTCTTGTATCGGGAGTTTTCCTTGAGAAAAGGATACAGAAAGTATTCCACTTTGATGCCTTCATTCTTCTTAGAGAAGTGTATTATTTATAAATGTTACACACCCATACATAAATCCACCCAGAGTCTCAGTCTCTAGGTCTCTACAATTAATATTTTAAAGATGCTTAAATATACTGCAGCACATCAAATGCTACTTTTCTCACACACAAAGACCTCTCACAAAGTCTTCTCTGCATGTTGCCATGTAAATAGTAGACTCCAGCAGATCACTCTTTAAGACAAATGCACTTGAGCTGTGCTGCCCTAGAGATGGAGTATGAATATGGAGTAATAAAACCCTTGTACACTGACCTCTGTGGTGAGGTACCTTTTTGAAAAGGGGATCCTAGCCAACATAGTTGCATATGCATGAAATGAAGGAACACTTCTGAAGTAGAAAAATACCAACTATTTCAGAGTTTCATCAGTCAAACTCTTAATTTGAATGCATCTAGGAAGCCTCAGGTTCCCACTACAAATCATGAAGGACTGGGAATAAAGAGAAAATGCAGTGAAGAATCTGTGACTACTTTCATAGGAGGTATATCTGATAATCATGAGGCCTTCATTTTAAAGTTGAATACAAGCTCACAATATTAGAAACTGGTGGTACTTTGTGAATCTAACAGGAGACTCAGATCACAAAGGAAATCAAAAATGAAACTAAACACAAAAAAACAATGTGATAGCATCTCCATGCTATTTTAAAATAATATAATAGATTTTGAAAGATTATGAAAGATATGCCGTAGCTCAGATAGGGCATAATTCAAGGAATTCCTGTTCTTACAGGGTCAGACATGGACAATGACAAAAGTATTTTCAGTCCTTACAGTACCTTCATCTACATTCCTTCATAAAGTAGCACTTTAAATTCGACTTAACCAACTTAGCCGTGTAAAAAATAAACGTCTAGTCTTAACTGGTCACCAGGAATCTCTCTGTAATCTCCAGAGACAGACACCCTTCAAGGGCAGTTTAGTCTGTCTCTCTCCATAGGCACTGGGACAAAGAATCCATCTTCCATGCTGATATTGTTGTGCGCAGGTTAGGAAAAGCTTTTTGATTCAGAAATTGACCACTCATCTCTCATTTGAAAAAAAAAATCACTTTAATGTTGTAGCCATATTCTAAGCAAACTCACATGGAATTTGTAAATGGTATTTCAAATCTACATGCTTTCAGGTTTCACATTCCTTTAGCTCTCTTTTTCAGGTAACCATGTTTTATCTGGTTTTATTAAAATTTATAGAAGTAAGAAAAATCTGAGTTGGCAACATTTGTAACACCCCTGAAAAAACTGGAGAAGTTTATATATTTTCCTATGTTTTTTCTTATATTTCTGAGTGACTACACACAGTTTCAAATTATGGGAGCTCTGCTTGTCTCCAGTGACAGTTCTAGTGCAGTCTGCTAGTACCTTAATTCCATTAGGAAAACAAAAAACAACAAAACAAAACAAACAGAAACACCTACGTTTTTTTCTCAGTACAATTAAAGGAAAATTATTGTTGAAATGTTATTTCTTTGGTGTATGTCGTCCTTCCCCAGCTTGCCATCATCTGAGGTGTTACAAATATAGGAGGTGTCACTGGTGCCCTGGGAGTTCTGTGCACTGTGAATTTTCACTTCAAGGGCAGTAGACATCAACTTCCTGGCTAGCAGTCAGGCAGACAGACACTCGACATACATAAAAGGGACTGGTTGCTCACTGAGACAGAAGGGAGGCCTCCAACACTTGATCTCAAACAATTAGAGGAAAAGAGTACCTAAAAGCGTGGTTAGGCTCTTTGAATTGAAGGATAGCATTTCTAGTGAGAGATGCAATTCCAGCTTTAGAATGGTTATCTGTTATTTGCATTTCAAAGTATGGTCAGTCTGGCATTTATTCTATTTCATCTGAAAATAGAATATATTCAGAATTTAATTAAAGTATATAGGACTCCACATTTGTGGAAGAATCAGGCCTTACTGATCTGATTATAGGATCTGATTATAGGATTATGGTATAGTTTGCATTTGTCTCTGAAATTCAAGCAAAATTTACAATACATTAGTGAATCAGAAAGGAGTCTGAGTCAAACAAAAACATGCATTGATTTTACAGAGTAGGTTGTCTAAGTCATGCGACTGTGTGAACAATTCCCTATTTCTTCTTCCTGTCTACAAACGCTATTGATCAGATGTAAGATTTGATATAGGACAGTACTAAAAGGACTGATTGTTTTCAGGTTTTACAGACAAAGAACTTCTTGGGATGCCTGTAGGCATCCTACTTCAATTGTTATTGGGGAGTATAATTCCTCTTCATTCTAAAGCATAAGAGAAAGTAAACTCTGGGTGATTTCTCATCAGAATCACCAAAATGACATTTTCATAGCTTACTTCAGAGTATCTGAGGTCTTCCAAAGGACCATAACTGATATTTCATAAGGCTTTCATGACCAGCCTCCTCTATCACAATCAAAATTAGCATAACTGTAGGGATATCTCATAGTTAAATTGCATAGGTAGAATGCAGAGGAAACTGGTCGTTTGCTCTTGTAATCTCTACATTATAGGGAGAAAACCAATTAAAATACTTACATCAGAATGCATAAGATGTCAGAGGCTGCTACTTAGAAAGGAAAATTGTAGATAGTAAAATCCATGATCATTGTGCTGTGAGTAAGGAAAAAGTTTCAAACTCTGCTAAAATGTTCTTCTCGTTTAAATCACAGACTGGAAAATCACAATATCATTTGGTTCAATCACAAAGTATGAAACCTTAAACAAACAAACAAACAAGCATACACATTAAAAAAAAAAAAGCACATAATTTTAAGGTCTGTAAAATTAACTCTCCTTTACCTATCAACCTTTTCTTCTGAAAAGAGAAGAATGGCTTAGTAGACTGTAGTAGTACATAAACCCTTGAGTTACTATTGTGTTATTCTGTCAAAATATTTTCAGTAAATTCAATAGCAGAACAAGCATCTCCTTTACAATTCATATGGATTTTTATTAATCTGTAATGAGCTATTAAAATCCAAGACACTCTGTAATTAATAGAAACAACAACAATAGGGCTTGGTTGCAGTACAGTAATTTTTTCAGAACAGATTTCCTGGCATTTAACTTAAGGCACCATCATACTGAGTGGGCTCAACAGAACTAAATCTTACAGTAAAACCTTATTCTGATGTAGATTACTGTCAAATTAAATCATGACCAACAATCCTTAGAAAATAGATAATAAATTATATTGATTCTTTCAAATGAGCTTTAATTCTTCAAATACATGAAATAATCAGTACAAAAATAGCAGATAATAACAGATTGCTCCAAATTGTTCTTTCATTCTTCTTCTGTAAAATCATTGTAACTTCTATTTTACTTCTAATTTATACCCCATAAAGACAAAAAAACTTTTCTCCCACTGATTAAAATATTAATAAATACTGTGTTTTAGCATAAAATATTAATATGTTTTCCTTTAACAACAGAGACCAATTGTTATGGCTACCAATTCTGAACAGTCTCTTTGTGCTTGAACACTACTTTAAATTCTAGCAGCTTATTTAGGGCTGCATTTAGTAATTTATTCCATAAAGACAAAAATGTTTATTTTCTCCTTTCCTGGCAAGGAACAGATATAGTTTGAAATACATTTTGAAATAGTTGGTTTCATTCTGAAAACCACCCAAAGCTTAATATTAGAGGAAAAAAGAGTTTCCTGTTTTCTAAGATTGGTTTCTATTATCATAACACTTCATCTGATGAACAGGATTTAAAAAAATAGGCAAAAAAAAAGGAGTCTTTCCATAGCCTGAATGTCAGTCTTAGTGCAATGAAATATGTTTTCAGTATCTTGATTTCTACCAATTCTATTCTTATAAACTTGGATATCACTGTCTGAAAATAGCCCCTTCCTACTCATAGGAGTATTATAAAGAGAATTACACAGAAAGCATTGAACCAAAGGGTACCATGTGAAGTAAATATTACAGACAACTATAGTTAACATGGTATCATTCCTCAACAACAAACAAAAGCAAAGAGTATTAATATGTTTAGTTTGAATAAATATCCAAAGTATTAAAACAACAATTTACATCATTTAAGCTGGTGATGCTTGTAGAGTTAAGGCAGTTCTTGTCTGATTGGTTCTGGAATATCATAATCATAAATCATCTCAACACACATTACATTTCAGTTCCACAGAAATTCAGGCAAGGAACAAATAACAATTAAAAAAAAAAGACTTGGAAATAGATTGCTGTTATGGTAGTTTATGACAAAGAAAGACATATACATCTGTCACTGTTCCTAATCTATCCTCAATCCACACACTCCTTCAGAAATAAATATGGGCAGCATTTGGCCATCTGGGCTTCCCTCTGAATTACTCCAATTATCAAATACATCTTTAGGCTCAAATATAATTCCCATTGGTCTGGGTTGGAATCCAGACAAACAATGGTCAAAGAGCACTTAAAACCTTGAGATAGATAATAACATATTCCTTAAGCATGTTTGGAAATAAAATATGAGTTTCTTAAATTATATATTAGCTGTAATACACTAACAGATCTCAAAGGATATTTCTTTCTGATTTTGTTTTGTACATGGGATTAGAGAGGTGACACAAGGATCATCCACAGACTCATTAGAGCCATAATGCAAATTCTTCAAGAGGCCTATTCTCATTTTGCATTGACTATAAAAAATGTTACACTTAATTTTTATTTTATAAGAAAGATGTATGCCTTTTTGTGGCTGAAAACACACTTCTAGCTAGAATAATGTATTTTCTGATTACTTATTTGAGCTACTCATAGATACAAAGAAATATTTCAAAATCAGGAAACCTTATATTTTTCATAAGTATATGACAACAATTATTTAGTTGCATACTGGCAAGACAAATATCCATGTATTTATTTTAAAATAAATGTAATTCTGTTCCTACACACAGTCTCTAGAAATGGGCTGAAGGCACATTTTTAAGACTCTCATCATCCAAATCTACAAGTAGAGGTCTACAATATGTTGTTGGTCCAGTTACCACCCGCATGGCTAACTGGTGTCCTTTATTAGTGATATATTGAAAAATTACTGCTTTTTTGCCACCAATTTTAACCATCAAACTCAATTTTTTAAGTGACCTGTTAACACTGGAAATTATTTCTCATAATTGTCATAAATTGTCTCATAAATTGTCTACCAATCCATATATTCTCTTTATAAATGGAAATGGATATTTGCTAACCAAATCAGCAAAGCCTCGATAATTTAAAGTATTCAATAACAAGTGTTAGCAATGGAACTCTTGACTACTGAAATATTTCAATGCATTTAAAAATATTTTCAAAATTTTTAGTGTTTATGGACAGAGAATGCTGATACAATCAAGCATAGGAGTACATAGATTCTATGAATCTATGAATCTACTTTTTAAACACGAACATATCTGGTCTTTGTACATATATTCTGATACAAAGCCATCAATTACTATGGATTTTCTGCAGACCAGGATGAATGTGTTTGTTATGTGCTGAAATCTCTGCCTCTTATTGATTAAGGTTGAAAAGAGATTTTTATTTTGTAATTAAGTATACAGGCTGCAGGCAACATTTGCTTTCCCTTCGCTATTAGTATATGTCTTTGATGGAAGACATGGTACAAGTTTTCAGCTGGCTGAAGGCACTTTGTGTGTGTTCCAGTTTACTTAAGACAATCTCAGATAAGTTTAACCAGATCATTATGGGTAATATGACTGAATACTTCCAGATAACCTACAAGATGTTATATGAATCCTGCTGTGAATAGCAAAAAAAAAGCTGGAAAAGTTATGACCTTGCTTTGGTGATCTCATATCCCAAAGAGGACAGCATTTAGTTTAGTGGTGAAATATGCTACTACAAATTTTGGATGTCATGTATTGAATGACATGATGATTAAGTGACTCTTCTCAAACTCACCTTCTGCCATTCTTCTTTTTTCTTTTTAAGCAAAGGAGAAAAGGCTTGTCAAAGCAGTGACTGCAAATATTTCATTTGGCCTTAATAGTTTTTATCTTGTGATTTCCATATGTATTCACCTAGATGCACTGTGATATCTGCATTTATGATGGTGAACATTTTGGAAGCATCTGTACTAGCAAAATTCTTACAAACATTATAGCAATCTGGCTACCATTATTCTCAGAGTAAAGAGAAGGTTTTATGCCAGGGAGATTGTCAGTCAGTAGGTAAGTGTTCCCTAACATGGCCTATGAACAAGTTAACCAGTAGGTAAACTAGAATATGGATTTCCACTGTTTTTGCACTTTCTTACGAATGCTTTTACAGCACTTAAACCAACTAAGATAGCACAGCACCTATTCTGCCAGGGAACAGCCTTGGAGTCCTGTCACACTTGTAAATGTCAGCCTGGGGGGAACAGTAGTCACTCCAGTCTGCTTGAATTCAGTGTGATGACATTAAGTTGATTAAAGGGACATTGGGCTTTACTGTATCCAAAGTGAAAAAACTAGCACAGACAACAGAGTTATCTTCTTTAGATTTCAACATCTGTTCAGAAGTACCTGCACACAGCACTGTCAATAAAGATACCATGGGTCACAATTCTATTTCCTGAAGATAGCTCTTTACCATAAAGATCGCTAGGTTTCTCACCTGCTCTCCAACTGCTGTTCCAGAAGGGCATGTGTCTTCTGAAGACTGTGTGACACACCTATCAAACCCACACTGATATTTCAAATGCTCTAAGGCATCTCAGATGACACAGGAAAAGTCAATCTTTTATTAATCATATATCAAAATATGAGATACCACTGATCAATCTGTAGGAAAAAAGTCAATCATAAGGCACGTAAGTGTTTTAAGAACAGCTGCTTTCAACTGTGAGCACTATCAAGTTGTCACATATAGTCTTAAAGTCATGAGGCTTCTTTATTTTTCTGTATTTGACTACAATAAAGCTTGATATCTACTGCTGACTTCTAGAGACAGATAAGTGCAGTGCAATGGTTCTGCATAGATGTATTTTTTTCCAAAACAAGCAAAAACTATTGGGTGAATTACACCAGACATTACAATTTGAGTTGAGAAAACTTGATTTTTTTGCTGTGGTTTACATTATTTTTCCTCCCTCCAAAAGGGGGGAGAAGGGGAAGAAATGGACTGGGGAGGAAGGGAGATTATTTTAAAGGCAGATAGTAATCTAGAATTTCCATGTTATCAACTACATTTTCCAGAAATAACAGAGAGTAAAAGCTCAGGGGGATGACAACATAATAAAGAAATCAGTTCCCCCAAACAAACAAAAGCAGAAAGTATTCAGAATGTATTTTATTTGTGTCCCATTTTCATAACCACATGAATTGATAAGCTTCTAATATAGATTATTAGTTTACTACTAGACACCTACATTCTCCTTTTAACACAAATTTGCAGCATTTACATATGGTAATTATTTATTTCAGTGACTAAACCAGGAAAATACATGTGAATGCTAGAATCAAAGCTTTGATATTTACATTAAGTTGCAAAGCTTAACATTTTCATTTTAAAACCTTACAGAAAAAGCACATAAAACACCTGATTTTGGTGATATAATGCCAGTAATGTCCGGGAAACAAAGAATATTCCATTAACATTGATAGCAGTGCCTTTGTAACTCAGTGTGTGCTGTCACATGAACCCCTCCTGCACTGTTATCTACCACTGCAGCACTTTGCTCACCACTGAGCCCTGTGGGTGCGACAGTGGCTCATGATGGTGGTTTTGGTTATGGTGTGGGGAGACAGGAGGAAGGTAGTATTTTTACATGGGCAGATAGTGACAGAAAAAGGGGGGATGTTTTTAGGCTAAAAGAGGGAAGACTTTATTTGATGTTAAGAAGAAAATCATTACTCAGAGGGTGGTGAGGCACTGGCATAGGCTGCCCAGAGAGGTTGTGGATACCCTATTCTTGGAGGTGTTCAAGGCTAGGTTGGATGAGGCCCTGACCAGGCTGATCTGGTAGGTGGCAACCCTTCCCACAGCAAAAAGTTGGGAACTAGATGACAGTCCCTTCTAACCCAAAACATTGTGTGATTCTATGATTCTCCTTAGCACATCTGTCCAAAGGGACAGTGTTTAACAGCTCAGCATTAGCTCCTGTAGTCCAAGAGCTCTGGAAAACTCAGGATTTTGTTATCCCATTTGTGCCATTTACAGGTTAAATCAAGGAGTCAACACTGAATTTCTTTTGTGTTTTCCCATACTGCTTGGAGCACTCTCACCAGCAGAATCCTGCTCCACCAGCTCTCACTCAGCTTTTCTTCTCCCATCTGTTTCACCAGCTCCTCAGCTCAGCAAATTTCTAATCCAGATTCTTAGCTCTCAGGAGACAAGTTTGACCTCACTTGGCTTTCTGTAGACCTTTTACTTCTTGATGTTCATATACTCCTGGATTACATTTCATAGGAGAGTACTCAACATCTGCCAGCTCTATTATTCTCACAGCATGTTCTTGCACGATTTAGGCCTACAATTGTGTTCCAATATACTAAGATTGACATTATTTACTGTTGCCAGTACAGCAACAGCTGAAGCTGTTTCTGGCAAAAATCACCAAGGACCTACTTGGTGATTACTTCCTCACTTGCAGTTTACTTGTTTTATTCTCAGGAGTCTGACCTGTCAAATATAAGAGAATAAGGAAAGGTTTCAGACAAGAATCCAAAGAAATACCATGAGCAGTAAACTTAAAATGTACTTGTCTTTTCTCCATATTTTTACTCGTCAGAAGACAAATTCCTTGTGACAAATAAGGTTTTCTTATGTAACAAGTTATTCACACTGACAAGGTTATATGGGACACAACACACAAAGAATTTGGAATAATAAGGAAAACACATTAAGAGTAAAAATCACTTCTCAGCTTAGTTATCATTACTCTTTAGTGCTCTCATTGACATAGGACCTGGTGAGACAGAAGAATCCCCAGGCACTAAAGAGGCTGAGAAGTTCTGCTCTAAAAAAATCAACCTATATAAGCACATTACTTCTCTCAGAGCAAATCAGATATGATTTCAAAGAACTGAAGACTTCTGATCTTCTTTTTCAGGATCTCTGCACTTTTTCTCTGGCCTTCACAATTGTTTAAGATAATCACTGAACTTAAAGTGTTTACATGCATAAAAGCTTTTTTTGTCTGCTGACCTAAATCCGCACTGAGTGTCCACACTGGAGGCCAGTCTGCTTTCAAATGAATGGGCAAATAGGCCTGAAGAGAAAGTACAGTGACTGTGGGAGTCTGAAAGCCATATCAAAGACTGGGTTGGGTAGAAGATCACAGGACTTATCTCCCTTTTCTTCTGGGACTTAGCTTTGAAGTTCTCAGCTCAGTAGCAAAAGCAAGTTGCTCACATCCGATGTCTATATGCTGACTCTCAAAAGAAGATGTGGCCTTCTCATTCCACTTATCGTGGGTTGATAGTCAAATTTCAAAGCCCATTAGAGCCATAATTAGTCATAATGATTTAAGTCTCATCATCTGTACCTAGGGCTGAAATGGCAGGTGACTGAAACCCCTGCCTGCTATCTTGCTTTAACAAGGTTGGGCCATGTTGCTGCCCCTGCTACAGGCAGAACTCACCAGGTCTGCTAATCAACACATTTCACAGGCCCTATCAGCCCACACAGTTCTCTTTACTTCCTTCTTCAAGGACTGACAAGACTTAATAACTTTTTTTTTTTTAAACTGAGAAAGAAAGACCTAGCTTCTAGCATGTGTTATATACAGAAATATCAGTGTCAGCTGGCAAGCAACCTTTCCTTTAAAAAAAAAAAAAGAAAAATGACACAGATTTGCAGACTAAAAACCAGCTGAGATTAAAGGCAACTTCACACAAAAGCTTTGCTACTCTGCCTGTCAGCCTCATCACTCTAAATGCAGTGAGGGCTGCTCCACACCTTGTGCCGATCAGTCAGAGAAAAAGAGGGCAAGTGAGAAAGGAAGGAAGGAGGACGGGAAGAAGTGAGGGAAGAAAAGAGGAAGAAAAGAAGAGGGGAAGGGAGGAAGGCTAACTGCAAGTTGAATTGCTCACAAGCAGTTCCTGATGCTGATGCTTGATTCATTTATTGTATTTTTATAAGGCTATAATTAGCTTTAAATGCATGATGAAGATCTGCAAAGTTGAGGCAAGAAGTCTTTTGCAACTATGGCCACGTTTTTGCTGCATATCCCATCCTAAATCCTTCCAGACACACATTTCCAATACAATGACTTACTGTGAATTTCCCTATGAGAAAAATAAACTATAAAGGCCTAGCACCTCTTGATTACTAAAATGTCTAGGTTTTTCCTTCCTGTTTGCTGCTTAACAGAGTCCTTCTAACATCCAGTACAGATACAGATTTATTTTTGAGCCCAATATGTTACAAACTGTACTTTCTTTCTTTTTTGAAACACTAATATATGTAGTATGCCCATTTACCCCTGAAATCCAAAAATGCTTGATATTTTGAAGCCACAAATTTCTGTACAACTTTTTTCCCTCAAGTTGAGTGACACTCAAGGGGTGAAACCTTCTGAGAATGCAAGTGGATATGTTCTATGTCAATATGTTTGCACATCAAATAAAACCAAAATGTTACCTTACTTTGGAAAATATATTCCAATTCAATTTACTAGGGAAATTTCATGGGTAAATATTAGAGCATAATCTCTACACAAATGTACTTTTTTTCTTCAGCTACGTGCTTGAGGGAGAATTCTTTTGGAAGCAGTGTTCATGGATGTTTAATGAGAGGCTGCTTCTCGTCAAAGAATAATAGTTTATTTCCATTATTCATCTATGCATTTATCTTGTAAAGGGAGGTGCAATGGAATGAGATCAGAAAATAAAATCTTGCAAAGTTTGCCATATGACTATTAAAATTAAAACACATTTTAAGTAGATGTAATAATATCAACAAAGTAAAATGTAACTGAAGAGATTAAAAATTTGCTCCTGCTTTCCTTTTGGTCTTCATGTCTGTTCATTGTTAGGATAATTTGCCATCATTTTAAAATGCCACTTCTGCCAGAGACCTTTGTTCTGGTGGAATGAAGGGAGTCACTCTGCCACCCCAGACACTATCACTGGTGTCCCTGTAGGTATCTTGAAGCAACATGCTAGTCATCCATGGAGTTCCAGGATAAAAATAGAAATAAGAGTATCAGATCTGTTTCTGTGTTAACCCTGCTGCTTCTAAATACTGTGAGTGAGAATTCATGTTTTATATCATATCTTGGCATTATTGAGAGGAGGTTGGGAAGAACTCTGCCTTGGGACTTACTTGCTTCTGTCAGTTTATGTCACAACATTACATTTTTTTTAATGAGGGGGTGTTAAGTTTCATGTCTGCTTATGATAACTAGGTTAAAACAAATGGAAAAAGACATGAAAGCCAGCAAACTCTAAAGTGTTTGATATTTGTAGCTAATGAGACCACTCTATTAAATTAGAAAAGATAATCTATTCAATTAGAAAATAAAAATCGGTGGCTTTTTTTTTCTTTACATCTCCATTAAGCAGTGATGAAGCCATGCCATGCTAGTAAAGGTTGAAGCATCTGTTGCTGCTCCTCTTAGAACTTCCTTGAAGCATTTCCTCCCAAGTTTCCAGAGCTGATTGCTCTCAGAGGAAACACAACCAGGCCAATGATACATTCTATTATAGTCACCTCTGCAGTGTTAACAGTGTCTGTGCAAATGGCATGAAGAATACACTAACTATGCTAAGGAAAAAGTTATATTTAGCTGCTGAACAATGGAATCTAGGGCATTACACTCTCATCCAAGCAATAGCTTCAGCTCTTCCATGTGAGCTGAGAGCACTGTGCAGTGCCATGCCGCAAGTGTGGTGCTGGTGCTTCTTTACTTATCATGTCCCTTTCTTTCCCCTTGCAGCAGGGACTGAAGAGGAAGACAGCTGCCTGTTGCTGGCCTTTAACCCAAGCAAACTGAGTGGGTTGCATAGTCACCTTCATTAGCATCTCACAGAAGTGGAAAGAAACATCTGTTTCCTTGGGAATGCATTTGTACCCAGATAAGAGTTGTCAAAATAAAGGTTTTTCTATTTTTCCATTTTTTTTTTTTTTTTTACTCTGTTATTAGACCACATAACAAAATGAAAAACAGAACAAACACACAAGGACTCTGGACATTGCTCCAGGTTGTCCTTCATACTTAGGGGGAAAAGAATTTACTTGCCATTTACTGTTTGACAGACAAATGCTAAACAGTTATGAACTAACTGTTCATAACTAACCACCCAGGTTAACTAACCACCCAGGCCATCATTCTTATAGCTTGAAGTAACACATTGTGAACTATACCTGGTTCTATGATTGAAAAATATACTATTTTGAATTCAGACAGAAGATAATAGAAAATTAATTTCCATTCGATCCTCTATAAATTTTTGCTTCATTCACAATTTATTTCCCCTTAGAAATGTTATTCTATTAACTGGCAATTTCTTCTCTCTTTGCATGGCCAAATAGTTAGTTGCACATATATTTGTTCACAAGATTTTAATATTGCTAACTGAACTATTTGGTGTTTTTTGGACAACCTAATTAATGGATTCTTTTTATTAAATTCCATTTATTTTCATAAATCTGCCACTTGTACAATATTTGTTTATGGAAAAGCTGTGAGAGATTTTTGTATAAACAAGACATGCAATTCTAATCTTTTATTCTTTATTTCTCTCTCTGATAATTCTGTCCCAAAGAGCTAATAATATATTTCTGTTCTTCATCATCAAATCAAATAACACATCATTCTCTTTCCACCAAATCACATTGTTTATCTTAAAAAAAAAAATCTTACAATATATGATGCCTTTTAATCTGTCAAATTCTTCTGTTTTACTGATCATTTCTGTAAACACTAAGCTCTTTGTATTTCTAGAATATGAGCCCTCACACTGTACTTGTCTCTTTCATAACAGATCTGTAGAGAACTAATATGTCTGTAGTCAGATTTTCTATCCTTGAAAATTTAGGAAGAATCCAATGTTCTGTAAAAAGTATTGTGAAAAAAAAAAGTATATACATATATATAAATGGAAGACCCCTGAAGTTATATTTTCATCTCATATTTGAAACAGATCCTATGAGCTTGATGGGGAAGCAAAAGGAACCAGCAGGTATTTAGCCATGCTATAGCATTCAATCTGACTGACCTAGTGATGGTGACGCTCAGCACAGCTGAGCAGGCTGTATGTAACATAGACACAATCTGATGGACCATATACATACAACTGGCTGTAGACATCAGATACCTTTTTCCTGATTCTGAACCCTGGAGAATGAAGCAGGAGGGGCTAGAAACATTTCTCCCCTCTAGGGGAAATGTAGTCAGCTCTATCTGATCATGGCTTCAGGTCCAGCCCTTTCCATCTTATAGCTCTTCCAGGCCCTACTGGGGTAAGCTTGATAACCTCCAGCCTCCTGGAGAAAATGAAATTTATTTTCCAGTTTGTGCAGCTGTCATGATTTGAAGTGGACTATTTAGACACTGAAAGAGAATGGTTCTTAATGATCAGATCACTCGAACTGGCACGGAAACCTTGATGATAAGCCTTTCCTCCAATAGAGGATACATTGTGTAGTTTACATGTTTCACACAACTTACATAATTTACATTTTTCACATAATTTACAGTATTTGCATATTGAATGATTGCTAAAGCAAGGACTGGAATCAAAGATCTCTTGAGTAAGGTCACCAGATATTAACATTCAAGCTCAGTTGTACAGCAGATCCTATCAAAGCTTTTCTTGGGCTTCATCATGACTTCACAAATTCTTCTACTTTTCCTATTACCTGAAAATAAGAAAGAAAGGATTTTGACATCACTAGTAGCTATTGAATAGCTCAAGTCCTACACTAACTTTAATTTTTACCTCCATAAAACCTCACGTACTGTTCCTCTTTGGTACAGCAGGATCAACAACACAGCTCATTCATCTGCTCATGCTCACCCTTCTTCCACATGTTTTGTTGATTTTGCCTGCACTATTCTGTTCTGATAGGTGCTCCACAGCTTGAGATATAGACCTTCTCCATACACTAAATGCCACAGGATATAGAATGAACCAAGGTTGGTGTAGAAAGAGAAAGGACATTTTATTTTAATTTAAGCTGATGCTCTCTCAAGGAAACTTCTAGCTGTTCAGTTCATGCTGATTCACACTAAGGAAGAATTCAGCTGCAACTCAAGTGCAACTTTTAAAACAGCACAGACCCTTTAGGTTCAATTAATTGATACAGACAGTCTTTGGTGGGAGCTTTTCCTGTGAAGCTGCCATTAACTCTGTGACATTTTTGTGCAAGGTACGCACGTTCTGTCCATAAATATGTATATTGGGAAAACAAAGAAACAAACAAAAACCCCTAATAACCATGTCAATTTATGTTATTGCTCTGTGACCTCTATGGCTCTCACAAGCACATCAATTTTTCTATGCCTTATCAGAAGGAAATAAAAATAGACCTCATAAAACTTCATCTCTCATAAACCTTCCTAGACATGAATCAGTGCAGGGCCTCCTCTGAAGTCTAGTTAGGGTTGCATAAATTGTACATGGTGTTTGTCATCTAAGTCCACAGAGAGGCAGTAATAACAGCTTTGGTGTAAAGCCAACAGCTACTCACTAAGCAATAACTGCCAATTTTATTGTTCTATTCAACTTTCTTCTTTCACTGTGTTTTGTGACTCCCCAAACTATTAACTGCTTACCTTGGATATCACCATATTTTACTACATTTGTACAGTGGTTTATTCTGTAAAAGAAATATTTTGCAGTGTTCTAGTGTTTTCTAATGAGGGAGCATGGGAACAAGCTGTATGACAGTTGTCCAAGCCATCAGAAAATATAAACGAGGTCTCCAGAAGGCACAAAAGCTTTACCATCTGCACTACACTTAAGTCTTGAGGTACTCAACCAAGGGAAAATTTTCTTGAAGCAGTATCAAAGTCACTTAAACTTCAAATATGGAATAATTGAAACCAGAAGAGGGTGCCTTGCTGGGTGGTTCTCATGGTTCCTTACTGTGATTCTCTCATGGGTCAGGTAAAGATCTACCTGCATATAACTGCCTTTTACAGGTGGTCTCATCATGGTACATTGACACATTTCAGGTTACCTAAGAAAGTAAACTGTAAATTTTGCCCTCTAAATTGAGCTCCAAGCTTAGTACAATAGTTCAGCAAGGTGGAGTAAGACAGGAGAACATGAAGTCAGCAAATGATGTCTTGATTCATGTTTGTTCTCTGTATGTTTGTGCTTGCAACTCACCCCACATCTCTCTCCGTTCTCAGATCCAGGCTCAGCACAAATGAAATCTAACCATTGTGTCTACCATATCAGTCACAACTATCCTTAGTCTCATCCTTATCCTAAAGTTAACAGGTCAATTAAACTATCCTAAAGCTACAAGTCCATATCTACTCTGCCATCTGCTTTGTAGTAATCTAATTCTCAAAAAAGCACCAGCTGTCCACAAAACACAGACTTCCTCTTGCAAATTCCTGTTCTGTTTTTCATGTTATTTCTACTGCAGTATCCAACAATGTCAGTCAAATCTTGCTACTGCTTTGAGACTTCTGTTCTGACATTCCAGTAATGTTTGTCCTGGACTAGACATAAATAAAAGGGGTTGGAAATAAATTAGCTTCCTGGCAAATGGTAGCTGCAAGATAACAGAACTTGACTAAATTCATGGTGGGGAGGGTGGGGCCTTTGCCTGTGTAGAACTGAGAGAGTGAAATTTAACTTCAGGCTCCTACATCTCCAGAAAATTGAGAATTGCTCTTTGAACATCTGTGAACTGAAAGCATAAGTACATTATGTTGTCTGAATTTACTGCAATGTTGGATTCAACTGGTGAGTACCTCGGCCATCACTGCATTTTGAAGAATTCCTGAGCTCCTTTACAAAAGAGGAAATCCGTTCTTCTGCAATCCATCAAAACCACTCCGATCAAAAACTACAAAGATGCTTCTTCCACAAGACCAGAGCACAATTCTTCCACATTATTCATAGCAATATGACAGCTACAGTAGCAAAGGTGGTTTTATGGCATCAAGTCTTCCCTTAGTTTTCATGACACATTCATCTACTACCCAAAATCTTCCACTCTGAAGGGGATTCAGTCTTAAACATTTTTTTGTCTACAGCTTATTTCTGCTGATCTTATTCATAAAACATATCTCAAATGTCACATCTGCACTTCCTACATGGAGATTGCCTTCTTTATTCCAGATTTTTCTCCTCATATGCCAAGTTAAAATGTTACATAATCTTTCTGGCATATTGCAAGTAATTCAAAATGCAGCAAGGAAAAGGCTGCGATTCATTGCATTCTTTTTCTAATTAAAAAGGCCCTTGACTCTTCTCCCTGTGTGACCAGAGAATGTGCATTTGGTCCATCATGTCACCTTGCAATGTCGCCAGCTTCAGCCTTGGCACAGTTCCAGAATTGCTCAGGTAACTTTAAGAGTTTGAGGAAGTTGAGGAAGGCAGGAAGGTAGGAGGCAAGGTTGTTGATTAGATAAAATCAGTGCATACAACCTGAACTCCAGTCCTGTTTTAAATATATCACATTGCAGCTGCCATTGCTTTCTAAATGAAAGCTCGTGTTCAAGCTGAATAGATTTCTATGAGATATAAGCTCTCATTTTAGTGGAGAATATTGCAGCTGAATATATATTTAAGTCTAAATTGTAAAATCTAGTATTTATTTTCCACTCTGCTATGTTTTAGATTAACTGATGATGCACAAAATTGTAAGGAATAGCTATCATCCTTGAGCTACAGACATTCTCTGGCTTGGTGACCTACACATAAAATTCTTCTTTTAATGTTTTTCTCTCTATTAATATTTAAGTAATAATCTCTAGTAATATTGATGTTTCTGTTGAAGTACAAATGTCTTTCAGTGGAAAGCATGCTCTGCTTTTCACTGAAAAGTGTAATTCGCTCAATGATTCCATGGGAGCTGAGCTTTGTCCATGTTAGCAAAAGCATTATAAATGGCTAGTTGACCTTGCTGCATTAAAAAATATATATAATAATGCAGAAGCAAAACTGGCTGAGCAGGAAAATCTCCTCTGATACTGGTTTTCACTGTGTTGACAAGAGTATGTACAATTTCTCTTTATCTATATGCTTGCAATTACTGACCACACACTTCTTAGCATGTTCAAACCTATCAGTCTGACTGCCTGCTTATCACTCTAGCACCAGCTCCTTCCTGCTGTACCCCTGGGCTGAACCTTGACCTGTAGAGATTAGCTCAGCGTACAGAAAGGGACAAGGGGAAACTTGGTCTTGCAGCCCTTTTGATCTAATCTTTTCTTCTCAGACTTTCAGAAGCATTACCAGAAAGTTTGGAGTCTGCTAGCAATTGATTGACTTTTCTGTATATTATACTTGTTCTTTTCTTTGATAAAACAATATTAAAATAATTCATTTTGGTATGTGAAGCAATATTATTGAATTGGAACAGAAGATATTGTGCAAGAAGATAATTCATTATTTTTGATGTTAAAACATCAACATTACTGCACATTCTGAGTGTATGCAATCAAAAGGCACCAGCATGACTTTGGATTTTAAATTGAACATGGAATCAAATAATAATGCAACAAAAGTGCTTGAAAAAAAATTTTGCAGATCAATGAAAGACCTTTTGTTTCTCCACCCTACTTCTAATATTACCTTCTGTTCAGACATGGGTTATTCCTTTCTGGCTACAAGGGCACAGCATTTGATCTTTGCACATAGCCAAAGAAAGGATTACACTTATCACAGAAGTTGCAAATACTTTGAGGCAGTGCTTTTGTCCAAAACCACACAGAACTATAGCAGAATAGCACTAAAGTTAATTAATTACAGAAGAATTATAGTACTTTTTGGATTCCAAGTGTATGTAAGTAGCACAAGATGCTTCCAAGCTCATCTGTACTGTAATGCTTATTTATGTTTTCTGTTGATACTCAAATTATTGCATCCTCTTCCTAAAACTGACAGTGCTCCCCCACCTGCACACATGGTTCACCTTTGCACCCCCATCTGTTCAACCATTCTCCTCTAATTATGCATCTTGTTCTGTTCTATCGGTTTGAAAGGCACAAAGCATCAAACATCATTTTGGCCAACTGCCCCTTTAAAATCCAGGTTGTGAACTGATTATCTCTGTTTAACCTTGATAAAATCCCTACAGCAGTGAGCCTCGGCCCCAGCTATTGAAGTTGCTCAAGTGGCTTCTTATGTGTCATAAACAGACAGCACTTTTTATTACGTGTATTCACCTACATTGCATTGTTTAACCATGTATCAGAAAAACACACTTTTCTAGGAGGTATTTGGGCCTTTAAATTTTTGCTAATCTGTTACAATCTGCACGTACCATATGTGCTCTGAATTCAAACATCTGCTCCCTTCTAGGTGTTCCAGAAATCAAGTATTTTTAGTTTGCATTTTCACCCACCTAAGCAAAAGTAATGCTATGCCAGGACTCACCTGCTTCCCATACTCAGGTATTCATTTTGCTGTCAGGAAAAATACATATGCATTCTCAGTATCTAAGTGTGGGAGCTGAACCTTTCATTGGACAGATTTTCTTTCAATGAGACTCTGAATCAGTCGACTTGACAAACCTGATGTTAGGTTTTCTCTCTACAAATAAAAAACTCACTTTTTACTTTATTTACAATATTGTACAGCAACTAGATGTGAATAGATGTTATAATAACCAATTATTTCTGCAGAAGCTATTTGAAATTTATCATGTACCTAACATCAGCATAGTGGGTTTCTTGTGCTTTGTTTTACTGAAGCTTTTATGTTGCTCACTGAACTGTGATCTTTAAAGGAGCTCAACTTTGACAACTTTATGTCTTATCAGATTTTCATCAAGAACACTACTAAGCAAGGATCCCATTACTGTTCAAATACCTGTGTTAATGAATTATAGGCAACACAGGATTACGTCTGTCCCATCACTTTTTACTTCTTTTCTTCAAAATTCAGTCTTCCTTTCTTATGAAGTGCAACTGCAACCGCAAAGACTTCAATTAGGAAAGGGAGCTATAAAAGGAAGCCCCAGTGTTATTCTCCCTCAGGTTTGCACTTGCATTTGCAACATTTATTAATGCAATTTTTTTGCAAATTCTAAATTTATTAAATGCAACTAAAGCTTAATGTGCTACGTCTTGCACAAAAGTATCAGAAGATCAGAGCCTGGACTCCCTTTGGAATTAGAAAAGACTTGTAATGACCATTCAATGGTCTTTTGTTCGTTTGCCTCTAAATGTTGGAGGGAGAGATCTCCATAGAACCTCTTTGACCTCTTTGACATTATCTGGACTTCAGTAATTGGTCTTCAACATAGTACTCCACAACGTTCTTCCCTCCAAATTGGAAAGATATAGATTTGATGGGTGGGATGTACAGTGTACAAAGAGCTGTCTGTAGGATTGAGTCCAGAGAATGGTGGTCAATGGTTCATGTCTGAATGAAGATTGGTGACAAGTGGTGTCTGCCAGGGGTCTGTGCTGGGACTGATACTCTTTAATATCTTCATCCATGACATTTACAGTGGGGTCCAAGTGCACCCTCAGGAAGTTTGCTAATGACACCAAGCTGTGGGCTGTGATCAACACACCAGAGGAACAGGATGCCACCCAGAGGGACCTAGAGAGGCTCAAGCAGTGGTCCCAAGGGAAACTCATGAGGTTCAACAAATCCAAACACAAGACCTTGCACCTGAGTTGAGGCAACATCCAGTACCAATACAAGCTGGGGGATGAAAAGATTGATCACAGTCCTGATAAAAAGGATCTGGGGCTACTGGTGGATGGGAAGCTGGACATAAACCAGCAATGTGTCCTTGCAGCCCAGAAGGCCAACTCTATCCTGGGCTACATCAAAAGTGTGGCCAGCAGGTCAAGGGATGTGATCCTGCCCCTCTACTCTGTGTTGGCAAGGCTTTACCTGGAGTACTTCATCCAGATGTGGAATCCTCAGTACAGGAGAGACATAAATTTGTTGGAGTATGTCCAGAGGAGGGCCACAAAAATGATCCATGTAATGGAGCACCTCCCCTGCAAGGACAGGCTAAGAGAGCAGGGGCTCTTCAGCCTGGAAAATAGAAGGCTGCAAGGTCACTTGATAGCAGCACTTCGATATCTAAAGGGGAGCTAGAGGAAAGAAGGAGACAGACTATTTAGCAAGCTCTGTGGTAATAGAACAAGGGGAAGCAGTTTCAAGCTCAAAGGGTGTAGATGTAGGTTAAATATAAGGAAAAAGTTTTTCACAGTGAGCATGTAGCAAGGCACTGGAAAAGGTTGCCCAGAGAAGTGATGGATGCCCCACCCCTGGCCAAGGTCGGGCTGGATCAGACCCTGGGCAACCAAATCTAGCTGCAGTGTCCCAGTTCATTGTAGGGGAGTTGGACTAGATGCCCTTTAAAGGTCCCTTCCAAAACTAAGGATTCTATGATTCTATGATTCTATGAAATGGGTTAAGAAGAACTATTACCTGTTAAAGACAGAAGAATGTATCTGAATATGAAAATAGATCATGTAAGTGTTTTGTTTTCGCTGCTGTTGTTGTGTCTCATTTGGGTTGCTTAGCACATAAAAGAAAACATGCTAAGATCATAACATTCATCACAATGAGTTCTCTGACAGGGATTTATGGCTTGTGAAGGTTTCAACTTTTCAATGATCAAAATCTGCTTCTCTGATTCATCATCACTGAAAGAACTCTGTCCACTTTATCATCAAAAATACAGACCTAAGATATTTTAGTCTGTACTGCCTAGAAACTAACACTGCAGAGCTCAGGTATGGCTTTCCCCTTTTCTTAGCTTCCAAAAAAAAAAAGAAGCTTGATGCTGGATCATACATTTTCAATGTTTAGCAAAATGGAAATTAGCACATCCAGCCATACCTGTTGCATTTTCTTTGTCATATCCGAAGGTTGCTTTGCATTTTCACTGAGTTTGGTGATCTTCGTTATCAATGAGATTCCAGCAGATCTCCTATAAGATGTATTTCTTCAATAAACTTCAATAAGCAAAACAACACTGAAAGAATATTTTTGCCTGGAGACTACTTTCTAAAATCATTTAATAGAGTCTTTCCAAGGGTTGTATGTTTGTCTGACTAAGCTACAAATTTCAATACACTACAGAGTTATAGTAGACTAAGATATTAGTTTAGACTAGACTAGAATAGACTAGAATAGAGTAGTTTGGATGGAAGGGACCTACAAAGATCATCTAGTCTGATTGCCTGACCCCTTCAGGGTTAACAGAAGTAAAAGTGTATTAAACGGCATTGTTCAAGTGGCTTGAACACTGACAACCTCGGGGCATCAACCACTTATCTACGAAGCCTGTTCCAAGGCTTGAACATCCTCATGGTAAAGAAGTCTTACCTAAAGGCAGGTCTGAATCTCCCTTGGCATACCCTTGTGCTGCTCCCACATCTCATGCCATCAGTTCCCAGAAGCAGAGCCTGGCACCTCCCCCTTTGCTTCCCTAGCTCATAGAGCTGCAGAGAATGAAGTAATGCAATGAAGTACTTTCTTACTCTCCTTTTCACCAGACTGGACAAGCCAAGTGTCTGAATTAACTTACTAATTCCTTTTTCTATCACTCTTTGCACTACATCTCATGTACTTTGGATATGATTAGTATACAAAGTAATTTCAAGTGTAAACACTCAGGTCTTAAAGAACACTGAACCAACCAGTGTCAGCTAGGGAAAGGGAGGAGACATGAGAGTACATGATAAGGAGTGAAAAGCCAGTCAGAACAAGGGGCTGGGTTAAAACAAAGGCAAATGATAACTTAGGGAAAACAAACATAGCTAATTTGATTACATTACTGCAAGAGTGGGTCACCTTCTAACCTTCCTATCATTTGGCTACACTGTGTGGTTTTCTGCCTAATGGAATATTAATCTCATTTTGTTGTAATTAGCAAAAACAGTCATCATTTAAATAGCAAACATGCAAGATAAATCCCACAAAGGCTTACTTTAGGCCTAGGGATTACAGCAACTCTCACAGCTCTTCTTAATAGTGGCTGTAACCTATTCAACAAGATTTTAAAGAAAATATTAACAGGCAATATATGCTTACTATTAACTATGTGCGCTCTTGCAGATACAGCCTGAAAAACACTCAGAACACTGGCTTTGTTTCCTTAATCCATAATTCAAAAGCCTTATAACTTGTGTGCTGCCCTAGCAGCAGAGCTGGCCAGGGCTTTTCTTGCTCCCTGGTTCCCTGGTGTGCTTCCTCCTGAATGCAAGCAGCAGTGCCCAGCCAACAGGGTGAGTGACAGAGAACAAATACAAACAGAGATTCCCTACACCCTTTTTTTCTTTACTTTTTCTGTCTAAAGAGGGCATACCAAATGCTTTCATAGCAAAGGTTACATTTTTTTTATTTATTTAATTATGCACTAACTTCTGGGGTTTATTAGATAGAGATACTAGTTAAATAGTATCTTCTTTCTCACTTCTGGTTCACAATATGTCTAGAGACCCTTCATCATATGACAGAGCACTGTAAACACCAATTTTAACACCAAATCTTTTAAACAATACCTATCCCACATCATTCTCAAGAGCGTCCCACAAAATTAACTGCCTGGAGGACTGCAATATTGCAACAAAGTCATTAAAGTTCAGTTTAATTCAGTTCAATGGATGCACATGTAGTTTCACTGGGAGAAGTGGATATCACTCTAAGACATAAAGTCATTGAAGAACTGTAAACCATTCCCATAATTCGTGTTCAGTCAGAATTAATTTTGTCATTCAGAACATTAATACCAGTAGCCTTGGAAGATTAAAACTGAGATTGTCTTCCATGCTTCACCTGTATTATAGAAGACATACTCTTGAATACTGTAGTTCAGTAGGTACTAAATAACATCTTTCCACATCTTAGGTATCTTTATATATTTAGGCAGGTATGAACAATGTTGAAAATCTGCTGTATATCCAGATCTCAAATCTCACTGACAATTTTCGTTATGTTTATGAAAAAGCAGAAGGTGGTACAGTTCAATATCAGGTATCCTGCTGCTAAAAATAAAGATCAGTCAAAAGAATCACAGACAGAGAAAGGGAGGGAGGAAGGAAGGAAGGATTGCACAGTGGGTCAGAATGTAATAGTTTCTGAGTTTGAGCTTCCTATCGGCAAATTATTGAAAAAGATTGAAAATATTTCTATAAAAGAAAATTTCGTTTAAAAATGTTCCCACATCAAGCATGATACAGTTTGTTCATATGTGTTCATTAGCTAATTGGTGATTGATATTAATAATGGAAAAAAAAATAAGGATGAACTGTTTTGGCATATGCACATTTTAATCACAGCAGTCTGTAAATATTTGAGCACAGCTCATAGCACACAGAAAATATATGCAGTGAGAAAGTATTAGTTCTTGTTGTAAAACCCATACTTTAGGCTCACTTGTGCTAAAGATGAGGGAGAGTGGTGTGGTATGAGCAGAACATATACAATCCCCATAAAAGTTTACACACCCTGTTTCATGACTGTGAACTTCGGCAAAGGGTGACAGTTACAACACATTTCTTGTGCCAATTTGTCCTTTTTCATTTGCATATCTGTCTTCTCTCTCCTCCCTCTCTGCAAATACTCTAATAAAAGTAATGAAAGATGTCTGACAATCTTAAGACAAGTTACTCTTATCTGACATACAAAGAATAAATACAAGATACTTTATCAGATATGACAGAAAAGCTGAAACACAAGGGAAGATGATGATAAATGCAGAATATTTGTATGATGCTATAAACTTACATGATTTCAGTGAGAGAAGACATCCTCAATTCAGGTTGGATATTAGGAAAAGGTTATTCACCAGAGCATGGTTGGGCACTGGAACAGGCTCCCCAGGGCAGTGGTCATTGCTCTGAGCTACTGGAGTTCTTTTGACAACATTCTCAGACATATAATCTGATGTTTGGGTGGTCCTGTGTGGAATCAGGAACTAGAGTCAGTGATCATTATTGATTCCTTCTGACTCAAGTCATCCTATGATTCTATTTCTTACACATCCTGTAGCTGTGAGGTGGATGAGGTAAGGCTGGGATGGACAGCGGGACAGGGCAGCTGGGCACTAGCACAGGAAGATGCATTGAGAAGAACTTCAGGAGCACAGCAATATCCAGATGGTTTCATACCTCACTGTTTTCCTTTCCAAGATCTTTCCATGTAGCAGAAAGAGCTATGTCCTATGTTATAGCTGTTATTCCTAAAACCAAGTAAAAATTCTTCAAAGTCCCAGATCCATACTAAAATTTAGTTTGAGAAAGCTTAACTTAACTGAGATTTTGTCTAGGATTAAAGGAAGATTATGGTGACCCCTGATTCTAGCTAGATAAAAATTACTAACATACATGAGCCCTTGTTCAATTTCCAGGGGAAGGTAATTAGTAGATTACTATATTCTTTCCCCCCAGGATGCTTCATGTCTTCGTTCAGAACTAGAAGCAGCTCAGAGGTACTGTGTTCTTTCTGTGAAAAATGCTTATTCTACAAGATTTTACATCATGCTATTTATAAAACATCAGTTAGCTTGACACATGAACAGGTTTCCCAGTGAGGCTGCCCTAGAGGGAGGTGTCCCTGCCTATAGCAGAGGATTGGAACTAGATGATCCCAAAGGTCCCTTCCAGTCCAAATCGTTCTAGGATTCTGTGATTCATTCTATTATCTCAATTTTACCTACTGGATAAGAGGTTGATGAAATGAAATTAAAATGAAATAAAATTCATTGATAAATGCTCTCTTTGTTAAAATATACTGAAGTGAGTCAAATAACAAAGGCAAACTGAAACTGAGTGACCTTGTAGGTTCTTATGCCAATGCAAATTATTTGCTGTATTCCAACTGGGAGGTTTCCTCATATTATCTCAGTGACAGTTTTACATGGTACTAAGGGATGTAACTGCTGGTACAGAACTCATACAGGTACTCAACACTGCTAGTTAGAATCTAGCATAGATACTGCAGCATCAGGCTGAAGTCACCATGCTTAACTCACTTATACTTTCCAGTAAAATCTGTGAAGCATCTCCTAGTGTAGTGCAGACTTGTGTTTTTATCTTCTTGAAGCAATTTTAATATAGAACCTGATCTCCAAAAGTGTCTAGTGAGGTCCTATTGACCTTGCAGGAGGGTGACAGCATTGAGAAATTTCAATACTTCCAACATCCAGTATGTGTGGTCCCTACTCAGAAGGTCACATTACTTCCCTTCAAACGGTTTGACAAAAGGATGGGAGACATATTTAGCTACTGGTTCTTGAGTCACAGGGAAGTCATGATGTTATGGTAACAATTTTACTCTGTGGGAGGGCTGCTTTTTGGTGCTTTTATTAAGGAAATCCCTACTCTCTCAGATGAAAGATCATCATTCTTAAAATACAAAGTCAGTTTTCCAATACCGTGCCGGATATCCTATAGTGAAGATATCCTGTGGAAGCAGGATAAGCTTAGAAGAAATGAGGTGGATGCTGAGCCTGCTTGACTTCATCTTGGGTTTAACCTTTACAAAATATTGCAGTTTGGAGAATGTTTCTAGTGGGCTACATGGAAACAATCTTTACTTGGCAGCATATTATTTAGGAAATTATCTAAGTGACCTGCATGTAGCACTTATACAACTATAATGACAAGGATTTAGAAACCAGTGCTCTTTAATATTAGCTTGATTAGGAATATATTTTAATAAGCTTTCTTTTTTTTAACAAATAACAACATAGAATATATTTTGATACAAGACACCAACTTTCAAGATTTGAATTGAGGTGAAAACATAGATTTTATGACATTCTAAAAATAAAAATTGACATTTAACACCCCCAAGTCTTTTCTTTTCCACAGAGGAAGTTGTTATAGATTCAGCATCTCATGCACACAGTTCTAATTAGAACTAGGAACAAAATGTACCTTTCCCTCTGAAAATACATTGCATTAAACTGTTTTCAAATACGTAAGAACGTCACTATAATTGTTTACAGTGCAGAAATACTCGCTTTGCTATTCCATACTTCCAGCTGAGAGCTTTGGTTGTAAATCATCAGCAGATTTCTTGTATGGAAAAACTGTCATAGAGCAAATGGAAGAACATTGGTAAGGTGTAAATAATTATGCAATCTGTTTAATGAAGTGAAATGAAAAAAGATATTTGGATATTTTATATGTGCCTTAGAGGCTTTTTGCATTTCCATTTGTGTAGAAACAAGGGAATTTTTCCTGCGAGAATAAAAATTCCTATCTTCAGACCTCAGCATCCCAGGATGGGTCCAAATTGAAAATAAAATACATAATATTTTTCCACAAAAAAAAGTTTTGTAAAATATTTTATAGATGTATTAACACTTTTTTTCTGTAATCGACATATTTTTCGTACACCATTTCTGCACTGAGGAGTAGCCAAGCAAAGTGGCTGAAAATTGCCATCTAGTGGCTTTGCAGTGAGTACCTGAGTGTCTCAGGCTGGACAATGGCACCATATTGCAATCTTTAGAGCAAAAATAGTTCTGGTACAATCCTTTTCAGGCCACGACAGGAAAGATTAGGAAGTTGGTAGGAGAAAACAGAACTTTCTCCCTTAAGTTTTGTGTTATATCAGACTCATGGGTTTTCATTTGTAGCAGCAAAGAGATTTCCACTTACATAAAATCACTTCAAAAGCACCAACCTTTTTCACAGAATGCATCAGCACATCATGCTTATGGCTTTAACAGTTACTCATGCATACAGTTAGCTCTATTTGGTATCTTCATACATACCTGCATATTGCTGTATACCTATGTGTGTCTGTATATCAGCATATCATCCATCATGTTACTTTTTGGGACTTGTCATTCTGTAAATAATTTTACATGCACTTCCTAGCGGCACAGCTGAATTTTAGTTAGTGGTCAAAGACATTAAAATCATTGCTGTTAAACTGGCTTCTACATCTATTTCCTTGTTCTTTTTGTTCTTGAACTCCTTCCATTTAATGTCTTTCAGACACCACTTCTACACAATGTTTTGTATGAGACAAAAAACCCTACCTTGTATTCCCTTCTCCTTCAGATGAGTTATCCTTGATAAGGTCATCCCATTTCACTCAAACTGAAATCTAGATGTGGTTGTTTCTTCTCTATTCCTGCTAGTGTACTGTCATCCTAAATCTATAAAGAAAAAAAATAGAAAGGGGAAAAAACAAAACACCTTTTCCTTCTTATTCCATTAGGAACTGGTGTCTCCTAAAATAGAAGATTTATTGCATGCAAGTTTTGTGAAAGGTGGGTGGCAGCACACTGGACCACTCCAGTTATGACTCTGTTTCCTAGCTCCTTGAAAGCTGGAGGACTTTTGAATTCCAGAGGATCATAATGAGAAGAGGGAATGCAAAATAAGAAACAGAAGAAAGGTTTCTGGGAACAGCATCAATGAAGAGGCTAATGAAGGAGCCTGAAAATTCCGAGTTAAATATGAAAGGATTGAATCAGACTTTTATCTATCAAATCTACTCACTTGTGTTTTGTCAATGGTTTATTAAACATATATAAAGTCTTAGTTTACCAAGATATGGCTGACAACTTATTGCTAACATGAGCATATTTATCATGGGTGCCTGAAGAGGGCTGACTGTACAAAACAACTTAATGAGAAATTTAGGCTCATATATGAAGAGAATGATCAATTATTGCTAAGATCTCACTCCAAAATTTGGTGATGCTCAAAAACATTTTATTACTTTTACAAGTGCATACACACACCTTACAAGAGTATAGGACAGCCCACATATAAAAATCTACAGATTTGAATATGTGGAGTGTGTGGTTCCAAAAAAATGCACCTTTTTTGCTTTATCCTACCATATGCTATTTATATACTTTACATTATATGCATTTTATAGGCTACACACACTGTGAATTTTCTTCAATTATGCCAAATACAGAAACTAAAATAATGGTGTCCTGCATATTAGATCTGATGTTTTTGTTCATCCCAACTGAATTTAGAGTTCACATCCTGTGGAAGATAAAGCAGCTTATACTGTACATGATGTGACAAATGCTTCTTGCCATAACAGAGAGACACTGTCAGCCAGGTGACTTTACTGTTCCCACAGTGGTTGAAGTGAACCTGACTGATCCATTTTACAAGAGAAGGAGGAGCTCAGCCATTTTCTGCTTCGTAGTTGAATTTCAGTATTTACTCATCGAAGAGGCAGTAACTTCCATCTGAGAAGACAACAAAACAGAAAGCAATTTGCCTTGTTAAAAAAGAATTTCACTTGTAACTGTATGGAACAGCACAGATAGATAACTCATGTGTGAGAAAACTTTTGAAGGTTAGGTGATGGCTACTTTCAAATTATAGAGGTACGATGTCTTTCTTTTCTCTGGCACCCATTTCTGAGAATCTTATGATATTTGAAGGTTTCTCTAAAAGTAGTGCCTCCTATTTATTTCCATGGAAACAACAAGATATACAAAGAGCGGAATAACATTATTTGATAGAATAAATTATCAGCTACAAAACAATATTTCTTGACATAGTCACCACCATTAGTTGCTTCACATGGATGAACTTATCAATACGTTCATTTTGTGGTGTGACAGCTGTTTATGGCCACCCAGAACATGGTTTGTCTTCCACATTGATGTCACCACAGACAAAGCACACCACCTCACTGTGCTCACATCCACTGTTTGGTCACCATAAACGTTCAGCAAGTATTGATGAATGTCACCATCATGTTTTCTACATGGAGGAATTCAATGACACATCTTTGGTTCATATGCACTTCCACAACAGACCCACTTTGTCCTCTCTGCTGCCATCTATCACACAGCAGCATGTAATGGAATATTGGTGGGAACATTCAGCCTCTGTAGTGATAACATCAACATCTGCCTCTGATATCATGGGCCAATATAATAACATAGAAGACATTACTTTCGGAGAAGCCCTTGTGTATGATATTCAATGTATGACCTCTTGTGTATTTCAAGATGAACTGTGATAATTTCCCCATCACCACTTCCTGGTTTTCTCATAAGTTTTTATATACTCAACATTTCACTCAATAGTCTTGCTCAAAAAATATATTGAATGTAATTCAGATTTATAACAGGAGAACAAAAATCACACAAAAAATACAAAATGCTCTTAACATTTTTCATATACAATTCAATTTTAAAATTGGAGATATTTCTACTTGTCCCAAGGAATTAAATCTTGAATCAACTGATCTGAAAAATGATTAGTGTGTTCTTTGTGACAAAAGAAAGGAAAGTTCATGACTGATAAAAATTTGAGATGTCACTGGAGCTGTGATATGAATAAGACCATCAATGAACTGTGAAGTCTTTTTTTCTCTTTCTTTTTCTCTTTTTTTTTCTTACAGTCCTAAAACACTTTGCAGCTCTTGACAAATGAAGAACATTCCCGTTACCCAATAAGTCAAATTACTTATCTCAATAGGTCCCTGAATAAAATTTCCTGATATGCCGTTGGGAACAGAAAATAGATTGTTACTGTATTGCTGACTGTGAGAGATTTGCATTAGAAATATGAAGTAAAAGCTGAATTCCCCCTTTTCTTTTTTCACTCAGTGGTTGGGGAAGGAATATTCATTGTACTTTCCACAGTGCTGCATGGGTTGTTTCAGAGTCACACAGTTCTAGGTCCGGGAACATCTGTGTCACAGCAAACAGAAAAATAAATGTGTTGCTATATCTTGGAGAATAGCATACTTAATCTCTGCCTGTCTGGATGACATTCTTGTATAAGATTAAAATTAGTCTGTAAAAGGCTAGATATTCTATGCTGTTCAAAGAGAAAAATAACAGAGAGAAATTCACGCTCAAGAATATACGGTATACTTCTCCAACATACAATTTCCCATGTTACCTACTAACAGATATGGATAACATATCCCATACAGTGATGGCTTTGAAAACTTGGGATAACTATAAATAAGAATTTCTTAAAAAGGTCCTCTGGAGGTAAACTGAAGAAACATTAGCCACATACCCACAGTCAGATGTATTCTGTCCTTCATCAGGTATTTTCTCCTGGTATCATAAAGCCTTTACAGGCTGCTTGAATTCTTCAGCCTTTCAGGATTATGGAGATAATGAAGAGCTCTGTGTTTGGATACAGATATATGTCTTTGGTAAAATGAAGAAATTGAACTAAAAAAAGAGAATGAATCCCGCCCCCTCCCAAAAAGAAAAGAAGAAGAGAAGAGAAGAAGAGAAGAGAAGAGAAGAGAAGAGAAGAGAAGAGAAGAGAAGAGAAGAGAAGAGAAGAGAAGAGAAGAGAAGAGAAGAGAAGAGAAGAGAAGAGAAGAGAAGAGAAGAGAAGAGAAGAGAAGAGAAGAGAAGAGAAGAGAAGAGAAGAGAAGAGAAGAGAAGAGAAGAGAAGAGGAAACACCTGCTGCTTTCATAACAAACAAACAAAAACAAAAAAAGGGAAAAACAAACAAACAAAACAAAACAAAAACCCTCATAGGCATTGTTAGTATCATCTATTGACAGCTACCGAAAGTCAGGTAGAAATTACTACAGCTAAAAGTAGATCCCAAATTCAGATATAATTGAAAGCTGGTTATTTCTACTGTCTACCTTTGGTACTGCAGCAGTCCTTTTGGGTGATAGTCTCTATTCAGTCAAGCCCAAATACACATTCATTACCTCTTTCTACCTCATGCAATACTGAGGCATCCAATGCACTGGTCTTTTTGCATTATCCTTCCCTCTGCACTCTCCAAGTATCAGGTGAAAGACATGTTCTGAGTAAAAGCGAACCTCACTGACACATAAAAATTATTAAGAACTAATAGTGAGAACTGTTATGCACTCACATATCAAATACCTGTATCTTAGAGGTAATAACAACAATATGGGAAATATTATAAACTAGGACCCAGCAGCATGAAATTACTGTAGAATTAGTTTCACAAAAAGTAAGATGTTCTTCCAACAGCTCTGATGGAAAAGGAGAGGCAAAACTATCTTCATCACATTTCTAAAAAGCTGTTGAATAGTTCTGCACCACGTTCCTCTTTTTTTGAAAAAAAAAATACAAAAACCCTCTTTCTAGCTCTTCTAACACATAACATGCTACCCCCAGAGAAATCTGCTTCTGCTTTCCAAAAAATCTAAGTACTGAACAGAAATGTCACATTGAAAAGTTGCTGAGAGCTGTTTTAAATATCCCAATCTGAAAACCTGTGCAGTTTTTCTCAGTTCCGAATGAAATTAAGTCTATGGAAAGCATATCCCTGTGGTCACACAAAAATCTCCATCTATTTCTCCTGGGGAAGAAGAAATACTGGGAGATCTTCAAGTATTTAAGGCTGATAAGCTGTTTCAACAAAAATGGCACCACCTGGATACAAGACTGGGAAACACTTAAAGGTCCACTGTTAAACTCTGGCAACCAAAATGATTTTGGAGGCACCAAGTGCTAGAGGCTAATCTGAAGAGAAGCTCTAGTTTCTATTGCCAAAAAGCATCAGAGAATGCAGTGTTGAGAAGTTCAATTATGGAACAGTGAAAGCAGCAAAATCTAAGGTACTTGTGAACGGGCAAGGAGGAAGGAATAGAAAACAGAAGATGAGAATTGCAGGAAGCAAATACAAGCAGAAACAAAAAATTCTGAAAGGAAAAAAAACAGTCCTATCCTTTCCTATCTATATCTGCATCTAAAGCATCATGTTTTCATCCTTATTTCATTTTAGAGACACATATTCATGAAAATAAACTCTCCATCATGCTGTTGATTATATCCCATGGTAGACAATGTACCACAAATCTGTCCACTTTCTAACCAACTTCAACTCTGCTGCTGTTTCTCCCCCAGCTTTGGTGATGCGTCATAGTAACCTTGGCTACAGGGCAGTTATTGATTCAAAATCCAAATACAGTGTGAGAGAATTTTACTGCGCAAGAGGGTTACTGTGACTGACCTGAGCAGCCCCTGTTTCAGAAGCAAATGCAGAATTCAACTATTCGATCACCTTGTACTGCAGTCTGAAGTTTTCCTGTATTTGTTCATGAACTTGCAGCTAAGAACAACAGTGTGTATGCAACACACTGTTCAGTTAGTGTGGCACAAACGCAGTACTAGAATAGCACGCAACCAGGCTGTCTTTTCCCATTGCCAGGGTAAGAAGACCAGTATAAGAATCACAAGACTAACAAAACAAGAAACACTTTTGCCTCCAGTGCCACCACTGCAGTTGTTACACAACAGTAGCATGGACAGAACTTCTTAGCATCCTCCATGTTCTACAGCTTAGCTCATCCCTCCTACTACCATCATGACTGATGATATTTTTCTCTGAGCTTCTTGTTGTTTCATGTTAATGTTATTATAATAGTACCTCTCGCTCCTAGTGAAATGGTGTACAGTCAGTCAAAAAGTGCTCTGAATTAAAAATTTGTCTCTGATGAATTCTATCAAACAGCAACAAAAAGCCTGGATACAGAGTTATTTTGCAGCATACCTTCAGTTTTAAAAATACGAGTACATACTGTTAATTATGTTTCAAGACTTCTTTACAAGCATGCAGCTTGAAGTTATGCAGCCATTTGTACTTCAACTGAGTGCAGAGTGCGTGGATGCAAAACAATACCCAAGCAAAGCAAGAGCATTTGATTTAAGAGTGAACAATGAGCAGTGGTGAGTCATTCCCACAGGAGCCAGTTTCAATCCCTTCCAGGCACAAGCAGCTTTCCACCACTCTCAGCAGTGCCATCTGTACAACTTCTTACTAACATGAGCACAGGCTGGCTGCTTTTTCAGTAAGCCACCTGTGGAGGAGGCTTTGTTGGTATTTACTCCTACTTGGTGTTTTCCTCTGTAGGCTTTCTTCTTGACTCAAGAGGACTTGACACTGAGGGAATACAGTTTTCATGAATTTTTCTCCATGTTGTAACATTGATATCTTTGGTAGCACTTTTCAATACGTTTCAGTAAATTTCAGTATATTCAATAAATACTGAAAGCACAGACCCTGATACAGCATGTACGGTCACAATACTATGCAAGTAAGCATTTCTTAGTTCTCCACAAACTTTTTTCACCATATTCTTTTCACACCAGTGCTAAAAGATACTTTTAATCCAAGCCTAAGGGACAAAGTTCCCATCTAACAAACACCATTAAGGTCATTTATTTGAAAGATGAGATCCCAAGAAAGCTCTGGACTACGAGATATGTGTCCTCCTTCTTGAGGGTGCAAGGCTGGGGAGGGAAAATATTAAATTTACCCAAATATAACAGGACAGTGCTGTTTTAACAGCCAATTTCTCCAAACTAGAACTACTTCACAGTTTACAAAGAGTGAACCTCAGCTGGGAATTTCAAATCCTTTGAAAAAAAGACACATATACTTCTGAGTGTATCCTGATCTGAATATTTTGAAATATTCTCACAATAATTTTTTCTGTCGTTAAAAATTGATTTCTTCTGAGGAGTGATTGCACTCATATCTATCGATGAAAAAATTGCATATTTTTATAGTTTTAAATTTTAATAATTTGATGGTACATTGGACTCTACTAAAGAAGGTTTTGCTTTTCTACTGTTGACGAATTTCAACAGTAGAATCTTATTTTGTTGTGAAGGTTCTTATAGAGTTCATACCATGTATGTAAAATATCTTCCACAAGATTATATGCTTAAGGTTAATTATATGCTTATCTTACTAAACACATTAAAAATAATGGAAATTACGTATTAAAATATGAGTGCAATATGCTAGACCTTTTATTACTTGCCTTGAAATCACCATTTACAAAAACACAACAACAATAAAAGGATAAATGGATACTCCTTCATCTTTCTGAGTTACTGTCTCCTTTCACTGTTCTTTTTGCCTAAGAATGTGGAGTCAAAACTAATTTAATTGTAATAGACATGCAAATAAGTCTGTGCAACACTTCCAAATGCAAAAAAAAAAATAGATTTGGTGCTATACTCAGTGATTTCACACGAACTACGAACACCTGGCTGTACTTCTCTAGGAGAGAAGGTTCAGGCTTGCAAGTTCTTAATCTTTGTCTTCCCTGCCTATGTATTTTGTATTTTAAATATAGAAAATTTTTTATGAAAGTGCTCTCCAAGATCATCATGCTGCTCTTTTCTCAGCAGCAAATGAGATTATGAGCTAACTAAGACAGCTAAGAGGAAGGCAGAGAAAAGCAATTCCAAGTTATATAAAATCAAATGCAACCAACGTTCCAAACTTCACTTGTAAAATCTGGCTTACAAAGTTAGTTTGGATCTGAACAGGGGAAATGTTAAATCATTTATGCTTAATAAATGCTCTGCTTTGACTCCTCACTCACGTTGTCAGTTGCTCTCATAACCCAAATTTGAAAGATAAAATTATTCAATCATAATCATATCATAGAATCATTGAGATATTTGGGTTGGAAGGGACCATTAAGATCATCTAGTTACTATCCCTCTGCCGTAGGCAGGGACACCTCCCTCTAGACCACGTTGCTCCAAGCCCCATCCTGCCTGGCCTTGAATGCTTCCAAAGAGGGGGCATCCACAACCTCTCTGGGCAACATATGCCAGTGTCTCACAACCTTCCCAGTAAATAATTTCTTTCTAATATCTAGTCTAAATCTACCCTCTTCCAGTTGTAAGCCATTTCCCTTTGTCCTGTTGCCAAATGCCTTTATAAAAAAATCTATCCCCAGCTTTCCTGTGGTCCCCCTTCAGGTACTGAAAGGCTGCTGTATGGTCTCTCCAAGCTTTCCCTTCTCTAGGATGAAGAGTCCCAGCTCTCTCAACCTGTCCTTGTAGGACAGGAATAGCTGTTTTTTTTTAGTTTGTTTTTTGGGTTTTTTTATATATTTTAAATATTTTTAAGTGGTGACTTTATTTTATTCCATTTTTAATTCATGTTTAATCGTTTTACTTGACTTGAAAAAGAACTAAACAGAATATTGGGTACATGTGCACATGCAATCATATAATATGAAATGCAGTTTTAATATAATAATACTGGAATTGTAAAAACATATTAGGAAAACAAAGAATATCCCTTAGGGTAAAAAAAGACCAAAACATCAATCACTAAAAACAGAACCAAAAACATCCACACACAAAAACAACTAAAACAGCTTTTTTTGCAGATGCAGCAGCAAAAATACACGCTTCCTATTGACAAAATGATATTGACTATGCCTTATATTTATTTAAAATTATTAAAAGAAAATGTTTGCTGAGGAAAACCTTTATGCTCTGGTAGTGTTTCCATAAAGGAAAAGTATAACTGACAATGATCAGAGTAGTATGGGTAATATCATTATCAAGAAACTGCAACTGGGACTATGCCAATATCTTTGGCAGCATTAGCAAGAATATGCCCTGAAGCCTACTGTGCTATGAAGAACATTTATCATACTTATGCAAATAGGATGTAGGAGATAAAAGAATCTTCATAAAATTATTTTTACTCTTCCCCACCCTCCAAAAAACAAACAAACAAACAAACAAAATGGATCTCGACTTCTGTGTACATCTGGGTATTGATGATATCCAGGTGCAGACTTTAGTGTGGTTCTGCATGTCTTTGTGAGGTCATATTTGAATGAAAATGCTCTATTTATGCTTATAACTTTGCAGTCAGACAAGCAATAACATGTAGCTACCCTAATAGAGAACTATTTAAGAAGATAACAATATAGAGGATTAAAAGATAATTAAAAGAAGCCTAACAGCAGGATATGCTCAAAATAATTCAAAAATTCAAAATTAATTCACAAATTTTGGTCAGCACAGTTTCAGAGGTGTTTATAGACAACATAAAGAAGAAACACATGCATTAAAAATATCCACAGGTATCACTGTGCAGAGCCAGACCATGCTATAGGCAGGAAAATACTGCAGAAGTTTTGTTGAGGACTTCCTACTCTGCAGTGCATCTGAGCTTCCATCAAAAACCATTTTGCAAGCTCCATTTCTGATTCAAGTAGCCCAGGTGTTTCCAAAATGGGAGGTACAGAGTGTGAGAATTCTTCACTCTGTAGTTTGCATACATAATAATAATAATAATAATCTGGATATACTGCAGATATGTTTATGTTTAAAACTTCTTTACCTCAAAGTGATACTCTGTCTTGCCTATTCCATACTTAACGTGCAGTTTCTAAGCACTTGCAAATGGGATTTTTTTCAAATATTCAAAACATTTAAAGCACTTTATTTTGTAGAGAGCTAGAGTCTCTGGTATGCTGCATAGCAGCATGCTTAGTAGCCTTTATCTCAGTTCTGATATCACATTTTTAGGATTAAATGTGTACACCAGTATTTTGAAATACCGAGCGGTAAGTGGAATTGGTGTATCATGGATCTGAAATAGTGTATCAGTGCAGCAGCTGCACTAAGGATAAGTATCTAATTATCATGTGTTTTCACACATTTGTTCTTTATATTAACTATTAATGTTCTAAAATGAGGATAACGTGTTAAAAGGAGTAAGTAACATTTCTGTGTATGTGCTGTTTGCATTGTACTTATAAAAAGAATCTCAGTGAATGGTGAATTCAGCCCCTGTGAATTTGCATGCAAGGAAATGATTTTGAAAAATTACTAACAAGTTCTACCAACATCGTGTCCTGCACAAGAAAGTCATCACAACAGAAAGCATGCTCTCTACATACAGGCATCTGTAACAGTTACACTGATTATGTAAAATGGCTTATGCAATAAAGAAAACTATTAAGTCTTAAAATTTAGCAATGTGATTGTGAATCTTTGCTAATTAAATTTTGCAAAGTGCTGCCCACTAATGAGCACACAAGCTGATTTAGTAGAATTAGTCCTTTGTATTCAACAGAGCAATATATCCCTCTTTGTACTGTGGGAACAAAAGAGAAGTGTCGTCAGGGAGCAGCCTGCCTACACACACAAACAATCTCTATAGAAATTGCCATGTTGTTGAAAGCATGGAGGAATGCCACTATGAAAACACAGGAAACCCAAGCCAAGATTTGACATAGCTAAATTCAATTATGTTACACTTTCATTCAGATTTGAGAGTGGTGTTTCCAAAGCCACTGTTTTGTTACTGCCTGCTAAAAGCCCCTATGGCATTCTTTATGATTATTAGTGGAACAGAAATTAAATGGCAAATGACCCGTACCATGTTCACAGGAGTCACATGTTCCAGAGACCCAGATACTGCATCTGCATCACTGTGTGATGAATGTCACGTACATTCCAATTAGGATTTGCTTTGAAGAGCCAATAGAGATGAATGAAGGAATTTTGATGAAACTTCTTAAATTAGGCCACGTCAAGAATTAGTGGTCTTCTTTTCTGTTTCAAACTATGTATGATTGGTTCATATACTTACTTATATCCACTTAGACTATCCCAGATATTGAAAAACCATAACCATTAAATTTTTAATACATAAAAGCAGTAGCATAACTTCCGTCAGCATGAATCTAACAGAATTAGTCAGGAAAAACAATGTTTATCCAGTGCAACGTTCTTATTTCATGTGTGCAAAATACTGCAATGTCACCCATGGCTTTCTAATACAAAGCCAAGTTGATGTCAAATTGTCAGTGCCATCAATTACAATTGTTTTCAGCAGCCACCTAACACTGCTAGCACCCATTTCCCACTCTTCTGGTTCTGGCAGCAGTCTGCTCTTTCGCAGCAATCTAGCAGGCCAAAAGAAGTTGTCTGCTGTCTGGAGATTCAGTGCCTCTCAGAAATGCAAATGCTATTGCTTTTCTACATATATTACTCATGTCAAACTATTTATTAAAAGACAAATGGCATCCCAACACACATATCTCAGTCACACATACTGCTGATCTGAGGAGAACTAGTCTCCAGTTATTGGATTCTATCTGTAACAATTGCTCAAAACTTTATATTCCCCAAGATGTTAGAAAATGTTTCCCGATAATCTCCAGAACAGTTTGAGGAACTAGTGCCTGCGCTGCTCTATTTTCCCAGTCCAATGAATTTGTAAGGCCATGTTTTTCATAATCAGAGGTGTTTGTTTCTCCACATGCAACCTCGCTTGCCCTTCTTCAGAGCACTTCCCCTGCTTCCACAAAAGTCATTTCTTTCTGTCCTATACCTGACTGCATAACCACAGGCTAAGTCTTTTCTAGGGGTTTCCTTGCCACAATAGAAAAGGAAGATGCAGGAATCATCAGGTCCATGCCAGCAGCCTGAGGAACAGTTGAATACCAGTCAGGCATAAGACATTTCCATTAAAACTTTGTGAAGACCCATTTAAAGTTTCTCTGCAAGGAAGCCCTGAATTGCCATTGTTCAGCAGTATTTAGCAATTTTTCTGTCTGGCACTAACTAGATGAGGGAGATGGAAGCTGGATCTCCCTATGCCAGACGAGATGCAGCTCAGGCTGTCTTCCTGCATAATCATCAAACTTTCTGAAATCAAGTGAACCTAAAATACAACTGCATCTTTAGGCAGACAAATGAGTCTGTCCATTGAATGTTCATTAAAAGAGGCTTGTTCAAATAATAACCCTCTGTCTGCTGTCACTTTCTTATGAACAACGTAATTTAAGATGGTTTCAGGAGCATAAAATCAAATCATTCACAGTGGATAGATCTTCTAATAACAAGACACTTTTATCTCACAGGCAGCAGTGTTGTCAGTACTTGGACATAATTAGGACTAGCAATTGGTAATTTTGCTGTAAAGCAACTGCCTGAACAATAGAGACTTTTTAAAATAGACTCCAGTTAAAATCTTTAATATTGATTCAGATTGTTTATTTGGAAACTTCCACACACAGCATTTTGCTTTGCTAAATATTAATGCCCATTGAGTCTGAGGTAATTCTTTCTTTCTAACCAACTGCTTCGCTTTGAATTCCAGAACTGTAGTTGCTCCTGTCCTTGTAGATCACTGATAGGTAGCACATTTATTATCCGGGACTTCAGAAAATATAGGCACATAATAGAATCTTCAATGCAAAATAAACCCTATCTTAACCTAAATTGTAGAGGAGGATAATGTGGGAGCCTAATATTTTTAATGAATTAACTGAGACATAAATACCCATAGGAATGTGAAATAAACAGAAGTAGAATATATTGATAAGAAATTGAAGGTTAGAATTAATATTTGAAGGTAAGAAACTTCAAATGCACTGTCAGCATTTCCCTCTAAAATGCATGCCTACGATCATCTCTTCATAAAAGATGAAAGAGATAATGCACACACAATCTATCCTACAAATGCACACTGTATTTTTAATGAAAGCTTCGCATTTCTTTTACCAGTTGTGATGTTTTATCATCCTAGGTCTCTAGCTCCTTTCATTAAAAACTTTATTCACATCAAAACTCATTAGATATAAATCACCTTAAGTTTTCCTTAAAATCACTTTTCCAATCATGATATTGCACAGTGCCACTCAAGCTTTCTTATGAGTGAATACTTCAAAGCACAAAGACAAAGTGATTTGCCCTGGACACAGAAAATCAGTGGCAGAGCAGATTAAAGGTGACAGATGTTCTGAGCCCTAAGTCAATCAGAATTTAGCTGTGTAACAATTTATAATAAGGTTAGAAAATCACAGGCTACTCAGAAACATTTTTATGTCAGACACTGTTATATGACCTTTTTCTGTATCTTAACATCATTCCAAGATATGCAATGTGACAAACAGTCACTCATAGCCCCATGGGACCAAAGAAACTATAATACTGAAAGAGCATAAGGTTACTGCTGAGTCGAACAGTCCTGATCTTTCACATCCTTACATGCAAGTTTCTAGACAGCTCCTCCTCAATTGTTTCCCGATCTCCTTGTATACAGAGGGACTGATCTAATAAGAAAATACTATCATTCATATTGCTCCTATTCTCTAATTTTCATTTCTTCCCTTATTTTCTGATCAGTTATAACTAAGAGCAGAAACTACTTATTTTTTCTTTCCTAACTCCCTTCTTGCCAGATGTTTACTGTCTACCGAATCAGTATTACATATAAGTAAGATAAAGAGTTATGTGTTATGTTCTAAAGTAAGATATAAAGCATGGTACCCAGTTTAGGTGAAATAAAAATCAGAAAAAGTAACTATATCACTGTTAAAATTATATCATTGCTTTAGAGCTCCTTCCTCTGGGGAAGTTACTGAAGAAGACAGAGTAAAAATGTATCTAATACTGATCAGATAAGGTCTGCAGTCATAGGATGATACAATCATTGAATCCGTAGAATTGGAAGGAACCTTTAAAGGTCATATAGTCCAGCTCGACTTCAGTGAACAGGGACACCTACTGCTAGATTAGGTTGCTCAGAGCCTGGCCCAGCCTGGCTTGGAACAGCTCCAAGTACAGGGCTTCCATCATTCTCTGGGCAATTTGTTTGAGTGTCTCCCTATCTTCACAGTAAACGACTTTTTCCTTATGTCCAGCAGATATCTACCTTCTTTAGTATGAAACCATTTCCCCTTGACCTATCATCACAGACTCTGCTAAAGTGTCTGTCCCCTTCTTCCTTGTTGCTCCCCTTTAGATACTGAAATGCTACTATCCGGGCACCTCGGGGCCTTCTTTTCTCCATGCTGAACAGCCCCAGCACTGTCAGCCTGTCCTTGTAGGAGGAGTGTTTCATCCATTGGATCATTTTTGTGACCCTAAGTAATGAACTTCAAATATTTTCTTAGAGTTGTACCGGTCTTCATCCAAGGTCCTTGTCAAAATTATGCATTTCCACCTGGAAATTTTATCTGAACAGAAAAAAAGAGGATTTCCATTGTTGGGAATAGCCAGATTCTTCAAACTAGAGTAGTGTTTCAGACTGTTCTGCAAAATCACCAGGACTCCTACAAGAATAGCATTTCACAGACCTATGTCCACTCCCCATCTCAAGCCCAGATTTTTCTGGAGACGCTGAACATGAGTCAGATGTATATAAGCATTAAGCCTGAGAAACATGAAACGTAGCATTGCCTGGGGTTGTGGCCAAAGTACAGGACCTGACATTTGGTCTTGTTGAACTTGATCCCATTGGCCTAAGCATAGTGATTCAGACTGCCCAGACTGGTCTGTAGGGCCTTCCTCCCCCTACTCAGATCAGCACTTCCAGCCAACTTGGTGTCATCTGCAAACTTACTGAGGGCGCACTCAATGCACCCAATCCAGTTCATCAATGAGATATTGAACAAGACAGGCCCCAGCACTGATCCCTGGGGAATACTACTCATGACTGGTCACCATCTGGATTTAAATCCATTCACCACCACTCTCTGGGCACAGACACCCAGCAAGTTCTTTCCCAGCAAAGAGCATACCTGTCCAAGCCACAGGCTGTCAGCTTCTGCAGGAGAATACTGTGGGAGGCAGCGTCAAAAGCTTTGCTGAAGTCTGGGTAGACTACATCAGCAACCTTTCCCTCATTCACCTAGTAGGTTACTTGATCATAGAAGATCAGACTGGTTAAACAGGACCTGCCTTTCCTGAACTCATGATGGCTAGGCCTCATCCTCTGACTGTCTAGCACATGCAGTGTGATCTCCCTCAAGATGATCTGCTCCACAACCTTTACTGGCACTGAGGTCAGGCTGACAGACCTGTAGTTCCCTGGATCCTCTTTACAGCCCTTCTTATTGACAAGCCTACAAACCTCTGGGACCTCCCTGATTGACCAGGAATGCTGATAAATGAAGAAAAGTGGCTTGGCTATCACACCCGCCAGTTCCCTCAGAACCCTCAAGTGGGTCCCATCAGAACGCATGGACTTGTGAAAGTCCAGGTGGAGTAGTAAGTCTCTAATTGTTTCCTCCAGAATCCTAGGGGGATTATTCTGTTCTCCATTCCCATACTTCCAGGTGAGGAGGGAGTATACCCCAAAGATAATTGTTCTGACTTTTGAAGACAGATGTGAAGAAGGCATTGAGAACCTCAGCCTTTTCTGTATTCTTACTGTTAATGTATTTATAAAGTGTTTTGATCTCCTTTACCCTAGTTGGTAAAGTCTCTCTCTGTTATCCTCATGGGGTAAAAGAGAGCTACAAAGTTGAGTTCAAGCTGGGCTTTTGCCTTTTTATTTTCTCCCTGCATATCCTAGCAACTTATTTGAAATCTCCTTAAGTTGTTCATCCCTTCTTCCACAGAATGTAGATTCACTTTTACTCCTGGAGCCTCCAGAGAAGTTCCTAGTCCATCAACCCTGGTCTTCTTCCTCACTGGCTCATCTTATGGCACAGGGGGACAGTCTGCTTCTATGCCTTTAGGACTTCCCTCTTGAGGAACGACTAGCTTATCTGGACCCCTTTACCTAATGATTTCTGTTCCAGAAAAGCACAAGCTTTCTACAAGCATCCACATCACACACTTGCAAATCAGCTCTTGGCCAGTCCATACAGATCTGCACCACAAACCTGAGGGAATAGGGCACTCACTATGAATTCTCAGTCCATGAGGTTCGGGCTGGCTCCTTGGCCCTTTTATATGCCTAGACATCAATTCCTAGTGTTTCCATCTGTTCCTAGATGCTAGGGGCTATTGTCTTAACTGTTTATTGCTTCCTAAATTAGATTGTCAACATAAGCTGCTAATGACCTTGCTAATCATACAGCCCTAGGCCAGTCTCTTTGACTTTCTCCATATCTAAAGCAATTACTGATTGTCCCTACGGAGTCTATCACCCTCTGGTCTCCTGCACCAAATGTATTATCAAAAGTATAGAAACAGTTGCATAACAAGATTCATATCTACTTCTTTATTTTCCACCTCATACTGGGTTAATTTAGTCAGTTCTCTAACTGCAGATGAAGTCAAGATCTCGTTTATTTTTCAGTACTTTTGGCTATACTTGCAATTTTTTTTTAATTATATCTAGTCAGAATTTCTCTTACTATAATTTGCTGTGTACACTCTCGTCTGTGTACTTTTGAGACCAGTTTTATTTTCTCTATAAATTTTTATTAGACATGTGAGGAGAGCAAGTACATACTCCATACTACATTGGACTTCTCTGCTGACTCATATTTGGTCTGCTTGCTCTTCTTCTGACCTTGGATCTTTTTCTTTAAAATTGTTCCTATTCAATTGGCCTCCCATTGCACTGTTGGACTGAGTTTCTCCATCCCTAGTGGATGAAAGGCATTGCATTTTTCTTTGTTGAGATTCGTGAAGTTCCTGACAGCCTATGCCTCCAAACCTGAGAGCTCTCTGACCAGCAGCTTATCACTCTGTGTGCTCTCAGTTCTTCCACATTTGATACAATTTACCCAGCAAGGGGCTGAACGCTGCCCAGGCATGGGACTGTAAAATCAACACAAGCTGGCAATGTGTGCATGCAGCCCAGAAAGCCAGTTATATCCTGGGCTGCTTCAAAAGAAGTGTGACCAAAAGGCTGAGAGATGCCCTGTGCTGCCCTGGGGCTTCCAGCACATCAAGAAGTGGAGGGCTGGCAGTGTCCAGGATGCTCCCCAGCTTTGCAAGAGGCCACCCCCACCCTGGAACCCCCAGCAAGGCTAGCTCTTGTTCTTAATAAAAATAATAATTTAATAAAGACTACTCCACAGACGAAACCTTGTTCTTACTCAAAACAAACTGGGCACTGCTGTGTGCACATTGCTGCTCCCTGTAGGTACTTCAAGATGTGTAGATGTGGCACTTAGGGACACGATTTAGTGATAGGCCTGGCTGTGTTTGGTTAGCTGTTGGACTTGATGACCTTAAAGGACTTTTCCAACCCAAATGACCCTATGAGTCTGTGTATTGATAGAGCACAGATCTATCTGAATCTACCACATGTAAAGACAGAAAGAATTTAGTGCATTTCACAACATATAACAATGCATACACTGATCCCATCAATGTATGAAGCTCACCTCAGGGCAACAGGACAGCCCTCAAGGCTCTGTTCAGTCCTCAAATCTTTATTTCCACTCTTTTCTCCAATAGTTCCTTCCAACCCAAATAATTTCATGTTCTATGAATCTAAGACCTTACTAAAAGGCTTTCTGCATTCTCTAGAGATGAAAACATACTTTGTGCATGCAACAAAATTGGAACTTAGAAAAATATATGAACAAAAATCTTAGAGTTTAGTCTTCTCTATATTCCTGTACTGTTCATTTTATATGTAACTGCTCTGTAGATGCATGTTAAAATCTCAGAAGTCTATAGGAAGAATTTAAGAAAGCTTTAAATAATGAGAACAATTACTGATATTCTCACATATATGAATTATATTAAACCCAACTAAAAGTATGTAATGCATGGGAAAAGGATTTATTCAGCTTTGTTGCAACTATATCCAGTAAAATCTGACTAAGAGGCAATTTCATTTTAGCGGCTACTGTAGCACTGAATTTTCAATTAAAAACATTATTAACCCAGAGACATCTGCCTCAGCAGTCAGAGCCAGAAAAATTAATACTACAATCCTCACGTTTTTCAGACATTTTCCAAATTATTGTTTAATGGAAATTACTTTTTGTTGAATTACTTTTTTTTTTGAAGTTGCTAATGTTTATCTTCAGGGATGTTGGTAAAATAAGCAATTGGTTACAGCTTAGATATTAGAAATAGATATTTTTTTCTTCTTGAGGTGCTGAAGCCAAATTTATGTGCCAATTTAACCACAAAACATAGTTCTGAAGGAAGTTAAAGCAAGCCACAGGATTTCCATAATGCGTGTATGGAAAAAGATGATTCACCACAAAAGTTTTACATCAGATCAAAAATCATATAGCAGGTTTGGTAGTTACAGCCAACTGAAGGAATAAAATTATGCATTTATTTCTGAGCTGTAATGTATGTTATAAAGTATTGAGTGTGTGGACAATTATTAAGATCATAATTATAGAGAGAGAGTTAAGGAAATAAAATAATCTGAAATATGATCTATTCAACTTTTGGAGATAGAAAGCTGATATTTCTGAGAACTATTTTTATCTCTCAAAGAGCACGGCTACTGAATCACATCTACGGCCTATCTAATCCTCTAGCAGTGCCAGAATCGAACAGCATGAAACACGTATAATGGCCCTTATGAGGAAAACATCAGACAGTTTGTCTGTAACTTGTAACCTGAATAAAGGCATAGAGATTAAGACTGAATTTAGATTTTATAAATGAAATTGTTATATATTCTAGTAATAGTCATTCCCTTCTTTAAATTCAGAATACTAGTGGTGAATATAGGATTTGTCTATCTCAGTGAAACTTCTGAAAGAATGTTAAAATTGCAGCTTGTCTGCTGCATGTCTAAATGACAGAGAATAGATACTCCAAAATAACAATTTGAATTTAGCAGGGAGAAGATTCTCATTGAAATTCACTTTAATTAAACATCATTTGGTGTAAAAAATGAAGTAATCATTCATGAGAAAAAGAATCACACCACGTATGAGGGATTAGAAAAATACTTGCACAGTATTTCACATGCTTCTCACTTCTGATTAAAATTGTACTCACTGCAATCTCTGAATTCTACATTATTATAAAATTTTGTGAAGTCATTTGTGGAGTCCTATCCTCCTGGATATCCTGCTCCATGAGGAGCTGAATATCTGCTTAGCTTATTGTTGTTCAGACTGTGATATTAAAGCATGCCTACAATACATTACAAGAGAGATGAACAATTCTACAGTTGAAGTACTAAAATCAAAGTAGCTTAAATGACATGGAATTTTGGTGCAGTTAATGCTCATGCTACCTGTGCCTTTCTGGAAGTATTTGGTAGATAAACTAGCACATTTATGTCTGTGTGATCTTTGGACTGAAGAAGAAGAGATAATAACTTATCTTGTGATAAATGTTTGTAATTGCCCAAATGCTAGATATTTTCTGGAGCTTGAATATTCTCCAAAAACTTGAGACAATGAAGAATGTGAAGTAAGTATAACAAAAACAGTGTTATTAGAAGCTTACTGTTTGTAACATCCAGAACTTCACTTTACACTTAATCATGTCTTCTGGCATCCTAGCACAGACACGGGCAAAGAATTTAGGCGCTGAATGAGAAATATGAAGCAAAAGAAAAGAATCCAAAGGTGGACAAAAAGAAAGATCAGAGGTCTAAAAAGCATTTATTATATTAAAATGTAAATGACAATATAAGCCACTTGTATTCTATATGACCATGGCAGGTAAGACAATCAAGTAATTAATTAATATTAGACAGTAAGACAAACATTCATGCAGTATGCATATTAGAATGTTCCAGTAAGCTGCACGTAAGTTTTCAGGAAGAAAACAAACATCTATCAGAAGCTGACCTGATGATTTCTTCAGGTTCCCAGCACTGCTGTGCTGTTACAGTAGGGGATTTTGTGAAGATGTAATGATGTGATCTTGCTGTTTCTGGAGTAAAGAGAAAATATTTCACCAGCTAAGCCAAAATGAACACTCAAATTCATTTTTTTCTGTTAATATCTCTTTCCATTTAAAATGGTTCACTGTATTTCCAAAGGAAGGAATGGCTTGTGTGAGGGATATTAGTATGGAATAGATTTATTTGAAAATCTGTCTGACAGTTTTGAGCACCTCATTAACATTCTGCAGATTTGATGTAATGGTGAAATACTATGAACTAGTACATTTGGTACCGTGAATCTATTTCAGATATTTTTCTGACACTATATGAGCAAGAGTGTTATGGAATGGATTCTGTCAGTTCAGTGCTTTTTATAGGCCGTGGAACTGGAGCATTAGAGCTCTTCACTAGTAACATAATTTCAGTCTAAGAGACTGGACAAGACAGGGAAGTGGAGAACAGGCAAGGAAAGGAACTTCAGGTGAGAGTTTAATTGCATTCACTAAAGCCACTAATTAAAGTCACGCAGATCTGCTAACAAATAAATTTGTTCTGTTTCATAGTCTAGACAAATATCTTGACCATTAATTAGAAGATGTAATTTTAAAAGATATGCCTTCTTTATTTTCTGTTACTTAACCAAAAATAACCAAACTTGCAAACTTGATGGGGGTGCACTCAATCTCATCGTCAATATCATCAACAAAAAGAGTATTGATCCCAGTACTGAACCCTGAGGAACATCATGAGGTACTCTATCCAGACACTGAGCCATTGACCACTACTCTCTGTGTATGATCTTGCAATCAGTTCCTTATACATCAAATGGCCTATCCATCAAATCCATATCTTTCTAATTTGGAGAGAAGGATAGTGTGGGGGACCACGTCAAAGGTCTCAGTGAAGTCCAGATAGATGACATCAGTGGTTCTTCCCATGTTCACTGACATAGTTATACCATCATAGAGGGATACTAGGTTGCCCAGGCACGACCTGTCCCCTTAGAGAAGCCATACTAATTGTCTCGTAGTATACTCCGTGCTTCAATGAATTAGAAAAAATCATGGATTTATCCATGTATTAATCATGGGAAAAGATATTGGAGCTCGGAAGCCCACTGCAGAATATGAACTGAATAGAAAAGTTGGAGCAATGCATATTTAAGATTTATATTCTTTGCAGAACAAGAAAGGAAAAACTGAGAACCAAAAAAAAAAAAAGAGAGCAATAATCTCCACCACTCAAAAACTAATAATGGTAATTTTTGATATTATGTCTTGTTTTATAATCATTATTATTTCAAGTTACTGAGAAGTATCATTCTGTGACTACCATTTGGAAATGCTCTTGAACATAGTCCCGCTAAATTAATCGGGCTGAAAAACTGGTAGTATATAACTGATACACCTATAACAAATACATCATTTCATAAATTATGACAAAAATGTCCAAAGTTTCTATGAATTTGTCTGAAGATAAAATCCAGCAGCTGTTCAGCAGCACCTTTTGGTGCTAGTTTCACACTTCTTTCTCTGTGAACTCTGTAATTCCAGTGGAATCAGTAGACTCAGCTGGAATGACAGTAATGGAAACTGTAGAGAAGTATAAATTTAAGTAATTTTTTCTATTAGAAGCCCAACCTAACTTTTCTTTTTCTGGGAAATTATCTCTCTGTAATTGGTGTTCTATATCTATATCTATCTATATCTAGATATCTATCTATATCTAATCATTTGTGCACAAAAATAACAATAGGAATGAAAAGACTATATCTACAGTACCAGCTTCAACCTTCATTGTATTTGGCTTTTGTTCATAGTACCAAAGGCAAGAAAACGTAGATATAATTTGCTGAAAAAAATATATAGGACACATGGAGATTAGGGAGTTAAGCAGGCATTCCATGGCATTATTTTTAAACAAATGATTTACCTGTCTTCTTTGAATGTTTGCATAAAACCCTTCAATTTCATTATAAAGCTTAAAGTCAGAGCTTGGTGTATCTGCTTCTATTAACACAGACATAAATGCACTGTTTATTCATCTCATGGAACAGATTCTTCCCTTTTGATGTATTTTCAGATTTTCATACATGTTTATTGCAGTTACTGATGTGACAGCATCGACTTCTACCCAAAGTCAAATTTCTGATCCGTTTCCTGGCATTCTTCCTGTCCATAAGAGGAAGAAAAGCTTGGCAACTCATAATACCATTTTTTTCTGTCAAACTATGTCTGGAATCAAGAAGGCCTGACATTAACACTTCTGGGCATTTTATTCATCTGGAAATGTGCATGATGTTTGCAGTCACAGAAATTAGTAGTACTAATTTTTAGTGCTAAATCAGATCCCAACTTCACAACTAATGGGGAATGAAAACATTGTTGTCATTCAGTCCTGTCCTGTGGGTCTCTGTAAATACGGATAAACAGGTCCTAGCATTAAAAAGGTTTATTATTTATTTTTTAATTTATTCATCAGTAAGAGAAGCTGTTACAGCACTTGCATTGCATCATAGTCTATCATCAGTATGTATTTTTACATTTTTTGATGAAAGTATATGACTCTTTACTGTGAAAGGTAAAAATGAAAGCATATCCTGAAATAATTTCTCCCATGACTCAGGTGCTCACTGGGACTTGCAGGAAAATGTGATACTCAGAACTTTTATTCTGGGTAATATTTGAATTTTTTTCTAGTCTATAAGTCCTTCTGAGGTTGTGTTCTGATGTTTGGTCACTTGATGTACTGCAGCATTAAAGTGAATTAAAGTTTTGTTTAACCAGGAATGAATAAAGGGGGACAAATATAAAAAATACTCAGTATTTTGCTTAAAAACAATGTTGTTGTTTTACTGAAGATTGAGATTAATTTCTAAACAATATTCCGGCATGCTGGAGATCAAAGAATCTACCAACAAAATAATTTACGCATTTACCAAAACGTAAAATAATATAATTTCCATGTGCTTCCCTCCCAGTTTAAGATTTACTGTGTTCAGTCTTTCCAGCAGCAGACTAGGCTGCCCTTACTGTAACCAATGGTTATTCATTTTCTAGTCCTTTTGTATAACTAAACAAACATACTTTTAATTCTGTTACTTGTGTAGGAAAATAAACAAATAAATAAATAAACAAACAAACATTGAATGTGTGGATTTCATTTCATGGGCCATAACTGCTCCTTCAAAAAACATCAAACACCTAACAAATGCAAAATAAATAAATAAATAAATCAAAACCAAAAACACAGTTATTTCACCTAATATCACAATAACATACATTCAGTTATTTCTTTCTATATGTGAGGCCAAAGAACTGGGAAAATGTAATAGGAACAAATGGAGCTGTGAACAGAAATGTAAAGACTGGAATTTAAACAAAAGAAAAAAAATGCCTTTGAGTGCTGTATAAAAATTAGACAACTTCCTCCCTGATATTTTCTTGTAAAATAATATTCCTATCATTATTCTGAAAATACAGCCCTGTGGGCAGCAGATCCATTATTTCTTATAAAGAATCACTGCTGCTCCAATAATTAAGAGAAGGTTTTCTTTACTGCAAACGCTGCATCTTGACAAATTCTAAGCTTCACCACAGACATATCTCAAATGAAATATCTGGAGAGTTAAAAATCTTTCAACCTGAGATCAGAAGGTTTTTGATATATATTGATTTAAATATCTCTGTCCATGAAAGTAATTCACATTGAGATTTTTGCACAAGGCAAAAAGAAATGATTGCCCAAACATTTATTTGAAATGGCATTTTGGTGAACTGGATTTAGACAAGAGGCTGTGCAACAAAGCAGCTGGAATTTCTTTTTATTTCTTGATGTGTATGTTCTATTAAAAAATAAATAAATACAGAAATACAGAACTGTTGTTTGAACTCTTTTCTATGTTACTTTTTATCCTCGTTTTTAATTTTTTTTATCTTACCTCATTTTTTATCCAAATCATAAGGATATCAAAGAACTAAAAATAGTAATTTAACATTTGAATAATTCTCAAGAGGTAGCTGAATTAGTAAAATGAAACACAGAAAATACAAGAAAAATAAATGAACGTCCAATTTTTAGCGCCCTAATTACAGTACATAGTGATTTGTGTCGGAATGTCCTTGCATTCGAGAAATAGATCGCTCTCGGCATTGACCTGCTGGTATTTAAGAAGGATATCTGCCTCCATCTAGTGACAGATTTGTATCACGTCTGAGGCTGGGCAGCGCTCCTGTCTCAGCTCTTGGACTCAGGAAGCCAAAAAAAATCCAACTCACTCCAGAGTTATTCATCCCTGCCTTAAAACAGCATTATGAACTTGCAGTACGTCAGAGGCTTAAGAATTTATTCACAGCCCTAACAGATAAAAGTAGTGAATGGAAAGTGGGACAGTAGTTAAGATGCACATGAAATAGGATGCAGATGTTCTCCTTTTCAAACGACTGAAGCCATTGCAGTGTCCATACCTTCCACAGCATTTCTCTCTTGAAACAAAATCTTCTCTGATCCCTACTTTAAATCTATTTTTTTTCTATCTTATTCTGCCTGAAATTTTAATAACACATCCACCCTTTGGTATCCTTCCTTTTTGATCCTGATTCATGCTTTTCTCACAGTTTTCAGTAACAGTCATCCATCAGAAGTGGTCAGTGGCCACTTCCTCATATTCATTTTTCTTCATTTGTGCTTTTCATTGTCAGCAGTACACATCCACATCATCTTCACTTACAAAGCAGTGGGAAAATCAACAAAGCTAAAAATATCAGAACACCATGCCCTCAGAAGAGCAGTTTTTATCTTCCCTGACTATTCTATTTCTAGTCAGGTCAGGAAGTGCAAACAATAGCTACAAAAATGGTTGATTTTCAAATGTATTTTTGTGTTGCTTGCTCTACATTGAACAACATACTGAAAAAAAATCTATACATACATGTATTTAAAGTTCATTTTGGACACTAAAATATTCTGTTTATGTATTAGGAGTGTTTTTGTTGGTGTTAGTCATTTGTTTTGGGGGCAGATTTCACATTTTAAGTCACAGTGTGTTAGTCTCATCTCACATCTGTGCATGTTGCTATTTCCACATGATGCATTGTATGTTTGTACACAATATTTATACAACATAAAATAACACAGAAAGCTGCGAGAACTAGTGCAACAACACAGATTACATGGAGGAAGAAATAATGAGGAGTCTCTTTACAATATACTGAATATGAAGAAGCTCTTTCCAATTAATTATTGGACGGGGACTTAATGTAGTTAGGAACATGTTACTGTACAGCAGATTAGAAACCAACTTTGAAGTGACAACATAATATAAAGTCAGTCAAAAGGGAGGCTTTAATGCTTCTAATTTTATCCACTTTCATTCCGGATCTGAATGTTTAACATTTCACACTTGCTACTTTTTTCTCAAGTCATAATCAGATCCAACACGCATAAAAAAATGAGTTTTCATCCTGCTTTCTAGAACCCATTATCAAGAATAAGAACTTAGGTGGCAGTGGCAGCTAGCAAAGGGAAAATAGAAAATCATAGTAAGAAAGTTCTTCTGCATTTAATGAATTCCTTATATCAATGTTTAGAACTGAAAGAGTTCAGAAACCAAATATAATTATGTCACCAGAAGTAATTATCCATATGCTCAATGTTTGAACTTGATTTTTGGCAGTATATCCTTCTACTTTATCTGATTTATTTATTTGATTGTTTGTTTGTTTTATGTAGTATATAAGTGCTTTTTAATTAAATCCAAAGTTAGTATTTTGCAACACCACTCTTCATGGAACTATCTTCTCAAAATACAGTAAATTCTGTTTATCCAATTTCATTTTTGTCACCTTATGGTCTGCAATTATCTGCCCTAAAATGACAGATAGCAGACTTCTGGTATGCTCCACACTGCAACACGAGTGCACTGAGACATGCCAGTTGCATTGGGGTTCTTAGCTGCTATGTTTAATGAGCAAGAAGTAAAGGATCTAAGGAGCAGGAGGCAAAGGGACGAGGCCAGACTCTTTTCAGCAGTGTGTGGTGATAGGATAAGGGGAAATGGCCACAAACTGAAGCATAGGAAGTTCTGCACAAATGTGTGTGGGAACTTCTTCCCAGTGCAGTGATGGAGCAGTGGCACAGCTGCACAGAGAGGTGGTGGAGTCTCCTTCTCTGGAGACGTTCCAGACCCGCCTGGACGCCTACCTGTGCAACCTGGGCTAGGGAGCTGCTGTGGCAGGGGGTTGGACTAGAGTGCTCTAAAGGTCCCTTCCAAAACCTGCATTTCTGATTCTGTGTTTCTGTGATCCTTCTGATATCTATCATAAACTTAATGCTAAGTTAGCAGGAGGTTGCATTTCACACACATGTACATCTTCCAGCCATCTAAAGTTGAAAATTAAGGGATATTAATGTCCAATCACACTATCAGTGAACTCAATGCTGAGAATTTCAATCTGTGTCAGAAACTTCTGAATCTAAGGAAATCTCTCAAGCTGCCATTCTCAGAGAGGGGAAGCTGGACAGCAGAGAACTGACTGTGGAAATGTGATGGATTTTTTGCACTACAGATTGAGTTTTGTGTTCTTTTTATTTGTTTTGCCATCTTCATTTTGTTTTCACAATGTATCAAAAATAAAAACTCCCTGATACCAGAAGGAACCTGAAGATCCTACCTGTTGAATCTGAATTTTGGGACAATTAAGGGAGAGAAAAGTGTGTTCACCTGCATAAAAACTAATCAGGAAGAGGACTATATATTAAGATAAGGAAAAAGGATCCGACACCATGTAGAGAAAGGCTTAGGGGCCTTAAAACGAGGATGTGAATTCTTCACACCCTCACTAGAATTAGGCAGAAGCTGTGCCCTGTGCAGAGGCTGCTGAGTTCATGCAAGTGTCAGTACTGGAAAAGTACAAATTATTCACACCAAAGTAGCTCAATTTGGTAACTGAGTGCATAAGTTTTGTGAAATTCCAGCCTCACTTCTGAAAGCATTCCAGAGCTTTGTTAATTCTCTAAAATCTGCTTTTCCCTAGTTTTTCAACTACTGATAATGATTTTCTCCTGGCTTCTCTCACAGAATTACCACTTTAACTCTCTGATAAAATCCTTCTTATTACGTGTAACAAGGCATGTAATTCCTTGAACAAAGACCAAAAACCAGGAGGCTTGCTGACCTACAAAGCTGCAAGATTACTTTTTGAAGGCGTGGGATGGGAAGACATCAGCAAGATATGTTTGTGAATTCAATATCAAAATAACACTTGTAACAAGGTATAGGAGTAAAGTATAAGTGTTTCATGTTAATTCAAAAGTTAGTCATGATAGGAAAGCTGAAGGTGCATAAAGGCTTAGCTATTGGCAAGATCTCGCACTGAAAAAGTCACTCAGCATGGCAGCTGGATTGTGTCTGTTCAAGTATAGCCAATCATAATTCCCAATTTACATATATTTTAATTATCCCTAGTGTATTGTGTTCACATGGCAAGGTTTGGTTAGTGGGGCAGGTACAGAGGTGGTCACTGTGAGAAGCCCTGCACTGTCCCATGTCAGATCAGAGTCAGCTCCAGCTGCTACAAAAGAGACCCACTGCTGTCAGAGAAGAGCTGTGAGTGATGCTGGGTGTGCTCTGGGATGTAAGAAAAGGAGAAACTGCTGCACAACAGCAGCTGGGAGAAAGGAGTGTGAAATGTGAGACCAACAGCCCTGAAGGCACCAAGGTCAGTGCAGAAGCAGGGCAGGAGGTGCTCCAGACCCAGAACAGGAGCTCCCCACAGCCCAGGAGAGGTCCATGGAGGAGCAGGCAGCCCCCAGACACCAGGCAGAGCAGATGTCCACTTGCAGCCATGGAGGATCCCATGGGGCAGCAGTGAATGAGGCTTTAAGGAGCCAAAGCTGAGCTACATTTCTGCTGCTCGTGGGAGCAGATTTCTGGCTACTTAGAGTACAGTACTAAGGTGCATAGGGCACCTGAATGTCTTTGATATCCATCTTACAGGAGCTGCAGGTATCCAACACCTCAGAAGGGCAGAATCTCAGTCTACGCCTTGCAATCATAATTGTTCTGCTATTGTTTCATGAAAGAGGGATTTCAATAGGTTGTATTCTGGAAGGATTTTTAAGAATGGGTCACATACTTCCATCAGAAATGTACAGCAGACATCTCAACTTTTACCAGGTTTAAGGAGTGTTGATGTGTTTGGCTTTCAGTGCCAACACATAAGTACGTTAAAAAATCCAGAGCACTGGGACATTGCTTTCCAAAAGCCTCTCAGTCTGTTTGTATACTATTGAGCTACATCAGAATACGAAAAAACTTTTAACCTGTCCAACATACCGCTCCCTACAGTTTTTACTTAGCTGATCTAAATAAATAAACAGATAATAATAATAAAATTTGCCTTTTTCTGGCAGGATAGCTCAAAGAAAGAAAGTGGACCACAGGTTATGTCTTTAAAAACACTTCTGATTTCTCAGTAAGGGAATTGCATTTTCTACTGACTGGATAGGAATTAGAGAGCGTTAAGTCAAAAATCTCCCACATGCAAACAAACAGAGTCACACAGAGATGAAGAAATCTGTTTATCTCACATACTGAATAAGCTCTCTATACTGATAACAGTGAAACTGGCACCCGAATATATGTGTAAGCAATTGCGCAGTCAGGACTTTGGTGACTTTGCTTCTGGCTAAGCAAACCCACAATTTAAGCAGAGATCTGCCTGACTAAAGCCACAAAATCTATTTCTAAATGAGATTCTGTGATATCTAAAGTAGTGCCTTTGATTACTTCTCATGCACAAAAGAGTAACTGAATTCATGTGATTTAGGCTCAGCATTCCATGGACGTTCCCTTAGTCACTCTTCTCCTGACTCTTTGTCAGTTGTTGGTCAGTGTTAACCTCGTGGCCAGAAGCCATGAGCACTACTAAAAACAGAAAAAAGAGGAAGCTCAGGAAAATGTGAGGGGACAGCAAAAACGACATAAAAAGGACAAACCTTGTTCAGCTCTTCTGACTGAAGAATCTGTGCGTTTTTCATTTTTACCTTTAGATGAGTTGAAAGTACACTAAAAAAATCCAGAGCTTTTTTGTGTATTCCTTTCTAAGTTCATTTCCTTCAGTAGAGGTGAAAGAACTGGAGGTAGTTCACAGCAGTCTCATGGTGACCTCTTGTGGTTAAATTATATACACATTTTGTCGCAGAGTTTCTCAGAAACTTTCAGTACCAGAGGTTAACGTGTGCTATTAGATCTGAATGGTGTTGTCTTGCTAATTCTGCTTTAACCTGATTTAACTTCTGCTCACAAACATGCTATCACTATTTGCTTAGCTCACTGCTGGGAAATTCTTTTCAAAATGTTGCAATCTTTGTACTCCACAAAGTTATCAGGTGAGAGTATCGTATTTTCCTGCATGGTAATTTGTTGAAGCTAATTCATAGCTCTATCTAATTAAGTTCCCTAATATAAAGGACTATAATTTTTGAATAAAAACATACCCGCTCCAAAATGTCACAGATATCATATGGTATCAGCCACTCGTTATAAGGAATTACAACAGTAGCTAATGAAAGTGCTCTTTTGTATCTTTTATATATAAAAAAATCATTCAAATCCCTAGTTATGTGCTTTGTATGCACTGTTTCTAAATTTTGCTGCTGATGATGTCTCCTTTCCTCTACAACTTTTAACAAAAAAGCAGAGAACTGAGCACTTCCCAATGTAGCTGAATATAGCCTATTAATTCAGATTATATCCTCTGATGCTTTATCACCTTAACAGATAAGGTGACCTTTCTCTAACAGGTAAAATCCCTCAATAGTTTAGCCTGCTCCTTAAAATCTTTCAAAAATACAGAGATTTCATGAAAAAAGTTTGCTGTGATAACACTTCACGAGCTGGTCCCGAAAGCAGTATTTTTGGATCTCATGGTAGCACTTTCTCACTGGACGATCACCAGCGGTGGTATTTGCACCTGTCAGTTAGTATTTACATGACCCCAAACCTTACTAAATTTAGGATCCGTTGCAAAGCCATCTCTGCACTGGCTGCTGCCTGGAGCTCTGGCAGTTCCTCAGCAGCTCAGCCTTGGGCTGCCACCCGCTGGACCCACTCCATCGCCTGATAGCAGCAATTGCAGCTGGGGAGGGCAGGTTCAGCTGCTGCGAGGTGCTCCTTGTTTAGCTAATGCACACTTTTAGAGATGTGTAGGGTAAAAACAGACATTGCTGATAGTGTACACACCAGCGAGTCCCTCGCATTTTTAACTTCTCTCATTTATTTTCACTGAAAGAAAAAATTAGTAACAGAGACTGTTGAGTGGAAAATGCTAGAACAATGATGATAGCAGAGGAAAAGAAAAAGAAGGGAGGTTTAAGGTAAATGTGGATATCTTCATGTGGTAATAAGGAAACACTAACAAAGATAGCATATTTTGAGGAATGTCCCTGGATTTTGAAACATCATCAATGAACTTCTGTCTGGATCTTGTGTCCTGTGCATCAGAAATCTGAACATGGTAGGCATGCAGACTTGGGAGACAAATTCAGATCGTTTGTTTGGGGATGAGGGGCCCCATCTTTCTTATTCATCTTTTGCTGAATACAGTACTAAAACCCGACTTACCTAGAACTGTTTGCCCAGTTTTTAATAAGCAGAATTCTACACCATTTGAACTCTCAAATAATTATATGTGCATATCCAAGCACATGAGTTTCTAAATGTCCAAAATGCTGACATCATTTCCCCTGCAACTGGTTATGGGCATGGAATTAACCTTGTCAGTTGGAGTTAATTCTAATCCAACCTTCCAGCTACAAGCACTCCTTATTCAGCTCCGCCTCCACAGTGTCTTGTAGCTTCTTTGAGCCCACCTGGGTCTCCTGGACAAGAAGCCAGACAGCTGTTGACCTTCCTCCTATGGTGACTGCTTGGACAGCAAACAGTCAGGCATCCCGTGTGTCCTTGTGTGGCAGCCAGAGACTTGCCACAGTCAGGAGCAAGGCAGTGTAGACAGGAGTCGCCTGGTAAGTACTAGATTGTCATCACTCAGCTCCCAGGTTGGGGGCAGAAGTCTTAGAGGAAGTCAGCTCTCCCTGTGGCTACATTTCAGCACAAAACATAACAGAAAAGCCAAGCCATGAGTCTCCAGTTGACACCCATGCATCAAACATCTTAAAGCACTGAAAACTGAGCCTCAGTGTTGAGATGAGGATGGCAGGCCGCGGCTGTAGCTCTGGGGCTAACCTTTCAACCACACTGCAGTTCCTGAGCCCCGGCTGACTGCACAGCTAAACATCGACCAGTTTGCTGTGAGACCTTCTCTTTCAGCAAAGCTTGCAGCCATATGTTGCATGTGATAACAAATTTAGGAAAAGAAAAAAGAAAAACAAAAGACTTTCTGTGTTGATTATAGATGCATAGCCACTTTGAAGAGTCAGCTGGAGGCAGATAACCTGAAAGGAGGAACTATCAGTTCAGTATAAAATGTATAAAATTCACTGACAGAATTAGCACAGTTTAGATCTTAATTTTTAATCAAAATAAAGAGTCTCAATTTGAATTAATTAAATCAAGATTGCTATTTTTATAGTATTTAATTTGTAAGAGTTATATGAGTTACATATCATATGAGTTATTTCCAAAACTGGGTGAATAATAGCCAGAGCATTTGGCTTGATTTGTGACAAACAATGTTTTTGAGGTAAGTTCTGGACATTCACTTTCAAGGCTGATGAAAATCAAACCCTTCAAAGATCCTTTCTTTAGTTATCACTGGAGGCATGATGTAATTGTCATTGTAATTTGTAGAAGAATCTTATAGTTTGCATACATATTTATGATAGTGATGGGCAGTAGAAAACTTTGGCAACCAGATTTTTTTTTTTTAATGAATACACAGACACTCAAAAACTATGTGAGTTCCTGGAATAGGCTATGAGATACTTTTTTTTCTGTGTTTTGCAGTTGACTGCTTAAGTGTGGGATTGTTTGGTGGTTTTATTTTTCAGCAGTCATTTGCAGACCATTTCCTGGTAGAAATGCATTTAAAAATATATGAAAATACTGTCAAGTTTTTAAAACACTTTATTTTCCAATCAGTACACTGTATTTTTGCAATCAGAGTTTAAATCCTATACTCAATTTTTTGCTTCTCTTTCTGCAATAACAGAATAATTTTCAGATTCTGGCAGGAGGGAGTTGGATTTACTTGGTGGCTGTTGTGTAAGCACCAACTACACTGGAACTATATAAACTAAGAACAAGAAACAGGAAGAAACTAGTTGGCAAAACGCAATCACAGGCTGGCAGGAAAGAAGTGACTATTTGTCACTCCTTTCAAAGAGGAGGAAAATAGTTGGTGGCAAAATACTTAGTAACATTAAGAATCCAGCAGAGAGACTGAATCTCCTTTTCTCCATGCCAGGATACTCAGAGTTTTACTTCAATGTGGACCATGGCTACTTGGAAGGGCTGGTCCGAGGGTTCAAAGCCGGGATCTTGACTAGTGCAGACTATGTCAATTTAGCACAGTGTGAGACATTAGAAGGTAAGTCTGTTGGCTTCTTTTATTTAGGAAGAAATACCGTTGCTTGGATTGTTGAAGTATGGAAGGTAAAAGATGAAAGTGATGGGAGTTTTATCTTAAAATCCGGACATAACTCTGATTTTCTTTTAAGAACTGTTTTCATAATTAAGCTAGCAGATTTCCATTGAAATTACTGTGCAGGATTGTGTAGACTGTGATTTGCAAAGCAATCCAGATGATGGGGGGGTTCTGGTTCACTGATGAACTTGGAAATCTCATCCATAGATTTCCTAAGGACATTGGTTATCTCACAAATTTTAACCATTCTATAGAACTGTGCAAGTACAGTTTAGTACCATTTCAGCTTGATAAAATAGTTTGCAAATTCTTATTATAAGCTCACACTGAATTTCTGTATGAAAGATATAATTTTAGTACGTTATTACTTTATGTGTTCTAGGACACTAGGGGATGTTCTACTTAGAAGAGGAAACTAGAGGTCACAAAGGTAGAAAGCTTGATAATAAGCTTAAAGGAAAAAAAAATGCTTTTCTTCCAAGGTGACTTTGTCACAGTAATAAAAAGAACACAGAGTAGTTTCCAAAACAGCTTTCTATGGCCAAGACTGGTCACAGCCTGATGAAGACAGACTTGTACAAGAATCATATGACATACCCCTAGACACTTGGAAGGAAAAAATGCAACAGAAAAAATCACCTTTATAAAGGAACATGAAGTTTCTTTCCTTGACTTCAACTAATATCTACAATTGTACACTGAAATCTTATATATAATACGGAAATACTGATTCATTTGAAAAATAATTAATAAGCTCATCTTGTTCGAAGCTGCTTTGTCTATCCAGTGATAGAGCTGAGGAAATGAGAAGTGCAGAACTTGTTGTCACACGCATACAGCAGAGTTTTGAGGCTGTCTAAACTATTAAAAAATAAACCTCGGAGGTTGCACACCATTAATCTTCCAGATTAAAACAACTACATTTAAATAGATACGTGTGGGTATTTAGCTGTCAGCTGGATAAAATTCCTCACAGTTAAAGAAGAGATTCTCAGTACAGTCAGTTGGATCCAGAGACTTGTCAGCTGATCAAGTGTATGTGCCTTCAACTGATAAGCTGGAGAGCTGAATCAACTCTCCATTTATACAACAGTTCAGCAGTTCAGGAACACACAACAGACTTACTCTGAGAACTGAAATGCATTTCTTTTGTTATTTTCCTTTAAGAAAATCCTAATTTAAGTGCTTGAACAGTTTTCCCAGAGAGGTGGAGGATGCACCATTCCTGGAGACACTCAAGGCCAAGGTGGACCAAGCTCTGAGAAACGAAATCTAGCTGTGTGTATATCTGTTCATTGCAGGGAAGTTGGTCTAGGTGACCTTTAATGGTCCCTTCCAACTCAAATGATTCTATGATACTATGACAGGAGAAAAAACAGCCCATTTCTATTTCTTTAATTTATATGTAAATTAAAGATTCTACAGATAAACTTGATATTGTATTTAACTGTTTGAATCAAAAGGTTCTGCTCCATGAATTTACACAGGAAAAGCTCCAGGAAAAGCTAATAAAACTTCAAATGTTTATAAAGGACAGGCTTCATTTTCTCTGCAGAGGAACTGAGGAGGTGATTTTTTTTTTGTCATCAAAGGCTCTATGAAGAAAAAAAAATTATCCTGGCTGTTTCTGAATAAGAAAAAAAAAAGAAAATTTTAAATATTCTTAAAAGAATATTGGGAAATAGTATTTTCCTCACCCATTCCCACAGAATTCTTGCTTCTGTTCAACAGTCACAGGGAAAGCTATTTTCATTTTAAGCCATTTTACAAGATATTTACAAACAGAAAATAGTTTCACAAAGTTTCTGAGACATATGAACCTTCAATATTATGTATACATGCTTTTTTATGGACAGATCACAACAGAGAAGTAATTATTTTCTCATTAAGGCTTAGAAAGAACTGTGAGTTCCTTATTTTCTTTTTTCTAATATTCACTCAATTTTAGAATGCAAATGCATTTTTGTAACAGAAAGAGCAGCCTTCATCAACCTGCCTAGAAGGACATCTTTGGTACCCACTATCACTTCCCTGTTTTTTTTTCCTATCGCCATTGTTGCATTTTCTGCTTCTGTAAGCCAGAGAGCAGGCTCCCATCAGTTATCTACCAAGTATGCTATTTATAATGAAAATCTGAGAAACACTGGATTTGCACATGGGCCTAAATGCAAACACCTCCCTGCACATACATGATGCTGTAATACTGGAGTTGGATCACAAGTGTACAGTACACAAAAACCAGGCCCTTACCTCTAAAGTAGAAAAGGGAGCTATGTATGTACATTGGATCTTCTTTCCAATTAAAAGGTCCAGTGTATGCATTAGTGCTGTAGTACTGCATCTTGCTTGTCCTAGAGCACCTCACATTGAGATTCACATTGAAGGATAATAAGCTTACACCACTTTGCATTCTGTGGCATAGCACCAGACCACAAAAAACTGGCCTAAGATTAAAATATTATAAATACCCTAAAATCAACAAACAGAAACAGAATCAAAACCACCCTGAATAAGCTATAAATCAAATCAAAAAGATCTTTTAATTTCAAAGTGTTTTTTATATCTCTAGAGGAGAAACCTTAATGTCAGTACAGGAGAACCACAAGAAAATACAGAGGTTAGAGCTTGACATTTGCTTGATAATTACAGAGAAAATATAACTGATGGAAAGAGAAGAAGGAGAGTGGCTTATGATAACACTGTGCACTCTCAATTCAGGGACACACAGAGAGGAGAGGAGGCCTTCAGCTTAACATAGATAATCTTTCAGGCTTGTTTGAATCAGTATTATTTTGATGGAGCTGCCTTTTGGGTTGCAACACTGGCTGGAAGCTCTGCAACACAGCACACTGCTAGTTTGGCCCTATGGCATCATCTGTTTCAAGGGAAACGCTGCTGACAATCTTTGTAGTAGAATATAGGAGGTTTTAAATCCAGTGCTTTATTCTTTTCTTGACTCCTTGTGCGACAGAACAAATGCTGCTCTCTAGAATGGGCAGTAAGTCACAAAGGATGAGCAGCCCAGCTTTGCTCCCACATGGATGAAACAAGTTAACAACTTGCCATGCTAGAACATCAGCATGCAGCGGCTGAAATAACAGTATGACTGAGACACGATAGCAGTTGGCTGTTACAGCCAGGAGTCACACAAGACTGCATGCTTGATGCCAAGAGCTCAGACTAATGCTCAGTTCAGCTTCTTGCAAGGCTCTTTCTTTCTGTCTTAACCATGCTCATCTTGAACTAGCTTCTCTCTAAGCATTAGTTCCCTTTAGAAATATGTTGTATAACTTCTGCTTAATTGTAAAATCATGATTTTACTCATGCAATAAATGTGAATTTCATACATTTGCTGTATATGATTTTCCTGCAGATGATTGTATGAGGAAACACAAAATGCAGATGGATGATGCTAATACAGCTGAAATACAGGAATTTTCCTTTGTTCATATTTGGATTCTTCCTAGATGGAAGCCTGTACTGAAATTATTTTACAATGATAACATGACCTCTGTCTATTACAGGAAGATCCACAGAAGTGCTAATGGTTCCATAGCAGAGCACAGCTGTCCTATCCAAAACTGTGTGTTGCTGTAATCACTGGAATGAGCTGAGGTGGCAGCAGAACTCACATACAGAGCTCTAAGGGTGATCTACTTCATAGTCTTAGTGCTAGACTTAGGAGTCAGAATTTGCAGTGTACTAGTTTTTCTGCATGAAGTCCCAGTGTAGGCAACCTTAATGCATACTAATAAAGTAAACATGGGGAGTTAGGGAAGAGTAGTTACTATGCTAATAAATGCACACCTTACTAACTTCATGTTAATTTCTCTTACAGACACGCCTTTAATTCAGTCACTGTGAGTGTTGCTGTTCATTTCCCTAAACAGCAATACAGTTTTTATCTGGAAATCTAATCATTATTACACAATGTATTAGGGCCCTTTTCTAAAAGGAAGTGCTAAACCACTTTGAACACTAAGAACTGATTTATATCTTTACTTTCATTTCATTGTGGAAAACAGCTACCACAGGAAATCTATCAAACAAATGTTTTTGCTATTATAAAAGATTCTTTCAACCTCACTGTCTAATCAACCCTCACTGTCTAATCAACCCTCCTTTTTTTTCAGCTATCAGGGTTGGAAGCCCTGGCAGAATATGTCATGATAACCCCAATTTCTGCAACACTTTCTTAGGATCTCTTAACAGCAGCTGTAGATCAGACAAAGCCAAAACAGAAAAATTAAGGGAGTGTAACTGCTCCCTTTCAAGCATTCTTCTGCAGAACTCATTTGGAAACAAGCCTAAGTCAGGCAAGATGTGTTCTCTCTTCCTCAGGGAGTTTGATTACATGAAATTAAAGTCTTACATGGGTTTCAAATGATTCACACAAAAACTGAAGATCTTAAGTCACAGGATGACTCCCACTGATAAGTAACAGTCCAAAGGAGTGCAAAACAACTGACACATTATAATGGTCTGTGAAATCAAAACAATGAACAAACCTGACTGAGAAGGAGCTAGAGAAGAGAGTACTTAACACTGTGCCTGGTGTACCAGTTAATTAAATTTACTAGTAAAATTTCCAACAAAGGTGTCAACTATTTGTGGTTTCTTGTGGCAATGAGTCTTACAAGGCAATAGGCTTTGAACAGACCCTTCATACAAAAATATAGTGTTACAAATGAACATGTCAGAAGTTATTTGATTTGGTTTGTAACAGTAGTGTCAGTTTATTCTTCCTTGAATCTAATTCCAGATTTGAAGTTACATCTACAGACTACAGACTACGGCAACTTCCTGGCTAATGAATCTGGCCCTCTCACTATTTCCACCATTGACGATAAACTGAAGACAAAGCTACTCACGGAATTTCATTACTTCAGAAACCATGCTTTTGAACCACTCACTACTTTTCTGAATTTTATCACGTAAGTAATGTTTCCACATTGCTTAAATTATAGACCCAAAGCAAAAACACAGTTTTGGGTTAAAACAATGTAAATACATCTTACTGGAATTTGCATTAAATTTCCAAACAGTGAAATTGCTTTGAAACAGTAATATTTACATACTTAATTTGCTAAGTGCTTCATTATTTATCAGAAAATATTTATACATATTTTGAGGAACACAAAAAAAGCAGTTTTTGCTGTGTACACGTCCTAAAGTAGTGGTAGAGATTGAGAAGAACTAGTGTTATTTTCAAACATCATTTAACTTAGAAATCAGCTGTGCAAAAGTTAAATTTGTGGGGGTGATTCATGAAAGATTAACAATTTCCAGTGCAGTGATTTAATTCCTAGGCATGTGGTAAGTTCTAGATTTTGTTTAAAGGAGGAAAGAACATGTCAAATACCTACCGTACTTCTTATACCATTTGAACATTGAAACAACTTGCTGCATTCAGCAAGATACTTTAGTCCAAGTGGCTTTGTTTAAAAGCACAAGTGCTGTTTGAAGCCAGATAAAGAGAAAGTTCTGATCTCCCTACAGTTATAAACAGACAAAACTTGTAAATAAATGACTTAACATTAAGGAAAGAATGGGGTTCTGCTTTATAACAGCATAACAGCATGGATTAGTGAAACGTCACCAGGATATTGTACTTAACTGTTTACTTCCCTTGATCTTCTGACAAGAACACTAAACTGTTTAGTTTACTTTCAAGGAGTATTTTTATCATAACACTAAAATAAACTATCATCATTCTTTTTCTTTTGCTCCCCGTATACAAATGTGACTAATCCTTACTAGGCTATTATACCAACAGAATACTAAAGACCGCCCCGGGACAGCCACATCCTGTATCCATACAATATGTAGGTTTTTCTTCCAAGAAATGAAAGTGAAAATATCAGCTTTTCTTCTCATACTGATTGGCATGAGTAAATACACATGTGCATACATTCTGCCCATGGCTGTTTTGTGATAATGCTGGAGAAAACATTAGCAAACACATTGTGTCACTGAACTGTGTATCACCAGATCCTTGAGCTCTGTCACAGATTTTATGTGGGATCATGTTAATCTCTATGTGTCTCTAGCTGTGTTATGAACCAATAACACAGGCTGAAGAGTAGTATCCTTGTTACAAGTATCCCAAGGGAATAGCCTTCATATTTCCATTTCTGAGTTGCTGACAAAACTCACAACAGTCTCTGACAGTAACACTAGTAAGAAACTCACAGAAAACTTTTACTGAAAAGAAAACTTCTGGCAACAAAGGAGAAATTTGTAATAATCTCTTCATAGTTTCCTCGTGGAGGATGTTTAAAGCTGGGAGTGAAAGAAGATTAGTCCATCTACATGGATTCTGAAGTTTTAGTGCCTAGATTCTTGTGCGCTCTATCCATATGTTCTCTATAACAAAATCCCAAACAAGAGAAGCTGCTTAGTCAGGTGGTTTGTGTTTTGATACCATATGTTGTCACTTTTATATCAAATCTACATTTCACAGCTGTTATGCTTATTATATTCATGTTTCTGTTTCCTTTTATTTAACAGTGTATTTTGCAAACAAATTATATGGTTTAAAATGTGTCACACTATTTGCTTTTTAAAAATATCTGTTTTGATAAATGAGATGTTGATAATGAGTGAAGGTACAAACCTCCAAACATTCCAATCATTTCTGTATTTATTGTTTCAATAATTTTCAAAAATTAGGCTTTTATATTTCTCAAGACATAATTCACTATAAAGCTAAGGTTCATTTATTTTACTTCTTCTTTCAAATACAGATACAGCTACATGATTGACAATGTAATTCTTCTAATAACTGGCACATTACACCAGCGACCCATAGCTGAGCTTGTTCCCAAGTGTCATCCACTGGGAAGTTTTGAACAAATGGAAGCAGTCAGCATTGCCTCAAACCCAACTGAGCTGTTCAATGCAATTTTGGTTGACACACCATTAGGTAAGGAATACTATATTATTTCCTATTTGCTTCTTGAAACTCCTATTGTATTCCTAAGAACAACTGAGATCGACTAACATGTTTTCCTTGGATGTGCTGTGTTTTGGTACCAAAAATGTATAACTAACTGGCTGATAAACTGGATCAAGTTCTTCAGGAGGGGTGTTCAAGACATTTATTAACAACTTCTATATCAACCTTGGAAAATATACAAAAAGTACTCGAGAAGAGTAATGGATATCTTTTATACTCAAGTATAGCTGCTGATTTAGAGCATCTAGATTTTTATTTCAACACCTGCATCTATAATTAAAACGTGTAAGATGAAATCCTGCCTATCCCTCACTAAGGAGCAAGAAACAGACAGCTACTAATAAATATTAGATGTTGTAGTAGGATCTAGAATCTCTCTCCTGAGGATTGGGGTATTATTAAAGCACAGAGACAATCCCATCCTGAAGTAATATATCTAAAGGTAAAGCAGAGTGAGGGCTAGGAACACTGCATTCAGAAACTGGGATTAAATTTTGATCAAAGTGCAGCACTGGCTTCTGTTGAGAAGGGGAAAGATAAGATTGATCTGGATGTATTTGACCATACAAGAATGCACTGTGTGCCCTCATCTTGACTACTATGTGTGGTTTTGTATCCTGCTGCCTAGCCAGGTGTGGTGGGATGCTGGGTTGTCCTCAGGTAGCAGCCAGACTCTCACCCAGCTGCTTGCTCTATCACTACTTCCAGTGGGATAGGAGAAGAAAATGAAAAAATATTACTGTTGCAGAAAAAAAACAAATTAACTCTCTGAAAATGTAGTATATTACCATATATGTAAGTTTAACTCCTGATTTGGACATTAGGAAAGAGACAAATGAAAAAGATACAAATATTTACACACTTAAGAAAATCATCTTTACTCCTCCTTTCCTACTCTCTATCTCCACACTTTTTCCTTTTCCCTCTTCCAGATCAGTGCACTCCCTCCAACGAGGCAGTGAGAAACATGGGCAAGGGGTAATGCTCAGGGCATGGTGGTTCTTTATGTAGCTCCTTCCTTCTCACATGCATCTTTGGCTCTCAGCTGGGCTTTCCACAGGCTACAGCTGCTGTTAGGAGCATCTGCTCCAGTGCACATTCTCCATAAGGGTCAGAGAATATCTGCTCCAGAGACATGGAGGTGAGGGACTGGCACAGGTTGCCCAGAGAACCTATAGATGCTCCATCCCTGCAGGTGTTCAAGGCCAGGTTGGATGGGACCCTGGGCAGCCTGGTCTGGTAGGTAGTGACCCTACCCATGGCAGGGGACTGGAACAAGTTATCTTTAATGCCCCTTCCAACCCAAGCCACTCTGTGATTCTATGATTCTATGACATGGGGCAAGTCCTTCTCCTTCTCTGACTGTGGTGTTTCCCCAGCAGTTTCTTACTCCGCTCTCAATCCAATATTTTTCTCCCCTTTCTTAAGCACATTTTCACAAAGAAAAAGGGAGTAGACCTCAAAACATGGCCCAACTCACATATTCTCCCTGAACACTATACTATCTCTCATTGCCAGTGTCTGAGGCAATACTCTCTCTAATGCAGCACTGGCCAGCCCCACTGACATGAGAGACTGGCATACCTTTGCCAGTTATGAATATACTATTTTTAAGAGGCCAAACCACACAAATGAACTGCATCCCCTGACTGACAGTTCAAAATCTTGCTCTTCAGATGGTTCTAGCGGAGGACTTGGATCTGCAGATAATCAAGGTCAAAGACTGCATTCCTTTGTTCTCACATTTTGTTCCCTTTGTGCCTCTGACAAACGCAGAGAAGAGGTAAATAAGCAGAGAAGATTCACCTCTACAATTGCAGAATACCTGCAAGATTTAGGACAAAAGATATCTTTCATGTTCCCCACTAGAAAATCTCCCTAATGACAAAACCATCTACTTGAGAGAAGATAAAGGCTTCCATTAACATTTCCCATCTGATGATCTCAGGAGATGTAGACTTTTTTTTGCTGCTGCACTGATTGATTCCTTTTGCGACAGATTGTCATTAGAAAGGAGGGAATAAGGGGATGAGGAGAAAATCAGGAGGATTTTTCTTCTTCTCTCTTATGCAACAGAGATTTCAGATACTTGCTCACACACTGGTGAATGGTAATGGACAAGAGATGCATAATATCAGCACATACATTTATACTCCAATGAAATAAACTCTATTTTCAGCTGCGTTCTTTCAAGACTGCTTGTCTGAAAATGACCTGGATGAAATGAACGTTGAAATAATGCGCAACAAACTGTACAAGGCAAGTTCTTGCAACATCCTAATAATATTTGGCACTTTAAAAACATCTTACAAAGGGAGGTCAGTATCATTAACCCTGTAATATGGATGGGGAAATAGATTCATGGTGAGATGAAGCAAGCTGCCTAAGGTCACCTGGCTGATGGCAAGTCTGGGAATCGATTCCAGCTCCTCTGAAACTACTCCAGTGTTTGGAGAGATTTCAAATGTTGGGTCTGCATCAAAATCTTAATTCAATATCTCATTAATGAAAATGCTTTAGAAGTCAGATGAATATCCGGATGCTTTTGTTTCTGAATTTATCCTCCAAATACCAGAGAACTGTTATCTCCTAGACCTTAGGCAGGCTTTTGGCTAGCATTTATGTTTATTTATAAAAGGTAGATGTGATCTGAAAATGTGTAATTGCTTTGAATCTAGAAGGCATTTTTGTTTAATTTTCATTCATTTTGAAAATTATATCTAGCATTGTTATGACATATTGCTGTAAGGATGTGCATCTAATTTGTACCTTTGATTTCAAGGTACTTTCCAAATATTAGCATGCAGGTCAATAATCTTATGCTGGTCTCTTTAAGGGCGATACATATTTCATTTTTTTAATGGTTCCACGCAGCACATTCTCTCTGATTTCATTTTGTCTTTCACAGTGGATGCCTCAGACTATAATCTTACAATGATCTAATTGCATTAAGGGTAAAGAAAAATTACTTCTGTTTTTTTTTGTTGTTGTTTTTTTTTAAAAGGGATATTTCTAAATTTCCAATACAACATTTCGACATAGTCTGCTACATACTTCAATTCATAAGAAGATCAGTTACTAATAACTTAGGCACTTCTGTTTGTTTACATATTTCCTGTTTGGAAGACATTTATACTTACTAAATCTAACATTTATTTTTTCCTTCTTCTAAGTATCAGAGGATCATTCTGCAAACATTTCTAAATTATTAACACATCCTTTCTCCTCTCCTTTTGTCAAAACAATCAATCTCATATCAGCTCTACTATCAGGGAGCCCTATACACAACCTAACACAAAATTCCAAGCAGCAGATCCCCCCAAGTTGTCACTACTTTAAATTCTCATAATTGCATAGACAACTTCTTTGTATGAAGTTGTAACAAACGTACTTTGATGACATAAATGTTCCCTAAGAAGGTATTTTGGAGGAGAGGAAGGCAGGAGGAACAACTTCCTGAGATACTTCGGGCCCTTTTGCTCAGGTATACTGAAGTGGATGCAAAGGAATCCTCAGCAGACCCAAGGGCTATATAGACTGGTATTACAGAAGCTTTGTACACTGCTCTGTTCTAATCCAGGGTTTTGAAGAGTAGAGCAGTAGGGATTAATTTGTGTATGCTCACAGTGCTGGCCCAACAGCCATGGCATATACCCAAATCCCTTCCTCCACACTATAAATGCAGTTTTCTTCAGCCATCTGCTTATTATGCAGTGGTAACCCAGTGGAGCTAAAGAACATTATTTAGAGAGCAAAGAAAGCATAATATTTGTCTGAAAACACCTTTTAAAAACATTTACATATATAGTAAGAACAAAATAATTTCATTTTAATATTAAATCCAGCAAACTAAACACAAACTCAAATTTTAAATAATAGGCAGAATTATGAAGGTTAAAGGAATAATTTAAAAATGAGATTCATGATGACACAGTTCAGGTCTTACGTAGCATTTAAAATATTTCTCTGCTCTTTTTATGTAGTCTTATCTTGAGTCATTCTACAAGTTTTGTGAAAAACAAGGAGGTACTACAGCAGAAATAATGAGACCTATTCTTGAGGTAAGAAAAAAATTAATTCATTGTACATTAAAGTACTCCACAATGCTTTCATAATTAATTCACTTTGCTTTTGTTGTTTCTTTTCTCTCAATTTTCAAAGCTATTTGTTGAATGTTTGAATAATAACTGTTTTGCTAAGATATATCCTGGATGTATTCTTCTAAACTGACTTTCACATCTTGACTAGAGAAATTAGTCCAGAGAGGAAGGAGCCTCAGTTATTATTTTTCTATAACTGGGAGCAGAACAATTTTGTTTCACCAGTCTCAGACTATTGCCCCTTACCATTTTTCTGGATTATGCAGAAATACTATAATTAAAGGGGTTCTTACATTTCCCAGCTCAAAATTGAACTTGGTACACCTACATTTTGGCATTCATGTATATTTACTAATCAATTATCTTTAAATTTAATGGCACCATCATGTTTGTTTATTCTTCCATGAAAATTGAAGTTGAAGTTAGAGATAGGTGACCTTCGGATCTACTGTCATGCAGAAAATTCCACAATTTATTTTTAACTCAACTCAGAAAAGTTTAATATTTAATTTTTCCTTGACACACAATACCCCTAACCTCCTATTCCCCAAAGCATACCTGAAGCATAGGATTTTTTATTATCTTATTTTGATATTAAAAAAAAAAAAGCTGAATAAATTCCTAAAATGGAGTTCTCAGCATTCAGCTGAGAAATTTTCCTGAATCAGTAAAACTTATATCCTGGAAATTGATCGAACAAAATTCACTGAGATCTTACAACCTCACACTCAAAGTTAGCATTACGGGGAAAAAAATAATGTGGGAGTTCATCTCTGAAGGAAAATGAGCCTAAATTACATCCTAAGAAATAATGTTCCAATGTGAGTGTGCAATCTCATATTTTATTTTACCATTTCATAATGTTTTTGTTATGTTCTAAAGAAAATATCATTAATCAAGTTGAATCAATCAGAAATTAAATGTTGTAACTATTCCTTTTCTGAAAAATGAAAATCAAGAGATTGGTTGGCAGAGGTAAAGACATTTCCCAGTGTATTCAGATTTTGCATTGAATTCATTTTTAGCTAGACATTCATGCTGAGAGATTATTAATGAAAAACAGGGTAAGCATATTGTTAAAATCTCGTTATTCCTGTGGTAACAGTTTGGTCCATGATAAGCTTCTCTAAAATTCCTATGTAATGTCAATCAGACAGCAGGATAAACTTTTTCTAGATTTCCTTTTTATCTTATTTTAATAATCTGAAGGCAAACTGTTGAGTTTAGAAGAAGTTGAAGTTTAATTACTCAAGATAATACTTGTTACCTAATCTGACCCTGTCAAAATAGAGTGGCTGTATTTAATTCCTCACCTTCTTAACCATCAGTCATGGTACCAACCATCCACATTAAAAGCATTGGTTATCTCTTTTCTTTGGGCAACAAGCATTGCATGTTTAGCCCTGAATCTGGCAAGAAACTGTAGGACAGCACTGTAGCTACTGTTAGGCCTACACATTCTCAGGTAGCAAACATACACCTTCAGTTTTCCATAGGGAAACTGAAACAATTAGCAAATGGTCATCCTGCAACTCTACCTTTACCCACAGCAATGAAATGGCCAAAGTCACTAATAACTGCCTCATGGCATTATCCACTATGGAGTATTTAATGTGCCAGAAATTTGTTAAATTGAAATGTCTAGATTGATCCTGCAAATTTCATCAAGCTGGAAACTACCCAGACTAGGACTCAAGCCCAGTAGCATTATTTGTAATTGCATAGGAGAATGTTTTTCCAACAAAATATTAGAAATTTAACAGCTAACATCTACATGGCTTTAACAGGTTGAAAAAGAAAAGCATTCATCCTTCAACTAAACAGTTTCACTAGGACTCATATGCCAGTTCATATTAATAAGGAAAATCAAATTTGTCCCAGTTATTCATTAGCTAGAAAGCTTTTCAAGCACAATTATTTTCTTCTGGTTCTTTCTGTATTGTTTATTCATTTTCCTTATTCTGAAGTCAGTGCCAGAGGGCAGCTGGGTCCCTGTTACAATATGTTCCAGTACAGAGAAGTAGGAACTATGAATATGTGCTTAACTGCTAAATTTGTAGAGCAGTGTTGCAATGGCATGTGTCAGTCTTATTCAAAAGAAAAGTGTACTTTTCAGTTCAAAACAGTTCAAAAGTTCACAGCATAAGAAATGTTGCAAGCTGCCTAAATCTCTGACTACTTATTTTCACTCAGAAGTGTTTCGTGTGTAACAAGTTTTCTTAGAAGATAAAAAAATAGACCACTGTCAATTTGGACCTCAACACAGAAGAACAGATTTTAATCAGACAGAATTGCCTAAGATTAGTTTAATTTGCCATAATTTTAATTCATAGCATATGAATTAAAATTGTGGCAGGTCATATTTTGTTTATACCAAAGAAGAACCAAAGATTTACACATTAGAATGATTTTCAGTCGGTTGCTGCATGGAAAATACAGATTCTCCAGGCATCTAACCCTGGTAGAAGCAGTATAGCTCTTGTTTCCCTGCATCAAAAATTAATTGTTATTTGAAACACTTAAAAACTTTACCTTACCAAGCAAACAGCTCCCTTCACTGAATTAAATTGTTGTTTTAAATGTGTGCATTCAGAAACTATTCTTTGCCAAAATTTCCATTGAGCTTTTACTCTCAACAGCACTCTGAGTTATCCCAGAAGAGTACAATAGATCCGTATATGCATTATTATTATTTCTATTATTATATAGTATTATTTCATAATTTCAAAAGGTGAATAGAGATTTTTTGTTGTCAGCATCTTGTCAAGTAATTAGGGAAAGGAGGAAGCAGCAGCGTTGATATTTTCAGAATAAAATTCACAGAATAAAAGCTGTGCTTGCAAAACACTGTTTGATTTTCTAGTTAAAATTTAACAAGCATTTGCAAGCTATAATTTCCAATTTGTAAAATAAGTTGTCTCTAATATACAATTTTCTTTCTTAAGTTTCCATAGTTTAGCTTGCTAAAAAAAATAAAATAAATAAATAATAAAAAATACTGTCTTTTATCTTGCAATGAGATTTCTAGCAACACTGATTATTCTTTGTTTTATGCATTAAGTTTGAGGCAGACAGACGTGCCTTTATCATCACCATTAATTCATTTGGCACTGAGCTGAGCAAAGAAGACAGAGAGAAGCTATATCCAACCTGTGGAAAACTCTATCCAGAAGGTTTACATCTGTTGGCCAATGCAGATGACTATGAGCAAGTGAAGTGTGTTGCAGATTACTATGCAGTAAGTAATCTAACTTCTAAAACAAAAAAATGAATATACAAATACTTAACATCTTTTGAGCTCAACAAAATTATAATGCAAATTCACATAGCCTTTGATATGATGACATAGGGTGCCTTGCTATCCTAGCGCAATACAAAGTTCCTCCTACAGCATTTGAATGCCATCAGATCATACACTAAAAAACAAAGCAGTTCATGCTTCTTAACTCTCTCCAAAGAGAGGTTCACTTTGGAGTTAATGCCTCCAAGATTCTGGAGCAAAATCTAAAGTCATTTTAAAGTGAGTGGATCAAATAATTCTTGTCACACATGACTGCAACCTGATTTCTTGCTAGGGTAACTGTAAAAATAATATGTTTCTGAAATCTCTAAATCACTGATTGAATCAAAGAAGTAGATGGAGTAAATACTGATACAGCTAGGGCTGTTATGAAAGATGAACCAATATGAAACTGTTTATGAATCAAGTGTGGTGCTCTGATTAAGCTACCTCAAGTTAGGTACACAAAACAAAATTATGACCAATTTACAACTTTTTCTACACCTGTTCCTGTGCACAGTCATGCTGTTAGAAATGCGTGTCACCATGTCTCTGCTGTACAAAGCAAGTCTGTTCATGTGAAGGTGAGATATTTAGATGAATTTGGGAACCCTTGAAGTAGATCTGGATCGCACTGTTATTTTATAGGAAAAACACAAAGAAAATCACACAGAAAAGTAACACATCTGAAACAAAGTCAAACATATCTCTGCAGAATATTACTCCGTTATAAATCAAACTGGTGATTTTGATACAATATCAACGTAGATAAATTAAATCCATCTGACTACTGCAAATAAAATGATCAGCTATGGGAGAATCAGAGTTCAGGTTTTGGCTCCATTTACAAATCTGGCTGTAATGGATATTATTTGTACAAGAAGCTCAGTGCTCTCTGTCCAAAGGAGTGAAAGGTCACGTGTCATTCTGCAAACAGTCTCTTCTAGTACCTCCAAGAAATTACTTTGAGCCATGGGAAACAACAGCAAGAAACACAAGAACAAACATCCTGTTTCGGTTTTGGTGACTACATGATTTTAACTTTTGATTTATAGCAAATTGTAATCTATACATAAGTTCTATAAAGAAAGATAACTTAATGTAGATTAATTAATAAATTCATGTAGTGCACAAAATACAAAACTGTCTTATTTCCTTTGGGCTGATGTCTATGCTTCTAGGAATACAAGGCTGTGTTTGAAGGTGTAGGGAATGATAATGGAGAAAAGACACTTGAAGATGCCTTTTTTGAACATGAGGTAAGAGGTTCTAACCATAATGTATAAAACTAGACGTTACCCCTGTGGAATAATATTTAAAGCAATAATGAGGTACTTTGCTTTTGATTCTACCTTACTGCATCATTCAGGTTTGTATTCAAAAATACAGAATTTCTATGGCTGTCAATTTTCCAATGAAATGAAATAGAAGGATTTAACTTTTTAAATATAATAAATCCCAGGACATTCTTTTGAAGAATGTTCAACTGTCAGTTCTGATAGCCTATCCAAAAGCTATCTAATATAAAATGCTTAATGAAATATCTTTTGGCTAGTCTATTAAATAAATTATTTCACTATTTATTTACCCATAGTCTGCTACAAAACCTAATCCAGAGATGATGCTTCAATTATTTTTATACTCAGGAGTTTCCTAAGCATTGTTATGACTGCAAGGTTACACAGAAATTTTGATGATGAAAGCTATCGTCTTTAAATCACGCATGCCTTCTTTAATATTTTATTGTAATGCTTATTTAATCTTTTCTGCAGATAAAGCTGAACGTGCTTGCATTCAATAATCAGTTTCATTTTGGAGTATTTTACGCCTATATAAAGTTAAAGGAGCAAGAATGCAGAAATATTGTGTGGATTGCTGAATGCATTTCTCAAAGACACAGAACAAAAATTAATAACTACATTCCAATTTTCTAAAAGTGAGAATTTATAATGCTATGGTGCCTGAAAAGTATTAGTTAATATAAAAGAAGAAAAATATTATTTTAAAAGTTAACTGTTATGTTTTGAATTGTAATACAAATCCTCCTTCTACATAACAACTTGGCAAAAAAAGTAATATAATTAGATATATTAGTATCAGGAAATGTTAATGGGTTCTTTCATAGTTTTTGTTGATAGGTTTGTTCCCCACTATGACCATTTTAATTTAACAAATCAATAAAAACTCTCTGCAAGGTCTCGTATGCATATTCTTTCTCTGTTGTGGAAGTGAATTTTATGCCAAAGAAGTTTGTAAAGCTTAACTTTGATTTAACTTTGAATAAAGTTTTCAAAAGACCACCATTTCTACCTCACACTTATGGTCTTCCTCATGGCAAACAAGATTCTATGAAGAATGTACTACACAAACAGGGAATAAACTTCAGTGCTAGTCTGAGATTCCCCTCAGGGAATCTCAACAGCAAACTTCCTGAACCTTTGTAACTTTGACCCGCCACCGAAGTTAAATGTAAACAAATAATTGGGATGCCACAGGCCATCTTAATTTATCCCTCTATGGGTCACTTGAGGTGCACTGTGTCAAGCAATAGGTGTCTGATTCACTCCACAACAATACAATTATCTCCTCCCACCATACCGAAGACACTGCCTTCACGTATGCACTAAGGAAGATTATGAAACATGAATGAAAATACCAGCCAAGTCTGTATCGGTTTTACATCAGACATAAACAACATCAGCTCTGAGCTATTTGAGGAGCTGGCTAAGATCAGTATCTAAAAATAAAGAGAACAGTGGAAGCATAATTGTTGCAGGATAAGATTAATTCTGTGGAGGAAAAATGAAGGGTTTTGAAAGCTACATCAACATCCTGCTTTCATACTCACACTTCATACTCATTCAAGAAATTTACCCTCTTGTCTTTGAAGTGGCCCCCACCTCAATTCTCTGTGTGACTTTTTAGCTTCAGGCTGCACAACAGCACATCTCAATCTTCAACTGAGAATGTAATATGATGCAGAAATGAAGTCCGTTTCTTGCTGAGTAAATAGAAATATAAATATATATGATGTCAACACCTCAGAATTATGGCATTCAGGCATCATGGATTTGAGAACACAGAAGTATCTCTCCATCTAATACACGCACACATGCACACACACACACACACATATATATGTAAAATGGAAAAAGATCACCTTATTAATAGTAGAAGCTACACTTCTTAAACTGTAAACGTAACCAATAGGTTACATCTCAGCACATATCATACTGATTTAATAGGGAATTGGGAAGGTTTTTAATATTTTGTTCTATCACATAGCACAGAGAATCTTACACTATTACTTCAAAAACTATATTCAGAGAAAGCATCCTTTAGTTCATCAGAAATTTAGAAGAATTGACTAAAAAAACCCATTTCTATATGTAGGTTTCTTTATTTAGGAAACACAGTAATTCAGAAGAAAAAAAAAGAAAAAAAAGTTGATTTGAAGATTTCCTTGCACTGCTTCTACTACCTTGTGTTTCTTAGTATATTATTTCCCACTCTGATCTCTGACCAACACTACCCAGTCCCCACCTACAATGCAAACTGTCATATACTGCAATAAAGACAGCAAGGGGGCTACATTGTCTAAAATGATCATTTCTCCATATGGTTTACTAATTGCATTTAAAAATAATTATGAGCAGAAGAACAACGCAGTCAGCAGATCTAGTACGCAGAAACCAAACTCAAGCATTTCAGCACAGTTGTAAGAATTCTTTCTTTCTGGGCTGATTATTCAAACAGAACAAATCATCTGGCCTTCTGCCAAGAATTTTATGAAGTGATTTGAAGGGGAAAGAATCTGTTCTCCACCCTAAGTCACTCTGTGCCAGGGAAGATATGCAGCTGCTATTGCTACAGTCTGTGTATACTGTGAGCTCAGAAAGAAAGGAGGAGTTGCAGCTTACATGATTATGTTGACAACAGAATGGTTCTTTAGGCTATGGAACGGACAGCATCAGTACTGACTGGATTTCTTTCAAACCAACTTTCTAGATACTTGCAAAGTAAGGACAGATGTATTAGGCATCGGTTACATTTCATTTAAGAACAAGCAGCAGAATCAACAGATTATAAAGAGAATTGGGACATTAGAGTTACAAGTCCTCCTACATTCAGATTTTTCTACAGATAGTATAATTTAAATTGTTCTCGTTAACAACTTAATCTCCATACTAGTGTGTATATATTATATATATATATATATAATACATACATATATATATCACATAAAAAATATATGGTCATAAATAACCTCTAACAATAACTGTAGGGGAAGTCTAGATCACAGAATCACTGCTGCAAGTATCATTAATGACCTCTCGATTTGTTGAATAGGGGAACATGAAACAATGAGCTATTTTTCTTCTTCTTCCTTGCATTTCTCAACAGGATCTGGTGTTCGTGCTCTTAAATGGATAAGCAATTCCAGGCAAGTTTGTTCAATATGATTATCATTTCTATGGCCCTCTGCCTGGATCTTCAGTGACAGATAAAAAATAGAAACAGAATCAATCTCATGTTGAGCTCTGATCTTTATGAATCTTTCATTCTCAGTGTTTGCTATACCTCAGGCTTGAAGTCTTTCCATCTGCTCACAAACAGATGTGAGCAACACTGTTTATGGACAGGGCTGCAGTGTTTGAAGCACTTCCCATGAACAATCGCTCCTTGCTGCAGAAAAGACCATTTCTGTCCATGCTGGAAACAGAAGGTTTATAGGATAAATGATATCAAAATGTGGTCTTAAGACTACACCTGGACATATAGTCAGTCAACAGTGGTAGAGACTCTCTTATTCTGGTTCTGTTAGTTCCAGCATAACCTTAAAAATAATCCAATGGCCTATTCTGAACATTTATCTATATTAAACCTAATATTGTACAGTGTCATTTTCTTTTATATTTGACAATGTGATGCATTCTTTTTTTTAATAAGTATGCCTATGTTACACAGTATATTTAATTTTCAACTGTTCTACTTAAGACATAAACAGCAGATCTGTAGTGCATGAACGGAGACATAGCTGCCCATCAATCATACTTGCATTGGAATTATAAAGTAGTTGACATGAAAATTAATATAAAAGTTTAAATAAGTGATAAGACAATGTCTAGTGATGTGCTGAACAATTGCTGGAGAAATGGTGTAATCTAAACTATAGGGAAAAAAAAAAACGCAGTAGCATATATAGGACAAACAAAACAGTCTTATGACACAGAAACTGATCTCAAACACAGAAAATTATTAAATATATTGAGATATCTCCTGATTGACAAAGAGAAAAGCAAATCAAGAAGCAAGACAAATCTCCCAAAGATCTCAGGTAAAAGTTTTCATACTGATGACATACTATGAGAAACATTTGACTATCTGTCAGTGTTAATGCAAACATCCCAGATATGGAACACAATCACTAACAGTCTCATCTTAGTGTGCAAGCCAGGAAATGAACATCCTTTCCTTCCATTAGCCCTGGGCTTCTGCAGGCATAAAAAGAAAAAAAGAAAAGAAAAAAAAAGAGTGAACTTATTTGTCTTTACGCAACAGCCAACTGCAATGCATTTGGCAAAAGTCTATTGATAGGTGCCATCTTAGAAGCATAACTCATCTCCTAAAATGAAACTTTAAAGTTTTGAGCCTTGGAAGAAAAAGGCCTGAGGCATGAATCTTGACAAGAATTTTTATGCACAGACTCGTATAAAAGTAATTATCCCAGAATATCTGTTCAATATTGTTTTTGCAGCTCTTGACTGCCATCAGATTATATACCCAGGTATGGCTCTCACCCTGGGGCTGGTCAAATCTGTTGTCACCAGAATTTGCTGTCACTAAAAATCTTCCTGAGATCCTGCTTTGCTTTATCTTAACACTGATGTCTAGTAGTGACACAGTACAAAGAGAAAACTACCATACAAAGCAATATGAGTTTTCTATGTGCTCTAACTTGTTGCTTGCAACACAGCAACTCAGAATGAGCTTGAAAAGCAGCAGTTGCAAGGTCTTGGATAAAATTATGGCCATATTTTCTTGTTTTCCAAATGACAAAACCTAAATGTTTCCATCTTGTTAGGGTTATTTTAAAAGTATGCACTGCAATTTTTATTTATTGATTTTGTGCAGTGTTCTCTGAAACTTCTGTATGTGCATGTACACTTACACACACAAATGCATGTTAACATTTTCTGTTGAGACTCACAGCAACTAGAAAGTGTGAGAGCCAAGACCAGGTAAATAACTGTAGAAAAAATGAAAAATGTTGCAAAGCAACATGTTCAAAAGATTTTAAATAAAATTCATTGAAATCAAACAAAGCAACGTTTATGCATTTTCTACTAATGTGGTTTAAATCACAAGTTTTTTTGGGAGAAGTATTGCATTCTCTTCATGCTTTAAATCACAAAAGGCAAAAAGGAGCACTCAAACGGTTACAAGCCAGATCTAAGCTCATGAAAACTGATCATGCCTTCTGCAATACTTTGGTAGAATTCAGTTGAGCCCTACATGAGCAATGTTTACAACCTTTAAATGCATAAATAAATAACAACAAAAATCCCTCCAAAAAAACAAGAAACAAAAAACAAGAAAGCTGGAGCATGGCAGAATCTGGGCACAAAAGCTGTCTTTCCTCTGGGTGAGCCAGACACTGAGGCCACATAAACTCTGTCCTATGTAAAAAATTATGAAAACTCAGAAAGTAAAAATTATTCTTTTAAAAATCTTATCCCTAGTCAAGCAGATTGTAAAAAAGTTTTGACAGAAATGCCTTAATTGATATATACATATCTTGCACATAGAATTGAATCATCTAGCTTTTACAAACCTGAAGTGTATTTATCTATCATCTGCAACATGGGCAGTAACAATGCTGTTACATGTGTAGAAACAAATGGAACCAGAACAAAACAGGTTAAGATTATTTATAGCAAACATTATGACTTTAACAGATATATGAAAAGCAATAACAAACTCCAAATTACCATAAACATTATGTTATGCTGTTTCCTTGCTTAAAAAAGTCGACAAATTATTTTTAAAAATATATAAAACTACTATGAAAGCTGCTGTAATTCATAGTCCACCACTCTGCTCCAATGGAGCATACTCACTCTGAGGTGAATATGCTGCTGTGTCTGTGAGCTGCTTACACGAAAAATATATGAGAAAAACTTGAACCTGTTCTATTAGAACTGCCCAAAGCATCAGACTGCAGGATTCAGGCTGCTGGGAAGAAAGAACTGCTGTGTAAGGTGCTTAATCAGCATGGTCACTGTGCCCAGTACAGGTTGCAAAGTCCTGACTGAAAAAAATAACATTTTCTTAGAAACATGCAATTTTGTTGATGGCAGATAATACCAATTTCTTTGAGCACATTTCAGTAACCTTCCTGGTTGGCAGAGGCTTAGAAGTCTTCCATCACTATTATCACTAACTCCATTCTCTGGTCTTCATGATCTACTTTAAGAGCGCTTTGAGGTTTCAGATATTTGAGTGTCTGACTCGAACAGATCTATTCAAATTAGTATACTGTGAGCTAACCATGTGAACCCTCCTCATTTTGATTAATATAAGCATATGGAAACCAAACAGTGGAAGCTATTATACTAGGAAAGGTTACTAGTAAATGTCATAGCTTACATATCAAACCTTCATTTATAGACTCACAGAATTGTAGAATCACCAAGGCTGGAAAAGACCTCTAAGATCATCTAGTCCAACTGTCCACCTACCACCAATGTTGCTTACTAAACCATGTCCCCCAGTACAACATCTAAACATTTCTTGAACATCACTAGAGATGGAGACTTCACCACTTCCCCGAGCAGCCCGTTCCAATATCTTACCACTCTTTCTGAGAATAAATTTTTCCTAATAGCCAACTTGAACCTCCCCTGGCACAGCTTTTCCCACACCATTCCCTCTAGTCCTACCATTAGGGAGAATAGGCCAACCACAACCTCACAGCAGCCTCTTATCAGGGGGTTGTCAAGAGTGATAAGGTCTCCCTTAAGCCTCCTCTTCTCCAGACTGAATAATATCAGTTCCCTCAGTTGCTCCTCAAAAGACCTGTATTACAGACTCTTCACAAACTTCATTGCCCTTTTCAGGACATGCTCCAGGAACCTTGATGTCTTTCTTGTAGTAAGGGGACCAAAACTGAACACAGTACTCAAAGTGTGTCTGTCTTACCAGCTGCATTAGGTTATCTTCCACACATTCTAGAAGCTTCCTAGACTGTTTCTTCTGTGCTGCATTTTATTTTCATCTTATATCAGGGAAGTTGAAATCCTCCATGAGAACTAGGGCCTGTGATTACACAACTTCTGCCAGTTGCTCGTAGAATTTCTCGTCCATCTCTTCATCTTGGTTAGGTGGTCTATAAAAGACCTCCACCAGCATGTCAGCCCTGTTGGCCTTCTCCCTGATCTTTACCGATAGAGGCTGAGTCTTACCATCAAGAGCCCTTAGCTCAACACTGAAACACTCTCTAGCACAGACAGTCATGCCCCTCCTTCCTTGCTTAGCCCTTGTTAAGAGCTTATAGCCATTCATTGCAGCACTCCAGTCGTGGGAGTGATCTCACCCTGTTTCAGTAATGGCACCTAAATCATAGCTTGTCAAGGCTTCCACTGCTCCTGTTTATTGCCCATGCTGCACGTATTGGTGAAGATGCATTTCAGCAGAGACTTCTGCCTCTCCACTAACCCTGGCATTGTTCCCTCAGGCTCACCTCTCAGGCTCACCCCTCCCCCTTCAGACCTTTTTAAACCTAGACCTTTTTAGACCTAGTTTAAAGCCCTTTCAACAAGCCCTGTGAGCTCCTGGACTGGGATCTGTTTCCCCCTTCGAGACAGCTGAGATCCATCTGCAGCCATCAGGCCAGGCACCAAGTAAATTTCTATCTTCTTACACAGAATCTACCATTTCAACATGTGAACTTTAACATTTTCTCTTAAAATGAAAAAAAAACCAAACTTCCACAAATTCCATTCTGAAACAGTGGTTATGAGCCTAAAATTAATCATATCAGTGTAGACTTTTCCTCCCATTGTTTTTAGATCAATCTCTGCTACTGAATCACAGAAGGTAAGAAGCAGTTTGCAGTTAATCTAAATCTCTCAGGCCCTTATCCTTACCAAAGAACAAGGCAAGTTTTGTATTTAAACAAACTCTTGCCAAAAGCATTAACACATTGATCAAAATGCCTGCCTTTCCAGTCCGATCTACTTAATTTAATCATGTGTGCACTAAATACTATTTTATCTAAGTGTCTCAGCAAATCAAATGTCTTATTGCAAAAATCTTCAAAAGGTATGGGGCAGACCTTGAACAAACATTCCACCTAGCTGTCTAGTCTTGTCCTTGATGTGAGCAGCTTTGGTTTCCTCGGAACTAACTCTGGAAACAGTTATGCTACTGAAACAGATTGCAATTATTTGCTCAACAGCTCAGAGTAGCATGAACTCTATGACCCTGAACTGGATTTGGGAACTGGCAAGAAAACATGATAATAAACAGGAAATCAAAGATACAGAAAGTGCTTTCTTGTGTGAATTAACAACGAAGCAAGCTGCTGTACTCTGTATCCAGTTGAACTACTTTACATGTCATATACATCCTCAGACATTCTTTTTAGTTTTATATAAACAGTACCAACACTAGAATAAAACACAAAGCCAACTGCAGGTGCTGTGTGGTTTACTAGTAGCCATTATTGATTGAAATAGTCTGAGTGGACCACACATGCTGCTTTGATGATCTCAAGAAACAAACAAAAAATATGTGCTACCTTACTCAAGCAAAAGCATAGAGGATTCATATCAGAAGCCTTGACTTCCAGTTCCAAAGGAAAATATGAATATCCATATTGTTCTTAAATACCAGCCAATGAATGGTATCAGACATGCAGGAAACAAAACAGCTCACTCAGCAAATTAAGCTCATCTGATGTTTCTATTGTTTCTAGGAAGCAGGACAACTACTGAATTCCCATATTGTGAAAAATAACAAACACTTTTTGTAAATGGCAGCTCAGAATGATAGAACACCACTTTTCTGTGCAAAATAAACCGATATGGTTTAATATCTCAATAGTTTTAAATAAGATATCCAATGCAGGAAACTGTAGCGGCACACACTGGGAAAGTGGAAGGAGGATTTTAAAGTAGAGACAATAACCAAGCCATGTAGCAGTTTGAGGTTGGAAGGGACCTTAAAGTTCATCTATCTCCAACCCCTCTACTGTGAGCAAGGACATGTTCCACTAGATTGGGTTGTGCAAAGCCATGCAAGTATACTCAAACCACTGCTGCCACATTCATGATTAGCTTCAGTTTAAGCAAGCTGCTGCTTTTGTTTATGTGTTGAGCTGGACAATATGTGGAATGTACCATCTGAAATGCTAATAGAAGATGAAGTTGACCCAGCTCTCTGCTTTATAACAGATTTAAAGTATTACAATAGTTTTTATTTTAAGCTTTGTTTTCTTTGAGAATAAAAACACAGCATAGCTCTGTATCTCTGCCTCTGAAGTACTACAGACAAAACATACAAAACATTTTTCACTTGTATTATAATGAAGTAACAACAAAATATAGGAGCTCTCACAAGGAGTGTTTTGGTCCTCGATTTTACTTACAATACGTAGATATATTTTAATTTGAACTACAGTATCTGTAGCTCTTAAGATAATGAGGACCCTCACCCACTGTCAGAATATTCAATCATCAGACTTACTAACAGTAAGATATTTTTACTTCTCATGTGCTGTCTGGACTGCTCAAGCATCTCAAAATGGATCACGTACACTGATCTAAGAGGCAGATATTGTTGATCAACAGCAAATGCTAAGCATAGTGTGTATCAATACTTTGCAGAAGCAAAAGTGGGCAATTCAATGCTGGAAAAGGTACCCATATCTAATCAGAATCTAGAGGCTGCTCCAACGTATAGATGCCAAAAACTGCATTAACTTATCAATTAAAGCCCTCCACAGGGAGAAGACCTTGGGTTTGATCTCTGCTGCCAGAATTTTTCTTTATCTATATTTAACAGTAAAACAGCTGAAATAGTTTTGACTGGCTGCTGAGCAATCCAGGCTTAATGAAATATTCTAACCAGCACAATTTTAAGGCTGAACTTGCAGGACTGAGACATTGGAACACAGATGAAAATAGGCCCTGCAGGCCCACAGATTTTAGGTCTCTGGACTTTTTACGCATGTACAGAGTGATTCAGAATGACAAGAAACAACTTGGAGTTGCACCAGTTCCTGCTGCGTGAGTTTAAGCAAGACCTAGTCACCGACTTCTTCCAGTTGAGACAATTCTGAGCAACAGGCAGACAGAAAACCAGCAAACTAGAAAACCTTGGAGTCAAATAACAGGTAAATTCAGACATTTGAAGAATCGGAGGCTGAACAAGGTATGCTTGGAGCAATTTTAGAATCAAAAACTTCAAGCATGCCAGAGTTCTGTTTTCAGTGCCAAAGTCCTAATTGGTTTAAGCCCTAGAAACAACACGGAGTGGAAAAATATTAACACGTTTGTGCTAGTGGATCAAAGAACAAAGTGATTTCCCAAGGCTGCTTTGGCAAAAGAGATGAAAACTGAACACACATTTCTCACGGCCTAGCCCGGCATTTCAATCAGAAGATTCTTCTTAGAAGATTTATTTCCCAGATAATCCTAGCAGTAATACAGTGTCCTCTTACTCCCTCCTCCACCACAAATTGGTCAAATTATCGTTTAAGAATAACTACCCTAAAAAGACTTTGCTCTTTCCTTGTGCTAAGGAACCTAAACATATTCTATCTTTGTAGAACACATTTTCTGGATGCCTGATAAAACCTGCTGGTCTTCTCTGGGCTCTTTTCAATTAGTATACATCTTCTGAAAAGCAACAGTTCAGATTAGTTTTGGGCACTGCACCAGGCACATTATTGAGAATGATAATTATTAAAAGCTCTCTCAAAACATTTCAGTTTAGACACTTACAGAGTACACAAGATAAATGTGAAGAAAAATAAAGGAATGCAAGTATCCCAAGAGAGTTCTATCACCTATTGAAGGTTGACAGAAAACAAAGTCTAATTGTTATTCTGACACTATTCAAAGTCACGGAAAGAGCAAACAGTTGATACATTTTGGCAAAGTCTGTCTTTATTAAATCATGAATCAGAAATATACAGACCAATATTAAAAGCTGCCGTAAGTCTAAGGGAATAAAATAACATAATCTATTGATATTCTGAAGTCAACACAGAATGTTCAACTCTACAGAAATCTTGTTTGAAGACAGCACTGTATTTATTTTAAGTACCAGGTCTGAACTTGAGGGGTAAAATAAAAGCCATGTTTTATCTAGATATGTTTGGGAGCAATTTCTCCTTGGCTAAGGAAAATGATGCTCATGCTCAGCTTAGTGGCTTCTCTTTCTGTACCACAGTGACTTATGAATCTTAGCATAACATGACAAAATTTCAGAAAATATTCTATTGATTCTCTGTTACTGATGAAATCCACCAACTTAATGAAAGTTATAGCTATTTGAGATGGACATGTATATTTTTATACATTCATGGTGCCCATTTATACATTAATATCTGCCGACTCTCCAATATCAGGCAGACTAATACAATCTTAATAGAAAAAAATACACAACAGTGAAGGGATCCTATCTCAGAAAGAAGACTGTATAATAGCCAAACTACTGCTCAGCAGAAGAAAAACTTGTTCTGTGGAAAAAAAACCTCTTGTCAAGATCAAACGTAAGCTGTAGAACAAAATCTGAAACAATTTTTGTCTTCTTAAGACAATGGTAAAGAACGGCTACTTCTTATATTCAGGTATTTACTAACCTATATAAGGATAAGAGTTATCATTACCAATAATAACAAAAACAATTACGGTTGCTTTTTGGTTTTTATCTTGTTCCTGCTTTCATTCAAGCTGCAAGCTACATAAAATTAATTAATAAGCTGCTTCCAAGATGTGTTTTACTCTCATTCAAAAGCAATGGATAACTAAATTTATCATATTTCATGCCCTTACTGTCTTAAAGAAAGTATTGGGTAAAAGTGAACTTTGAAAAATATGTGAACAGCAAAGATACATAAAAAATAAAATAACAAAATCCCACACAACAAAAAAAGGAATTTTAGATTGCACATTTTGCATTAAACAATGCAGAAAAAAAAAGATATTAAACTCACAAAGGCCTTCCAGGCCAGCAGTGCAAGAGACAGTCCTTAAATATTTGAAAAAATGACAATGTTGAAGACTAGAAGTGTTTTTATAACTGATAATATTGGGACAGATTATCCCCTAGCGATTACAAAATTCTTCCAGAAAGACCATTTGATTCTATTCTCCTGATTAAAACCTACCTAGCATTCTTAGTTATGTTGGTCATATTTAAAAAAAAAAACGTTTCTTACATCTCAGTATTTTTATCAATAATTTGTATGCAGGTATTTCAGTATATTAAAAATAATAGAGAAACTAGAATCTTCTAAAATATACACAGTTATAATATAAGATTTTTAAGTTTTAGACTAAATCTGTATTTTCAAGTTTTGTTTTATAAAACATAATACCCTCTCATCTACATTACAAAGTAATCTAGATTGAGTAAAGATACAATTACCACATCTTACTACTATTTTCCAAGGGTTACATTAGCTATTTGACCACTGGTAGTGCAGCGAACTCAGCTGTTGAAAAAAGAAAAGCAACAGTAAGCATTGAAATACCAAATCCTAGAGAGTAGACCACTACCATGCAGTGTCTTAGGGAAGAAATCTGATTCAGTTATATCAAGATGCTAGTGTGAGTAAGAACAGATTGCCACAGTTTTGCAGAAAGCCCAAGTGATTGTTTGCTGTGAGCAAACTATTTCAGAATAAGTTTGAATCATCATTGCCTTAGAAAGGATATTACTTACGCTGAAATATCTCCACTTCCTTTTGCTCTTCTTACTGTTTCCCTTTCAAACTGTGACTGGCTTTTAACCTTCCTGAGTGTTTGCAATCAACTCAAGTTCAAGGCAAGTAACTATTAAAAAGCTGTAGTGTCCAAAATTATTGGTTCTCGCTTGTTTGATAAATTAATGTTTTATCTTTTCTGTTTCACCGAGTCAAACTTTTGTTCTTTTTTTTAAAATTTTTTTAACTAGTTTATTTTTATAGAATAGATATGAAAATAATCTTGCATCCTGAGACAAGTCAACAAACTTGGTCTGTGATTTCCCTGAAAACGTCCAGACTAGCATGTTCATTATCAACGTTAATGTGATACATACTGGGAAGAAGAGGAAAAACCAAGACTTCTAATATTTGAGAAAAACAACCCTTTCCTCCAGACACAGTTTCTCATTTATTTCATAATAAAACTTTTATCATGGGAACACTGGCCTTCCTAACTGACATTCTAATATTATTATAGATAGATTGAATATTGCAGCATTTTCAAATAAACTGTAAACTAGCTGATAGTTTATATTAAAAAACACCCCTGGAAAAACACTATTGACACTATTTTTTTTATCATTGTGCAGTAATGAACTGCTTGAAAAGTTACATTCGTCAACATACCATTTTCTTAGTAAATTTCTGGAAAAGAACTGAGACTAAGTCAACTCTATGGGGCTCCAAAATTATTATTTTTCTAACTATACTTCTTAAAGTTAACAAATCACACAATTACAAATTACATGTAAACTCCTTCTAGTCAACCAATCCTTCATGAAGACCAAAGTATTAATGGTCTTTCAGTTCGAGAGAGCAAAAAAGGAAATCTTTAAAAGAACAATGCACCAGCCAGCTACATTGCATGTTTAATTGCCAATAATAATAATAATAATAATAATAACAACAACAATAATACTGTGTATGGACAGCAATCTTGCAGAATCCTGCTATTCCATTTGATCCCTCTTCTCCCACATTTTTCTCTTTCAACTTTGTGTCAGTTTTTCTCCTGTTAATGAAGGTAAGATAACTGGTGGGTAGTAGTTTTCTGAAAACAAGAACCACCCCTGAGCCTGTATTCATAAAGCAGTCTTTCTGTACACAGTATCTCACATCAGTTTTGTAATCTACTCAGTTCTTGGTAAAGTGCCCTTAAAACAAACACACAATAAAATGAATCTATTTTAGCTTATTTTCCATGATTTCCAAATTCTTTAGCATATAGGAATCTATATTCCTGAAAACTCTGAAGAAAGTCTTGACTACAATATCTCACATCACTCAGAGAAAGAGCTATATGGATTAATTTGGATTTTCTAAACTAAAATTCATGGGCTTTCACTATATTGAAAATATCTGAGACTACAGCAGGAAACAGTTCTCAGAATTCAGTGAATCACAGAATCATGGAGTGGTTTGGGTTGGAAGAGACTTTCAAGATCATTTAGTTCCAACCCTCTGCCAACACCCTGCTATAGGCAGAGACATCTTCCTCGAGACCAGGTTGCTCACAGCCTGGCTTTAAATGCTTCCAGGGAGGGGGCATCCATAACCTCACTGGGCAACCTGTTCTAGTGTCTCACCACTATCACAGTGAAGAGTTCCTGATATCTTTCCTGATATCTACCCTTTTCCAGATTAAATAAATAAATAAGTAAATAAATCCATTTCACTTGTGACATTGCCAATATTTTATTGATCATGCAACAAACTGCTACTGGTATCATCCAGGTGAATGAAGAAGATAAAAACAGTGAAGAATGTCTCTATTTCAAATATGCCTTTAGTCCACCTGTCAGATTTGTGCTAAAATATCTACATTTTATATTGAATATGCAGAACGTGGAGTAAAAATAAAATGCATTTTAAACGCTTTTTAAGAGCAACACTACATTCATTTCTATGGTGAATATACAAGTGTTTTTCCATATTTAAATTTAATTGGTTGTAACACTCCTGTATGTCATAAGAAAAATGTTAAAATAAATGTTTATAAGTATTCTTATTCCCTTTGAATCTAAAAGATTCTAAACAGCATATTGAGTATATATGGGTATAAATTTTATAACTCACTTTAAAATGTTCAACATGCACAGATTGCTAGCAAAACTTTAATTGCAATCCAGGGACAATGTGTTGCAGCTGCAGGTAAAAATAATAATAGGAAAATTTAAAGGAGTATAGAAATTTCTAAGTTCAACATTCTCTAGTCTGTTCTTATAAACAGTTTAAATAGTCATGGGAGGAACTGTTCACCAAGATTACTGTGTTATACCAAGGGTGTGTATTGCCTTAAAATTGAAATGCTCTCAACTTAAACAGGGGAATTACACATCAAGAAAAATAACATAACTATACTGTAAGTACTTGATAAAACAAGCAGCAACAACAAAACCCCACCAAAACATAAAAAATGTCACATTAGAACACACTGGCACCACAGTGCACTTTATTTACTGACATATATACTGTATGTTGGCCTAAGTCTTATCTTCAGTTCAGGAAAAGAAGAGTTTCCAGAGACAAAGGGAACACCTGAGGAAAAAAAGGATGTGAAGGTAAGAATCCAAGACAGGTCAGAAAGGCAGGTCTGGAGAAAACTGAGGTTTTTCTTAGAAGAAAAGAAAGTCTTAGCAAGAATTTTGTACAGTAATGCAACATGCCAGTTTTGTATCAAAAGGAGAGAAAATTCATCTCTGAAAGAACAGTGAACACTGAAAGAATCGCTGTAATGTTTAAGGAACAAAATAGATGGTTAAATCTCAGAAAATTCCAAAGTTGAGGATTTGGATTTCTTAGTTTTTCTGATTGATGCTCAGGAAAGGATCAGGAAACTTGCAGCTCAAACTGATGGGTGACTAATTCACTTAGGTCATGCATTCACAATACACAAACACAGATTATGTTCACATGAGAATTTTTGGTTCTGCTACTTAAAAGAGCTCAGTAAAGGAAAAAGCACATACAGTTTTTTACAACAAACAGAAGCTTGATTTTATGACTGTGGTCCCTAGCACACTATATTTTTCAGTCTTTTTAACTAAAGGATCACTTAACCTCTGGGGAAAGAAAACACTCACCTGCCCCCCAAAAACCACAATGTGAGAGACCATCTCGTGCTTATTATGCCAAAGTAGTCACGATGGCTTTCTATTACAGACAAATACAAATGAAGATTCAAAATTCATCCAAGTTTTCATTCTGGCTGGCTTCCTGTTTAACGCTTCTTTCTCTGCTCCCCATTCTTCAAAGGTTAATGTGCAATTCAGTGATGTAGCTTTTCCTTTTTTCTGTAGCCTTTTCAAGAAGACATCTTTAGAAGGTTTCTGCTACAATCTGCCATCTATTTTCTCCAAGTTTGTACAAATTTAACAGTCATTGAAGATACAATTAAGGTGGCCACTGAATTCAAGTTATTATGGAGGTGTAGAGATATTTAGTCAGTGAAAACGTGCTCAACATTGATCTTGCTTCTACAGAGAGTGACACTGACATTATTTTTCCTACTTTGCATTTTTCTTTCCAAAACTCATTGTCCATTTACTAAGGATAAAAGAAACAAGCATAAAATCTAGCCACTGACATGCGAACATATCAACATAAACTATTCCCATCCCCTTACTTAAATGCCCTTTTATACCTCATGCCTTCTGGACAGTGTTAGTCCCTTCCTTCCTGCAGCTCCACACTAGCCTCCTTCCCACCCCCACCCTTCTGTTGTATACCACTTACTTTCATAAACTGTGGATAGAGTCCTTCATTCACTGTTACCTGACTTATCTCCTCAGACATTTAAGCAACACCCCGCTGCTAATAATCTCCTCCCAACCTCTCCCTGTCTGAGGCCTGCTTCTAAGCCAGACGTGCAGACACGCTTCAGAACAGCAATCCTGCATAAGGGCAGAACTTCAAATAGAGGATCATTTTTCTGCTACAATTTTAAGAGAATTCATATTAGTAAATTTCATACTACAGTGTGAAAATAGCACTTGATAAAAAGATACTACTCCCTTTGTCTGCATCTCAAACACGTTCATGTAAAATTTGTTTTTCTAAGTTTAGAGTAGAGTTTGCAGTAACAAAGCAAATGGATCTGTTCCTTACAATGGGAGATGAGATGTACTGGTTTGTAAGTAATTTATTTTCATAAAGTAAGTTTTATGTTCTACAATGCGAAGAGATAGCCCACCAGAAACAACACTTTCACAAGTTATTTCCATTGATTTTTAGGATTTGGCACACAAACCTCTATGCTTATATGAAAAAAAGAAATATATTTACCATTGGTTCCCCAGTGCCTCAAGGATGAATAACAGATCTGAGAAAAATAAAATGTCATGGTATTGAAATGTACTCTCAAAAGTTCAGAAGATGCTTGTATACAGGGGAACCTACACTTTATGGAACTGTAGATAAAAATCAATGCTTTTTACCCCCTAAGTCCTTCATCGATCCTCTACGAGTACAGTTTTTGGATTAACCTTTTTTTGGTCCAGGCACGGGAAAAAACATTCTCATTTTATTTCCAAATATCTAGGTAAAGGAACTAATATTGTCTAAGACCAGAGCCAAGCAATTTTATTGATTTCTATGAACTGGAATCAGGTCACTGCAATTTGTCATTAAAATTAAAAAAATTCTCCACAATGCTGCTTAAAAAACTGAATCATTTTTATGCACTTAAACAAAATTCTTGCTAGGCATCAGACATCACATCTAGATAGAGTCTTACTGTCTTATCAGATACCTTGTACATAAGAGCAGAAACCATATTTCATATCTTAAATATGAAGCAACATATGCATACCTCAGAAAGATAGGAGATACGAAAGAGTAGATACTGGAAGGTACTGTACCCAATTCCCCTAACAATTGTAAAGCTAGGGATTTAAAGATATGCAGTAAAAGTGATTCACATAGGATTCTACTTCCAGCATAATGTTGAAACATACACTACCATTGGAAGAAAACCTTGTCCCTTATTTGCTATATAAGTAAGATATTTTCAGATGGTCAAGATACATTTTACATAAATACGTATATAAATAAAAACATAATACTTTGAGATAATAACATACAGTCTACTTTCAGATTGCAGCAACCATGGAATCAAAGAGAAATATGAGGAGACTGACAGTGTGCCAACAGTGCAGACATTCAGTTGTTACAGCAAGTGTTTATTGTTCTGGAACAGGAGCCAATACTGTGCATTGAAAAGCCATTGGTTATCTCTGAATACTGTTGGGAAGAAGGATCAAAACATAAAACTTTCCAGCTGTTCCAGCTAAGTTCCCTAACTGTAGTCTTGCACTACTTCAGTGTGCCTTTGTGAAGCTGCAAAGAGACTGCACAAGAGCAAGCCTTGTGGTTGGTTTGAGTTTTTGAAGCTGAGGAGGGCACAAAGCTTAGATTCCCTAGTTCACAAGTTCTCTACTCATGACACTGTAAATCTGGTGATCCCTGCTGCCACGTTTCCCTCCACTTCTGTCCTTAAGGTAACTTCTGTTATTCATACTGATTTCAGACACTTGTGTATTGCGTATACCCTAATCTAATTTCACTCTGATCCACCCCACCACTGATTTCTGCTGATATAATAACTAGTCAGGACCCAAACTTCTTACATTCACTGAAGAGGAAAGACAACTCCAAGCAGTGGACACTCATCTTCTGTAACCCAGATTTTAGAAAAAAACACATTCCAAAATCCACGTCTATTAATACAACAATTGTTCTACTGTGTCAGAAGATCTATGAACATCTAAGGATAAAATCACTGTATGCTGGAGTCTATTTTGTAGATATCTATTATTAGTCTGACATTTCCATAATTCTCCTAACTTTGCAAGGAAAACAAATTGCGGAAATACACCCAAGGAGACACAGTAAAAATAGTTTCAATAGACTCATAAGTGACTATCAAGAATATTGGGTACAAATTACTTCTATATTGCATTTTAAATAAATCTTTATGCAGACTTATTTGTAAAGGTCAAACTTTGGTTGATTTATGTTTTCATAAGGCTTATGTATTTCAACCCCTAAAGAGCAGAGCTTTAAACCACTAAAGCAATTGAAGCTGCATTCATTCCTCCCAGGCCTTCAGCACTGTATGATGGCTGTAATGTTTCCTGGCCACAGCACAGTAGAAAAAAAATAAGGTGGTTATCTGCAAAAGGCGATGTTTATACTTTTCCTGATTCTTAAGAAGTGTAGCTCTTAAGTATAACTCAAACATTTTCAGTTACTTTTCTATGTACGGTTTATAAATATTATGCATATACTTTTATTACCTATTAGCCCTAAAACTGGGAAAAATTGAAATGTTGAAGAGTCTTGAGGTTTTATAAGACATTTAAAACCAAAATTATAACATTAATAAATTTGTGACATTTTGCTTTTGTAAGGGTATCAATGTCTTTTTAAGAGAGAATAATACTTGGAACGTCACTGTTACACAGGGTGAGACAAATATAATATGACAAAGCTTGTTCTGAAACAATGAGAAAGTAAGCCAGAGAAGACCACAGTTTGTATTTTGAGTACTGTCTCAAGCCACTACACTATAGGAACACTTTGTTTTTTATATAAGTAGACTATAGTGCTCATACTTTTAATGAAATGTCAGCATCAGATTATTAACAGGACCAGCAAGCAAAGCCTAGGAAGAGGAAAACCTCAGAAGTGGAGAAATTAATAGCTTACGTACAGAAAGGAATATAAAAGTTGCTGTTTCCTTTACTTCTTCTATGTTGTTGAGATGCAATGCTGCGTCCAATGAAAAGTCCCTCAACATATATTTTTTAGCTATTAAAAAGTATTGCTACCTAATGGTAGTGGCATTTTTACTCTAGTTTTCAATTAAACTGTTTTTCATCAGATCAAGTAAAAAATAAAATGGGAAGGACAGGTGGAACTTACTAGCAGGCTCTGAAGGATTATAAAAGTAGTCTGTTACAGTAAGTTAGTACCTAACCTTGGGCTCAGAACACAATCAAGACCGTAGCTTTCCTTAAACGCAACCTTTAGCTGATGAACACAAAAGTGTTTACCGAATTCGGCACTGCAAAACTTACTGCTCACGATGGACTTTCCCAGTCTGCAGATCACACCTCCTGATACAAATGCAGTGTGCAAAAGCTCAAACTATTTCAGTTTCAAGCAACTTGTATTATCAGTGAAAAGACCATAGTCTCACAGAATAATCTGAGTTGAAAGGAACCCACAAAGATCAAGTCCAACTCCTCTGAGTGTTGTCCACACACTCTTAGACTTTGACAGCTCAGAGCTGCGACCACTTTTCTCCCAAGCCTGCTCTAGGGCCCCAACACCCCCTGTTGCATACCCTGTCCCTAACTCCCACCCAAGCCTCCCCCTGGCTCAGCTCAATGCTGTTCTCTCAGGCCCTGTCAGTCACAGAGAGCAAACCTGAGCTGCCCCTCTGCTACCTGTGAGGAACTACACCAACCTACAGGTTGCCGTGAGGCCTCCCCTCAGTCTCCTCCTCCCTGGACTGAATAAACCTAGGGACCTCAGCTGACCCTCAGATCCCTCCCCATCTCCATAAGCCCCCCTTTGGCTGCCCTCTGACATCTCTGATATCGTGATGCCCACACCTGCACCCAGTGCTTGAGATGAGGCTACACCAGGCAGAGCAGAGCAGGACAACCCTTCTGAAGAGCCCAAAAGCATTTCTCAAATTTTAACTTTACAGAACACCGTTTTCCCCAAACTTTGTGTCTCTCCTAGAAATCCTCCATAAAGAATGAACAGGTTGGCAAACAGCACTTCTCGCGCTGCCCAGGCGCTCCTGCCAGCTGCCTTGTGCTTGCTCCCCCTGAGTTGCTCCAGAGAGGTGGGACGTAAGAGGAGCCCAGCCGGGCGGGTCCCGGCGCCTCTAACGCAGCCCAATATCGCAGCCACCCTTCCTTTATCACTCGCGGAGCAGCGGGGTGCGCCAGGCTCTCGGAGCTAACCGCTGCTGCCGCCTTTATCCGTCCAGCTCACGGCCGCCACCTCCGCGCCGGATGGCGGCCCCTCCTCCCCACGCGGAGCGGCTGATTCAGCCCGCCCGGCTCTCTCCCCGCCGCAGCGCCCGACTTGGTTCAGCCCGGGGCAGGCGCTAGCAATAAGCCCTGTCCCCTTGGAAGAGCCTCGTTCAGCCTCTCCTTTCTCCCTCCCACTGCCGCTGCGCACTGCTCGGCTCTGGCTGGGCCCGGGCGGCGGCGGCGGCTCCTCCATAAGTTCCCGGGCCCAGGGCGCGCGCACGGTTCTGTCCGTCCGGCGGGGGCGCGCAGGGGGTGCCGTGCGCGATCCGCCGATGCCGCGGTGAGATGGCATCATCCTGCGCGGAGGGGTGAGCAGCCGGAGGGAGAGAAAGGAGAAGGAGAAAAAGGTGCGTGGAGAAGGAGGAGGCGGCAGCTGGGAGGCTGCGAGCCACGGTACGGAACAAAACGGCCTCCTGTGCGATGCTGGGCCGGCCCGAGGAGGAGGACCGCCGCTGCTTTCCTGTCTCCCCGCACTGGGGGAGCGGGAGCTGCCCTGTCGCGGCGCGGCGGGAGGAGGGCGATGGGCGTGGGGGTAAAATGGCGAAGGGCGCCGCGCCGAGGGCTCGCTCCGGCTTTCCGGCTTAACCCATCGGGGCCCCGCGTCCCTACTGCAGGGCGGCGGAGGGGCATGGCTGCTCGTGCTTTCCCCTCAGTGTTCGGCGCTGACGGCCCCTGCCCTGCCTTGCCCTGCCCGCGGCGGGGAGCGGCGTGCCGCTGTCAGCCGGACGCCGCGTGGAGGAACGAGGGCTTAGCCCCCCGCTGTCAGCACCCGGCTGGGATGGAAGCGGGATGGGGGTGCGGTGTGACGGCCGGGTTCACCATCCTGGGGTGGGACAGAGGAGGGAGGAGAGGAGCGGTGTCCCTCGCAGCGAGATGCTGTCACCTTCCTGGGTGCGCGGCGGGGGGAGGTCACTGCTCGGCTGTGTCCGTGAGCGCGTCCGGGGCCTCGGTGTGTGTGTTCAGCTGAGCGGGCCGTGCGAGTGCCAGGCCTCAGAGGGACCTGTTTGTGCCACTTCTCTGTCTTTGTGCTGTGCCCAGACGTCGGTGGCAGTGTTTATTTAGCTGGATTTTTATTTTTGTGCCGGTTGTCAGCTAAGTTAAAGCAGGATGGTCTACCTCTCCTTCCAGATCTCTGCGTGTTTAAACTACCTCAGAGTGAAAAGGACTGAACGCTGTTTCATTTTAAGGGGAACTCTGCAGTGTTTGCACGTATTTCAGCTGTATCTTCCCACGAGGCCTCCGTGTCATACATAAAATTTTGCCCAGGTTATGCAAGTTTACCACCTAGTAAGCCAATTTTATTACTGTCACCAACCCCAGATGGCGGGGTTATTTATAAACATACGCTTGAAAGACAATACTGCTGTGGTAGTTATGTGTCTCCCCTTAAAACTCATATCCTAGTTTAATCCTTTTTTTTTTTTTTTTTAATAAGTGATTTGTATTTGACTGTGGTAGTTCTTCACTAACTTGGTCTTTTCACGTGTATGCCCACTGCCAATATGCCATGTTGGTAGAGGTTTAAACTAAATTATTATATTAATACAAGTAAAGGTTAAAGAAATTTTGGTAGAAAATATCTGAGGATTTTTCCTTCATTTGAGGAACATTTAGCGGTTGTAAAAGCATAGCTTGTCTGGAAACATGACAGAGGTGCTTTCAAATGGGGAAACTAGAAATGTTTCCAGCTGATGATGCTTGTGGAACTGTTAAGAATCCTTTTATCACTACTTTGATGTGTGTTTTAGTCTTAAGAATAAAGATGTGATTCTGTAAACACACATAGCGCGAACAGCTTACTGTTATCAGTAATATTTTTTCAGTGATACCTTAGGATAATTCCCTTAAATACGTAATAATACCTGAAAACATGAAAGCAATTTTGTGTACCCATGACACATTTAATCTGTCAGTGTGGAACAACTTGCTACTGAAAGGGTTGTAAGTTCAATTTTGTTGGAAACATGCTTTACATTTTTTGCTGAACATCAGTGTACACAACATTGTGAGTGTATATGTTCTTGTTTAAGGAATGTCAATGAAGTTAAAATAATCATCTGTCTAAAGGTGCTTCTTAAATCATGGGAATACTCATATTGTTCAGAGCCAATTTATTTTCCTGATTCCTTGGAAGGAAAAGGAATGTCTGCTAGTTCTGTTGCTTGACTTTTTCCTTTTCTTGTGAAATTGAGAATTTTGCTAAGTTGGAATTGCTATGTGTTTTCAAGTGATTTTTTTTTTTCTGATAAGAACATACTTAGGGTAGGAGATTCTTTTTCTGCCTGACTTTTTTCTTTGTTCCCAAAAACTAGCATCTGTCACAGGAAGTTGGTATTACATTCAGCTTTTTTTTTTATGCTTCAGAAGCCTTATGCTGTTAAAAAACTGGATTGGAAATCTAAGGAACTATAAAAAAAACTAATGACTTAGCCATTTCTAATTAATAAATATGGCTTATCATTTATTCACTTAGTCAAAATACTGTTAGCTTAAAACCAACAAACAAGAAATACACAATGTCCACCCTTAATTTAATTGGCTAAAATGCAAAAATTGAAGTGACTTGGATGGGGAATGAATTGAGTGGTGGATAAATGCAGGCACCTGGGTGTGTGTGATGCCTGCGTTCAAGTTGTGCTTAAGTCATTCTTGGAAGTTACTTCTAATTTAGGTAAAGATACTTTCTTTCTTTATAAGGACTGAAGAGAAGGGATAAATATGTCATTATCTTTTAAGCTAAGTTAGTACTCTGCTTACCTACTTCTGCGCAGTGTAGCATTCACCTTAATTTAAAAGTCTTTTGAGCTCTTAACAAATTGCTTAAGACTAAGTCAGTAGATAAGCTGCTCCAGTGTGCCTTCTGGAATAGAAGTTTTTGAACTGGGGGCAGGGTGGCAGTGTTGTTCTGCGGTTTCTGTGGTTGTGTCAGATTAAGTAGATCATGTCATTTTTGCTGTCATTATGAAATTTGTAAACTAGAACTGCCAAACTTCCTTTGAATTATGAGTTAAACTATGGCCAGTGACATTCTTTTATTGCTTAGGAGAGGGTACAGACCAGTGGCTGCTTTTACCTAAGACTGTCTTTAAAAGTTTTTGATTGTATCAGTAGTCTTCTTTCTTTCTCTTTGTTAGTTCAGACTTAAGATAATCTGTTGGTCACATATAACGACCTAAAAAAGTAATAGGTGAGGACCATTACATGTTTCAGAGATCTCACCTCTGTTTTCTCGAAGGGAAATGGTTTAGCTGAAGGAGAAATCTCCTTTTCCCCGTCAGCAGGAATTGAGGTGATCCAGAAGCATTTTAAGGGCTTGCAGAGCAGCCCTTGTGCCATGTGGAGCAGTTGGAATTGACCCTTAAAGATCATCTAGTCCAACTCCCCCTAGTTCTACTTCAGGTGACTAGAGTCTGAATGTACTTAATTGTAACCTGTTCAAAACCTGAAGACCTTTTAACATCCTCACTGTTAAGGACATTAAGTTGGAGTTACGCAGCTATTCTGGCCGTTGAGTTTTCCTTCTGTAGTAAAAATTCAGCCTCTGAAGTCTAAAGCAAAGAATTTTTCGTTGCCTGAAAGCAACTCTGAATGAGTCCTCCAAATGTAATACTCTTGCTGACAACACTAGCACATTCTCTTGATCTTAGATATAAATGGCACAGAGTATGAAGAAACACTTGAGCTGACATTTTCAAGTGAGAATGAAGTACAGTTATTCTATTTTTTCTGTTAGAAATTCAGAGTTAACAGTAATATTTTGCTACATTTATTTGTTTTTTGTTTTTTTTTTTCATAGATTTGATTTTCAAGCATCATCACTTTGTAACCTGAAGTGGGCAGGAGAGGGCTCTTGTCTGTGCTTCTGTGATACAGAAGAAAGTGTAGAAATTATGTTTTGCACACGTTTCTAGTTGCTGGGGCTTCTAACCAAGATCTAACTAAAAACATTTTAGTGAAGCAGCAGATCAGCAGAGGATTCCTTTAAAACAAACAACAAACAAACAAATGAAACCTTTCCTGTATCATATTCTTAACTGAAAGATATGAGAGAGCTTGGGCTGTATATATATTTAGTACAGTCACTGGTATTTCTGAATAAATCAGATCAAAGGAGCTACAGTTTTTCAACAGTGGAAAGCTGTTTAACAGGAAGTACAATGTTACTAATCTGTAAAATTGCACAATACAGTCAGGCATCAGAACTGAACAAATAACACAAGTCCAGTTTTGAAACAGTGCTTGTTTTTTTTTATCCTGTTTTTACTGACATTGTTTTTACTGATTGGTATATTGAATTAACTTTTATATCCTTTAGTGTACACGTTGACATTATGCACAGTGTCTGTTCATAAACAAAACAATCAAAAAGTAAAATATAACATAAAAGGAAAGCTAAAATGAAGAGCGACAGAATTGCCACGTTTCCCTTTTCCTCTCAGGATAGAAGTATGAGGCTGCTTTTTCTTAAATTTCAGTTCTCTTAATACCCTTTTTGTTCCACCCTCCATTTTTCTTTTTTCCCTCCTTCTCACTTCAAGTTGTCTTCTTACAGTATCTTTTCAAAAAGTGAGCGGTGCCTTACTTAGGGATCTGGAAAGATTTCTGTTTAAATAGATAGGATAAAGTATGTTTTTTGACTTTTGAATGAAAGTTACAAGGATAGGAAAAATCAAGAATCCTGAAAATCTGGAGGAAGACCTATGTAATTTGTCATTTACAAAGAACAAGTAATAAATAAAAATTTTTATCTGCTTGTCTTGTAAGAAGTTGCTGACAAAACTGGTTGGCCATGAAATGAGTGAAAGTGCTTTTTTTTAAGGTAATAACTATGGTATAGAAACCTAGTTGGAGGCTTAGCTTGTAATGTGGCAAAAAAATGATATAAATGTAGTAATTCATATTTTTCTGTCAGGGGAAAGGGATTTAAAAGTGAACTGGCAAAATCTGAAAGTGTTGAAATTATTGTTTGAATAATGGAACTTCAGAGGGACTTAATGGGCTAGCTTAATACATGGTGAGTGGCACTTTTGTATTAACATAGGAGACCCAACATGTGCTGGAAGGAGTAGGTGGAAATAATTAACAAAATGGGGTGTAAATTGAGTATTTAGTAATGAAATCCTGACATACTCGTAGATTACTGTATCAAAACATCTGATTAGGAATGGACAAAAATGTACATGTTGGAAAGTACTAGGAATATGATGTATATTTGCTTGTGTACTATTTTTATATTAGTTTTATAAGCTTATTTAAAAACTGCTAAATGTTACTGCAGCATGGCAGCTGGCCCTGGTATTGCTTGGGGATCTCCTTGCTTTAAATCTCATCGCAGGTAGTCTGTTGTGCTTCTTGGTTATTTGTATTGAGAATTTGAGTAGGGTATCACAGTCTATCAGGAAGTAAATGTTAGAAGAACAGTTGGGTTGGCTGATGCATGATTCAAAATCATAGAATCATTAAGGTTGGAAAAGGTCTCTAGGATCATCCAGTGTAACAGTCCACTTACCACCAATATATATACCACCCACTAAACTATGTCCTTAAGTACTGCATCACACATTTCTTGAACACCTCCAGGGATGGTGACTCCACCAACTTCCTTGAGCAGCCTGTGGTGTTGAGCACCACTTTTTCTAAGAAGAATTTTTTCCTAATAGCCTACCTGAACATCCCCTGATGCAACTTGAGGCCATTCCCTGTTGTGCTATCATTAGTTACCCAGGGGAAGAGGCCAACACTCACCTTCCTAGAACCTCCTTTCAAGTTGTAGTTGAGAGCATTAAGGTTTCCCCTGAACCTCCTCTTCTTTGCTCCAGACAATCCCAGCTCCATCAGCTGCTCCTCAAAAGATCTGCATTCCAGACCCTACACCAGCTTCATTGACCTTTTCTGCCTACACTCCAGGATCTCAGTGTCTTTCTTGTAATGATGTGCCCAGATCTGAACACGGTACTCGGGCTGTAGTGTCACCACAGGGTGGAGATGACCTCCCTGGTACTGCTGGCTACTCTTTCTGATGCAAGCCAGGGTGTCACTGGCCTTTTTGGCTCCTGCATACGCTGCTGATCCACGTCGACCAACACCTCCACGTTCTTTTCCTCAGTGCAGCTTTCCTGCCACTCTGCCCCAAGAATGTAACATTGCACGGGCTCGTTTTAACCAAACTGCAGGACCTGGCTCCTGGTGTTGAACTTTATCCCATTGGCCTCAGCCCTGCAATCCAGCCTGTCCAGATCCCTCTGAAGGGCCTCGCTACCTTCAGGCAGATGAACGCTTCCTCCTAGCTTGATGTCATTTGCAGACTTAGAGGGTGCACTGAGTTCCCTCATCCAGATTATCAATAAAGATATTACAGTACAGAACTGGTTGTTATATAATCAAGGAGAGTATCTGTTGCTAAATAATAGGTGTTTCAATAAAAAGATGATAGGCATTACAGTCCAGGAAATTAACTAATTATGTCTAAATACTTCCTATGAGTAAGTTATTCTAGGATGCCTGTTATTCTAGACTGCCCACTACAGGCTTTTCTTTTTTTTCCAACTACCTGGGACAGCCTACTGTTAGAAGATTTTGGTGTACTTGCCTATGTTCAGTAAATCTATTATCTAGCTTGCTTCAGTTTCAAAGCTTAAAAGGCTGTAAAAAAGTAAAATCAAAGGAAATAAATCTTAGTTTGTGAAGGCATACTGTTTCAGCCTGTTTTTCTACGTACTTGAAAATTTTGTTTCATTTTCCTTCCCACTCTTGGAGGAAGTAAGAGTATTTTTTCAGCTGTTGATTGACACTATAGCTTAAACAGCTGATGTTCCAAAGTTTGATGTAGAAGATGTAGGAATGGAATAGAGAATAAAACAGGTAACTTCATCCCTGCAACCCATGCAACATTCATGCAATGTCTCAGATTAGTATTTTGTGTATTGTTTTGGTCATTTCTGATGTGTGCTTTGTCTCGAATAACGTATAGTAGAACTGGAGAAGGTACAAGGGGCAACAGCCATAACTCATTTCAGTGGATGAGGACTTAACAGAATGACTGAGGATTCTTAATATTCTTCAGACTGGAAGAAAGATAATGAATTGTAGCTGATATAAACAATGGAGCTGTTGAATAGTTTCTTTTCCAATATTTTTTTACAAAAAAAAGAAAACAGCAGAATAAGGCCACATCAAAAAACATTAAGCATTAGTTTCAAAACAGAACAGCAGTTCTCCATGAAACATGAAATGTGGCTTAGGTGTGAAACTTGTTACAGTAGATGTGAAGTTTATGTGGTATTATGAAATACCTTGTTCAGTTGTTTTAGTCTGTTGTGAGCTAGATCAGGGCAGTATATTGGAGTCTTTGAATCCCAACACCGTATATTTACAGTGAGAAATTTATGTCTGTTTATGATGAATCACAGAATCATAGGGATTGGAAGGGACCTCTAGAGATCATGGAGTCCAACCCCCCTGCCAAAGCAGCTCCCTATACCAAGTAATGAATCCTCCAGTGCTTTAATGACTTCACGACTTCTGAAAAACCAGAGGACAATGCTCAGCTGAGTGATATGAGGTTGTAATAGGTATGACTGGTGACACCTGTGCTGGGAATTGGGACATGTGTTTGAATGGTTGACACTGTTGAGACAGATAGCTGAAAAGACACTTGCATAGCACATTATAAAAAGCAAACGGGAGAAAAGGGTGGGAACATGGAGTGAATTCTACTTATGCCTTTTGGAGCTATTTTTTGAGATAGTTACAGAGGAGAGGTGCATCACATTAAACCTCTTACTGACAGAAGATGTGCAGAGACTCTGTGGACTGTTTCAGACTTTAACCCTGAGACTGTTCCTCTTCCCCTCTTCTCTGGGAACGGACTGGTTGTCCTTTACTGTCTTACCAAAACAAAGGGGGGACTGGGAAATATCTGTTTTGTGAGGCAGTGTTAATGCATTTCTTGTAGTGGATGTTGCTTAATCATGGTTTCTTTAAAACCTCAGAAAAACAAGGGGGAAGTAGTGATTAAAGTCCAGAGGGCGGACTTTGAATTGTTCAGAAGACTAGTACAGGGGGTCCCCTGGGATTCATTCTTGGAGAGTAAAGGGGTCTGGGACAGCTGATTGCTCTCCAAGAAGGAAGTCTTAAAGGCACAGGAGCAGACTGTCCTCCTGAGCCACAAATGAGCTGGTATGGATAAACAGGGAGCTTTTCTTGAGGCTCCAGGAGAAAAAGGGAATCTACCTTCTGTGAAAGAAGGGATGGGTAACTCAGAAAGAGTACTCAGAAGTTGTTAAGATGTGCAGAAAGAAAATTAAAAGCCTAGCTTGAACTCAACCTGTCCGCTGGGGTAAATGGGAGCAAGAAACTCTTTTACAAATATATCAACAGTAAGAGGAGGACGAGGGAGAATCTCCATTCTTCACTGGATGAGGCTGGGACTGTGACCTCTAAGGATAAAGAAAAGGCTGAGGTTCTCAGTGCTTTCTTTATTTCTGTCCTTAAAAGTCAGACCAGTTATCCTCAGAGTACTCCACTCTCTGGCCTGTAAGTCTCGGTTGGGGAGCAGAATAAACCCTCTGTAGTAGTCAGAGACATACTACTCCAACTGGACTGCCATAAATCCATGGGGCTGGATGAAATTCACCCGAGAGTTCTGAGGGAACTGGCAGAGGTGATAGTTGAGCCACTCTCCGTCATCTATAAGTGCTCCTGATGAGATCCCAGCAGACTGTAGGCTTGCCAATGTGACTCCCATCTACAAAAAGAGTTGTAAGGAGAATTTGGGGAATTAGAGGTCTGTTAGCCTGACCTTGGTGCCAGGGAAGGTTATGGAGCAGATTGTCTTGCAGAGATCATGCAGCATGTGCAGGACGACTGGGGGATCAGGCCTAGCCAGCATGGGTTCATGAAGGGCAGGTCCTGTTTGACCAACTTTATCTTCTATGATCTAATGACCTGTCTGGTAGATGAGGAAGAGGCTGCTGTTGTAGTCTACCTAGACTTCAGCAAAGCCTTTGACACAATATTCTCCTGCAGAAGCTGGCAGCCTGTGGCTTGGACAGGTACACTCTTGGCTGGGTAAGGAGCTGGCTGGAAGGCCGGGTCCAGAGAGTGGTTGTGAATGGATTTAAATCCAGCTTGTGACCAGTCATGAGTGGTGTTCCCCAGGGGCTAGTACTGGGGCCTGTCCTGTTTAATATCTTTATTGATGACCTGGAGGAGGGCATTGAGTGCACCCTCAGTAAGTTTGCAGATGGCACTAAGTTGGCTGGAAGTGTTGATCTGCCTGGGGGTAGCAAGGCCCTACAGAGGGGTCTGGGCAGGCTGGATCACTGGGCTGAAGCCAATGGGATGAGGTTCAGCGAGACCAAGTGCCAGGTCCTGCACTTTCGCCACAACAACCCCAGGCAATGCTACATTCTTGGGGCACAGTGGCTGGAAGACTGTGTAGAGGAAATGGACCTGGGGGTGTTGGTCAGTGCTCAGCTGAACATGAGCCTGCAGTGTGCCCAGGTGGCCAAAAAGGCCAATGTCATCCTGGATTGTATCAGAAATAGTGTTGCCAGCAGGAGCAAGAAAGTAATTGTCCCCCTGTACTGAGCACTGGTCAGGCCTCACCTTGAGTGCTGTGTTCACTTTCGGCCCTCTTAACTGCAAGAAATACTTGTATGCCCTGGAGCATGTCTAGAGAAGGGCAACAAAGCTGGTGAGGGTTCTGGAGCATAGGCCTTATGAGGAATGGCTGAGAGCTGGGATTGTTCAGTCTGGAGAAGATGAGGCTCAGAGGAGAACTTAGTGCTCTCTACAGCTGCATGAAAGGGGGTTGTGAGGTGGGGGTCAGACTCTTCTGCTGAGTAACTAGTGATAAGATGAGAAGGAATGGCTTCAAGTTGCACCAGGGGAGATTCAGGTTGGATGTTAGGAAATACTTATCCGAAAGAGTGGTCAGGCACTGGAATGGGCTGCCCAGGGAGGTGGTGGAGTCACCAACCCTGGATGTATTCAAGGAACATTTAGATGTTGTGTTGAGGAACATGGTTTAGAGAGAACTATTGGTGATAGGTGGACAGTTGGACTGGATGGTCTTGTAGGTCTTTTCCAACCTTGATGATTCTGTGATTCTGTGAGGACACAACAGAAGCAGCAAAGGTCTTGGTCAGCGTTATTTTATGTTCCTTTGGAATTTTTTTGTAAGTTCTGTTATAACTGCAATAGAGACGTGTTTATGCTGGTTGTGGTTAATAGTGGCTAATAAGGTTGTGGTGATAGGTGTGAATTGATCTGAGTGGATTTTGTTAGCTAACCTGGCACTCTTGGTATGTTCTCAGGCTGCCTGCCTACTCTGAAGCCTGTACTTCTCCATTTTCCGTAATACTGTAATACACAGAGCTAAATTTGATGCTGGAGTGTCAGTGTAAATATGGTCAAGTTTTTGTTTTTGCTATATAAGTATTCTAAAAATAATATTTTAGGGCTATATTCTGGTATTTTACTTTACTTTGTTCTTGATGCGAGGCTGATACGCAGTAACATAGGATTGTCCATAGCAGGGGGCAACTCAGTGAATCATATCATAGAATGATTTGGGTTGGAAGAGACAATTAAGATCATCTAGTTCCAACCCCTCTGCTATAGGCACGGACACCTTATAAGTAGTCTGTTATGTATGTGGTGCTCTGATGGTTGTAGAAGCCATTCACTTGAATGGGTAATGAGGGTAAAAATACTCTTATTTTTTGATGTGTGTTGTAACTTCTGTTTTATTCAAACAACCTGGAAGCTGTTTACTCTAATTGTCTCACCTCTGTGCTTGTGGGCCTAACTGTAATATACTGAGGAGGCACCGTGATGTTTTTTATCATGGCATTTTGTGAAAGAACAAGAAGCATCACCGTGATTATGATTCACAAGCATTGTGTGCCCTAAATATCCTATCAGCTAAGTTGTTCTGTGTACAGTGAAACTAGATTTCATACAGTTTTTTGCTACATCTTCACAGCTCTTTTCTCACTCTGTTGTTCTAGATTTTTTTTTTTACTTGTAAAAAATCCAGCTTAGATTGCATCAGACCCATGTCTGTGATGGCCTTTGAGTCCGGCAGTGAAGATACCTTGAGTTCATGCTGCAGTCCTTTGCTCAGCAAGTGCAGGAAATTGTCTTTCTGCTCTGTGTAGCTGTTGATTTTCATGGAGCTCCTGGAAACCACGTGTATCAGAAAGCATTACTTTACAGTTTAATTTAACTGAATCTGGTGCTGAACAGATGCGTTTAGAGGGACGGGGGTGAAAGGAAGAGTGGGAAGAAGTGATTGGACAGCATGAGTCACACATGTGATGTTTGCTTGGGAAACCAGGCTAAAAAAGGTTTCTGCCAGGGAGCTGCTAGTCTAAGACAAAACAGAACAGGCAGACACGTACAGTGGAATCACAGTCTGTGATTTGTTTAGACCTCTTGCATAACATTTTCAAAACCAGGTTTTGTAAACCTCTGTACTGTACTTTTTCTTGGACCTGAATATGAGGCTGGCAATAAATTGCAGTTATGCATAGTTCCAACATAGAATCATAGAACAGTTTGGGTTGGAGGTGACCTTGAAGACCATCTAATTTCAAGCCCCCTGCTGTGGGCAGGGGCAATCTGGAATGATGGTCAGTGACTATACAGAGAAATATTGCATCTTCTGTAATTTTCTGAATGTAGCTTGCTCTCCGTGCTTTTATCAAACCTGATGTTTGAAGAAGAGTTTGCTTTCCAGTTCAGATCTGTGTAGATCTGCTGTAATGCTGGTAACTTGGAACTTACTAAAAAAAATATTTGCAATTTATTTGGAATGTTGGAGCATCTCTGGAGAAGCTGTTAGCTGCCAAGAACTACTGCCTTATCCTGCTGTGAAGGCTTTATAGACTCTGAGAAGGAGACTACCAACGCTGAAATTACACTAATGTTGAAGCATTAGTTGTAAGGAAGCTGATGGCATCTCCCCAGTGGTACACTCTGTGGGACTGGGCTTGGTGTAAACAGGACATATAGTGAATGTGTGGTTTATAGGGTGGAATGTTTAGTGCTAGGATCACTCTGTGTGGACTTGAAAGATTCTAGTGTTGAGTATTAGAATAGAATATGTACTGCAATTGAAGATGTTTTGTAGCAGTTATTCTGTCTTGTCTTCCAGATTGATTTGTTTCTATAGTTAACATCTACAAGTCTGATGGAATACTTCTGCATTTATTGTATTTACTTCTTAAATAGTAATGGCTTTGGGTTCTTGTTTTTCAATTTTTGCATGCATATGCTCAAAACTCAACAATATCCAAGGAATGAGAGAAGCTGTTAAAAAGTAGGACTAAGTAGTAAAGGCATTTGCAAGAGTCTTATCTTTGTAAGCTTTTAAGTATTGTGTTAAACATGTGAAAGTTGCTAGTTTTTCATTTTAATAAATGATGTCATTTTTTTCAAGTATAGATCTGCATGTCTGTCAGTATTTGTTTGACTGAAGTTTAAAATTAGTTCAACAGTTAGAACAAGATATGTTTCTCAGCAAGGGATGACTGCCATAATACAGTCTTGTTCTAAAAGCACTGGTAGTGTGCTTTCCTTGTGTGCTGAGAATTCGAGTCAGTATTATTAAAAATTAGCAATTTAATTAGTTATTTTAAATGATTTTAAATCTGATTTTGTTGACTACTGTTTAAACACTGACTTAACTATTACTAGTACTTACAATACTTTTGCAAGTGATACTTAATAGGAAAGAGCCATTTAATGCTGCTCACTAAATCTTACAAGCTTCCAGGTTAATTGTTGAAATTCTCTGCTTAATGGTTCCTCATGTCTTGTGCTATTTATTTTATTTATTTTTTACCTTCAGTTGGGTCATAGATCTGTTGCTGAAATCATCTTTGCATGGGCTCTTAAATGTAATAATCATTCTAGTGCATATTGGCACAGAAATTAGGACTGGTGCTGTTGTAGGTTCTTCTTCGTGATGCTAAATTTCAAGTCATAGCCAGAAAAACTGATGGAGAATTTGCATGTTGTGTGTTAAGATTCATGTTAAGATTCCAATCTTAAATATTGGTAGTTTAATTTTTATTTTTTTATTTTTTAACATATGATTTTCTCAAGCGCTTCTGTGATAGATTATTAAAATAGTCCCACTTCTCCCAAAATCAAGAACAAAAAAAAACCCCTAACCAATTGGATAGAATCATAGAATCATAGAACCATAGAATCATAGAATCATAGGGGTTAGAAGGGACTTCAGGAGATCATCGAGTCCAACCCCCTGCCAAAGCAGGTTCCCTACACCAGGTCACACAGGTAGGCGTCCAGGCGGGTCTTGAATATCTCCAGAGAAGGAGATCCCACAACCCCCCTGTGCAGCTGTGCCACTGCTCCGTCACCCTCACCGTAAAGAAGTTCTTCTGCACATTCGTGCGGAACCTCCTGTGCTGCAGTTTCTGTCCGTTCCCCCTTGTCCTGTCTCCACACACTGCTGAAAAGGGTCTGGCCTCACCACTTTGTCCCCCACACCTCAGATATTTATAAACCTGGATCAGGTCCCCTCTCAGTCTTCTTTTCCCAAGGCTATACAGACCGAGTTCACTTAGCCTTTCTTCATAGGGGAGATCCTCCAGGCCCTTCACCATCTTTGTGGCCCTGCACTGGGCTCTTTCCTAGAGATCCCTGTCTTTTTTATACTGGAGAGCCCAGAACTGGACACAGTACTCCAGGTGAGGCCTCACCAGGGCAGAGTAGAGGGGGAGGATCACCTCCCTTGACCTGCTGGCCACGCTCTTTTTAATGCATCTCAGAATGCCATTGGCCCTCCTGGCCATGAGAGCACACTGCTGGCTCATGGTCAACCTGTCATCCACCAGGACACCCAGGTCCCTCTCTACAGAGCTCCTTTCCAGCAGGTCATTTCCCAGCGTGTACTGGTGCATGCAATTATTCCTCCCTAGGTGCAAGACTCTACACTTGCTTTTGTTTACCTCATCTGGTTTCTGACTGCCCAGCTCTCCAGCCTGTCCAGGTCTTGCTGAATGGCAACACAGCCTTCAAGCGCGTCAGCCAATCCTCCCAACTTCGTATCATCAGCAAACTTGCTGAGGGTGGCCTCTATCCCCTCATCAAGGTCATTGATAGTTCAGGTGGGAAACTCAAAGACAAAATTATTCATAGGGCTGAAGGTTGAAGGTGAAAACAATGAAAAAAAATTCATCGTAAAAGTAGTAAGTGATTGAACTTAAGCAGATGGAAAAAGTAGTATGACTGGTAACTGACAATTTGCATTGGGACAAAAGCAGAATATCATAAGACAGTGAACTTAAAATACTCTGAGAAGAATGTGCATTGTTTCAGTGTTGTACAAACAGATCTATTGAGTTAAATTGGCAGAATGTAAGCCTTTCAAGGTGAAGAAATTGGATTGGAAAGCAAAGGTTAGAGCTGTTTGTGTAATTTGGACCTGGCTTTCCTTGCATATGCCAAGTAGGAGTTAATTAAAGTTAATAAAGTTAATTAGTTATACTCGAAAAGGAGGATTATAAAACAATGTGTGCATCTATTAAAATCAGGAACCCTACTGAAAGGAATCAAAACTTATCATGAAGTATTTTGATCGAATACGTAAGATATCCACAGATATAGTTTCTGGCTGGAAGTTTCTATTCTCTGGAGATATTTTTTCCCTCTTATGTAAACAAATATATTAATATATTAATTAATAAAAGTTAATACTTTGTGTTATAGTTTGTCTCTTTTCTGTACCTAGTCTGTCCTGCTGTAGGCAGAACAAGAGATGTAGGAATAATCTATTGTCTGTTCTGCTCTGTCTAATAAAGGCCAACATATTTTTGTGAGTTATGCAGACTATTCTCCAGATCTGAAACAACATCAAACCTGGGAGCAGAATATTAAAGAACAGGTCTGAATTTAGTTAGGTATGCGCTGGAGAGATACTTGAGAGTGAAAACAGTATCTGTGGAGTAGGAGTCATGGTGCTTATGGGGAAAAGTGATATGGATGGTGGAGGAAAAACGACAAGTGATTTTTAGGTTGTGAAACATGACTAGGCTGGCAAGGGGAAGGGAAAACTAGAATGTGCCATAAAACTAACTGTTGAATGTGTGATTCTAGATATGCAAAGGAGCAGGCTCCATATGCAGGGCTTTGTCACGAGGTTGTTTCAGAAAGTGTCTTGTGGGCTGCATTGGGCACGAGGATTGAGAGATCAGAGGTAATGATTAGTCTAAGATATTTCACTGTGGAATCTTGGATTAGTCAGCCAAGGTGAGAGATTTATGCATGCTGAATACAGCATAGAAATGGCGCATTTAGGATCCAGTAAACGATAGTTCTTTTAAGACATTTGCTGTATATGTAGAAACACTTTAACATGTTTACATTTACTGCTCAGAGATAACCTTTGATATGTTGTGTAAAGGGAGGACCATCGAAATTTATCAGAGGGTGGATTCTGTGAACAGTAGTTTCAAAGTTGGATCTTCCTTGTAAGAACAAAGTCCTGCTTTGATCTCTGCGTGTGTAATCAGTTTCTGAAGTGAAATTTTACCAGTGTGAAAAGGAAATCTTTATTTTCATTTATTTATTTATTTATTTGTAGGAAAAAAACCTTGCTTCCAAGTGTAGATTTTTAATTTTATTGCTGAGGAGTAATCATTCCTCCCTCCTTCTCTCCTCACTCCTCTGCTCCCTTCCCCAGATTCTACTTCTGGTTTTGCCACCACTTGAAATGGAAAACAGGTGTTGTTATTGTGTGCTGTTACAATACAGGCACTTCTGATATTGTCCGTTTAGTGAGCCATGTGTGCTGCTTTGATTTTCGAGAGTGTGAGAAGGAGAGATGTTCTTGCACATGGTGGAGCCTGTGGTACAGGGTGACAGATGGAGGTTGGAGTAGCTTTTATCACAGAAGAGACAGTTCCATGGGCTGGGGAAAGTAAAAAAATACCCATGTTTCTAGTCCTGCTTTTGAGACTTCTTTTTCTACTGGAGAAAGAAGGTTGGGTCAATAACACTGTCCAATCCTGAAAACAAGAGTTTGTGTATGTAGAGGCAGAACACAAAGGAAATGTCTGATGTGTTGTGAACAAATGGGTATTAATAATACTGTGAGGGTTCACGGTATTACATAGATCATGGCTGTATTCTGATAGCTCGTGATAATCTTGCAGTTGGATAGCTTATTAATGATTCTTATCAAAAACTTTTAATTTTAAGGTTTCTGATGTGTAGGATTTTATAATCAAATAACATGGCCTTTATTACACTTTGTAACAAGTAAAAGTAACTAATGTCAGTACTGTTATTTTCCCATGACTCTTCAAGGAGCCATCTAGTGTGTTGAACGTTTAGAGGTAACACTGAAGATTTTAAACCTTGATTAAGGTTTAGTAGTCAAAGTAGGCATTTATTTTGGGTAGCAACAACAACAAAAAAGATTTGGTACTGAGTTTAGTAGTAAATGCTGTCCATAAGGATACCTTGTCCACTAGTAGTCAAGTCTTGCACTATTTTTCTTTTTAATCACTTTATTTATTTTAAAGTACATTTCTGTTCATCTTCAGCAGCTATTTTTCTTTCTCGTGTAGGTTTTCTTACAAATGAGATCAAGAAAATGCTGGTGTTTTTCTGTTTGTCATCTCTGGTCATGTGGATTTCTTAGGCCTCTGGATCAGTATTATCACTTCAGTGACTTGCTGCAGTCACCATCCCCTCCCCTCCTTTATCAAGATTGGGGAACTTGTTTAGTTTAAGTTTAGATTATTTCTAATTTGAAATTTCTAAGTTCGTGAAAACTTTTGCTTCTAAGGAGTTAAAAAGGTGATGCAATCATTTCCTACTGCAAATTTGTCAGTCCCTCTGCTATGTGACTTCTTTTCTGTCCCTGCTTAGTTTCATAGTGTGTTTATGTTTGTTCTCTCTACTGCAGCACTGCCCTCTGAGGTTTTTTTTTTTTTTTTGCAAACAAAATTCTTTTAATTCAGTGACCGTTTTGTTTTTTTACGTTTTACTTTCAGTCTTTATTATTTTTTGGAATACTCTCTTTATTCTCCCAGTAATGCTTTATATGTCCTGCCCTTGTAGAAGGCAGTCTATCACCAGTATCTTATGTAATATCACTGCTACTATTTTTATCACTACTTGAAACACTTACATGATAGATCGCTTTTTGAAAAAGAAATATATATATATTTCTATGACTGCTTCAAAACAGTAATTTTCCCCTTAAAGGACACTTCCTGCAGGGATAAGCTTTTGTTGGTACTTTGATTGTGCAGCAGGATTTGTCCTTCATTCAGAACAGCCTTCAGAGAGTAATGGGTGTCTCTATTTCAAATCTCTAGGTACAAATCTTCATCTTGTATGATATAACTTGTCCAGCTTTTCTTCCTGAAGGCTTTGTTTACCTCGAAGAAAGACCTGTCCAACTGTTTTTACTCTGCATGCCTCAAACAATTGAGTTTCTTTTTTAATTTGTTGCTTTGGATCTTGAATGGAAATTATAAACATGATGTGAGAACACTCTTTATCCAGAAGAACCACCTTCATCAGGGCTAATTTGTTTAAAAGTGAACTTGAGTAGTTACTGATTAGAGTAATGAGTAGCTGCCTAAAGCACTGTCGTGTGTTTTTTGAATATCCATGTAAAAAGAAGCTACTAGAAAAATGATTTATAACATTGTCTTGTTTTGATTTAGGAAACTTAATCATTTCTCCTGCCTGTTAATTTTGTTCAGTTCTTAATTCCTCATCAATTAAGCAAGGCAGAGGATGTCTGCAGCTTTGGAATCTTTAAAATATGAAGTGACCAGAAGCTGTCAATTCAACTGATTTGCTCTGTTCAGTGAAGCTATTTTAAATATGAAATATTACGTAAGAGTTTCTTCATGAATTGCTGATATGAAAAGCAGTTTATTGAAAAAAAAGTTAAGTACTTTTTTGTGCACTTGCATAAATATTTTTAATCATCTAAATGCTATTTGACATATGTGCTTATGAGGTATTTTCTTTTTAATGTACTGAAATCTTGAAACTGTAACAAATGCTGTGTAAATGTCCCTAGGTGTACCATATTCTCAAGAACTTAAGATAGGCTTTTATTGTAAAAGGACATTGAATTTTCAGGGTCTGAAGCAGACTCATGATAGGAATGTAGTTGTGTACTTGTCACAGAAGCATATAGTCCCACCGCCACAGTAAGCATCACTTTGTTTTATCTCCTTGTTCTGCTGGTATCTTCCTTGCATTGTAATCATTTCTTCCCAGCCATTGTAATCATATTTCCTTCATGGGGAGGGATACAAAACTGTGTAGAGAATCCTCACTTCAGTGTTACCAGGATATGAGTAAATGCTTATATGCCAAAATCAGTTTGTAGCTTAGGAGCAGGCAGAGCCAGAAATTCAGGTTAGAGCAGGCTGTATGCCTTGCAGATAAATCAGCACTTGAAACCTGAGTGGGTTCGACAATGAACAGTGTACCCTTTGTGTTTGAGGACTTTGATACTTTTTGTTGCCGTTTTTATTTATTTATCTTGATTTGTGCACCCTAGGAGTAGAGTTAAAATGCAAAACAAACAAACAAACAAAAAACCTCATATTTTTTAAAAAGCACACAAAAAACAATTACTTCCTCAAAAAAACCGTAGCAACAAGGAAAAAAAGCCTGCAAAAGTGATGATAATTTTGTCAGTTACTAAAGAATACCTAAATTAATGTTTACATTTATTATTACAACTAGAGTGCAGACACTGGTTTCTTGAGAAGAGTTTGAATTAGGTTGCCACAGAATTGATTATATGTGTTGCTCTGTAAGTGACTTCTGTGTTGGTGGTCTCTAAAGAGAAGTTTGCAAGATGATCCATTGAGATGTGGAAAGAAAATTATAGGGCTTGTATTTACATTTTACCTAAAATGATTGGAATACAGTGCTAAGGAGAGGCTGGGAATCCCAGGTCCATGGAAAGGCTGGAGCATAGAAGACGTGACCTTGCTGGAAGCATATAAAGACTGGGAATTGTTAAGCAAACTGTCCAGTTCTGAGCCTCAGTACTGAGAGAGGAGACAAGGACATGCATACTTGAAACAGTGTAAGGCGATGCTGTGAAGTTGTGTTAGTGACTGGAGCACTTCTTTTATGGAGGAAGGCTGAGAGATCTGGAACTCTTCAACCTAGAGGAGAGGGGACCCAGGGATCTCATCAATGTATACAAATACCTGAAGGGAGAATGCAATGGGGATGGAACCAGGCTCTTTTCAGTGCTAGGGCAGGATACAGCTGTTGGCACAAACTGGAGGACAGGAAGCTTCCTCTGAACACCAGGCAGCACTTCTGTGCTATATGGGTGCTGGAACACTGACACAGATTGTCCAGTCTCCTCCTTGGAAATGTTCAAAAGCTGCCCGGACATGAGCCTGAGCTTTAGGTGCTTGGGCATCCTTCTCAGGGTGGCCCCATTTGGGCAGGAGCTGGACCAGAAGGCTCCAGAGGTCCTTGCCATCGTCAGCCATTCTGTGATTCTAGATGGGGAATGAGAGAGGGGGGGGTTGTGTGGGTGAAAAAGGAAGAAATTAAGCATCAGTAATATTTAATACATGTTTTAACACTGGGACCCTTATGTGATCCTGCCTCACGTAGCATTGTTTTGTGTCCAGAGTTGACAGAGTGTTCTGAAACACAATGGGCTTCACAAGAGGCACTTGCACTTGTTCATTCACTTTCCACGTATTGCAGTTCACGTGTGCCTGGTTAGTTGAAAAGGAAGCTAGAATAGATTGATTTAAAGACATCATTTAAGATAATACTAATAATGTGAGTGCAAGTAAACAAGAACATAGCAGAGCAGATGCTTCTCCTATTCCTAGTATCTGCTTTTTCTTGACCACATTAAGAAATGACAGCCTGATGAGATCTGATGAGAAGTCAACAAGAAAAATCAACATTATCAAGAAGACTTTAAAATATGGATGTACCTTCACAGTCATTAATAATTTACCTCGTCTGAAATGTATATTGTGCCTTAAGATATTAGCTACTGTATGAAGATTTTAGCTAATAATATGAAGCACCATCGTGACTAACAAGGCATTTAAAAACTGTACATTTGAAATGTGGAAATCAGCAGCTACGTTTTTCTCTGTGTTACTTAAAGTCATGTGATATACAGTCCAGTACTCTAGAATTTTTCACTAAACTTACTGGTAAGTCTTTAGATGCCTCTTCTGATACTCTTACGTAATAGCAAAAGACGAAGGCTAAATGCCATCAGGAAAGCACTTGTTCTACTGTGGTAAAAATGTCTGAAATAATACATGAAAACAAACTAAAATATGATCCTTTGTCAGCAATTACTGTTAGAAAATCCATAGGAAATACTACTAAAGATCTGAGGGGAAAAAAGAGCTAGAACAAATTGCACCATGTGTGAGATTTGCTATACACTCAATGTATGTATGATGAAAATATAGATGTTTCTACCATCTCACTTTATGGAATTTGCTAGATTCTGTTTCTGTAACAAAACATACAAGGAACTAAACCAATAAAGGAAAGGTATACCAGAGAAGATATATGAATATCAGTAAATGACTTATTTAATAGAAACATTTTTTTTTAATGGAAATACTGTGCAAGTGTCATCACTGATTGTGTCTTTGTCAGAAGTTGGTTTTTTTCATACAGGTAAGGTTACAGAAATGGCACCAAATGTGAAATTTATTGACTGCATCAGACTATTGTAGAAATGAATTTGGAGTCAGAAGTGCACATGAAGTGCTGGAGGATGCTTTTACATGGTTAATAATATGGAAAGGATCCCTCTAAATAGCAGAGTCTTTACAATGCTTTGCAGTGATATGGGGAGTGGCCGTGAAAATCTTCTGTCCAGTGCAGAGCTTTGCTGATTATCTCATGGCAAGAGTTGTTAAACACTGATGTATTATGTGTTAGGCATTTGTTCACTTTTTCTGTTATGAGAAGTGTCTGTCTACCTAGCAGATGCATAATAACAACATCAGAAAGATGATGTGACCCTTTCAGGTAAAGGTAATTCCTTAATGGTGATAGTTACTTTTTGGAAGAAACTTTTTTCTGTGGATGTTTTGAAACATCTCTTTGTGATTTTTGTTGCCAGGAATGATGCAAATATGTCACCCATACAGGCTTTTAGATTTATAATTGGAAGCAATTTTATAACCTATTTTTAAGTTTTTCAAATGAAGATTTTCAGTGGGTTTTTGACCCGCTTGTTAAAAATGCAAAAATGTAACACCTTCTGTTTGGTTTTCAAGAACTAATTTTTGACATCAGGGAAGATAAAAACTTAATAGCCACATACTACCAAAAATGTGCCATGATTAGTGAGTGGGAGTGAAAAATGATTATAATGACTTAGTAAGCACAACCAATGATGTTCTTCCATTTGGATGTGTGCATCTTTGTGATTTATCTTCTTCAGCTGTGACAACTGTAAAACGAAGTATTGAAGTTAAACTGAATTTATAACCAGACCTTCAAGTGACCATTACGAAGTAATATTCCATATTACTGTTGTTAGCGATTGATGCTCACAGAGGTAAATGTAGGGCTTTCATCCAGAGTTTTTTAAACATGCATATTTTTATGACAAAAATAAAATTGTCTGATAGATAATGTACCTAGTTTTGTTCCAGATCTAATAATTTGAAATGAAGGGATGGATGCTGCCTGTGTGTCTTTCAGAGCTGGGATGCCCCAGCTAACATCAGTGCCACAGTGTGTTAGTTGATGAATGGTAAGGAAGGGGTGGTCCTTGCTAGGTGCTTGCTGCTTTGATAGGTAAGAAAGGTGATTGTTGAGTGGACAGCAGTGGTTGAGAAAGCTGATTGCAAATCTGGGAATAGATTTCTTTTTTTTTTTTTGTCTAAATCACTTGTGTAGCTGCTTGGACAGATTGATTTTTTTTTTTTTTTTCAAGCATATGTGCATTTCAGATGTCTCCTTAAAGTTGTTGGTGCTTAGCTCCAACATTAACATTCCTTTTAGAGATAGGAATGTTGATTTCACTGCTGTGTGTTTTCCCTTTGCTTTGTTAGTTGTTCTGAATTTTGTAAAAGTATGCTTTAAGGATGTACCTCTGCACTCAAAGGCGACGTGTGACAAATTTTGTGAAGGAATTGTTTTTGTTTTTTAAACGGGTATTATGAAAAACTGAGTTTTTATCCCAAAATAACATCTGATATCTTTCTAATTAATTGAATGTTTTAATAAACCTCCTGTGTGTTTGTTTGCTTGTTTGTTTTTCAGGCTAAAGCCTAAACTTCTGACATGGCCACAGCCTCACCAAGGACTGATACAAGTAACAACCATAATGGAAGGTTACAGATGCAAGTAACAGGCAAGTAGTGATAATTTGTGTCACAGTGGTTTTTAGAGGGAAAGATTCTAAAAGAGCAGTCTGAAACAAATGTGAAAAATAGATCAGTGTAGTCAGTATTTTAATTAACTGGAAGGTTACAATTATGAGGATAGCTATAACATACATAAATGAATTGTAGCTACGTAAAATGATGGAATGAGATGGATGGCAGTTTAATCTCTTTGAATGAGAAAAACAAAGAGGTGAGACAACAGTAGTGACTGAGGAATTGTGATTAAGGAAGTAATTAATGGCATAAAATCTGTACAAAGAAACATTTATTACTGAAATTCTACAAAAATATTGACAATTATAGTGAATTGTAAGTAAAAATGCATGCCACGTTATAGAGAATCTGGGAAAAACTGATGGGGGTTGCAGAATCTGCTACCTCTTAAAATAAAGTCTTCAAATGCATATGTATGCATGTGTATATATGTTATTTTACCACTGATATGTAATTTCAGCTTTTCCTGGAAACCCTGAAGTAAGAAAAATTATATGATCAAGAGTATATTTAAGTTTGTCGTGAGCATAACTTGGGAAAAACATCAATTAGGTGCCATTTCTTTTAAAAAGTCGTATCTGAAGAAAGATGCATCATGCTGGATCATAGAAAGATGGCTGGTTAATCTGAGGAAAAAATACATTGTTGCATAGTCCCCAGAATGGATATTTTGTTAAATTAAATGAGGAATCTTTTGTGGGAAAGCTAATTAACTGTGTGTTAAGATGACATGATGAATTGTCAGAATCAACTATAACTGATAGCATCGTGTATAAACAACTGTAACAACTGAGTTAAATAAACAACCTGTAACTCCAGGACAGGATATGTGGAAGTTATTATTCTAATGTCCTGTTCTGTTTGCTAATTATATAAGTAGTCTTGTGTTTTCCTGGCACTGAAACTTCTCTGATTAAAGGAGATCGGGTTCAAAGATTGAAACGGACAGAAACCTGTTCGATGTTTACGATTAGTTTTCTGAAAGGTTAATTCTCTAGTGAAAGACAATCACATAGACATATGGGAGGCTTAAGAGAGAAAGCACAGCTGGCAGGTACATAGAGCTGTGAGTCCAACCATCCTTTCTTCTGAAGCAGGTGCTTGAAGTACCATTTGAAATGTTGGCAGCTCTGCTGCTGTTGGTTGTTACAGTAACATTATCAGCTGGATGAAGAAACAGAAGAACAGATTTGTATTCAGGAACATTGAGGACCTCACCAGCAATTTGGAGACTAAAAAATCAGACTTTTTAATTTATTTTATTACAATAAGAAACTGCTTTTTTAATTTATTTTATTAGAATAAAAATATAATATTTTTTTATTTATTTTATTACAATAAGAATAAAAATACAATAAAAAACTTTTATTTATTTTATTACAATAAGAAACTGCTGTTTCTTATTGTTGAAGGTTTAGCTGAAGCCTGAAGTTCATCTGCAACATTCTTTAAATAGGAGAGATTTGTGAGTTGATTTCTTATTTTTAGTGAAGTGATGTGTTAACTAGAGGTTAGTCACACAGCTAGCATAGGTGAAGAGATGAAGCTCTGCATACAGGCTTTTGCAGTGAAACATACATAGCAGTGAAACAACTGTGTAACAGTGAACTTTTGAAATAGACTTAAATTGCATGTACCTTTGTAAGTACATATAATTTTGAGTAATAAATCTTCTGTTTAAAAAAAAATCAACATCAAAACAAAAAAATGTCTGGTCATCTCTCAGATGTATCATTCTTAGCTATCTTTCATTGGAAGAGAAAGAAGTATGAGAAAATATAATAAACCATATGATTTTCATTTTTTTCCTTAAAATAATTGTTGTGCTGTCTGGATTACCCATCCTGCCAATATATAGTGAAGAGAACATACTGTGCTTTGTTTGAACTACCTGACAAAGTAGTTATTGAAAATGAAAGCTAGCATTTTAGGGTTGACATCTTTATGTTCAGCAGAAGTAGAAAGGGTGAGGCATAACATTGCTATGTTATATTCCATACATTGTGCAGGTGTTACTTTTTCTTATTTTCAGAAAGTGTGCTGCTGTAGATAAAGCAGTGTGTTTTATTAGTTTCTAGTGCCAAACTGAAACGGAAAAAGAATTGGTTTGGAACAACTTTCTATACAGAATTAACTGCAGATGGAGAAATTAAGAAAACAGCAAAATCGAGTAGTTCTTCAAATCCAAAGTGGGATGAGCAGCTGACAGTGTAAGTAGATTTATTTTTCTTACTTTTCTTTTGATTATGTAGTACTATTTATTAGTCAGCCAATGCAGGCAAATATTTACTAAACTTGGCTGCCTACATAACTTTTTCTGGCTTTTGCTGACTACATGCAGACATAAGATGATGTTTAATGAAAATTCTTTCTCAGTGCTTATGATGTTATGAGAATATGTATATGCGTGAGTATGTGTATGGATATATACACACATATATATACTTTTTGGAGGAAAATGTTCCGTAAACAGTTGCTGTCCACTGTATGCCCTTAGTACTTGTTTGCACTATGATCATCTCATGTTTAAAATTCTTCTCTAGAAGATGTTAGTAATTATAATTCTGTCATTCTCAACTTTAAAAGAAAAGAATTCACAACTTGTTAATTAGGTTATGAGGAAGGTCACTTTTGCTTTAAATTTTCTAATGAAGGGATATACGTAGAAAAGAAGTTGCTGTAGTGGCAGTGTAACTTGTCCTAATACTCAGGCTGCTTAATGGCTTAATTTGGTTTACTGTGTGTACATGTGGATATACCTGTTTATGACAATATGGCAAATCTTGCACAGTATAATTGACTAGAAAGCATTATTGCACAAGCGAGATTGGGTCTAGTAACAACACAGCTACTTTCAAGAGGCTCTGAGCACTGTACACATTACAGCATCTGACCTGCCATTCTGCGATAGCCAGCTTGGTTAGTTACAGAAACCTAGTTTGGTTCTGGAGAATTGCATACCTAGCTTGAGGGAGCCATTTACTTGGTAACATTATCATTTGTTTACTGCATATCTGTGGTGAACCAGGTAGGATATTCCATGATGTTTTAAGTTTAGTAGAGCTTAGAGTGATATAGTGTTGGGCCTAACAGTGATTTTCAGGAGTTAACTACTAGCACGAGAACAGAACTATCACATAGACCAGTGCTGCTGTTGAGGAAGTAGACTTGATTTGACAGGATTTGGTGACTTGATAGGAATGAAGTAATTTGTACAGACAAACATATATTCCATCATCAATACAAATCAAATACAAACAGGATGTGTTACTTATAGATAAGGTATTCTGGACTATTTTTCCTATGTCTGTTGGAATGGTGTCATTGATTTACCAAATTCCCCTGATCTGAAGAGGGCAAGAGCAACAGCAATATGTTCTATATGTATTTTATTTTTTCTTTAAATCTGATCTTGTAGTAAGACTTCCATTAGAGGGCAACCTGTTCAAAGCACGAAGATGTACTTCACAGAGTCACAGAACTGTAGGGGTTGGAAGGGACCTCCAGAGATCATGGAGTCCAACCCCCTGCCAAAGCAGCTCCCTAGCCCAGGTTGCACAGGTAGGCGTCCAGGCGGGTCTGGAACGTCTCCAGAGAAGGAGACTCCACCACCTCTCTGTGCAGCTGTGCCACTGCTCCGTCACTGCACTGGGAAGAAGTTCCCACACACCTTTGCTTGGAACTTCCTATGCTTCAGTTTGTGGTCGTTTGCCACACACTGCTGAGAAGAGTCCAGCCTCATCCCTTTGCCTCTCGCTCCTTAGATATTTATAGATGTGGATCAGATCCTTTCTGAGTCTTCTCAATGCTGACCAGACCTAGGTCTCTCAGCTTTTCCTCATAAGAGAGGTATTGCAGGCCCTTTATCATCTTTGTAGCCCTCTGTTGGACTCTTTTGACAAGATCCCTGTGTTTTTTGTACCAGGGAGCCCAGAACTGGACATAATACTCCAGGTGAGGCCTCACCAGGGCAGAGTAGAGAGGGAGGATCACCTCCCTTGACCTGCTGTCCACGCTCTTTTTAATGCACCCCAAGATGCCACTGGCTTTCTTGGCCACCAGGGCACACTGTTGGCTCATGGCCAACCCGTTATCTACCAGGACATCCAGGTCTCTCTCCTCAGAGCTCCTCTCCAACAGGTCATCCCCCAACCTGTACCAATGCATGTGGTTATTCCTCCGTAGGTGCAAGACTCTACACCTGGTCTAGTTAAACCTTATCTGGTTTCTCTCTGCCCAACTCTCCAGCATGTCTAGGTGTCACTGAATGGCAGCACAGCCTTCCAGCATGTAAGCCATTCCTCCTAGCTTGATATCATCAGCAAACTTGCTGAGGGTGGACGCAATCCCCTCATCAAGGTCACTGATGAAAACGTTGAACAGGACTGGACTCAGCACTGACCCTTAAAGAACACCACTAAATACAGGCCTCCAATTGGACTCTGTGCTGCTGATCATCACCCTCTGAGCTCTGCCAGTCAGGCAGTTCTCAACCCACCTCATCTATTCCACACTTCCTCAGCTTTGTTATAAAGATCCTATGGGGGGCAGTGTCAAATGCTTTGCTGAAATCAATCCACTGCTTTTCCCAAATCCAGCCAGCCAGTAATGATATCAAAGAAGGCTACCAGGTTGGTCGAGCACAACCTCCCCCGGTGAACCCATGCTGACTACTCCTGATAAACTTCTCTTCCAATTCCCTGGAGATGGCATCCAGCACAAGCTGTTCCATCATCTTCCAGGAACAGAGGTGAGCCTGACTGGCCTATAGTCTTCCTTCTTGCCCTTTTTGAAGACCAGAGTGACATTGGCTATCCTCCAGTCTTCAGGCACCTCTCCCATTTTCCAAGACTTTTCAAAGATGATAGCAGTTCAGCAATTGCCTCTACCAACTCCCTCAGCACACATGAATGCATCTGGTTGGGGCCCATGGATTTACATACACTGATTTTGCATAAATGCTCTTGAACTATCTCATCCCTCACCAAAGGGGAGCCTTCCATTCCCCTGACGCTCTCACTTACCTCCAGGGTCCAGGAGTCCCAAGGGGATGTTCCTACAGTGAAGACAGAAGCAAAGAAAGCATTCAGTATCCCCACCTTCTCAGCATCCCCTGTTACCAGAACACCCACCTCATTTAGTCACGGACCCATGTTTTCCTCAATCTTCCTTTTACTGTTGACATACTTTAAAAAGGCTTTCTTATTATCTTTTATCTCCTTTGCCTGATCCAATTCCAGGTTGGCTTTAGCCTTCATCGCATCCCTGAAGGGCCCTGTCAGTGTTCCTATATTCTTCTCATGTGGTCAGACCCTTCCTTACGAATTTCTGCAAAAATGATCCATGCTGTATAATGTGTTGAAGTGCCTGTAGATTTAGCTCTGTTGATGGGGCCTGGGGACAATTTTTAGTGTTATTTTTAGCAATACTGGTATACCTTCACATTTATAGTACTGGCAGGTATGTGACCTTGGAGTTCTTGCAGTGCAGGGATTCTGCTCTGTTTTTCACAGCTAGAAGCACTCTTGTTGAAATGGAAACTGTTCTACAGAGCTTACCCTCCAGGATCTAGGATAGGTTCTTGTTTTCCTTCTTGAGCAGGAGGGAGATCGTTGTCGAAGTTCGTAACAGTATTACTGTAATTGGGGCCTTTATCTTTTTGCTTGCTGTCATTTTTTAGCTTAATTTCACCACTGGATATTTTTCTGGTTTTTGTGAATATGTGTTATGGTTTTATGTATATTTATGGATTATAAATCATGTTCTATCAGCGCTTTCACAGCAAGCTGGCAGCTGTGGAAGGGGTTCCTGTTTGCATGTAGCTGATTGGTTGTATGTTTTTTTTCTAATACATGGTATTTGTCTTTCTAGTGACAGGCAAATTACTTTCACTTACCACCTTTTTATTCATGTGAAAGAGTGTGAAGTTTCAGTTAGAATTCTAGAGTAGTGAGGAATAAGAAAAATAGATCTGTCATAAACAAGATATGCTGTTATATAACTGAGATTTGAGCTTAGTTTAGGTTTTTCTGATACTCCCCAAATTCCTTATACTTCTTGTAGTAGTGTACTTTAATTTGGATCTCAAATATAGATATTACAGTGTTTACAGTGCTTTATTAATTAAAAAATTCCCCTCACAGTATGATTTTTTTTCCCCACGTAATTAGTATCAAGAAATACAATAAATATGAGAAAATGAATTAAGGTCAAACACTCCCAATAAGAAAAATGGATACTTTTAAATCTGTATATATATATATATATATATATTTAAAAATGTATTTTATATGCAGGAATGTGACTCCACAGACTACGCTGGAATTTAGAGTGTGGAGCCATCACACTTTAAAAGCAGATGCTTTATTAGGAAGAGCCACTGTAGACTTGAGACAAGCTTTGGAAATACACAATAGAAAATGTAAGTTATCCCAAGGGATATTTTAAATAGAATTATTATTACTAATCTTTATATCAAAACTGGCAGACAAACTACTAACTATATGTGTAATTACAACTGATTTTCAGTTGGTGTCTTTACTTGTCTCTTCTGGACATGTCTAACTGTGTGCTATTGAGAGCAATTGAAACATAACAATAGGATATAAGAATTTTCAAGTAATTATTTTGAAGTAAAATAGCAAATACCGAAGTCCAAGTTACTACCAAGCAAAAGCAGTAGTGATTAAATAAAATATTTTTCTGGCAAACTAATGTATGATTTGCTAGAAGGTCTGTTTTAAACTTGTTTTTAAAACAGAAAAGTCTGAAGCTTTTTTTTTTTTTTACACTGTTTGATTTTCTTCTTTGAATGCATATTTTTCTCTCATAATTTAACTGTCCAGAGAACAGTAATAACCACTGATACAAGAATCAGTTGAGAACTTCTTTTCAGTACATCAGTGATTGTTGTGTTCTATATAACTCCTAACATTCGTTGTCCTTAATAGAATTAAAACAGGTCTTTATTTTGCTTTTTAAACTTTTTTCATGAACACAAGAAGATGGTGAATCCACACTTTAAATTCCACTCCAGAGTGGCAATAGAATTCCAGCTAAACCAGTGTTTTGCACAGGTTAGATACACCAACTCAAAAGAGCTCAGTTTAGACAGGTAAAGGGAAGGATAGCTTCTGTTCAGTTTTGAAAAACCTTCTTTTTTCTATTTCTTTGAAAAAAGTGGAATAGAATCCACAACGCAGTGGAATTTCTTCAGCAGTTTGATGAAGGTTCTGCGCAGGATTCCATAGTTAAGCAGAATATTTGCTTATTTTTTTAAATAAATGAAAAAAATGTAAAAGAATGCCTCATAGTGGAATGTAATGCTATTTCAATAATCCTGCAATGTCAGGATGAAAAATAATTGCAAAACTATTGTTACTTCCTGTACATTTCTTATGTGTGAAATGTTGTGTTTCAGCTATATCAGAAACTATTATATTGTAATAGTAATAGGAAAAAAAAAAACAGTACTTTATTACTGAAAATACAGGGGTTGTACAATCCTGACAATTTGGTGGATTCTTTCAGGGAATGGTTGACTCTGTTAGCTGTACATTGCACTGAACTTGATATATGTGCAGTGCTTCTGATTTTGGCATGTCAGCAGTCCAGTACACACTGAGTAATTCAGTGAAAGATGAATCTGATGGTTCAGTTATTGATTGAAATGCAGCAGTTGAGTCTATTGAAAATGTAAGCGGGAAGTCAAAATACAGAAACTTCAGAACTAGTGCTGTTACTTTTTCCCACTAAGCTACCCTAGCATTGAATGGCTGCCCACATCCCTCCCAACTTTCTTGCAGTCTCAGTTGGAGTACAACTGTTGATCTGGTTTTGGAAGGTAACCCTTTAAAATAATTGAAAGTGAAGAAACAATTTACCAATTGCAGAAATGCCAGTTTGTGATTATGCTAGTTTAACAGCTCTGTGGTAGACTAGTTTCTCCTTTCTGTCCTTTCACTCTAAATCAATAACTCTGTAGTAGATTTGGCAGCTTTGTGCTTACTCCAGCAGTTTACAGTACTGTGAAATCCATCTGTAGAGTGGGTGTTTCCTAGTATCTGCTACCCAACAATAGTTCAGTCTTGTTTTCAAAATAACTGTTAGGATCTTGCTAACAACTTGGGCATATCTGGCAATAGCTGATGGAAACATTCCCTGTTTTTGTTTCTTATTCATTTTTTATATTTGTTAAGAACAGAAAACATGTGGAAGTACTAGTTTAGTTCATGGATGTACAAGTTGCACAGTGAGCTTTAACTTTGACTCGAAATGCTATCAGATTGAGGGATATAGACTGTTATATCTTGAAAAAAATAATCCTTTAATCTGAGACCAGAAATACTAAAAGGCCTTAACCATTATAACCAGATTAATGTGAACTCAGAGCTTACTTTGTTTAGTTTTCTGTATGACGTGTAGTTTTAAATGCATAATAGTAATGGTTGATTTAGAGAGCGTTACGCAACATCCACTGCACGTTTTAACTGTGGATTATATGTCTCTGGCTATACATCTGTGCATTTCTTATCAGTTCTACTGAATTATTCTACTGCCCTGCACATGATTTTTTTTTAAATCTCAAAACAAAAAGTTTTGGTGAAAATATTTTCTCATTTAAATTTTGGTTATCTGAGGTATTCTTTGCTACTGTTTAATTCTTGGAGTTGGAGTCTATGAAAATGCACTTACTGAAGCAAAAATAAAAAAAAGAAAAACATATACATGAAAAGAGAGGAAAGACTGTGCAGTCTTTGTATTCATTTTTTCCTGAAAGCTATGTGCTTTCCATTTGCCTCTTAGAATTACTTGTGGAAGGTAGGCAAGCATATGCTTAGGTTGTAGAATAAGGTTCCCAGTGACTTGTCACGTGTAGTATTTGGATGTGTAGTTCACAAGTTGTTTAACTTTAAGCCTTCTTATGTTATGTATGTAGTGCATGATTTCAAAAGGACTTAGTGGAAATAACAAATCTGGGAAATCATTTACAGTTATGTTCTGAAATTATACGAATCCTGTTGTATATCTTGGAGCATACTGTATAAGTAGGCAATTTATTTTTACAATAAACTATGCTTTTACCCACAGCTGGTCTAAGTTTCATAGCTCCTTAGTGATTTCTATGTCATTTAAATAATCTGAGCATGACAATTTCTACATATAATTTTTTGCACAAATATGTACTTTTTTGTTGGTAGTCTTTTTTTGATACTGCTTAGAATTTAATCTTTCCTTTATTTCTACACTCCTTCTCTTCCCCTACCCCCCCCCCCCCAAACTCCATTTCTAGTGGAGAAGGTGAAAGAACAGTTGAAATTATCTTTGGAAAACAAGAGTGGCATGGTGCAAACAGGTGAACTGACAGTCGTGCTAGATGGTTTGGTTGTTGAACAAGAGTCTCTTGCAAATCTCAGTTCACCAGCAACCAGTAAGTTAAAACAATTCAGTCAATATTTCAATTAAAATTTCAGATAGAATTAGTGGAATATTTCTATTGATTTTTTCTTTTTTTTTTTTTCTTTTGCTCTTCAGTAGAAGTTCAGCAAAATGGAGAGGCTATGCATGAAAACAGAGATGCTTCAGCAAGAAGTACATCAAGGTTGGAATTTATTTCTGTTTTAGGCTGTACATTAAGCATACCAGCAAATTTTATCAGTTGTCAATTATTTTTGTTTCTAAAGGTGAGAGATTTTAACTATCAAACTCTTAATTACTTTACCATAGGTTTTAAAAATACAGTTTGAATAACAGTTATGTAATTCAGCTTGTCAGTAATTACAACTTCATTTTTCCTCTCCTGTTAAAACCTGCTTTTCAATAATGTATGATTACCTTTTGAACATGTAGCCCTCTGAAAATAGACTTCAAATTGCTGGATTCTTTTTTTATAAAGTTCTGCAAATGAGATTAGGGGAGCAATGGCACAGGGTGCTTTTGTGAACTTAGTCCACTTGTTGTTTTTTTTCCAGTGTCTTAAGAGCTGTTTATGTTCATGTCTACCGACTTTTTGTACCATCTGAACAGAAGGAAAATAGAAAAAAGCCCAAATGATTTCCTCTTCACCCAGTTCCTTTTTTAAGGTCAAGATCAGGAAGTTGTTGAACAGACTCCTACTGCATTTAGGAAGCAGTATTCAGAATGCTGAGCCCAAGAGTTTGCCAACTTCAGCCTAGTGTGGCAAGAAAAAAAGTCTTGGAGATCAATTTAGAGCTTTGTTCTTGACAGCTCCATCTTTGTACAATCTTTTATGGACTGCACACAGGAGTAGACTATTTGACCTCTCACCAGTAGTGAGTCGAGTAGGTCAGTGTTCAGATCAATGGTCTGCCAGTTACCTTGCAGTCAACCCAGATTATTTAAGATTTTGACTTAAAACATGAAGTAAGTCTACAGTTGCTGAGCATTTGAGTGACAGGGACACATTTATCCTTGTATGCATTATTGGGTTTTTTTGCTCATCTTGCAGTGAGAGAGAGTTGTATTTGTAGGTGGTGCTTTGGATCCCTAAGGCGTTTTTGCAAGATGTAGTCACATCAGTTCCCCCCACTCAATTCTAATAGATCATAAAGTAAAGCTGAAGTGGAAATTCACTTATTATCTTTGTATTTCTTTTGCATATTATAGTGTAGGATTTGGTTTCATTGCATAACTACTGAACATGTTTGTATTAATGTTTTTTTATTTTTACCAAGATCTGCTTGTGATGTTTCTAATGGGAATGACAATCGAGTACCTTCAAACTCTGTAGTACAGAATGCATTCTGCGTAGAAGCTATTAATGGAAACAACTCACCATCTCCTACACATGTTGCAGCCAGACCCAAAAATACAACTGTACCAAAACCACTTGGAGCTGAGCTTGTCAACAGCACTGGTAGGAATTGGAGGGTTATAAGAACATTTATCTTAAGGCTTTTTGTCTAGTTGAAGTTAATCTGAAATTGAATCACTTTTTTCTGCAAGTTTTTTATTATGTTTCAGAAAATATTGAGAAAACGTTTCTGGGCTTGAATTTATAACGTTTTATTGCTACTCCATGATTTTTCTGTAGTAGATCCATTCTTAGGTCTACTCATTTCCATTCTTTCCTGTGAATTCTCATCTTGGATGAAGAAAGAAGTAAAATATCCAGAAATTCCTTCTCTGTCTCAGATTACCAGACAGCATTACTGATTGTTGGGAGGAAGACTAGGATTTCTTTCAAGTAATTAATTTGAATAACTCCAGTTAGATTTCTTTTGCGATTGGATAGATCTGCTGTTTAGTGCTGTCAGGAACTGCTCTTCCTAGAGTTAAAATGTAGATGCACTTCGTTTTCCATTTTTTCGAAAGCTACGCTGTTTCAAAGCAGATATTGGCAAAATAGTAAATGTCACGCTTTTCTTAAACACAAAAACTTTGATACTGATCATAATTATGAGTAACATATGGTACAATCAAGTGAAAAGAAGTGAAAGCGCAAGTATGTTTATTTTTGTTCTTCAGGCATGGCTTTGTTTCTGATGATGGCTGTGTTTTTAAACTGCTGGTTGAGTGAGATTACAGTGATAGCAGAGGAAAAAGATGCTCTTAAATAGAAGGAAACAAACTGTTAATAAGCAGGAGAACAGAGACTATCAAGCTTCCTCTAATACAGTGTGAATTATGGGAATGGTGTCAATATGGCAGAAACAATGATAAACTTTAAGTGGTAGTAATTAAATTAGGCTTTCTGTGAACCATATCTCTATTTAGAGAACTTGAATTTGATTCCTCTCTCTTTTCAGTTGAAGGCCAAAGGGCGTATATATTATTTAAGCACTGTTCTCTTTTTCTTCAGTTGTTAAGAGGTCCGTTTTAAATTGGAATTTGGACAGTGTAATTGCAGGAATAATTGATTTGTTCAAATAGTAATATTGATGAAATCATCACTGAACTTGCACTGAGACAGTTTTCAACTACTGTATTGGTCAGTGGAGACATTTTTATTTTTAGGAAAGACATAAAATGAGTCTTCAGCATTTGTTGATCACATGCTTTCTTTTGTTTTGATTTTTTTTTAACTTGTCCTGAGAAGAATTGCAGTTTTGTATGATGTTGCCAGAACTGCTGGTTTAGATCTAATTGGTGAGGTAATCAGCTGATGTAATGTTTTACAGATCTGTTTTGGAGATCAGCTTACTAAAAGAGCGGATGACTTGTCAGTTATTTTGATCCTAACTTCATTCTGTAATGCCATTGATTCTTTCATGTGGTTGAGTTGAAATTACTTTTTAAAATGAAAGTTGAAAGTTAAGCTGGCTTTTTTCTATTTTAATAAAGTTGCTGCTGTAGTTAAAGCAGACATTTGAAGAAAACAGATTAAATTGTCTGTAGTTACAACTCTTTTTTAATCTCATGCATTATATTATTTTGAAATAATATGAATTCTTGACATATCTTGATGTAGTTAATCTATTTTATGTGAGCTGGAAGTAGTGATGTGTTAGCCTGGAGTAGCTGTGTTCAAAAATCAATGCCTTTACAGACCTTACATGTCTACTACTGCCTATACAATTGTGCTTGTCATTATGCATAGTATGCAAATATATGTGGCCTAGTGATAATTCCTTAAAGAAACTGACTTGCTATTTTGAATACATTAATGATTACTGCTTGTGTGGCTTTTTTTTTCTTTTTTTTTTTGGTTGTTTGTTTTAAATTTGTGTTTAAGAGAAAGATGAGATTTACAGTTTGCCACTATCTGTTTTTTGCTTTCTGAGAAAGCCAGGAAATGCTGACATTATATGGCTATTGCAAGTAGTTAGTAGTCTTGATGTTTTTATTTATAAGAGTATTGTACAGAATTAAAAGAAATGAAGTCTTTAAAATGATGAAACACCATTTTATAGGCACTAGTCTAGAGTTAACTTCTGCACATTTCTATTGATAGAATTACAAGCATAGAGAAATCTTAGTATTTTGGCCTCAATTCATAGAATTAGAAGCTGATAGCGTGCTGTTAGTTAGAAAACCATTTTAAATCTTTGTTGGGTGTAGTGTTTTTTCTGGAAGAAAAAGATATAAGCTCTAAAGGAGGTACAAATTGGCAAGCTGAAATAGAATTGTCACTGTTTGGTGTTGACTGGGGATTCAGAAAATTAAGGCTATGAATGATACTTCACACGATATCCTTGACTTTTAATGGAGTCATATCGACTCCTGTACCTAATTTCACTAGTTCAAGGCAAAATCTTGTGCTGAGATACTGTTCTGCTTAGATCTGCAGATGAAGGGGACAGACTGCAGCACAGCGTGGCAGGACAAGGGAAAATGGTTTCAAACTAAAAGAGGGGACATGTTCGATTGGATAAGGAGAACGTCTTTTACACTAGGGGTGGTGGGGGACTGGATAAGTTTGCCCAGAGAGAGGTGCCCCGTCCCTGGTGACGTTCAAGGTCACGCTATACAGGGTCCTGAGCAGCCTGACCTAGCTGTAGGTGTCCCTGTTTATTGAAGGGGAGTTAGTCTCTCTCAGTGACCTGTAAGGGACCTTTCCAATGTGATTCCATGACTCTATGATTTGTATTGCTGTATTGCCAGCCAAGTGGGCTTGAGATTACTAAAGCCTTCTTAGCCCGTTTTTCCTGCCAAATCTGTCTGCTTTAAACCTTTTATGAGATTATGCTTGCTTGAATCGGATGACATTTGTGCTGTTCTTAAAAAGACAGAAATTAATTTACTTTGATTCTGTGATAATTTGTGTAAAGTTTTTAGTCTGTATCAATTGCATTATATACTGGATCTGGATGGGATGGAGTTAATTTCTTCATAGCAGTTTATATGATGCTATGTTTCAGATGTATGAGCAAAACAATGCTGATAACACAGTTATGCCTTTAGCTGCTGCTGAAGCATTTCTTCACAGCATGAAGTCCTTGTCTGTTTCTCATTCATCCTCCTCTCACCAGCTGAACAGATCAGGAGTGCTCAGGAGGTTGGGAAGGGACGCATCCAGGCAGATGACTTGAATCAACCAGAGAGATATTCTTTGTCATACAATGTCATGCTCAGCAATAAAAAGGGAAAGGAGAAAGTTTAGGGAGGTTAGCCATCATTCTGCATAGGAACTGACTTGGCATCGTTGTGTCCACAGGAGGTGGTGAATGATTGTCTTCACATCATTTTCTTTGTTTTGTTGTTTTTGTCATCTTCTAACTTTTTTCTTACTGTTTTTTTTTTTCTTGGCTTACAAGTTTTCTTGCTTTTGCTTCTCCTTTTCTCTTCCTCAGTCACACTGTGGGTGGAAGTGAGTGAGTGGTTGTGTGGTACTTAGCTATCTGCCATAGTTAACTCACAACAGTTAGCAAAATACAGATTTTTAGGATGTATTGATCTCGTTAGGGATGCTGGGGTGTTGGTTTTTTTTTTTTGTTTTTTTTTTTAAAGCGTGGCACAAGATATTTCCTTTATTGTAAAATTCTGTTTCTCAATTCCTAAAAAAGTAAAAAAATAAAATAAAAACAAAACACCCTGCCTCTTTTTTTTCTTGTATTCATGTAGTTACTTGGCTCCTAATAGCTTTTCTTTCCTGTCACGCTAATCAAGATATTTTTTTTAAGTTGGTACAAGTTCTCAGTTAAGGCAGTACTGTTCCATGGGAAGTGGGTATTTACTTTTTGCAAATCTCAGGAATAAGGTGTAATGTTGTATTGAGCAAGATATGCAGAAACAAAGAAATAACCCCCACAGTAAAGTATAGAGAATGGCTTGCAGACTGTCAGATTTAATTACAGCTTCAGCCAAAGCTGGCACACTGTGACTTTTTGTCACATGATGATCACTGGAGATCCCTTCCAAACCCTACGATTCTGTGATTGATTTTAGGCAAAAATGTTACTTATGGCATGTAGGTATGACTCAAGTCAAAGAAAGAAGTATGTTTAATGTAGTTTACTCCAAAATCTGACCAAGAAAAAGATAAACTCTTTGGAATCTGATATGCAAATATTCTTATTTTCCATTTTTCAGTTAATGGTGAGTCATCTTCCTCTGCACCAGAAGCTGGTAGTTCTTCTGTCTCTGAGGCTATGGTAGGTTCAGGAGAAGCTTCCATGTCTATAGATTGCACTAACACTACAGCAGAACCTCAATCAACAGAAGAAGCAACTAGTTGTTCTGAAAGCCACACTTCTACGCTATCTGTTGTGTCTGCTGGACTAGAAGCTTCAACTACAACAGACTGTGCTCAGCCTAATATCACAAACAGTACAGCAGCAGATGCAGCAAAACCAAGGGAATCCTCAGCCTCAAGTGCATCTGGAGAGTCTGTAAGACAACAGACTGTTAATGCTGGTACAGAACCTTTACCACCAGGGTACGTGGGCTTGATTTTGACACTAATAATTGTGTTTTGTCTGAATGTGTATGTAAAGAATTTGCAGTTTAATTCCATACAGGGATTGCCAAATGCAGGTCAGTTGGCTGAGACGGTTATATGATCTAAAATGAAGTTTGTACTATTGTGTAACTGGCTGGTAGCTTATGTCCCAGAAACTAGCAATTGATCACTTATTTCCTGAGACAGTAGTGTGATCTAAATAGGGGAAACTCTTAGGTATTATGGATATGAAGAAGTTTCATTTGATATATTTAAAATTAGTTGGGTCATAATTCGTTGCTGCTTTGGTTCTTATACTGTAGTAGTATGTAGTAGGGACTAAAATATAAAAAGATGAAAATGAATAAAATAGTGTAGAAGCAGTATAGGACTGTAACCAATAATGTTAAAAATACAGTGCGTGTATGTGCTCCGAATAGCTAGAAACTTTTAGTTCTCCCAAACTGAAACTGCAACTGCAGTCCTAAACCTTATATGTGAAATCAAATATGAGCTTAAACATCAAATAAAAAACATAGTATAGAGATACTGATCTCAATATAAATAAATTAAAAAAATATCAGATGCTTCATGTTTGGGAGAAAAGATGTCTTCAGTAACTAGTTGAAGATGCTGACATTTTTATAATATTCTAAATATTTATCAATTTAACATTTTTTATGATACTCTGTAATATTCAAGTAATGTATATCTAATCCTATGAATAGCAAGTAGGATGTTCTGCCTACCTTTTTAGGAGCTAAGTAATTATGTTTATAAGAAAAACGTAAATCTAACACAAGCAAGGTCTTCAGCTCATTGTCTAACATGTATTAATGGGGAAGGAAACGTGGATAAATAATGCATTATGACAGTCCTCAGCAGCATGAATCTTGAATTGCTAGTGATGTTTTATCCATCTTCATTGTAAGAGCTTTGCAACCAAAACTGAAGAAATAATCACCATGAATATTAGGTAGAGATAAAGGAATTTAACAGAACAGGAAGTAGAAACATAAGAAAGTTATCTGCTAACAAACATTTGCGGTTTACTCTGAAAAATCCTGTTGTTTGTTGGATGAAACATGCTTGGAAATGCAAAGAATTTGTTTATGAATGTTTTAAATGAAGCATCCAAACGTGAAGCAGATAATTAATTGTCTTCATTTTCAGATACCTTAAATATAATTTGGAAGTACTTCTGAGTATCGATGTATGTTCATTTTATGTACTACATCCCTTAAACAAGTCTTCATGGTGATAACAGTTCAAGGAGGAAGTATATTTATTCTACATGTATTCTAGTGTTCATTGCCTTTGGTGTTTCAGAATGAGGTTTGGTTTGTTTGGTTTGTGTTCATTCAGTAGCAAAATTTTTTAGTGGGAAATAAGCCCTAGGGAAGCATTTTTACCTTGACTTATGTGTAAGTCTTTTTTGTCCTGAAGGTGGGAGCAAAGAAAGGATCCTCATGGTAGAACATATTATGTTGATCATAATACACGAACTACAACGTGGGAAAGACCGCAGCCCTTGCCTCCTGGGTAATGGATTTTGGATTTAAAGTTGTTAATGCTGCTACATTCTGTTTTTCACCCCCCAAAATACAAAAAAAACAACAACACTCTACTGTCTTGATTTTAATAAGAAATTTTAATTTGAAAATATGTCATATAATAGTGTTAAGAAATCTTAACATGCTGTATTAATTTATGTAAGAATATTTGTGTATCTATATGTGTCTCCTTCTGATCACTTGTTCAGACATAGCTGCTAAATTGTGTTGTTTTTAAAACTTAAACGTTAAAATAATTAATATTTTCCCATCTTTATGTAGACAACATCACTGGTGTAGTGCAGTGGTTACCAGCCTCTGATTCCCAATATGGGATTTTCTGTGAAATCTGCCAATATTGATGATTGTCCCAGGCAATTACATAATTAAAACTGAGGAAACAGGAATAGCCAAGGATGCAATTGCCTGAGTCTTTTTTTCTCATTATTCTCTACTTCTCAACCAGTACAGCTGGGGAGTACTTTTCTGTACTTTATAAATCTAAATCACACCTATCATTCCAGTATGTCATTCAAATACTATCTAGGAATTTAGCATAAGGAGAAAATGAGCTACGTAGTGTTACTGAAAAGTTTAGCTGTTAATATTTGTGTTTCTTGACAGCTGGGAAAGAAGAGTTGATGATCGTGGAAGAGTTTACTATGTGGACCATAACACCAGAACAACAACGTGGCAGAGGCCAACAATGGAATCAGTCAGGAACTTTGAGCAGTGGCAGTCTCAGCGTAATCAGCTGCAGGGAGCTATGCAACAATTTAACCAACGATACCTCTATTCGGTAAAATTCATATAAAATTTAGAAATGAGTAGAGATGTAGGTGTATTTCCCTTAGAATAGGTTTCCCAACTAGAGACGTGAGTTGCACAATACTTAAGACTTCTAAGACTTCTAACGATAGCAGTAACAGGTAAAACTGAAGCTCTCCCATAAGGGAAAAGGACTGTAAAAGCTGGATTATGAGCACTTTATGTATTAAATGGCATTCAAAACTTCTTCAGTGATTAGGAGCCTCTCATCAGCACAGATGGTAATTCTTCGAGCTCATTTTGAAGCTTAGGGACCTTGCTCAACTCTGGAATTTCATACATGGTTTTCCATTTCTCTCATATGATTGCTTGCTTAAAACTACTGGAAGAAACTACAATGAGCAGCTTCAAAGACTACATTAGCCTGGAGAAGAGAGACCTCACTGTGGCTTTACAGTACTTAAACAGGGCTTATAAAAAACGGAGAGTGACTTTTTACCTGAGCAGGTAGTGATAGGACAAAGGAAAACAGTTTTAAACTAAAAGAGGAGAGATTTAGATTAGATGTGAAAAGGATTTTTTTTTTTACTCGGAGAGTGGTGAGGTGCTGAGATAGGTTTCTCAGGGAAGTTGTAGATGCTTTATCCCTGGAGGAGTTCAAGGCCTGGTTGGATGGGGCCCTAGGCAGCCTTATCTTGTGAGTGGCAACTCTGCTTCAGCTGAGGGATTGGAACTAGACAGTCTTTAAGGTCCCTTTCGACTCATATCATTTTATACTTATATGAGTTATTGAGACAGTTGTTTTTTTTTTTTTTTTTCATTTCTGACTAGATAAATGGAAAAGTTTTTTATGTTGGTTTGTTTTTGTTTTTCCTCCATGGCACCTGTGTGGCACTATTCTAAACACTTCTTCCTAAGACTTGAGTTCAGTCCCTTAAATTAAGGCCCAGTCCTAGAGACTCCACAAGTGATACAGAGCACAGCTCGAGTGGTTTAAGAAGAAACAACTTAATTTTTACTTCTGATCTAGGACTGTATGCATCAGGAAACAAAACTTTCCTCTAAATTTAATAAACCTCCTTAAAATATCCTCTGAAATAAAGGATATTGCATTATTCTTGTATTTAACACTTCTTAGCTTTTTGTTCTCTAATTAGATATATCACCAGCAATTGCAGAAATACATATTGCCACTGATTTTCTTCATTCCTGATGCTGTGTATTACAGTCTACTTATCTCACAGAGTTTGAGAAAGATAGAATGATTGAGGTTGGAAGGGCCATCTTTGTGGCTCTTTGTTGGACCCTCTCCAGTAGCTCCATATCTCAGCAGTATGTCAAGTTTGGCCTCATCAATGCTAAGTGGAGTGGAAGGATTACCTCTCTTGACCAGCTAGTAATACTTTGCAGCCCAGAATAAACTTAGCCATCTTAGAGCAAGGATGCATTGCTGGCTCTTGTTAGACTTGTTGTCCAATGTGACCTTCAGGTATTTTTCAGCAGAGCTGCTTTCCAGCTGAGTGGCTCCCAGTCTGGATTTGTTCCTTCTTGGGTGCAGGACTTGGCACTTAATCCTGTTTAATTGTATGAGGCTCCTGCCATCACATTTCTCCGTTCTGCCATGTCCCCCCGCATGACCCTTCGATGTATTAGCCCCATCACTCTCAGTTTTATGTAATCTGTGAGTTTACCAAGGGTGCATTCTCATTATCTGGGTCATTAATGAAGATAGAGATCAGGGCTGGACCCGGTATTAAATCCTAGAGTCTGGTACTGGATTCCAACTAGACTTTGCAGAACTGACAGCTACTTTTTGGGTCTGACTAACCAGTTTTCAGTCTGCCTTGCTGTCTTCTCATCCAGGATGTACTTCAGTGACTTGTCTATGAGGATCATATAGGGAACAGTTTCAAAGGGAGGTCTTACTGAAGTTCAGGAAGAGAATAGCCATCTCCCCTCATCTGTCAGGCCAGCCATTGCATCATAGCAGACAGGTCAAATACGACTTCTGCTGAGTAAATCCATGCAAACTATTTCTGATAATATTCTTGTCCTTCACATGCCTGGAAGTGGTTTCCAGCATTAGCTGTTTCTGTTGCCTTCCCAGAGACTGAGATGAGGCTGACCAGCCTGTAGTTCCCTGGGTCATATTTCTTGCCTTTTGTGAAAAAAGCCTTTGCTTTCCTTCAGTCTTCAAGCATTTCTCCCAGTTGCCATGATTGACTGAAGATTATCAGGAGTGACAACACGGTGACATTTGCCATGGAGATATGGGGATTGTAAATCATTGCTTTTTGCTGCTTGAAATTTTTGTGTTTTTTCTAGATTTGTTGACTTGTCTCTAATAAGTACTGAATTTTGTCTGAATTCTCAGCTAAGCTGGAGTGCTGTTTGTTCAAATTTTGCCTTGCTTTGTGCCAAACTGTTCATACTATCAGAACTGTTAGCTTCTTAGTCATTGCCTAAAACTTAGGGACAGACTTTATCGTGTTGTTTTGGTAAGCTGCGTGAGGTCAGTAAATAGGTGGCAATTTCCATTCAAATGTGAGCAATTTGAGATATGTCGATACTAAATTGCATATCCAGTACAGAAGAATAAAAAGATGTGATTCTTGATTTAAAAAAAAAATGTATTCAAACCTTCCATCATTGTCTTTAGAAAAAACTTGAAAAATAAAAAAGGAGGCGTACAGATGATATGCTGCAAATGCAGGAGTCGCAGCTGAAGCCAAGAAGTCTGAGTGACTTTCTCTGCCTGTATACTACTTTTAATCAGTTGCTTAAACATCTCAGGAAACTCCCTTCTCCTGACCTGAGATTTATTTGTTTTTTATTTAGATTTATTCTGAGAGAGCAATGTATTTTTTATTTAGATCATGTTTCTCTATTGATTTAATGATAGCTCACACTAAACACCATAGATTTATTTCTAAGTTTCTGATCTTAGAATCATCAAATTAGAATTTGTCAGACAAAATATACTTGAGGGAAGAGAGGAGAAGATTGGACTGCTTGCATCCAATTCACATTTCTTTACGGTTCTATTTTTTAGGTAGCATATCAGTTGCATCCTTAGAACTCACATTTTTGAGGGGAAGAAAAATTGAAATGCTATTGAAGAAAGTGTGAGTGCTTTTTTTTTTTCCATAGTTATCATTTAGGTAGGGTGCTTCTATACTCTTCTCAAACTGTTACAGTCAAATGAAGAAACTTGTCTTCCTCTGATGACACACCAGAACTCTGCATATGTTGCAGCTCCTGAGTAACATTATAGTTTATTTTCTGGGAAACAGTGATCTAATCTGTTTATTAAACAAGTAGAAATTTCAGTTGTCTTGAATGGTCAAAAATAAGCTATGTGAAGGAAATAAGAATGGTAAGGCTATGGTTATTATTATTTTTTTTTCTGTTGAAAGTACTATTGGTACTTTCCTAGAATTAATGAAAAACATCACCTTACTGTTGTTTTATGCATCTCTTTCAGCTTCATTCTCTCTTGTTGTGTTGTCATTACAGTAACTAGTTACTCTTTATCATCATTTTCGTGGAACATAGCAGTGCCATATTTCTACTTAGACACTTGGTATAAGGAAGCATAAATTAATTTATTCTTGAGCCAAATCCATTGTTAGTTGAACCCAATTGTAGAGTAACTCTAATGTCTATAAAGGCTATTCAGATATTTCAAAATACTTAATGGGAAAAGAGTTATTTCAGACTTTGTTTTCTTATCCTTTAATTTGCTCATAAGTAGTTGCACTAGAACTTGCTGAAGTTACTGTTTTAATAAATATAACATCCTTCAACTATGCGTATTCAAATGAATTTAAAGGAAACAGAGGAAATAATTAAATGTGGGGAAAATACATAAAATTTTAATACTCATTCAAAGTAGATGTCTTAAAAAAAGATTTTGGAAGACTAACTTTATTTAAAAAATTCTACTTGTGTATAATATAAAGGTGCTAAATGATAAATATGTTAGAAATGGTCAAAGATTATGGTTTGTTTCCTCAAATTTACTGTTTAATTAAAAACATAGTATTTATTGGTCATGTATAAATATTGGGCACATTAAGAAGATGAGAAAACTCTGAATTATTCCACCATTCACTTCCTTGCCAGTTAGCATTTTCAGTTGTGTGCTATTGTTCTTATACTTACTGCAGCGAAATCTTTGATCACAAGATCATCATGACTATATAGGTTACAAAAGAAAAGGATAACTTTGTTTACTTCTGAGATGATGATAATCCTCTTTTTGTATCTCATAGCTTTATTCTGAGTGTATCCATTGCATTTTCTTATGATCTTTGCTCTGCTTCTGTATCACAGTAGGACACCAAAAATACTTTAGCTTTTATTGCATGATTTCGGCTGTTTGGAAACTCTAAGTGGACTTGAGATATTTTGGATTGCAAATGTTGTTTAAAACTAAAGCAGTACTGGCAGTAAGGTGATCCATAAGATACTCTGGAAAATGTAGATAAGTTTCCACTTATCAAAATTTAATTCCATGGAAAAGAACAACACATAACTAGATAGGTGAACTTCATCATCCTAAAGGTTTTAGGGGGGATGCTTTTAGTTATAAACTAGAGCATGCAGCCTGCAGTCCAAGGTCATTTCTGCCCTTGATATTCATAAAATATTTCATACTCTATTCATGCCATGTTTTGTATCCTTGAGAGCTAGTGGGAGACTTTTGCAAGTTTACAGTACATAAGAAGTTTAGTATGGTTCTTCATAGTATTTTAATCTTTTCTTAAATTATTTTTTCCTTTTAACCTTGCTGTATTTTAATATTATATAAAAAAATCAGAATATTTTAATGGAATGGAATGCAGCTGTTTTGACAAAGAAGGACAAAGATTGAAAATAGCTGTATACCCAGAAAAGACATCTACTGAGGAGATGAAAAAATACTTATATTGTCAGTAGTCTTTGAGTTTTAAGACATACTTTGAATTTTTAAGTAACAGTAAAGCATTATCATAAGGAAAAAACATATGCCTTTTCATAAAACTTTTGTGAAGTGCACAATTTTTAAGATCACAGGTTCTCTCAAGTTTACAATAAGAAGGAAAAACATGATACCTAGTGTTGGAAACAGGGGAGGCAAGAGAACAAATGTTAAATTGTCACAAAATTATGCTTTTCCACCAAAACAGACTAAAAACAACATGCTATCCAGAAGGTGTGGTCTTTAGAGTTAGTGGTAAACTTTAAACATATTGTGGGAAAGAAAAATGAGAAGTATTTGGCCTAACTGGATGCACTCTTGTTTATAAATAGGCTTCGATGTTGTCAGCGGAGAATGATCCACTTGGGCCTTTGCCACCAGGGTGGGGTAAGTTAATTAGCTGTTGACTTCAGGAGATGACAGTTGGAGAAATTTGGAATGCAATTGTTGTATAGTTTGTGTGTGTTTGTTTGTTTGTCTGTTTTTTCTTTCTCCCTAGAAAGGAGAGTGGATTCAAATGATAGGGTGTATTTTGTAAATCATAACACAAAGACAACACAGTGGGAAGACCCTCGAACTCAAGGGTAGGTGTGTATATTCACTGTATAAATGGAAAGATCTTGCTTAATTATTACTTTAAAAGTAAAGATATGGGTGGGAATCAAGAATTACTGTCTGCATTTTTTTTCCTGCAGTTTACAAAATGAGGACCCTCTTCCAGAGGGCTGGGAAATCAGATATACTAGAGAGGGTGTACGATACTTTGTTGATCATAATACAAGAACTACCACCTTCAATGATCCTCGTACTGGGAAATCTTCTGTGTAAGTGAGGAAATTAAAAGTATTTTTAACTTTTTCATGTGTTACACTTCAAGGATGCAATTCTTCTCATACATGAAAACAGTCAATGCTTCTAGCTAGAAGTGAGCAATAAATTATGAACTTACTGTTTTCTTGCAAACCTATTTTCAACCTTTAATTGTCTGTTTCTCTGTGCCACACTTCACCACACTGTAAGGTTCAGTAGTTTTTATGCACCGTTCAAATATGAAGATATTAATGGCACTCTAAATAGAGAAAGGAAGCGAGGTAAGCTCGTACATTGTAAATTCAACTAATATAACTAACAGACAATTTTAATGGAAACAGCAAATGATTGTAAGGTTCATTGCTTATAGTTATGTATGCTCTGATAATATTAATGGCTAAGCAAACAAGTTCTGAGTAGTTGTCAAAATTTTACATGCAGATCTTCTATTTGTAAATAGGTTAATCAGAAGTGTTGGCCCAGCTGATGGTGTCTCTACACCTTTGTGTACAGTAACGTTTACGGAGCTTACCTTTGATGTGTCAGTGGCATTTCCTTCAGGGAGTGTGTAGATCAGTGTACTATAAATTTCTTGATTCCACAAACAGCTGAAGTTATGAAGCATTTATATCCTATGTTGACCCTTGGTGATTATGATGTGATTGAGATCATACTGCAGCCTTTCTCTGGGTGAAGACATTAGAGTAGATGTCTTTCCTTTATCTGGCTTCTAATTTTTACAAAATTGATAGGTATTTGAAATCCTTAAAATCTCTACCCTCCTAAATTGAGTAGTATCTTTAACAACAGCAAAACGGTATGTGTGGAAAGGGTGAGGATAGGAAGACTGGCCAACCAAACATTTTGTTTATTTGGGAAATGATACAAAACCATGTTGGGGCGTGTATTAAGAATTTCTATCTGTGATCGTATCTTATAATTGCAATCTTTTGTGCATTTTTTGAAATCTGCAAGCTTGTGTTTAGTGTTGAAAGTTCTGTTTGATGTCTGTGTGGTTAATGTATCTCAAATGTATTCCCTTACAGAAATAAAGGGCCACAGATTGCCTATGAGCGTAGCTTTAGGTGGAAACTTGCTCATTTCCGTTACTTGTGTCAGGTACTGATTAAGTAATTACTTAGTTTTTGAGACTTTTTAAATTTTCATAAATATATTTTATGCCTTTTAACATTATTACCTTATGATTACAGTCCAATGCACTGCCAAGCCATGTGAAAATCAACGTATCCAGGCAGACTTTGTTTGAGGATTCCTTCCAGCAAGTAAGACCACAGAATTTGCTGTTTATAAGCTCTATAATAACCTCTCTATAAGGTATATAATATATAAGCTCTTCAGTATGGGAGATGAAAAGCTTTTTAGCCAGTATAAATTTTAAAATTGGCAGATAATATATATCTTTCGAAGAGTATAGTAACAGGGCACTAATAATAATTTCCAGGTTAGCTCTCCTCCTTGCTTGCAGTCTGCTGCTCAAGGATTTTGAATTCGAGTCGGAATTTTTGTGTTCAGTTCCTTGACTGTATGTTCCATGAGTTTATGTAATTGCTTTTCAAATCTGTGTAAACGTTTGTCCTATTTGGTATAGCTCTAACAATTAAATCTAAATTTGAAGGAGCAATTGCATTGAAAATACTTCTTTTATAATTTAGTGCAAATTTTGTTTATTTGATAGATTATGGCATTAAAACCCTACGATTTGAGGAGAAGATTATATGTTATATTCAGAGGAGAAGAAGGATTGGATTATGGTGGATTGGCAAGGTAAAATAAAGTATCTGTAAAAGTATTATTCTTTTTTCCTTTATTTTTAATAGTATTCTAATCTTGATTTCTAATGTCATTCTACTTACAGAGTAATGCCTTTCTTTTACAGTCTTGTCCTGCTTAATTCTTTAGCTCCCTTTAACATATTAAGGTGGTAGAGCTGGCAGTTCTGACAATTGTTTTGGGTGAAATTTACCTTAGTAAAACTATGAATTCACTTCAGTTCTTTGAAAAAGACTAATGCTTACATTGTAATTTATTTCATTTTATTTTATTTATTTATTTATTTGTGACAGTAAGTTTCTCTAGACAGAGGGTTGTTTGTTTGTTTTTTTTTTTTTCAGAAAATTTCTACTGTAAAGTTCAGCTTGGAAATACGGATTGTGGAGAAATACATACTTTTGTTTATTTAGCATTAAAAACAGACAGATAGCAGACTAGGGGCTGATATGAGCAGGAAGGCTGTGAACTAGAGGAGAGTGGTGCAGGCATAAAGTAAAGGCCAAGGACTTTTCAGGCTGTGCAGGAATGCCCAAAGGCTAGAGTACAATTTTTTCTAGAATCTGAAGTGTATTCAATGGAATTATAACAAGAAAATCATGGATAAAGTGTCTTTCCTCTGTTGTCAGTATAGTGGATAACCACTGACTGCTGCTGCCAGTTACTTGACTGAAGTGTTGCTATTAAGATGAAACTTTCAGTTACCACTGCAGGTTCACAGAACCAGATGTAGTGGTAGGTGATAGAGATTTTCCTTGGTGTGGTTTTTTTTTTTTTTTTTGCTTTTTTAAAATGAATTCTGTTCTAGTTAACTTACTGTGTTGAAAGGTGCAGTATTTGTAAGTAAGGAAACCTTGTTTGTGAATGTTGAGCATCTTTGGATATGTGTGTGCTTAATTTTTCTGAATTAGAATATCATAGGGTTTTTTTTGTTGTTGTTTTTTTCTTTTTTTTGGAGGACTTCAGGGAGAAATCCACTTTTTGTTTTGCATGAGTTTTGTTTTGTTTGGTGTTCCTATCATGTTGACCCTAGGCTTAAGTTGGGAACCAGGACAGTTCAAGTAACCTGTTCCAGAGAAACAGAAGTACTCCAGAGAAGAATAATTGAATTGAAGGTATCAGTCACAAAATATAGCAGAATAAATTAAAAAAAGAAATATGTAAGTAGTAAAATTTCATAGATTTAGTAATAAATCTTTCCCAAGACATGGGAAGCTAAGAAACAGGAGGGATCTCATTCATCATCCTGTCTCTTAGCAGGCTAAGCTCTGTGTGTGTTCTCTCCAGATTTTCACCTTGTTTAGCAGAACCAATCTGAACGCTTTATCCTGTGGCTAGTTCTAGCTGTGAACACAAAAAACAAATTGCTTATACAAATTTCTTGCCAATGAGTGATTTCTTTTCTTGTTATCTGGCTGTGACATAATTTAAAAGCTTATTAAATGTGATACTGATATACAGTGTTAATATAATTGTCTCAGTACAAAACTTGCACAGAATGATATACAACATTCTTGTGCTTATTAAAAGATGCACAGAACCCAATTAGGGTTGTGGTATCCTGGCTGCCTTTTTTTTTTTTATTCTTTCTAAACAACCTTAGGGTTAGAAGCAGATTTTATCAAGTTGTGATCCACAACGTAAATTTCATAGAACTGTTAGGAGAAACATACCTGCAAAGCTCCCATTTTTATTCCCCAGTTTCAGGTAAATACATGGATACAAAGGACACCTCTTAAATGTGACAGCTGAAGGACAGTCAGAAGAGAATTCTGTTCTTGCAATTATTACACTATCGACCTTTCTCCTTTTGCAGCTTTTCCCTACCCCTTGCTTTTCAGTTTCAAGTGTTCAGGGTCTGGTACTGAAATAGTTGTGTATGTGTCTGCATTTGAGGTCTGGTTATATAAAAATGCTCAAATTGACAAGTATTTTAAACATCAACTTTCTTGATACAGAAACACCAGATTGTATTATAATTTCAGGTCAGCTGAGCTGGAATCTATGAAACCAGAGAATAAAATGTAATCTTTAAGCCTCAACAAAAAAAAGTATTTTCACATCATTGTGTCCTGTTGGCTTAACTGATGCACGCAAATTTGTTAAGCTGCTGTACCTCAGTGTTAGTTTTGCTGACAGACTGGGAAAGTGAATAAGATGTTCGTTTGTTTGTTTCTTTCTTTACCTGGATTGTTCAGAACTTTTTTAATAAGAGATTTGAGTCATATGCAGTAAAGCAGGGTGGATTCTTGTTACTAATGGACAGCTAAAACGAATGCTATGAGAGTGAGTTCAAGGTGAGAGTAATCATTTCTAAACATTGGAGCCTGTGACCCTGTAGCATTATAGTTTTTATAGACTGATTGTTTTTATAATTAAATAAGTGCATAAAGCTTTATATTTTTTCCATGCTCATAATACAGCACTGTTTATATTATTTTTCCAAGTTTGCATATATTTTGATCATTTAATTAGATGTTTAAGGTGATAAGGATGTTCATATGTGTATTTGATGGTTTTTATGTGTATATGTGCTTTTTTTCCTTAGAGAATGGTTTTTCTTGCTTTCCCATGAAGTACTGAACCCTATGTACTGCTTATTTGAATATGCTGGCAAGAGCAACTATTGCCTGCAGATAAATCCAGCGTCAACAATCAATCCTGATCATCTTTCATATTTCTGTTTCATTGGGCGTTTTATTGCAATGGTAGGTTAGAGTTTTATGGTTTTATTGTTTCTTGTATTTATACAACTATTTCTGAATAGTATTGTTTTTATTATTTTAGTTTTAATTTAAGCAAATGCGCCCAAAACATTTCTTAAACACTGAATTTTCCTGGGATGGTGACAGAAATGAATATGAAATTCAAAGTAACGTTTTAATTTTATTAATTAGATGTGCATTCTTTGTGTAAAGTTTCTTTATTGTCTGTATACTGATACTCTGAAAAATGTGACTAATAGTTTTGTAAAAAAAGGCCTTCAGTTAGATATAATACACGCTGATATGTTAGAAAATGTGAGTTAAAAATGTTTTGTGGAGTACATTGTATTGAAATACATGTTTAAATGAGGCTTCAGAGGTGACATGCAGGGAAAAGCAGAAGCTTGTGGGAGAGTTTTTAGCATCCTGAATCATGCCATCATGTTTCTCTTAAAACAATAAGCTGAACAGAGATATTATAGTTTTTTCTTGTGTCACTGAGCCGAGTATCTCTAATGGAGTCTTGCTATAACATATTTTTTTCCTTCTGTCTGGAGATAGAGGAAACCACAATGCCACTTAGCAGGAAGATGTAAAGCAAATTATGTTCTAGAATCAAATTCTGTTTATTTTTGTAGAGATCTTTGTTCATAGGCATCATATAAATGCCTGTTAAGTGAGAAATCTACCTCAGAGTAGAAGAGAATTTAATTCAAGTATTTAAATTCATTAAAAGTTGAACTTTCCTTTCTTGAAGTACTTTGATATTTTCATTTTAAATTCTCTTAAGAGAAACCTGTGTAGTAGTGCCCAGTGTAGGTAGTTTCAAGGTTTGAATGGCACTAACTGCACTACTTCCTGGAATACCTTCTAATGGCTTAAAATAGCTCTAGCAATAACCTAAATGCGAATCATTTTAAGGATTCTAGATTATAGTTATAAGTGCAGTTATAGCTTCTGTTTGTCTCTGAATTCTAGAAGACTTGTTGCTTTCAGATCATGAAAATAGCAATTTTTAAATAGCCACAGGCATTTTTGACAGCAGCTGAGTTAAATGTACATATGTCTTGTATTACTCTGTGTTACTCTCTTACTTGTGTTACTAATAACAAAATAATTGTTAAATGGCAGTTGCTGCCTGCATACTACAACTGTTATGTTTGCTGTAAGATTACTGTAGCTATTAAATGGTATGATTTAAGAGTGTACTTCTACAAAAAAAAAAAAGAGAAAAAGAACCCAACAAAGCAAACAACAGGAAATCATACAGCTGGATAATGCACTCAGTGCTTGTTTTGTTCATTTCTACTCTCATGAGAATTCCAGAGTAGTTTAAAAGTAAAGAAACGAAAAAGGGCCTTGTGCCTTTTTCATGCCTTCATGCATGCTAGAGTAATCCTTAGAGAGGAAACGAGTATGTGGTGCAAACAAACAGAATGTTGTCATTTTCTGGAGAAAATGGGCTGTTACATTGGCTCTTTTTCTTACTACTTCAGCTGTAAGGTGAGTCAAGCAATAAATGCTATAATGGCCTCCAGAGATCATGGAGTCCAACCCCCTGCCAAAGCAGCTCCCTAGCCCAGGTTGCACAGGTAGGCGTCCAGGCGGGTCTGGAACGTCTCCAGAGAAGGAGACTCCACCACCTCTCTGTGCAGCTGTGCCACTGCTCTGTTACCCTCACTGGGAACAAGTTCCCATGCACTTCATGGAACTTCCTATGCATGGGAACCCTGTGCTGTGAGTTAGAGTCCCTTCCAACCCAAGCCATTTATTGATTCTTTAATTCTATGATTTTTAAGAAGTATTTCAGTGAAGTACAGTGGATTAGGGTGAGAAAAACTAATAAAGCACAGCTACTATTGTGAAAATACCAGCTTTTAGAAGCACTGAGTCTGTATAGAGGTCAATAGTATGTGTATGAATTGATGTTTGCATAATATGGTGATTCAGCACTGCTAACTGGATTGCATCATGAGTATACATAGTGAGACTTCCTTTTAATTTGATTTTATTTGTTAATTAATTAATTTACTTGTAAAGAAAGTAATTCCAAAAGCTCTTTTAGAAACATCAGTTCCATTTTTCATTGATTTTACTAGCCAGAGTAGCATTGTGTAAAGGATGATTTTGCAGGATGTATGCATGTAGTGAACATGGTCAGTAGTATTTAGGTAGGGATCAAAAAACATGCTCAAGTAAAATTAAGTAACACTCGGCATATATACCTATCCACATAATAAGGAGGAAACATAGCCATTTTATGAGGAAATTACTATACCCCTTTATGAAATGCTTTTTTATTGCAGGCTTGGATAAATTTTGTTAAATTTAAATTGTTAAATTTGATAAATTAAACTTACTAATTACTTAATGTAATGTTTTTGTTTGTTTAAGTACAAAGCAGCTGCTTATCACTTGAAGGAGAAAAGAATGCAAGTCCAGAAATTCAGCAATTCAACAAAAGCTAAACAGGCTTTTTTTTTCTGTTTCAACAGGCATTGTTTCATGGGAAATTTATTGACACTGGTTTTTCTTTGCCTTTCTACAAACGAATGTTGAGCAAGAAACTTACTATTAAGGATCTAGAATCCATTGACACCGAATTTTACAACTCACTAATTTGGATAAGGTCTGTAGATGTCTTTTTCTGAGTTTTTCTGCATTTCTCTGTTTTAGCATCCATGGTAACCTGTTTTGTTTTCTTCCTTTTCCTTTCTATTCGTTCCTTCAGGGATAATAACATTGAAGAGTGTAACTTGGAAATGTACTTCTGTGTAGATATGGAGCTCTTAGGAAAAGTAACCTCACATGAGCTGAAATCAGGAGGTTCAAATATCTTGGTAACTGAAGAGAACAAAGAAGAATATATTGGGTAGGAAGGCTTAGATTTCAAAAAAACCTGTTTCATGTTTCTTCTGTTGCTGTAGTATTTTATGACTCTGCATTTTTTTTCTTATTATTTAATTCTTTGCATTGTTTTTGAAATGCTGTCTTGGTGCATGCGGCATCTTGGTGGTTTTTGCTCTTTGCTCTTTTTCCCTTTCCTGCTTCTTTCCTGTGACTCTTTTGTTTTGAACCTCTTTCTGATCCAACTTGAGTGATCTCCAAAGCACATGTACCGAGGCCCTTTTCTATGTGTATGTTCTGTGCTGCACATTAATTTCCCACCTTAAATTAGTAGTCTTCAGTTTTGCAGTGAAATAGTTTCTATAGTAAGTACCTGTATTTACCATCACTTTCTTATACTCGGAAGTAGCTTGACTGTTTCACTTGAAAATCGAACATGTTACATCTTCCTCCTTAGCATAAATCAAATGCTTGGAACAGAAAATGACTGCTAGTTGATGAGGCTGGAAGTATTGGGCAACCATAGTTACAGCTGTTCTAAGCAGCAGTATTACTGCTTATGTGAATATTTTAAAATCAGTGGAAATAGTTTTTTGTCCATTGAACTGCTTAGATTATACACTTAAAAGCTAAAGCAGGTTTTGCCATAATAAAATAATAATGCCCAAGTGCCACGTTGTCATGAAATAATTGCTGAATTTAGATGAATGTAAAGTCGTTAATAATAAATCTTTTTTGTTGAACAGGAACCTAAATACATCCTGATGTTGTTACTGTCTGAACTTGGAGATCTGTAGCAAAATCAGTCTGCTGAATTCTTTATAGTCTGTGCCATTCACACGGTGTGAGAAAGTAAAATAGGAGGGAATGCTGCCTCACTGGGCCACGTACATAATTACGTATATTTGAGCTGCTTTATATTGAGTGCTAATTGATGTTTAGTGTTTTTTATTTCCCTCCCCAGGCTCATGGCTGAGTGGCGATTTTCTCGGGGAGTCAGAGAACAAACCAAAGCTTTTCTTGATGGTTTTAATGAAGTTGTTCCACTACAGTGGCTACACTACTTTGATGAAAAAGAGCTGGAGGTGAGGCTATAGACGGCCTTTCAGCAGGTGGCACAGGGGTTGGTTCTGGTGCATGGTGACTGCTTGGTTTGATGTGCGTAATCTATGGTAGATTCTGGGGTTATTACACTGCAGGTCATAAAGCTGCAGGAACCAACAAGGTTTGGTACTGGATTTTGTAGATACTTAGTATGTAACCTAAGGGCTAATAAAAAGGATTAGTAGCATGCATGCTGTTTTCTTAAAAATCAGCCTAACCTGTGCACGCTATTACGGTTCTGATTTGAAGCAGGGACAAAAGGTTTTAAAGTAGCAGGCTTACTGATTACTGAGAGACCTGCCAGTGTTGCCTCTATATTATAAGAAGTCTTTTGAAAGGTTTTTTTAGGAGCCTTTGCCTTTAAGATGTTTGGCTTCCATTGCTTCTAGTAGTGAATATTTTACAAACTCACTCTTTGCAGTGTATTTTGTCTTTACTTATAGTAGCAGTGGCAATTTAATTGTCATCATCCTGGAATATAAGGCAAGATTGTAATGTGAAAGCTAATGTCCTGGTTAATATAGAACTTCTTTTATGGGAAAGGTTGTATCTTTTATTGTTGAATTAGTAATTGGAAGAAAGCTAATTTTGGATATGTGGGCTTTCAGATCACATAAAAACACAATCAACTTTGGAGTTCTGCAAACTTAGGATAAAGAAAAATCTAATTATAGCATAGAATTGAAAAAAATTGCCAGTCCTTTGTTTGCAAGGAGAATCTACAATTTTACTAGCATGTCTCATACAAAATACAAAAGCAGCTCTTAATTTCTGTGTGTAGCTTTGTACATTGTCAAGTGCCATCGTCTTTTCCAGGTTATGCTCTGTGGTATGCAAGAGGTTGATTTAGCAGACTGGCAAAGGAACACTGTTTATCGTCATTACACAAGGAATAGCAAGCAGATCATGTGGTTCTGGCAGGTACATTGATCAGTAAAACTTCCAGCTTGGGGGTCTTATTCTGTTTCTAACACAAATGACATGTAAAGGGGAGGGGTGCCATCTGAATGAAGGCTCTCACTTATCCTTTTCTGAGAAAGAAAGGAGTTTTTGGGGAGCGTAGTGTAGGGTGGGAAATGGCAGGCAGATTCCTGCATCATGTTTGAATAGCTGAATCACAAATACTGATTTTTATATCTCGTCCTCCTTATTGATTGTATTACAGCAGAGCTTTTTTGTATTATTGACAGTAATGTACCTTCTAAATATCCATGATGTAGTGCATCAGAGTACCACACATAATTTATGATTATCATCATATTAACTCTGCCAGAATCATGCTGACCAATTATAACTCACACTTAACTGAGTCACCTAAGAATTCTTTTCAGAAGAACAAACAACAAGCAAAAAACAGGCTGTGAGTTCTGCTAAAGGGAATTCCCAGCTAGATGTTTCCTGTCTTGGAATAAATCACAATTTTAGATATACTTTATCAAAAGTTACTCTAGAAAATGATACAAATCAATTGTTTCCTGCTCAGTCCAATGTAAGATGTAATGATACTATTTCTCAGAAAAAAAAATATATATTAAGCTCATTACTGAAAGATTCTTAATAAAAAGTTCAATCAACTTGAATATGATTTTTTTTTCAGCATTTATCAAATGAAATAATATTTGTTTTGTTATCGAAGCTTTTCAGTCAAAATTGCGGCTGTATCAATTCCCTCTCTCTCTCCTTTTCACCTTCCCAGTAATTTTCCTTACAAAGTGCAATAGCTGTTGAGGACTGGGATTGTCAAAAGCAGGGAATACTTGAGTGTTGAGATGCTCAGAGCCTGTGGCTAGGCTACTGCAGTGCTTAATTACAGATTTACAAACTTAATTACAATGAAATGAAGATTCTTTGTATTTGGTGATAGCTGTTGCCAGCTTTCATGTTGTAACAGTCAGTATTGTGTATTATCTGAAATCGTTGTCTTTTTCCCCCACCCTCAACTTTACTGAAATGGAGAAAAATGAGCTTTTCTCAAGGTATCTTTTGAAGAGAAATTATGTTTTCCACAGTCTTTTAGGATTTTTTGTTTTCCTCAGCTATGTCCAATTTTTGTTTTACTAAGTAATTTGAATCTCTGTACCTAGTTTGTAAAAGAAACAGACAACGAGGTTCGCATGCGACTTCTGCAGTTTGTCACTGGCACTTGTCGATTACCTCTGGGTGGATTTGCTGAACTTATGGGTAAGTGAAGAATGACCCAAACTTCTAGTCTCTAGGTGTTTCATTTGCAAATGAACCAGGCTGTAAGTGGATGCCAGGAACTTCCTATATGTCAGCTTGGTTCTGGCAGCTCTTCAGAAATCACATTGAATAACTTTAAATTGATGAGGAAATCAGCTTATTTCTACTAGCGGAATATTCATGTAATGAGTAGCACCTGATGAGTTCTGAGTGCTCTGTCTGAATTGTTTTACATCCAATAGATGTCTTGTGCACTCCTTCAAAGGAACGGATTACAGTTATTTTAATCTTATTTTCCAGGAAGTAATGGTCCTCAGAAATTCTGCATTGAAAAAGTTGGTAAGGAAACTTGGTTACCAAGAAGTCACACTTGGTAAGTTGTTACATGTAAACTTTCTGTTAACTTTAGTGGTTTCTCTATTCTGGTCTTGTATTTACCAAATCAAAAGGAAGATAGAGAAAGGAGGAAGCACAGAAGGAAACAGAATTGTGGCAGGAGCCTTTTGGAACCAAGCTTAAGGAAAAGTTAATGCTTATTTCCAGGCACGTGTAGAAAGGATGAGGCTTTGGCTTTTTCCTGCTCCTGCTGGAATTTGGAGATGTAAAATCAAATTTGCAGTAAACATCTCCTCTTAAAGTTCTCTGCATCTCTGTAAAGAGCTTTCTTAACATTTTGAAGGTCCTGTTTCCTTATCTGAGGTGATACCAGCCTTTTGCTTTTAAATGCATTCATCTAAAACTTTGTTCTTCCTGTTCATAGAAATATTAAGGTTAGTGAAACGGCATCGACTCCGACACTCTTCATTTCTAATTGCTGCACTGGAACAGTTTTAACTCCTACTGTAGCAGTCAAGCAGTGCTCTGCGTGGCATTTAGATAAACCTAACCATGTTGTGTTTTTTGTTGTTTTTTTTCTATGCTCAGTTTTAATCGTTTGGATTTGCCACCCTATAAAAGCTACGAACAACTGAAGGAGAAGCTGCTCTTCGCCATTGAAGAGACGGAGGGATTTGGTCAAGAGTAGAAGCAGCTTCTAGTCCAGGAGACTTTGCATATTAAAAGGCTCAGCCAACTAAAATTGCACACTTAATTGTATATAAGCTTTTTGTTCTGTACAGTGATCTTTCTGGAACTCTAAAAGTATAATTGTTCTCCGTTCTTCCACAAAGATATGCAAAACAGTTCAGCCTTTTCTACTTTTATTTATTGCCCTTCCAAAAGACCAGAAAAATCCCTCATAAATGTTGAAAGCAGACAAGAGTCTTATTTAAAATATATATTAAAAATATAAATATATATACTAACAAGCTCTAGTTTTATAGAGCTTTAAGTGTATGAAAAGTTGCAGCCATTTAAAAGGGCCTGGATTTGCTTTATCTTGGCTTTATTATTTAGGAAAATGTTTAAACTGCTCTGTGTTCTCTCTTAAGAAACATCTCCGAGTTTGTTTTATTGCATGGCTGTTCTAAAAGGTGTTAAAGGCTTAGGTCAAACGTATCCTAAATATGTAGAACGATGCTGCTGGTATTTGAGATGACAGAATACGATGTTCTGTCAGTTTGATTTTTTAAAATACATTACTAGCTGTTATATCTCTCTTTACTACACTGATGTAGCCAAGGTCATGAATAAAGCCTTTATTACTTGCACAAGAGTAATGTACAAGAAGTTGAATGTGATCTGATGTCGAAAGGAATTGGTGCCGCTGTTCTGACTTGTTGTAGGAGCTGAACAGAACGCCTCGATTCATTTGAGCAGCATTGAAATTTGTTTACATATTCCCTTGGGTTATTACCACGAGGATGTTAGGTAAAACTAAAAAATGATAATAAAAGAGAAACTATTACACATTCTCTCCTCAGTCTGTTGTCTTACAGGTTTTTTATTTTCTTTCTTCAGTCTGTGATGTGTTTTTCACAGCTTCATAGAGCATGTTAACATAAACTGAGATAGAAGGGTACACGAAAGGTAATGTGAACTTTGCTGCTTTCTGTGCTCGTGTTCAGTTTCTGTTACTGGATCTAGTAAACCCAAATAAAATTCAATTGACATAAGCTTTGCACAGTTAAAAATATTTCGAAGTATTAAATGTTCCTATTAGCTCTTGAGTTCCTGTACAAATTCAGATGTACCTGAATTACGTCCAGATCCTGTCATGCTTTTCTGTAGGCCAAGTTGGTGTTGAGGGCATTTGCTGAACTGAAAAGATGTTTAACGAAAAAAGTTGAGACACCTTACTCATGTGAATTCTGATAAACGCTACTTTTTAGCAAACTGTGCTTCCTTGTTATAGAGTAAAATATGTTAAAAACTACCATTTGTATTATGCTTTAATATTAACTGTAAATTCCATTACATTTAACTTATACAGAATTTTGTACACACATGAAACTGATTTCTTAAAATAAGATTAAAACCATTTCTGTAACATATCATATTGCACTGTTAGAAGTGTACGTGCAGAAAAGATAGCTCTATCTGTTCTCGTATCTTTCCGATACAGCAGCTGAATTCACTGAATTCTGCCAAAACTTTATTTTTCTACAGCCTGGATTCTCCAGATGCTCTGCATTCAGAATGGCACAGTTTACTGTGGAGCTGCTGAGCTGTACGTAGCTTTGATAGCAGCGGCACGGCACCCGGCCCGACCACAGAGCTATCTTACACGAGCTTGCCCTGAGAGTTTCAATAACTTCTATGTGAAAGGTTTTCATCCCACACCACATATCTTCTGCAAAGCCTTTTTCATAAATACGTCACTAATTTTGAGTGTAAAAACACCTGAATTCTGACTTATGCAGGTTAGAGTGGAGGAAGCTTTAAGAAAAGAGAAGTGCAAGGTGGGGCAACCGCAGTGTGTGTGCAGCTTACCGAAGGGAGAGTTCAGAGCACTAAGTGTCGTACAGTTGAACTTCATGAATTTGCACTAATGAATGACTTGGTAACCCACTACCAACTGCTGAACTTTGTGAATCTGTGAGTAAGATATCAAAACAATAAAAAAGACAGCACGTCACAAGAACGGAGTTCCTTTATTGATTTGGTAACTTTAGCTGTCTCTTAACTACCACCTTTTCCTACGGGTAAGAGTTAGTGAGCAAGGAAAAAAAGAAACCACCACCCTGTAGGGTGTAGCAAGTTCAGGCTGTAATTTTATTAATAGGTTCAAGAGAAAAAAAAAGTGGTCTTTAGGTTCTTTTTCCTATGCTGCTTACATCTGAGATGGTGAATTCCCAGTCTCTTGTTTCTTGTTATATAGAATTAAGCAACTCCAAAGCTTCTTTCTGTACCTGGAATACAAAAATATACTCATAAAAAAATAATAGTTTGTGGTGATAGGTTTTTGTAGCAGAGCTTCAGATTTGTTGTGCTAAGACTAGTGCCAAACAGAAACAACTCCAATGTCTCTGTACAGGTCAGTTTCCCTCTTGCTGGACTACACAGTTTAGGATCCTATGTTTGTGACACCAATGAGGTTTCCATTTTACACAGTGACACACAGAAGGGAGAGAGCATCGCCTCTGTTTAGCAGCTGTGCAGTGTTTTAGGAGATAACTGAGGAGCCTACCTGTCCAAACCAGGTTCACGAGCAGTTCAGAAGGGTCAGTAGTGCCTCAGCCAGCTGGCACAGGAGGTTTGCTGCCAAACACGTACTACTTCCATTTGTCTCACTTGGTATGATGGTATGATCTCAATGCTCTGAGTCTCTACTGCAACACTAGGTTTTATGGATCTAGCAAGTTTTTGATTCATCCGTGCTTTTCTCTTCCTCCTGTTCTGATTCCACTCAAGGGAGTGTTTTTTAGCTTTTCCAGAATAGGACTTCTACCATTCCAGTTTTGGGTGTAAGAAAAGCTCGCATAGAGGTGCCTGCCTTAACCTCAGCAACACAGTTAAGGATGGGTGGTTGTTCACACCAGAAAAACATCCCTGTTCTTTATTAACAAAGCGTTTCCAACCACTGTGTTTGAAGGCAGTTACCAGTAAGAGAGAATTCTCTGTGTCTGGGTGTGCTGCAGGAATACAGGGGCTCAGCTACAAGTTCACTGTGAGGCAACCACTCCATTTCCATATGACACGGGTTGGTTACTGTTTCAGTTTTTAGCTCCCCACCTGTTTGTCCTCTTCTGTATGTGCAGGATAGTCCTTCGCTTTGCTTAACCACAGAAGAGCCATCTTTTTGTTGTTTAACTTCAGGTACGTCTTCCCCAGAAAGAGCAAATTTTTGCTGTAGAAATTTGGGTCAGCTGTACAGAGACAGGGAAGAAGCACTCAGTGATAATCAGCAGCATACTACCAAAGCACAGTACAGTGTCACACCTCTAAACACTTATTTCAAGAAAGATAAATAGTATTTTGGCTTTGGATTGGAAGGAACACAGTATAAGGCTACTACACCTTCTTACACTGTGGTCTCCTACATGGTTACATTAGCTACCATATTTTGCACAGTAATAAAGTACGTATAAGCAGGTAAATGCCTTGTGATAGAATAAGTGCAGTTTGATAAAGGTGTCAGAGACAGAGCAGCAGTGCTGCGTGCTCCCATCCCCCTTTCCAGCTGGGGAGCCCACACTGTAGTACACAGGAACTTCAGTAGCAAGCTGTAGCTCTGCCCTTAGCACTATAATGGTACTTCCAGAACTACTCCAATACTTCATTAGACATTTTCAGTCGTTGTCTATTACCCTGTAACATTTCGAATTCCAGCAGGCAAAACATCATAGCTGCACAACAGGATACACTAACATCAGTTAAAAAAAAAATAAATATATATAAAATACATATATATGTATATTGCAGGTTGCTCCAAAAGTAATGCCTCCTATTTATTTCCACAAAAAGATCAACAGTTACAAAGAGCACAACAGCACTGTTTCATAGAGCACATTCTCAGCTACAAAACGCTATTTTTCAACGATGTCACTACCATTATGTAGGGCCACAAAGATGATTCGGGGCCTGGATTATCTCCCATATGAGGTAAGACTGAGACTGTTCATCCTGGAGAAGACTGAAAGGGGATCTCATGAGTGTTTATAAATAGCCAAGGTGTGGGAACCAAATGGATGGGACCAGGCTCTGCACTAGTGCCTGGGACAAGGGCCAACAGGCACAAAACCCAACATAGGAAGTTCCACACAAACACGTGAAACAAATTCTCTACTATGAGGATCACAGAGCACTAGAACAGGCTGCCCAGAGAGACTGCAGAGCCTCCTTCTTTGGAGATATTCAAAACCTGCCTGGATGCTCTTCCTCTGTGATCTGCTGTAGGGAACCTGCTTAGGGGAGTTAGACTGTTTGGTCTCCAGAGGTCCTTTCCAACATCTGTGATGCAATCATTAGCAGTGCATTTTCACCAGCAATTACTAAGACCCCACATGCCATGTTTGTAAAAAATGTACCAGCAGAGGTGAACACTGTGTCACTGCAGAAACACACCACCCTCTGCCTCGCTGTGCTCACGTCCACTGTTTGTTCTCCGTAAATGTTCAGCGAGTGTCTAGGAATGTCAATGGCCACCATTTTTTCCACGTGGAGAAATTGAATTGCACACCTTTGCTTCACCCACACTTCCATCTCAGATGCCACTGTGTCAGACTGTTCCTCTGCTGCCATCTGTCACACAGCAGCAACATGTCCTGGAATATTGGTGGGAAGGTTCAACCTCTACGGCCATATCACCAACGTCCACCTCTGACATTGTGGGCCAATGTAATAAAATAGAAGGCACTACTTTCAGAGCAGCCCTCGTACACACATAACATCAAATGCAGGTAGATATATGGGGGCGTTTTGGAGGCACGCTTTGAGGTGCAGTCTACAGATGCAGCACCTGACACAGAAAAGGTGCGTGATCAACTTTCCTTCAGGCTTCACTGACACATCTGTATGAAGTCTTTCACAGAACACTGCCTTCCCGTATCTTTCTGCTTGTCAGTTTTGCCTCGGGCCTCTCTTGGGGAAATAACAGTTGCATATTTTCTTTTATGAGGACAGTTTTCCTGACAGTGGGATAGGTACTCTGATCCCAGCGACAACTGAAATCGTATAAAAGCGTTGTTCTCTGTCATCCTACTGAGAACGTGGGGCTTTTGAACCTTAAGAATAAGTGACATAGAAATTCCACTTCTGCTTCCTTCTCTACCTGCAATAACACTTGAACACTTGGGGGAAAAGCATGTAGGAACACTCCCCATGCACCCCTATGGCTGCGCTTGAATATGGGCCACCCTGAGCCCAGGGGGGCTCTTGTAGGTCTCCCGGGAGAGACCACCACCACTGCGCCTCTGATCTGAGTGCCCCCTGCACATGCCACTACTGACGTATTTATATCCACTGACGCGGCCCCACACACGTCCTCCGCGCCTTTCGCTGCCTCCGCCCAGCAAACCGCCGCTCTAACGGCAGAGGGCGACTCAAAAAGTCTTCTTCCCTGACCGGGAATCGAACCCGGGCCGCGGCGGTGAGAGCGCCGAATCCTAACCACTAGACCACCAGGGAGCGCGGCAAACAACCCTAGCGAGAGCATTACGAGTGTGCAATACTTGCAGCTGCACGAATGACGTAACCACTGCGTGAGACTCGCTGGCACTGCCACGTCCACACGCTATTCGGCGTCACTACAAACGCGAAAGGTTTCTGCATGACAACTTGCAACAAATGAGCACATCGTGTCTGCAACAACCGACCAGAATTACCTTCCTCCGCCTTGTGGAAGTAACGAAGAGCCTGCAAAAGAGAACACTGTCTTTAATACAGGGCACACCGAGCGGAACACAGTACTCAAACCAAACACAGCTGAGGAAGGACATCTGCCTGTCCTATCCGTGATCTAACCTGTAGGAACTCGGCATGATACTCGTTTGGTGCGCAGTCAGATTGGACCTCTTCTCAGCAATACTACTTATCCACATATTTCCTGCCACTGTCATTCTTGTTTGACTACAGCACCTTCTATTTGTCCTCAAAAATCTGAAGCTCTATTTCCAGTCTCCAACTTGTCAAGATCATTTTTTATTTCCACCTTCCAGTGCATCTACAATCTCTCCAAGCCAGCTGTCGAGTATAAACTTAAGCCAGAGACTTCACAGTGGGGATGTATCTACAAAGCAGGTTTTTGTGTTGATTGGCACCAGTCTTATCAGCACGGCTCACCTACAAACTTCAGGACAAGATTTTATCCCTTCAGTGCAGAACCTGATGATGGGACTGGCAAGGTCCTACAGAAATCCTGCCTGGCACCATATTCTTCTGAAGGTGATTTTCAGCAAAACTCAAAAGCTTGACATTCTATTACTAAGTTCTCTTTCTTTTTTTTTTCAGTCAGATCTTCAATTGCTTTCTGCTTTTCAAGCAATCTTCAGCAACTACTTTCTAGTGACTCCTCATCCCCCTCAACAACAGAGGATTTTATTGTTCTAACACAAAACAAAGATTATGGCAGCTACAGGTTACAACATTACAACAGCTACCTCTGTAATGAGGTCCACCAGTGCGTGGAGAAAGGATGAGGGGAAATGGCCACAAACTGAAGCATAGGAAGTTCTGCACAAATGTGCATGGGAACTTCTTCCCAGTGCAGTGACGGAGCAGTGGCACAGCTGCACAGAGAGGTGGTGGAGTCTCCTTCTCTGGAGACGTTCCAGACCCGCCTGGACGCCTACCTGTGCAACCAGGGCTAGGGAGCTGCTGTGGCAGGGGGCTGGACTCAATCTCTAGAGGTTCCTTCCAACCCCTGCAATTCTATGATTCTGTGTCCCACACAGCTTGCTACTCCCTGCTGCAGAAACCACATAAAATCATGTTCACTATTGTATTGTAACTGTCGAATCATGGCCTGAACCACTGATGGATCACCTGAGGTGAGCACTGAGTCAGCCACAGCAGCACAGGTGAAGGCAATGCACTGTGTGACCAGAAGGGGTGGACTCTGACTCCACCTCTCCCAGACCCCATTTAAGGGCTGACCACCACTGGGGAAGGATCTCTTGTTGGAGATCCGTCCTTCATGGAGTTTTCCCCTGTGAGCCTTGATCCTCAGAGGCAGGTGATCATTTCTCTTTATAGCAATCATCTCTTTTCCATCCTAATAATCTTTCTAATTACACCATCTAAAAAATAGATCAGCTAACAATACCATTTGGTGTTATTCATTTTGTTAACTTCACCTCTTAAAACTATTCTGTGTGTCATAGCTGAAAAAATTCAAGGCTGACTGTATTTTTAAACATACCTCACTCTCCTGTTTTTTCTCCCTTTATTAATGATAGTTGCAAACTCACAAGTCCTTATTTATTCCATCAGAACAGTTTTGTTTGGGAAGCAATCTGCATTATCTGCTATCCTAAGAACTTCCATGAGGGCAGCTCTGTCAAGAAAATTAGTAAAAATACATCCCCAGCTCTGTAGGGTGAATAATAATGTGAAGTATTTTCCTACTGTACCTCTTCGTATGTGGAAGTTGGAGGTGCTGCAAACAGCACTGCAGCTATCTTTCGTTGGTACCACGGCAATTCAGCAAAGGAGTAACACCTGCAGCAAAAGGAAACATTTCTGTATCACCTTCACATTTCTCCTCTGTTTGGAATCAGCATTCTCATATCTTTGATGTCATAACCAGTTGCTGCCAAGAGCTGCAACAATCACAGTCACAGTGCAACTTCTTACAGCTGTTCAACCCAGCTCTAAGTGTTTGGAATTGCTGCAAGAAGTTGTGGTGCATCATCTACTGGGAGCTTTGAGTACATGAGGCTGGAGACAGTTACTAACCACAAGACAGCCTTTCAGCTTGTGGAATTTCAACAATTAATGTATATTTTATATTGCCCTAAAATCCTTGCAATAACAGAGCACAACTGCGTAATGTTATTGTCTTGTGTCAATGTTGCCTACAAAAAAGGGTCTGCACCCTGAAAGACTCTGATTTCTAAGAACAAAAATAAGAAGAATCCAACTGCTGTGTTCTAGGCTACGCTGTCCTGCTCTGTTTTCCTGTCTGAGTAACAAAGGTAATCAGTAACCTATTTCAGTGATGATGAAATAATTAAATATTTAAGCATTTCACATATGTAGAACATTCCAGATTTCACATCAAACAGTGCTGTTCACTTGTATTAAGTGTCACACAGTGATTGTGAAGATATTTTTATTATTAGTGTGGAGCAGAGCATGTGGGAGGAGGTGTAAGAATAATGAATGCAAACATGGAAATGCTTGGGTTCTGGGAGAGGGCAGGTCACTGAGTACATCATCCCAGTCAAATTTTGCCAGTAGGTGTGCCTGAACAGAAAGATGAGTAAGACAGGTTCAACCCAGGATACGCTACGGAATATGGCTCAAGAACTGACAATAACAACTTCAATTCAATTCCAGCTTCAAAAAATGCTCTGGGACTCAGTAATGGATACAGTTAAAAACATATTATGTGACTATTTCACTGCAAAAAGCAATAGCAGACCCCACATTTCTCATCATCTTTTCTACTTTTCCTTTGGAACAACATCTTAAGAGCTTTTTTAAAGCAGACCTCCTATCTCAAAACTGACACGATGAGGCTCATTCAGCCGGGAGCATACATAACTGCCTAAACACTTGGACTACTGCAGTGGTTAGGTCATGTGGGAATAAGTACAGATCAGTTTTGCTGCATTTCAGCAGTAAATTAGCACAAGACTCCAGAGCAGCAGATCTGTAATCTTCTCTGGTATGCAACAGTCTAGAAAAGCTACAGAAAAGGTGACTGAATTTTATTCTTTTAAGTTACAAATGCTTAAGCTATATTTACTGTCAATCTCTTGGTCTCAGCTTTCCTATAAAATACCTGACAAGAGATGCCATGCTATAGACCCAGAAACATCTTGCTAACAAATAAAAGATACTGCATTCAACCAAACTGCTTCCACAGAAACGTGGCCATTAGTACAGAAAGCTGTACTTCCAGTCCTTTGCCTGAGCTGCAACAGTAACACTTAGTGAAATTTGTACTAAGTGGCAAATACAGTTTCAGAGATTTTTATTAATGCATAGGCAGTCATAAACTGCATTTACTTAAATGTAACTTTTAAAATACAGTATTTTGAACATCCGTCACGTTAGATTGCTTTTTACAAAATACAGGTTGTTCTAAGTGGCAGCTTAGTGAAATTCAGTAAGTTCAGTGCTGAATTTTATCTCCACTCACCCTAGTCAGAACAAAATGAGCAGTGCTCACAACCTCTCATCTGCACTGTGGAGGTAAATGTATGCCTACAAATAAGTTTTTGATATTTTAATGCAGTAAAATGCAGAATAACAATGAACAATTAGTTTTCATCTTTCTGAACTATGTAAGAATGAACAGCCAGATTCTTTACAGGCATGACTTTCTGTTCCCATCCAACATGTTTCCATAGAACTATTCCAGGTATTTCTGCAATTCAATCGTTCACTTACGTTCCAGCATTTTTCTTAGCTGTATTCTATCTTATATTCTAAAGCATTTTTCCTTCCCACACGTTCACTTACCAAACACCTATAAGGTGAATTGATGTTGCATCTTTTGGATTCAGTTCAATGGCTCTCTAGTACAGGAGGAAAATATAATTAATTAAAAAAATTAATTAAAAAAAATAAAGGATGTAAAATTTTCCTTTGATACATCTGGCTTAAAATACATTAAACAACAAAAAAAAACTCATGCTGATTCGTTGTCCTAGTATTATTTTAACCACAATAACACAACTAGCACAGCTAGGCTTCATACATGCCTAGGAGATGCCAGCAGCACTTCAGCTGTCTCAAGGCTCTCCTCTGCAGGGACTTTGTTACTGCAGGAGCTAATCCGTATCCCTCGTTGTTTTGGAACTCAAAAGCAGCAAACACTCCAAAGTCAAACTGACCCCAAGAGATCCAACGTTTGCAAGTTTTCACCAAAAGGTAATTCCTAATTCACACGCAATCTTTGTCATTTAAGTTACCTGAAAGTGCTCTTTGATAACAAAGGCATTTCCAATTTTGACCTTGATTCCTTCATAATCTCCAACATCGCTCAGACAAATTGCATACCACTGTAATTCAAAGTACAGAAATATTTAATAAAGCACTGCACTACTAACAGTACATTGAAAAAAAACAAACAAACATAGAACAGCTACCACCACCACCCAGCAAGTAGTAGTTGTTACAAACAGTTTCAGCAGTGCCAAGTGACCTGCCAGTCTGCATGGATAATGGAATCAATGTCATCTTCTTAGGCAAGATGCCAACAACACCAGCCATCCTTTATTACCTCTCTGCCTGAAAGAAGCAGCCCAAAACAACAGCAGAATAAAGCCAGGCCTGAAGTCTTTTCTAACAGAACTCTACAGAACCACTAGTAAACACAAATGGCATGCTGGAGGGGTGGCGTGTGAAACATTTTTCAGTCTACATCAGAGAAGACCAGCTGTAAACAATATGCTTGTTGACTGATCCTGTACACACTGAACCAGCTTTTACTTCCTTCAAACAGGAAATTTAGCTGCAAATGTTGATTTGTTTCTAAGGTTAGAGTTCAAACAAGAATTAGAAGTGAGAGTGAGAATCACAGCGAGAACCACTCATTTTTAATTGAAAAGTTAAAATTACACTGAAGTTTGCTGAAGCATAACAATGACATTCAAGCTTCCACTGGCAGAAATCAAAGAACAAGATTTCAGTTAGGCTATTTTGCATGGCTTACCTTGTGTGCTGCAGAGTTTGATTCATTTTTCTCAAGTGCCTTTTTTGCATACTCAAGGGAATCATACGTCAGTTGCCTTTTCTCTTCTGCAGAAGTATTGCTGAGCTGAGCTAAATCTCGTGATGCTCGTGCCAGCCGCCATAACAACTCTGCATCCTCACTAGTTATGAACAGAAACATCAGCATTTTAAGGTAATAATGGCAGCAAAGCAAGCAAAGGTCTTGAATCAGTCTTTCAATATGTATCTCAAGAGGGTGATCTGACAACAGCATTATCATCTGGCATCTGTGCTGCACAGAACTTCAAGGTAACAAACAAATAACCTGACATTATACACTGCCTGTATATAAAGGTAACCAAGGAGCTTTTCCATTCAGACCCAAATCCTAACAGGGGACAAATGAAAACTGAAAGGAGCATCTGGTCAGCAATGAAAATGAAATAAACCAACTCCCAAAAGTTTTCATAGCTAAATTCTAGGTACTCAAGTCATCACAGTTTTGCACAGACGCATTGTGACTTTTTCTAATATATTTTAAAGCATTTTCTAAGTAACAAAACAAACACATTAAGAAAATCTCCCTGCAAGAATGAAAAATTGAAGTGCTAAATGTGAGTTTTCATAGCTGCATTCAGCTAACAATCAGACATAGAATCACAGAATCATTAAGGTTGGAAAAGATCTCTACCAACCACCCACCTACCAATATTGCCCACTAAGCCATGTTCCTAAGTACCACATTCATATGGTTCCTGAACACCTCCAGGGACTGTGACTCCACCACCTCCAAAACCTCACTGTTCTTTATGAGAAGAAATACTTCCTAATACCCAATGTGAACCTTCAATAGCACAACTTGAAGCCACTTCCTGTCATCCTATCAGTTCTTCATTCATTTTTTTTTACCAGGATGGAAAAGATCAAGAATGCTTTCCTACTTCAAAAAAAGTGTTGAAAGCAAGGCTCTCCAGCATACCATAACAAGACCATCAGTTGGACACCTGCTACAGAAAAACACAGCAAAAAAAGTTAAAGTAACATGAAGATGATCAGTGCAGTCAAGTACCTGTTTTTATGCTGGACCAGCAACCGATACAGCTTTTCAGTTTCTCCACTCCCATACAGGTAGTCTGCTTGCTCTATAACTTCTGCCACTTAAGAACAAATGAAAATTGTGGAAATAGAAGAACAAATTACATGCAATTAGGATATCAGGACACAGACAAAATGTTTTAAAGCAAGGTTCATAGGTTCATAGGGTTGGAAAGAACCTACAAGATCATCTAGTCCAACCATCCTCCTATCACTATCCCTACCCAACTACTAAATCAAATCCCTTAAAGACAAGACAATTTAACTGAAACACAAAAACATGTCATGAATTTTTTAGGCCGCTGTACATAACTGCATGGCAGACTCAGATAAGCTACTTACAGTGAACAACCAGGCAGAGATACAGTGCCAAATATATGGAATTAAGAAACGTCTTTCAGCAATAGAGAGAGCTTAGCACTAAGAAAAAATAACAAAAAAACTTGAAAAATATGACCCAAAAGTCAAATACAGGAGTAGTGAGTGCTGAAACACCTTCATTAGTATATGCATGGAGATTAAATCTGATCACTTTAAATATATGTATGTATATAGAATTTTATTCTTGGGTCTCAGCACAGTTCCATAGTTTTGCTAAAGACAGCTGCAGGCTGAGTTGGGCTCCTTTTACTCAGCAAGCCAAAACGAAACACTGCCCCATCTTCCAGATGAAATCCTGAAGGATCTGAAAAATCAGAGCTGGCTTTTTAGTGCATCAATTTACACCCTAAGTATCCATTGTACTTATGGCACTTAAGTTTTTTGGTTTTTTTTTCTACTGAATATTTTAAAAGTGGCAAGAGATATGGGTGCACTATTTCAACAACTAGATGAATATAATCATAGACCCACAAAATGGTTTGAGTTGGAAGGGACCGTTAAAGGTCATCTAGTCCAACTTCCCCGCAGCAAAGTGATTTTATCACATAAATGTATAAACGAAATAACGTAATAATATGATATATATGTGCATAGTACATGAAATAGCATTTCACAGACAAAATACAGGAACAAATGGAATTAGGAGGAAAAAAAACATAAATGGAAACAAGTTGATCATTCTCTCGAAGTGTGTAGCTGTATAGGAAAAAAAAACCACAAACTCTATGCTTATTCTTCTGCCAACAGTAAAACATGAAAAAAAAATCATACTTTCAAGTCCAAATCTCTGTCTAACTTCTTAAGATTTTCAGCTACACTTATCTCTGGCATTAGTCCTTGGTTTGTGATCAAACGTCTAAGTGAAAACACAAGCTCAATTCCTGCTTCAAAAATTTCTCTCTTGTACAAGCTTTGTTTTCTCCAGTTATCTGCTGAATATGGCAGCCGTGGTATGGCTGTCATGTTTTGCAGCAGGATAGTTTTAATTATGGTGAAAAATACCACCACTGGAAATCTCTAAACTACAAAACTCCACCTTCAGCTGAAAAAGCTCCTTGAACATAATTCACCAGAGCTTAGAGTACTGTGGAGAACTCTGTTCTCTTTAAATGCTGGCTCCCAACTATTTCAGTGTACATATGCACCTTGGACTGAGTGCCCCAGAGTACATCTTCCTAACTTTGTGGGTTATGTTTGCTTCCTGAGGTACTCTGAACATCATGACTGAAGGATCAGAATTCAAACTACTCAACAAAGCGCTTGCTAGGTGTTTTATGTCAGTTTTATGTTTTACCTCGTTAGGCTTTTTAATTTCTTTGGGCATCTACCAGGTGTTCTTTTTTACTGTTATTTACAGTGTCTCTCACTTGATAGTGAAAGAACAGTAACATCTGTCCTCTCAGAAGTGCCTGACCCTCCTGAGAGCACGACCTAAGACCAGAGGCAAACTACCAGGACTGCCTTCTCGTGCGTTCATTACCTTTGAAGCTGGCACGAACCACAGCAGAGCCAGACACCAGCTTGAGAGCCTCACAGAGCACGAAGGACCCCGCGGAGAGCGCAACCCCCCTGCTAAGGCTTTTTCTGAGCACCTGCGTGGGATCACAAGGCGCGCATTAATAAACACTGCTACCCGGAATTCAAGCTTTTCCTCATCGCTGGCACCGTGGTTTCAAAGGAGCACGGAGAAACAACCACGTCCCGCCGCTCCCCCACCGGCTGCGGACAGCCCAGCCCAGCGGGCCCGCCGAGCCGCAGCAGCCCGGTACCTCGCTCCCGCCGAGCTCCCGCCAGCCCCGCAGGAGCGGCCCCAGGCGGGCGGGGCGGAGGCGTAGTGACCGCACCAGCACCGCTACGACAGCGGCCATCACCCGGAGACGTCCGCCGGGGGAGGAGAAGCTGCGGGAGAGCGGGGCCGCGCATGCTCTCCTCAATACCCCGGGGCGGAGCGGGCCCGTTCGGCGCGGGCGTGGCTACAGCAGCCGCGGGGTGAGGGTCCGCTCAGCGCTCCGTCAACCCCGGCCCGGCCCCGCAGGTGAGCGGAGGGTTCTGGTGCAGGGAGGCGGCGGAGGCGGCTGTCCCGCGGTCGGCCGCTGCCTGCGTGGGACGGGGCGTTGCTCTCAGGCCCTCAGGGACGCGCTGCTCCTCCGGCCCGCGGGGTGGGGGCGGGCGAGCGGCCCCGGGACGTGCCTTCGCGTTGTCTTTATTTTCCGTGTTGTCTTTTCTTGTCTCTGTTCCGATTTAGAATGAGGTAAATGCTGATAATCCCTCGCTGTCCTTTAAGAGATACCTCTTGTTTAGGGAAAAGCAAAATGGTGACTTGTGTTTCCTCCTTCCTTATGAGTTGTGCTTACTTTTCAGTGGAAGTTAGGGTGCCCTCCAACATAAATAAGGCATGGTCAAGTTAGCGTCTGTCAGCACTAATTCCTGGAAAACCTAGCAGTGTTGCTTCTCTTCTTGGATCAATTGGATTATAATTAGCAGCAGTAATTTGACACTGATGTGGGTTACTGAAACAATTACTTAGAAGGTGAAAATATGGTTCCCTTGATTGCTATTGAATTTTTTCATTTGCTGCTTAATGTCACTTCACGTGTGATGCTTTTTCTGAGGTGTTTGGGTGACTTTACTCAACAATTAAAGGATTTCTGAAACATTTTTGTTTTGGGTCTGGCCTGCTACATCTGAATTTCTGTTAAAGAAATTGTCTTGATTGTTTGGATTGAACTTTCTTCTGTGGTTGAAAGGTCGTATCGTATACATCTTCCTTATCTTGTATCTGGATCCTGTTGTGTGTTATGACTCGCTACTCTATCCAAGGAACAATAAGGGCCCGGGTGAATTAGTTCTCATTAGGCAACTCCTAGGATCGTTAGGATCCTAGATTGCCACTCATTAGGTGGCAACTCCTGAATCTTCTCACACCTGGAAGAATTATTAGCAAGCCCATGCAGTAGATGAGCAGTGCGTGGGCACTCACCTAATGGCTCCAGGGATCAGCCTGTTTGCTGTCTGTGTGAGTTCAGGGCCATCATGCATGATGCCTCCCAGGAGCAATGAATGCTGAGTGTGCATAGCTGGTTAGCGTTAGAGGGAATGGACAACTGCTGCTTAGCTGCAGGAGGGTTTGCAAGGTGTCCGTGCTGTAGTAGAGTGTAATTCTTCAGCTAACAGCTTGAAGTGTTATTGTTTGCAGGAAGATAACGGAGTGATAAGCTGGAGCAGTCTGCTGATTTTATTGATTTTTCCTGAGAAGCTGTGGCAGTTCTGGAAGGCACAGGCTTTATGGAAGCCCAGCTCTGAGTTTACAGGCTGTCTACTTAACTTAAAACACTGTCATCCTATTGGGAGTGAAAAGCAATAAATAAGAGGCCAAGAAGGCAATCTTGTAAATGCTCTTAAAAAAAATAAATCCAGCAAGTCCTTAAATATTTTTATAACTTAATTTGACAACTTTTTCTGGAAAAAAAAAAAAGGCTATTGTCTCCTATTAATCTTTACAGTGGTGTTGTCATGGGTGGGTTACTCATTTTAAGAGGAACTGTAGTTCCTCAGACACATGCATTTGAGTCTATTGCACTGGTACACAGGAAGAGCAGAGCAGTTCTTTGTTTTAATATCCTTTTGTTTCACAACGTAATGCTTCTTTTGAAGCTGTAACTGCTGAGGAGCCCACAGTCAGACTGCTGAGGTAAGCTGCCATGAATTCATTTTTCAGAATTGGTGCCTTTTAAGTGAAATGTAGTCACAACATGCTGGGCTTGAAATGGACTCTGAGAAGAGTTAATCCAAAGCATGGGATCACTGGCACCTTGTTTCCATAATGAAAGTCAGTTTTGGTGGAGATGCAAGTTTTTCCTTCTTCAGGCTAATATTTGTTACCTAAACTCCATCAGCAGCTCTGCATCTAGAAACTGAATAAAAAATGCATACTTTTCGATGTTTGGGTTGTATAAGTGATGGCTTTCCATGAAGAATAAAAATTCTGACTAAATATATGTAAGCAATAGGTTTTCCTGTGCTTGATTGCTCTTTAAAACAAAAAAAATGTCTTTTTGAAGTCAGGAGATTTGTTTCTTAATTTTCTACCTTTTATAGACTAGCTTACTTGGATCAAAACGTCACCTGAATTGCTTAAAAAAAGCTTTTGTGTGAGGGGGATGCTGTGAAGAGCCTTCACTAGTAAAGATATGCCAGAAGGATGAGCATGCATGCAGGATGAAAAGGATCAACAGAAGGGTATTTCAGAATGACCGTTTGTAAGTCATTGTGCAAACAGGACATGCAATAGTTTCTGTTCTTTGCAAAGAGTTTTATGGTTGTTGTTTTGTTTTTTTAATGGATTTCTAAATATATTCTTTGGTATAAAATAACGTAATGATAGATTTTATGTATAGGAACTACCTATTAATAGTTGCCTGACTTGTTACACCAGTCTGCTGCCAGTCCAGTGGATAAATATTTAAACTGCCTGAGTCTGATGAGGCTTGTATAAATAGATGATTCATTGCCCATAGAGAAAACAATGTCTTACTCATATGCCTCAGATTTCTTGAAGAGTAGCTTCTGTTTTTTTCTCTGCATAATCCCCATTAAAATGAGCAGTGCGGTCATTATGTTTTTATCAGCACAATCTCATGTGTTCAGTGAAGAACAGTATGGTTTCTTCCTGTATATTAAGTAGTGAGTGTGAGGAGGAGGAACTTATCCTTGGGGTTCTGTGTGACTCTCAGAATAGTTGCATCATGATTCAGATCGAAGCGTATTGGTGTGATATGCTTCTATTACTCAACTTCTCACTGCATCAGCTACTGCAACATGAGTTTTAGCAGCTGCATTATGCCTGTAATGTGAGAAGAAGGATGAGCAGAAATTCAGATTTAGGGGTATGATTTTTAAAGAAGCCTCCAGTTCTCAAATTCAGGGCTGAAATTAGGTTGAGACAGCCTTAGCCTTTGTGATGTTCTGTGAGATGGCAGCTTCTGAGAGATGGTTTGTTTCCTTCAAATCAGAGCATTACATGGAGGTTTTTTGAAATACACATCAATACATGTGTATTGTAATATGTACTTTCCTCTTCCGGATGGACTAAAGGCAACAAAACTAGTCCATCCGGAAGAGGAAAGCTTCTGCATTGGTCACAGTTTCATTGTCAGCTTCTTGCAGCAGTTGTGGTTTTTTTTATGCGAATATGTTTTTATTCTGTGTTCTTTGCACATGCAACAGTTATGAAAAGTTGCTGAAGGATTGCACTGAGTGTCCTTTTGTCTTGGAAGTGTTAGGTATTTCTGCTTATCAGATTGGGAAGCACCTGCTCTTATATACTATTCTTATATCACTATAACATACCCTTCCATGGAAGCAATATTTGGGCAAGTCTGAACTCTCCTTTGGTATTTCAGTGTTGACATGATTGCTGCAGTCTGACAGTTCCTAAGTGCTCTGTTAGATGACTCCAGTAACTGCAAGGCAAGGCTAGTCCCTGACTTAACGTTTTGTTTTCATTATGACAGCTCAAGGAGGAAGACAAGTAATATGTTCAGATGATCTAATCGTGTTTTTGAATGGCTAAGCCTGTCGTAAGGTCAGGAATAACATCTCCCTTGTGTTATGTGAATTTGCATTGCTGGAGCTCAGAATCTGCATGTTGCAAGCTTCACTGCATTGTTTAGTGGTTTAGTCTTCCCTTATCCAGAATTACCTGTTTTTTAAGAGCCTGAGTTGTGGTTCAACTTGGCACGTGGCTAAATGCCTCACAGCCTTTTGTTTGCTCCCCTTTCCAGGGGGATGAGAGAGAAGATCAAGGAGAGAGTGAAGGGGTGTGGAAAGTAGAACTCTTAATCTAAGATAAAATTATTTGCTAGGATCAAAAAGGAAGAGAGAAATAACAGTAATTGATAATATATATGTTTATAAAACAAGTGAGGCTTAAAGCAATTGCTTACCACCCTGGCCAGTATCCTGGTAGTGGCTGTCTCCCCCAGCCATCTCCACGCAGTTTTACAGTTTTTCACACAATGTGAATCCCATATGGCATGGTATATCATTTTGCCCAGCTTAGGTCGACTGTCCTTGTTCTATCCCAGTTCTTTTTGCCCCCCTTCACTGGCAGGGCAGTCTGAGAAGCTGAAAACTGAAATATCCTTGGCTCTGTACAGCACTGCTCAGCAACAACAGAAACATTGGTGTTTTATCAACCTTGTTTATTGCCTAAAACCACAGCATAGCAGACATTACGAAGGAAAGCATCTTCATCCCAGCTTAAGCCAGGACATCCTGATAGATACACTCTTACAGTCATAAAATTTATTCCAATAAAAAGGACTATGTCAGCTTATCTGTGTCATCAAGCCCCATCCCAGTGTGCTTCCAGGCCTACCCTATCTGCAGGACAAACAGCCAGTGGATCAAGAAAGGCAGAGGTTTGGGTTATATGTGGCCAATGGGAAGCATGTTTAATTTCATAATAACAGCTAATTGAATAAATATGTCTCATGTTATGTAACTTACTGTCAGTCAAGGCTGATCCTGCGGGATCCAAACTGTGTTATCTATCTGTGTAAAGTCATTCCAGTATCTCAAATCTGCCAGTAGTTCTGTCATGCATCTGGAATATTTTGCATCTGGCTTGCCTACTAGATCTTAGTGTGTTGTGGAACAGTGTTTCAAGAGGTAATGCATTCGTAGTGCAGCTGTGATTCCTTTTTTCTGCCATCTTGAAGGGGCTGCAGTTTGCCTGGCTCTGTTCTGTCTGGCTACAGGGGGAGAACGCTTACCTGACAGAGATTGTGGTTCTTGAAGGTGTTTGTTATCTGGGAGTCCTACCACCTGCTGCCAAATCTGCTTTGGAACTTTACAGCTAACTGTGGCTTTTAGATGAGGAGAAGGATTGGGTGGAGTTGAGTCATTCTTCCTCCTGTGCACTATGGGGTTACGAGGATTCATGCAGCATATGCAGAGCTTCAACAGATACCACTGTTTAAAAAGCTTGAGGCTTGCACATTTGGAGCCTGTGTGCCCTCTGCAAGTTCCACAATGACTGCAGTGTTGCAAGAGAGGCATCTGTTGTTTGTTGGCTGCTGTGGATATTGCTTTGGATTAATGACCTTCCTCGCCAGTATGTGTATTTTTAATGTTCATAATGTTATTAAAAGCAGGTTGTACACAGCTATGAAACGTATCAGCCTTATGGCATTGTGACCAATCATTAAGTTGTTTTTTCAAGTAAAATAGCAAAATTATTTTTTGAAATACATCGAAATTGTCACAGACATCTTCATTATAAAAATATTGATTCCTGATATTCTCAAAATGTTTGAGGAAAGTAACTTGTGTTGATTTCTCTCTGCATTTTGCTAGACAGAATGGAAGAGACTTAAAGGAAAATCTCAGGAGATGGGTGTTTTTACTTTGATATCTGGCTTTCAAGGTGTGTGTCTGCTCAGATGTGCTTGTTAGAAGTTGTTGTCAGAGCTGCTATAGACACAATTATGTGGTCTCAAGAATGCTTGTATTTCAGGGCAGGGAAGATATTTTTGTTTTTTATTCTTCTCTGTATTAAAGGAGGCTTTTTTGTGTAGTGCCTCTGGCTAAATTTGTTCTATTCCTGTATTAGATACATACTGGAGGATCTCAGTGCTCTTTGGAGGAGGAGTGGAACTCACAGAATTGAAGTATTCATTTGAAAAAATACTTGTGGTATTAAAACTGGGGCATACGTGCTCAGGCTAAACAGAAAAAGTTGACCAGATTTTAGGCTACCTGGAGGCTGTCATTTTACGAGTGATTATGGAAACATTACTCAAGACTTGAGAATTATGTCTCAGTTTGAATTCTGTTGCATTTTTGAAGGCTTATCTGCTTTCTGTGGCAGCATCAGTGGCTGTTGATTTGGTTTTTCTGGAGTCAGCCCTTAAGGAGTCATGCTCTGGCTGTGCACTGGGCAAAGCCACTAACTGGTAATGAGCTCTGTCTGGCTGCCAGGTAAGCAATAGGAATGGAAAAGAACAGTAGAAAAAGAAGCTGAATACTTTTAATGGTATGCTTCCTAAGCCTAGGGAACATAACTTTAGAAGCTGTTTATATGCTTGCAATCTAGTGCTTGACTTTTTTTTTTTCCTCAAGGAAAATGGCTAGAACTTGGTAAAATTTGGGGAGTGAAAGGATGGAACTGTGTTTAGGAGTTTGGGAGGTGCAGGACAGTTTCCATAAATCTGATATGCTTCTTGGAAATAATGTGTGTTCATGGATGTTTGAGTAGTGCCTTTGCAAGTTGCTTATGTTTAGTTCTGTTTTAGTGGTTTGTAGAGTTTGTCCCTGAGGTAGCAAAGTGGAGATGAAGAGGCAGTGTAAGAAACGTTCTTTCACGGAATACAAGAAGCCTCAGGAAAACTCTCAGACTACAGTGTTGCTTTTTCTTCTGTTTTCAATTCGTTATTCTTTTACATCTTCATTTCCCTTTTTGTCTCTTAAAAAAAAGTTTATTCCCATTAAAAGCAGTAGAAGTGCAATAAAGGGGGAAGAGTGACAAGTTGAGTACAGTTTCAGGTTCAAGTGCACTGTAATGTATATAGTGAAGGTGAACTTAAGAGAGAAGCAGGTGCTATTCCTTCCTTCTTCAGTACAGTCTCATGATTTTTCAGATTAAATTAATACAGTTGGATGCTGTACCTGGGCTATTGACTTCCTGTAAAGACAGAGAACCTAAAGCAAAGGAGGTTTTGTGATTTCCAAGGCGGGCTGCATGTGGAAAGATGTGGAAGTTCTAGTCTGAGTTATAGCTTACCTCCCAAGGAAAAGAGATGTTGGAAATAGTCAATTGTATTCCTGAAAAGTAAAACTAAGAGTCTCATAATATAGAAAATAACTGTTGCTCAGACCTGGTTTGGCTTATGAATGCTTGTTTTCTGCATTGGGTTTCATCGTTTCTTAATGTTTGTAAATGCTTGTATACTTTCTCAGTTCCAAGAGAGAATAACTGACACTTCAGAGGAAAGGTGAGGAAGCTTTCAGGTTGTGGTTTTGTTTGTTTGTTTTTTAGATAAGCTTCCACAAAGAATTCTTGGTTGTTTCGTGACTTCAAAATTGTTTATCCCTATTATTAAAATTATTGTTGTTCTTAAAGATTTACTGAGGCAAAATCACCTAGTCTTGTTCCCCGTGTAACTCTTTTCCCAATCTTGCTGCTTATTTCTTCAGCAACTTCTTTAAAAGGTTTGATTAGGGACTATTTAATTTTTTTTTCTAATTCATTGTGTTATTATCTGCATCATAAGATACTGGCATTCATGTGCGTTTTATAGGATGAAATTTAAAGTGTGTGTAGTTTTATTGTCAGCAATCCAGACTGCTGTGCCTTCTTTGTGGTGTTCCCTGTTTTGCATTTTGTTCCTCAGGTGTTCTAAGACATTCGGTCTTGTTTCATATTTGCAGACTTTGAAGTTTTATTCATATGTGGCAAAGCCAAAAATATAACAGAAATACTGTAATGCTGGTGCATCATAAATCTCTCAGATGGCATTTAGTCTTAAATCTCACTCCTGACAAGCTAATGATTCTAATGATTAGTCAAATAATTAATGCACTGTGACAGTCCCTGTGTTTGCTTTTTAATCCATTTTTAAAATAACAATTTATATTGTTGCCTTCTAGGTTAACAGATGGCGGCACAGTGTGTGACTAAGGTGGAGCTCACTATTGCCTGCACAAATCTTTTGGATAAAGATGTTGGTTCCAAGTCAGACCCACTGTGTGTTCTTCTCCAGAACACAAGTGGTCAGCAGTGGTATGAGGTACGGTGTGATGGTTCTTGTGAATCTGTTAGAAATATGGTCTAGCTGTTTGGCCCTCTTAACTGGACTGGAGCACAACACTAGTTATTGCTTCCAATAAGTACTTAGACCTGCCGTACACTAGCCAACACAAACAGGACTCTTCCAAGAGTTGACAGGTACTTTTAGAAATGAAGTATTCCCAAACTACGGTTGTGTGTGTGATTTGACAGTCTTTTATTTTTATGTTGTCCGTTCTGTTCACGTGCTCCTTACAGGTAGCAAATTAAAACAGGACCGCAGATATTAAAGCAGTGGATTGCACAAACTGTGGTTAGTTTCGTTTGATTAAAGATTTGTGGGAAGATATGTCTTAATGCTAACAAGAACTTCTGACAGCCTTTAATAACATGTTATATGTGTGTAGTTGGTTGGTGAAATTCTGAGTTAAGTGGTCTCTTTCTAACTGCAGGTTGATCGCACAGAGAGAATTAAGAATTCCTTGAACCCTAAATTTTCGAAGAAATTTCTAATTGATTACTATTTTGAGCTCGTTCAGAAACTTAAATTTGGAGTATATGATATTGATAACAAAACCATTGAACTGTCTGACGATGACTTCCTAGGAGAATTTGAATGTACACTGGGACAAGTAAGTATGCAGGCTTCTCTTAAAAATAAGAAAATAAAAGTCAGTGCAAATTGTTTACCACTTTCACCTTAAATTTATCACAGTGTTCACCTGTATTTGGAGAAGTCTCAAATAGATTTCCACTTTCTTTTTTTTTTTAACTCTCAGTTCAGTTTATACATTTTGTTTGCAAAAGCTCTTGAGATGCTGCCTTGAAATTTGCTTTAGAATGATGACTGTTTTCTGTTCTGAGAGTAAGTGGAATATCAGTGAGCACAAAGTAATAAGTGCTATTTTCTTACTTAGTCTAAAACTCAAATTCTTTTTTTATGCACTGAACTTTAAAAAAAAATGGTGTGAAGCAACATGAGTGTTCACAAAGGCCACATTAATGCTGGTAATTTGCTTTTCACTTAATGCAGGCAGTGATTCTGATTCTACTGTTGGTACTGTTTACAGTTGGGCAGCTTCTTTATATTAAAAGGTGTTCTTAAAACATCCTTTGAAGGTATTTCTTCTCAGGACAGTCATCCTGGGATTTCTCTCTCTGCCAGCACTGTGAAATGAAGTTCATTAATAAAAATCTCTTACAATGAAAATGTCAGTGTCTTATTTCATTTATTTGTTTTAACTGTGTTTGATACTCAAATTTTATCTTGGCAGATAGTTTCTAGCAAGACTCTAACGAAACCATTAGTGCTTAAAAACGGCAGACCTGCTGGGAAAGGAAGTATTATGGTAAGGCAGTAATCTTAAATGCTTTTTGGTGCTTCATCAAAGCATCAAAATGCTTTTTGTCCTTAAATGCTGTTTTGTCGCATTTATTTAATTTTGAGGCTTGAGCAAAGTATGTCCCATCTACAGTGCCACGAAGATTGTCATGTAATATATATATGTTTTTCTCTGCAAGTATTTCTTTGTCATCCAAAGTGTGAGTTGCTCTGTTTCTGCATTTGGAAGACTCATTGCATCGGTCCAAATAATTATGATGAGATGTTTTGCAGTATCTTTAATTTAGTGTCAACGTTTTAGTGGATCCCAATGTTAAACCAAATTATTGCTCCTCCTGCCTCTGATTTTTTTTTTTACTTGTTTGTTGCTGAGCAAGCATGACTTTTCAAAATGAAATTATTAATTATTAGGAGTATTGTGAACAGAATAAGAAAACTATGGTTTCTAGATACAAAATAATTTTTTTTCTTATCTAGATTACAGCAGAAGAAGTGAAGGATAACAGAGTTGTCTTATTTGAAGTTGAAGCAAGGAAATTGGACAATAAGGTATTTAAGTGATTGCTGTTTCTTTGATAAAGAATAAAATCTGAACCTCGCCAAAAGACAAAACATTAAAATGTTCAGTCTTATTTTTTTCTCAATTGATTATGGCAATTAAGATTTTGCTTACACTAAAAAAAGTAATTGAAGGAGGACAACTCCAGAGTAACTTCACTGCACATGTTCTAATGATTCATAACCTTTCTAAATGTAATGAGTATGTTGTAGGGATATTTTGTAAACAGCACTCCTCCCTTTAAATGGAAGTTGCTATATGTAGTTGTAAAGTTAAAGGAATTTTGCTACGTCTGTTGACTTGAATATTTATGTAACTGATTACCAGTTAGTGTTCTGAAAAATGGTAAGAAGTTCAGTTAGAGTGTATAAACCTGTTAAATGCTTTAGGGCTTGCAATGTGATTGTGTTTAGGAAAAAGATTTGAAACAAAGTTTTATTGTAATTTCAATAACAGAAAAAGTATTATTAGTTTTCTTGGCCATTTTTATGATTTTTTTTAAATTAATCAAATCTTTACTTACTATGTATCCTAATACTTATTCCTCTAAGTATTAATTTGCTTGATGCAGTCGTAAGAGAACTAAGTCGAGAGTCGTAAGAGTTGTATGTAGTCGTAAGAGAACTTTATATTAAATTGAAATTCTCTCTTCAGTAGTGTAACCAAAATAACATTTCATCATATGAAGTGTTTGTTCCCTAAATATGTACTTCATTTTTTTTTAATCTGAAGTGGTTTTTTAAGTGTCATTTAATGGTGTTTATACCACAGGCTGTTCTGGGATAATTATATATTCTTCAAATACAGGATTTTTTTGGGAAGTCAGATCCTTATCTGGAATTCCACAAGCAGACTGCAGATGGAAACTGGGTGATGGTTCACAGAACAGAGGTAGGATATTTTCTTGCCAGCAACATAGAGGTTGAGTTTCTTGGATTTACAGTCTGTATTACTGCCTTACAATCAGATGAGTGTGATCCAGTAGTTCACATGTGGTTTTGTTAGAAGCTACCTCATCTGTTTCACTGACATCTCATAGGATGCAAAGTTTGCCTTACTTTTGTCCTGTTTTATTCCATCTATTTTTTTAAATCTTTGTAACTTAGAAGACAAATCTGTCTGTATACAGCACCTTTCCAAACATAAGTGCTACTCTAGATGTAAGATTTGGATGTGCATGTGACTGTGCTTTTTTTTAATGTCAGTGTCACCTAGCTGTACTACCTTACTAATGAACGGAAGTATACTGAATGCTTGCATAGCAAGGGCATGCCAAGGACAATGTGGAGTGAGGGAAAGTTAAGCAGCAGCAGCCTTGAGACAGGAGAGGAAGAGGCTCCATGGCAGTGACTGACAGGGTAGGAATAGGTTCAGAAAGTCTCACTCTTGTGTAATATCAGACCCTAGTGAAAACCTTAAGTAGCATGCACACTGAAATGGGTGACCAAAAGTTATTGTGAGACAAATGTTGGAGTATAAGTTATTTTTTGTGAGGCTTATAAAATTAGTTTCTCTTCCAAGTCCATTCTTCTGCATAAAAAGTATGTTTTCCACCAGGATTTCAGTCATCATCAGTTTAAATAATAAACTCAGAATTTGCTGTTCTGGACTAGAATTGGAAGACTTGTTCTTTGTTAGAGATTTTGAGAATAGTTTTGTGTTTATTTACTTCTGTTCATTTATTTGTATTAATAACTGTTAGGTGGAGGTAGAAATATTTACTTTGAAAACTATCTCCAATGCTGGAAATGTAAGCATTACTAGGTATTAAGTATTTCTTGTTAAGTGGGTTCTTTTTCTCTATAGAATCATTATGGAGTATTTGTGTTTGGACAGCTTCTGGTTGACAAATTCTGAAGACCTTCTTAAACATCACTTAATTAGCTTTCAGCTTGACAGACCATGTGTAGTAAGGTGTCCCTTTGTCCTCAAGTACTGTTATTGCTTAGATTTCCATAAGTAGCATTTCAGAGTAAACACTGGCTGGAGTGGAAAGTAATCTCCAGAGCACTGCTGTCTTCAGAAATTCCAATGTAATTCCACTTTTTTCTTGGTATTTCATGTTTGCATGCATGTTGTTTGTATAAAAAGAAGTGGGAAAAAGTCAAAATGACTATAATAATGTAGTGATATACTTAAATATAAAGAAATGTAAAATTTTGCAGTGTAGTTGAATTATATGTTAGATCACAGTGCCTAGAAAGCAGAGTTGAAAAAATCCCATCTCTACTGGGCTATGATCCTGCATTTCAAGAAGACTTTTATTTATTTATTTTTATTTTTATCCTATATCTAAGGATTTGAATTTCAGGTAGTTACTGGCAGCAGCATTAGTCAACAGTCTTGCTCACAAAAATTATTACGTGGAGTTATGACCAGTTATAGATGACTACTTTTCACTCTTGAGAACTATAATAATCTAGCTTTCTTCCAGGTTATTAAAAACAATTTGAATCCTGTTTGGAAGCCTTTTAAAATCTCTCTCAATTCTCTGTGCTACAGTGACATGGATAAGCCAATCAAGGTAATGTGTAAGAAATTTATATATAAATAATTAATGGGAAATGTGTCATTCTAGTTACTGTTTCTTTTTGTTTCAAACCAAATGGGAAGTCTTAGAACTTTATTATTTATTTGAAAGCCATGTAGATATGGGCACACTTCAAAGAAAAATAAAATCTCACATCTTGCAATTTCAGTCTTAAAGTTGGTCTTTGAAGGTCTGAACCTAAATGTCTTTGGAAGGACCAAGTCAGTTTGTTACTTATATTTTACATTTATGTTTCATCAGACAGTATTGGTGGTGTTAAGATACTGTATTGTGGAAGTTGCATGGTGAAGGTTAAAATATGCTTTATTCAATGCCATTGATCATGTAACACTGCAACTGGTGCTACAGGTAACACTAAAGGAACTTTTATTGTGCTCCCTGATGTAATTAATTGCCCTTTTTCTCAATATACATGCTGAGATAACAGATGTGGCCCAGGTGTATCTTGTAGGTTCCAGATAAAGCAGCTTTTCTCCTCAGGAGAAAATGAACATTCTGTCAGAAGGTTAACCAGATCTGCAAAGTCAGTTTTATCAGGGCTGATCTTGGACATTTCAAATCTTACCTTGAATGAACTATTTGGAACTTCTGACTGCTTTTCTTCAAGAATTTCCTTAGTTTAAGGATGGAACTGAAGATAAGTAGCCAACCAAAACTTCATTTATAATCTAATCTGAACATCATAGGAACCTGTTATTTTAGCATTTGGGGAAAACAAAACAAAACTACTGTACTTTCTGTTCTTTGGGGAAAAGCAACTGAGAACATGAATTGTGTGTGACCGATATTAGTACTGTGGCTTGAGGCAGTTGTGGAAAATGCTTAACAGCCGCAGAGAAGTAGATGTTTTCAAGCATCTGTATATGTTTAAATACATAGATTTAGAGCAGCCTAATGAACAGTTTCTCAAGTGCAGAACCTGACAACGTGGTTCCTTTGCTGCTGCTTTGATTTTTCTTTTCTTGCTTCTTTGTTTTCCCTTTTTTTCCTTGAAATCGCTGTTTCCTTGAGTAGTAATTGCTATTGTATAATGTAAATGTTTGGGTTTTTTTCAATAAACTTTGTGATAAAATTAAGAATATTGATTAAATTAATTCTTTGGAAGCAAACCTAAGCTTCTGAGGTAAGATTCCAAGAGGAAAATGATTTTATTTAGAGTTGTTACTGACTTGCAAACTGACAGTAGGCTGAATTCCAGCTTCTGCTATGTAGTAATTTAGAAAACCAGAAGCTATTGCTTAAAACACGAAATTGCAAAGAAAATTGTATCATATTATTGGAGGATTATTGAAGGATTAAATAATGCTTTAACACTTTTATATGTGCACAGTTACATACGTAATGGGCTATTTGTCATAGTAAGTAAAAGCACCAGTTTTTCCGTAATGAGTGGATTTTCATCTATATAATGGCTTAGTTTGTGTATTCCCAGCAGTGCACAAACCAAGTTGATTCTTTGCTGTCTCGATTTATTGCTGTGTTCTTTGTGAGTGTGTGTAGTCAGTGATGCTTTTCTGTGTTGAGAATGTGAGCTGTTAATCTGGAACAAGCATGCCTTGTTCTGTTGGGGAAAATTCTTATACAGTTTTTTCACATGGTTTCCTACTGTTACTGTGTGTCCAAGAAAGTATACATGGAATAAACTAGATGTTTCTGTCTTGCTTGGACTAAGTTTTGGCAATTGAATTCAATGGATCAAATATATCAAGCAAGACAAACTAATTCCTTTAAATGAAGTAACTGTTAACTGTGAACAAATACTGTAACTTTTGGCTCGAAGTGTCTTCACTTTTAGATTTCAGGTACCGAAGCTCTTGTCTGATTATCTGTGTGTTTGGCTTATTCATAGTGTTCAAAATAGTGCACCTAGCATTTGCCATGAGCATCAGTGTGTTGATACTGTGGTTGCTTATATAACAACTTAAATCTCATTCAGTGCATGTGCATGTGTTTTGTATTTATTAGTGCCTTCAGAATATTGTGGAGGTAGCACAAAGTGCAATATCAAGGCATGCTCTCCACAGTGTAGAATCTCCACATCATATTTTGTTCTTCATTATTGCTTGTTTCCTGAAAGGTAACTTCTCTCAGGAACTCAGATGTATGTTCAGATTGTTTGTTTTTCATTGTTATTCTTAAGTGAAGTGGCCAGTACGATTGAACTGTTTCTCAAATGTAGCAAGACTTTTTCAGTGTTGAAAAACAGATGTAAAAACAGCTGTGCAGTTACATTTCTAGAATATGAATATATGTATATTTTTCTCTTGAGATTTATCTTTTGGTTCAAAATAATGGGGAATTCCTATTCCTTCTTCGACTCTTGATTTTAATGTTTTAATTTGTTTAAAAATATTTTTATAGGATGTGATTAATTGTAGTAAGTTAACTGGCATGCAGAACTGTAGTAAAATATCAGAAGTGGATGGAACTAGCATGTGCAGTTACATAGATTATTACTTAATTGGGGAATGTCTTCATTTTTGAAAGTTACAACTCCAAACATTATGGTGAAAGTAACTGCGATAGAATTATGTCACTTAAACTGACGTGTTCTCAAACAGAAAACAATGTCTATTTTCTCCTTGTTTTGTCTTGGAGGTGTTGAAAGATGAATTATTTGAATACTAAATCCTCGCCATTAAATGCTGAATACAGGCAAGGAGAGATTTTTAGTTGGCATTCAGATCCCTGAAGTTGGGATCATTGAGACTCTGCTAGTATTAGAGAGAAAGTAAAGTCCTTTCTAGATTTAGATTTGAACCTTCATATACTTGCAAATTCTGAGTTACCTTGCAGGTTAATGTGCTGTTTAAATATTAATAATCCTGATTGCTTAAAAAAAAAAAAAAAAAAAACAGCTGAATTTTTAGCTAGATACTCAACGATAAATTTGCTTAATTCTGAGAAGTTAAGCCTCCTAATCCATAATGGTGGTAGGTAAATGTATATAGATTCTGTTCATACTCTTGTCAATATCCCCTTGTTCTCAAAATGTTGATGTTTTCTTCCCATGTGAGACCTGATTCAATTTAGCATTCTCAACACAACTTCACTGGGGGATCTGATCTGCCACTGGGTACTTCAACTTTTATCCAGTTGTAATCCATAATCATTAAATGCTTCTACAAACCTAAGACTGCAACACAAGAAAAAGTCATTGGTGTAAGAGTTCCAGGGATGCTTTGAGTGTTCAGGTTTACATAAAAATACCATTGCAGCTCCTATTGCTTTTGTAGGCTTACTTCTGTTATTTACACTGAGTAATGCTTCGTTTTAGGTTGAGTGCTATGACTATGATAGTGATGGGTCTCATGATATCATAGGAAGTTTTCAAACCACCATGTCAAAACTGAAGGAAGCATCTCGATCCTCACCTGTAAGTCAAAACTATTTGTGTATTTTTGAGCTGTTCTACTAATTTCAGAACAAAATTTACATCACTTGATTTTGTAGTACCCAAGTTGTGTTATGCTTCAGCTAAACAGTACTGCTGTACTTGAGGCTGTCTTGGCACTTAGATTGTGAATTCCCTTTCCTATGCCTAATGTCTTGGGTAGAGATGTGGGTTTCTTTTTCTTTTGATATTAAATATCTAACTGTCAGCACAAATGAATTTCATTAATTTTAACTTCCCCCGAGTCCCCAAGAAAAAAAAAACCAAACACCCCCACCCCTGCAAAAAAGGAAGGAAAATTTACTTTAAGTATGACGTTCAACAACTGTAACGCATACTTCAGTTGGTCATTAGCTGTCTGTTCTTTAAAGTGAAATTACTTCTAGTGTTCTAATGAGTACTAACAACTTGCAAACCTTGTAATAAACAGTTTTCATTTCAAAAAATGAAAGAAGTTATGGTAACCATACCGTAAAAGTGCTTGCTTTATTGACATATATGTTGCCAAAATATTTTGCCATTTTTTTCTGTAATTCTGAAAACCTACAGAATTGCTCCTGCATTGACAATAATAAGTTGAGTGCCTGCCTGTATTTTTCTAACATCTTGAGTGTTGTATTTGTACTAAATTCATCAGAGCTGATAGTGATGAGGGGTCACCCTCAATTCTAATTTTTTTTATTGTTGTTTTGAGCCTTGCTAGGCTTTTCTTGTTGATGCCTGTTCCTGAATTCATTTTGAATTACTATGGAGTTCCATTTAAGGCCTCTTGATGTTCTATGTTACTTGCAAAGAAGTTTGGTTTCCGTATATTTTCCTGTATATATTTCCCACTATTTTTACTTGCTCAGTAGTATGAAGTAAAGATATAGGATAGTGCAAATACTGTGGTGTAATATACTTCTACTCTCAAAAAGAACTAATTTCTAATCCGGCATCATCTAAGTCATTTGATAAGATTTGTAAAATATTTCCAGTGTATGTTGGAATACTCCAAGATTGTTCTTCAGTTCTCTCAGGACATTGGCTACCATTATGGAAGGTTTTTTTTTTATAGGAGCAATAAAGAAGTGGCACGTATTCTTCTCAGGTGCTGACCTGGTTAATGTACTCTGTGCCTTTTTACACTTGAAATTAATTGCAAGCTGATTTTTTTTAGTGTTTAATTTTAACCAAAGAAGTGGAGCCTGTTTTTCTGGCAGCAAGTTGGAAGGTATGGCTGAAATAGCTCCTCTGACTACTTATGCACCAAACACTGAATTATGCTATAGTGACTGCACCATGACAGTATCTGCTTAATGTAGCTAGTTACAGAGCCCACCTTGTGGTTTAGGTTGGTTTAGTTAATGGTGCATGAAGAAATTGGTTTTGGAAAACTTAAATGTAAACCTTTTGTTTCATTATGTAACTACCACTGCTGTGGGAGCAGTAATGGTTTGCTTGAGTCTCTGTGCCTTGGACAAAAAGAGAGCTGTTAGTAGAATCCTCAGGAAATGGTACAGAGTTTCTTCATATAGTTGAAATGTGGTTGTCTAAAGAAACCTTCTTTTAAGCTTTTGGTAAGAAAGAATTATCAGTTTCTTGATAATGGGATTTTTTTCTTGCTGATTCTGGGCCATCTGTGTTAACTTTTGCTAGTAAAACAAATTGCATTTTTAATACAAGTCAAACGTACGGATGCTAGAGGGAAGGAAGTGTTTCATAAATAATATTTATAGTACGTCTGTTTTCTTTTGGATTTGTGCAGGTTGAATTTGAGTGCATCAATGAAAAGAAAAGACAAAAGAAGAAAAACTACAAAAACTCTGGAATTGTGAGCGTTAAGCATTGTGAGGTCAGTAATATATTCTGATATTGCTTTGTTTTTAATCGTTCAGAAATAACAACTCTCACCAAGTATACCTTCATCCTCAAACTGTAAGGAACTTCAAAATGTGTGAAATTGGCAGAGTAAATGTTTAAGAGCTTTGATGTATATAAGGAATGGAGAGATTTACAGGTGAACCATGTCTGTCCTTGAGTGTCCTCTGCCTCCTTCCCCTTCAATACTCTCTTGAAGTTGCTGTCTGTATGGAAAAGGTTGCTTACCAATTTGTAAGGCCATTCCCGAAACACTGGGATTTTGTAATTATAATCTGCTAAGTCTTAATATGTTTCATAAATGATGGTGCTTTTGGAGTTGCTGTCCTGTCTGTCTGTAAGAACCACTGTAATGTCTGATTTCTATGTGAAGTGTAGCTGATAGCATTCACTATAAATATCCTCACTGCAATGGGAGACATACTGATAGAGTACAAGTAGTGATTTGCATGTGTAAAGATAAGAAATCTGAAACCTCAGTAGTGATTTCGACAATATTTACTGTTCTCTCTTTCAAAAAAGAAAGAAGTTACCTTATGTCTTTTGTTTTCAGATTGTAGTAGAATGTACTTTCCTGGATTACATCATGGGTGGGTGTCAGCTGAATTTCACAGTAAGTTAAATTATTTATATAAAATAACTTCAAAAATTTTGGAGCAAACCAAATTGCATTATTGGTCACCTGTGCTTTTCATTTGAATATTGTGTGTTTGGGTGTTTTTTTTTTTTTCCATACCGTGGAGAAGTGTGTTGAGTTAATCTTTTCTGGTTGCTAAGCCACGCTTTTACTCCCCTACTTAAAAGTACATGGGGATGGAAAAGCTTACGGGTCAGGCTAAAGATAAGATCAGTCACTGATTATCACCATAGGCAAAACAGACACGGGGAAGGTTTATTCAATTGATTGCCAGCTAAAAATAGACTAGGGTAGCAACAAATATAAATAAAGCTAAAAAATACTTTCTTTCCATGTAGTCTTTCCAGAATCAGCTTTGTTTCTGCTTTCCTGCCTCCAATCTACCAAGTGGTGCACAGGGGCGATTGGGAAAAGAGCAGTAGACAGTCTAGTCTCTTTCTCATACTTCCCCTGCTGTGGAAACCAGCTGGAAGCATTCTCTGGCATCTTACAGAGCTTCTCTGCATTGGCAGCACCTTGCCACATAAACCAAATGCAAATGAGGAAGCCGTTTTGCCAGTGCCTTATCTAGTTTGTTTAGGAAATATTTTTTTACTCACAATACTAAGGTAAACCTGTGAGTATCTTCAGAAAGGACTTGCTGAGTTGAGAGGAAGAAAACCAAGGACAAATTTATAGTTCTCTGATGTTCAGACTCTATTCAGATGTTTTTTTTGTTGTTTTTTTTCTTTTTTTCATCATGGCTTCCATTCCTTCCCAACCCCATTGTGACTGATGATTTCCCTTTTGCCCTAGATGACAGTTTTCAAGACCCTTTGCTGAAGGAAAATAAAAACGCAGAAACCAGCATATGGGATCTGTTGAGAAGTTGTAGTTCACAAAACTAATGCCACATAAATACCAGTAAAAAGTCTCCACCATAGTAATGTGTGTCATCATCAGTGGAGAGAAGGTGACCTCTTGAGGTCAGAGAAGGCCTAGAAATAGTTCTTCCATTAGGTCTGTCTAGTTTTACCTCTTTCCAGAAAGAGGTATTTAACAAGAAACAAGTGCTTATTTTCACAGCTGTTGAAGAGCTTGCTGTGAATGGAAACTGAAAGTAAACACAACCAGAACCTGACAGATGAAATAATTTCAGTTCTTCCAAGAGATATAGAGCTTCTACTATTTTTGTGGTGGCATTGTTAGAAGTGTGTTGAACTTCCAGAAACTTGCATTTAAGTATTGGACCTGTTAGGTTTTTGTAATAAGTTTGTAATTCTATTGTAGTTTTTAGTTTGGCTTTGTCAGTGATGAGCTGTGTAATTTCACCTCTAACAGCAGCTTGTTTTAAATACTCCATTTGACAGGTGGGGATAGATTTCACAGGCTCCAATGGGGATCCGCGCTCTCCAGACTCCCTTCATTACCTCAGCCCTGATGGAGTTAATGAATACCTAACAGCCATTTGGTCTGTAGGGATGGTCATTCAGGATTATGATACGTAAGTTTTAATTATTTAATTTAAGTCATTTTTGAAGTATGAATAGATTTTTGTTGCCAGCAGATGTGCCTGTAAAAGTTCTGTGCAAAATGCGAGCTAAAAAAGGCTCTGTAGGCACTGCACAGTCACATAATCACAAGTGGAAACTTGTATTCTCAGCAGGACAAGTAAATCTTTTACATCTGTAGTGTAGATTTATTAATTATAATTATTAATAAATGTAGATAATGTAGTAATTTATTATTATTAATTTTAATGTTTGAATGTTTGCCAATTTGGTGTTTAAAAACTGATTTTGGTCATAGAACTAATTACAGGGGGAACTGCACCCAATTTTACCTCTTACTAATTAATAAACTGCATTTTTAATGACCAAAGGCAGGACTGACAGTCTAAACTTACTGAACTAGGACAGCTTTTAGAGGAAAACAGTTATTTCACATTCTTTAAAATTGTCTTTTTTAGAGATAAAATGTTTCCAGTTTTTGGATTTGGTGCGCAGATTCCTCCTTCCTATCAGGTAACGGAGCATGTAAATCCACTCCTTAAGTCAACTAAAAGCATCTTTTTTTAGAGAGGGGATTGTATATATGGTCCTGACTGATTTTTGTATATTAACAGGTGTCACATGAGTTCCCTATAAATTTTAACCCATCAAACCCATTCTGTAATGGTAAGTCATGGAAAGTAACATCAGACATTGAGGATAAGATGTCTAATGTGAAATGATGGAAAAAAGGCATTTGTTGAGAGAACTGTGAAGCATGTTGCTCAAATTAATTCAATGAGATTAGTCATCTCATTAGCAGGAAAGAATTTCATAGACTACAGTTTAATTAACAGTAGTATTTGGTCATCTGAAATGAATTGTAGAAACCTTTTTTAACAGCTAGGGCCACAGGGTTGGTAAACTGCTCATAAGTTCATAAGTTCATAAGGTTGGAAAGGACCTATAAGATCATCTAGTCCAACCATCCTCCTATCACTATCTCTACCCAACTACTAAATTAAATCCTTTAGCACCTCATCTAAACGCTTCTTGAACAGCGCTAGGGATGGTGCCTCAACCACCTCCCTAGGCAGGCCATTCCAGTGCCTGACCACTCTTTCAGAAAAGAAATGCTTCCTCAGGTCTAATCTAAATCTTCCCCGGCGCAACTTGTGGCCATTCCCTCTCGTCCTGTCGTTATTTATCAGGGAGAAGAGGCCCACCCCCTCCTCACCACAACCCCCCTTCAGGAAGTGGTAGAGTGCAATAAGGTCTCCTCTGAGCCTCCTCTTCTCCAGACTAAACAATCCCAGCTCCCTCAGCCGCTCCTCATAAGACTTGTGCTCCAGACCCCTCACCAGTTTTGTTGCCCTTCTCTGAACACGCTCCAGGGCCTCAATGTCCTTCTTGTAGTGAGGGGCCCAAAACTGAACACAGTACTCGAGGTGCGGCCGTACCAGAGCTGAGTACAGGGGGATGATCACCTCCCTGCTCCTGCTGGCTACACTATTTCTAATACAGGCCAGGATGCTGTTGGCCTTCTTGGCCACCTGGGCACACTGCTGGCTCATGTTGAGCCGAGCATCAACCAACACCCCCAGGTCCTTTTCCTCTCTACATTCTTCAAGCCATTCTGCCCCAAGCCTATAGCATTGCATGGGGTTATTGTGGCCAAAGTGCAGGACCCGGCACTTGGTCTTATTGAACCTCAACTTGGTCTTATTGAACCTCAATAATGCTCATGTGGAGTTTTCTAATTTGAGTACAATGCTGTGAGTATTCAGCATGGGTTTTTGATCACATTTCTAACTACCACAAGCTACCAGCCAAAGAGAACTGCTGAAATTTAGTTGCACATCTTTGGACACACAGTGTTTGGCCTTCCTATTCTTGACATAAAGCCAAGCTGAACGCCTCCATTACTTGTAAATAATTTAGTTTTTATCATCATGATTGGCTGTAAATCTTTGCACCACTACTTTAAATAACTGACAGTGTTTTTAGAAAGATTGAATGCTTAAAAATATTCTGATGTGCAAGGAGTACATTGAAACTATTTCTGTTCTCTAGGAATCCAAGGCATCGTTGATGCATATCGAGCTTGTCTTCCTCAAGTGAGGTTATATGGGCCAACCAATTTTTCTCCAATTATAAATCACGTGGCAAGATTTGCTGCAGCAGCTGTACAGCAGCAGACAGCATCTGTAAGTTCATTATCACAGTGTATTTATTTTTTAATTTCCATTCTTATTTAGAAATAGTTTTTCTTTTAAGCTTGTGAGTGTACCTGTTTTAACAGCTGTCCATTTACCTTGTGAATTGTTTTTTGATATCTTTGAAACTAGATAATACCTATCTTATTCTAGCAGATCATTCACAATTCTCATTAACAGAGTAAACTTTTCAGAGTTTGTACTTGAAAACATACAATATCATAATGGCATTTTCTATTCAAAGCTCATTGAAAGTCATATCACCGAGAAAGATAGGGATAGTAAGTGAATACTAACATAGATAAAGAAGTGTCCTTATTACAAAACTGTAGGTTCTGTATGCCTTGCTCTTTCCACCCTGTTACTTATTAAAATAAGGACTGCTGTGAAAGTAGTACCTCCTATTTTATTGTGTTGGCCCACAATGTTAGAGGCAGTTGTTGATGGCGTGGCAATAGAGGTCATAATTTCCCACCAATATTCCATCACGTTTTGTTGCCATGTTACAGATGGCAGCAGAGGTCAGTCTGACAAAATAGTATTTGACATGGAAATGTGAATGAAGTAAATGTGTGTCAGTGAATTCCTTCATGCACTGATGTTTGTCAATGCTTGCTAAAGATTTATGGAGACCAAGCAGTGGGTTTTAATACAGTGAGGTGGTGGTTGGTGCATTTCAGCAGTGATGTGAAAAACAAGCCATTTTCTGGATGGCTGCGTGCACCTGCCACACAACAAAGCGAATTGTTTAATCAGTTCATTCATATGAATCTTCAAATCAGAATGAGAGAACTGGACTGGTGGGTCTCAAGAGTGCTCACAGGAACAGAAAGAACAGTGTATGCGAGTTTATGAGGAAGTGTTGAACCAATACAAGGCAGTTTACTGAATCACATCATTACTAGCAACAAAATGTGATGTCACCGCTATGAGTCAAAGTGACAGTCCATGGAATGGTGACATAAGAATTCCCCATTAAAGAAAAAGGTCAAGACACATTCCTCAGTTGGTAAAGTGATGTGCATTGCCTTTTGGAATAGGAAAGGGGCGATTCTTCTGGACTTCCATGAACCCAAACAAACCATCAACTCTGACTGCTACATTGTGATACTGACTAAGTTGAACTTCCAGGGTCAGACCAGAAAAGAAAACATTTATTTTGCAACATGGTAACACTAGATTTTAAGACCATGTTGTGCATTGTCTATCTTGGCTGGATTGTTCTGCCACACCCACTGCGTAGTCTGGATTGTGTGTCTTCTAACCTCCATCTGTTTGGAGCTATGGAAGATGAACTGCATTTGCAATGTTTTCCTAGGAATGATGCCATCATAACAGCTATTAAATAGGAGGCATTTTTTTCAGAGTAACCTGCATATGTGCAAGTTGCTGACCATATTAAGAGTTAATAATTCTGAAGAGACCTTTTCTGTTTCTCTTGGTTACATTCTCTTGTTCATCCATTCTTAAATGAGTCGAGCAAAATTTATCATTTTATAAAGATATCAATAGACTAGAAGGAGGAAAAAAATGCAGATTTCAAATGCAATGTGTTCTGTCAGGAACTTCAGTAAACTGTCTCATATCTCAGGACACATACTTGGAAAATAAGCTGTTTGGTTTATTTGTGGATTTTGGAGAGCAGAGGAAGCATGACTTTGGATGACATGGATTGTTCTTTGAGGAAGGAGTGTTGAAATATGACTTCTTTTAGAAGATTTTATTGTCCAAATATATTGCTTTGGACCATATAGAAGAAGCCTGAGCGAAACGAATATTTTTAAACTTCAGTGAATGCAATGAACTTGTTTAAAATCACAACAGTATATAGCTTGTGTGTGTTCTCTAAGCCCCAGTACCCCATGTGTTACCTCTTTCTGTCTGTTCTGTGTATTCTCTTTCTGTTTATTGATTTGACAGCAATACTTTATTCTTCTGATCATAACGGATGGTGTAATAACAGACCTCGATCAAACTCGAACTGCCATAGTTAATGCTTCCAAATTGCCCATGTCCATTATCATTGTTGGTGTTGGAGGAGCAGACTTTGATGCTATGGAGTTTCTTGATGGTGACAACGGAGTTCTTAGGTCTTCATCAGGAGAACCAGCTGTCAGAGACATTGTCCAGTTTGTGCCATTTAGGAAGTTCCAAAATGTAAGTAATTTTAATGATGTGGTAAGTAAAAACTGTGGAGGTATGCTAGGTTTGCTAGGATATCCTATTTACAGTTCTGAGCTTTTGCAGTTACCCTAAAAAGGACTGAAGTCTGAGATGCATATTTATCAAATGCTCAAAAATAAGGGCAGAAGACTTTTAGCATCTGTGGAGTTTCCATTAGGTGAGCTGATTCAAGTTTTGGAGAGTGCATCCCTGGTTTGAGTACTGCATTTCTCTGCAAGGTTTGTTACAGGTGAAATGACCATTGTACATCACCCTCAGATTAGATTAAACAAGGGGATGTGTTTTTCATTTTTTGAGGAAGACACAACTGTGATTCTGTTTTTGTAGACAGACTTTTATTGTGGTCTTGCCCATTTTTAAATGTAGATGAGTGACATGTTTTAATGTGATGCTAGAATTGAAGTGTAATTTGGTATGGTGGTCACCAGCAGAAATTGTGTGTAGGAAAACAGTAGTGGTAGTTTTCATTTAAAAAAAAGGCACATACCTCTCACTGCCCCCAAAACATTAATAAATTGAATATTGATTTTATTTATTTATTTATTTATTGCTGTACAACCCAGTAAAAGATGCACAGACTTATGTAGTCTTGACAGGTAGAAGTCTTATCTCTGGGAGAAATGAATTAACAATAAAAAATTGAAGACTTATTCAGGATGGGGAAAAATAAACTGAGAGCAATATCAATATTATGTATGTTTATTTAACAAATGTGTTCTGTTCCTAGAAAAAGTAGTAATTTTTTTTTTCAGTAGATATTTTATCCTGCAGTAAAAACAATGCAAAAAGGAAACTTCCATTTATCCTACAAGGGTACAGTGTAAATGTCAAGATGCTAACTCCTTATAAGTAGTTGAGATACTATTGCTCATTTTAGGATTTTTTTTAACAGTTGGTAGAGATGGAAACTTGATGCTCTTTATTTTTTTCCTAAGTCTCCAAAAGAAGCTTTGGCACAGTGTGTCCTGGCAGAAGTCCCTCAGCAAGTGGTGAACTACTTCAGCACCTACAAATTGCAACCTCCTAAAAATCCTTCTGCAAAGTGAGTGGGCTGAGCAGGGAAGCTGAGACTTCATGCCTTCTTTACTTGGTTTACCTACAGACTTTGTTTCTTGAGATGATTCTATATATGTACATATGCACACCTCTCTGGTAATGCGTGTTGGCTTTTTCCTGCAAAACAGTTTGCCAAGTGTATTTTCTGAGGGCCAAAATAGTAATTGGTTTAGTATTCAATGTAGATTTGTGGGATAGATATTACATGGATGTATTTTATTTTGAAAAGCAATAGAAGGGGGGGAAAAGAAGAGGTTGAATATGTAGAGAGAAGGAGGAGAGTGATGGAGAGCAGAATAGCTGCCTGTTTGATAAATATGGCCAGTGAGAGTGATCAGTTACTTGAGTGGTGATCAATACCAAGTACTGCAGTTTCTCAGTGATCATAAAACCAGTCTGATGTGAAGAAGAGGGTATATCTCCAAGCAGGAAAGTTTGTACGTGCTGCAACAAGTACTTCAGGCTTCTGTGTCTATTAAGGCACCATAAGGTTTTGATACAACGGTTACAGTCACATGAGTGCCAGAACAAAGTGTATAAACCCTCCTTGCATACATACATCATATTTGATACTTTGGTGCCTTTGACCAGTGCCTTAGATCTAAGACTGTGTGAATATGGGCAAAATCTCTAAAAATATCAGTATAATGTTACTAGTCTTTGAGGCTACTACTGTAGATGCTGTAAGACACAGCAGTTTGAGAACTTCCCTAAAAAGCAGGAACTGCAGGCGTTTTTCTTTCTCTAAGTGAGACAGTCGTGTGACTGCTGGTCTTTAAAGTGCAAAGGCATATTATGAAGTAGAAGTTAACATTTTAACTGAAAAAATGCTGTTTAATAACTGCACGTTATCACACAAATTTGGTTCTTGAAAGTGGTACCTACTTTATATTGATTTTTATCCTATTTTGAATCAGTCAGTTCAGGAGCTCTTGAGTTAGTGAAAAATGCCTGCAGAAATCTTTCCTCTTCCATCACTAATGAGAAGTTGTAAGAAAGTATCTTTTGGATTTTAGGTGATCTAGTTGTAGCATGTTACAACAAAAATGGGCTAAAACTCAATTTAACCTTCTTGGACTCCCAGTATTATAGTGTGTGTGCCATTTTTGGCTGGAGCTGTGCTGTTCTTTTTCCACATATGCATAATTCTGCCAAAAATCTGAATTTGTGTTAATGCATTAACATTCATGGATTAGTATTGAGATTGCCTTATACATCCTGTAGGTTGGTCCAAAGGCTGCTGACAAGTTACCAATCATCAATTAATGTGAAATTCTTTACTCTGTTTTCCTTGGTGGAAGGGGGACCTAAATTGTTTTAGGATTGAAAAACTAGGAAAGATGTTTTGTTTTGTATTGAGGCAAGCACTCTTTAAAAAAAAAAAAACATATATATATATATATGTATAATTCATGTTTTGTTCATAAAAAATATATGGAGTCATTTCTTTCCAAGTGAAGTGTGAGGGGATCAGTATTTCATACATAACATATATTGAATTGTCATGCTAGATCTACAACAGAAAATATTAAGATCAAGGAAGTAGTTATGAACCAAAATCACACGGCTTTTGATTGATATAGTGTGATTATGCACCAGTGAATGTTCCAGTTTCACAGTCATGTTCCATGCAGACAGAGAGGAAACTAGATGGGCTATTAGTGCTTTGTCTAGGTTCATTGAAGTGGATGTGTACTACTGATTGGAATTCACGATACTACTAAAATTCCTTTAGCTTTCTGCCAATAATAGGATGCTGCATCTCAGTTATGTTATAGTTCTAGTGTTACTGTAGAAGTGTGTTTAATTGCATTAACATGTGCATTTCAATGCATTAACATGTATCAATAAGCATAACTGTAGTAATAATCTGCTGTGTATTAAATAAAACTTGCTCCTGTATTCCTCGAGCTTAGGAAATTAAATAGCATATTGATAATGCATAATTCTCAAGGAACCGTATCCTTTGTAAAATAAATGTGTTTCAGACCTGACAGTGGCTAGAATGATTTTCCAGGTATACTTCTCTTTGGGGCATACAGCGAAGAGCATGTTGAAAAATCTGGAAATTTCCATATTAGGCTGAAGCAGTATTCTGAGCTAAGATCTGCACCAAATTGGATAAGAGGAAGGGGAATTATTTTGTCATTTTGTCACTTTTTATTTTTACATGTGAAAAATGCCATATTAGCTTGAGAGTAACAAATATTGTCTGTTAAGTTCTGGAAAGTATATGTGTTTGTAGATCACTTGCACCACCTTGTGATAAAAATCATGTATAGCAGTCTTTGTAATCTAGCTTTTTGCTGTTTAATTCTTAATATATACATATGTACAGCAGAGAAATAACCTGTGACCAGAGTGTTTTTTTTAAAGTACTTTTCGTATGTATTTCAATTCTGAAGCTAATTGATTTACAATGCCTTTACATTAAAACTGTCATTTCTGTATACTGTCTTCTGTCATACTTTTGTATTCAGCGTTTTCTTTGGAATGATGAATACCACTTTTGTAATTGCTGTGATGAGTATTTCACAGGCTGAGCAGCTTAGATTAATAGCAAGTAGCGCTAGAGGGGAAAAATTCCTTCTCAGTGGTTGTGAATGTGCAGACTGTGTTTCACAAGACAGTGTACTGACTTTACCAAGATGATACTGTGAAATTGGATAGCTGTAGCAGTGGCTCTCATTCATGCTGAAGTATGCACTTGTGATCAGTTTTTCCAAGTTTGTTTCCTTTCTCCATGGCATCTCTGTTTTAAGTAGAGAAGCATGGAGGTTTGTTTATTTTTAAATTTCAAGCCCATTGGCCCTTCACTGACATTCAAGTGTAGCCAAGACAGAGATGATTTACTGGGAAACTGAGATGTGCTAGAGGTGTAGTGTTGCAGTGGTGTTTTAGGCTATACAATACCTTAGTGAACCATGCAAGGGCTTTAGAGTAGGTCAGTCTTCTGTACAAATGAAGAATCCACAGGGTAAAATCAATTTCAGAAGGTTTAATGCACCTCACACAAGGAGCGTATCTTGAGGTGTCTCGTGCTGCATGTTGTTCTTGCTGTGAAAACCCTACAAATAGTTGAATTTTGAACTCGTGTACCCTTCCTGCCCCTCCCCACTCAGAAATATAGTTGGATTCCAGGAAAAAAATCAACAACAGGAAAGTCAGATGTCAGAAAAACAAATGGGTGTGACTTTGTGTAGCCCTGACCTTAAGCACTGATGCTTCTTTCATGACACTTCTTTCATTTTGGATCTAAGGAATGAGAGAGCTTTGGATAGCTAGATACTTTTGAACACAGAACTGGCAAGTTCCCTTTGCAAACCTCAGCTGCTGAGAGCTGCACTGAAGCAGCAACTTATGGGATGCTCTGTTGCTCCAGTGTAACATTTGCTGCTGTGGTTTCAGACCATATTATTAGACAATATGTGATTGAACTTCAGTATAACAACTGTGGAAATATTTGTTTTGAAGACCTGACAGAATTTGTATTGGCAGGAGGGCACTGGATCTTTTTCAGTGAGAACTGTAGTCATCAATATTGATATGTGTTTATGTGCTTTTCCCACTTAATATTTTGAAAACTGTTCCTCAAATAGTGATTTAAGAGCTACTATTCAGAGTAGGCCTTACATGTGAAGCAGTCTTGTAGTACTTCTCATTTTGATCCTGTATTGAGACATCCCAGATGGACAATGAGTAGTTCTTTGTGGTGTATTATACTCGATGATCTCTTGAGGTCCCTTCCAACCCCTGTGATTCTGTGATTCTTCTACAGCTGTTGCATGGCATCCTTGCAAGTGACAGACAAAGAAATATGGTTCTTCCCATGGGACAGTTAAACACTGACCTTCCTGTTAACATGAAAATATTTTCTTTTTGAGGGTGATTTGTTTTTCAGCCACATGTCATTTAGAATATACAACATACTGAATTTGATCATAATGGCATGGTGTTTTCCATGTATCTTGATTGTCTGCTGCTCAGCTGAGGAACTGTGAAGTCTGCCCTTGTGATTTGTTTGCTGAATAGTGATTCTGGTTTCCAGACTATGTTTGCAGTGGGGACTGAAAGTGTACAGGGAAAGGAAAGAAACTCGTAGAAGAATATAGAGGATTATTGGGGAGGGGTTTTTTTCTGTAGATATTTGTATCATGTTAAGTGTAAAATGAAAGTAACTGAGAATTAAGCTTAAAACAGATTCATCTTTTTGTTCAATTTATATCCCTTTTTGCTTTGTGCCTGTGCAGAAGGTTGACTTTGGTTGCTTCATGTCAGTGGCACAGCTGAGAGAGCCGTCGATGTAAAGGATTTGCTTCCTTTCACAAGTATGATGTAGCCCACCCTATAAGGCATGTGGCTCGTTAGCTGCTGTCAGGTGAGCTCTGTGGTGGAAATGGACAGCTGGAGCATTCAGCCTCTTGGAATTGAGTAGCACGTGGCCAAAAAGTGTAAATCCTGCTTATTATAAAACTGCTCTTATTCCTAAATTGCCCACTTCAGATAAGAGGGTCTTCAAAAAACAAAATAAAAAAAAAATTAGCCAGTATTAAGTGCTTGCTCTTCCGAGAGCAGTGTTAATGTCCAATCCCTTGAGAAGACGAAATGTGAAAATCAACAACCAAAAGTTAAAGGTTGCTCTCCAGGGGCATGTGGGAAATATCTTAAGTCTGCTATTTTAACTCACGAGGGTCAGTACTGACAGCTAGAACAGATGCTTGTGCTATCAGGAGGCTAGTGGTAATTACAAAGCCTGCTTCTCCACCCTGTATGTTGTGAATTTTGTATTTATTTATTTATAGGGTTTTATTCTGCAGTCATCTGTCCTAAGCTAAGACATCCTAACTCCGGGCATCAGAGCCTTCTGTTCTGACCTGTCTTGGTCACAGAAGCGTGTCTCTGATTAGAAGTACAAGGGGAGGAGAGAGAAGGATTGACAGAAACATGAGTAATCTCAGCAAAAGCAGTGAACTAACAAGGAACAGGACGGCTATAGGAAACCAGAAAAGAAAGTAGAGCAGAACGGACATGAAAATTACAAGCAAGCTAACAAAGAAGAAAAACAATAAGAAAGAGAGAACAAACAGGAGAGGGAAAAGGAGAAGCAGGAGCAAGACAGAGTAAGAGATAATGGAGAGCATAGATCAACCAAGAAGCAAGCTGTTCTGAAATACAGTCAGATCTCTAATTCCTATTACGCCAGGAGTTTTCTCTTCGGATTCAAGGTTAAGAGGTAGGTGTACAATTTGTCCTGTTGTCTTATGAGAGGAGGGAAGAAAAATATCTGGGGTAGATTCTCTCTTGAGTAACCTCTACTTTTGTCTTCTGTACCCAAAGGTGAAGTCACAGTGAGCCCTTTGAATTCAACAAAATACAGCCCAGGGTACCATCTATGTCTTTTTCTTCTCCTTAGCTTCAACTTTAAGGATCTCTCCTTCTTCTGCTCTGGGGGATGGAGACATAGTGATAATCAGAGACTCATTAGTGGTTCCTCTGTGCATAACTGGACGTGGTTTAGGTTTAGTGTCTGCTTCTGGCTCTTCTTTTTGTGGAGGGGGTGCAGATGGAGCTGCAGGCTCTGGTGGTTTCTTCTCCTCTTTTTCAGTCTTCTCTGTTTCAGCTTCATGTTCCTAGAACCAAAAAGTTAAATGTTTTTGAATGCTGCAGAACAAATTCAGGAAGAAATTCTGTTCTTTATATTGCAGTGGTAAGGCACAACATGGGGATACTGTGATTAATAGGATGCAACATTTGTAAACTTGTATTCAGCTGTTGATCAATTTTTGTGTAAAAAAAAAATACTATTTCAAAGTCAGAAAACAATGAAATCTAGGAAAATCTTGTGGGTTGTGATAGTATCTGCTTCTTGAAACACCTGGGTAAAGCAGGCATGTTTTGGTATGCAAAACCTTTCCTTAGGTCTCACCTTCCTTTATGTACTAATGCAATATAGAAAGAAAAAGTGTCATGTAATTCTCAACTTGTTCCCCATGGCCCCAAACCCTTGGCCAAGCCTATTTGCACTGAAGTTCACAAATGCACATTAAATTTGGTGATGTCCCTGCTTCACTCTTTCTGTTGTAGTCATTTATTTAAGCAAAGCTCTTTATTTCATCGAAAAGAAAGTAAACACACAGCCCAGCAGTTACTATAAAAGCCAAGGAAGGATTCTGCTGCTTCTGGGCAAATACTTAGAACCAAGCAGGTTCTTACAGAACAGAGTATAAATATAGGAATTATTTTTAATCAACTGAAATAAGTTTTCTCATGAGTGCACTGTATTACGTATTTAAATTGATTTAACTGAGTGGTCTATACTTGAAATGTTATCTTCAAGATTTCTTATTAGCAAAGGTCTGACTTTGAATCAGGAAGCTCTCTGTATGCTTAATTCAAATGGATCAGATTACTGCACTGGGACATTCGTGTGCACTTATATATATATGAAATCAAAAGATCAGATGCTCTTAGTATCTTTTAAGGTCTCTGATCCTTTCTTTTCATGAGGATTTGTTTGCTTGTTTTTTCCTTGCACTTGTTTCTGTTTTTCATAGAGTCCAGATCGAGAAAGATTTGAGCCAAATTTTACCATCTGTGTTTATGGAGATAAATTACCATGATTGTATCTCAGCTACTCAGTTTTTGCTGCTGATTGCTACAAGGCTGCATTTCCCTCTGTTCCATTTGCCCAAGCTCCTCCCAGTATATTTCCTGCTTCTCTGTCCACTTGTACTATTTTCTGTGGCATTACCTGAATGTCTTGTTCTCTCTTCAGCTGCAGCAACTTAGCAAGGCCTGCTTTTCCTTTAGCTCCAAACATTGCCTTAAACAATTTTGGAGTTTCCTGTTTCTGCCCAAACAGACTGGCCAAACCCCGTGGCTGCTGCACCGGTGGTCCAGGAGGAGGTTTCCCCTTCTCTTTCAGCAACACCCTGGAGGCAGGAAGGAATGAGAACAGTGCAGTGAAGCCTGGAAAAGTTCTGTCAAAACTGAAATGTCATGCATGGATGACGTCAACTTTTCTAGCAATTTTTTTTTAATCTTAGATTCAGTGGCGAAAGGAAAGCAGGTAAGGGTGAGGGCTTTACCAGCTTTGGTAGTATCTAATAAATTGAAGGATACTGCTCTAATTTGGAACTGCTTTCTCATTTCTTATAGTTTGAAATAGACTAGGCTCAAATGAAGACAATACAAAGCAGATGTATTTTATAAGGTGAGAAATAGTTGCAGGGGAAGGGTGCCTTGTACCTGAGGTGGAAAGTCTCTCAGCTAAACTTCTGAATGCAAATTAAGAGAGCTCTGTCTCGAATTTAGTTGCTGCTTGAGGAAGTAACTGTTAACCAAACTTCTAGCATAGTTCATGTTGGCCAGTGGTACATATTTTGGTCTTCTTCAGTAAATTTCCCTGAAGATAAGAAAATTACTAGATTTTCACACCTTTTGGTAGCTGTGCTGACTGGCAACCTTAATTGGAAGAAGTGAGAATGAATGATGATGGCAGAAATTAGTACTTTGTAACTCTTGTAATACTGATAATTTGATTCCAAAACTGAACTTAACTGTCAAAATAACACATGAATCTTCTCTTGGTTTTTATTTTTTTTTCTGGAGACCATGCACAGAGCATACACAGACTTAATGAATGCCCAAACAGGTGAACAGAACACATGGCCTTCAGTACAGGACAGGCACTACGTAATTTTAAAATTACAAAGGTTTTCTAATAGCACATTTTTTAATTTACAAAACCTTATTTAAGGTTGATATCTAGGAAAGTCTTTGGGGCCACATGGGGAGTGTAGATACGAAGGATGGGTAATTATTATAATCCTACCACTGAGAGAAGTTGCCTGGAGAAAGCAGAATGCAGTGATTTGTCAGGATATGATTACAGTGGGCAAGGAAGCAGGAGAAAGAGTGCAGGACATAGGAACAAATAACAAGTAATGATGATCACACCACTTTAGAAAGAAGTTGGAAATCAGGAAGGATGATTCCCGAGGACAATCAGTTAGTGAGCATGTTCTGTATTTCTATGTGTTGATATTAAAAACTAACTTCTGAAGACCACAGATGTGAGAACATTTAACAAATAGGCAAGATCTGTGAGTCTACCAGTACCACGGGCATCATATCAACCTGTTAGGGGTCCCTCACTGAGTTTGAAAGCCAATAATATATGCTATTGGTCTTTAGTAACTCTGAGTACCAGAGCTGCTGAGAGACTTATTCTTCTCAGTATACGTTGCCATCACTAAGTCCACGTTGACTGGACAACATGTGGCCCTTCAGATAGAATTTAAGCTCTTCAACATCTTTGGCTTTCTATATGGTTATAGATTGAGGTTTTCTTTTGTTCTTGTCATACCTCACACTAAGGACAAGAGTCCAACAGGCTGTTTGGAAAAGTTTCCTACAGGACAGATACTTAGGCTTTTCTGGTGGCAAACTGTGCCTTGGTCCCATCCTTGGGAATGCAAGGTTTCTCAAGATACTGTTGTTTGACAACCAGAGTTGTTGTAACTTGCTGAAGGCAACCATCTACTAATAGTTCCATGAACAAGAATTCACTCCCGTGCTATGTTTTATCTTCTCTGTGGGAATTTTCAGTCTGAGAGCATTATTCCAAACTTTGATACCTTTGCAAGACAACAGCTGAGAACAGAAGAGTGCTGAAGTAGACTAATAAAACATTGCTTCACACATTTCAACCTTATAAAAGATAAAAGGGTAATCACATTCATAATCTTATGGCAAAATATGTGAATATTTTGCCCTGTCAACAAAGCCAGGTGAACTGTGATCCAGCGAAAGGAGGATGAGAAGCAATTCTAGTTTGAAATCCTATTTCAGAATCTCTTTGCACAGAATGTGCACCTTTCAGATCTGTGTGCTTATTTTTCATCTTGCCAGGTGTTCCTTTAAATCAACCTCTAACTGGTCCTCCAGATTTTGAAAGGTGTGCAAGCCTGTGGGTGCATTGAAGCATGTCTCTGTAGAACTAATTGCAGGTGTTCGGTTGCATCTTTGAAAACCTGAAGCTTACCTGACATCTGTTTTACATTTTCTGCCTTTCTTGTCTATGTAAGGAGTTTTGTCCTGATATACATCTGTGTCTCTTGTTTTACTTGAAGTGAAGCTACATTCAGGACTTTATTCTAATTACCACATTCTCACAACTTGGAATCCCTTGCTATAAAAGCATGGCTTTCCATATATACTAGCAGACTAATATAACCTCTAAATACAAATGTTTTTATATTATTCCCCCAATAAATGAATGGAAGTATGCCTAGGAGCCACAACTGTCCATTCAAAAGCTAAACACGGTGATTTAAAGATTATTAAGACATACTTTGCTTTCTTCATCAGAAGTTTTTCTGAGTCAGGATAGTGCACCAAGATTTCATTGAGCGTTTTCTTGTCTAGAATGAAAAGGTTGGCAAAACCGTGAGCCACCACATTGGCAGTCCTTCGATTTCCTCCACCTGCGGCTAATAGGCTGCAATGAAAATAAACATTGTTATTCACCTCACTGCTTGATTTTTTTTGCTTTGCCAAAGGAATCTTTGCTGTTGGTCTCTGAAGATACAGCAAAAAAAAACCCAAAACCCACACAAGTGTATCTGAGTGTTCTATCTGATTTCTGTAAAGTCCCCTTGCAGTCATGATTGGAAATATTTTCTTGTATCAAGTAGACAAATTGTCACATCTGGTCAGGTGTCTTGGCTGTGAAACATCTTGCTGGGTAGAGACATTTCCTAGAATCATAGCAGCATTGAGGTTGGATTAGACCACTGAGATCATCTAGTACAACCATCAATTCATCCCTATCATGTCCACTAATCATGTCCCTCAGTGTTACAAAACTCACTTCTTGAACACCTTCAGGGGCAGTGACTCTGCCACCTCCCTCGGTACCACTCTTTTGGGGAATAAATTTTTCCTAATATCCAACTCAGCCTCCCCTGGTGCAACTTGTGGCCATTCCCTCTCATCCTATTGCTGTTAACAGGGGTAAGAGGCGAACTCCCCCCCCTCACCCACAACCTCCCTTCAGGTAATTATAGAGAGCAGTAAGGTCTCCCCTGAGCCTCCTCTTCTCCAGACTGAACAATCCCAGTTCCTTCAGCCACTCCCAATAAAACTTGTGCTCCAGCCTCTTCACAGCTTTGTTGCCCTTCTCTGGACACACATTTCTTCAAAGAGACCCCAGAGCAAGAACTGCATTTGTTTTAGTCCTTGTATGAACTTGTCATTTCTTCGTTCTTATTGTTGAAAATGATTTAACATCATATAGAGAGCAATATAAGACCATTATAATTGAAGGCGTATTTACAATGAATAAATGTCTCTAATAATTATGATTTTCCTGAGTGAACAACTTCAGTGGGTTTTTGGTTTTGTCACATATCGCATCTCATCTCGAATGTTGGCATGTTTAACAATATGGATTTGGAAGGCCTTTCAAGCTGACACTTACAAATGTGTCTGTCAGAAACTGAAGGCTATTTTCTTTAGACAGTAAAGTGTTAGACCAGCTTAGCAAGCAGCGGTTGAACGTAGGAAGGATATCTACATGAAAATTAAATTGTCCGTCTTGCATGAAGCAAACAAAATGAAAACAATTAATTGATCCTCTTTGCTGATAAGCAACATAAGCTGCATTCTACTCTTAGTAGTAAAATTACTTTATGACTATTTGAGGAGATCCATTGTAGAGATTTGTCCCTTAAATGTTTCACAGTGTGTTACTGTATATAAAGAATATCAAATAATACCTAAATTTAAAGGTTATTAATAAAGGACAGTCTGGGCCTTATCAAAAATGAATTTATACTTATTGTCAATACTAATCAGAGTATACTGATACTATTTTTTAGTATTAAGGATATATATATATATAGCATTCAATTCTACTGGTAATATAATTTATTTATAAAGGATCACAAGATGTCTGAACTCTGTGTACAAGGCTATTTTTGCAGAGACACCAAGTTTTGCTGCTATCCAAGATAAGATTCAACCTATGAAGTCAAGCAGAAAATGCAGCATATTGTCTTCTTTTAAAAATTCAGTACAATTTCTCAGACGAAAAGTATTTGCACAGCAAGAAAAGCAGTTGGAGAAAATTGCAAACAGTTTTTGAGTTCCAATAAATCACTTCTCAACGAGTCATTGTACAATCATTTTCAAGCTTTCCTAATAACAAGATCATTTTGTTGAGGCAGATAGGACTGAAGAGAGCAGCTCTTTTATTATGGTGATGACGTGAGGTGAATTTTATGAGGGAGGCAGTCACTGCTCAGAGTCCTCTTTGACTAAAGGCATCATTATGGACTTTGTTTTGGCCATTCTGTTAATAGCCATGTGACAGACTAACTAAATCTTTAAAATAATTGGCATTGTCCTTACAAGTGGTTCTTGATGCAATAGCATTCACAGGAATAAGGAAAATTGCCTTTTTACCTTACGGATTTTACTGTAGTTAGCCTGAAATGATTTTATACTTGTATGAGAAGATAACGTGAATTCTTATGATAGCAATTTTAATCTAGAGGTATGAAGTTGTCAAAGCAATGACTTAGATCTATTTCTATTTTTTTTTTGTTTATAGCTGATCTCAGTGGGAAGCAGCCGTTCTTTGAAATTAGCAAACTGATCTAGGGAATGATGTGCATATCAACTGAATGTACAGCGTTGTCGCTCCTCTGCTGGGCACATCTGTACATCTGGAAAGAGTGGTTAAGTCAAGAAGAGGACTGGATCTGCCTTCCGAGACAAATGTCAGACCTGAAATGGCAGAGCTCGCTGAAGAGCAGTAGCAACTGCTCTTGGCCCAAACAGAGAAACTCAGTCTTTCACAAAGCTAAATATTCACTTTAGTTCTTGACTTTTTAAAGGGAAGTTAAAGCTACAGCACCCACTGAAAGGCTACAAACAAGACCTAACATTCAGAAATATTCCTGTCAAAAATGCTGTAATTTTTCTAGAACTGACATTTTTAATGGGAAATTGTTCTAGTGAGATAATAATAAGTGGATGAATTAGGACAGCTAGCTTGATGTGTAAGCTTCTCTGGACTAATGAAGTATTGTGTTGTAGTTTCCCTCTCTTGAATTTCTCCCTTTCTCAATTGTCTGTGCAGACAGGCTCTCATTGAGGCAGCAATCTTTTTGCCTCTGTTATTGAGATTATTTTGCTTCCCCAAAATGAAATTATCAGTACAGGAAAGTAGTAATGAAGTTAATTGGAAGCTCCTATTGCTTAATCTGTTTCTGTGTTAATTTATAAAAACAGGATGAGCAAAGGACTGGCTTAAACATCAGTTTTGTGTTGGCCTTATAGTATTATTCAGGAAATATTTTTGAAACGAGTAAACATTCTTTATTTTCTTGAGATCCTTTGCCCTTAGAGACTTTATAAGCATGATTTATAATGCATTTTGAACAGTGTGATTAAATGGCTAGTGTCTTGCAATTCAGATCATTAAACCACTCAGAATGAAGCTGACACGATTCTCTACACAAATCTTGATTTGAAAAATCAGGTGGAAATGATGATAGCTCGATGTCATGAGCTAACCACACTATGACTGCTGAGGGAAAAAACTTGGATGTGCTAAATAAAGCAACATTTCATCCATTAAAGACTTCTGTTTTTCCTGTTCCTCTGCTATACAGTACTCAGAAGACCTTGACAGAGCTTATACAGAAGGGCACTGTATAAACTGATTATTTTCTAACATATTGCCACAGGGAAAAGGAAAATTTTCTGCTGGTATACTTAGCGCTTCGTGTCTTTGCTTTTCAATTTCTGCCTGTTGCTATGTGTTTTCTCCTCAGTTTAATCCACTGCTTGTCATTTATATGCAAAGCAATGGAGTCTGTACCGGTATGCTGTCTCCCTAATACAGAAGGTCAGTGATGAATAAAACAATACAATAAGTGTCGGTTTAAAACATTGCTGAGGGCTTTGCTGGCCATCCTGGCAATTATGTGAAGAGTAAAACATATTGAGAGATGAATTTTTAAAGGCAGCTGTATAGATCTCATCTGGAAACAAGTCCTCACTTTTGTTAGATCAAAACATTGAAAATCCTTTCCTTGTTTTCAAATCAATCATGAACATTCTTCAGTTTGAAAACAAATGTCCTTGCTCCAAATGCATAACTAAGAAATAGTTGAAAACTGTGTATATATTATATCTCAGAGATGCTGCAGCTTTTCTTCTTACTTTTTAGTATCGATCCCTGCCTGAAAACCAGTGCATTCTCAGATTTCTGCATAACACACAACACACCGTCTTGTTTTGAGGCTTTGTTCTTGTACTGTATTGTCACACAGATAAATACTTTTAGAATAACATTCTTGCAAAGAGCTGATATAACCTCATTTTCCCACTCATCAAGGAAGTTCTGTACCTATGGGGTATATCGTGTTCTCCACATGCAGCTCTGAGAAGGCTCTGTAAACTCACTGCTGAATAAATGGGAAAGTTTCCACTACCACGAAGGGAGACACAGCAGAAGATAAATATAAACCTAATACAGAGCTGATTAACACTTTTCAAAAGGCAGATTAAGGCTACTAGCAAGAGGATTAACGGTAACAGGAATGCAGCTGTAAGAAATCAAGAATCCAGTTTATCACGTGCAGCAACACATGTATTTTATTACTTTTCCTCAGGCCAACCTCAGTAGGAGATGCAGTGCCTAAAATCAAGCTCTTAGTTGTCTAATTAGTGAACAAGGTGCAGAAGAGCTAATGGATTTTGCACAGCAACTGTGTAGAGAATATAAAAAACATTTGTAACTGCTTGAGAAAAGCTTTCTCCTCAAGAGAAACTTGGACTCCCAAACATAGTTGGTCAGCCCTTTTCTCTTTTGTATTCTCTTGAGCAAACACATTTGAAAACGTAGATGCTGATTTTCAGCAACTTAGTCTCTACTTCAGTTCCTAAATGAATCAATCTGTATTGCTATTTTCAATTTTATCTTCTTTGTTGGAAATTATCGTTTTTACTCTCTACTGTATAAGGACAGATGGTCTCACTGTACAGGCAATAAAAATATGTTTGATCCTGCCTTTGGAACAGGAAGATGTGTTCAACCTTTTAAATGCTGAAGGTGAAATCCATCCATATATCCTTGTGTATATTGCCCTGAATACTGATTGTACATTATTTGTTGTATAGGAGTCTGAGTTCTTGGCAGATTAGTCTCAGATGTTTTACTTACACAGACTTTCCCTCACTTATCTGTATATCCCTTCTCATCATTCTCCTGGTTAATCTCACACAGCTTTCTAACCTTCCCGTGCTCTCTCTCATGCTTGCCAGAGAGAAGCTAAGCAAACATCAATTACTTAAGCACTTCTAAAGAAAGTGTTCTAAATAGTGGTAGACTGACCTGATCTCCCCAAATACAGCTCCTGCTCGTAGCGTAACCAGGACTTTTGTGCCATCAGGGCCTCCAAGGACTTGAACTTCACCTTGCTTGATGATATACATCTCTCTGCCAATTTCTCCCTGGGTATAGAAACATGTAATGATCACTGTTTTGTTTGTTTGTTTAAGTAAAATCATCTGACAAACATCTATGTAAATATCTCTCCCCTTTTTCATGCACAGTTTTACCAGCATTACAGAGAAATAAATGTGCTACTTTGCCTAGCACTGAACACAAGAGCAAGGACTGACTTTGTATATCTAATTGATGTGAGGCAGCGTTTGAGCAGAAGTTAGACCATCCAGGCAAACCTGAAAAATGAAGACTTATAGCAAGCAGGATTGTATCTGTCATTTTCATCCTCTATTCTAGTGGAGCCAGAAGTAATTCAGCAGCTTATTTAATTAAGTGCTCAAAAGCCTGTGCGTTATGGTTTTAAAAACTTCAGTTTTCGTTCTATTACTTCTAAGCTTCACTTAACTAACTTACATGGTAAATAGAATAAAGAGTTGTTCAAAACTTTGTCTAATTCTGTGTAATGACTGGGTGGTTTAAGAGGTTATTAGCTTGCCTATTGTCTTCCACAAGACCTGCTAGGTTTCATCAGCATCTTCATAAAAAGCAGACAACCTGGAGTAAACATGATCATATCAGCCCTCACAGCATCTCAGTGACAGGCAAGTAATTATTTTTCTGCTTATGCTACTGGAGTAAGGCTGCAATATCAATTTAAAATTCAAAATGCAGCAACAACACCACCAGGACTGGAAACATATGGCTTATACTTCTATCTCATAATCTGCTTCTGCAAACCATTACGTCAGAGCCTCCTAAGTATGATGAGGCCAACACACATCCACGTAGGAGGTGATTCCAGTTCTCAAGTCCCAACAAGGTTTTATTGCCTACTACAAGTTACAGCATTAATGGGATTCCCGTGGTTGTTGGACCAAACACACTTTGTCAAAAGATGAGCTATCTACTTCTGTTAGTTAAGGCTGTGTTTGAGCTAAAATCCTAAGGGACTGTGTGACAGTATTCAGCTCACAGTCTGGAGATGGCTCTGAGCAAATACAGAGCAAGATGAGGTCCTGCTGCAGGGAGCACTATGGGATGCGCTGTATTCTCCACATTCTTGGGAATATCATGTCAGAGTTTGTAAAATGCAAATGAAGCACATGCAAAGCATCACAAATTGAGATCTGTAGGCTAGGTTTGTATATATAACTGTATAAAAAATAGAGCTTGCTACATTTTATATATCCAAACTTCATTATGTGCCACCAGATAGACCATATTTACATTAACTACTTTCCCATGCTACTATAATTTTGTTTGATGATAATAAAATCCATACTGTCCTGTTCTAGGTTGAAACTTGAGAGCAAATTTGTTACTATTATACACAGTATCTTAATTCTTTTTATGCTATCTACTTCACTCAGAATTAATGTTATTTGAAGACTGCTTTTAACCTCTATCTGAATTCCTTTTCTAAAACACATATTATTATGCTGTACTACACCACAGAGCTCACCTTTTTGCAGACAAAGTCACCAGGTAAATACACAATGGATTTCAACCTTAGCAGCATGTCATATATCATCTGTGTATCACATCCCTGTCAAAATAATTAGAATTGTGCTCAGTAACACAAATGAATATTACTGCTTGCACCGGATAGCAAAATAATACATGAGTGATCCATGGCTTGCTAAGTGGCATGCAAAAGGAAACAAGGTAAGAACCAGCTTTTAAAGGAGAGAAAACAATTTTCATTTCAGATACTGATAAAATTCCCTTCAGGTTCAAGATCTCTATTTTTTTTTTTTTTTTTAATGATGTATGCTTCTGTACATCTAAGTTTGACTGCTGTGGAAACGCAGTGTTATCTGCTGTGGGTCGTAGATCTTTTAGGGGATCTTTTAATACTGATCCAGAAAAAAAAAAGGAGATCATGTAAAATGCTTGTATGAATCTGTGAATTCCGTGTCTTCAGAAAATATTGCAGGAACAGTGCTACAGTGTAATGTTTAAACAGAGATATCAAGATTTCTTGCAGTTGCCCTAAAAAAAAAAAAAAACTGTTAAACTTAATGTTTCTCAAGATTACTTCAAAAAATGCAATGTCTTCCCACTTTTTGTGTCACAAATCCAATTTAAGTACTGTATTAAGTAATCTCTCTGGAAACCTATCATGATAACAGTGAGAAAGCTCTTTGAAAAAAATGTTACTGAAATACAGCTTTCGCTACATCAAAGTTATATTCTTAGAAGAGATAGCATTGGAGATCTCTCAGGCAGTGCTAAGCAGTAGACAGCAAGGTGAACTGTACCAAAAATTGTTATTCTTTGTCTGGGTCTTGGGGTTAGTTATATTCTGAAGTCACTTAGGGTCTGACCGTAGCATCAGCTTTAATATGTCAGTATGACAGGACCGTTTCTTAACCTCATTTGCTTTTTTTTTATCTCCAGTTTGAACCACGTACACAAAACGGAAGTCAGACCTTGACTTTGTCCTGACCTGTCTCCAGTGACTTAGACATATAATAGACTTATTTTGCCTTGAGTATTAGCAACGTTTTCTTTTGTATAGCAAAATGCACAAAACAAGGTTTCCACACTACTAATACCACATATTGCTGCATTCTTTTGTGGAAGTACTTGCTTTGAATAGGTCAACTTTATTGACAATGGCAAAGTTCACATCAATTGCAATGGCTAATTGCATTTTGGTTGGCATCTGCTCCAGCAATTCTGATTCATCTGTAAAAAGAAATAAAAAAAGCAAACATTGTTAGATGAAAAATGTAAAGATATAAAGGAAGAAGAAAATAATGAATGACAGTAAAAATGAGCATTACATAGAAATGTAACTTCATAGATGTGAAGTGCTTAGTGAAGTCATTATTGCATTCATGAGTTTAAATGAGGAAGATGTTAGTATGTCTTTACTTTCTTCTAAATTACGTTATGTTATCCAAAGTTATGAGTATTATGTAAATTAATAGACTTTGTGACATAGTAAGCATCATATTGCTTTGGAGTTTTTTGCTTTTCTGAAGGAAACTGAATACCCTCCTCTCACCCCTTCCCATGAAATTCAGTAAAGGAGAAATGCACATTTCACCTTTTAGCTGTATCTGTAGAGAACACTCACTTTGAGCTGGTACATACATAGAATTGGAAAGCCTTACCCAGCATTCCCTGAGAGTCCCATGTGTATTCATACCAGGTTCGAACACGATTTTGAACTAGTTTTGGAATCGAATATGTGTTCATATAAGAGACAGTGTTATCCATAGAGGAACGGTAGTAGTTCTGTCCTGCTGTAGCTGCTCCAATTACATCTCTCATCTGCAAACATCATTTAACGTTACTACACATTTCAACAGAATGGTCTTCATTTGAGTATCTTGTCAACAACATAAAAGAATGTTTGTTTACAAAATTGCTGATTAATTATACATTCAGTTCCATGTTTTATAGAGTTGCTTCATCTGCTTTTTCAAAATCATCAAAGGCATTAGCTAATTGTATAAGAAGCAGACTACATGAGTCTTTTAAAGGATTCATTTATGTTTTTCCGCTTATTCTTTTATTTCTAGCATTGGATGAAAAATACAGATAATGACTTCTTAAATACCCATAATAAAGCTATTCTGCATTTGTTGTGCCACACAAGCCAGAAATGAAACACACTGTATCACAGAATCATAGAATGGCTTAGATTGAAGGAGACCTTAAAGATTAGCATTTCCAATCCCCTGCCATGGGTGGTGCTGCCACCCAGCAGGTGGCAGCCCTGGGGGCCCCATTCAATTAGGTCTCAAGGGATGGGGCAGCCTGTGCCAACACTCGCCACCGTTTGAGTGAAAAATGTATTCCTAAAATCATACACCTAAGTCTAAGGCCATTCCCATTTAAGATCTTTTTGTAAACAGGAATTGCAACAAACTATAATAAAGCTGTTTTTATAGTGAGTATTGATTCTGCAGTTGACTACGCTGGTTGCCAAAAGCAAATCTACTTTGACAGTTGTATGAAGTTAACAAAAACAGACTTACACATTTTTAAACTCTGAAATTTAACCCAATAACTTGAACCTAATAATTTTCCAGTTTTATTTTTAATAGTACTTGTTTGTGAATGAGTAATAAATTCTGCAGGCAAGAGTGTTCCACGATAACTGTGTGTCTCTTCTTGCACTTCTAAATAGCAAGAGGCATATGACTTAACTTTGGATGAATGTTTTTTCTAATCCTGCACCCAACTAAAAAGAAAAATGTCATACCAGTTTTCATCTTTATCTCTTCCTCTTAATTCTCCTGATAGCAGATGTGTACAAATCAAAAGATCTGGAAAGATTTCTACAGAAATCCAATATAAGACACAGTCTGACATAGGAGCCATATAATTTGTTTTTCTGGAGGCAAGGCATTTTAAAGCCTATGGATTTAAAGCTCAGATTTAACAGTTACATGCTGGATATCATTCATGCTGGATTATGTTTGTTTTGAAAATATAACTAATTTGCTTTGCTATGGGCATTTTTTTTCCCCTCCTGCCAAATGAGAGCCAAGAGAAATAGTCAGTGTTCAGGCTAACAAATATTTTGTGTCTTCCAGAAGAGAGCACAATTCTAGTCTGACAGAAATTTTGAGATTTTCATTAACAGCATTATATTTTCAGTAGTATCAAGCATGATTTCTTTAATACTTTGTACCTATTAATATAATTACAGATAAATTTATAACTTTCCAATCAGATTTAACTGTATCGTATGAATATTATGGTTTGGTCTCTTTAGCTGCGAGGAAGAAAAAATAGGAATTATACATTGTTTAAGAAGAATCTGTGTCCTGCAGAGATTTGGGATTTGGTCAGCTCATGTGCAAAAGAGTTACAAAACTGGGAACTGGGTAAACACGTGCAATGGTCGACGAATTAGTATGGATGATAGTGAAAAAGAGGGACATCCATAATGAAGCTTGAATGAAACAGAACAAAATAGGGTATATCACTACATCACAGTATTCTGAACATATAATTATTGATGTACCTGACCGATTAAGCTGGAGAAGACAAAGACACCCAAGAAATAATTCAGTAGCTGAAAAACTATCTCGAACAGTGTTTGTGGTTCTGGAAGGCCACCGATGGTGATTAAAGTACGAACTGCCCAATAGTAACACCTCAGGTACCTGTGGATACAAACAGCCATTTCATTATTGACTACAGGTGTGAATATGATTGAAGCTAAACATACACCTGCCTGGGTTGACCATTTCAGCTATGCCTTTCAGTTCAAAAACCTTCAACATTTTTTACAAACAATTATGATTTTAGAAATGATAGTTATGTAAATCACGTTGAACAGAATATTCTCACTGACAACAAAACTGGAATATGCAGAGAATGCATCAGTTGTTTCACATTCTGTGGTCACTTTGTGAAGCAATGCAGAAGACTTCTGTAGGTGAAACGGGCTGTGTGGACATTACTGCATTAAAATGTGAAGATGCCAAGAAGTGGGAACTTATGTTAAGAAGCCATGGTGTAAAGAGAGAGACTTGACAGATTTTATGCATAGCAGAGTAAATGCACAAACATTTTGAAAGTGTCTTTTGTGGTTGCACTTGATGATGGCAGTGATAAGCTTTATGCTGCATATGACAAATGCAGTGCAGTCCCCTAATTTTTCTGTCCCTTTAATCATGTTGCTTCTGGGCACTCTTCATTTTGTCTCTACTTCCAGTGTCATGTCGGACAGAAGCTACGCATTTTCACAAGCTACATGTTAGTTCAGCTGCTCCAAACCTCTGTGTTATGCAGCACCAGAAGTCTGACTTCTGCATTAACTTCTCCTAGTGGCTGTCCTCCACTACCCTTTCTATCACCCCATCAAACATTTTCTTGCCTTGGGAATTCTTGGGAATAACTATCCATAGCTACCATGTGAATACTCTTCAAGTTTTTCTCAAAATTTTCTTGATCTGGAGGCCAAATATAGCAGTGAGCAATGATCAATCATTAAGATTGTACTGACTTACTTATGGGTTGTAATGACTTTCCCTGTATCCATTTGTTTTCACTCACTTCCCGTACCCTTTGACCAAAGACTTTGGTTCTGTTTGTACAGATTTCTTTGTGCAGCCCTGTGGACTGCAAGAATACATTCCATTCAAGTTTTTAAAAAATACAATAAATAAAAAATAAGAAAGCCCTGTTTAGAGTTCATTATTTGAATTTTGTGAGAATAGCCATACTAAATCTTTCTGTAAATGAAGTGCCTTAGCATCTGTATTATTCTTTTTAGAATTTCATGCTAAAACATGGCGCCATTAGTAGTGTAGCACCCCCCGTAATATGGATCTGGGATTAATTAGTTTTGATCTTTGCCATGAATGTGCTATTGTTTCCTTTTTTTCCTGAGCTAACAAATAATTGCTGTAGAAATGTTTTTAAAAACCACACACTCATTAGAATTTGACTTTATAAGTCTCTATACTGTCAAATTTCAACTCTTGTAATGATTAAAAGTATAATTTCCTATCATTTCATTGATGACTGCATCTGAAACAATGATGATTCTATTTGTTGAAATGTGTTGAGTTTGAAATTAAAAAAGCAAACAAACAAAATCAAAACAACACATGCAAACAGAACAAACGATCCCCCCTTTCTCTCCCCAGAATAAGAAAGAATAAATTGTTTATGAGTTGCTCATTTTGATACAGAGTCTAGTATGCATCTTCTCATGTGTACCTGGATCTGCTTGCAGTCCTCAAGGGTACATATTAATTTGGTAACCTTCCCTTTGAATCCTTTCTTATTATTAAAATATAAACTCCACTCCCTAAAAGGTTCATGTAATAATACTATTGGAGGGTCAATTTTGTGCAAGTAAAGGAGAACAAACTCACATTGACAACCAGTTCCAATGAAGAATGTTTGTTTTCAAATCACTTGAAAGTGTTTTCAAATATTTCACATCTGAGACTACCAAGCAATTCTTTTATTGTTTTCACCTCAATCACATTTTTCTGGCTTTCATATGCAGTAGCAGTGGTCACTTCTACTGTAGTTTTTGTGTTTTAGATTTTAACAGCTAGAACTGGCAGTTTACTTTTCCAGAGTTCATTGCGTGTGTGTCATCATATAATTTTTCCTTGTTAGAGATGCAGAACTGAGAACTAAATTACACCAGAACAAAATTTTCACTTTGGTTTCCGTCACCTATTGATGCTTCTAGCAAAATATGTGTAAGTGGCAGCTTTCTCTCTGAGTTCCTTAGCACAGAGAAAGAGGAAGAGCAAGCCTCAGATCTGTGTTAGAAGAATAACAGATTTAGGCATAAAATGATGTCTCTAGCTTGTCTGAAGGGATTTGTCCTATGGGCATATTAATACATTCATTTGTTACAGCTGTGAAATTCGTTGTGCTTGAAGCATATAGAATTTATAAATACAAAAATGGAAGAAATTTGCAGTATTGCTGTGCTAGTTACATAGGAAATGATAATTAACATCAATTAATATAAATTGGCCTTGGATGCCAGGTTTGTTATTTCTACCATGATAGTCCACGATATAATCTCCATTCTGGGCATCTCTACAGACATGGAAGCACCTCCTTGGAAGACTTCAGGTGCCCTAGACATGCTTCTTTGCAGACTCTGGGTTTTTTGCAGAACTGCCCAACTCTTTCTGAGTACATCATTAATGCAGTGCATTTTTCTGTGATTTTACTTCAAAAGAATTTTTCTACTACTAAAGTAACAAGTTATTCTCTGTCTCTTAGGCACAGGTTTTACATCTTCTCTATTTATTTATTTTACTGTTTTTTGTTTTCATCTGACATAACAGTTACACAGCTGAAATAGAAGGGAATGTGTTTCCTGATATATTAGATTGTAAGTTTTGCTTAGTGAATGGCAGAAAAAACAGACTACAGCTTCAGTGGTGTCAGCAGCTCTGCCTCCAGCGAGCTAGAGTCTGGAAAACATCACTGCTTACGGTGCGGCTTACTAGCCTGCTATGTGATTATTGTTAGAGCAAACAACCTGAGACAAGATGGGGATTTTCCCTCTGCACAGCACACACAGGATCTTTATCCTTCAGGCAATCCAGCTTCTAGATTTTTTCCTAAATAAGTCTTAGGTATGAATAAGTTTAGAAATGCCACACATAAGATATCTTGTAATTTTATGCCAATAAAAATATCTTTCTCATAAAAATCTATTTCAGAATATGCTGAACTTCTTACATAGTTTTGGTTAATCGAGCTGTATGAAACCTTTGTGCATACAGCTGTCAGATTTTAACGTGGTATTCACAGTGAGTGAGGAATTATTTCAGGGCTCCTCCCTGATTACAACCAGAACAGGCTTGAAGTGGAATAGAGATTGGTGTTCTAATTATGTCCTTCTTGATACCTAGTTTTTCTCGAGTGACCTATTCATATAGAAACAGTGGGCAAGATGAGCTCAGACAGTAAGGTGTAAACTACAATACTTATATAAAATATGGCTAGAAGTATCAGGTCTGAAAGCACTAGGTCTGACCTCTATATGGCTTGGGCAGAGCGCTTGTCCAGGAGCACAAAAATTATCACTATGGCAAGCACTGTGAGTATGATCCTTCAGAGCTGCTATTTATAAGCTCAGTGTACTGCTGATGTACACATAAGCAGCATCTTTTACAACACACCAGTCTTACTGCATGTTGGACACTGCAAAACAAAAGAATTGGATCATTCTAGGCACATACAGTGATCATGTTCTGGGATTTTCAGATATCTGCTAAGTTGCCCCAGAGCACGAAGGCAGCAATCTGTAGAGAAACATCATTAGTATGCAAATGGATGCTTTGATTAGTATATATGCTGGGGAATTTTGCATTTCACTCGTGGATAACTTGCAAATGGCAGAAGAGATATACTATGAGCAAAGAGAAATCATTTGTGCCTAACTTTAATGTTGAACTGATGGGGTTGCATGAGAATTTTAGCTCCCTGGGTTTAGTTTGCCTTAGAGGCAGTGGCAAGGGAGACAGATATGCCTGGGGTCTATTCAGAACAATGATGTTAGGTTTCTGCTTTGAATCACTTGCTGGAGAATTTGTTCACTTTCCCAAAGAATTAAACAAATCTCTTTCATACTTGAACTAGACTGAAAACAAACACAGATGGTTTAAGTTGTTCACTTATCTATAATTAAGGGACCTTTTCAATATTCTGCTGCTCTCTTCATATGAACTCTGCGTTATGGTGCTGCATCTGTGGATGATATTCACCCACATTAGGAAGGACTGGGGTCTGTTTAATAACAGCAAGTTCATTAAATGCAGTTTTAACGAAGGAAATATCTTGAGTGTCTGATTTGGGTGTGTTGCAGTGGGAGTAAATCTTGGGTTTCCATGTACCTGGGATTTTATAATAAAGTATAAGTTAAATTGAGGCGAAAAACTAATTGTATACATTCACCACCAGTCAGGATGAGGTAGATTAATGGGTTATTGAAGAATATGGGAATATATACTTGTGTATTTTATTTCAACATCTCAGTTTAAAGACTTAAATTACCAGTCTATTATTATTGCAAATAATAAATTCTACCCAAAATCCCATGTGATTTCAGTGTAACATCATTTGAAAAGTGTTTCTGTTGCCTCGTGGAAAACATACCACAAAATACTAAAAGCTCAACCATTGCCTCTGTGCACAACTGCATTTTCTATGGTCAAGCTAGCAAATAATTTGTACCTTTTTTTTGCATGAAAAAAATTAAAATATTTTTGACTGTGAAAAATGAGAAGAATTTTGGTCTGTTTTCTAGGCTGTTCTGAAAAAAACATTAAAAACTTAAAGACTGAGTAAGCTCTCTACTTTGGAAGCCTTCAGATTGCTTAGTCGTAGTTATCTTGATTTTTAATTAGGAGCCAAGTATTCCCAAGAATGATATTAACTGCAAAAGCTGTGAAAGGACTTCAATGTGCATTTTTCTTGTCAGATATCCAGAATACTTGATCGTGCGAATAAATACCTGTGTATAAATTTACTTACATAAGTGGTCCCCCTGAGCAATGTGGGCCTGCTAGCTTGCATCTGGTTGCAGTATTGAAGCTGTGTATTTTGGTTTTGTGTTAAAACTTCAGATGTATTATTTATTTATTTATTTATTTATTTATCTATTTTTTTTAAGAGAACCCTAATTATAAAAAATCAATGCTGCTTTACATGAAATGTGCTTTACTCCAAAGGCTATTTTTCTTACCCTTCAAAACAGTGACTTCACATCAAAGTTGTGAAGTATAAAAAAAATGTCAAGCAACAAGAGCATGTCTCCAAGCTATTAACAGAGAAGCGTGAAAAGTTGCTTAAAGTGTAATTTATGTCATCAGCAGTAAATTATATGTGCTTTTACAAATAATGTAATTAATGAACAAATTGAGCTTCTGTGTTTTAAACTATTTTATGGTCTTTGAAAGAAATGTAAATTATTTCATACATATGAAGCTACTGGATATGATTTTATATAACTACACTCAGAATATTCTAGGAATTTGCTTATTTTATCTTGCTTCCATTCCACCAATTCAATGAGTGTCCCTTATCTGTCAGCCAGCCTTTTACTGTCACAAGGAGTTTGTGAAAAGTGTGCCAACATCCACTCCTTCCCACTGGGGACACTCCTTGCCACATGGTTAAGCATGTTCTCCAAAGATCAAAGAAATCCACTAGAATTCGTTCAGACCAATCATTATGGCATTTAGCAAGAATAAAATGTTGTATTTTAATGACACAATGCCGTGTGACAGAATAAAAATCTGTGCCTCCAAATTCCTTGAAGTATAATTCTGCCATCCTTCTAACAGTTCCCATGGGCACAAGCAATCAGTAATTTTAATTTACGGTCTTTGTCACTTTCTAAATGTTTAATTAAGTTAGTGCTTACTACTGACTCATAAACTTATAAAAGCTGAAAATAGTAAACCAATTAATCATTGCACCTGCCCTCCAAATATGTGGTTGTAATGAAAGCTGCTCTTCAGTAGGCATGGTGCTAAATGTTAGCTACCCATGCACTTGTAAAGCAAGACATACCACGCACACAAAGTCATGGGAAAGGGAGGGGATGCAGAAATAGCAAAATCAGGGAAAAATTATTGCAAGAGAAAAGAACTTACATATTTCCTTGGCCATCGTACACCCATCTAGTACTGCCAAGTCCTTCATAGTCTGAAGCCCAATAATACAAGCATGCATTAATGTGCAAGATAAACAGCAAGTATCCAGTGGTTCGAATGACCCTATAAAAGTCAACAGATTTCAAATTACAGATGACTGAATTCCTGTAAAAAAGCTAATAGTTATTTCTCCTTTTAATATGGAACCTCTTGCTTTTTCTTGTGTCAATACTGTATATACTAAGCATTCACTAAGTAGCTCCCCACCTGTATTTACTCCATGAAAACATAGCAAGCTAAAATCCCTTCTCTCGTGTTTGTCCAACGTCAAATGAATATATTTCCTAGAATGATTGTCACAGGATCATTTTTAAACTATGGTTTCCTTAGAATATCACAATCCACTTCTTCAACTGTCTATGAATATTTAAACATGAAACTGTATTAGTGAGTCTAGAGGGTACAAATGTCTCTGTTCACCAAACCCCATTCAAGGTAGTCTCTAAACCTATGAAGCAGAGCCAAGAAATGTCTGATGTCAGAAATGAAATGCTTTACAAGACCTTTGCTAGGAAGCCTACAGTAGGTCTGCTAAATGGTATGATTTAGCAGCTACAGCAGGCATTATATCATCCCTAATCCCAGTTCTTATGCTTACGGATGGTTCTTCAAGGATCACCAATGATGAACTTCTTAAGCACTGAGTGGTTTTCTATTTAATATAGTAATTATCTCATTTTATATCCTCTGTACAGTGCATGGGGATCAAAAGGAAGATCTCCTGGACTTAGCTTTCCATTCAAACGGGATAGATAGAAGGAAAAGTGCAGGACTTGCCTAAACACACACAGAATGCTCTGTAATGACTGTATCTGCTAAAGCTAAAGGCAGTGCAATTTGAGTGCACAGTAACTAAGAGGATGGTTATATAAAAATTTTATAAAGTCTAGTTGAATTAGGTCTATAAAGTTAATAGGATATCATATTTTTGTGGTTCATTTAGTAGAATGCTCTCGTTTGCTTGCTCTTCTGGTGCCATTACACTCCCTCCTTTGCATCTCCATGCCACTGAGCTATCTGCCTATGTGGACTCTTCTTTAGGATGCTGGCAGGTGAGTGTCAGTTCTCTGTTTCAATGTTGCTGTGCTTCCAGGACAGCTCTGTGTAGGACTGTGAACTCTTGAGAACAGCAGATAGCTGACATAATCCACCAATATTACAATATTGACCACACCGGCTCTAGTAAATCTATGTAACTGAAAAGAGGACTGAGCAAAGATTCTGGAAGCTCTTCATACTTTGTATATTATATCTCTCTGGTCATGTACCAAATCCACTATATTGAGTAGATAATATATGATAACTATTACTATCTCTATTCCTATAAACTCAAACTAGTCAGTTTGAGAAGAGAATTATGGTTTTGAACCTCCTTTTTGATTTTCTAAATCACGTAAAATACCTCATTTGCAATGTAAGAATATCAGGTCTACAACAAGTGTAATAATTTCTGAAATAAAATAAGATGATAGTCTTATTTTAATAAGTTAGTATTTATGCTGCAGAAGCACTAAGGAACACAACATGTCCCATGCTTGAGACAAGGAAATCTGCTGATTAAAGAATCACACAGGATAAACTAGGGCTGTTGGCAGTATTAGCAGTTGATAGGAATAGTGAAAGAGCAGATGAGTTAATTGAGTCCTAGCAACCCTGACTGCTGAGGCCCTGCGTAACTTGTCATGCCTATGTCCATGAGCTGCCTGAGTGGGATCCAAAATTTTTCTGGGAAATGAAGCTGAGAACAGAATGCAGTAGACAACAATTATAATCACAGTTTGAGATCTGAACTGAACTGATTCTCATTCTAAGTTTAGTCACTGTAGCGAAGGATCAAGTTTCCAGGTTCATAGGGAGAGCAGATTTGAAGAAAAATGTTGACGTAGGCTCAAGCTTATGACTTCTCTTAAGTACAAATAGTCATCTACTGAGAATTTGGCACTGCTATTAAAAGCCTCACCATGTCTTTCTTCAGCTCTTTAACCAATGAAACTTCTGTGGAATTGTTCAAATAAGTTAAATTTTGACAGGAGCCTTAGGATGGTGAACATTTCACTTGAAAATATCCTCTATACCTGAGCAGGCCAATTGAGCTGGACAGAATTTCCTATGTGAATGAAGCTTTACATTTATTATTTGAACAATTACAATAAAGCAAAAAGATATATATATATAAATCTTAAATAGAAGAGTTAAAGATGCACCAAATTTCATCCTGTACTTCACTGACAACTCACAAAATCAAACAGAAGGTGTTCTGTGACCTGCTTTGCATGCTACAAGGATTTAATGAGGACATACCTGTAGATGTATGCTTTGTCCAGGATAGCTTCCAAACGATCATTGAACTCAAAGAATGTGTTATGCTGAATGGAAAACAAGTGAAAGTAGTCCAATCACTATCCTTCATCCCACATCTTTTTCTAGTAGTATTGACATTTGTTCACATATATATTCTGGAAATAATGGATTTTGCAACATCCTAACTTTCTTTAAATGTTTAGCTAAAAAGTGAACTGCAAAGCAAAGATGAAAATTGACTATAACAATGTCTAGGGTGTTGAGTGACCCACTGATCTGATTATAGGGGTCAGATTTCTGTTGATGAATGAAATCTTTATCCTGAAATGGCTATACAAGGACTGCTCTGTAAGTAGTGCCTCCTATTTTATTACATTGGCCCACAACATTGGAGGCTCTTGTTGGTGGTATGGCAGTAGATGCTGAACCTTCCCATCAGTATTTCATTACATTTTGTTGCTGTGTGGCAGATGGCAGCAGAGGGACAGTCTGACAAAGTGATATCTGACACAGAAGTGCATCAAAAGCAGAGGTGTGAAACTGTATTTCTTCATGAGAAAAAATGACAACTATTTGACACTCACTATGCTTGCTGAACGTTTACGGAGACAAAAAAGTGAATGTGAGCACAGTGAGACTGTAGGTGGTGCATTTCAGCAGCAGTGACAATGAAACCACCTCCTCTAGTGCAGACTTTTATGAGCAGGGCATACAGGCTCTTCATTGCTGGCAAGAATGTATTGTTAATGGTGGTGTTTGTGTTGGAAAATAATGTCTTGTAGCTGAGAATTTGCTCTATCAAATAATGTTGTTGTGCTCTTTACACCTGTTGTAGTTTCCTTGGAAATATACAGGAGACATTACTTTTACGGTGACCTAAACAATTGCTTGAGCAACTTTATCAGAAGTACAGGTATAAAAAAACCTCTTTTTTTTTTTCCTGAAATTCCAATAATTACCCAAAATGTGCTCATTTGTATCAACATCTGTATATCAAATGGTACCATGTAGTATCAATTACTGGTGTATTTTTACCCTTATTTATAGTTCTTAGTATTCCCATGTTCCTTTGTTGTCATTGTTGTTCAGTACTCACTTTGTTGAATTCCAATAATCGTTAACTTTTCATTCTTTTACATTATTTTGCTTCTGATTTATGGGAGTTTCAAGTTTTGTTGAAAATTGAAGAGCACCCTCATTTTATTTCAGAGTTCTCATCTGTACCTCCAACTTGAAATGAAAGCTGATTGTTTGTAAACACTTGACTACATATGTCAAGTACAGTTTCACAAATGATTTGTAAGTAAAACAAACATTCACTATTCATGCAACTATCAGAAATTGTTTTGGATGAGCATACTCAGTATTTTGATTGTGATTCATGCAGAGGCAGTTTTACCGAAAAAGAGAGAGTAGCTCTGAGGAGAGGGACCTGGATGTCCCAGTGGATGACAGGTTAGGTTGGCCATGAACCAGCAGTGTGCCCTGGTGGCCAAGAATGCCACCATTAAAAAAGTGTGTGGCCAGCAGGTTAAGGGAGGTGATCCTCTATCTCTACCATGCTCTGGTGTGGCCTCACTTGGAGTGTTGTGCCCTGCTCTGGGTTTCCCAGTACAAAAAAGACAGGGATCTCCTGGAAAGAGTCCAGCGGAGGGCTACAAAGATGGTCAAAGGCATGTAACAGTGAGGGTGATGGAGTACTCAAACAGGTTGCCCAGAGATGTTGTGGAGTCTCCTTTCTGGAGATGTTTAAGACCCACCTGGACACCCATCTGTGCAACTTGGTCTAGGGTGCTGCTTTGGCAGGGGGAGTTGGACTTGATGATCTCTAGAGATCCCTTCCAACCTCTACAATTGTATGATTCTATGACAATGACTTCAAGGTCACATTTAGCCATTAACCTGGGCAAAGGAATTGTGTAAAGCCCATCGTAGCACAGTGAGCTCAAGAAGGGTTTGTGCTTACCCATAGGGAATGTACTAACCCATATAGTGGTCTGTTAGGTATCATGAAAGGGAAGGAGAAGGCTGCTGTGTAGCCCACCTCAGCTCCTTCACTGCACACTCCACATCTTTAGAGTCCATAACAAAAGAAAGTTTATGTGTCTTGTATTCTTTGTTTTGTTTACTAATGTTACTGATGTAGCATCGACTCAGATGATTCCTGAAGATATTTCCCAATTTCTAAGCTTCATATTAAATATTATAAACAATTTTTCACTGAGTTTTAGAAACATTTATGTGTGGTTAGTCATCTATCACTAACACAGATCTTACCTTTAGCATCCTATTTACTCTAAATGCTGGGTTAAATCCGAAGAAGAAGTATAAAACGTCAAATGGCAATACTGATAACAAATCGAGCTGTGAAGAGCAGAGAGATCAGTTTAAACTTCAAAATAATCATAATGCATTTACTTGCTGTCAAAAACCTACTCATATTAAATTATGGCTGAGTATAGAATTTCAACAGTCAGGCTACGCCTGCAACTTCCACAGCACTGTAAGGGAAGATTATCTCTTTGGAAACAGCAACAGCTTTGCTCTGCCCTACTTTTAAGTCTCTCGTGTCTGAGATTTTCACCTGTTACATGGGGATTATTGACAGTGTCACAGATGTTTGGCTATTAATACATTCTGTTATTTCAATTAGAGTTCTGACAAGACTGAAATGGTAGACAAGTGGCTAGGGAGCAGAGGTGCATAGAGCAATCCACATGAGATTTCTACAGCTTTTAAGGCCAAGACGAATAAAGCAATCTGAGAGACTCCTTGCTTGCAGCCTGCAAAAGCCATCTGTTGCACACAAAACATTCATCATGGGTTCTATACTACTATACTACTACTACTATTATTATTATAATTGATACTGTTTTTTTGTTATATTTGGATGCTTTTCCTTCTCATGTCACAAAGATTTTCAACATCTCCCTGCTGTTGATTGATTGATTGCTCTTCTTATCTGCCTACTTTACTCTTTCCAACAATGCTGTAAGAAACTTGGTTATGTCAAAGATTCCTATCTTGAAATGCCTGTCTCTGTTGCTGGTGCAATTTGGGAGTGAAATAGGATGGTCGGCTTCATCTTGCTTCAATCAGAAAGGCCTCTGCCCTGGGAGATGCAACTCACATTGGCAGCAGCTATCCTGCAGCACTTCCCTTCTATTCCACACAAGGAAGATGCACTTAATACTAAAACTGCAAAAAAGGAAACCAAGACAAGGACCAACCAAGGACAGACTTCTGTGTCATCTCTCCCTGTCTCAGACGCATGTCTAAGAGGTAAAATTTAGTCAGAAGTACTTTAATGCCAGCAACTGTTAATTAGTACTTTATCATATGAAAAATTCCCAGATATAGATATAATCTTGCATGTGGTGAGAACACTCAACTTTAGTCTCTGCAGAAATCAAGAGAGCTAAACATGCTGAAAGAGTGAACCTAAAATAAAACTGTACAAATCCACTTCATTCTCTTACCTTAAATCTCTCCTGCTCACTTGCCCTTTCTATCCTGAAAGCACATTTGAATTGCTGGCAGCCTGTGGCCTGAACAGATAACACCCTTTGTAGGGTGAAGAAATGGTTGGAGGGCCAGTCCCAGAGAGTCTGAGAGAGTGGTGGTGAATGGAGTTAAATCTAGCTGGCAACCAGCCATGAGTGGTGTTCTCCAGGGGTTGGTATTGGGGCCCATTCTGTTTAATATCTTTACTGATGATCTGGATGAGGCCATTGAGTGCACCCTCAGTAAGTTTGCAGATGACACCAAGCTGGCAAGAATTACTGATCAGCCTGATGGTAAGAAGGCTCTAAAGGGGGATATGGGCAGGCTAGATCACTGGGCTGAGGTCAATGGGATGAAGTTCAACAAGATCAAGTGTGAGGTCCTACACTTTGACCACAACAACCCCAGGCAATGCTACAGGCTTGGGGTAAGACTTTGGAAGAAATTGACTTGGAGGTGCTGGTCAACACTTAGCTATACAAGAACCAGCAGTGTGCCCAGGTAGCCAAGAGGGCCAGTGGCAAAGATGGCTGCTTGTATTAGAAACAGTATTGAAAGCAGGAGCAGGGAGGTGATTGTCGATCTGTACTCAGTGCTGGTGAGGCCCCACCTTGAGTACTGTGTTCAGTTTTGGACCCCTCTACAAGAAAGACATCAAGGGCCTGGAGCACGTCCAGAGGATGGAAATGAAGCTGTGAAAGGTCTGGAGCACAGGCCTTGTGAGGACTGGCTAGGGACCTGAGGTTTTTCAGTCTGAAGAAGAGGAGGCTCAGGGGAGACCTCATGGCTTTCTACAACTGCCTGAAAGGAGCTTGTGGTGAGGAGGGGTTCAGCCTCTTCTCCTAGGTAAGCAATAGGATGAGAGGGAATGGCCTTGAGTTGTGCTGGGGAGATTCAGATTGTAAATTAGGAGGAGTTTCTTCTCTGAAAAAGTGGTTAGGCATTGGATCAGATTGCCCAAGGAAATGGTGAAGTCACCAACCCTGGAGATGTTTAAGGAAAGGGTAGATGTTTTACTTATGGATGTGGTTTTGCGAGCAACTAATTGGTGATATGTGGGCAGTTCAAGTTGTTGATCTTAGAGGTCATTTCCAACATTAATATTTTATGATTCTATAAATTGTATTCATTTTATTTTATCCAAATATTATTATTTATAATTGCATTTATAATCTTTTGCAATTAAATACTGCTTATGAAACAACACTATCTTCAGATAGAAGAACTAACATACCATCAACTCCACACTTTTCAAAATGTGCTGACTTTTCAAAATCAACTGTGATTTTCAGGGAAAGAAAAGATCCCGTGAAATCCTTCTGACAGAAGCTACAATATGAAGGATCTGCTTACCTGAAACTTTATAGAGCTGTGATAGAATTTCTTCATTTCCACTTTGTCTGACTACAAATGATGAAAAGAGAACAAAGCATAGTCAAGAACTGCACATCAAAAATTATCTTTGCTTCTCTACAGTAATATTATTCTTCTTATAATAAGGTCTTTAAAATTTATATTAATATTAGTCTAGAAGTATGAATGGAGATATATCTGTAGGAAGAAGTAGTCTTTTGATTAGAACAGTTTTTCCCTAGGCTTAGGTTTGGGGTTTCTCTGTTTTTTATTCAAATCTGAGTTTTTGTCTAATGAAGTATGCTCTTCCCTCTCAAAGTCTCTGTACCAGTTATTGCTTGACCCAATACTCTTCAATTTTGGGGCCAAAAGATCCTTTTGGCTTCAGTAGTTTCTAGAGAAATGCAAAGAATGATTATGATAGTGCTGTACAAGATTATTGACATTGAAAGTCAACATTAACATACTAGCTCTGTAAGCATTATAATAATCAACATTGCATTCATTAGTAATTATAAAGCATTTAGTTTTAAATTACTGTCCTTCGGAACTGATCTTGATACCTTAATAAGAAAGGCTAATGACAATTGTAAGAAAGAGAAATGTATCTATTATTATACTTACTGAATTGATACCAGTGTCTCTTTAAAAATAGACTTAAAATCTCAAAGATATTTCCATTCTGACTCTTTACTGTCATCATTTTAGGCATTATACTAAATTCAGGAGATCCAGCAGAAGATGATCTCGTCACCCACTAAAATCTTTGAATTGTACAAACAGCTTCAACTGTTTTATCTCAGGGAAATGAAAGGACAGTTTCCTCCATTATAGTTTAAACCTTGCTCATAAAACTTGAGTTTTGTAGGATTTTAGCAAGATTACCAGTCACTGAATGGCTACATATGGAGAAGTATATTGCACTGCACTGCATTCAATATTTATCCTCACTATATTGCCGTAGTTCTATCTGAGGTTCCTCTGTAAATGTATTAGTAATTTCTTATAAAGATGAAGTGTAAAATTTTACATAAAAAAGGTTAACTAAATCTAATTCCAAATCGACTTTGAATATGTATAATTTTGAATTTATTGTTTGTTGGGCATTATAGTGTCACACTGAGATTACCTAAACTCATTTGTTTTGTGCATTTGGTTTTCTTCTATCAGATATTAAAGAATCAAAGGTAGGAAAGATTTTAAAGAAAAGTTAATGCTCCATATGCCCTATTGATTTGTTAAGATAATCCTTTACTGTTTTTCAGACTCGTGCTTATGGTCTTATTTTTTATTTTTCTGTATAATAAGATAATATATAAGATATAAGATTTATATTAGATAATATAAAACGGTAGCACAAGCCTGAGTTGTTTAAAAATATAAATACATTCCCCTCCAAAAAAGATTTCAAATAAATATATATTTTTTTAATATTCTGAGATTATGGGAATTTATTCTGCTTTTGTCAAAAAATTATCATCTCACAATCTGAAAGAAAACATTTACATCCTGTCCAACTCTAGCAGAATATACTCTGTCTTCAGCTGTGATTCCTGAACAATGTGAATGAAAAGCTGAAATTTTAACATAAAACATGCCAACACACGTGTATATGAGTATATATTCATATAATCACTCGTTCCAGTAAAGGTGCACCTATTTACTTATGTTAAGAAATCATTTTGTGCTTATTTTGACTGTTGTATCTCTTATTTTCTCATGTTTTACTTTTTTTTAAGAACTTCCATTTGTAAAATTACAATGCTTTTCCAGAGTGCAGGCAATAGGTATACTTCCTTCATCCAAAACTAAATAATAAGAGGTCAGAGAAGAATATAGGTATATTTTGCTAACCTAAAAAGTTGTGTAGATCGGACACATTAGAAAAAATCATAGCAGATTTCTATAATGTACTTCAGTGTGTAGTCACTGCCTGAGGAAACCCCACTTCCAGTACTTACTATTATATCTCCACCTCTTAAAAATTGCACCCTGGGCTGGAAAACCAGTAGGTCACACAGGTAGCAGATATCACAGATGATGTCTATGGCAAACCAGTATATTGTATTACTTGGAGTTTGATATGGAAACACAAAGCGAAGGGGGATAAACCAGCAGTTCCAGTTATAGGCCACTGTCACTATCATGAGCCATGCTACATAACGGCGATCTGAAAGACAGGACATTACATTTGCAGGCATGAAATCAGAATATTTTCTTATTCTTTTAGACCTATTTATGTTAATGCAGTATCTGGGAACCTTTCTGCAGAGATCTACCTGTTATCTCTTTTTTTTAATTAACAAAGGCTGATAAAGTGACACAGATTGAAACTAACAATTACATTAAATATTGCAAAAGGGTAAACAGAAGGGTTTGTGAGTGCATATAAAATTTAATGTACTTGAAAAAGTTCAGAATGTTTGGTTGGTGCATGCTATTACTGTCAAGAATTATTTGGCCCTAATGAATAGAACAGATTCTGTATATTGACTATTGTTTTGTACACCAACTTTGTGGCAGTAGAGAAATTGCTCTGTCTTTCTGTATCTTTACTACTCTCATCAGTTTTCTTTTTTTTCCCTATTTGGAATTCGAGTTCTTGAGGGAAGGATATATGCATGCCTCTGAATTACAAACTAGAATGTGGATCTTATTGTGGCTTGCAGGTACAATGTAAAACTCAGTCACTTCAGCATGCCTTTATCTCATTCTAAGGCAAAGCTTTTTATTTACCTGTATATGAATCTATGCTGTCTGGTAGCTTTAGATAGGTCGTGTACTTTTTCAGTGGAGGTTTCTTGAATTTACAGCACAGCATATCACAGTAGTGATCCTCTTCTGGCTTTGCTTCTGCTTCCTCTTTCTTTTCTTCTTTTTTTTCTTCTTTCTTTTCTTCTTTCTTTTCTTCTTTTGGTGGAGGTGGAGGCTTCTTCTTTGATGGTGCTAGAGACACAGAATGCCACAAAATGTGACAAAAAAATTTTAACAACGGCTTAATTACGATATCCTATTTTTACAAATACGAGAGCCTCATCATATTATGTTTCTAAACACATTTGACAGTGAATAAAGCTACAAATTATTGTAATATTGAGTGCATTAGAAAGCAAATTGGAGAATAAAATAACATTTGATATAATCATGTACAACTACTATCCCTATCAGGGTACTTCATGTTGAGTGCAGTATATATGTTACTGCATTTCCTTGGGCAGTGCCCCAAACCAATGCCATAAAAAGACTCAAGTTATTCATAATTCAGCTTTCATTAATTCACCTGTGCATTTCTTGTTATATAATTGTTGCACATAATGTGTACAATTAGGATGGAGATAAGAAAAGATATCTTTGCCATGGTCAGATTTCTGCCCTTGTCTGATGTGCATGATGCATCAGGTGAAACTAACGGGAAGTCTATGATTTTGTATATTTCTGAAGTGAGAAAGCCTAGTGGCTCGACTTTGAGCTCCATTCTTCCATCTTGTGCTGGATAATTTTGTCCACTCATTTTTCCAATTAATTCTGGTTGCTTTACTTCTGACTAGGTTACACAATCTTAGAAATAAACTTACAAAGTGGATCTGTAGTGACTTGAGAAAGACATAAGTTCTATGAGGGGAGCAAAAGAGGTAAATGAGCCAAGAGTAATTTAAAAAAGTGGAATTCTTTGATTCATTCATACAGTTTATTATACTTCAGGCACTATTTTTTCTAGCTTATTAAAAACTGGATAAGCAATATATATCTCAAAATGGCAGAATACCAAATCACCATATTCAATTCTTCGTGAAAAAGAAATAAAGGAAAACAAACTTTTTTCTAAAGAGGAAGAGCATTATATTTGTTTGATGTTTCATATTTTATCTAAAGTCAATGTTTAATGAATTTCATATGAGTTTGCTCTGTTTGAAATGTATACCTAGAGTCCTTATTGTGCCTGGAAGATTTCTGTTTGGGCTAAAATTTTATTTACTTTCACACAACAGATCTAAACTCAAACTGACCTGTATCTACTTGTGAGAAAGATGTGTTTCCTCAAAAATTTTAGATTCATCATAATGAATAAAGATATTTGGGATCTATTTTAAAATATATAAAACTGCTTGAGAGATACAATTCTAGAGATTGCCCCAAATTTTCCCTCAAATTCTGCAGGGATGGGGTTCAAAAGGAACTTGTTCAATGAGACCTGGCTTACTGCAAATACTTAGAGATAACGACTTCACTGAGCACAGTCTGACCTATTTCAGTGAGTAAATGTGATGTGGTAAGATAAACTTACTGCAAAAATTTATCACAGCATTTTCTTTTCCAAAAAAACCCCACAAAACAACAAAAACAACAACAACAAAAAATTTCATCTTTACATTCAACAGATGCACAACTATTTCTTGTACTCTGGAATCACTTACAAGCTGTAGGACTGCCTTCAGGAGAGGACAACACAGGGTCTTTCAGCTTTTCCTTATAGGCTGTGGCCCTTTCCCGCATTTTTCTGACAATCTCCTGAAGCTGAGCATCAGCATATTCATTTGTTTGGTATCCTTTAGATGTTGCATTCTGTGTGCTGTTTAAAGCAGAAAGAGAAAAGCTTTATGTGGTGGAAAGCTATGGAAGAACTTATGCTAATTCTACAGTACAAACAGAAGTCAAATATTAAAGCTGGATCTTCATTGGACGTAGTATTTATTCATATCATTTAATTAATTGTTAGGTGATCACATAAATTAAGTAATGTTGCTTTCTGTTTATGTCCCTTGATGTTGCTGGCTACTTGCATCAGTCTACAAGATAAAGCAAGCAGAAGAGGCTGGGGAACTTTATGCTCTGTACGGCTTGCTATACAGATGGATTCCCATCATTACTTTCCACTAAATTCTTATTTGTCTACTTAAGATATAGAGCTTATCCTACATATTGTTTAAGATATAAGGCATGTTCCCATCTGAGAAATAAAATGTGTTGAGATGACATTCTAGCATTCAGCATTTCTTCAGGCTTGGAGGCCTTTAATTTTCAATTACCTGCACTCTCGTATTCTGCACTGACACTAATGCTTTTAGAAGCACTATACATATACTATACATACATATACTATACATACTACACATTTGATTAGAAAATCAAGCTGAGTGTGTTTCTTTACTGGCTCCTTTTGGGCTTATTCTCAATTGAAATTTGAGCCTCAATTACTTGTTACTATGCAAGCAGGGGACAGTTTGGAGTGCCAACCAGCTGTGTCATGGATTTGGACTTGTATGTAGAGATTAGGATGTGGACTTTACAGCAGAGTTACTGAGAGGCTGTATAGAGGATATAGTATACCTGGGGGTATAGGTTGACACTTGGCTGAACGTGAGCCAGCAGTGTGCCCAGGTAGCCAAGAGGGCCAGTGGCAAAGGTGTGGCTGCTTGTATCAGAAATAGTGTTGAAAGCAGGAGCAGGGAGGTGATTGTCCCTCTGTACTCAGTGCTGGTGAGGCCCCACCTTGAGTCCTGTGTTCAGTTTTGGACCCCTCTACAAGAAAGACATCAAGGGCCTGGAGCGTGTCCAGAGAAGAGCAGTGAGTCTCAGAGGGGTCTGGAGCACAAGTCTTACAAGGAGCAGCAGAGGGAGCTGGGGTTGTTCAGTCTGGAGAAGAGGAGGCTCAGGGGAGACCTCATAGCTCTCTACAACTACTTGAAGAGAGGTAATGATAAGGTGTGGGTCAGACTCTTCTTCCATGTATCTAGTAGTAGAATTAGAGGGAATGGCCTTGAGTTGTGCTGGGGAAATTCAGGTTGAATGTTAGGAAATATTTCTTATCCGAGTGAGTGGTCAGGAGCTGGAGCAGGCTGCCCAGGGAGGTGGTAGAATCACCTAAACTGGAGGTGTTCAAGAAACAATCAGATGTTGAGCAGAGTGACACGGTTTAATGGGAATTGTTGATGATAGGTGGACAGTTGGACTGGATGATCTTTGAGGTCTGTTTCAACCTTGGTGATTCTATGATTTTGTTCTGTATCCTAGAATCAGCACTTTTTGGCTGGTGTTCCACAGTGATGTCAGAGACAGCTGGAGACATATGTGATTGGTGTAGGGCAGCTGGTGGTCTACTCCCACACTGGTCACAGCTGCTTCATCTGTACTGAAATCCTATCTCTATGCCCAATATGGTGAATATGACAGAGTACTGTCCTTTCTTTTTTTACAGTTTTTCAGCTCTGTACCAAATACCATGGGGATGGGAATGCTCCATAAAGAGAAGCAGCAAATGAACAGTGAAGTTTCCCATTGATGGAGAAGACATTCCCAAAGACAAGTAGAGGGAAAATGGCATCTTGGTGAAGGAAGAAGTGAAAAAGGCAGCAAAGCAATAAACACCACATCTCCTTATCATTTAAACTTACTTTTATGTTCCTAACAGAAGGAGCTGTAACTAAAAAAGGAAAATGTCAGAGCTTTTTGAGAATCATGGTTTTCTGGAGACACAACATATATCACGTTGCCCAAGGAACCATAATTTAAGGGTGTGAAAATGCTTCAGCAATAAAACCATTGGGTAAAATGAAGATAAGTCACTAAAAGTGGAAAAAGCACAAGTCTGAAGTATGCGCTTATCATTCCTCTAATTTAAGACTTCTGTAGATTCTACTTCTTAAAACACCCCAGACAGGAGATTAATCAAACTGTTCTAACACACTTTTTCATCGCATCACCATTTGTTTTGTATCACATATTCCCTTTACTCTGGCCATCTACAGCTTAATGAAATGATTTCTTATTTTGAGCTAACATGTCACAATTGGTTTTAAAGTTTCTATGCAAATAATTTAAAATAATTTCTACTCTTTTCTGTTTCTGTATTTGCCCAAAGCATTATTTATTTTATAAAAAATACACTTATTAGAAGTGTTGTGACAAAGGCTCCTGCTATCTTCTTTTGAGGGAGAAGCCAAAAAGAAGTGCGGGATTTCCTGTTATTTCACAACATCTCCAAAACAAGCTGAAGTCTTTTTGATCATAAATATGGAGCTTTATCACTGCAGTATAGCCCAGAGGAATCATGTTGTTATGTGGGACTGATAAGATGATCTGTGAATCTATTTAGAGTTATTTGCCACACAGTTGATAAGAAGTAGATTTTCCTTGATTTGCATGATCCCTTCCTCTGTTACTTTCTAGTAATGAGATGTTTAACTTTTCTGTGGTTAATGCAAATGGAAAGGGCTACAAGTTAAACACTGCTAGTGTGAAGGTGTGTTTTGTGCATGTACTTCTTGTGGATGTACACTTGAAAATACCTTGTCTGATGAAGCCCTTTCTAACTTCACTTTGTCTCTCACATTTAGTGGCACTTGCCATGAGTAGGTAATGCCTGTGCTGTATGGCTGCCTGACACTGCACGTTGTGCTCTGGATAGAAATTGGGGCCTAGAACAGCACTTCCACTCTGACCTCAGATCAATTCTCCAGCAGAGTTAAGGTGCTTCTCTCTTTTTCTTAGGAGATTTTCCTTTCACTGTGTGTGTGCTCTTTCGTTTCTAAGCCTTTCACTAACTCTATTAATACATGTTTTATAAATTCATGTGTATAAGCACATAGGTGCCAGTTGGACAATCACGAACAGCCATCAGGAACAAAAGCACATTTTCTGGGTGTGAGAGCCTGCTAAAGTTGTTTTCTGCTTTGAAGAGACCATATTCAATGAGAATAATTAGATCATCACACTACATCACAGTATTTTCTGATTCTGTTTCGCTGTGGCTCAGATATTTTTTACCTCTGAGAAGAGCTATTTTGACATGATGGTTGGACTATATGATCTTAGTGATCTTTTTCAACCTTAGTGATTCTCTGACTTATGTTTTAACCTGCTCTGTGAAGGAAATAATGTCTCATATGAATACATAACCATATTCATTCTCATTTCATAGATATAATTACAAATTGTATTTATTTTGTACTAGGCTCTTTCTAGCTTCATTCTGTGTATGAAAGTTTTCCAAGGGTGAATAGACTTGTGTTATCGACTGGTTCCTGCTTTCCCTCTGCCTGTGTTACATAGTCGAATATTTTGTGGTACACAGGAGCAGGTTTGCACATTCAGAGGTAAATCTCCTTCCTTACTGGCACACTACCTAGCTGGGCAGATTCTTTGCTTTTCTGTGCTGAGTTGTGCTGAATGCAAGGGTTTTTTCTCTAAGTGGATGCATTATTCTTTAATCAAATTTACCTATGACATTTATAAAATATTTTGTATTAGGCCTAAACCTATACTTAGAAGACTGTGTATCCCTTTGCAGTGTGGAAGTACCTTGCAGAAGTAGTAATGGGCCAAGAAATGGAAAGTTAGGACCACATCTCATGTAATGGGTGTGTGGCTTTGTAATCACCTCAAGTATTTTATATAGCGATAGCAGTGTATCTAACGATAGAATTATAATAATTATATATTTTTTGACATGGAAATATATATAATGGTAGAATGATAGCAATAATGTATTTTAAAAGTATATTATGTCTTTTAGGTTTTAACATGATGTAACTCTCCCCGAGTCAAAAGAAAATATTTAGGCATGTATAGCACAGAAGAAGAAAAAGGCCTTTAGAGAACAGGTTATGGAAATACAGCACAGAGTGTGCTAATGTATGTAACATCTTTTAAGTACCACAGCTTTGAATCTTTCTGTGTTAAGAGTTCAAACAATACAGGAACCAAAATACTATGGGCGATTTTAGAATAAAGCAAGTTTAACCCTTTCTAATTTGCAATCTTGAGTTTAATTCCTTTCTGCTCTTTGGCCATGAATACTAAATATTGAGTTCAACTTCCTCTTTTATCTACCATGTCACCTCCTGGTGTATGGAATACTATGAAAATGTATTTCAAAAATACATGCTGTCTGAAAAAAAATAATAATCATATTTCCTTTTGATGAATTCAGTTATAATACTTCTCTTTACATCACTTAAGAAACTTTCTATTGCCTATCTGGGAATATAGTTCTTGTAAGAACAACAACTGTAAGAGATCTGAGCACTGATATAACTAAAACCCATGTCTTGAATAAATAATTTGTTGTCTTGAATAAATTATGTAGAATCTCTATTTCAAATGACCAGTTTTCAGAATACTGTGAAAACGCATAGCTATACACCTGTCCAGTAAACATTATGGTATAGCTGAGAAAAATTTCAGTGTGACATGGGCATCACGAAAGGTATTGATTCAAAATCATCCTCAACTTGCACTCTTAATTCCACTGTGGGTAGAAATGCAGGGACCAGAACCCTACCTACATCTACTCCCACTTCCAAGGCTAAGGTCACAACCTCAGATAACTTAGGAAACCTCATTTTTTCCTTCGTGGCTTTGTCTTAAGCTGTACAGATTAAGGTTTCTTCATAGTCAACATAAAGCTTCTCTGAAGAGAGGTTCATAACAACTAAGATATGCTTCTGCTCTTAACTGTTTATGAAAGGTGTCTATCCTCCTTTACCTGCACAAGTATCCTATGAACATTTAGGAATGATCTTTATTCAATAATTTAGTACAAAATATAGTGCTCTAATGATGATTAACAGGAAATTGAATTGGGAAGATTATGAAGTAGGATTAATTTCTATGTGGAGCAAATAAAATTTTTGGTCTGAATAATAGAAATGTGAGCAAATCTAATGCTACATAATGAAGACATTTATTTAAGAACAAATTATATTGCAGGAATTTATTTTGTAAATTGTAGCATTCTCAATTGTAGATGGCAAAAGATAAATATCCAATAGTTTTATTCAACAGCAGGGTGCCTATGAACAGTACTGTATTTTGGTTATGAAAACTGATGAAAATGTAGCCCTAGAATACATCTAACATTTTGTCTGTGAAGGAAACATGAATATAGGTATATAAGCAAATGGTGAAAGTTATTCTGACCATCAATACTCTAAAGATGAATTAATATAGGAAATGATAAAGCCTCAGAATGATTGAGGACCCTGACAACCTGTATTATAAAAGGACAACAAGAGTTTGAAAGGTAGTAGAATCTTTACTTAAAGATTCTGTAGATAAAACAGTGAGGAAAAAGAGATATTAGAGCTGAACAGTATTGTAACAAGAATAAACGTGGAGTGAAACAGCGTTAGTATGAAAATTTCTAAGCCTTTAAAGACTGTGGCAGCCTTTCAATCTAGACAGCCTTTTAACATTTTAGGATGTAAGGAAATGATCTCAAGTTGCACCAGGGGAGGTTTCGATTGGATATCAAGAAGAATTTCTTCATGAAAGTGTAATTAGGAAATATAACAAGCTGCCCAGGGAAGTGATAGAGTTTTGACTGGGGTTATTTAAGAGATGTGTGAATATGGTGCTTAGTGACATGGTTTAATGATAGGCTTGGTATTATTAGGTGATGTCTGGATTGTATTTTATAGATCTTTTGCAACTTAAATGAGTCTATGATTCTATGAGTGAGTAGTAGTTGAAATAATTGTGATACACTGCAAGATTTTATCAGCTAACATCATTAAAGGTCTCTTAGACAATAATTCCTGTGAATGTAGTAGAATGAATACCCAGGAAATCTTAAGAAAATTTGAAATGCATAAGGACAGGGAAAGTGAGAAAGTTACTGAGCTTGCATAGGTGTCACTAGGTCAGTTACTACAAAAAATCTAAACAGCCAAAATGTTAACAATGTGAAAAAAGCTTCTAATTTACATACGGTATTTTAAAGAGTTGAATAAACTGTTGACAGTTTCATTTCCAGGGAATTCAAGAAGTCATTGATTTAATTTTGATTTTCTTCATCAGTCTTAAAATCTTAATCTTCCTGTTTCTCATTATTTCTTTATTTTAAGAGAAAAAGTGGCTGAGTGACACTTAACTTTAATAATCCAAGAGCTCATGCCTTTCCCTGTTTGCAGCATGTTCTGAAATACTGGCATTGTGTTAAATTTTCTTTGCACTGGGAAAGGATAATTTTTTATTTTCATTCTATTATAGGGCTGTACATGCTACACAAAACAGTTTGAATTCAAATTGATGTTACTTTTCTCCTATTATCTATTTTATTATATATTTGATTAATTTACAGATAATGATGCAGTATTTGGGTGAGTGCTGTTGATCATATATACATTTAAGTATAGGCCATAAGCATTAATAAATGTCATGTGAACATGGTGTAAATTAAACTACCCATTGGAATTGATGACTTTCCTTAGTTCAGAGCCTTAGTAAAGAAATTATGCCTGTTTCAGCCCTAAGCAAGTGTTCTGAAACAAAATATAATTCATTTTGCATATCTCATATTTTATTCTTATAGCAAAATAGATACAGAAGGAACAACATTCAAGGGAGCCGCCGTCTTTCTGAGTTATGTACTGACACTGGGCTCCAAACAAACTTCCTCATGCAGTGCCAATGAAAATCTAATCACCTAGGCTGCATGACATTCCTCCTTCAAAGGTTTGCCATAGCAGCTTCTTTGACAATCCTCTTAGTTATTCAATTGCAACAGGCTGTGAATCCTCTAATCTTCTTTACAGTACTCTAAGGAGAAGGCTGCCTCAGTGCCGAACACATGGAATTCTGACTGAGGTACTAGATTAAAATGTGAATAAGATTTTATTTTAATTAGCAATTTTACAGTACGAACTGTGGAAAACAAAGTAGGATACATGTTGAAAGTACCAATTAACTATTAAAGATCACCTTTCTTTAATGTCAGTGGTGATATAAAGTTGTTTAATTGCACTGAATACTTACCATGCTTTAAAAAATAAAGGCATAATCATTTCTGATACTAATCATTCTAGAACACAGGCATAACCATATGGGAATAAATGAGGCTATTGTGCCATTAGGGCTTTCTTATTTTTAAGTGATTAAATCTCTGTTTGAAGCATATGTCTCTTACCAGAACTGTTTAGATATGATTTAGCATATACACAGCACAAATGCTTCTTCAAATTTTCTGTTCTTTAATTTTTAATAACAAGAGGGGAATAAAAAGCAGTGAATTAAAAAAAAAAAATTACAATAAAATTTCCCAATCAAAAAGTTTTATTTTCAGTTGACACTTTGATTTCCCATCTTAATTCATTTGAATCCTAAAAAAGAAACACACGTGAAGGACTGGAGAGAACTTTGACACGTGCTAAAATCCCATCTCCCACCACTCAAAAAAGTATGAAATATGTCTGTACCATTCTTCACAGATGCTTGTATAACCTTTTTTAAAATATGTCTAGTGATGGTTTTTCCATGATCTTCCTAATGTCTCTATTTCAGAGCTTCACTAATCTCCTTGTAAGAAGTTGTCTCAACAAAAAATTTTCTAACCACTGTGAAAATGGGATAACAAGTATAGATTCACCTTTATATTTTACTTGGATATTTTTTAACATCGATATTTTCTTTTCCTATTATTATTATTATTATTTTTGCAAGGGAAAAAATTAGGGAAAATGCCATTAACTGTGTGGTGAATAAGAGTTATAAAATATTTTCTAGCTCTCTTCAACTCGTCTAATTAATTGCTCCAACTGCAAGTTTCACACAGTTTACAAATTATGGGCCCCAGGAAATTCTTTTATAGAGACTATAAATACTATTTATCATATTCACTGAAGGAAGTGAATATTCAGTGCATACTGGCATGAGTACCTGAATAAGAACTTTTTAGCTAAAATATATGTCAGGAAGTGTTAATTCAAGCAGCAAGGGGAAAAATAAAAGAAGTGAATGCGTAGGTTGAGCTGCATGGAAGCTATAACAAGTTGGATTCTCTAGAAGATAACTAGATAATTGAAGAGAAATTATATCCTGTTGGAAACTCTGGCAGACTTCACAATACTGAACTTCATACGGCGTACAATTTTTGACCATGCTTATTCTATAAAATCTGCTCAGTGCAATCAACTTTGTTGCACTTCTACCTACTAGTAAACTGCAAAACAGCCAGTTCTGGAACTCATGTCATCTATCATAAAGAAATTTAGTGACACAGAAAAAGAACACATTCCTCTGAGATGACTGTCAGCTGTCTCTGTCTAAAACCATTCTTTCCTTTTCTGCAGTCTACTACCATATTCTTTCCTAAATTAGGTACCATAGTAGTTTATCTACAGACAACAGATCGTCAAACATCTCCTCCTGAGGATCATTCATCTAAGCCACTAAAATAAGGCTGGACTGCCAGATCCACTTAGACTTCTCATCCAATCCCCCTGTTTCTACCTGTTCTTCTCTTGTGCTCCACAGCATGGTCTTACTTCACCTTAAAGTCTAATACTAGGGAAAACGAGCCAATAATTGGATACAGAGAATTTTAATGAAAAACATTGGACAAGACTAATTATAAGCACTTGTTATAAAGTAAGGGACAGTTTTCTTTTACCGAATTATGGCAAGCATTATGGTGTGTTTTACTTTTATACATCTCGTGATTTATAAAGACAGTGATGTCCTTGCAACTGTTTGGTGTGAATATATTATACACCCTGTTGTACCTGTTGCAATGCTCCCCCCAACCTCAGAATTATGCAAAGATTTAGTAACAGAGATAACATTTTAAATAAATTATCATTTCTTCTTTCACCAAATGGTCTCTTTAGAGGCATTTAATTCTATGTAGGACATTCTTGTCCTTTCACACTCTTCATTTAGTCTTCAAGAAAAAACTACTTCTAAATTCATGACTTTTTCAACTTCAGGCTACCTACTTTTCTGTCTTACAGAGTGAACGGCACTAGGCAGCATTGGCAACTACAGAATAGAACAGAATTTAAAGGGTGTGGAAACATGCATGTATGTTTTCAACAAGTTTAATCCAACACACTTGTTATTTAATTTTTGAGTTCTCTATTTAGCCATTGCAGAAACTCCAATGCAGGCATTAAAAGAGGTGAGCTCTGACAGATAAGCAGAAAAAAGTGTAAGATTTAAGAAAATAATATTTATTTTACAAGTTGTACAGGGTGTGTTACATCTGTTTACAATTTTATGTACTGAAGTCTTTAACTGGAAACAGCTAGAGAAAGATATTTCCCTTAAGAAAATATGTTTGTAACTATTTAAAATGGGAATTTTCAGAATTACTCAGCATTGACCCTGTTTTACTTTCTCTCGAGTCAATTAGAATTTAGAACCATGAGTGTCATCTTTTTGGGTTCCTGTCATTCCAACAGTAAACTATTATTTTTGGAGACTCTGTAGAGGGTTGATATTGATACGTTTCACTAAGGTGCTAAGATTCTGTTCTCATGATTCAACATCATTTCTGTAGGATACATGCATGGTGAATTGATGTGTAGCAACTAGTGGATGGCAAGCACTAATAAGCACTCTAATTTTCTTGGTTGAAGTAATTGAGCTAAATGAAGTACATTACTCACTAAGAACAGGCTACCAGCAGGAGTTCTTTTTATTAACCTGGCTATGCACCACATAGCAAATTGCCTCTTAATCTCTGTTTGTTTTGTTATCTTTTTTTGCTATTAGCCAAATTAGAGGGGAAAAAACCCATCTCCTTTATGAGTTTTAGAAAGGCTGGTGTAACCTACTAGGTAATGGGATGTAGCTATCAAAAAGACAAAATGCGAACACAATTCAGTCTTCCCGAACCACTTGCTGTCATGACAGTTTGCAGCACAAGAGCTGTCCTGGAAAATATAAAAAACTAGGTTTCTGGATTTGCAAAAGAAGAATCAGAAGATTGTGCATACTGTGTGGGAATGTTAACCGTATCTTATTTAATTATTATATTTTATTAAAATTTATTTAGTGCTTTTTGTTTGGATATGTTGTTGTTAAAAGTACCCAGATTCTGCAGGTAGCATATCAGACATAATTTTAGAGCTTTTCTGAACAGAACATGTTGAAGTGAAATCTAAAAGCATCTGAAGTCCTGTTTACCTACTGTATGTTTTATTTCATGTACTCTTGGATATGTGGTCTGCAAGTATCAACTGGCATTTTTACACAGCATTTAACAGAGCAGGATTCACCAACTGGGGTTACAGTGTACTGTCACAGTATAAATAGTACAGTGTAATCATCTTGGTAATCTGGAAAGATGAAACACTCTTACAACTTTATCCAGGCTTAAAGGGTTTTAAAATACACAGAAGAGAGAGGAGGTTATTGAAGGCTTTTGTATCCCTCCATTTTTCTTTGATCTATGCTCTCAATTGCTTTGTGTACCATTCTTCCATCCTTTATGTTTTCTAGGTTGCTTCAGTTTCTCAGTCTCAACCCTTGGGGCTAGGCATCCACTATTAATTCCTCCTTAGCAATCTGTCTCACCTCTACTCACCTCTATGCCATAACCCTTTGTATAGTTTTCTTAACCAAATGTCACGTGCCCCAGCCTATATGCTGATTGCCACTCTTCAGTGTAGGGTCATACCAAGGTCTGGCATTTGTGTCTCCTGTGCCATTGTGTCTTTTCAAACTTGCCTGTTAGATTTTGTGTTCCAAACAGTACCCTCACAAAGCAAATTATGGTGTCTTCTCTTGTGTACAAATGACTGTATCACTCTTTTTGCAGGGCAAGGTGTTCTAGGGGCTTTGGTTATTTAAAGAGTACTGTAACTGTTTTAAATTGAACCAAAGTCAGCAAAGTTTTCTCTACTCATATCTAAAACATTCCTTCAGCTTTGTGATTGATGAGGTGTATTTCTGGGGTTATTTCACTGCAGACCAATACCTTTGCTGACACTTATATCAAAATATTTGAAGTTTTCTTACATTTTAAGACCAAAAGAAACAATCAGATTATCTTGTCTGTTTTATTTGACAGAGTCCATTATTCTTAGGGTGGCGATCTCATTAAATACTTGTCTGATTCTTCTGACTTTGGCAACTTCATTTCCTCCTTCCTGTGTCTTTCTGTGGTCCCTCCATGTTGGTAGGAGACCATATGGAAAGTGAATGCTTCCATCTGGATCTAGCTGATCCAGTGACCGCTAGGTTGCACAAGTGCAGAACAAAGTGTGAGAAAATGGGATCAAGGAAAGGGCTGTATCCTCGTTTAGTCATCAAAATGAACTCAGATTGGCAGAAGCTGCTCATCAGGTGAATCTGCAATGGTGGTAACTATTCTAAATTACATAGGAAAGGAACAAGGTCATCTTTCAGGTTAGGAAAATAAAAAAAGGTATTTTAAAATAAAATGTACAAAAATGAGAAATTTGCAAAATGATTATGTGAATAAGAAAATGATCTGCTCCTGGAATTGTGGCTGCTGTGCTCAGGACCAGATCTAAAGCAATGCCACCAAGGGCTGTGCCTACTTTTGGTGACAGTGGGAAGAAGCACTGCAGGAGTTCAGCCGGTGCTGAGCACTACCCAGGGACCCTCTGGCAGCTCCCTGCTCCTGAGGGAGTCCTTGATTGATTTATTTTTTTTTGAGGATGTGCCACATTTGCTTACATGCCGTGGAGTATCTCACCTGAAATGCTTGCACTGCATTTAAAAAAAAATTGTATGACTACGTACTTGCATACATATTTTTACGAACCCTCCCCAACAGAAAGAAATCTTGGTACAATATGAAGTTTGCAATTAAGTTTTACGCTAATTCCTTGTCAATAAGATACCAGAGTCCTCTATTAGAGTGCAAATTAGATTCTGAGTGTTGTTTTGTTCCCTCATTTCTTGCTGTGAAGAGACAGCATACTCTTAGCCCTCCTTCCTAGAGATTATTACTGCTCAGCGAATAGCTATCCATGGAGATGGACTAATGTTTTGCTATGTTATCATTAGAGCTGGAGGGAAGAAACAATGCATTGGCAGACAGGCAGACTTGCATGGAAACCTATCTAAGCCATTAGCAAACAGGCACTGAAACTTTCAGCCTCTGTTGCAGATCAGTGCTTTGGTATATTAGCTGTCTGTTTGTCTCTGCCTTCAGACATAGTATTGAGATGGCTGTAGGAAAACCAGAGCTATGTCTTTCCACTGTATATTAATGTCCATTGCAGTGTACTTTTATATTTGAAAAATGAGTATGTGTCCAGATGGAAAGCAAATTTTTTTCTTGTGGACACAGAGTTTATGTGGGAGTTTTCAGGAATAAATGCTGCCTTTGTCAAAGTTGTCATTTACTTAGCAAGAGAAATAGCCATTTTTTTTCTTTCAGAGAAGACTCAGAATACTACTTCCCTACTTCCCTGCTCATATAGTAATATTACCTAAGTCTAAGATGTTAAGATTTAAATTATGTGAAAGTTTATTACTTCACCCTGAAATTCTGTATGAGAAATACAGGCCTGGTCTAACGGGAAACATGATGTTTCAAACATGAATACCACCTTTATTCTCCCTTAATCTACATATCTGAGCCTGCAGAGATACATTTAAAAAAATTGAAAGCTGCAGTAAGTGAAGAGAAGGTGAAAGTGTTTCTATTAACATCATTTCCATGATTGTTTCCATTTGCCTCAAATTCTGCATGTGCATGTAAATCTATATAGCTTTTCTTGTATAACAAAGGCAATTATTTTCCATAAAAATATTCTAGTAGGTAAATGTGAATGCATAGACAAAATAAAATAGTGAACTTGATTGACAGTTTTGTCTGAATAGACTCCCATGTATCTCAGGGACAACAAATGAAATTCCAGAAAATGTGCCATTTTAAAATGATTCTCCCTCCAGCTCTGAAAGCTTTATAATAGATCTGTTTAGTTTAGTTTCATACAGATGTGATGACACCAGTGCCATGCCTCCCAAGCCCTGCTGCAGAATTGAGCGGGTAACTGTTTTGACAGTGGAATTTGCCAAGATTTATTGTCCTTTTAGAAGCTGTTCTAATTAGACTGGCTTGATGCTTCTAACTGTATGCATGCATGACAGTGAGTCAGAAGAGCTCTGAGAAGAGAATGTTTAATATAAACATTTTATATTTCATTTTAACAGGCAGGTTTCCTCTTCTAACTAGCAACATGCCCTTTGTTTCATAAGTATAATGTCGTTGTGTTAACCATGGTTACAGAATTCACTAGTGGAACTGCAAACATATAATAACATCCAACAGTGACAAAAAAAAAAGGCGATAGCTTTATCTTGGCTTCCATTGTTGACCTACTGATTCACATTCAAATTAACAAGTTATTTATAACATTTTCAGACATTTTAGTCAGGGCTGTTCTTATTACATGTACTATTTTATAGAGGCATATGTGTTAGTATTTTGATTGATTATTGCTTGTCACTGCACTACAAAGTCTGTCTTCGTGAAGGAAAGGAAATAGCCAATCTTCTCTTTAATTTAAATAGCTACATGTCAGGAAAATACTTCTGCCTTATGCCATCAGGATAATCAAAATAATAGAACGCAAAAGCAATTAGGAGGAGTTTCTACCCTGTTATGAACTGAGTATATCCGTAATTTTCTTTTCAAAGGGATCTCAGCAGGCTGGGAGACAAGCTAACAAGAACTTAATGAAGCTGAGCAAAGACATGTTCCTGCACCTGGATTAACTCCATGCAAGTTGTAAAGGCTTGAGGCTGACTGAATTGAAAACAGCTTTGCATGAAAGGTTCTGAGGGTCCTGGCAGGCCAAATCTAATATGAACCCATATTAAACTATCTGTATTATCCAAGGTGTTCCTGCAGCAATGAAAGGTGTTCACTTGCAATGCTTTAGAAAAAGCATAGCCAGCTGATTGAGGTAGCGCGCTTATTTGTACTTCTGTGATGTTTCTGAAATGGTATCTGTGTTCAGCTGTAGTTTCTCCCATAAAAGAGACAGACAATGTGGTACACTAGCTTAGGGTTATTGGGATGACTGGGTACTAGATGTATGAGAAGACAGTGAGAAAATTGGGTTTGCTCAACTAAGAGCTGGAGAGCTGAGAAAACAGAGGTAATTTCAGTTTTCTACTACTACAGGAGTGTTTATTGAGAATATGAATCCAAACTGTTCTAGGAGGTGTACAGCAAAAAGGCAAGAAATGAGGTAGACCAGATTGCCTGGAGAAACTGTGGAGCCTCCATCTTTGGAGATTCAGAACTAGACTGATCAACTTGTTCTAATTTGGAAGCTGGGTCTAACTTCTAAATTCTTAGCAGACATTTGTTCCAGGTTCCTTTTGAAGCAGGCTTCCAACTCTGGATTTTCTGTGGATCTATGGTGAACACTGATTATTACTGGATTATACTTTCTTGGACTTCTCTTTCAATCCTATTTTAGTAAAACAAATATTTATGTATGCTTTTTCCAAAGGTAGAATGACCCAGTATTTTCTCCTGAAGGGCTTTTTCTCTGAAGAGCAATTGTTTAATTTCTCTGTCTCTTCTCAGGAAAAGAGAGTTCTAATCATCTGACTGCATATTATAATGGTGATTTAAGGGTATAACTCACCAAGATCATGTACAGGTTAAAAATCTTTTAAATCAGGATAATGTGACAAACTTTCCAGCTATTCAGGGCAGTAACCTGGGGTTTATTCCTTTTCTAAGGTAGAATAACAATAATAATGAGAATTTCTAAATTTATTCAATACAGGTATTAAGGAAATCCTTTTCCTCATTCCTGCAATTTAGAATGAGGTATCAAACAAACCACCAAAAGCACATACTAAATGAATTCTGCTTATTTGTGGTTGCCTTAGAATTGAAATGATGCTCTCCAGATCTTTACAATACTGGGGACATTCCTAAGAACTGAAATATTGCACACAGAAATGTAAAGTCAGGGTAACAGTGAAAAAAATTCGCATTTTCAAAAGTAGATTTTACTCACTTGGCGTCTTCTTTCCCATTATTGAGCTGATGCTGTTCTTGTTGAATTGCCTTAGTTGGTTCAGTTGATTTTTCAGTTTCTGAAGGCTTGGCTGCTTTTTCTGTAACTCCCTCTGCATTTGGAAATAAATTGTAATTTCTGAATACTAATTTTTAAAGAATCATGAGGACAGTTTTAGAAGAATCAGAACCTGGCTCCATTATCTCTTCAGTGGATGTGACACTGATGCTGAAACCTGGCTTTTGAATGATTTCCTGCATAAATCTATCTCATTGTGTGTTGTACAGAACATATTTATGCTGAGAGTATCTTTTAGAATATCAAACTTATTGTGATTTTTAATCTTGATGCACATGTAAGCTGCTCAACAATGATCGATACACAGATCTAAATTTATAAGCAACACGAACGTGTGCAGTATAATAGAATTATAGTGTGTACATATTTAAAACAATTGAGGACAGATAGATAGGCCTGCTGAGATATACCTCACGAAATATGGGAGGAAAAATGAAAAGCAGCTTATTTGCTTATGCGTAGCAAATGCTGATGGCATTATTTATGTCCTAGTGTTTGTACTGCATTGTATCTCTTGCTGCTTCAGCTGCTATGATAGTCCCATTTGCTGCTGAGTAAATTATGATTAAAATACATCACTAAGGATGTGAGTATGTACAACCTTGACTAGTCTACTTCATTTTTATTACAATAATTTTTTAAAGAAAATTTAGTAATAAATTTGTTTCACTTTCTGCTATGCAAATGCTGTATGCCACTTGAGAGAATTTATGTGATTAATTCTTCCAATTAGTCTTATTTATTTATTTTAAATTTTCATGGTGAAAAATGATTTGAAAGCTGTCATCAGTCCGCCACTTTGCATAAAGGAGGAACAAACCCAGCCTTCATAAATACTTTAAGTAATATGATTACAGAGGAAAAAGCTTGGCAAGGAGACATCATAGCAAATAAATCAGAACCCTGTTGTGTATGTAGTATTTTAAATTCAAGACAGCTCAAAGGAAGTAAAACCTTGAGTATTTTTGATAGATAACATAAGATTATTTTTTTGATAGTTAATCTCCTTATTTAGGGAGTTATTCATTTCAGAGGGGTATAAGCAGTCACAGCAGTAAACTGTTAAGTTGCCCAGCTGGAAGGTGATTGCTTCAAAGGGCATTGGAACAAAACTCAGTGAAGGACAATTGGCCAACACCAATTACAGCACCAGATAACCCAATCTACCCCTATACCAGCATTTATTCAGGTTTGGGATACCTTTTTTCCTTCTGTGCACCGCTTCAGAATAGGCATGATGTTTCTTGAGCTGAGTTTCAGATTTTACTGGATTAACAACTGTTTACAGAGCCAGTTGAGCATTTCTAGAGAGAATTCTTATCTCAGTAATTGGGTTAAGAACTGAGAATGCCTTGTGGGACTGCTGCTCTTACAGGAATTAATGTTTTAAAAAGGATCAAAGACCCAGTGCAGAGTAAGAAACTGCTAGAAATACTCAAGTCAGAGTCAGACAAGGAACTGAAGACAAGGCAAAGTAATCCAAGTTCCCTAACATGCTGGTTGTTTTGGCTTCAAGTTTAGGGGTTAATTTTCAAATAGTCCTTGGGAGAAATGTGACAATATGAAGTATGAAGAAACAGCCTGCAGGATTTGTCTTACTTATCAGCCGAAAGCTGGGAAGATTGTTGAGAGGAATTCCATTTAAAACTATGACATTCAATAGGATTTATATCTTAAATTGGTAATGATATCTTGCCCACCTAATATAAATGAAGATTTTTTTTTTCCTGTTGGCAGCATTTAGTATCACAGTACCATCTTGAGGACAATTCTATTGGAAATATATGCTGGGAGTATTTCCTCTTGCCTGAAGGGTCCACCCGGGGATTTTAAAGGTAAAAAATAAACCATGTGCAGAGAGGTAAGGTCAGCAGAGAACTGCTGCTGTTACTGTCACTTGGAACATTCAAGAGGGGACGGAAGGATTCTTTACCATTTGATTACACAGTTCAAATATTTCTCTTTGAATTCTAGTAAAAAAAAACTTTTAATAGATATATGTATTTCAAGGGAGGTATTTTAAAATGGATTCAGGCTTCTAATTCAGTGAATATATTTTCATAATGAAATAAATTTGTTTCTCCAAGGAATTTCACAGACATCTTCTGTAAGAAAATCTAGGAGTAGCTATAGTTACAGAAAATAAAGGTATTTGTGATGTATTTTTAACTGACTAATTTGTGGCTCTTTTACTGATTCAGAAAGGAATCTATTTAACTCTCCTTAACCTGTTAAAATGCTGTTGATCCCAAAGAATTTCTACAAATGATACTATTGGCTCTGTGCTTTCCTTGGCACATAAGCCTCCTGTGGTTTTGTGGTCAACATAATATGATGTAGAAAAGCAGGGGTGAAAGCCAACATTTTCTGCTCTATCATCTACTACTTCTGCTCCCTTCTGAATTCAGTAATTTTAGTTTCCCAATTTTTTGGGGGTGGGTGGGGGAAAGCAGAGCTCATAAGTAAAAAGAAGACTCATCTGAACATTTCTCTGTCTCATTGGGAATTTTCTTTATTATAGCACCTACCCCTGATTTTACTTATGCTAGGCAAGAATTGAAACCTGATAGAAACAGTCAGCACATTGAAATGATGCTGTAGGCCTGGCATTCATAGCATATCTGTTTGAAGTAGCTGGATGTCAAATTGGGTCTACTGTGATCCTCAGAACTGAGTGACTATCAGCAGTTCAAGTTAAATAGGCATAGTTCTGAAATGCTTCTGGTTTATTTTCATCATAGAATCACAGACTAACTTGAGTTGAAAGAGATCTTAAATGCCATCACCTTCCAACTCCCTGCCATGGGCAGGGCTGCCACCAAGCAACTTAGACTGCCCACGGCACCATCCAACCTTGCCTTCAGTGTCTCCAGGGATGGGGCAACTATGGCTTCTCTGGGCAACCTGTGCCAGTGCTTCACCACCCCTTATTCTAAAGGAAACCAGTCATACACTACTAGAATTCTTTTTGGTGAAAAACTAAAGGATACTGGGGGACAACAAAAGAGAATTGCTTCGGAAGGGCATTCTTTAGAAATATAGTATCAGAGTAGACTCACTATGCAGAGGAGCAGGCTCCTGGGTGAAACAATCTGTCTCTGGCATGGCAACCTGTACTGGTAGGGAAGACTACCAAGTAACAGAATGTAAGGATCTTGTGTATAGGCTTCCCAGTGCACAAGAGTAATGGCTTCTCAGACTTCTGTGTACTCTGAAGATATTCAGTCTGAGGTTAGCCTACACAGATCATTAAATGCTGTCTGGACTCAGAAAAGCACTGTAATCAATGAATTTTCAAACTTTTCCAGTTTTTAGAGTTCATAAATTTACAGTACAAGCATGAAGCTTATTTTCATTAGGATTAGTATATCAGGCTCTGCCATCACTGCCAGATGCATGTCAAGTTTTAGCTGCTTCCTTCCGTGTGAAGTTGGGAGTGCTGTTTGTGTAGTCACACTTAAAATGCCCTAGACACTCTTCAATGCTTAGAGAATCTAAATCATACCCCTCTGTCTTCTGAGACCAGCTCCAAAGGAATGCTGGAGTTTAAGGAACAATGTGTTAGTCATTTTAGAGAACAGTTAGAGCACAAGAGTTGATTTCTAAAATAGATGACAATCCATCAAATGAATGGCATCAGTGGAACAGCCGAGAAAACTTCTATTGGCTTTACATACATTTGAACATGATAAAGAAATAATGAGTGTGCAAAAGAAGGCAGAATTATGCCAAGGTGCAAACATCTAAAGCAGTTCTCAAAACAGATGGATCCAGACTTAATTTGGAAAGGGGTTTGATTTTTTTTTAACGATTTCATGTTATAGTGGAATATAGGTAAAAAACTGAGCTGGGGACATGTATTGCTGTTTTAAGATGCAAAGGAAAAGCTCCAGTTGTGGAAGTTTAACTTTCAGGCAAAACACTGTTCAAAGTAATCTGTCAAAATGGTAGCTGGTTAAAGTGAGAGGTCCACTGAAACCTCATCAGATCAGTGATCTGCCTGAGATAAGAAAAAGAGGCAGCTTATAAATTTCCCTCTCATACTCTTTCAGATTTTTCCAATTTTCCACAAATCCTTTATCTTCCAGGAGACCTAAACAAAGCAAATTAGTCTTAAAAAAGGGATAATGGTAAGATATCAATCTTTACCTAAATGTCAGATTTGTCAGGTTGAAGATGGTCCCACCCAAAAACTGATACTGTTAAATCTTTTATTGTTTATTCTTGTCCCCTATTTTCATTTCTGCAGTTAAATGACATTGGAACAGTATTGCAGGATTAGATAAACATAGCAAAAATTGTCTGCATATTGTGAGAGTATACCCAACTTATTTTGATGCTGCATAGATCCTCTGTTCATGTTTTGATAAAGCAGCTTTTATCTTCAGTTTTCACATCACTGTTTTGGATACAGTGTCTTTACAGTCTTTCCATATTCATTTGATTATTACTTCCAAACCTACATACATGTCTTTTTCCACAAGGGCATGGGGAGATCTGCCAGTGCCAGCACACAGTGCTGCAGAGTCATCACTCTCACAATAATCAGTTTTGATTCTTCTAGATCATTAAGTCTTGAGCATAAGTAAGTATTTGTGCAATCAAAAATCTGTCATGAACCAAGCCCCAAGGAAGTGTTGCAGACATCTCTTCAGACAATAAGCAATGAGAACAAAGGACTCTAAAACCCCATGGATAACTTGTGGTCATGAGGGTTATAATGATCCCTCAAACAGTAAAGCATAAATACAAATTTATTTCCTAAAACAGAAAATATTTAGCATACAGAACTGCATAGTCAATCTGCATGCTAATTCATCATTTTTTCTACTTCTCAGTCCCATTATTGCAGGTCTTCTAAGGTCTCAGACTTGTAAAGGGCAATAAAAACCTCTCAAGGCTTCCTAGGACTATTTTTCCTCTGATTCCTTCCCATGGCTACTGTGGGAACAGAGGAGCTGAGCAAATTGCTTGAACAAGCACGTTATTGTCTCCTATCTGAGCCCTGCTCTGTCTATTGAAACAGCAGCATGATGTTGAAGGATTGGAAAGAAGGCAACTTTATATTAGTTAAATATATTGTCACATACAGTTTTATATGACTAAATTTTAGTGACTTCAACAAAAATGTGGATATCTTAAAATATATTGATGTTTATAATATACTACATTACCTCACAATTTTAGTTTTCATGCTATATATGTAATACAATTATAAAATTAATGCATATTCTGATGTTTATTATGAGGCTTAATGTTGGCAATCTTTGTTTAAAGAACATTTAACACTGTCAGTAAAGGAAAAAGTCCTGAAAATCTTCTATCTTTATTTTTTGAATATTTAGATTCAGTGTCTGCTTGAAAACCTTATGTGGTTTGGTATCTGTACTCATGTGGTAAGACCACTTTATTTAATAAACAAGCAGCAATACTGGGAATTTTAATAATACATGGAAATACTTGAGGTTAGACAGCACTGTTTGAAACACTGCATAAAGAGGCTACTAACAGAAGCCATCATGGCTAATGGTAGAACAATCTGCTTTTTCACTATCTTAGTGACATATTCCTTAGAAACATAATTCTGGGCACTTAAAATCAGTAGTTTTTGTCCTTTCCTCTTTTGAAAACTATTACTATGGTTAAAAGTCTAAAAAAAAGGTTATTAAACATTATCATATGTTAGAGAAGGTTCTTCTAAATAGCAGTCATAAAGAAGGACTTTGCATTTGAAGTTGTAGTGTGGGAAATAGAAAAACTGATTTAGAAACTTTCTGGGCTTCTTTGCCATAGTAATTTGCCTGATTATCCTTGCCTCCCAGAATTGGATCTGCATCCATAAATACTTGAAAAACCTGTCTGTGGGGTAGTGAAAATGCCTAGAAACTTAAATATAAAGGAAACCTATGGAAGAAGGAGATAAAATTCATTTCTAACATTACAAAATACACAGCTTTGTGATTTACCAAGTAAAACTTTTGAAACAAATGCTATGTGCAAAACAAAATGTTTCAGAAACCAGTGGATTTTAAGCAAAACAATAAGAAGGTTCACATTAACTTTTAATACGAATCTCATCTTCAGTGGCTAACTATAGTATTATAAACGCTTATTTTCCATGTTAATAACAAAAAGAAGGATCATTTAAAGAAGCTGAGTTTGTTTTCTCAGCTTTTAGCCCTGTCATTCACATGAGAAATGGATATCTGAAAGGTATTAAAAAGCTTCATATCAGCAGGAGTGGAAGCAAGCTGATTAAACATATTCAAGTTCTGGATAATCTTGAAAAAATACATTCTACGAGAATAATAGCTGTCTGTTGCCTGAGTGCCAGTGAAGAGTATAAAGGATCAGAAGACAAGGAATAAGATTATTGTATGAAAGTGCCTACACTGACAGGTTTGTTTCATTGAGCTGTTGCACATTATACCAAAATATTATATTTAATCTGCATTTTTTTAAATCCCCTGGATTTTTATGTTCTAGGGGGCAGGTTTTGTAAAGTAGCTTAAGAACCAGAATCATAACAGGTCAGAAAGAAGGTTTTAGCTACTTCAATAAATAAATAAATGAAATAAATAAAATTGAACACTGTTTTAATATAAATATTTGCTGAAATCCAAGTTCTTCTTCCCTCCTACAAGGTTAGGTTAGTGTTTCAATTAACTCCTAGTTTAGATCCAGGCTCTGTGTTCTACTTTCTTCAGAGTCTTCACAGGTTTTGAGTTCATTTTTGCACAGTGGCCCAGCAATTAGGAAGGTTGCAAAGTTTCCTCCTCCATCTCTCTAGTCCAGATTTTACGTGGGAAGTTAGGGCACTGGAACATGAGAAATTTAGATTTAAACTGCTTTATTACAAAATACTGTCCACAACAGCAGGCTAGGATACAAAAGGTGGCAGCTATCAGCATCTTCTGCTGTTTTTTTTTTTTTTTTTTTTTTTTTTTTTAATTTGTTTAGGCAAATATTTAGTGGGAAAGTGAATGTTCATTGAGTATCTAAATGTACATTTTGGGAGAGAATCTGGAATGGATCAAATTTCCTCTGGAGCTGTCCTGACTTAGAGGTGCTAGGCATTCAGAGATGGTGATTGAATTTGTGTTTATGTAATAATTTTTGATTCTACCTGTGCTTCTCACTTGGAATATAGATTTTCTGAGTCTGTCATAAACACCAAATTCCCATTTACACTGTAGTGTGACGTGCATCTCACTTGGAAGTTGGCATGCAAAATTTTATATGCGTTTTCCAAAGCATCTGACCTCTGAGAAGGCTAAATATCACTGAAAATGAGCATTCAGAATATTCAGAAGAAATTTATATCTGATGCTAAGAAGTGCTTAGAGAAAGGGAAAGTAAAAAGAATAGACTGGGAAGAGTAACACCGTTGTTACCAGGGCTACAGAGTGATAAAACAATCATGAACTATCAGGTGGAGACTGGACATGACTTTCTAAATAGTATAACAGTCAGCAGAGATATTGAAAAGCAGTGTGTAAACCAGTAAAGCATTTGTATAGCCAGTCTGTTACAGAAGGTGATAAGTATGCAAAGAAATTATAGCACTTGGATTCAAAATCACAGAACCTCTAATTAGGTGAATCATAGTTTGTTGAGTACATAAAGTAATTCAAGGAAAAAAATCTAAAATGAATCCGTTATGAAATAAATCTACTTAGCACAGTGGATTACAGAATGAGCTAATTACACAGGAGCAATCACAAAGCAATTAGTGAGAGCAGGGAACTGAGAAGGTGGAGAGAAGGCAAAATGTAGCCAGCAAGGAAGCCAAAAGTACAAGGTGCTGATGAGAGATGTTAGATGGCCAAGTTTCAACCAATTGTGCCTCCTGAGCTCTCATCTATGCAGGGGACATCACACTGCCTTGTGAAGTGCTAGGAGGAAGAGAGAAGGTGATGGCTGCTTTTAGCCACGTGAGAAGAAGTGGGTGAAGGCAAGGTCTCCTCAGGATGTTGGTTTCTACTTTAGGATTGTGAATCTGCACAGAGAGCTTGTGATGAGAGGTTGCGCTAATTTGTTTTATACTGACTATATCAGAGAAATTACTTAGAGATCTCAAAAAACCTTTTCTCTGTCTAGTTTTAATTTATCATCTTAACTGGTCTCTTTTAACTGTTTTTGGCTGAGCTCTGGCTGTACTTTTGAAAATTCTTTCCAAATACATACATACATCACAAAATGCTGTGTCTAGTCTCTTGTCATTTGCTTCCCTACAGATATTATTTATTTTCTTCTATTAGCTGACTATAGGATTTTAGACTTGTTACAAAGTTCACCAAGTATTGCAAGAGGCCTTATTTATTGCTGCAGTCTTGGCCTGAACTGCTTCAAACTTGCCTCACTTTTCTTTCCTGATACTGAAGTTCCTTACTCAGTGTGATGCTTGTGCAAGTGCTTTGGATTGAACATCCGCTGTCTATCTGACTTGCTACTACACATATGCAAAGGGAAGCTCTTTTCTGGTTGTTTGAAAACAGGGCTTTGACACTTCCTGTGGATATTAAAAACAAGCAGGCAAGTATCCGCACTGCTAACTCTGCTGTTACACTGTCCTGCAAGAATTAGTGAGGTAGCGGTTTCTATGCCACCACTTCTCATATTTTTCATTTTACAAGGGAAAAAGAGAAGTAACAATTGGTACTTTGAAATATGGATTTGTGAGTTTTATTAACGTTATAAAACAAGATTAAATTTTGGATTGAAGCAGAAGTTTCTATAACCATATTTCATTCTTCCATGAGGAAGCATCTGTGACTTAATGCAGCTAAAATAACACATAACTTCTGACTCGATTTTACAGTGGTTGCCTTGCAGCTACAGTTAATTCATGTCAGATTTTTTTTAATCATTGATTTAGTACTGCAGTCATTTTATAGTAAGATAATTACATTCAATGGACTTTCTTTAAAGTTTCATTATATTAGGAAAGGAATTGTGATACAAGTTACAATTATACAAAGCGCAAGAATGGATCACGCATGTTTCCTTGTGATGTTTTTACAGTGTTCTTCTATAAGAAAGATAATTTAGGGAAAGAAAGTAGGAGGTTCACTGAAAGGAACCTGAATTGTCCTTGCACAGAAGAAGGATGAGGTAATAAAAAAATAGACTCTGCATTTTCCTTTGATACTAGAGGATGGAAAAAGACGTGTACGTGGGGGTCATGGTCAACAGATGGTTATTGCTTTACCCATCCATATACCTTATTTTGGTAGTTGTTGCAGTACTCATTCTGGGTGGTTTTTGTTTTGTTTTGATTTGTTTTTGTTTATTTCTTTATTTCAGAGCTATGCTACTCTGATATAAGTTATGTCTATTAAAATAAATAAATAAATAGGTATATGGAGGAGCAAAATAGCCATGACCAGCTGTCACAATTCCTAGTAAACAACTCTTCAGGGAAATAATTACCCTGTATTACTGCCCTGAGCTCTTTGATCCAGGTCTGGAAATCTTCTGATGGCAAATCATCTTTAATAGCATTGCATTTTTATGGGGTTTTTTGTTTGTTTATATCATTATTTTTTTTAATGAAAAATAAGGCCAGCTCCTCAGCACTTTTAAGAGGAACAATTTTGTTTACAGTTGTATATAATTTACATATATTTTGTCCAGATAGTATTGGAACACTCATACATGGTTTACTGACCTTGTTCCTTCGGTAAAGGTTCTGCCTTCTTATTGGCCTCAGTTTTCTGTGGGTCATCTTTTTTTGTTTTTTCACCCTTAAAAAAATGAACAGGATTAGAAACTAGATGTGTATCACTGGGTATGATAAGTACAGTTTAAAGTCTGCAGCATTTGCTAGGAACTTGGCTAACCATGATGACACCAACCGAGCTGTTTCCCTGTGTACTGTGTCTGTCCTTGGACCAGAATTTCCAGCTAGATTCACAAAAGGACATGGATACTGAAACCAAAACTTAATGTCTGTAAACTTAATGTCATGTGCTGCATAACCTTTGTTATATAGTCTGGAATTCTACTGCTACCTGGTCCCAGAGCCTCTTTAATGCTGTCAAGGCTGACTGGTTCAATACTGCCAATCACAAGTCAGTTTGCATCCTTGAATTAAAACATGCCACGTACCTTGCTTCTAAAAAGTGTTGACGTTGGTCTGAAGGGTGGGAATGAGAAGTACACAGGGATTTTTGTCTGTTCACAGTACTATATCATGGCACAGTGCTAGTCAACCCCGTGAGCATTTCCTATCCCAGACCAAATGTATATGCCTTTTGTTCATAATAGCAATACTAAAGATACTGGGTACTGTAAGAACATGGAAAATTATTTGACTTCAAGAGATTTAAGGACTTCCTGCACTTTCTTCTCTTCCCAAAGCAATGCATTTATGTACAAAATTAAAATATCATTGTGAGTGTAATGCTTTACAGTTACTAGATATTATGCACCTGTCTCCTTTTCTCTTTAGAGGATGTATTTTCACAAAGAAATATTTTAATCCTTATCTCATTCACTTATCTTATTATTAAGATAATCCTTATCACTTCTTAATATCTTAAGATATTAAGAATATCTTAATATTCTTTCTCACAAAGAAATATTTTAATCCTTATATATTCACTTATATATAATTAATATATTATAATATAATATAATATAATATAATATAATATAATATAATATAATATAATATAATATAATATAATATAATATAATATAATATAATATAATATAATATAATATAATATAATATAATATAATAAATAATATAAAATTATATAATATTATAATATTCACTTATAATATTAAAATATTATACTGTATTTTAGCAGTATCATTTTAATAGTACCTTCTGGGTATTGTACTGATGTATAGAATCATTCTGGTAAGAAGAGTAATACATATCTTTAGGGAAATCTAAATATATATTTCTTTCCTACAACAGTGTTCAGCTGTTCAAATTCAAGATTTTTCTTCTTTCAATAAAATGTTTTATTGGCACAAAAGCAGTTGATATGAAGAACGATAATCATAGCAACCCCAATGCAATTCAAGCACTTTTTCTTTCAGTGAGTAATGTCATACAATGCATTGTAAAGAAGCAGAATGTGGAATAACCTTCTAGAATTGCAAGCACTTGGTTGTTTTTTTCCTCATGTATGAGAACTTACACTTTCTAGGACTTTCATACCTGAGTCACTGTCACCTTTGGAATTCTTCCTCAGCCCTTAGAAATTTTGAAATGAAATACTTTTGAAGTATTAGGTCTATTTCATTTTCCATCAGAAACATTTACCTAATTTAGTACAATTCTCTATCAATTTTCCTGATGCTTTGGTACCTCCACTAAGTGCAGTGCTCAAGATTATATTCCTAAATAATTGGACCATGCTAAACAAATATGACAAAAAGGAATTTTTCACTAAAATTATAGAATAGTGGAAATTATTCAGCTAAGTCTGGTGATTTTCAACACTTCTATGTTCCCCCTGTATTTTAATTTCTTTGGAATTTCACAGACTGGAGTTCACTGTTACACAACTTCTTTTCATAAGACTACTTGCTTTAGTTTCCCATGAACTCCTAATACCTTACACAGCTTCTAAAATCTGGTTTGCTCTATATTCACAGCTGAGAAATTCTTTTGTGAATAAAGAACAGAAAATCACAGTGAAGAATGGTTTTGAACTAAAGGAGGATAGATTTTTATTAGATGTTAAAAAGAAATTCTTCATGGTGAAAGTGGTGAGGCACTGGCACAGGCTGCCCAGAGAAGCTGTGGACAACCAATCCATATAAATATTCAAGACAAGGTTGGTTGGGGCCCTGCACAACATGATGTACTGGAAGGGAATTTGGAAGTAGATGATCTTTAAGACCTCTTCCAACCCAAACAATTCTATGATTCATTGATTAATGACATTTTATGTTGATGGTGCTATCGGCTTGCCTGTTCAAAAAATTGATTTTTTTGTATGGTTGTAACCATCAGAAATGGAATTTGAGTTGCAGTTGAATTAAACTAAATCTCTTATTGAAGCTTTATGAAAGTATGAGCTTCAGAAAAATACAAATTCTAAGAAACTATTCAATCTTATCGATATTTCTTTCTTTTAGGTAAGGTTTATGGAAATTATGTACATGTAAAACTAGATTCCCAGGATTTAAGTCAGTCTTGGTATATGCTAGACTACTGTGAACATGTTAATAGGGCACTTAATTAAATATAACCTTCTAATGATTTTGTTTTGATTATTTTTTTATTCTAAATTCAGATTAATAGCTCAGACTGACTGATACTAAATAACTGGTTTCACAGTCCTCAATATTTAGCTAAGCTCTAAATTGTCAGCATCTTGCTTGTGAAGTTGTGATTATGTCAAGATGAGAGAATAAAATAAAATAAAATAAAATAAAATAAAATAAAATAAAATAAAATAAAATAAAATAAAATAAAATAAAATAAAATAAAATAAAAAAGACCAAAACGCTCAAAAGACTTTCTCTGGGAGAAGATTTAAAAATATAAAATATTTTAAAGGTAACAAAGGAAGAGTATTATCAGCCTTTTTTTTTAATATTGAATTAACTGATATGAAAAGTATGCATTAATTTTTACAGCAAAGAACTGCTAAAAATTGTGGAGCGTAGACTGAAATCACTTGCTGTATTTTTCAAATTGAATTATATTAGTAAAAGCAAGCCAAAGGTTACTTAATTACTTTATCTTTCACACGATTGAAAAGCAGGGTGATATATACCTGGATGCCATTCCACTATTCAGAACACATGTACTAACATTTTCTGCCTGCAGGGAATAAGGTGAGGAGGAATACATCAGCACAACATAAGTAGAACATGAATACTTTTAATACCCTGTTTGCAATGCTCGGTTAGTCCTATTTGGCAAGTGATTTGCAAAAGGAGGAAATCTATCTTCATAAAGAAGAGGTGGGAAGGAAGAGAGGAATAAAAGAACGCATTTGATTTTGCTATATAATGATTGATATACTCTGCAGTAGATTTGTTTGAAAAGTAATCTAATTTAAATATAAATAGTCCCCAAATAAAATATTATATTATTGAGTCTATAAACAAAAGACTATACCTGATCTGTAGATGGCTTGGATGGTGGAGGAATACCTTCATTTTCACTGTCTGCTTGCTCAGGTGATAATTTTGCCCTAGAAAACACTCCTTTTAGTCTTTTAAACATCTCGCCATTCAACTGTCCCAAAGCCTCTCTAACACTTTTACCGTGAGCAGGCGGTAACATATGCTTTCTTGCTGTCAGTAATCAAGCCAATTAAATTCTTAATCAGGTTTAGTTCTGATTGATGCCTTAAAGAAATTCCTTTCACAGTCTGTTCTAGACATGGCATTGTTTTCAACTATGTTTTATATTATTTATGCTATGTTTATGTGCAATTTTAGTGGACTAAATAGGGCAATGTAGGAAACTTTAATTGTCACATATTCATAGACTGTGCCTTATTTTGAGCAACAGAATTCTCTTTATGAAAATAGAATTTTAATTAGTATGTATATATTTAGAATAAATAGATTTATTCCTTGATTATTCAAAATGTTCCTAGACTATGATAAAAATGTACATAGAGCATAATATAATGACATTAATATGTATTAATGGAGAATATATATCTATTAAGAATTTCTGCAAATCTATGCATATTTCTCATTACAATTACCCAGCTACATTTTTTTTTTTGAGGGGGGAGGGGGTTGTTTGTTTGTTTTTAAATAATGTTTTTTCTGGTTTATAATTTATAATAAAAGGATATATTAAAAAAATGAAAAGAATGTGACATTAAAAGGAGAGTGCCCTTGGGAATTTGTTAATAACTGTTGACATCCATAGTCAATGGATGTGTTATTGAGTTGGTCTGTGACTAAAGAAATAGATGTTTGCAACCCTTTAATGTGATGTTATATGTAGACCATTGCAAATATAATATTTTGATACCAATGCAGGTACAAGTTCACCTCCTGACCCCAGTAAAGCAATTAATCTGTTTTATTTCATTTCTCTCCCATGTACTATGAGTATTTAGTTATTTTTATCAGGCTCTGAATATGCTAAAAGCAATTCACTTAATTGAATATCATAATGCTCTGTTAAGCAAGAAGATTAAGAGTGTGACAGCAAACCAGACAGCATGCATCTGGTTAGCTTAGCTATGTTGCCTTCGACTACTTCTTACTACATGCTGTATTTATGACAAACAAAGGATACTGAGATTTCGAATCTGCCTCAGATTTTCTCTACATACAGGTGCAGTATATTCTAATTTTATTAATAATGTTCTCACTTCCAGTTGTTTCCTATTTGAAAAAAAGGTGTATGTATAGACTTTCTGAACTTTGAGTAACATTATTCTTTCAAGGATTTTTTTAAAATCAAAAAGCAAACATGAAGCAAGACATTCACAGACTGGATTCTGTATTTAAACTCTATTCAGGAGATTATTCTTCTTGAAAAATAGCAGGTGTCTTATAAGCTTAGGGCATTTGAATGCTGTGTATTCACTTGAAATGTAATCACTCCCAAAACTGCTGCTGTGAATCTTTTCCATCTGAAACCGTTTTAAATAGTGCAAAACTTCCTAAATCATAAGAATACACTAAAGGGAGCATGACTTCTTCCCCCCACCCGACACTCATTGCATGAGTCCTGCGAGCCTAGACTTAACTATCATTGTACTTAATGGGCATAGATTGAATCTCAAGGATGGCTTTGCATTCTCAACAGTTTCTATTGCTCTGTGTGAATGTATAGATCAATAGACATCACCCGTTTATTTTTGAATTAAATCAGGTGTAGCATATTACAAACATCAGAACCTTGTTTCATTTCTATTCAGATCTTCCCACAGCAAAACAAAACATGCAGATGTTTTCTGTAGGTATCTGTTTTCTGTAGGTATCTGTTTTCTGTAGGTATCTGTCTTCAGATTCATTTTATGACTCAGGAATCTTGATGGCTAAAAGTAATACATCTTTCTTAGCCCTGTAGTAGTCAGAAAGTGCATCTTGCAAGTTATATCATCTGCCAACTAACAATGCCTTTACAAATAGAATGAATTTATGCTCATAGTAGAAATGTTTCTCTGCACCTTTTACCATAGCCATGACGAGCCATGCATCCAGTGAGGCAACCACAGAAATAACGAAGAGAAGTACTTGAGAAGATTTTGGAACTGTATAACTGTCTGGATATAGGTTACTTAAAAGATGACTTTTTGCTCTTTTGGTACAGCTATTCTTATGCTGATTCATAAGGCTTTTATTACGTTGCATGAGACATAATGTCTACAGCCCAAGTCTGAGACAGTTATGAGTCTTACAGTATGGAGTACTCTGGAAAATGCAATAATCTTGGTTATTTTTGTCTTCAAGAATATTCTACTTTTTCCTTTACAACTCAGTTCTATATGTTAAATTCAATTAACAGAACTTGATCAGTTTACAAGTAAAACAGATGGGAATACTTCTTTAGCAATAGGCTGGAAAAGACAGGGTGCTGATATTTCCTATTTCTTTTCACATTCATCTATATAAAATTACTCAGTTAAGGTAGGAGTCATATCCTAAAGACTTGTCTTCTGGAACATTCTCTGATCCTGGCTTAGCTCAGAGTGTGATACTATCATCATGCAGAAATGTGATGTGTGGGTTGGAAGAGGTGGCAAAACTGACTGTCAGCCTTCCAAAATTACAACTGATGGTAGCTCTTGCTGGTGACCTCTTTTGATGACAGTAACGTGTGAGTCAAAGAAACAGAATATAATACAGAAGGAAAATGTAAGCATACTTATGTTTAATTATGCTAGTGGTCTGTAGGCATGAAGTTCAGAAAAGGTTCTGACTACCAGTAGAAAGCTCACCTCTCTTAGTGTGTCTTATTTTCTTTCTTCCTCTTTCTTCCTTTCCTATCTCTCTGCTCCCAAAGAAAAAAAGCATCACCACTATGTGCTGGTGCCTCTTATGAGTGTTTATAGGCAGAATTTCTTTAGTAATGTGTCTTGCTGCCTAAAATGTGACTTGTCAAATGAGAGAATTTTGTCAACAATTTGTTCACTGAAATGAATATTCGAAAGGAGTTCCCATGGACCAAGGGAATCTATGGAACAATTGCTTCAGAAGAGTGGTTATGAGATCTATCTGGAGCACTAGGCAAGGACTAGCTCATTGGAAAAATGAGGCTTGCTAAAATCCCTAGTGCAAGACCACATAATCTGAAATTATGACAATTTTTGTGTCTCCTCTTGACCTTAAGCTGTAATCAGTACTGGAGGTCATTCTCATGTCAGAAGCCTTTATTTATACTGTGGCGGGACTGAGCAAGCAGCTTTGTGGTGATGAGCTGCTGGCTGAGTTAAAACACTGCACAGAAGTAGTTTGCTTAGATTCCTGTTATGCTATGAAGAATTCATGCTGCCTTTTTACACGAGCTTTCAAGGCAATGTGAATAAACTGTGCCTCCATGTCATTACTGGAACATGCCCTCCTATTTGAAAATAATTAATTCTGACACTTATGTAGATAGAAAAATCCTTCAATATCTATTGTAGCCCTGCTAAACACAAAAATATTTTTAAACTAACTAATTTCTTCACATTTTAATTGATAGTTTGTTTAAATACTCCGACTTCTCCACTAAAGCATCTTTCTTTACATTTAAGGTCACATAATTCAAAGAGAAGGATAATTTAACCTTCTCCAGCTCAATGAACTGAAACTGTGCTCATTTGAGATACTGGTCCTCTGTCCCCACATAACACTGAAGTGATTCTCATATAAACACAGCAGCAGTGGGAGTTGGTTATTTAGCCTAGTGATTCTTCTACTGCAGTCAACTATCCTGCTCTTTGATACTGGGCCTGTGTATGGTGAACTTGAAAAAGGTAAATTCCCCCACTGAATTAATGAGAGGGAAGAAGCTAATGTGACTATTTGTCTGTTTAAAGTTCAGAATGTTCATAAGTGTTTCCAAGACTGAGTCTTAAGTGTTAATGAGTTTAACTTGAGTGTTCTCATACTCCACAGTACTGTGCGATAGAATCAGGATAAAGAGAATCCAAGGTTGAAATAGTATCCCCTGTAGAAAGATGCAATCTTTTTTTTTCAGTTGCTAATTGTGGGAGTCGACATCTATCTAAGGAGTGAAAAAGCATGTTCTTTTTTTAAAACAATGGCTTTATTATTTTTTTTGCTTGCTTTTTTTTTTTTTTAATCCTATCGCATCAGACTTTGTTAATGTGTTTAATAGCATCTCATGTTAGAGAAACAATGGAGGTTCTAGGAAAATAGGAAAAAAGAGTTTTATTTAGAATTTAAATGCTCAATTATTGTAGTAAAGGCTGGAAAGAAGCCATTTCTCTTCTGCTATAGAGTTAGCTTAGTTATGGTTCTCAACGCTACAGAGAAGCAATTTATAATTTAGATAAAATATGACCTTTTTTCTTCCCCAAGTCATTAATCACAAGTGCTAGTAAGTTCATGATTAAACAGTTTATGCTGTGCAGTAAATTTTATCAGGGAAAGCAGAAGATTTATATGTCTTTTTAAAATTATAGTTTCTTCAGAGCTATAAAGCAGCAGGCCAGTAGTCAGTTTTGCTTCAGATGGAAATCTGGAAAATTTGTTCTTAGTTTAATCTTCTTCATTTATTCATACTCAGCTGATTGGTCTTTGATGAAGAGTACTTCTTTTTAATGGCATCTGCCTGATGGGTGCGGTCTAGAAGCAAAGTACTGTGGGCTCCAATATAACTCAGTTCTCCGACTTCCTTTCATCTTCATATATCTCCCATTATCATGGTTGCATCTTCTGCTTATTTATATGTTGTAGAAAGAGCATCTCTTACAAGCTGAGGATTATTGTTGTTTTTTTTTTTTCCACTTCAATAGATGTTCTGCTAGTGAGCATGTTCTAAGGGTCAGTATAGCTTGCATAATTGGTGTATAAAGCAAATTATCACTAGGGCTCCTTAAATAGGTATTTGGAAGCAAATTTTGCTTAGGAGGGATAACAGAACTTTGTTTAACAAGGGTTCACTAGGTAAGATTTTCCAGCTTATTGACAAAAAGTAGTTAATTGGCTATGAGTTCAAGAGTCTACACCATTACACTTATTACCTAGTTGTGAAGGCAATACTAAAGCCCTGAAAAACTACTGGATTTTATAACTCCTTAATCCCTTTTTGTAACAGTGAATTAGAAGTGATATATACTTTAGAAAGAGCTAAGCTCTATATCCAAAAAAGGGTTTTAATTGTTTAACCTCCTTTGAAGTCAGTGTAAGTTCAGCCTCTACTGCCATATCACCAACATTGACCTCTGATCTGTGGGAAAACATAATAAAATAGGAAGCATTACTTTTGGATCAGTCCTCCTAGACACATTTAAATATGAGTGTTCTTTTAAGTATGTATTTTTGGGATAGGAGTATACTGAATTTGCTGTAGTGCTCTGTAGCACAATAGTGCAAGATAAATGTCCTATAGGAGCAGCTATACAGAAGGGTTTACCTTACAATCCATTCTCATTCCATAGCCTAAGCACGTGCAAAGCTAAAATTGACTTTGAAGTACTTATTCCCTACAGAATCTGTCAAGGAGCCAGATGCCGCTGGTAGAAAAATACAATAACACCAACAACATATTATGCTTTAGCTTTTGATAAATAGTAGGCTTTAAGTCACCAGTCATTTTCTTGCCAGCTCTTCATGTTGTTCGTAGCATAGACAGAAAATCTCCTATAATGGTTTCTGGTTTTGGATGTGTTGTGGTTTTGTGGTTTTGATGCCGGTATTCCACATCAGAGCATCATGCAGCAGTGAAGGAGTTAATGCTGGGGGAGCAGCAGAGGGGAGGGGCGGAGCTCCGCACCGGATGCAGGCGGCACTCGGTCTGGGCGCGTTGCTCTGGGCTGCCGTGGAGGTTCAGCACGTGTGCTTCCCCTGCGGGTCCTCCTTAGCGTAAGCTCATAGCTTTTGGTTTGAAACTTTTTCTCTCTCTTTCAATTGTTCAATTTTATTAGATTTAGTAAAGTTACCGTTCCTTCTCAGATCGTGCCGTTGTTTTCTTGTCGACCCATCCCTTCCCGCCGTTTCCCCCTCCCCCTCCCGGAGCGCGGCTCTGCTCGGGCGGCCGCGCGGCCACTGACGCAGTTTCTTTTTCTCTCCCCTCTCCCTTCTCGGTTTTCCCTTGGGTCACTGTCACGGACAACACCGTGACAATTATTGGTGGAGATGCCGGGGAGTGCAGTATTGGCACTCCATTGTAAATCTGGTGCAGAGTGGACTAAGGTTTTTCATGTACCTCATAGCATGCTGGCGTCTTTTTAAGCTCCTCGCGTTCAGCACCGGAGTAATGTGGATATACAGCTACTTTAGTGTGCTGAGGGGGTTACATGCCTCCTACCTAAACACCCTGGCTAACGTGACAGATTATGCGGCATTTGGAACGGTTTCCAATTACTCTTTTCAGGTCTTTACCTATATTCAAGATGTCAGCCCGGCAACTTTGTTATCTGTTTTTCTGCATGCACTCTCTGCAATAGTAATTTACATCATGTGGAGGGAGCGTTCCTCAAAACCAGAGAGTGTTGAATGGCAGGGAAGGTGGAAAAAATTAGGAAAGAAATTGGAAGCGTGGGGACCCCCGGTGTTATGCAATTTTGATCTTGAGCACCTGTGGGACCCTGAGAAATTCAGTGAGTGTTTAGGTAAGGAGTCATGTGACTCAGGACGATCTGAGAAGGAATGTATTGTTTGGGGTTTGGCTTGTGCTTATCGAGCCATAATTGATGTTCTGGAGAGAAATGGTTTCCAAACCAAGGTCCAAAGCAAAAATGAAAACCTCGAAGTTAGACCTGACCAATCACAGGAAGCACCGGTATCAGTGTCGGTTGCCCCTGTGGAAGGCCAGAAATGGACACGGCCGTCCTCGCGCCTAGAACGGAAAGAAGAAGAAGCAGAGAAAAAAAAGGAAGATCCAGGCGAGGGGCCCTCCTCAGCACCACCACCACCACCACCACCTAAAAAGGCCACTAAGAAAAGTGAGAGACATGGAGAAGACAGCGATGATGATGGAGTCACTGTTACCACTACTCGTCGGCCCCTAAAGATGACTGAAATCCAAGGTTCAAGAAAGGAGTTTGTACGGCGCTCGGGTGAATCTATTGTCACCTGGTTGCTGCGGTGTTGGGACAGCGGTGCCAGCAGCGTGTCCCTAGATGGCAGCGAAGCCCGCCAACTGGCAAGCATTGCCCGAGACCCAGCTATCGACAGAGGAATTGGCAGATGTCTGAATGGAGTCGCTACCCTCTGGGAACGAGTACTAGTGGCTGTAAAGGATAGATACCCTTACAAAGATGATCTGGAGCCTAAGGTGGAAAGATGGAACACCGTGGAGAAAGGCATCCAGTTTTTGAGAGAAACAGCCGTAGTAGAGATGCTGTATGATCCCAATTTCGTCCCTAACAATCCACACCAGGACCGTGATCCTGATAGAGTAAGGTGCACACCTGATGTATATCGCAAGCTCTCAAAAACAGCACCAGAGAGGTACGCAAGTACACTGGTAGCAATGTTCCATAGATTCGAGGGTCAAGACAGAAGACTCCCAGTTTATGAATTGACTATTACACTCCAAAACTTTGAACAACAGTTTCCACCATCACGTGCTTCCATTGCAGCTATAGTAGCAGAAGAAGTAGGTGAGATAAAGAAAACTATACTGGACGAACTGTCATTACTGATGAATAGGGATGAACCTGTGTCAGTATTGGAAACACCTGATGAAGACGAGCATGACGCAAAGAATCTGATGAAGCAATTTATCAAACTGTTGAAAGTCTCGGCCACCAAAGGCAACCGCCCCTCTGCACGAGCAAATGACGGCAGTAACATCATGTCACGTGTGGCCATGTGGAGCTTCCTACGAGAAAACGGAGAGGACATGAGGAAGTGGCATAAAAAACCCACTCCTGTACTGCGAGCACGGGTGAGAGAACTACAGCAGAGATCAGCCACCAATGAAATTGCTCCCGTCACTGCAGGTAACCAATAGAGGGGCCCTGCCCTCAGCCAGGGGAGGGAAAGGGATAACAGAGTGTATTGGACTGTGTGGATTAGATGGCCTGGCACATTAGAGCCACAAAGATATAAGGCACTGGTGGACACTGGTGCACAGTGCACTCTGATGCCCTCGAGTTATAAAGGGACAGAATTGATTCATATTTCTGGAGTGACTGGGGGTTCTCAGGAACTGTCTGTGTTGGAGGCAGAAATAAGCCTCACCGGTAAAACCTGGCAGAAGCATCCCATAGTGACTGGACAGGGGGCTCCATGCATACTCGGTATTGACTATCTCAGAAGGGGACATTTCAAGGATCCCAAGGGGTACCGATGGGCTTTTGGAATAGCTGCTGTAGATGCAGACAACATTCAGCAGCTGTCTGTTTTACCTGGCCTGTCAGAAGATCCGTCTGTTGTGGGGGTACTGAAAGTGAAAGAGCAGCAGGTACCTATCGCTACAAAAACAGTGCACAGACGGCAGTACCGCACCAACAGGGATTCCTTGCTCCCCATTCATAACTTGATCCGTCAGCTAGAGAGCCAGGGAGTGATCAGCAAGACTCACTCACCTTTTAACAGCCCCATATGGCCGGTGCGTAAAGCCAGTGGAGAATGGAGGCTGACGGTAGATTACTGTGGCCTGAATGAAGTCACACCCCCACTGAGTGCTGCTGTGCCAGATATGTTGGAGCTGCAGTATGAACTGGAGTCAAAAGCAGCCAAGTGGTATGCCACTATAGACATTGCCAATGCATTCTTTTCTATTCCTTTGGCCACAGAGTGCAGACCACAGTTTGCTTTCACCTGGAGGGGCGTTCAGTACACCTGGAACCGTTTGCCCCAGGGGTGGAAACACAGCCCAACCATCTGCCATGGGCTGATTCAAACCACACTGGAACAGGGTGGGGCACCTGAGCACCTCCAGTATATTGATGACATTGTTGTGTGGGGTGATACAGCAGAGGAAGTTTTTAAAAAAGGAGAGCAAATAATCCAAATTCTTCTGGGTGCTGGTTTTGCTATTAAACGGAACAAAGTGAAGGGACCTGCCCAAGAAATTCAGTTCCTAGGAGTAAAATGGCAAGATGGACGTCGTCACATTCCAGGAGATGTGATTGACAAAATCACCAGTATGTCACTACCCACTAGCAAGAAAGAGACACAGTCTTTTCTGGGTGTAGTAGGTTTTTGGAGGATGCACATCCCAAACTACAGCCTCATAGTAAGCCCCCTCTATCAAGTGACTCGGAAGAAGAATAATTTTGCATGGGGTCCTGAACAGCAGCAGGCCTTTGAGCAAATCAAGCAGGAGATAGCCCGTGCTGTGGCCCTGGGGCCAGTTCGGTTGGGACAGGATGTGAAAAACATCCTCTACACTGCTGCTGGAGAGAAAGGTCCCACTTGGAGTCTGTGGCAAAGAGCCTCTGGGGAGACCCGAGGCCGACCCCTTGGATTTTGGAGCAGAGCGTACAGGGGTTCAGAGGAGTGCTACACTCCAACTGAGAAGGAGATTTTGGCCGCATACGAGGGGGTTCGGGCTGCCTCTGAAGTAATTGGTACTGAGACACAGCTCCTCCTGGCACCTCGACTGCCAGTGCTGAATTGGATGTTCAAAGGAAAGGTTCCCCCCACCCATCATGCTACCGATGCCACCTGGAGTAAGTGGATTGCACTGATTACACAGCGAGCTCGGATGGGGAACCTCAACCGTCCAGGAATCCTGGAGGTGATCATGGACTGGCCTGAAGGCAAGAAATTTGGAACATCCCCATCAGAGGAGATACCACGTGCTAAAGAGGCCCCACCATATAACGAACTACTAGAGAATGAAAAGACGTATGCCCTCTTCACTGATGGATCGTGTCGTATTGTTGGGAAGCATCGCAGATGGAAGGCTGCTGTGTGGAGCCCCACACGACGAGTTGCAGAGGCCACCGAAGGAGAAGGAGAGTCAAGCCAATTTGCGGAGGTAAAGGCCGTCCAGCTGGCCTTAGATGTGGCTGAACGGGAGAGGTGGCCCATGCTATATCTTTATACTGACTCTTGGATGGTGGCAAATGCTTTATGGGGGTGGTTGCAGCAGTGGGAACAGGACAACTGGCAACGGAAGGGTAAACCTATTTGGGCTGCTGAACTGTGGAAAGACATTGCTGCCCGAACAAAAAGGTTGGGTGTAAAGGTGCGCCATGTAGATGCTCATGTGCCCAAGAATCGAGCTACTGAAGAGCAGAGAAATAACCATCAGGTAGATCGAGCTGCCAGAATTGAGGTGTCTCAGATCGATTTGGACTGGCAGAACAAAGGAGAGCTATTTTTAGCTCGGTGGGCCCATGAGACCTCTGGCCATCAAGGAAGGGATGCGACCTATAAGTGGGCTAGAGACCGAGGGGTGGACTTAACTATGGATGCCGTTGCACAGGTTATCCATGACTGTGACACATGTGCCATAATTAAACAGGCCAAGAGGATGAAACCCCTCTGGCAGGAAGGGCGATGGGAAAAGTATAAATATGGGGAGGCGTGGCAGGTTGATTATATCACCTTGCCACGAACTCGCGATGGTAAGCGTTACGTGCTCACCATGGTGGAGGCGACCACTGGGTGGCTTGAGACATACGCAGTACCCCATGCTACCGCCCGAAACACCATCTTAGGGCTCGAGAGACAAGTCCTATGGAGACATGGCACTCCAGAGAGAATTGAGTCCGATAATGGGACTCATTTCAAAAATTCTCTTGTGGATATCTGGGCCAAAGAACACGGCATTGAATGGATCTACCATATCCCCTACCATGCACCAGCTGCTGGTAAGATCGAGCGCTACAACGGGTTGTTAAAAACCACGTTGAGAGCAATGGGTGGTGGGACATTCAAGCACTGGGAGAAGCATCTGGCAGAAGCCACCTGGCTGGTCAACACTAGGGGATCAGTCAACCGAGAGGGTCCTACACAGTCCGGCTCCCTACAGACCATAGAGGGAGATAAGGTCCCTGTGGTACATGTGAGGAGCATGTTGGGAAAAGCGGTGTGGGTCCTTCCAGCCTCTGGAAAGGGCAAACCCCTCCGTGGAACCGTTTTTGCGCAGGGACCTGGGTGCACCTGGTGGGTAATGGATAAAAATGGGGATGTCCAGTGTGTCCCACAAGGGAATTTGATGCTGGGGGAATGCAGTCTGTAATTACGTGTGTATGTATGTATATATATATATATATATATATATGTTTCTATGTAACTCATGTTATTACTGTTTGGTTATATATAGATGTGTGTTAAGCATGATGTGATGATGTGGAATAAGGGGTGGAATGTTGTGGTTTTGTGGTTTTGATGCCGGTATTCCACATCAGAGCATCATGCAGCAGTGAAGGAGTTAATGCTGGGGGAGCAGCAGAGGGGAGGGGCGGAGCTCCGCACCGGATGCAGGCGGCACTCGGTCTGGGCGCGTTGCTCTGGGCTGCCGTGGAGGTTCAGCACGTGTGCTTCCCCTGCGGGTCCTCCTTAGCGTAAGCTCATAGCTTTTGGTTTGAAACTTTTTCTCTCTCTTTCAATTGTTCAATTTTATTAGATTTAGTAAAGTTACCGTTCCTTCTCAGATCGTGCCGTTGTTTTCTTGTCGACCCATCCCTTCCCGCCGTTTCCCCCTCCCCCTCCCGGAGCGCGGCTCTGCTCGGGCGGCCGCGCGGCCACTGACGCAGTTTCTTTTTCTCTCCCCTCTCCCTTCTCGGTTTTCCCTTGGGTCACTGTCACGGACAACACCGTGACAGGATGCAAGATTTATCTAATGAAATGATGTACCCTGCATACCAGACATAAATACTAGATATATATGATATGAATGTGGGGTGAAATGTTAAAAAGAACAAGGCCAGTAGATTAAGGGAAGTGATCGTTTCCCTTTACTCTGCCCTGGTGAGGCCAGAAGAAGACTGAGGGGGGATATGATCAGTGTTTATAAACACCTAAAGGAAGGTGGGAGGCAAATGGGTGAGGCCAGGCTCTACTTGATGGTGTGTAATGATGAGACATTGTAATGGCCTAAAACTTGAACACTAGAAATTCAGTACTGTCATGCAAAAGGACTTCTTCATGGTAAGGATGATGGAACACTGTAACAGGTTTCCCTGAGTGATTGTGGAGTCTCCTTCTATGCTGATATTAAAGGCCCATTTGGATGTCTACTGTGAGATCTATTGTACGGTATCTGTTCTAGCAGGGGAGTTAAACTCAATGAACTCTTGAGATCCCTCCTAACTCCTGCAATTCTCTGATTCTGTCTCAAAATTTGTCAAAAATACTGTTAAAATTGAAATTTGGTCCCTTGTGGATGGGGATCTACCCTCGGTTGTCATGGCAGGCTGAGAACTGAGATTAGAGCATAGTGATTTATCTTATAATTCCAAATTGCTGAGTTTTTTTTTCTTGAACTAAAAGGATTACCCATAATGCCATGTGCAGTTATTTCATTTATTTTCTGTTTTGACCAGCTACTCATATGCCATGGTATCTGTTAACACACCAATGCTTATTAATGTCATAAGTTCATAAGTTCATAAGTTCATAAGGTTGGAAAGGACCTATAAGATCATCTAGTCCAACCATCCTCCTATCACTATCTCTACCCAACTACTAAATTAAATCCTTTAGCACCTCATCTAAACGCTTCTTGAACAGCGCTAGGGATGGTGCCTCAACCACCTCCCTAGGCAGGCCATTCCAGTGCCTGACCACTCTTTCAGAAAAGAAATGCTTCCTCAGGTCTAATCTAAATCTTCCCCGGCGCAACTTGTGGCCATTCCCTCTCATCCTGTCATTACTTATCAGGGAGAAGAGGCCTACCCCCTCCTCACCACAACCCCCCTTCAGGAAGTGGTAGAGTGCAATAAGGTCTCCTCTGAGCCTCCTCTTCTCCAGATTGAACAATCCCAGTCAATTTGCCAAATGTATATATGAGGTTCAAAAATACAAAAAAATCCACACTGTACTAAAATACAGAATTCAGTTCATCTATTCAGATCAATGGTCTATAAAGAATGTCATTCTATTTTTCAACTTCAGAAATTCACTTCACAAGCATGAGTAGACAAATTAAAAATAGTCTCTACTAAGAAGAGTTAGTGATATAAAAGATAGGCACAAAGAAAACAGGATATTTTTCAGAAATTGAAGAGATTTATGCATATGTGGAAAATGTAATGACATATTCTCACTTTAAATGGGATCTTAGCAGAGACTTAGCTGAGGAAAATAGGATAGGGCATGACACAAATGATTAAAAGGGGAATAGAAGCAGCAATTAAATAAGCCATTAAAAATGAGATTGCTAAGTCTGGAAGAGCCAAGAAGCTATCTGCATGTTTAGACTGAAAAGACCAAGGTGAGAGAACATTCTACACTGAATTTTGAGTGTAAAAGCAGCATACTATCTAACAATTTTCTATGGAGCTCATGAAGATCACACATGGCTATACATTGGAATAACCATGTCAATATGGCTTGATTTTACGATCCTGGTGAATTCAGACTTCCCAGAATACTGGTGAGGAGGAAACTTCTCCATCCTCTCCCCTGCTTCGAGTGTTACCTTAATTCTGAGGTACATCTTACGCTTAAAGAGTATCCGTCCAGTTCTGCTGATGTTTTAGAGCAATTTTGAGATTTGTTTAATCATTCATTAGATGTCTTTCTGGGACTAAAAATGAATTAGAAACCAAAACACATTATTTCTCAGTGAACTCCGTTTTCTTTTATGAAGCCATAAACCTTGGAGTCCTGTCTGTACAGTGAGATGTCTGTTCTCTATAGCTTCTGTTCACACTGTTTTTGCTGATTTATTGTTGCTCCTGTGTGCATATATGTTTCTATGCTTTGGAATATTCCCATAAGATTTTTGAATCATTGACTGTACTGTGAGATGAGAATTTGTATTTGGATGGGAACATAAGTCTTAATAGTCTCTAGTGATAAGAACTTTAGTAGGTTTTCTTCATATAGTTTTGTTTATTTGAAAGAGAAGTTTTAAATTACTTAAAAGCAATCTTGAAAAGAAAGTCATTAGAGAAGATACATAGTTTTCTAGAGAAACCAACAATAAGCATAGGGAAAAATGGCTACATCTGTGGAAGCAAGCAACTGGAGCAGTTACTGAAACATAAACAAAGGAAGGTCTCAATATATTGGGCTCTTAGACAAAGTGTATTTCAAAAATACTAAATTTAATTTTCAGCTTGGCAATCAATCACTCATATTACACCTACTATGAAGTGAAAGCAAGTCTACAGAGCCATGTAAGGTGAAATATTTCAAAGAACAAATCCCAGCAGATTTGTGTTTCTGCAACATTTATTTCATATTTTTGCCACTTACTGGTTTAGAACATTTTCAATACTCTTTAGTTTATAAAAGGTTCACAAGAGGTTAATAGGAGTACTTGCTCGGAGAACTGATTTAGGAATGGATGAATTCTAACCAATGTCCTGAGAGGGAACAGGAGATAAAATGAGAGAGCCACATCATTAGCTCTGGCCTTGTCAAGTCCACTTTATTTATCGTTAAGGCCACTGTCACTTAAATAACCTTGTACTTAGCGCTGTATTTCATATCCTGAATATATCATGGGGTGCTATATTTGCAGTCATTTACACCTATAAAAGGTGATAAAATGCTACTGAATTTCTTGAACTAATTGGTGGTATATAGCTTTGCTCAATTTCTCAGTTGTTTTTTTCATTTTTTCTTTTTCTTTCTTTTTCTTTTTTTCTTTTCTTTTTTTCTTTTCTTTTTTCTTTTTCTTTTTCTTTTTCTTTTTCTTTTTCTTTTTCTTTTTCTTTTTCTTTTTCTTTTTCTTTTTCTTTTTCTTTTTCTTTTTCTTTTTCTTTTTCTTTTTCTTTTTCTTTTTCTTTTTCTTTTTCTTTTTCTTTTTCTTTTTCTTTTTCTTTTTTTTCCTTTTTCCTTTTCCTTTTCCTTTTCCTTTTCCTTTTCCTTTTCCTTTTCCTTTTCCTTTTCCTTTTCCTTTTCCTTTTCCTTTTCCTTTTCCTTTTCCTTTTCCTTTTCCTTTTCCTTTTCTACTGGGGAAACTTGATAAGATATAAATGTGATATGCATCTTGCAGAGCTCCTAGAACCGTGTCCTGAGGCAAGCGAGCCTCAGCTCGGCTTTGGAGCCACACAGTGTCGGGAGGTGGCGCTGGAGAACGCGGCGGAGGCGAGCCGTGCAAGTGCTGCGGGACTTGGCAATGACTTCTGCGGTGCATCCCGCTGCAGAATTCTGTCTTGGGAGAGGGGAAGCTTTGGCTTTAACTGGCTACTAGATGGGCAAAACGACTCTATGCAACAGCTGGAGGGACCCAACAACAACAAAACCATCTAATTACTCTCTTCTCCCTTGTTGTGACCTTAAGGAAGGGAATGAGGAATTAAAACTAGTGGGGATTTGATTTTATTTTCTTTCTTTCTTTATTTATTTGTTACCAGAACAAGCTGCTTCAGCAAAATGAAACTTGTCGTGGAAAAGCACACACCAAGTCTGACAAGGAACAGTCCCTATATGAAAGATGAAATTTCTCACTGGGAGAAGATCAGGAGAGACTGATTTTGTAAATATTTTATATTGACTTTCAAAAATGCAGTTAGTGTTTGTGTTACATTTCTAACTTGACTTACTGCCTGTACAAAAGTAGAATGGGCTACAGAAAGAGGATGGGCAGTCACAAGCAGAATGAATCATTTCTGTGCACTATAACTCATCACATTTTATTTTATTTTTTCTGCCAGTGAGATTTGCAGGCAACTTCAACCTATGTTATGAAGGAACTTCAATCGTATGCCTCCTCAGATCTCTTGTACGTGAACTACTGAGATATTGGCTACTAATGTAGCTGATGGTTTTTAACTTCTTTCCTTAAAACATGATATGATGAAAGAAACACAATCTTCAAATAACAGTTAAAGTATTCTGTATGAGTGTCTGAACTGGATGGCAAATAATGTCAAGAATACTAAACTAATTTTTTCAAATGGGTTAATCTCCTTAAGTTACGATCCAAAATTTTAAGAAAAGTACCTTCAGTCACAGAACAGATTTGATTAACAGAGTGATGGAAATAACTCATGAGAAACACAGGCCAGCTGGCCATACTGCTGGACAAGGAAGTTATAAAGTTATATGAGGATAGCTGTTCTTCTGTGGTGTTACTTTACCTCCAGGTTTATAATTTCTTCATGTGTACTGTTCTGTTTTCTAGAGCTGAACAATCATATAATTTTTTATTCCTCACTCTGAAATTAAATAGCAACAGTCTTACATTCAATCCTGCATAGGTAACTGCTTTTGTCCTTTCATCTGTAAGCCTTGCTAATTTCTTGGAAAGAAGTTCTCTACTTGTAAACGGTTTTGTGTTTGCCAACATAAGCATGAAAGAGTCCAAAACTGAGCAAAAGAATAAACATAAATTGTGTATCTCTACCTTTCAGGGTATATCCAAAGACAGTAATTTGGTGAATTGCTAAAAACTTCTTCCAGAGCTCTGCAGCCTCCAAATTTACAATAAATCTCTACTATTTTGAGATCAAATAAACAACACCACAAACATAACATTTCCGTTGTTCTTCTTAACTTTCGGGTCAAAGGTACATGCAGCATCGCATGAAGCTTTTAGGAACATCATGCAAAGTTTTCACAGAATCAGAAGATGAAAGTACTTCTAGAGAAGGATAAACAATCTTTTATTGGAATTCATGGGATATACTTATTCTGTGTTTTTGTACTTCTTTAAACTATCCAGTACAAATGTGACATAGTGTAACAGAACAGCATTACTTCTAGCAACAAAGTGCTCATGCTTTTAGCCTTACATTTTAATAAAATGAGCCTTATACAGTTGTATTACTTATCTTTAGTTCACCCCAATAAATTTTTAGTATTGGCCAGTTAAGGTCAATAGGACAAAAGCTTAAAAGTATAGAACTCTCACAAAATTAGATAAAGATCCAAATCTTTGTTCCTGCTGGTGTTGAATGTTAGCCCAGAGCTGATCAAAGAGAAACCAGTCAGTCAGAAGTCTGTGAATACTTACCAGTTTGTACACAGCATTGTATCAAACAACTGCATGGTGGTTTATAATTGTTCCAAGAGGAGAGGTAGGATGAAGGATAAATCTGGGAGTTGGAAAAGGGAGGGGAAGGGAGGGGAAGGGAAGGGAAGGGAAGGGAAGGGAAGGGAAGGGAAGGGAAGGGAAGGGAAGGGAAGGGAAGGGAAGGGAAGGGAAGGGAAGGGAAGGGAAGGGAAAGAGGATTTACTGTCCCAGGGAGAGTTGCTGCACTATTTCTTCCTTCTTTTTAAACAAAAATGAACTAGATATAGAAATGCATGTATTTAGACATGTTCTTGTAGACTATGTGTTTGAAACCTGAAAAATACGAGTTTTGTTCAGTATTAATTTGATTTCACTTGAAGTAGTGTAAAAAAGCAGAAACTGGAAGAAATTAACAATTTTAGAGCAAAGATGATAAAAAGATACTCCCAGTCTGTGTAAGTCAAGTGATTATGATAGATAAATCTCTTGATTTTTCTTCTTCAGTGGAAAAATACTTTTTTTTTTTCTTTTATAAGAGGCAAGATCAAATAGCTTAAGAGTCAAACTGACCTACTTTAAGATTCTTATGATTTTATGTGAATTAAAAAATAATCATACTCTTTTCTCCACAGATTAGACTTAAATGAAGACAACCTTCTTTGAAGATGGTGGAATCATTTCAGTGTAAAATTGTCTCAGTTGTGAGACTAGTTAGTAGCACTACAGAATATACAATGGCAGTTCTACCCATGGGAAGTAGATATTGCTACTTTAGTCTCTGCAGGATATCTGTCTTGCCACTCTACTTCAGAGAGTATAATCTATACAGTAAATACATTTCTTACATTCTGAAAATTGTACTTACCTGAGGTAACTATTAATAGTTTGAGTTTCCAGTGTCCAAATATTTAAAGGTTAGTTATGTATTTCTGCATACTGAGACACAAAGGATGGAAACAGGTGCATGAAGTTTCCCAGTTATAGAAAAAGAGAATGTAAAATCAGGGAAAATTTAGTCCTGATCTGATTGAAGATGGCTTCCTTCTGGTCTTTTCAAGAACACCATATTTGAAAGATGTTAATTATAATTTACTGTGTGAGAAGAGAGGTAGTCTTGCAGTTAAATCACGTACCTCAGCATCAAGAACTCTGAACACATTTCTTGTGCTGTGTGACTTGTTTAAGTTCTCTACTTCTCAGTTAAAAAAAAATCCTTTATCTCCAATTTGTCACTATTAAAAATTCAGTGGCGACTAAAGGGGTATTTGATAGCATTAGAGTTCGGTCCAAGTTCTTCATTCTCCCTAAGCTGCAGGGAAAGTAGAAGCAGTAATGATACTTTCACTCTCAAAATAGAATATAGCTAATTCCTACCTCAGAGTTACATGATCTAACTAAAGTGACACCAGTAAGTTCAGGTCTGGCACAGTGTGGAAGTATTGAATATATCTGTGGAATGGAGAAGAAAACTCCAGGGAGACTTCACTATGGCCTTTCAGTACTTAAAGAGAGCTTATAATCAGGGTGAGACAGACATGTTACATTGTCTGATAGTGATAGGACGAGAGAGAATGGTTTTAAACTAAAAGAGAGGAGATTTATATTAAATGTTAGGGTGAAATTTTTCACTCACTTTAGTTGTAAAGATAAGATATTCATAAAGATATTCTTAAAGTGTCACTCTTAAGGAAGTAATGTAATACTTTGTACTTCAAATTTTAAAACAAAAATGATTTAACAAAGAAGAAACATTATCTGACACTTTAAAGAGCAATTAGAAACATCTTATTTATGAACAATTTCAAGTAAAAAATACAACTGGGCCGAAACACAAGCCAACTGTAACTTACACTGCCTAAATACAATCAGGAAATGCTGCCTGATGTGATTGTATGAACTCAAATGCTCATATTTCAGTCTGAAAATCAGGGAGAAAGCAGATTTTTCAGCTTTTCTGGATGATATTCTGTCTTGTAGAGGGATGAATATGAAGCTTGGGTGCCACTATGTGGCACAATACATCAAAATGGATAGTTTCTGATCACCAGGCATCACCTCTGGAAAATACCTCTGGGCTAGTCATGCATGTGTGTGATCCCCATCTACCCTTTGTGCATGTTAATAGGGAGAAATTTGGTTCCTTCTGTATAAGTACTTTGTAAAATGCCATGGTCTCTATTATAGCTTTTTTATTATCATTTTATTATTATTATTATTATTATTATTCTCAATAAAGTGAAGAAATTCAAATTGGTGCAAAGTACATTACATAAAAACTGAGATCCTAAGGTCCGTGTGGCTTGTAAAAGTACATTCCATGTTTGATCAAGATTTGAGACTTATCTGTATAAAACAATTTCCACAAATTATCAAAAAATGGTGATATAAACCCAGATTAGGAGTGTGCAGACACCTGTGTTTAATTCTTTCTTGGAGCTGAAGACACCATTAAGATATCAGCAGCCATAGAAACTGGAGGAGTCTGGTGCTCTAGCCTTCACTCCACATGCCACACACCACAACCCTCTGACACCTGGACAGTCTTTCCTGAGCTCACCTCTGTGGTATCTTGAGTCTGTCCTAATCTTCCTGTTATACACAAAGAGCAAGGGATGATTTTTTTTCCTAGTTTATAATTTTAATGTTCTTTCATTGGGTATAAAAAACAGAGAATATTTGAACAGAGAGTACAATACTTTAAGCATCTCTTTTAGCTTGTTTGTGCTCCATAAAGTAAGAGTTTCATAGAAAAGGGCATTGGACATCTGCTATACGAGTGATCTTTATAATTTCAAGCCAAAATGGTTTAGAACTTAATTGTAATAATTTGTCTGAATGACCTAGAACAAACTAGGTTGCTAGGAAGCAAAATGTTATTCATCTGGGGAGTTCAGTGAGAGGAATGAATTTAAAAACAGCTGTTTTAGAGTACGGAAATACTTACCCAAGATACTCACATAGTCATAATTATGTTCTATTCCTTCATTTGGAGAGAAAAAAAACAAGTGCAGTGGTTAAGCTACTTAATTTAACTTCATAAATGCTAAAATGACACATTTAGAAGTGCAGGACTTTGAGTGATGTGAACAAAGTTGCTGTTTTTTAAGCAAAACTTCCCTATAATATAAAAAATTATTCTAAATGTTCAAATGCCGACTCTGTGAAAATTTTGGTGTCTGTTAGAGGTAAACACACACCTGGTGCGAATAGTTAACTTTACCTCCTGTGACACTGCCAAAGAACAACATGGTGCAGGCCATCAGGCACATCGCATCATAATCTTGCCAAAGACAGCTGCATCAGCCTGCTGACACCTCAGGGACAAATCTCAGTTTCCCTACTCTTCATTTCCCCCTTATCTTCCTAGCATGTGCAAAGCGCTTCAGAAAACAAAAACTCCTAAGGCTCACAAGAACATGAGAAGTGCCAGGTGCCAAAGTAGGCCAACAGATTGTGCTACATGGTGTGAGATTCCTGAAATTCTGTTTCACCTGAGCTTAGATACTGAGGATAAATGTTTGAGCAGGGCTGACGGGATTATCCATGTCTCCTTTAACACACGAAAAATTAATTTCTTTTGGGACATGCAATAGACTTATGGTTACCATACAAAATGAGCAGTTCAATGTCTATGCCATGGATGTTCAACATTTTGGCTTGCCTGGCTTCATTGACAGAAGAAGAATTTTCTTGGACCTCATATAAAATATATATAATATGTAACATATGTATCAAAACTTTTTTTTTTAATTAAAACATAGAAAAAAAGAAGGAAGAAAAAAAAAAAAACGAACGTGAATCTAGTAGGATATTTGATCTTGTATCAGTTTCCATCAGGTTTGATGGAAGCAGCTGGAATTCCTAGTGAGTTCTCAAGGTATCTGTGAAATTTCTGATGAAATTTTACTCTTCCTGTACTTCGTCCTTGAAAATAGTTGTTCACAAATCTCTGTATTACCAAAAAATGACACCATGAATAAGGTGTGATGGTGAAGTGAGGGGTATTTTTCTCTGGTAAGAGAGGTCTTACAAAAGTCTAGTAGACATAGGTCTCCTAGGTAGACTTGACAGTGCTTCAGTAATTATTGAGCTTTATGAACTTGGAATAATTTTCCAGTGCAAATGATGTCACTGAACAACAGACTATCACATCACTGGGCTACGGGATACATTCATCAGGATACATTCATGAGAAAACAATTTGATAAATGTATCCTTCTTAGGAGGAGTGCCCTAGCCTTACACATCTGGTAGCTGGGATACTCTCCTTGAAAATGCAAACTTTGTTTCTCTTTGATCTGCTTCCTTTTTCCTAGCACGAAGTTCTGAGCTACGGAGGATAATGTTGGCAGCAGTCCATCCTCTTCAAATCATGGATTTAATGGGAACAGCTGAAACTGTTGTGTTTTGTACTAACATCTGCACTGGCCGTGTATTCTTAGCATTTCTGTGGGACTGGGCAGCAAAAGGAACTTAATTGTAGAGTTGCCCTGCTTGTCAATCTCAATGACAGGCCTACATGTGAAGGAGGCAGCTCAGTTGTCAGTACAGGCAGGAAACCAAGAATTCTGGCCTGAGTCTTCAGCAAAGCTTTAGCAAATCTTAAGGAATACAGATTCTTCTTAAGGCATAATGTCTGTAGTTTGAATTTCTGTTAGGAGCTTGCAAATTCTCTTGCCAGGGCTTTGTATATATGTGTGCATATGTGTATGTATATATAAATATTTTAAAATAAAAACAATGTAAGTGCTTGCTTTCGCCCTCTACAAAATGTGAAGAAATATCTCATTGTGAAGGAGTCTTATGAAATAGTTTCAAGCTCTGAGGTGGAATGCTACAAAGTGTGAGAATACCTGATATACTAGCACTGAATTCAGTAAATGTTTTAAACTTACGTCTGCTCACACATAGTAGCTTTAATAGAGATAATAAAAACATCAGTAAATCGATACAATTTTCAGATATATTTTGTTTTAGAAAAAAATATTTGAGTGCACTTTGGGGCAGTTCCAGCAATGATAACCAAACACTATATCCTTCCTCTTAATGCAAGAATGGTAGTGTCAAAAAATAGGGATAAGATAACCAGGAACATTTAAATGTTCAGAGTTTCTAAAACCAGACTGGTAATTCAAATAGTTCCCCAGCTGCCACAGGGTTGCATTCGATTTCTCTTTCCTTCATTTTTGGAAGTTCTGTTTGGTTTTGGCAAGGCCTCGAAACTGGTGCCCACTACACTGGCAAAACAATATTGTACTCTTAACCACATAAAGGACTGCAGATCAAAGTTAGGCAGCTGGTGGTGCAACAGAGTGATTCAAGTTAGATATCACCTGTATTTCCAGCCACAGTTGCTAGCAGTCGTTTTTTCCATATGTTGCATTCTGAATTTACATTTGTTGTACAGTACAATTGCTGTACTGTTTTGTTTTGTGTATTTTTGCTAAGATAATAATCAGTATTTCCTTAGCATAAGGAGACAGTGAAAGGAATTAGTAAATTTCCAGGCTTTTTGTATGTATTCATTTCTGTATTTGTACAATAGTATTTATATAGGCATAACTTCCAGTGATGATGAAGAAACATATTCAGATCACCTGGAAGTCTGAAAGTATGTTTCTGTCTTTCACAAATACTTTTGCTCAAGTTGTTCATTATCAGCTCACCTCCTCCTATCGTTTTTATCTCCCTCACATTATTAATATTCCACGTATTATTCATTTTTGTTTGTCCTGTCTTAGACCATGAGTTTTTCAGAATGAGAAGTAAAATGTTTATGCCTTTTCATACTGCAGGTTTACATTATTTGGTTGTTTAAATGTTTTACTATCATTTATGAATGTTACATGTTATAAAAATACTTTAGTTATTCCTTCCTTCCTTCTTTTATTTAGATCAGTGTTTGGATATCTGTCTCCCATTCTCATGAAAAGGAATAACATACTGGTCTACTAATGCTAGAGAAGTAACTGAAGATTTTATATATATATAAATGTAAAATAGCTGGTATTAAAAATGTTCTGCGATGAAATGCCCCTTCAATGTCTCATGTTATTTCAGTTTACAGTAGTTCAGACTGTTTGGACGAGGCAAAGAGATCTGAAACAATTAAAATTTTAATTCAGTTTTTTCCTGTGGTGAAAATATGGTGGTTAACAGATCAAAGTCTTCCTCCATTGCAGCGTCATAAGTTCATAAGTTCATAAGTTCATAAGGTTGGAAAGGACCTATAAGATCATCTAGTCCAACCATCCTCCTATCACTATCTCTACCCAACTACTAAATTAAATCCTTTAGCACCTCATCTAAATGCTTCTTGAACAGCGCTAGGGATGGTGCCTCAACCACCTCCCTAGGCAGGCCATTCCAGTGCCTGACCACTCTTTCAGAAAAAAAATGCTTCCTCAGGTCTAATCTAAATCTTCCCCGGCGCAACTTGTGACCATTCCCTCTCGTCCTGTCGTTATTTATCAGGGAGAAGAGGCCCACCCCCTCCTCACCACAACCCCCCTTCAGGAAGTGGTAGAGTGCAATAAGGTCTCAAAAACAAACAAACAAACAAAAAAAATTCATGCAAACATTTATAAGATTTTCTTTTGGAATCCATGTTATACTTTTGAGGACTCTTTTGTAGAATTAAAAGAGAATCTTGTAATACTCTGTGTAGTTATGTGACACATTCTCCTTGCACTGTAACGTTTTCAACTAATCATAAAATATCAGTATTTCCATATTATTAAAAATTAATCATTAAGTACACAATGGAGATCTCTTAGGAAATACATATGATTCTTTGATATCTTTCAGCCTTTTTAAATTTTTCCTCTATTCCCTTCCCTTCCCTTCCCTCCCTGCCCTGCCCTGCCCTGCCCTGCCCTGCTCTGCCCTGCCCTGCCCTGCCATTTACATTGCTTTTCAAGGTGTGGTATGTTATTTTTGAGCAGTTATTAAACGCCTTATAATAAATAAAGTTTATTTAAGGGTTGCTATAACTTAGATAAGTGTAAGAGCAATTGTATTACTCTCTCAAAATTGATCTCTATCTAATGCTCATGGCAGAATCTTAGTTGAACCTGAGCGTTCTGAGCAATTGAAATTCTGGTCTTCGCATCCTTCCAGCTGCTATTTTACAGTGAGCTGGTAAGAACTAGGAATTTACATACTCAATTTTTAATTTAATCAAATGTTGTCAGTCTGCATCATATGTTAGACACTATTTCTGTCAGAAGGAACTTAAAAAACAACAACCTGAAAGATTAAAAACCTCTGCCTCTTGAAGATAATAATCTTAGTGAATTTTAACAGATTGCTTTAGCAGATGGGAATGTGATATTCACTACAGTAAATTACATTAACACGCTCTTAGACAGGGATGTCACATTTTCCACAGTAATTTACATTAATGTGATTTGAGACAGATTTTATTCCCCAAAGGTATTAGAAATAACATTTTATCAATTCCTTTTGCCTTGTCACTTCTCAGTTAATTGCCAGACAGGAGTGGGACGTGTTTTTTACCAGTAAGTGTCAAGATGAACAGAACATAAATACTGTTTTGTAGTGGCCATATACAAATAACATGGACAGAATTCTACGTGGTAACACACCAATATCATGTAACAAGAGATAAAGAAAATTAATCCCAATTATTTGCCCAGTGTAGTGGAAAATAAGCTACTTTGGATGCAGTGTAGTAGATTGATGTGACTTCTGGACATAATATCTGCACTTTTGCATCTCTATTGTTTTTTACCACTGTCTCTATGGGATCTTGTCACCTACTTCTATACTTGATTGAAAGCACTCTGAAAAGAAATTTAATTATTCTCTGCTATGAGTTAGATTGCATCTTCAGGCAGGGGACTGTGTGGATGCAACTTACCTGTCCTTCAGTGCTGTGTAGGGAATCTGGTAAACTTGTTTAGGATGCCTTCTGCTACACAACTTGAAAGAAAATATACCTGCACCTCTGTAGACCATCAGAAAAAAACTAATAGTTCCAAAAAGCCCTAAATCTTTTCCTAAACCAGAAGAGAACTTACAGAAACTGTAAGCAACAAACATAATTAATAATGCTGCTCTGGATAAATAAAGCAGCTTCCTGGTGCTTTATAGATAGAGATGCTTACAATTTCTTTTCCTCTAGTTACTAGATTTCTAATGGGCACAAGTGTCATCCCTGAAATCCTGACACAGAGTTTCAAAAGGCTGTTTCTGGTCAGAATTAGAGTCTGGCCTTTGTAAAATATTTCTGGGATATCTCACAAGAATAACCTAAGGTTGTGGTGAGACCATTTCAAATGATTTTTCCTGTGATTTGATTGAAAACAGAGCTAAGCAAAGTCTAGAAATTGAATACAAAGTCCAGTGCTTCTTTGGACTATGAATTCTGGAAGTATTACATCAGAACCTGCTTGCATCAGCTGAAGATGTCCACATTCCCTCAATGAGATAAACCTATATTAATTAATTCTGTATTCTTCACCTCTTTTTGAAAGACGTTGCTATCTGTACACTGAGGGACATCAAATGATATCTTAGTTTGGCTAGAGAGATGGATAATATTTTAATGAAGGACTCCATGAGAGTTCTCTGAAATAGTACCAAACAACTATGTGCAGTGCCATATGTTGACATTTTTCTGTTGTTAGGGGAATTTTGCTGAGATATCTCTGTGCCTTCACCATTTGTTCATCTTCAGCCAGGAATTATTCCAAAAAAAAAAAAAAAAAAAAAACAAGAAAGAAAAACTGATAAAACCCAAACCCAGTGAGCCATTGGAAGGAGAAGTACCGTGGGATGGCTAGAAGAATGTAACCATTCCTTTTAAAGCAGAGTTTTAAGGGTAGTGAATTAGATCTTGGTGGACAACAGATTTAATTTTTGGTAAAAGAAGAGAAGGTATGGATGTTCTTTCAGCTAATGTGCGTTTTTTTCTACTCTTCCTTTCAGCTATTCTTCCCTGTCTGAGAGGAATGAGACAGATATCCTAACACACGTGCAGATATTCTGAGGAATAAGTGATGAAGTAGGTGAAGATCTCACCATAATATACAAGGAAGCCAACAAATATTTTATAGGCAACCTTAAATCAGACATTTCATTATTTTAGAGTGTTTAAATGTACTGTTTTATTCTTAATCTTTCTTCTGAAAGGAATGAAGTACTATTTAAAGACAATTTGATAGACTATTTCCAGGAAATGATATAGCAGCGGCTGTTTGCCTGCCCAATTTCACAAGAAATTAGCATGATTAAGAAATGTTCTCTGTTAAGTAGTGCATAATCTGCAGATATTTAGAGAAACATGGTATTTGATGTAGTCATCCTTTAGAAATATAGCTGCAGCTGAGACCTCATTTTGTAAATAAAAAACAAGGTATTCTCTATAATTATTATTATTTTTTAAATATGTATGTAAGTTAAATTCTCTTTACATACAAAGCCAAAGTCCTTCTAGCAATATACTCTATTTCTACTGAATTGTCTTCTTCAATGAGCCTTCTGCAGAACTGCAATTTGAGTGTGCCCACTGCTGTGCTTTCTCAGCCTTAGCTTTCTCAAAGGCTTTGCAGAGCTTACAAGAGTTTGGAGGAGCCTGGTTCCTACTGTACTGTGAAAAGAACCTACTACAGTAAGATTGCTGAAGACACATAAGCTGCTGAGTGAACTCAACATTTATAGTAATTTAAGGTTTCTGCAATAAGTGAACTAATCCACTCCCTCAAATCAATTCCTCTTACTTATATGAACATATAATTATATGCAACATCTTTTGGAACATATAATGTGTCCATATTCTGTTTGGTAGAACGTTGTAACTGAATAATTGTACTGGTAAAGCTTCAAGTAGTGGGTGAGTCAAACTCTTTTTTTTTAATAAAGGCTGCAAAGTGCATAACATCTGAGGGAAACTTCTAAAACAGCTTTTCTATGCACTTTCATTGCTCCCATTGTGAGTGGAGAGAAAACGTAATTGTTTTCCTTTGAAAATATGTTTGTAGCAAGCAAGATATCTTCACTCCTCTAGGTCACAAAAAGTCCCGGTCTTCAGAACGAATAATTATTTCCAAAGATCTTTCACAAATTGTGGTTGTCACTGCAATGGTATTCTGCCAAAGAATAATACAGAAAAAAAATTATGTATTATTGCAAAATGTTTAAAAAAAACAAAATGAAAACAATAGAAAAATGCCAAAATAAATAAATAAATAAGGCAAAGAAGGCTGGAAAATCAATGTAATTGCCATTATATGAAGAGAATCATGTAAATGATTATCTTTAATATTTTTATTAATATATATATACATTTATTGCTAGTAAACAAACATAAAGTGGTGCAATTAATCTGGACAGTAGTGTTGCTGCATTTGAGCCAATAAGAAAACAAACGTCGAAACAAATGCACTTACATAATTGTTTTTGCTTTGTGAAAAAAAATGAGGTGCAAAGACCTCAGGTCTGTGTTAGTCATAAGACCTTGTGCCGGAAAAAGGCTTCACAAAGATCAGTGGAATGTTGTAGAAGATCTAGTTTCCATCTGTACATAACAGCCTGTAGGACTGGGTTTTAAACATTTAATAAAAATAATAAAATATAAAGTTCTGATATTCTAAGATATCTTCATTAAAATATCTAATGCTTATTTCTTTTGAAGTTATTTCAGTGCAATTGTTTCTTATCCATATCTTGTGGGGAAATGCTGTGTAAGATCTTGTGATCTTGCTCTACATCAGAGGGAACTGAAAGATTAAAACTGAACACAGTGAGATGAACATACTGCAGGATTGCTTTCAAAATGGTACTTCACAGAATTGTTACTGAAGAACTGGTGATGCCTGGCAACTGTTATTCTGCACATTTCACTTAAACAAAAGGCAAACTTTTAGGGTAATCTCGAAGTGTTACCACTGAAAAAATCTTGGCTACTTTCAAAAATATTACTCTACATTCCTCAGTATAGTAAGTGGGATAAATACAGTAGCTAGAATTGCAAAATAAATTTTTGTTTGTTTGTTTGCTTGTTTTTCCAGTTTGGATCCATTAAGCAGGTTCATGTTTATTACACTTGGAAAATAATCTCAATTTTCTTTTTTTATGCTTTGAGGAAACAGAAGTGTTGAGCCGTGTTTATTTTCATAAATATTCTGCATTTAGAATAAATACATTTCATAAATATTCTGCATTTAGGTGACGTTTCACAGAATGTCAAATTTACTTTCCATTTCATTTCTAGCAATTGCAAGCCTACAAACTCTTCAGAATTAGCAGCCTGGAGACATTCAGATTTCTTATTCCAACTCAGCTGCACATAGATTTCAGTCTTTATTTCCCCTATTCCTTGAAAATTTTGCTGTTATGGCTGGAAATCACATTTTTTATTCATCCTATAGAAAATTCTAGATACTTGCTCTGAGATTCTCTTTCTGACACGAATCATGGTACTCACTGCTATCATGGCTGATGATATTCTGTACCTTGACACACAAGTTCATATTCAATCCATGAGTTAACCTAACTAAACAAGAGAGACCTGCACAGATTTTCATGACTCTCTTTAATTCCATCTTTCCAACTCCACTCTGTGAATTCTCTCCCATGTCAGAATAGTGCAGTTACTCAAAATATCCCTTAGTGTCATGTGTCCTGCCCACAATGGGTGAGAGATGTGAAGAAAGCAGATAGAATAAAATGTGTATGTTAAATTGTACTACTGGGGTGTATCCAAGTAAATAATGATTGTGTTGAGCAAAAGCATTTATTTTCCTGCCATTGCTATGGTTATGAACAAAACTCTTGCTGGTTTGAGATCAGGAACCAGCTGAGCCTACAGTTAAAAATAATTGTTGTTGCTGTACTGTGCAATGCCTTATGAGTTCCTGCTGGGTTCATAATTAATCAAAAGTACACCAGGAATATTACAAAGACTAGCAAGTAGCTTGATCTGTCTTAGCATCTACATAATTTCTTGAAGCTGGAAGCTGTGATCTGTATTGATGTAGAACACTGGTAAAAATAAGGTAAAACATGTTGGCATGAGGACAGCAGAGTTAGAGTTTTTCTTCTCTTCCTGTAAATTTCATCTGGTTCCCAGGAAAAGTCAGTTATCAATGTGAGGAAATCACAGGGACACACTGTTGTCTCATTCAGAACAAGAAAGAGGATGATCTTAATCCAGAGCTGAAATCCCTTTTTTCTCCTCTTGTCACTGAGACTTGAGTTTCAGCCCTATGCTACACCACAACTTCACATGTATTTTTTGTCACCTGAAGATGTTTTGACAGTGAAACTGGTTGAGTGGAATAAATATCAGAGCTAAAATCTCTGGATCTATGAAGAGTCTCAGGGACAGCAGAGTTGAGAAGGCTGCACAACAATGGCACACGTAGCAACAGCTGAAGAAATGAAGAAATTTGGTTCATTACTACGTTTTATGTTTTCACAAGCCCTTAATTCACTGATATGCTTTGAATAGCCTGGCTTCAAATATAATACATTTGAGGAAATGTTTCTGGTAGCCTTAAAGTGATACCAAGGATGAGGCAAATTATTAGATATGCTTAAGGCCTCTGTTGGAGGCACATTTTTTGCTTGAAAGTGTCTTGACCATGAGAGTCATCTCCTACAGTTTAGGCATATAAAATCTTGATATCTAAATTTTAGATTACTAACCTCCTGCTAGAAATAGAAATAAAGAAACAAAGGTCTTTATAAGTCAGATGACTTATTTAAAATGCATGTCACTCTATCTGTATAAAATTAGATAACGTGACTCTCAACCTCATTTTAATTTAATATATGAACTTTTAATTCCCTGAAGAATGAATCAACATGGAAATTCATTAAGCCTTCTGTTTTGCACTATAATTTATTCACAAGTCAAAAGTTGTTGATTGTCCTGTATTTTGTAAACTTGTCCTGTTTTAAAGGATAGGTAGTTACACTTTAAGGGATAATTCTGTGTCTGAAACAGTTCTGAGGTCTGAAGCAACTTTTCTGAACTGCCCTATGTGAATGCTTTGCATACCATTTCTGAATTAAGAAGGAAAGATTATGGATAAGAAATATGAGGAAGAGTGATCTTCCACTTGAAATCTAATCCTGAAGACCATGAGAGAACAAGTTGTTCTTCAGCACTCTAATAAGCATTATGGGAGATATTGCAATGGGGTTAGTATTCATGAACTTACACTGTGGTGGGACTCTACAGAGCCTTCAGTCGAGCAAAATTGGACATTTATTTGGATTGTGATGTTAAGCCATCCTTCTCTCAGTATTATAAAAGTAAAATGCTTCTACTCTACAGCAGAGTTTAAGGGAAAGTTTCTTGGGCTCTAGCACCCCACAATAAGATACCCAGTCTGAAAGAGCAGCAGAAATCATAATCACTACTATGTAACTTAAAATATTTTGGAGAATATATGGTAAATAAATTTTGGATATCGATGTATTCATGTTAAAAAAGAAATGTGAATATAATAAATGATCATAGGAGATCATGCAGGTACCTGTGGGTTTGTGTTATATTACCTGATGCTAGGAGTAGACTCATTGTCAACAGATCTTGGTTTGTGGTGGCAAGGAGGTTCTGAAGTTGCCTTTGCTTAGGGCACTGGAGGTCAAAAATCCTGATTACTTTGTAAATGATACCAATAGTAGAATGATAAGTGCAGGAGATTGTACTCATTGATGTAAAAGGTTCAGCAAGAAGGCCCAATTTTAGGTTTCAAAAAAGGTATACAAGAGAGAATACAGTTTCCACATTTATGTGTGTTTTGTGCCGTTATACCATCACACAAAATGCTATCATTCTGATTAGGATTAAAATCTCCAATACAGGCATCTTTTAGATGCAAAAATCTGTATGGTATAGCATGGCAGAGAATCCAAACCTCTGGGTCTAATTGCTGGTGTAATCGCAGTGAAACATCATTAATGTTTTCTGTTGCCTTTGCTAGGTAAATGCTTTATAGGTGAATACAGTGTCTCAGCTGAGGGAGGCTCTTTATGACTCAGTTAACACTGCTTGCTTATGCAGCAACAGACAGTAAAAAAGTCTGTGTTTCAGATTATATAATTCAATTCTGGTATAAATGATGGCTATGAAATCAACTGAGGTGAAGCTGAAACTCTACTACAGAATCTGGGCCTTGGATATGATGTCGTATCTAATATGTCATCATAGAGAATCTCACCAGGAGCTCTCTATATTTCTGGCAGGTTTTAAATTAGACTGCTTTTTGTCTTGCTATCTTGACTGGCTTCTATTGTTTTCCTTAGAGTAAGGGCAGTCCCTACAGAGCACATCACTTTTATAAAGCTATTTCTAATGTCAAAAGCTTGTAACGACTTACAGAATAACAAAAAGGCAGATCTTGCCTTCAGTCAATATGCTCCCATCATTCAATCTTCTATTTTGACAAGACCTCTTATCGTGGGATTTGAAAACCATAGTATGAAGAGCAATGTTCCAAAACATTCTTTGTGTTCTGCTATTTCATGCTGAATGCTAATGGTGAAAAGTGCTTTTGAACACTTTTGAATATGACATGGTGGTGTTCAAGAACCCTAGGGCAGGAAGGAGGCTGCAGAGCAACCTCATGACTCTGAACTTTAAGAAAGCAGACTTTGGCTGCATCAGGTGTTTGCTTGGTGGAGTTCTGTGGGATAGATTCCTGGGAGGAAGACGAGTCCCAGAAAGCAGGAGAATCACCTCCTCCAAGCACAGGAGTGAAGTACCTCAGTGAAAGGAAGACAGGCAAGAATGCCGCAAGGCCTTGAGGGCAAACAATGACATCCCAGGTGAACTCAAGCACAAAAAGAAAGCCTAGAAGAGGTGGACAAGGATAGGTAGTCTGGGAGCAATAAAGCAGTACTTCTCTCTAAGTTGGAGAGAAATTGATTGATTGATGAACCACTTTGTGGATAAGGAATCAGCATGATGGTCACACTGAAGGAGTTGAGTTCAATATCTCTACATCCTGGTGGAGGCCAGTTTTGAGTGGTGTCCCTAAGAGGTCAGTATTGGGACTGGTGATGTTTAACTTCTTTGCTGGGGACGTAGTGAGATTGATTTCACTCTCAGCAAATCACGAAAGACACCAACCTGAATGGTGCAGTTGACACAGTGGAGGGATCTTGACATGCTTGAGAGGTGACCACCTGTTAATCTCATGAAGATCCATAAAGCTGAGTGCCAGGTCCTGCGTATGGGTTGGAGTAATCCCACTCACTAACACAGACTGGATGAAGAATGGGTTGAGAGCAGCTTTGAGGAGGAGGACTTGCATATGTACTGTTTGATGAGAAACTCAGCATGAGCCAGAAATATGCACCTGAAACTCAGGAAGCCAATCATACCTTGGGCTTTATTGAAGTAAGTGTGATAGGTAGGACAAAGGAGATGATTCTTCCCCTTTATTCTGCTTTTATGAGATCCTACCTGGAATACTGTATTCGACTCTGGGGCACAATGAACAAAATGAATGGCATAATTTCTTATGGCCATGGATTATGTCTCATGAAGAACTTAATTTCTCTGTCCTTGCTTTTCTCCTTACGTTTTTATTCTGTTTTTCCACCTCATCACTCTACACCCTGCTTTCAGAAAACATAATACTAAAGAGTGGTTTCATTATCATTTGGAGACACTGAGGCAAGGTTTCTGGCTATTCTGTAAAATAGTATTACTTTATAACATTATTTAAAGTAATGCTTGTGTATGGGTTTGCCGTGTAAAGTTTCATTATGAAACAAATATTCTCTTCCCAAATTTCAACAGCTTAACGGTTTTTGAGGTCATGAAACATTCACAATAAATAATTTATGTTAAAATAACTGAGATGTTAAGATTTAAAATGAAACATCATTGGTTTCATGAAATTTTGTTTCCCAGGGCATTTTCATTATGATTAAACTGCAAGATTATCAATGTGCATACAAAAATTGATATTCATTATATTGAAGAACTACTTCAAGAATGATTTTTCTTTCAATATATACTTCATTTGCATGGGAGCATTTGAGAATTCATTCATTCTAATACAATGTAGTCAGATTGGCATCTATATATTAATCTTTTTGGGGGATTAATCTGTTAGGCTTGAAAGGTAGTATCTTTAGAAATTTCATGAGTGAGAATTTGTGCCATTATACTTTTTTAATAGAAGATTTTTCCTTGTGTATTGTTGTAGAAGCTTCTAAGTGAATGTAAAATAATCCATACCTTTCAAAATGAAACACTTCAAATTTATTCTTAAAATAAAGCTTGGACACCTTTCTTCCATATGCTGTCAACTCTTTCATTTATTGTATCTTGCAACTATCTTTTCTTGATGAACAAACTCAGGAAAAGCATCCTTAGTTATAAATTTAACTTTCTTTCTAGTCAAGCACATCTGTAAAAAATTAGAGCCTACTGGCATTTTGTTTTTCATCGTTCGTAAATTTCTTTTTATTCTCTTTGCTATGTACAGCAAAGTTATAATAAATTTAAAAAGATGGATTACCTTCAGGTAGCAAATAGTATTGGTTGAGTTTTCTATTTTGTCGTGGCCAAATTCTGCTGTTTGCTCTAGCTATTGGCTCAGACAATGAAGAAAAGAAGGAAATCTTATCAAATTAGATCTAATCTACCCAATACAAAACTGGAATCTGAAATACTAAGAAATTACATTTTAAGAATAACAACAAAAATTAACTCAAAATTGCAATATATTTTCTCTGTAAACATCTCATGTCCACAGCAAGTTCAAATGAAGGTTGGTATAGGTTAATATGTTTATTTTGAGTTAAGAGATTTTATTCTGTAAGAAATTTCAATGTGTATAACTGAGAGAGTATATAGAACTGCTCATGAAAAACAGAGGTGAGATGTAACTCTAAAGTTTAGAGTACTGAGTAAATGCACCAACAAGAAGTCAGCACGTGAAAGACTGACCTTAGGGATCATCGTCTTGTTAGTCTCACTCTTTTTTTAAATCCAGAAGGGAAGTTAGCTGAGAAACTTTCACTCATTTACCTGATGACTAAGCTAAGTAAGTGTATGTTTTATATCATGACCATGTTGGAATCTAGGACTTTAGCTGTGCTACTCTGACTTTTAGACTCTTCTAAAAAACAGATTCAGTTGAATTTGTTGCTCTGCGTGCTTGCCACTTGGTAAAGGGATGGAAAATTAATATGTTCTTGCTTACTAAAGCGGATTGGGTGAAAGAAATCAAAATACTGATAGTCACCTCCTGCTTGTTCCTTCTGGGACTTTTCAGGCTACAGGATTGCTGATTGTATTAACACTGTCATCAGTCTAACTAACACAACAATTAATTGAAGGAGAGGGTAATCTCAGAAGTATGCTGAGTGTAAAGGTAACAATAAAAAATTAGTTTTTGCCACTTTCCTAAATTTCTTTATTTGGATATAGACAACATGAGGTACACTTGTGGGTTTTCATACTGGATCTGGAATTCCTTTCAATCACCTGTAGCTATTTCTAGTGGGGTTAATTGTTTTTGTTTGTTGGTTTCTTTATGGGAGAATACCATGCACCTACAGAAAAAATGCAGTCCATTCTAATGTAAGTATGAATTTCCCCTAAATATTTCTGCTTCCCCTCTTGGTCGTTTCCAGCTCTGGGCTCTGACATATAAAATGAAAAATGAGAGTATGATACACATGCATCAAGAGGTTAGATGAATTTCCCAGCATTTCCCTCTGGCTAACAAAACACCATCTTCTTTAACATAGTGGATTTTGTAAATCATATTTGAAATAGTCTAAGTCATCAACAAAGAGGGAAACTAGACTTCTAATCTGGATCTGTGAGCTCCATTCCTGAAACTTGGTTCTTAAACATTATATTTCATTTTATGAAGTGTTGCTATTTGCAGTTTCTTTTACAATCATTTATTCTGCTTCGGTGCTTATAGAGTGCTGCTTCAGTGCTACTATACTGTGTCCAATTAAACAGTCCCAGACTTCTCTCTGCCAGTCTGTTTGAAGTCAGATATATGGAGAAGACTGAATTTCTTTAGTCTTAGGAAGTCTTTTAAGTGCATGTTTGTAAAATTTAGTCTGTTGGTTTGTAAGGTTTTTCAGTCATTTCATAAGTGACCAGAAAGATTTTTAAGGTCCTTGTGCACACTTACTATTACTTGTCAGGAATGCACTTATGAGTAAATCATTTTCTAATGCATGGTCTTGCAAACCTGTACGACACACAAGACTATGTCTGACATGCAATAAATTGGCAAAATATGGTAAATTTGACAAAGGAACATACACTTTTTTAGGTACAAAAATATTTTAATTAAATACATTTCCTTCTCAGGAGGCAATGAAATAACCTGAAACACTTCAGAGGAATGCAGATAAATAATGATAAATAATGTTTATTATTACTGATAATAGTGATTGTTAGTGATAAAGAATTATTTTTATTTGCTGTGAATTAAGGCAATCTATTCATTGCTTACATAGTTTTTTGGAATTCATAAAATACATTTTCTTTGACCATGTCTTGATACCTCTGTCCCTTCAAGGTAGTTTGCTGGGGTAGACAGCTGTTCAAATTGTTTTCTGCTTATGATTGCAAATTCATCCATCTTTCATATATAAGGGATACATTTCAACAACATTTATCTCTCTGAAATTTTCCAGGTGTTGATAGTGATTCGTATGTTGATCTAGCACTATTAAAGCCCTATGATCTAGCACTATCAAATCCCTTGTGAACTTTGAGCCCCATATAATTTAGATCTAGGTAATATCTCATTGTTTACGCTTAGACTGTGCACTGATGAAATATAAAAGACAATGTCTTCTCAGGACAGAATCCATCCTGAGAAGTCATGAATTTGTTCCTGTTGTCTTGTTCTTTGTATATCAGAAATCCAGTTCACATTAAGAAATGCTGAAAACACTAACAGACATGGCAGTAACTTGTGAACAAAATGCAATCAATGAGATACAATTTTTTATAACTCTCTGATTCTCATGCCATTCCACAGACAACAGTGTTTCTTTCCTATAATTTAAGGTTCCTTATGGTTTTCTTTTCTGAAGAACTAAGGATCACAGTAATCTTTCAAAAAACAAAATAATGCATTTACAAGACTATAGGCTGAGAATCTGAGACAAGATTGTAAACAACTTGTATGTCTGAAACAGAAATGACAGAAATTGAGCATTTAATTTAACTTTTTAAGTCAGAAATACTTACTAATTTGTCCTTGGATTGTGATAATTAGGTTTCCTAGGTCCACCAGTTTTTTACAAAAGCTTGTCTGAAAATGCATAGAAACATTTTAGTTTCATTAAGATCAAACATCTCAGCTCCATTTCATGCCTGGTTGAGGTCTAAAGCTTAGGCATTTATCTGCCTTTCCCTCCTGACTTAGATTTAGTAACTGTTATTAGCTTGTGACCAATGCACCAGCTTGGAAAAGAATAAATATGGCAACTACTTTATTTTGTGATGTATCATGAGGGATACCACTCCTTATGTTCAGGAGATTCAAATGTAAAGCATTGGGATTTTATATAATTCAGGGGCAGGAATAAATACTTTGTATTCCAAAATAAAAGAAAGAAAAATAAGGGTTGTTGATGTGAAAGTATTTTCTGCTTCTTACATCCTATGCTTTTACCAGGAAAGGAGCCTGGCCTATTGGATGGGAAAAGGAGATTCTCCATGAAAACCTTTAAGCCCTTTGAAATGAAATACGTAACAGAAAGAAGATAGAGCCTGGATCCACCCTATGACCACGCGAATGAAGTACTTGACATCATTACAAACATGTTAGCAGTGTGTTCAGGAGCATCACAGAAAGATTTTTTTTAGGATGAAAGCTAATAAGTACATTATAATTAGGACATTTGGTTGAGATTTAGTAGATTGAATATTAGAATAAAAAAAGACAGGATTTGAATGGATAATTATTAAAGCATGAAAGACATTTTGATAGAAGCTCTATGAACTGGCTTGATTATGATTTCAGTTCTTCTATCATAATTGTTTACATTGACAAAACTGCTCTTTGTTCAAAGACAGAAGAGATCAGAGCTGAGCGTCTTATTTGAATATAGTTTAGTGATATAAAAGGATTATAAGAGCATACAAATGATTTGTTAGCTGAGTATTACCTGCTGTTTTAGGAAGATCTGCTGATTAAACCTGAAGTTTCCCTGCATTAGATGCAGTGCAGTTTCTGAACCAATCCCACTGAGTGGGGCCAGGATACCTGAAGTATTTTATCGATTAACTCCTACCAAGTTTAGAAAGGTTCTTAACTACTCAGTTGCATCCTTGAAGTTTCCCTTGTAACAATTAATGATTTTAGGCCTTAATAGTTACAAAAAAAAGCTCCTGGATTATTGTTAATAAAACCATAGGAAGTCAAACCCTAATACTCTTATCAATTACTCTACAAAACTTTCTCAAGAAAAAAGAAACAATAATATTTTCATAGTAATTGTTGAATTTGGGATATGAAAGAGAAGCTCTGGATTCAGACTGAACCTGAGTAGTTGTGTGCATCATAATCTCTGTAATATCAGGCTTTCTGCATAAAATCCCACCAGCCTTGCTCTTGGTGATGTTTATGTTTTCTACTTTCTAGAGAAAACTATAACCAAAGAAAATAAATGAATAAATATTAGACCAATAACTTTAAACTATGTTTATTTGTGCACTGAAATGACAACCTTATTCTTTAAGCATTTCTGCACTGAGTGCTTTTGTGTACTAGGTAAGAGGTAATTTCCCCATTATTTTCCTTGATTTACCAGTTTTTACACTGAGTTGTTGAAGGCTGAAATTCAGGACATGGAATTGTCCTACAATAACCCTACAATGCCTTGCTAAAAGCTGCAACTTTCCTTGTTCATCCTTAGTCCCTGAGGATAGCTGCATCTGCAGAGACCCTGGCTGCGCAGCTTTGAGATTGCAAAACTTGTTCTGATTTCATACTCAGGGGAAACAGTAGGAAATGATGCAGAAACTTTTAGAAAATTGCCAACTCTATGGAGAAGTAACTTATTTATTCAGTCACATTATATTACTGGACTTCAAATTAATAAAAAAAGTACCATGGATGTACCAACCGCCCTCCCCCCCAAAAAAACAACAAAAAACAAAAAAGACAACCAACCAAAACAAACAAACAAAAAAAGATCTCATAAACTTAATAGAGTATTGAAAATTATTTAACAGTTAAGATTCTTCCTACCTCTTTCAGTGTCTAAGATGCTCTTCATAGACAATTGACTAAAATAAATGAATTTGGGAGCTCTTAGAGCTGCAGTTCTGCTTATACTTGAAAAGTGTTTACGGAAGCCATTCAGATTACGATTTATTCTGTCCCAGGTGAAAATTCTCTTAATTTCACTTTACTGTTTACTGTTCAATTCTTATTTCCTGAAAATTAGTATCAGTTTATCATCTTCCAGTACAGGGAACTAAGTCCTTCACATTCTCTTTTTTTCCCAAAGGTCTTCTGATTAATATTTTTGCTCTTTAATTAGCACATTCCTGGCTTCAGGCTTCTTTTCTTCTGTGACTGAATTCTAAGAAGAAATTGATGAAGTAGGATTATGAGAAATATTTAATTGCAATTTTCTTACTGTATGTATATATATATATATATTGATGTAAGCTTACATGTGAATATTAAACATGATGTTGCAGATGGTGAAATTGGGAACAGGTTGCTCTTGGTAATAACCCCTGCACCCTTAACTTCTGTACTTTTGGGGGGAACTTCTTGGATTCCTCTCTGTTGTAGCAAAGCAGAAATGACATATTAAAACAATGATACACATTAGCTTCCTGTTTATCACAATGGAATGCTCAGCCTGACAAAAGAAAATGCTTTAGAACATGAGCTAATAAAACCTGGATTTTTATGTACCTTTTTTTTTTTTTTTGCATTTGTAATTGGAAGTGTGTAGTCTCTTTCATCTCTTTCCTCAGAGTACTCTACCACATATTTAGCTTTCCCTCTGAATGTCTTTCTCTGTTGGAGTTGGAATTTTGAGTGTTTAAGTCTTGTATCTTGAGAAATCTGTCAAGAATGGAAATGTTTTGATCACTAGTATGGCACTGAAATAAGAAGCTCAACAACTTATTTTGCGCTGACAATGATCTTCTTTTCAGAGCCCTACAGACAGTGCTAAAAATCTGAAGAACATGAAGCCAAAGACAAAGAGGTCTTTGATCCTTTTGAAGATTTCTACAGGGAATGGCTATCACAACTTGGTTTGTCACTCCTGAACTCTTCATCATGTAAAGATTTTAGTCCTAGTTAGAGGCAAAATGTCAGATTGCTTCAACAGTTTGATAACAGATCTTTTCAAAATTCACTTGAGATAGTGATAGAACTACTGTTGCTCTTTGTCTCTCATCTCTTCATTTTGAGACTTTGAATCATGGTTTTATGACTTTTGTTATTGGTATTCCATATCATAACACAATGTAAGGCACTGGGATTTATAGAGTTAATGCTCCAGTTCCATGGACTGCTGAATTTCCAGGCACGTGGTTTTCAGAAGAGAAGAACTACATACCCCAGAGGACTTTGCATTCCTGTTTTCCACTCAGAGGGAAACTGCACACAAGTCCTGAGACCTCTCTTTTGCTGGTCATCTCAGCAGTGGAGATTACCCAGCCATCTCACCTTCAACTTTAGAGTAAGGCCTTTGGTTTCGGACACTATCTCTCTAACTTTGATTTATTAACTTAATTCCAATTGTATTGTATTATATTGTGTCATTTTGCATTCCGATATCTTATTTAGTAAGTTAGTTCTCTTCCTCATATCGTTGTCACTGTTTTGTTTTTGTGTCCACCTCCCTACCTTTTCCTTTTTTGTCCCTTCCCTTTTCCCAGAGTGTGGGTGTGTGGGTCCCCTGAAATGTGCCCTTGCAGCCCAGAAAGCCAACTATATCCTGAACTGCGTCAAAAGAAGCATGGCCATAAGGGCAAGGGAAGTGATCCTGCCCCTCTGTGCTGGTGAGGTCTCACCCAGAGTACTTCATTCAGATGTGGAGTCTTCAGTACAGGAGAAACATGGACCTGGTCAAGCGCATACAGAGGAGGGCCAAAAAGTGATCCATAGAATGGAGTGCTTCTCCTTTGAGGACAGGCTGAGAGCTGGGGCTGTTTATCCTGGAGAAGAGAAGGCTGTGAGATGACCTGATAGTCGCCTTTCAATATATAAAGGGGAACTAAAGAAAAGGAGGGGACAAACTCTGTAGGAGGGTCTGTGGTGATAGAACAAGGGGAAATGGTTTCAGGCTTAAAGAGATTACATTTAGGTTAGATATAAAGAAAAAGTGTTCTACAGTGAGGGTAGTGGGGCAGTGAAACACGTTGCCCAGAGTTGTGGTTGATGCCTTGTCCTTGGAGACTGTCAAGGTGAGGCTGGATAAGGCCCTGGGCAACCTAATATAGCTGTATGTGCACCTGTTCATTGCAGAGGAGTTGGACTAGATTACCTTTAAAGTCCCTACCAACTCTGAGGATTCTGTTTCTAAGATTCTATGCTGTGATGTCTCCTTCAAAGACTTAGTTTCTGCAGTGAACAAGCCAACCTTCTACAGCCCCTTAAAGGACAGTGAGAACTCCAGCCTTGACCATCACTGTCCTCTGCTAAACTTGGTATGGTTCGTCCATGTCTTTCTAGTAGAAGGGAAAAATTGGATGCTACATTTTAGATAATGTCTAAAAAGTAGAAAGGGATAATCACTTCCCCTTATCTACTGGCTGTGTTCCCGTTCCTACATCCCAGAAAGCTGTTGGTCTCTTTTCCACCAGGGAGCACTGGCTTCTGTTCAGCCTTCTGTCAGCTGAGACACCCAGGTACTTCTCAGCAGAGCCGGACAGTCCATCCCCAGTCTATGCTGATACCGGGAATTTGTCCTTCTCAGATGCAGGACTTGGTATTTATACTTGTTGGATTTCAGAAGATCAGCTCATTTCACTGGCTGTCAAGATCCCTATGGATGGTTGCCGTACTGTTGAGCGCTGCTGAGCATGTTCCCCTGCTCCCTCTGGTTTGATCTTATCTGCAAGCTTTATTAAAATGACTCCAAATCATTAATAAAAAGTTGAGCAGAACAGATCTCAGAATAGACCCCTGTTGTATGGGTAAATAAAAAACGGAATGCTTGTCTAGGAATTTCACTTACTGAGAGGACTATATCTGAGAACTTTTCATGTAAAATAATGAACTGCTAATGTCTGAGCTAAGCATTGCACCTGCTTGTTCCAAGACTGTAGTGGGTTTCTGACTGTCCATAACATAGGATATACTGGGTCGCAGAGATGAATGCTGTGGGAGAAGGAATTGTTTTTATGACCAGAAGCATCGTAGCACACTGAATTAGTCATGCTAAGACTTAAATTTTGGTGTCTGATTACAAAACTCAGTACAACAAGAATAGAAGAGCTGAGATTTTATATACATTTTTTTTAATGCTGTCAAAGGAATGCTGCTCCTTTCTGGGTCAAGCTTTATCCTGCACACACACAACAATTATTCCATCCATTCTAGTCTGGAATCTCTGTGAAAATCCCTGAACAGTGAAGAATATGAGCTCTAATTCTGGTAGTTTTCCATCTGCCACAGTGACTTGCTAAGAAGGATTAGAAAATAAAACTAATTTACTGGAATTAAAATAAATGAAGTAGAGAATCACAGTAAATTACAGATAAAACAATTCTGAGAAGCAAGAAAACAGTTTTAAAGTGCATTTGTATTCAAAATGAGAATGTACTTTAGATTGTTAGCCTTTACAAGGGTTTTATGCTCGACATTTCTTCTAGTTTAAATGATTATGACATTTACACCTTGAGTGACACATATCTCTAGTACTCATCTGACAATTTAGTGTGTTCCAATTATTTTCAGTGAAGAGCCAAGGGTGACTGAATGGGTTGTGCACATCCAAAGTCTGCACTAATACTGCTTCATTAGGCACAAGCTGCATGCCTAGGGACACTTGAGGCATTTAAGCATCTGGGCAAATTTAGATGCTCATGTTTTCAAAACTTTTTCTTTAAATATTTTGTATCACTTCCCACCCTTCTACCAGTCACATAAATACACTTCCTTCCATACTTCAATCCCACAGAGCAGAATATGTTAGCATATTCAGAATATAGGTCACTTGGAATGGATTTTTACAAAACAACTTGAATGCTAAATAATGTACAGCATTATTTTAAAAAGAAAACACATGTTTGCTCATGTGTAAAGCCTGTTTTGGTAAAGTGAACAATTTATCAAGTGATAAAGAGTTAGGGGCCAGCCTCAGAGAGCTAGAAATACTACTTCTATGCTATAGAAGTATATAGGCTTGAATTAAGCATATGTAAAACAAATTGCATGCATGTGAAGGTACATGCATGCAGAGCCATGGTGCAAGTGCAACTTGAGGGCACCTGTGGAACTGTTCTGCTACCTCCTGCACTACAGCATGCAGGAGAGGTGCTCCTCTTAGGTGAAAGTGATCTCTGTGTATGTGTATAAGCTCAGTCAGATATTGTTTGCATCTCCTGCACATACACTTTGTGTATTAGAAGTATAACTTATATTTAAATTTGGTATTATTTAATCTGACTAGTTAGTGGACTTTTTGAGATTTTACCTAGACATTTTCTCCAGAACTGTCATAGAATTTCAACTCTTAAGGCTTAGTATACTAAATCTGTGAAATACACAAGGGAGTTTTAATAAATCACTCTCTTCATTGTAGTTATGTTTGATTTTTTTTTCTCGAGTGGCCTACTTTATAATGGTAATAGAAACTCAAATTGGAACTTGTAATAGACAAGTAAGAATGATTTCTCAAGGAAATCCTGACCATTCCTCCATCAGGAGGAAACTTGCCTTCTACTTCTGTTCACATTTATAATCTTGCTCTTTTATGATCTCTTCAGTTCTCTACAGGCTCACTAGGCTTATATGCTATCATCCTTAAATATTTTACCTGAAAATAGCACAAAATATGCTGCCTACACAGATGACATATAACTTTCTCTGAAGACTTCCTGAGTCATGATTTTCAGATACATGGCCTAAAATTGACCCTTTCTTGGTGATCATCTGGATATCCATCAGAAATTTTAAAGGAAACGTGATGTTTTCTTGACAGAATGCAGATATTGACAGAACCTTGACAGGATGGAGATGTGGACTGACATGAAGTTCTCATGAAGTTCTACAAAGAGAAGTGCAAAGCCCTGCAGCTGAGGAGGAACAGCCCCAGGCATCAGCGTATGCTGGAAGCATCCACCTAGGAGCAGCTCTGCAGAAGACTTGAGAGTCTTGGTGAATACAAAGTTGAACTTGAATCAGCAGTGTACCCTATGTACCCTTACAACTAAGAAGGCTGACAGTATTGGCTGCATTAGGCAAAGTGTCTCCAGCAGGTCAAGAGAAGTGATTCTTCCACTCTACTCAGCACTGGTGATATCACACCTGGAGTTCTGTGTTCAGCTCTGGAAAACCACTCCCTACCCAGTACAAATGAGATGTTGACATACTGGAAAGACTCCATTGGAGGGCCATTAAGATTATGAAGGGACTGAAGTACATATCATATGAGAGCCTGTTCTGCTTAGCCTGGAGAAGACACTCGATAAGAAATCATCAACGCATCATCCAAAAGCAAGAAGGAGGGGTCCAAGGAGAATTAAGCCATGCCCTTTTCAGTGTTGCCCAGTGTCCCAACAAGAGGCAATGGACACAAACTGGAACAAAGGAGGTCCCTCTGAACATCAGACAGCACTGCTGTGCTGTGCGGTGCTGGAGCACTGGCACAGGTTGCCTAGAGGCTGTGGGGTTTCCTCCTTGGAGACATTCAGAAACTGCCTGTCCATGGGTCTGGGTCCCTGTGCTGGGTGCCCCCACCCTAGCAGCGGGTGGGCCCTACAGCCCAGAGGGATGTAGCAGCCTTAGTCATTCTGTGATTCTGTGATCGCTAAGACTCTGAAAAGAGACAAATTTGTCCAGGGTGTTTGTCTTTACTGGATTATTCGTTGTTTGCATCATCAAAGAGTGAAAATTAATACATTTCTTTTTCTGTATCATTTGCAGTTCAACTACGGATGAGATGTACTGAGCTTCTTCTTAAGCATCTTTGCATGGGTATATAAATGAAATTTTCTGATTAAGAAAAACAAATTTAAAGTTGTACAGAATAAGTGAACTAATGGAAAAAAAAGAAGCATAGCAACTGTACGGTTCTAGGATTTTTATAATGAGGAGTAGTGTAGGAAAATGTGACATACTTGTATAATCAGTCACTTAGTGTATTTATTATAATTAAAATTGTAGAAATTATGTGGATAGTAATCAGTTTTCATTATAGTTCTTTCCACATTTCAGTGCTATAATTAGCTTGTGGCATCTGCCATTGCTGATTAATTTGTAGACAGCTCTATCTTTCCATTAAGATTTACTGTGCACCAAATCAAATTTTTATTAGACAAAAATAAGAAATAAAAAATGGTACTAGTTAGGGGGTGTTTGCTTTTTTGCTTTATAATTTTGGAAAGAAGAAACTGCCACATAGAGTTTTCTGATTATTGTTTCTCCATACATTCTTTGAAATGAGAAGATACCACCAGGATGTATACAATTCCCCATGAGCAGCACTGTGTAGAAGTAGCTCCAACAGTCATTTTTGGGCTCAGAAAATAAAAGCCATTTATTTCTTAAAGTCTTTTGCTGTAAACTTTCACATTTTGGGCTCAGCAGCCCATGAAAATCTGTTCTAACAGTAGGAAGTGAAGAACTGTACAAAATCAGGCTGTGAAAATAACATCTATGTTGAGAAACACTTAAGTACCTCTGGTGCTCCAACTGTGGTCTGCAGAAACTTGCCTTTGGCCTCAGTTGTACTAGAATTTATTTTACCCACATTCATTTCACTGGCTGCTGTCTTAAAACACTTTCTACCTTAAGTAAATGAAAATGATAATGTGCCTAATTTATTCACTTGGCTGCTAGATTACCAGAATTTTGTGTTTGCTTAGTTTTTGCAACAATATGTAATATACACTGACAACAGAAAGAAAAATACAGATGATTGATGAACCAGTATAGGTCTTAGCTACAATCTCACTTCTCTTGTTGGCTGTGCTTGGGCTGTATGTCATGTTTTACTGGATGTAACAGCAAAGGTAGTTTGTGAAGTAATTTATGAACATCATTCTCCTTTTTTTTTTTCTCACCTCTGTACAGATTTTTCAGTATCCTTTGCTGTGCTTGCCACTTTCTTCTGTCTTCAGCATAAAATGAATCACTGAGTTGACTTAAGCTAAATGATAAATGAATTGAAGGCACAGATAGACACATAAGGGCAGAAATGGGTAGTGGAGATAAAAAAACAACTGGGAATTTTCATTCTGTTTCTTTGCCAAGATTAGTGTTTTGAGATCATATGACTTCACTTTAGTTAGCTATATATTAAATCACAGTGAAATCAAGTAGGCAAAGTCATCAAAGCAAATAGTCTTTGCATGTATCATTTCACAACTGGACATCCACCCTCACCAGAGCTTGCAAAATATTTGCTTCATGGTGGACCTATTTAGAATAACTTTGCCATCAGTTCTTATTCCTAGGAAAAAGTTCACTTTTTTGACAACCTTCTTTCTTATGCTGAAACCATTTCCTCTAAAAATGTATATCTTTATACTAAGAAATTAGAATTCACTGGCAAACAGCCTGGTATATGACAAAGAATGCTAAAAAATTTTAGTGCCTGACCCTGATGAAATGACTTCGCACAGCTGACAACTATAATTGTAGATGATCATTACTTGGAACCAAAAAGACATTTCATAGTAAAATGTATGCTTATTGACAAAGAGCTCTGAGATTCAAAACTAAAGGTCTGAATTCTTTGTGTCTGATACATTAGTGAATGTGTCACTGAGATAAGATGAAAAAACCTTTATAGCATCAGGGACAGAAGAGGATAATGAGCTGATTGTGCCATTAACTTAAACCACCTGTTAAGTCAAACCATCTGTTTAATGTTCAAGGTTGACCCTAACTTGCCAGCAGAAACATAAAGGAAGGGAAAAGCCTATTCAGAAGGAAGGGAAGTTGATGGTGGTAACGTTAATTGTGATGATCATAATTGTGATGAACATAAATGTGATTTCTGCTACAAATGAATTGTTAGTTGAAGATAGAATGGACTTTATTAATAATGTTAGAACTTCACATGTTGCTATTCCTAGTTTGGTATAGACTTATTTTGAATCAAAGGCACTAATGTGGTACAATCCAAGTATCACATAAACACAAGTATACAAATGTCTGTCTTTGAAAAGCATCAGCCTTAGGGTGTTAAGATTTCTGAGCATGGAGAATCTCAGGCACAGCACTTCGTTAATGTATCAACTTACTTTATTATGCTAAAGCTCACTTGTCTGCATGTGCAGTGAGTTACTTCTCTGATTTTGGATGAGATAAATTTCATGCAAATCACTTTTATTTCTGTAGATATGTAGTGACACAGAAATTTTAAATCAAATATATATATATATATATATATATATATATATATATATATATATTTCTAATTTAAAAAGAAAAGGCATGCTAAGCAGAGAGACTGCATTACACAAAATGCTGAAGTGAGCTGCACGGTGTTGTGACTGGTTAATATATTGTAGGTGACACTATCTGTCTTGGTCTTATGATTGGTATTCCACATCATAACATCATGTAGTGCACTGGGAGTTAAAGAGCTAATGCTCCAATTCTGTGGATTGTCGATAGTTCCGGGTATACCTGACTCAGAAGAGAACTATGTACTGCAGAAGACTTTGCATGACTCTGTGTTTTTCCATTTTCCGTTCAGAGGGAAAGATAAAAATATTGGCAAGTCACGAAATCACTCTCTCTCCTTTTCAGATCATCCTAGCAGCCTGTGTGCTTCCTAGCCAACTTGCCTTCAGCATTAGAGTAAGGCTTTTGGTTTTCAGATACTCTCTCTCTCTCATTTCATTTGATTTATTAGCTTCAATTCCAATTATATTTTATTAGATTGTGTTATTTTCCATTCCAATATCTTATTTAGTAAATTAGCTTTCCTCCACAGACTGTTCCCAATGTTTTGTTTTTAGGCCTCTCTTCCTGCCCTTTCTCTTTTCTCCTTCCCCTTTCCTGGGGCATAGGTCCATGGGTCCTCCTCCCCCCATTCATCACAGAGCTGAGTCGAACTGGCCTGTAAACTGCTGACACTGTCACAGCTCCGTGTTGATCAGTTTATGAGGAATAACAAGAGGAGTGCAAGGAAATAGCAGGAATCAACAGAACAAGGGTAATTTAACCATGTTTGTCTAAGTCTAGAGAAGGGTCTGAAGACATGTAAAGGTAGGCAGTGACACTGAGAGAAGTTTGTAGCATCTGCTAGTATGTGGATAGGATATAGGCTAGGGATATGTGTTGCCACTTTCCAACAATTCCCTGTTGGATTAAGTTATCTTAAGTGTGGTTGCAGGAGTCCTATGTCTAAAAGATAGATGTGTCTTTAAATTCTGTCATCTTGCAAACTTCTGCTTTGTTAGAAGTACTTCCTCTTTCATCTGACCTTGGTTTCTTCTTCATATTCATTATTATACCTTCAGAGAAACAAAAGTGATACAAGTGTACTAGGAACTGCAATACCTTCCAACTCATCATTTTATTGCTAAGAAAATGTTACATTAATTGTTTTTCCACTCTCTAAATCAGGAATCCTTCTATTTGTACCATGCTGGCAAAGCACCTCTTTTTATTCTTGGTACTTGGTGACTTGCTACAGATATGCAGTATGGATTATCAGAACAAGCTAGTAGGACTGCAAGCATAGATGTTTTAAAGATCAATTAAAATAGTTGTTTTTTAACAGGACTGATGTAAAGCCCTTCTTCAGAAAGGAAAATGTACTCTTGTGTTTTGATACTATTTTTTCCCTTAAGCAGCCAAACAGGGGTTGCTCATTTTTGAGACTCATGAATGAGATAGCTATTCTTCCTGAATTCCTGTAAATAGCAAAGTGCAGATTAAAATAGCAGCAGCAAGAGAATTACCTAAACACACGCATTCATCCTGTTCACATTCCAGAACTCCTCTGGAAATGAGGCTGGTTTTGATTATCATAGCTTAGAGAATTTTCCTGTATGTAAGTAGATTAAAAACACGTTAGAACAGCTGCTATTGCACAAGCACATGGAGGATAAACTGATTGCTACTATCAATATGATAGCTGACCATTTGTTGGGATCTTTATAGGAGAAAGTTTGAACAGTTTGCTTGGAAGAATGTCTTGTCTAAAGCAATGTCTTTCTTCAAGGATTCACTTTAAATCAATTTTCATTCCTGAGCACAAAACTAAACAAAACAGAGCCTTGTGTTCTGTCTTGGTCATCCAAATTTAAAGAACTATTTACTCCCAATTGAAGAAAACTTAAAGAAAGAGTATAGTGTTGAGAGGGATGTATGAGAGGTTTCAACTCCTTTGTCATTGTTACCACTAGGCTTTTTGGAGAGTTTAAAAGCTTCCGGGGTGTTTACACTGGCTTTCCTTCTGTCTATGATGATAAAGCAGTGATGCCAACTTTCTGCACCACTGCTTAACTTTAAAGCACTCACACAACTGTGTTTTAGGGTAGTACTCCTAATATTTCTATTACAACCTTTAGTAACACCTTACTCACTTGTAAATCTTTCTTTAGCTTTGGTGGTTTTTTTTTTCAAATATTGTTATGCCAAACCCCAAGGAAACAATGGATGCACTGGGAAACTTGGCTGCTGGGAAACAGCTTCATCTGTGTTTGGTATGTTTTTATAAAAGTACAATATACAAGTGTGTTCCATAGAAGAAAAGTAAACAATCTCTGTTGAAATGGTATTCCTATCTGACTTTTACATGACCTTCCACATGATACAGCTCTACATAAACTTTGAAGAAACGATCAGTCAGAAAAGTTATAATACGGCCACGTATGAGGCTGTCTCTGTTCTTTGTTTTTCAGTTTAGAATGGATTAAGTGCAGTCTGCTTAATGTTACCCAAAGTTACAATTACAAAAGTGCACATGATAGAAAAGATGTAATTAAAGCAGCTTTACATATGTATATCAGCAGAATTTTCTGGAATTCTAAATGACATTTTTGTGATATCTGCAAAAGTTTAAAAAAACAAATATACAAAAGTCACATTTTTAAAGGTGTGCCAACCGCTCTCCTAATATTTTACTTCTGTTAAAGCAATTTTGTGGTCTCTTCATATAATTAATAAATAAGGATGGGAGTTAGAAACAAATCTACAACACTTCCAGTTTTTCTTTCTTTTTAATATTTGCATGGTGATAATTTTATAAGAAACAAATACACAGCTTAAGCAAGCATTGAGTTATTTTTACTCAGTGATATATGCTTCTTATGATACTAACACCTTTATTTTGGCTACATTTTCTTATTGTTTTTACTCTTTGGCTGAGGAATGCCTCAGAGAGAGGCAGAGTAACTATAAACCTTCAGAGGTCATCATACAGAATATGATTTTATATTTGTCAGCATAAAGTCAGAGAGCTTGATGAGAATTGTATAGTACACCAATGAAATCTACAGCGTGGGCTGATTTAGTTCATAATACAATTCATATTTAAGATGCTTCATGCAGAACTTGCCTATTTACTTCCACCTTTTTGCCTTCGGGGTGGAGCTTGTTTGACATCTAGCCAGAAGAAGCATTAAATTGGTAATGTTTAGGAACGTAATTACTTAGCACTGATTACAGAATTTTAATTTTTCCTCATGTATGCATGCATGTGCTCCTCAGGAGGGAAGATAGTTATAATTTATTATCGAGTCTATGATGAAGAGTTGATCACAAAATGTGATATTGAACTTCAGTTGTCTGTGAAGCAAAGGAAGTTAAATCTACATCAGTGCTTGAAACGAAGAGATTTCGTTTCAATACCCTATCTCCGTGGATATTTCTAATGTTGTAACAGCTTTAAACATCTGATTAACACCTAAGCTTAAATCTGTACCATTACTTTGATCTGCAGAGTTAACCTCTCAAAACATAAAAAGGAAGTGCCCACTCAATAGTGAGGAGTATGATAATCACACATGGTTCTGTTCTTTTCTAGCAGATATTTTTTTAAACGAATGTGAAGGAAGATAAATGTAATCAGTGTTTGAATAATTTATTGCTGGTAATAAACTGATAATTCTGGACATCTCAGAAATGTTTTCCAGAAAAATTCAAATAAAAATATCTTCAGGACAGCATCAAGATGAGATAATTCAGCTATGACTATATTTAGATGGCTTTGAAATTATTCAAAAGAATATCAAGCTGTTTTTTTAATGAAGTAGAAGATAGAAATTTTAATTTGTTTTGATTCTTTCATTAAACGTGCTTCAGTTGACTATTTCTGTAACTAACAAAATTGAAAGAAGATGTTTTTGATATGAAACAAAAAAAGATGAATGTCTCAACTTGCATATATTTATAATCTGTTGTAAATATAATATTTTCTTATAAATGATTGTGAGTATAGGTGTATAGGTGAATGGTTGAGGTTGGAAGGTACTTCTGGAGATCAGCAGGTCCCACCTATCCTGCTCCAGCAGAGTCACCTAGAGCCACTTGCTCAGGACAGTGTCCAGCTGGCTTTGAGTATCTATCTCCAAAGATGGAGTGGGATCCTCTGAAAGAAACTGACAGAGGAGGTAGCTGTGTAAACATAATGAAGGCAATATCTCAGTATCTTTTATGCTGACAGTTTAAGTGAGGAAAAATTAAACAAGACTGGGGGAAGCAAATTTTCTTTCAGAACTGACTGGCAGGAGAATCTGACGTCTTGATTTTGACCCATCAGCTAGTAATTTTCCTTATGAAAATCATAAATATTTTTTCAGTACTTCCTTAAAGTTATTTCCATTCCACACCTGGCACTCTAGAAGGAAACAAATGTTGTTGCGTGGTTTTTAGATGCCCATAGATATATTTATCCAGTTGCTGAATGAGAGATGAAGACTATTAGTCCTGAAATTAGTGACCTGCTATAGGCTATTTATGAAAGACTAGTCTACTATTTAATATGATAAAGCTACTCTTAAGACAATAGTTTAAAGAAACAATCCATGCAAAGAGCTCATCAATAGCTTATTCTACTTAATCCTGCAAAATGTTCAACAGAGAGAAGTGTATCACCAGGAATTCCTGAAAAACATCCCAAAGTAATATATATTCTCTTGATTTTGTTTATTTATTTATTTATTTTAGTATAAATGAGCTTATTCTCTTGATGTTTCTGAGAAAGATAAAGGAAGAGGAAATACTGTCAGGCCAAGCTTTACTTACTATTCCATACAATGGAGTAGCTGCAGAAGACAAAGATTAGTAGCTAGTTGTAAATTCATTTTCTGCATGAGCAGAAACATCTGTTCATTCCTGAGAAGTTCATTTGTCCAACCTTTCAAAAATTTTGGTTACACATATCCATATCTCCACATGATGCATAATTTGTGTGATTGTGAATGAGAAGATTAAGAGTGTGACTGCTTGTATTTTATTTATTACACTTTGTATGCATAAATAAGAGCTGTATAGAAAGTACTTTTCTGATGAGAACACACGTATATTATATGTGTACACCACTTTTTATAGCTACATCAGCTTTTACACCTATGCTATAAACTGCTGATCAGTAGCCTGCTTGACTGTGAGACTGCAGTTCATTGTCCATAGGACCTATTAAATCTTCACTAAGGCAGTAGCTGCTTGAAGCACAGCCATATCTTGTTTTGGCCACTGTGGAGAAATGCAGAGTGGTCACTTCAATACCATGAACTCTGAGAACTGCTGAGAAAGACACCCTTGACATGCATTAATTTATGTTTGGTCTCCAAGATGATGATAAATTACAGGGTTGTTATGCTTTTTCCTCTGTTTCGTTTTTCCTTTTCCAATTCTTTCTTTTTCCTTTTCCCTTTTCCTTCTCTTTCCCCTACACAGCAAATTACCTACAATGGCTTGTAGATTGAAAAGATTAATACATTTCCTTTAGGTTAAAACCAGATTTTCCAAAGAAGATCTTGATGATTTTTGTTTTAATCAATTCATAAAACTGAATCTTCTTGTGTTATTTACATACATAGAAATATGGAAACTTGGGAGCAGCTTTTAAATTTTGAAAATTCAGTAAAGAGGCTAGTACTATTTATTTGCTGTACTGATGATGGTCATTTCATCCATATTTTGACGACAGTGCTGTTAAAATGAAAGGCCTACAAATAATGTATTATTTGTAGAAATTGGAAGATAAGTCTTTTTAATATCTTTTACCATATTCTTGGACTTAGAGTCTGAGATTCTGCCCTTAAAGATAGGAGGCAACTTTATATTGACTAGTGAAGTTAAAATGCATCAGGAATGTGTTGCGCTTAGCATGTGGTATATTATCTCAGCTGTTGTAAAGATATGATGAAATTGAAAGCATTTTTAAAGTGTTCTGTTATTTTTCATATTTGAGTGACTACTTGCAATACTTACTAAAGGAAAAGACACTTGTCTTCTGAGCAATTAGATCACAAATGTCAAGTTATCTTATTTCAGATAGCTCTAGAAATGGCAAGTTTTGCCAAAATGGTTGTGTTTGTGTAGGACTACACAGTGTGACATTAACATGGCCTTATTGATCCTCTTACCTTTAATTTTGTATTTAAATTAGTCTGTATCATGTTTTATAAAAAGTTTGGCAGTTCTGTGATGGATCATTGCTCTAAGAGGGTGATAATGCTGTCTGAAAAGCTAACCCTGAAAAAAATAACTAATCACATTTCACAAAAGCATTTAACTTTTGTAGCCTGAAATTATGATGGATCACCTCTACCTCTGCTCAAATTTTTATAATTTACACCCTTTCATGCTCTCTCACACAAAGAGTTCTCTATAAAACAGATGTGAATTGAAGATTATCAGTATAATACTGCCACAGTTTGGGATGGTTAGGGGAGCTGTTGGGAAGAGCATACTTTTCTAGGCAATTGATCAAATTATTCCTTGATTTATAGACTCAAAGATTCCAAGGATACCTTCAGATTTTTCTGGTTTTACATGTGATTCTTTTCTAAAATTGAGATGTATAGAAGTGCTGACTCATTCTAACTAAGTATGATATTTCTCCCCCTCAATGCATTGGCTTTGTCTGCTTGTTCATTTTTTATCTATTTATTTATTTATTTTTGATCAGAGTTTAGGTAGCATTGTTTCTTTTTTTTATTCCTACCTTACTTCTGCTAAAGCTGACTGGGACTGGGATACACACTTGTGGCATTATCTCTCCTTTTTCCTGTGGAAAGAATTTGTCTCACAGGTATCAGTGGGATTATTGCATGTGTGTCAGAAGACAAAATTTGGCCTAGTGACTTGAGCTTGTTTGCATCAGGTTTAGCTACAGAATGCTGTACAGGGAATTGTTCATTGTACTAGGCAAATATTGTAATTGCTAGATTACAGACAAGAGCCCCACAGCAACAGCACTCAACAAAGCAGTCCAAGCTTTGCATATTTAGATTCTCTTGCTGCTGAATTCAGATTCTGAGACAGTCTGCAATTGTTTTCTTTTGGGACAGTTAAAGATAGAATGCAAGATCTTAATTATGCCTAGCCCCATCCTGCTTAGGCTAATTTACTACTGCTCATTTGGAGCAGTCCTTTGTTTTATTGAAGGAAACATCTATCAGTACATTTTCTGCCTCAAATGTTTACTGCACTTTTAAAATTCCCACTTGATCATATGAACATCTTATGAAAGTAATAATCTGTTTTGACTTTATGACTCATAGAATATGTAAAATAACTGTCACAAAGGTGTAACCAGTACTATATCTCAGTTAATAGAAGGATGAACAATATATAAGAAAGCTGCTGGCTTCTGAGATGCAGGTTAAGCCTGGCATCCTAAGAAGAGTGTACTTTTTTAGCTGAACTTTAAATTTATCAACAAGCATCTCAGAAAGTTGGAGATGTGGAAAAAAAGTAAGACAATTATGTCTTTATAGCAAATATATATATATTTATCTATACTGCAGTCAGTTCACTGTAACAGCTTTATTAAAATTGAGCATGGATTTTTTGTTTGTTTGTTTGTTTTGTTTTGTTTTTTCATTTTTTGTTTTTTGAGGAAAACTGTGTTACAGGACAACATTAATGTAAAGTCAGTCAGCTGTATCACCTAGTTAACCTAGCATTTGAATCAAGCTACAGCAGCCTGATGAAAAGGGAGTATAAAAAGCTACAGGGTGCTTGGATGGAACCAGGAAATGTTGCTAGCAGGAATTTCCAAATACAAGTTAAATATTGAGACAAAAAGCCATTCTTGATATGCTATGACAGTAGCTGAGTAGACATAGTGAAGAGTTACAAATTCTATCATTTTGTCATTTTTAAGATTTAGGACGTTTTAGTAGGTTTTTAATTACAGGAGAAGATTCAGGCCTGTAAATCTGACTTATCTTAAACATATATATATATTAATCTTGTCTTTCAAAGGACCACCAAAGATGAAAAAAAAAAAAAAGAAAAAGAAAAAAGAAAAGGATGTCACCTTTTATGTAGTATTCTTGTGGTTTTGGAATACTTTTGGGAAGTGGGAGATCTAAACGTTTATTTTCTTTTTTTTTTCCCCTCTGCCTCCTAGCTTGCAGCTCATGAGAAATTTTGGGATGAAGTAAGCTTGATCATATCTCACTGGAGCTGCTCTTTCACAGCATTTAAAACTCAGGAACAATGAGTTTTGCTAACTTATTCCTATTCAGTAGTCCTTGAGCCAGTAACAGGAGTCCAGCATCTTGAGAACTGTTTTCATGCTTGTGAGATTTCTCTCTCACAAGCATGAATATGTGTGATATGAATATGAATGATAAGTTCCTTCGAGTTTGTTTATAAACTTAGAAAACAGGTTCCACTTATTTGCATGTGAGATGGATACAGGATGTTAGTCTACACTGGTCAGCACAGAGCCATGGTACAATTATCGCAGCAAGCTGAAATTGAGAAACATCTGAGAAGCTTTTCAAAATAGTTCAACAGTAGGAGAGAAGAATACCTTGATATGTATATTGAATCTAAGGTAGTAGCTCTACTTAGTTTCTGAAAACTGTTTCACAATTCTGGGAGTATACCACTGCAATGTAAAGACTCTTGAGTTATAAATATAATGGTAGAGAAATTGCTTAAAACATGATTGTTCTGCTTTCTGTCTGTAAAACTTTAGGACCTCTCATTATTTTGGCACTTTTAGGTTTATGAGAAGGTACAGAGAACATAGCATCATAACTATTCAATTTCTAACCTTGAAGAGCAATCAGGATGTGTTTTACACAGTGGTGATCAGCCCAGTCAATATCCTTGTGCCAACAAAAATGCCTTGGGAGAAAATAGCTATCACGCAGAATGAACTGCTTTATGGAAATTTATTATTTAAAATATGATCTATTCTAATGTTTACAGTGACAGAAATTTATGGCTCTCATAGTCAGTTAATCTCCTTCGTTTCAAGAAGCCATGCAATAAATCATATAATTCAGGGGGCTGTTACTTATTTTCTTACAAGAGAAAGTATAGATCAGCAGTGATGATTTTGTCCAAGCTTCAAGCAGAAGAAATATATATATATATTGCATCAGAAACTTTCATTCTTGCTGATGCACTGAAAACTTTTATTGAAATATATTTGTAATGACCCATTAAATCATCTCTATATTTCCTGTGTAGTTTAGCTGACAAGTGATCTAAAGATGAATAAGTTAATAAGCTTATGCTCATATATTAACTGCAAAGTAGAAGATATAAAGATAGAAGTACATACATACTAATGACTTGTTTATTACTTTGTGGACAATCCATTTAGATGAAGGGGTGAGGGGAGGAGCTGTAGTCAAATGTTCCCTTTTCTTTTAGTTGAGTGGAATATAAATGATCCTAATGAAAATGTTCACACGTTGCCAAAAATTCAGTCTACTTAAAAAAGCTGAACTCCACATTTTACACTTCAGAAAATAAAAATAGCACAAAAACAATGTCTAGATAAAGTTTTTTCAGGGAAGGAAGAGGTTTGCTGTACACAAATGTAAGAATGGAGTAAACCTATATGGGTATTAGAAAAATGTTTTTTACAACAAAGGTTGTGAAGCACTGGAACAGGTTGCACAGAGATGTGGAGGATGCCCTATCCCTGGAGACATTCAAGGTCAGGCTGGACAGGTCTTGGAGCAACTTGATTGAGATGTAAGTGCCCCTGTGCTCCCTGCAGGGGAGTTGGACCAGGTGGCATTTAAGGGTTTCTTCCACCCAGACTCACACTATTGCTAGCACTTTTACTGTTGGACTTTGAGTATTGGTTTCCAAACATTGTTGGTGTTTGTGTTCCTCTTTTTGTTACACCTTTTTACCACTCTCCCACCATTCTCATTTTTTGCGTATCTCATATCTTGATTCTAGTGAAAATGTCATGAAACAATTTCAGGCCATTCCAGGCAGATTTCTTATGCACATAATTTGTAAATGGCAAAACTGATTAATGTGTAAATGCGTAATGTTGATTCTGTGGCTTCCCTCCATGTTATTCTTTCTGCTCTGATTTCTTCCTGGTACCAGTTGTCACGCATCTTCTACTTTCATCAGAGTTATAACTGTCTATCTGCAAGACCTGGAGCAAATTATTATCAGAAGAAAAGAAGGTGCAATCCAACCGTGTACACTCAGGAAAAGCCAATGTGCTATATTTGAATAACGTCTCAACTATTTGTGTGACTCTGGTTCAAACCATTTGCCGTTGACTCTATCCTCACATTTTTCCAAGGCATACCATGACTGACTATTATGCCTAACCTGAAATGTTTTGAAAGGGGAATTGCAAATCACGCTCCACAAACTTTTCTACAGCCTTGAAAATCCTCCCTGCTTGTTGGCTGCATCTTTCTCTCTCAGAAGAGACATAGGGCAGTTTTTGAGATTTGAGATCCTTGCACATGGGCAGGCAAAATGAATCTCAGTTTAACATATTCTAATTAAATTAGCAGGTCTTTATATTTGTCCTTCTGAATGGCTCCCATCCAGTTCCTCAAAACATTCTGTTGATCAGGAGTATTGGTACCATGTGATATAGACCAAGTCATTCTAATAAGAATCTGTTCAAGAAGCGTTTAGATGAGGTGCTAAGGGATTTGATTTAGTAGTAGTTGGGTAGGGATAGTGATAGGAGGATGGTTGGACTAGATGATCTTGTAGGTCCTTTCCAACCTTATGAACCTATGAATCGATGCTCTGTACTGCTTAAAGCTTTTTTTTGAAGCTTAGTTTGTTCAAGATGCTGCCAGTTCTGCAACATATTCCCTTAAAGTAAAAAAAACAAACAAAAAACAAAAACAAAAACAGTAGTAGTAGTTCTTAAAAATAGCCTGTACATGGGTTGGATGATGTGATTTGCTAGAGATAACCAGGATCACTAACCCACTTGTTTGAATGTTACTGTTATTATTTTTTTACTAAACTGCTATTTTCTTCTACAATATCTTTGAAGTCATGAAATGGATTTTTCAAAGCTGAATAACTTAATCACACAGATTTAATTAACTTTAATTACTTGAGTATCTCAAAACTCCCTAGTGTTACAGGTGGAACAAAAACTAGCAAGCTCTAACACAGGAATCTCACTTGAATCCAGTTGTATTGGATACTTTAATGTATGGTATATAAAAATTTTTATGTATGAAGAAAGCACTGCCAAATTAAATTACTAACTCTAGTAAAAGTCCCATTAAAAAAATTGAAAAATACACTGTTTTATGCTATACCTTTAATAGGATATTTAGGGTCATTTTGTAACTTTGCAGCAATTTGAAAATAATACTGTCTAAAATAGTGTGGTAGCTATACCACTCTATATCAGGACGATTTACAGATATTTTCCTATTTGTAATTGGAAAGCTCTGATGAGAACAGTGTATTGCAGGTTAAATTGATACTAATATGGTTATAGCATCAAAACAGGATAATTTCCTTAATATTGATGAGTACATGTCAATTGAACTGATTACTTAAAAATAGGAATGACTTTTCTTGGGGCTTCTACAATTTCCATTTAGTGTGTTGCAACATTTTTTTCATGTGGAGTTGTTTAATTTCTTATGTATTTGTGAATTTCTTCCTCTGGTGTACCTAGATCAAACTGTGTTGGAACCACTGGATTAAATTAATCTTTTTCCTCTTTAAAAAATGACAAAGAGAAGCAATATAGGAAATAAACATTTATGGGAACAGATTTATTTCCTAAGAGAGAAAATAGACTATCACTCTCAAAGGGAGGAGTTAGACTTTGGTCTGTATACCTGCAAGCAAGGCAAAGTTCATAGCCCAGATAAAAATAAAGGTAAGGAGGAATAATAGAAAACCCAAGCTTCATATATAAATATCTAGTTACACTACTTTGTGCCTCTTTTCATATTTGTCTTCAGCTTAATACAGGATGCAGAAGACATATTAATGTCAAGGAAGTAGAAAAAAGCAAAGATTGTGGAGGTTGCAAAAATCAAAGAAAACATTTAAATCTGCTTTAGAATGCAATACCTTAGGCAGCCCATGAGAAATAGCAAGAGGAAAGACAATATATAAACGTGCAGCATGTTCACTTCAAGTTTCAAATGTGAATTCAGTACAGTAGCCTTTGGTGTCTTGCTTTAGTGTCTTGCTTGGTTGGCATTCTCATAGCCAGTGCTTTATAGTTTTAATCTATTATAAACTATTAGGAAAATGAGCTTCTCTTAAAACTTCAGTTTGAAAATTTTAAATTATTTGCTTCTCTTTTTCTTATGTGAGTTGGTGTTCTTAATAGCTTCCTGCTGTTACTCTAATTCACTCATTTTCTGTGGGCAAATGAAATGCCATGATGCTTTTACTTCTTTTTTATAATTATGATTTATGAAGCATAAATATTTAACACTGTAAAACTACAAGTTATGGTGTTTTATTTGCTCATAAGATAATCCTCATTTTTAAAAATTATTTTATATGGAAGCTATCTAAGTGGTGGTCTTTCCTGGCAGTGGAAATGCTTAGTGTCTTTTATCTTGCCCTATACAGCCAAGGTCTGTGAAATTCACAATGAAGCAAGCAATATGATCCAAATAGAGCTGTATGCCAAATCTTTTAACACACAATGTCAATAGGAAGAAAAACAATGAAAATAATTGTAGTTGTGTAAAGTTGAAACAGATGTATCGTTTTGCTCCAGTGACCTGAGTAGAATACTAATAAGGCTACCTCTCAATAAGATTTTCTGATAAAAACATTTTCATAAGGGAATTGATTTAATTTGCCTATGCAGTTTAGCTAATAAATATAATATTGACATTTTAAGTTCAGATTGCTCAATTCATAGCTCATACATGAGCTGCACAGGATTCTAAGGGGTAAATCTTTCCTGCAATCTATTTTTATTTTTATTATTATTTTTTTTTTTTTTTGGGGGGGGGGGCTGTAAATATAGCTGACAGCTTTGAACAAACATTGTATGGTTATGCTCCATTGCTGTTTTCATTGTTATGAATTTTTGTATGTACTCAAAATTGCAGCTTGGTAAAAGAATTAAGAATTCTTGTAAAAATGCATGCACTACTTTTTAGATACACAATTCTTGCTTTTGTTGATACCTTTCTTTATAACATTAGAATTAAAAAAAAATTAAAGTTATGGGAGGACCTTTAGCAGCTATATTGTTTTAGATGCACGAGAAAAAGTCTTACAAAACCCTTGAGTTTTAGAGCAATTAAACTGTATGATCAACTGGTAGATAAGCAAATATTCTGCCTTCAGAGGGCAGACTCTGGACTATTTAGAGATCTGATTGACAAAGTCACTTGGGAAGAAGTTCTGAAAGACAAAGAGTACAGAAAAGTTGGACATTCATCAGGAATGAAATATAAAAACACAGTGGTAGACTGTCCTAATGTGCTGAAACTGGAGCCAGTGAAGGTGAAAATCAGCCTGAGCAAACACAAGTGCTTAGCTGGGTAAATTACAGAAACACAGAACTGTAGGGGTTGGAAGGGACCTCTAAAGATCAGTCTCTCAAGTCCAACCATTCTGCCAAAGCACCTCCCTAGCTCAGGTTGCACAGGTAGGCATCCAGGTAGGTCTTGAATATCTTTAGAGAAGGAGACTCCATGACCTCTCTGAGCAGCATGTTTTCAGTGCTCTGTCACTCTCACAATAAAAATATTTCTCCTTGTGTTAGTATGGAACTTTCTTTGTTTCAGTTTCTGCCCCTTGCCCAATGTTCTGTTGTGGATAGTCACTGAAAAAGAGTACTCTCCCCATTCACCTGACTCCTTCACTTTAGATATTTTAAACAGTCATAAGATCCCCTCTCAGACTTCTCTTCTTTAGGCTGAACAGTCCCAAGTTTCTCTGCCTATCCTCACACAGGAGAAGTACAACTTCCCATATATTTTAGATGTGGTTAAAAGTGTGTTTTGTGTTTGTACAGCTTTGTTAATATTAATTACCTCCTGGACACATGAATGATTCATGTAACAAGAAGTGAAAGAGATCAAAGATGCCCTCGGACAGTTTAAATTTACTATCTTCATAACTGATGGAGGTTTCTAGATACACATATGTATTGAGTTGCTTACTCAAGCGGGTATGAGAAATGATCTGTGAAGAAAGCAAAAAATATGAGGCCTGCTCTGAAAGTAAGGCCTATGATTTCATTATATTGGCCCAAAACATCATAGGCAGATACTGGTGATATGTCAGTAGAGACTGAACCTTGACATCAATATTCTGTGTTACATTTTGTTGCTGTGTGAGAGATGGCAGCAGAGGGGTGGTCTGACAAAACAGAGTCAAACATGGAAGTATATATGAAGCTAGGTCTGGAACTGAATTTCGCCATGTGGAAAAAAATTACACCAATTAGCATTCATAGGCACTTCCTGAACGTTATGGAAACCAACAGTGGATGTGAGCACAGTGAGGTGGTGGATGTTGCATTTCAACAATGGTGACAGTGACAGTGAGTTGCACAGCATGCACTCTTCTTAAATGCTGGTGAAAATACATCGCTAATGGTGGTGACTGTTAAATAATGTTATTGTGCTCTTTGTAACTGTTATAGATTCCATAGAAACAAAAAGGAGGCATTACTTTCAGCATGACCTACAATTTTTTTTTTAGGTTTTCAGTGATTTTTCTTTTTCTTAACCTAGATCATTTCACAGATCAGGCTTAAGGAAGGGTTAAGCAGTTTGTCAGTGTAACTGGCAGGAGAACACTGTGGGAACAAACATCTGACAGTGGGTGCGAGGTGGTAATGATTCAAACCAGATCTGCTGCTGAGAAGCCTCTCATGCAAGCTATCAATGTAGCCAGTCTGTTTTCATCTAGAGAAGGGAACATAAAAAGTCTTGGAGAAAATGTCAGTGCTCAATAAGATGAGAATTTTGTTTTTATATAACTTCAGTAGCAAATTACCAGTGACTTCAGTGAGCCTGGATTCATGGATTTCACCTGTAATCTTTCCTGAATACAGGTAGTGCATGGAGTAGTCAGTAGGTACTTTCTGCCTCTTTCTCTTAGACAGTAAATTTATCCTAATCTGGTGTACATGTGAGTTAGTGTTAAAAGAAACTCACCCCACTTCTTCCAGTTCTGCTTTTGGCTGCATATGTCCAATGTTTCCCTTGAGTCAGATTCAATGAAAACCCCAAACAAACAAAAATTAGTTTTCCATTAGATTGGATTGCTGAAGTGACTCACCCTGCAGCTGTGGACTGGTTACATCTGATGTGAAGGAGTGAAACAGCAACTGAGCTCAGGGAAGAGACCACCCCTGTCAGTGGCAGCTGAGCTTCTCTAAACATACTGTCATCTTCCTGAGGAAGCAACCTCACCCTCCAGCCCACTTCCCTTCTCTCCTGTCAACATCAGCCTTTGTGTGGTTATAACGTGGAGCTTGAGAACAGATCTGTGCTATTACTTGCCCAGATCAGGTTTACCAGATAATGGCACAAACTTGTTTACTGCCATAAGGGAAAGCAAAGGGTAGTACTGAGCAGGGTTTATTGATCAGGACTGAAGTTAGGCTAATTTTCACAGCATGAGTACTTGTTTAAAGTGCATGGGAAGATCTAGACTTAGAATTTAGATTTAAGGTGTGTTTAGCTAATCTAAAACATGTAGTCTTCTGCATCATTCAGTTATGTCTGGGCTGCTATTCTTGTGATGTGATGGGAAGTAAATCTGGAGGAGTAATCTGTTCAAAAACTTGTTTAGAGCTTAAAAAGATAGTTGTTTTTTAATCAAATGACTACTCTAATTCTCTGTTGAGAGGGTAATAATGGAGAAAAAATAGCTCAGACTTTGGTAGCCACGTCTTTTTAGAGATATGCAGACAGTGAGTTAAACTTATGATTATACATGTCTACTGTGGGTTGATACAAGTAAGGAACTGTTAATCTGGTGCTTCCCTGATGTCTCAATTGCTCAACAGAAATTAAAGTATGCTGTTAATCTCTCTGTTCTGGAGAGATAGAAGAGACTGGCTACTTCTTCCCTGCTCTTTTCTTATTTTTTTTTTTAATAATTTTTCCCCACATTTTATTTCTTTGACACTTAAGATTTTAACCCTCTATTGCTAACTGGTGATAGAACTGGAACAGTGCTAACCAACTCTCTGCTTCTTATAAGTCTAAAACAGTATCTGTGGAAGGAATACTTTTTCCTTCCTGGTGTGGTTTCTTTGTTCAAAGATAGGACGTAGAAACTCATTTCCTGGCTAAGAAGATGGTCAGAAGAATGATATTATAATAATTCCAGCTGTGAACATCCATATTTTTTCTATTACAAAAGGGAGACTTTTTTTCTTAATTGTTTAAATTATTTCTGAATAAGTTTATGTTACTCTTTTTGGAGGGGAGATGAACTCACAAAGCGGCTGTGAAAATACTCATTTTGAGACTTGAGAATACAAAGTAGTTATAAATTTTCTTGTCTTTTCCATCTGACAGTATGTTTCAGAGCCCTGAGAGGAAAAATAAGAAAAAAATCCATTTTATTCTCACCAATGTAAAGACTTTTTTTTTTTTTGATAATGTGATGGATCTGAAGATCATTATCTTTCTGTAGCATGACACAAGGCTATGTTTAGGAACAACATCCAAAGAATTAGTCCCAGCAATATGGTGAACTGGCAGTTTGGATTTCCAACCTGGAGGATGCAGCAGGAAGGGTGGATCACACTCTGATTCAGGGGTTTTGGCTATGGGGGAGGTTTATGATGCGCTTTCTTCGATACTATTTGTGACCATGGCTGCTAAATGCTAACAGTGCTGTATGTGTACCTAGAGCAGACAGGGAGGCCTCTCTTAAGCAAACCATCATTTTTCTGTCTGTGGGCAGAAACATTTTAATTCCTTCTCTCTTTTCTTAGCACTTCCTTTAAAAAAAAAAGTGTCTTGTTGGTATAAAGAAGAGAATTAATAGCATTTGAAGAAGTTGGACCATATGCATATTATTTGAAGGCTGAGCCCCTGTAAGTACATCAGATTCAGTTTCAAAGTCAAATTAAGGGTAAGAAGGAGCTCCCTAAACGTGAAAATCCCATTTTATCCCTTCCTTTTCATGGTAGGTCTGTATTAATGATGCTAGTAGACTTTGGTATGGATTATTTTTATCCATCATGTACTTTGATTCACTCTGCACTGATTCTTTGATTCTGTGATTCTGTGAATGATACATCCAAATAATTTTTTCAAACATGAGGTTAGACAGCGTGGCCATATGCTTTCCAGGCTTTTCAGAGAGAAACATCAGAAATAAAAATATATTTATTTTAAAAAAAATACCTGCCTCAATGCTTTCTGTCAGATTTTGGTTTATGCCATTTTAACCATTATTTCAAATTTTTCATTTTAAATTAAAATAACACCTTGAGACAAAATGTGCAAGAAAAAAGTTTTTGTTTGTAACTTGCAGATACTTAGTCAAAAAATTGTTACGGTAAAAACATTTCACTTGCTCGTTTTTTTTCTTTCCACTGAAGCTATTAGCTAAATTAAATCCAACTTTTTGATTATTTTTGGTCTGAAGATCCATTTTTCAGCAAAATTTAATATTTTCCTAAGTACTTTCTGCTATTCCTCAGATAATCAATGAGGTACAAACAGATATATAACTGTAGGAAAGCAGGCTGGTCACTACTTCAGATCATCCTTATTCTGGGAGGACATATTTGTTGGTTTTTTTTGTCAAGAACACAGCCTGCCTGGGGAGATTGCTGTGCAGATGTTCTGTGGCCTGCAGGAACAAAGGACAATTGGGAGGATGATGATGATGGACTGAAAGGTGCCATTGCTCACTGCCATACGTGAGTGGGAAAGATGAATAGAGTTACTGTCCAAAAGCACTTGACCATACTGGTCAAGCAAGGTAACTTATACTATATTTGTTTAGCTTCTCCTATAGATTTTGCCACTTGCTCTCCTCAAGGTACTGTGGAAAGGCTATTGCCAATACTCAAACTTTATCAAAATTTATCTGTGGAAACTTTACTAGTATGAAGAAAATAGATTTAATCTGTACAGTCTTTAAAATAACAAAACAAAATAAAAACCTCATTCCATGACTTGATGAATTGATTCACAATTTTTGTAATATAAAAATAAAAAATGAATTACAGTAGTCAATTTCATATGTTCATATAATTGTCTTATTGAGAGCTGTAGTTTTTGTGTTGTCTTATATTTCATTGTAGTCTAATTCAGATGGATGTTCAAGATACATGTTTATTCTAAAGATAAAAATTTCTGGATATTTTTGTGCCATTCTCTTTTTAAAAACTAATTTCATATTAATTTTGCTGTGGGCTCTTGGACCTCTGCTCATCTAGCTTTGAAAACATATTCAAAACTCAAAAGTATGAATAGATGTATTAAAATTAAAGAGATTTTTAGAGTTAATTGTTGACTTTCCTCAGCACTTACTAATTTCAGCTAAAGTAAATTTGGATTATGATAAGTGTTTCTTGAAAACTTTCCTTTTGGGCAACTCAAATAGCTTGAGACAGTGATGTTTTTAGAAAATTACACTTATTATTTATACCAAATGTTATCATCAGCAAATTCTACTGAAAATGTGGTTTCTGACTAATGTGGACAGAAGGATGAATGAGAACTTCTGAATTTGGCCCTGTGCATTTTTTTTTCTTTGAAGTTACAGTATTAATTTCTGGTGATATTTATCCTTCTTTCTTCTGGCTTCCAATGGTAAATGAATATAAGTAGAGCTCTTAAAAAACGATTCAGTGGAATTAGCAGAAAAGAAATTACAGAAAACCATTTTATTTTCTGAACAACAGTCCCCTTGAAACATCAAAGTATTTTTATTTGTAGGCATACAACAGTACGACTTTTCTAAACTCCCACAGTTCTAGACTGTCTTGGTTTCTGACCACCCAAGCAAAGAATTCAGTGGAAATACAAAGTCAAAACATTTCTCCTTGATCTCTGAGAAAGTTTCTTTTTATTGTCACAGTTTCAAGTTCCTCAGCTGTAAATCTATTAATTAAACAACACATAATTAAGACAGTATAAAAACCACAAAACCAAAACAAACAACAACGAAATGCATACGTTGAAATCATTTTGAAACAGTAAGGAAAACTCATATGCAAACATATTCTTCCTTATTATCTAGAAAGAAATTACAAAAATATTTCACATTTTTTACAGTAAATACAATTTTTAATAGTAATTGTTGTTGTTGTTATTATTATTATTATTATGTTGTTGTTGTTATTGTTGTATATGGGTATAATTTATTTCTTTCCTAAACTTTGAAAAATAGAAAACTTCCAGAACTCGAATTCAAAATAAGGACAGAAGGGGTAAGTTACTGTAAGACTTTGAGCTAAACGAGGGGAAAATATGTTTATGGAGGTGCAAATCACTCTATTTACTAGTAGAATAATAAAATATAGATTATATAAAATAAAAACAAAAAGTTTGTATAGAGAGTGTCATAGAAACAGGATCAGGATAATTTTACTTATTAAGATTAGAGGACATGGACGAAACCTTACCATGTGCAGCTTACTTTGTGCTGCACTCGTTTAAAAGCTGAGCATTTTCATCAACAGCAATACAGTACAATTGTCTTAATGAGACACTTCAATGAATCTCCAGTTGTTGAAATAGATAGCTGCGGAACTACGGAACAAGTGTATTTCTAGACTATTTCTCCATTTCGCTCCCCTCCCTTCCTTTCCATTTTCTTGACAGTTTTGATTTTCAATCAAGATTTTCTGCCCAGATTTTTCTATTCAATTATATTTTTCTGAGCTTTTAAATCAACCTGTTCATACAGTCCTGAAATATCTTTTTTATTAAAAAATTGGAAAACTTTGATGATTTTTCTGCAACTCTCTTAGAAAAAAACAAAAAACAAACAAAAAACCTGGGTGAGGCAGACCAGCTTGCTTAGCAGCAGAGAAAAATAAAAGATATTTTACACAACTTTGAATTGTTATTCTGGATGACTGTACTAGCTAGATACCAGAATGTTCAGTACAGTTGTTCTGAGCAGTAGCATCCAAAAATCAGTCATTTCCACAGACTAAGCAGTAGTCAACTCTTCCCATAGGGTGTATTACCAAAATCTTTCCACATTTACAAAGTGTTTGGATCAAATTCCACTTCTCCAGAAGTTATCTGGCACCAAAGCTGTCAAAAATCTCTTGACAACAGAGCAGATTTACATGTATTAGGCTGTCATTTATGTACTCAGGAAAAGTGAATACAAAACATACTAACATGGTGAAAAACGTCTGAAAGAGGAAAATCTCCCTGTTTTTATCTATCAAGAGAAAGATAAAACTGGATTTAATATGCAAAGATTTCTAGTAAACTGGTATGCATTCAAAACATCAGTTGGTGCAGTTCTCATGCACGTGTGCAGTCACCAAAAGAGTGGATGTGTAGCTGTGGGGAGGATGCAGGCATTTGTATTATCTTGAGAAACATTCTAGAAATGGCTTTATTTCTTCCTTTATACAGAACTTGAAGTTCACAACTTTTATTCAAAAGAATTATGACAAAGTAATTCCTCACTCAGACTTGAATTCCCAACAAATGCAAGCTGTGTGGCTCAAGTGACTATGGCATATTAATTCTTAAAAGGGGATGAAAAAAGCTCATTTCTATAGTTCTGTAATCTACGTAGAGCACTTGGATTTCTTTACTGCAAATATTGTCTCTGACACCTGCTAATTGTGTTTCTTAATTTTTTCTCTTGCAACACAGGTTCAGTTTGTTGTGATTCTTTAGCCCTTAAAAATCCCCTCTGTTGAAGTCAAAGCTTAGATTTCACATCCATGGGAATGATAAACATTAATACTATGAACAATTTGAATCTAGCTGATCCCAGTGTTGGAAATTATATTATAGCCTGATACTGTCATTATGATTAATGAGTCTCAAGCTGTGGCTGGGAAATGATGGATGACCTTGTCTATTAAATTGCTGCCATATAGACTAGTTCTAAAACAGGTTTAAACAGAAAATGGAATCAAAATGTCATAGCAGTGTTTTATTGACTGTAATTAACAATATCTTATCTTATTATCTGATTTTCTACGTAATTCAAGTTTCTTTTTCCTGTGTAATCCTGTGCAATTGAGATGTCTAAGGATATGGTAGGGAGAAAGAATCATGCTTAGGAAGTTTAGCTTTTTAAGATGTTCTTCCCCTAGTAATACTAAAATTTTGCAAGTATTCCACAGTAGTAGTAGTTCTTCTTTGAATTATTTTAAATTTAGTTGTTTAATTAAATAATAAATTGAATATTGGAGATTAGATGGCAGAAGCTGACTCAGAGCCACTTACAGTTTCTGGGGATTAGCACAAACCAACTATTGTCTCCTTTGCTCTTCAACGTTTCTGCAACTCTCTTTGTTGAAAACACCTCCCTGCCCAGTAAACAAGCAACAAGCAACTGTGCCAAGCCACATATAAAACTGTTGCTCCTTTTGCATATGTGATTCCCCCCACTGAAACAGTTCTTAGTAGGAATAGCACTATTTCCTCTACATCACCACTTTTCCCTTCCCCTTCCCCTTCTCCTTTCTTCTTTCCCTTTCTTCTTTCCTCTTTCCCTTTCCTTTTACTTTTGTGCCACTCACTGAAACTTTGAGCAGATTCTTGTTAATTATACATGTTAACAGACACAACAGATAGCAGGACATTTGGCTTATTTAATTAATCTCAACTTCTTTGATGCTGTGGTTGCTCTGTTAGACATGATGCTGACTATGGTGAATTAGAAATTGGTGGACATAATACCATATCCCTTGTAATTACAGGGAGAACAGTATTTTTGGATCATTGTTTAAATTTAGAAGAGCTGTACTGCCATAGGGTTTTTAAAATTTCTTTTGAAATTTGGTATTGGTGTTTCATTTTCATTAACAATTCTGTTTTATAAACAAAGTTAGGATAGAGAAACATGCCTCTAGTCTGTTGTTGGACTTTCTCATGATTCATCCTCATTTGAGCAAATTGCACAAAGTGGATGTTAAATTTATTCATTTATCAGAATTTATACACAAATGAGATTTGCTATTTTTTACTACTTTATCTAAGGTAATTCAAAGTCCATTGGCTTAAATGTAGCTCCTGTCAAGCTGAAAATTTACTCATTTGTCTTCTCAATCCTGTAAAAAATATAGATTGTCTCCTGGTTGCTTAGTTGAGAAGAACAAAAATAATTATAAGTATTAAAAGTTATAACATGTTACTAAACAAGTTCTAGAAATTATCTATATTCTCTACACAATGTAACATGATTTTTTTCTTTCTTTTTTTAACTGAATTTCCATTCTGATATCTCTTGAATTCAGGAAATCTGTGTCATTTTATAAATTCCAATTTCTCACATCACGTTGTACTTTGTATAGTTCCTTGCCTTTCTTCTTCAGTTTAAGTATCAGCTAATGTAAAGAACTGAAGTGAAACATGCAGGTTTGAGCACTCAACAGACTTTGGATCTTGTTGATTTAGGTTTGAAACAAACCTAAAGCTTTATGTATTCCACAGTATGTACAATGCATACTTCTATTGTACATGTTCATCCTATTCCAGACAGACTGCTAAAGAATAATAATTTGTAATATTTATATGTTTTTTTTAAATATGAAGGAATGAAAATGACAGCATGAATGATTATCACTAAAGCAGTAAAGACTCCTTGACTTTACAAAAATCTGAAACAATAAGTGTGCATGAAATGTCCATGACTATATTGTATTGTTCTGAAACTTCAAAATGATGAGAAATGTCAGCCATGCTTACAGTTTATCTTCTGAATATTTGCATTGAGTAATCCAACCAATGTGCTTATCTCTCCCTTGCAAGCTGCTTTCCTTGCTTTTTCAGGTGCCAAAAATTCCAGCTGCCCAATATCCCACTGTGAAAATCTTCAATTTCCCCTGGCAGCTTTTATGAAGCCATGAACATTATAATTGTAAAAACTTTATAGCAGATCTTAAATTGAAAATGCCAGGGACAATCTAAAACCAACTGAATAAAAGTGTAGGGTTTGGCTGCTGTTTTAATCATGCTTATGCTCGGATTTGTTTAAGAGAAAACTCATTCTTTCTCAACAAGATCTGAGATGATTGCTATGAATTTTCTCTGGAGTTAGTAGACTAATTCAGAAGTCTCAACAATATTGAAGATATTTTCTTCCAGTGGCTACAGACTTGGCTGTAAGTGATTATCTTTAGGAAAAGTAATAGTAATCAAACCTAATGAAGGGTTGTCAGCTTCAGGTATGTCAGAAATCAGAATATGCCAGATTTCCCATTGTCAGTTGTATCCTCAAGGACACTCACAAAAGAGATAAAATTTGTGAAGAGTCTTCATTCTTTTTTTTTTGTCGTTGTTGATTTCTGTTCTATAATTCTAAACTTTTTGCATAGGGGAGTTGTCTCAAGTGATTACAGTCATCAGATTTCTACAAATGTAGAGAACTCTAATTCTAATTCAAAGTCTCTTATGAACTATTTGCACTAAATAGAAATTGTTTTTCATTAGCGACCCAGCAGAACAATTTCCATCATCGAATCTACATCTAATTGCATGAAAGCTGCTTGTGCTTGAAAAACAGCACTTTATTTTATTCTGTTACTCTAAGGCTCACTGTGATTCTCAGAAAAGATTTTGAAATGCATAAACTTTGGGCATGTGATGGCACTGTTGTGCCTGATCAAAACCAGCATAGTGATTAGATGCCCCTTGCTATATGTGTTTTGCTTGTTCAGTATTGAGAAAAGAGAAAAATAACAACAAACACCAGGAAGTAGTCTTAACATTTTTTTAAAGAATGTTTTTCTCAATAGATCCTGAATTTTCTGTCAATGACTTCCAGTCTCATTTATAAATTGACTTATTGATCTCTTTTCATTTATTAGCAGTCAATTACTCCAGACACTGCTTTATTTTCCGTGTGTTTTCAAAAGTATGAAAAAGAATTTGATATATTTTTATATTGTTTGGGTTATTTTCATATACAGCAACTTGTGGATGGTGATTCCAAAACCAATGTTTCTAAATATTTTTTAGCAGAACTTTGGGTCTACAAGTATATGTGCACTCTCCAGTGAGTCCTCTGTGGCCATTGGTGCCTCCTTAAACTTCCAGTCTGTTCACTAGCTTGAGAATTATAAGAAAGGCATATTCTGAAGGAAGCCAGATAGAAGGCTTCCTGCCTCTTAATGGAACTATAAATGGGACACCAAACGTCAGAGTACCAAGGAAGGTGAAGAGATGGAAAACTGAGTCCTTTCATTTTCCAGCCAGCTGAAGCTGAGAAAACTTCCAGTGGATTGTGTTTACTTTGGAATTCTTGTTTGAAAAGAAATTTAAGCTTAGAAGAAGTTTGAGAATTCAGAGTTCTCAGAAACTTTTGCTTTGTTATTTCAGTCAGTTCATGTGATTTCTGGTTTGCAGTGTCAACAATGTGAACAGATTAAGATGTGTCAGTTTACAGCATTTTGCTTTTTGTTTCCCTGCAGGAAAACAAGAGACAAACAGATACAAAGAGCACAATAACATGGTTAGAGCAAAGTCTCAGCTACAGGCTGTTTTTCAACATAATCACCACCATTAGTTATGCTTTTTCACCAACAATAAACAAGACCCTGCATGCCATTGTGTCACAGCTGCTATGATGGTGCCATTGCTAGGAGGATGTTGTCCATGCAGTCCATGTTTCCTTGACCCAAACAGATGGAATTCAGAAGGCACCAAATCTGGACCATACAGTGAGTGTGGTGGGACAGTCCAGAGAAGACTGACAATGTGATCCACAGACTTCATTCTGGTATGGGGGCCTGGTGTTACTGTGTTGTAGGAGAAACGTTGTCTTCTCTCTATCCTTGCTCTAGAAGTTTGAGTCTTCTGCTTAGTCAGTGTCATGAAGTAGTGGTCATAGCTGATGGTTTATCCAAGTTCCAGGAAATCCAGAATGCCTGAGTACCAGATGCTCAGGAAGTGGTTAAAGGTACATAGGACTACAAAGTGAACAAGAATCATCCATCCTGTATGATTTTGCAAGACACCAAAGAACAGGTGCATGAATAAAAACATGATTGATGAGTGAAGCTGATCTTTCAACTCTGAGGCAGTGTCCATTTTTGAGTGGTGTGAGTAAAGATAGGAAGATGAACTACAACATATCTAGAAAAAGAGTCACAGAATTGGTTACTGAGGTAGGAAATAAGTTCTGAATGCAACACAAGCACGTTGGCATTGTTTAGCTAAGACTTTCAGAAGATAAATAATAATATAAACAAATGGATTCTGAAAAAAAGAAAAGATCTGACTGTTTTGGTTCATTTATGTGGTCGTTAATAATCCAGTAGGAAGTATAGCAAATTCTTAACTTTTTCACTCACATTTTTCACTTGCATTTATCTAGCTTGGATTTCCAGCATTGGTTGTAATGAGAGGTGACAAAAGCAGCAGTAAGTGTAGCAGATTCTGAGTGAAAGACCTGAAATAGTGAGAAAATTGCATGCCATCTAAGCAGCTATATTAAATAAAATTGAGGAGAGGATCTATGTTTTTCAGGAAATGTTGAAAGAAGAGTAACGGTGCCCAATGCATCCATTCAGTCCATCCAAGAAGGAGCTCATACTTATCAATAGTTAGGGTGAATAAGATCCTTAAATCCATCAAGGCCAAACTTCAATCTAATACTTTCACTGTCACTAAACAATTTCTTTAAGCACTTCCCTGGCAGACAACTCCAGTGCCTGCTCATCCTTTTGGTAAAGAAATTCTTCCTGATATCCAGTCTAAACCTCCTGTGCCAATTCCTCATGTCCCTTTGCTCCTAATGTTGAATGGCAGAAGTAGTGTTTTAGCGTGGCATTTATATGGCTGAGATTTGCTTAAATCCTTACTCACTAAACTATTTGTTTTACAATAATGGCTTCTGTTTTACATAGCAAATTAAAATAGTACATAAAACAGAAACAAACAAGCCAACCCCAAACACAAACAATTAGAAAGTCTGAAAATTTTTCTCAAGAATTTTTTTGCCATCTGTGTGTGTGGTGGTTTGTTTTGTTTTTTTTTTCTCCATATTTCAGTTTGTTCTGATCTTTGTGTATACATACTGTTGTCTTTATTTTAAGACTTGTCTAAGAATGCACTAGAATTGTTTCTCAGATATTTGTTGGCAACATTCTTTAATATTTTTCATTTGATATTTAATTTTCTGAAGCTCCTATGAAGTTGAAAGATGATTTTTGCTGATTTTTGATTGATCTGAGCAACCTTTTCCAATATGCCAAAAACTTTGAAATTTCACTACATACAAAGAAACTATTTTAGTCTCTCTGTGAAAGATATATTACTCAGATGATATAGTTTTCCTGCCCTTGCTTTAATAGTCTAATTGTGTGGTTTTTAAAAGCTCTTTTCCTTGCTTTGATTTTGCTTCATTTATAAATACAATTTAATGATACAGAAACAAAACAGTTAAACAATTCACAAGTAAATTTCCTTTGCTGGACTTCCCAGCTCTGTCAAATTAAGAGGTCTGCTGTAGAGTATATATAATTTATTTTGGTTGGACTTGTTTCCTTTCATTGTCTCTGGCTCCTTGAAGGGTTTCAAATCCATATTTACAGTATTTCTTTACATTCAGGTTGTGCTTTTTAATAATCTTTCTTAAATGTGTGGAAATAAAATATTTTCTACTTATGTGGTCAATAAGAAACCTAACTAGTTTCCTGTAGTTTTAGAGATTAGTTAGTATCACTACATACAAATTGCCCAAATTAACTTGGCACAGTATCCTCTATATCTGCTTCTCAATTGAGCTGAGGAGCAGCACAACTTTTCTAATTCTCCCTACACATTCTGGGTAATTACTCCAGTATGGAGCTCCTCAGCTAACTATAAAATCTGAAGAAAACATTAAGTATCAAATTATTAATCACAGAATCACAGAACTGTAGGGGTTGGAAGGGACCTCTAGAGACTGACTAGTCCAACACCCCCTGCCAAAGTTGGCTCCATAGACCAGGAGCATCACGTAAGCATCCAGGTGGGTCTTGAATGTCTCCAGAGAAGGAGACTCCACAATCTCAGGGAAAAAGTCATAAGTCTTCTTCTAGCTAAACATTACATTTATTTTCATTTGTAATGGTCACATTGTGCTACAGCTAGCAGAAATATGTGGTTTAATTTTCAATGTAGCATCCTATTGAAACAATACACATAAATGTAACCTGCACCTTTTAGTTCCTCATGATAACTTTTAAATGTCTTCCAATCTCTTTAATTTATTACATGAATTGTCAGAAACACCTGACATTTCTACATTATTTCTCTTCTCACCGTCCATTTGGTCATTATACCTCATGTCAGAAAATGCAAGGGGTTCTTCTTAGCAATAAGGATTGGGTTTGTTCATACAATATCCCATCTAACCTTTTGCTTTCTTGCTGGCAGTCAGAGTAATGATGGCCACAGCGTTGTATAATGAACATAACAGTCCAAGGCTGAGATTTTAAGCAAATGACAGATTATTCTAGGGTGTCTGCAGTAAAAGAAAACCTTTGAAAACTTTGATGTTTGGAGAGAATTAGATATCATTCTTCTGGCACATTAAGTCCAATAAGTTCCATTTTAAATCAGTAATATTAATTTAAATATCTTAGCAAACATTTGGAGAAATAGGCTTCTGCTGAAACATACACAAATCATTTTTTGAACTTTCTTTAAACTTTTTCTAAGGTTTAGAGAAAGGCAAATCTTCAGTTTTTCCAGCATGAGAGCCAGGAATTCTAGTTGTTAGGCTTAGTTCTTAACTTTCCTGTCAGTACTGTTAGGTACTGACACTGTGAAGATATGAATGAGTGTAAAAAGTCTGGGCTGTTTTTTGACTTATTTTAGGATTCAGGGTTCTACTCCATTCTTTTTTTTTTTATTTTCTTTTTTCCTTTGTGGATGGATGTTTTAGGAAATGTAAATTAGAGCCACAAGATTAAAGTTTAACTCATTTTTTGCTGTTATGATAGGATATTGTGAAGAATCATTCAAAGCAGCCATTAATATTTCTCATTAGATACTTCCAAATAAATTTAGAGTCATTTTATACTTGATTAGAATCCAAAATCTAAGATAATTTTTTAATCCACCCACTCTTTCTGTGCTAGATACTTTTTGATGGATATTCTAGAAAGCCTCAAAATTAAGACACTATTGATAAAGTTTCTGATTTTTTTCTACTTATTGCACTTTTTTTTTTTTTCAATTGTTATTTTTCTGGATTATTATAAAGTAAATAATTATGCAGAAATCTCATGCATGTTTCAAACTTCAAAGAAGTCTTTGGATAAATTTCACAATCAGAAAGATAAAAGGAGAAAAAATAGCAACACTGTGCCATATTAAGGTACTGCTCAGTAGAAGTAGTTTTCCATTAAAAGAATAAACATACTGCCTATTTTGTGATTAAGATAATTAACTAAATAATATTAGACGAATAGCTTACAGAAAGGATAAAAAGAACAAATTTGATGGAGTAGTCTGACTTGAGTAAGCAATAAGACTGGCTGCAGCAGAGGATATCTTGGTGTTTCACCTGATATTTGTGCATAATTATCTTGGAACCTTAATAATGTCACTGCACTAAATGAAATTCATAAACTGCAGAGCATTTTTAGGTCTACAGTCATTTGTGCATTTAATCTTTAAAGGATGTAGAACAAAATATTAGTGAAACATTGAAGAAAATGAAACTTTTAAAATGTTTACCAAGTTTTCTCCATAAGCAGTCTGATGTTAAATCTGACAGCTCCTAAATCTCGAAGCTCTTAACTAGTATAACTAGTTTTGAGAATTAGAAAAGACAAGAAGTTGAAATGTAAAAAGTATTTCCTTAAAGTTTTGTTCACTTGTTAAAATGAAAACTGTTCTTTTTATGTACAGATTATGCCTGAAAAGCATATCAATATATGTATTTTGAAGATTTGTTTTTTTAGTTCTCAGTATGGGAACTTTGTTTATTCTTAGTCTTGTTTCCCATCTCTACACTCCTTCCTTTAAGATCATCTATTTCCAGCCCCACTGTTATAGGCAGGGATGCCACCCTCTAGACCAGGTTGCTCAAAGCCTCATCCATCTGGGCCTTGAATACTTTCAGTGACCATTTTGTGGTCACTACAGCCAAAGCTGCCCTTGAGATTCATGTTACACATCAGCCCCTCATTTCTGGTGAGGACAAAGTCCAGCACATCACTTTTTCTCATGGGTTCCTGTACTACTAGGAACAGAAGGTTATCATCAACACATTCCAGGAACTGCTTCAATTTGTGGTGCACTGCTGTGTTGCCCCTTCATCAAATATCAAGGTGGCTGATGTCCCCCATAAGGACTGTGATTTGTGAATGTGAAGTTGCTTCTATCTGTTTGCAGAGGGCCTCACTGACTCAGTATTCCTGATCAGGCGACCTGTAGCAAACCCCCACTGCAATGTCTCTTTCCCCTACTTTCCCTTTAACCCTAAACCTTCGCTCTCTGTCAGATCTATCCCCAGGTGGAGCTCCATGGATTCCAGTTGGTTATTGATGCAGAAGGCAACACCCCCTTCCCTTCTTGCCTGTCATTCCTAAAACGTTTATACCCATCTATTCCTACTTTCCAGTTGTGAGAATCACCCCACCATATCTCAGTGATGCCAATGACATTATAGCCCTGTAGGCATGCACTCACTTGCAACTCCTCCTGCTTTTTCCCCATGCTCTGCACATTGGTGTAAAGGCACTTGAGTTGGACTCCCATTGAGGCTGATTTAGAATTAGAGTTCCCTTGTCCTGAAACTTAGGTGCTGTCTTACTGGCCTGTGATCCTGCTCCAGGCCTAGGGCATACATCACCATCATCAGACTCAAAGTGCAATGATTTGAGGACCCACACACCAGCCAACTCTAATTTAAAGTCCTCCTAATTAAACTAGAAAACTTGATGCCAAAAGTGGTCTTCCCCTTGTCTGACTGATGAACACCATTCTCCTCCAGAAGACCAGATTACTTGAAATTAGTTGTATGACATAAATAGCCAAGGCCCTGTTGACAACACCACTCCCTTAGCCATTAATTGATTTTCTTAATTCTGTCAGTCCTATCCCTCCCCATTCTCTTAACCTGTGGGACTGATGAGACTACCTGTGTTCCTGAGTTCTTCACTGCTGCTCCTGGCTCTCAGTAGTCCTTCCGGATACTCTTCAGATTGCTGAAAGCTGTGTCAGTAGTGCTTGCATGAAACTGCAGGACAGAGTTGCAGTCTGTGGGATGTACAATATCAGCCTCTCTGACATACTCTAGATGCAGACATTTTCTAGAACAGAACAAGTTCAAAAAAAACCTGACGATTATCTTACAGGAAATTAATTCAATAACCCTTACCCCTTATTTAGGGTCCCTAGTTCAGCAGAATTCTTAAGAATCTGCCCACTTTTGATATCATTGACAATTCACATGTTTTATTTACATATTTGCTTACACATCTAGCAAAATTAGGGGTCAACTGAGGTCTTGAGTTTTCTGAAGTTTGTTAAATGTAATTGATGGAGGTGAAGTAAAGTCATAAGGTTTCTTGAGAAGCAAAAATATATGTAGCAACTGGTTAGTCTTTATAACATTGGCCAGCTGATGCGTTAAGAAGGGGAATCATGCTTATACTTCTAGTTCAGGTGGTGTGATAAACAGGCATTTTTAAATAAGATGACAGCAGTAATTTTGTGACTCAAGTAACCAAACATGTTTTGTTCGTTTAGTTCATTTAAATCAATTTTAATTGATTGTCAGAGTAACGAATTACACTTTGACACATTCACAAATTATGTCACTAAGATCTCTTCTAACTATCTATACAAATATTTTAATTAAAAAGTAAATGTTGTTAGTAAAATTTTAGTAAAGAATCACATTAAAATTTTAACCACCACTTTTTACAGTCATAAAAAAACTGTTTTAATCATCATGTGAGCTGCAATCTATAAGTACTTTTTTAGTTAGTGAATATGTTTTATTGGTGTTTTTTGATGTTGTTACTCCTTAAAAAGAATAAAAGCAAATCTTTTTAATTTTATTATTTTAAAATTGTTTGTTTTTCTATTCCAAACTATCTGGGTCTATTCTTAAACTCAATTTAAACTGTAAACAGTCAATATGTTTTGTTGCATGCTTGCAGTTCCACTCAAAATAATCTCTTGTAAAAGTATAACTATAATGAAATCCTAGGAAATTATGAGCTAATGATTCCCCAGTAAAAAAATTCTGGGAGAACCATAAGCATAAAAAATTACTTCCAGCAAAGTATTTATCTAGAATTAAGGAGAGACGATTTTTCTTGATCTTCCTTTTTCAGTTTTATAATTTTTAAGAACTTAACCTTGTCCCTGAGCATTTTAAATACAGTTTCTGTTTTCTGTATTCCGTTTTACCCTATTAGAGAAAAGCAAACAAATAAGATAGGGAAAGAGCTCAAAAGGTTGTGTAGTTCATCATGGATGAATAGCAGAATTAAGTAGATTTAGATCATACCACAGGATGTATTGCCTTTCCTAAGACTCTTACATAATCACTCTAGAATACTTACTGGAGTGTTTTGGGGAACAAAAAAATATTCATAACATAAATTTTCTTTACTCAAATTATGCTGATTCTTCATTCTATCTCTACATTCTTCAAAAACAATTGATTGTTGTTCTCTTAATGATAACCACTTAATTATAAGAAAGTTATCAATGGCCTTCCTCTATTTTCTTTTCTCTTGACTAAAAAAGCCCTTCAACTTCCTTAGTTTACAAAACATTGAAAAAATTTTAACATCCCCCTCACCACAAAATCTTTCGAATTTGCTTGATTCTGTTTTGAAATCCCAAAGCAGATTTATAACCTTTAGTTGCCCTCTGTAGTTCTGTTAATACAACTCTTCATGTTATACTTGACCATTTTATTTCTTCTTATTTAGTTTAGATAAAAGGACTTGTCTATTTTCATGTTGTGAATTTCAACTTCTAAAAGATTAGAATTAGTTTATCAGCATGTTTCCTGATAATAAATTTGCTCTTCGATGAGTTTCGTTTTTGTTTGTCATTTTCATTGTTTTTCATAGATCTGCAGCAATAATTGCAAGATTCTTAACCTTTAGACAAAAGCTCCATTATGTTGCCTATGATTATTTTTTAAAGGTAGAAAGGGGAATGAGTTGCAGTTGTCTTACATGCATGAAGATGAATGTGATTGTAGACAAAAAAACTGACAAACCATAAATGGGGCCTCTGAAGGGTAAAGAGGGTAAAATCTCTTTATGACATGAAATACATCCCTGTATTTCATGTCATAACCCTTTAGACCTGAATCTATCAGTCTATGTTGCACATTCATGGACACATGCTTGAATGAACCATATTCTGAAGACAAAAGCTCCAATAACTGCCACTATGCCTGCCAAATAAAAGGATCCCAATTTTAGCCTATAGCTGTAAGGAGAAGAAAAGTGTGAAAGGAATAAAAACCTTAATGCAAATATCTTTAAGTTCTGTCCCTGTCTTTCTGAGACAGGAAAATACTCAAATTTACAACTTTGTTATTAAATTAATCCATGTAAGACCATTTGATCTAAAAGAATCTATGGTGCTTTAAGAAAGTGCTGACAGAAGCTGATGATAATTAGTTTCTGAATATGTTATCTGAGCAATTTTATGCAGATATTTCATCAAGACAGTTTCCACCAACTTGTCTGCAACATCAGACAAATGTTTAATAAAGGCAACATCTGTGATGCGAACTATTTTTTTTCTGTGCGTAAGGAAATAAGATATGTTTATCATAATTATTCTTGGAAAATTTTTGTTGGTTGTTATTTTTTTCTCTCTCTTTTTTTTTAAATAATTTGGAGAATATGAGGTACACGTATTTTGGACGTATTGTCAAATCTGTGTTATCAACCATTAAAAAAGCCTTTGTTTACATAGAGATTTAGATAGATGAATATTTTACTTAAAATCTCAATAGAAAGAATTATATTTTTGACAGATTCAGGTGGCCATAGTGATTTCTTGCAGTAGTCTTCATGTCTGACTCAACTTCTTTCACAAATCAGCCAATTGCAATTTTCTACACTGTCCAAAGAACAGATATTGACTGAGTCTCTTTCTTCTATTGCTTTGCAAGTTATTAAGTGGTACAACATTTGAAATTTTAAGAGTGAAGAGTGAACTCTGGAGGGTATCTATTAGTGATCTTTCATCGATGTAAATTTTTCATTTTCAGTAATGAAAATGTAACAATTCAGTTCAAAAACCCACGTTATATGAAAGTATGGTGCTTGTTTAATAAAAAATGATTTCATTTTGCACACAGGGTGAAATCTACACAGGGTTCTAGAAGGAAAAAAACACCTTTGAGGTCACAGAGCTTTCAACTCTGAGATCTTATAGGTCCTTTACAATCTAATGTACCCATAAACCTATGAACCTATGAAATACAAGGTTATATTTTTAAATGTATGCTATTCAAATATTTGAATAAGTTTTCCTCATTTTCTGTAGTCTTTCTTTCAACCAGAACTACTGTAAGGAATGATGCGGATCCAGAAAATAAATATTTCATGATTTATTTTGAAAACTTCATCCAAAGAACTTTAGAATATGAAATATGTAGAACAGTTCTTACATAGGTAATTTTATAAAAGCAAAACCCAAACAAAAACCGAAACATATTACAAAGGTAACATACTTTTATCATGCCTTTTACTTCACATTTCTTCAGTGGGAAAAGACAACATATGTACATTGTAGAAAAATTGGAGCCTTCTATGCCAATAAAACAAATGTTAGGAAATAATGCTAAACTAATCAAAGACAGTAATAAAATTTACTATAATTTCAGTGGATTTTTTTTATCCTTGTGCTTTATATTTGTGCAATATACATATTAATATTACTTTGTAAGAATATTTATGACTTTTGAAAAAGCTACAGAAAGAAAGGGATGAAAATTATTAGCTTAAAAAGAGTAGAATAATAAAAATTTACCATAATTTGTAAAGATATTGTCATTCCAGCAAATACACATTATCATCTTATAAATCAGACTTATTGGTACATTAAGCAAATGATATTTAGCCATTGGCAACTTGAAAAAACTACTCAGCTTTGTCAACTACAGAAAAATGTGTCTAAGTTCCCTCTATTTTGCTGTAGAATCTTTCCAAATATTTTTGATCCTTGTTTTCAACAAAAACAAAAACAGACAACACAAAATAATCCAAGTATCCATTAAATTTAAAACAGCGTTAGATGTAGGACTTCACAAATTATGATGTTGAATAATGGTGAAGTTTAACTTGCAATATTTCGGCAATCATGCCTTGTAATTCAGCTTGTTGCCTAAAAGAAGCATTTCACTGCAAATATGTAAAATGTATGGAGGACTGACAGGTTTCCTCAATTCCATCAGGTGATGGTTTGCTTCAAAGAGGGCGTGCTTGCTATGATGAATTTGTTCACTTTTAATTAAATTTCTGAGCATTTGTGGACCATCTTTTTTCTCAGAATTCTGAGTTCCCAGACCATGAGACTAAAGGCTTCTAGGCAGTCATAAGGGACAAAGTATTTAACAAATGTTAAGGAAACCTCTTTGTTTCTACAGTTGTTGCTGCTCTATTTTTATATGTATACAGAAACTCTTTGGAACTGAAAATGCCGTTGTACCTATGTGTGAAATATTTTAACCATAAAACTGAAGTGCTGTACTTTTCCTTAGGTTTGTTTAATATTTATGGAGTATTCCATGCTAAAAGGAATGGAAGGAGGTTTTCTTTCAGACTAATGGCAAACACCTGCTAAATGTAAAAAATGAAAATGCTAGGTTTTAGTCATCATAGGATGCTTTTCAAACAATATTCAGTAATGTTATCCTAACTTCCTTGATAGTGGACTATGCTTTACTCAGTTCAACCTTTTCATTCATTCATTCATTCATTTATTTATTTATCTATCTATTTATTTATTTATTTATCATTTTACTAAGCTAGAAATCAAACAAATGATAATGAATATTTCCTTGGTATGGGAGAGGAGCCCTGAAATTGTGCCCTATTCTGGCTGCCTGGTTCCTTATTTAGGGCAAAAAAACCCCAAACCAAACCGAAAGAAACAAAACAAAACAAACAAACAAACAAACAAACAAACAAACAAACAACAACAACAGAAAAAAAAACATTGCACACAGAAACTTGCCTCCTGTCAATTGGAATACCCCCTAAAGTGATGATCAGCTTTCCTGGTATGTTGAAAATTAAGTATATTTAGTTCAACAGCACAAACACAGATAACCAATCCTACTACTCTTGTAATTATCTCTTTCTAAAACCTCAAAGAATCAAAATGCCTTGCCTTATATCATAATAAAGAATTCTGTGGGTAGACTTCAAAATTTCAAATCAGATTCAAGCAATTTCAGAGCTGTAACACTGAACAGAAAAATATTCAGGTGTCATTACTCCTGCTACAAGTCAGAACATATTAATCCAAAATGCATTTTGCTTTTCCATAAGATTGTCACAATAGTAATAGACTCACTTTTAGTTAATAATAGTTTTAGTTAGTAATTGTAATACATATTTTCCAGTCTTAGGAACAGTTCATGACAGATAGCAAACAAATATTAGGGACAGATTCAGCCTTCCTTTTTTTACTTTTTATCTTTTTAAGCCAAGTTTTTCTTCTATCATTTTAAATGTGTTGTGTTTCTGATTATGAAACTTTTTTTTGTCGTGCTCTCAGATACATTACTCAATCCAGAGAGAAAGTTGTCAATTCTCTTAACAAGCTTTAAAAGTTGTACTTAAATACCTGTACAAAACATAGGCCCATAGCCTCAATTGACATATTACTATAGTAGGTGTTATATTTTATTTATGTCTGAGGGAGATAAATTAAAAAAAAAAGTAATTATGTATCTACTCTTCTATTCTAAAAATGTCAGTCCATTACAAAGGGATAAAAGACATATCAACTTTTCTGTTATTTTGAGAATTGCTTACTCCTTTTTCACTATCTAAAGACTTCCAACATTTCATGTTTTCACTAGTTTGTAATCAGCCTTTAGCCATCTAATTTCTCTAATAATACTGTCTCATATAAAAATTGAACATTGTCAATTGACCTTTTTATACTGAATTAAAGGAATTAATAGACGAACACATCCAAAAGTGCTACCTATCAGCACATCCTAAGCCTCCACACTATTGGTCCTACTTCTTTTTTTTTAATTGTTGGTGTTGCCTCTGACCTAAAAAACTATTAACAAACAGAGCCTACTCCAGTCATTTTTACTGTTGTTCACAGTTCAAAATCTCTTCTCTACTTTTCTGTTGGGAGCCTCAATTTATTTGAATTCACAGAGGTTTGATGACTACATGCTTGTCTGGGAGTTCAGAGATTGCTGTCTGATGGTGAATGTGGTAAAGGAGCCTGGAGCTGCTGGCAGCTCCTTCCAGGATAAGACCCATAAAAAATCACAAGCTTTCTGTATGTGTTTCCAGATGGAATATAATTTATAAAAGAAAGATATTCAATCTTTACTAAAAAGGGTGTAATTGAACAAAAATTCTGCTACGCATTAGAAATATCCTCACTTTTCTTTCCAAGCTAGAAAAAAATGTGCATCTCAGCCTCTTTTTTTGGGAGAGAATCCAAAGGGAGATGTTTTTAATTAATCTTATCTTTCTGGATGTTTTACTTTATTCATGATGCAATAATTTAATCTCCCATTTATTTATTTATTTAGCATCCTATTCTTCTTTCAATTACAATTCCTGGTTATGGAAGAGTGGGAGAAGAAGGCAAAAGAACAAGAAATAACAAGTGGAATACATGTGTGTAATTCTTCTGGGATAGTGCACTGGAAATGCAGAATGTGCATTTTTTTTTAATTTTTCCTCTCGCTCTCATAATCTTTTCCTTTATTGTCACCCAGAAACACTGGACAGATGTTTGAGTATATATGCTCAAAGAAGAAATACTTTGCTTGGTTCATTTATATGGCCTAGCCATGGACACCGATTAACATGAAATAGTATTTTAAAATAAAATAAAATGCAAAGTGAAAATAAGGAATGGAAAAATGCTTATACTATGCTGTTTAATAATTTCCCTCTAAAAGATTCAGACTCACTAATAGGAAATAATGGGTGATGAGTCAAGATGAAGAACAGTTGAGAACTGATGAAAACTGTGTCATCAAAAAGGCTCAGACAGTTTCAGGAAAAGAAATTTCTGAGAACGAGTTTCTGAGGAGAATTCTATTAATACCTGTGAGGTATATATGCATGCAGTACATATACTATGCAAATGCTTTTAAAAAGTTAGTAATTCCTTAGTCACTGGAGATTATAGACGCAATATACTGTAAATAATACATGGACCATCACTGAATGCCAATAAAGGGAAGTTTAAATTATGTTACATTGTATAGGTATAAATACCTTTACTTTGAACATCATGCCTCCTACATACTGAAAGAAGGAAAAGGTCTTATGAAAATGACTATTCAGCTATGTGACGTTAGTTATATTTATGCTGTTTTGCATAGAAGGGCTTGATTCAAGGTTACTTGGACAGCCTGAATTTTCATGTTTTCCGATGTTGGATCGCCTTGAATATGTTGCAATAACAGGAATATATTTCATCAATTACTAAAAAATTTAATCTGTATCTGTGCTAATCCCAGAGTTCAGGCTGTTGCATGGATTTTGATACCTCAAAGTTATGTATGCTCTTTACAGAAGAGTGCACAAAAATGAAAGAATTTCTGAAGTCATCTTAAGTACATTTTCCTGTTTATGAATAACTATAGTATCTACATACATAACTGGCTATGTAAATATCCTGATTACATGTTCTAAATAATGGTTTGGATTATAAGTTTATATGAAAACTAGAAACATGAATACTTTCTGCTTTTCTATGAAAATGCACATAAGCAAAGTAGCTAATATAGGTAGTGTAGACTATAAGTCATTGCGGTGAAAATTACCAACGCAGTTTATTTTACGATGGTGGAAATGGGATAAGCAATGGAATTCAGTGCTATTTTCTTAGTCTATGGTAGTATTGCTAAGATAGCAATTTGTTCAGTGGAGAGAGATAAGAAGATTACAGCAGCAAGTGGGATTGGGGACTTACATTAATGCAGTCAATACTGCACTATAAAATCAAAATTTATTGGACTGAGAATAGAGTGTTTTCTCAAATTTTAGTAATTCCCTGTTGCAAAGGGTTTATCTGCAAAGTATTTTGACTATACACAGTGCTGTTGGTATTGGTCTACTGACCCATGTTGCGATAAAAATTTAGTTTGACATAATATGTAACATCACTATATTGCTTAATGCTGGTCAAATCTGTCTTTGAAAAGAAGTTATGATTATGCTCCTGTTTGGCAGCATGAATGGTTGTGATTGGTAACATAAGCACAAGGATAACAGCTGGTACCACAACTGAATCCACATGTGTAGACTCTTTAGCAAATTATTAGAAATTAAAAAAAAAAAAAAGAAGAAGAAAAATAAAATTAGAATAGTTCACCTGGGAAGGACCTTCAAAGATCAGCTAGTCCAGCTTCTGACCACTTCAGGATGAATCAAAAGTTAATGCATAATAATGAGGGCATTGTCCATGTGCCCCTTGAACGCTGACAGCCATGACACTTCTCTGGGAAGCCTGTTCCACTGCCTGACCACTGTCAAGGTAAAAACAGGTTTTTAATATGTGAACCTTACCAGCAGCTTTATTTCATTCCCATGTGTCCTATTGTTGTTTACCAGGCAGAAGAGACTGGCATCTCCATCTTCATTTCCCCTTCCCCATGAAGTTTTAGAGAGCAATGAGGTCAACTCTTATCTCCTTTTCTCCAAACTAGACAAACCCAGTTAACTCTTTTGAAGTTTAAGGTTTCATCAGGTAAAATTGGAACAGGTAGAATTGGATCTTTGGAGAAAACAGCATACAAAGTTCTTGCATTACATTTGTATACAGGCAATATTGCAGTAAATTGCCAGTATCTTTTTATCATTATTCTTTTTACAATTCTGTCATTGTAATGTTTGTTTGAATCAATACCCACAAAAAAAACTATGAGCAAGGAAGCATATTTTATTTCAAGAGATTTAACATGTCTTCTAGTCTTGCATGCTTGGTTTTGGCGCAGTCAGAATCCTGTGTTGTTCAGACTTAAGTATTCTTGCAGATAATGCATTTTCACAGCTTTGTGGTCTTCTGTAATGAGGTTATTAGATGAACTCATTTGCTTAGCACTGGAATATTTAATATTTCTACATCTGTTGTTCATATGTGTATTTGAAATCATTTTTTTTTCTGTCATGGAAAGAAGCCATGAGTTCTCCCTTTCTCTTATCCTGTTTTTCTCTCCACTCTTTCCATACACTGTTTATGTGAATATTTGGCAGAAAGAATCTGTAAAATCCACATAAATGGAAAATAGTAATCGTGTTCCACTCTAAAGATATATAAAATAGGTTTACTATTCTGCAGAGATGAAAAGCTGAGGAACAGACTGTGACTGACTTAGAAAGCTGGAAGATTTTTCTTTTCCCATTGCTCTGCATGTAAGAGTAACTCATCTTCAGGTAAAACCTGTGATTCATTACTACAATATTCTTCCAGCTCTGTACTCATTACAAGAAGTGTTATTATTTTATATTATATATAAATCCATGCCTTTATACTTAACCCACCATCCTTACAATGTGTATTTTACTGGATTCTGGACATTAATTATGAAGAAGGCCCTCATTTTTACTGCTTCTAAAGACAGAATAAGAATTCTATGATATTGGTATGTAAGACCAAAGAAAATCCAACTAACAAAAGTTTTAGAAACACAGAGATAGAAAGAATCTCTTTGTTGACTAGTAATGTCATTGTATTTATGTGAATTGAAATTTGACTGTGGCCTAGTGTCTAAATATATTGTCCCTTCATACTTACTAGAAAAGGATCAGTAGAATCAGTACAGGAATTTGTGTGATACTTATTTGTATATAGTGTTTTTACAAAAGTACAACCTTTCCAATTTTTAGCATGTCACCAAGTATAAACACAATTGGATTGCATTTACTGGAAAGATTTCAATGAATGAAAAGAGGACTCATGCCAAATAAGAGATTTGACTGCTATGCACAGGCCAGTTTTTCAACAGGTAAGGTTGACAGTAGTCTGTTTGTATGACAAGAGTAAAAGGCTTTACATTTCACAGTTAGCAGTCCAGTCAGAAAAAAGGAATGCTTTTTACCTGTCAAGTTTCTAGACAGAAATGTTCTGTCAGGCAAGGTTTCAAGCAGGTGAGTGCTAGAGGGTATGCATCATCTGCAGCATTTGTTACACAAAGATTTGCAGCTATAACTGGCTAAAATGGGGTTTTAAACTTTAAACCCATTTTAAACTGGGTTAAAAATGAACATCAGGGTGCTTCATAGCAAACTGTAATAGAGTCTTCTTTCTTATCCAGGTTCTCAGCCAGTATGTGCACTTGGAAATGTGGGATCAAGGTATCATGTTACTGTCTTGCACAGGATGTTGAAGTAATACAAGAAAGAAAAATGAGTGGTAGCTGGTGATATAAAGACTGTGTAGGGCAAACAGAAAAAAGTGAGTGAGCTCGCCTATGAATAGCCTATGTAGTACAAGGAACTGAGCTCTCTAATTTCAGAGAAACATGTTCCCATTCATCACTGCCCATATCTACTTTTCATTCTCTACATTTATCAAATAACAAAATATTCCCATAATGTAATAATGTATAATTCATAAAGAAACCATGCCTGTATCAGTGACCAACTGAGACACTCTTTGAAACACTGTCTCTGCTGTACTTTCTTTCTTAACTGATTATTCTGAGATGGAGTGGGTGACAGACTATCTGATAGTGAGGATAAATTTCAGACTCTATATGATTATTCGTGTAATAATCAAATACCTTATAATTACAAAAATTGCCTAAACTCAGTAGCCTTCAGGTTGACATAGAGTGTGCATGCAGGATACACATTTCTACTCAAGTCTGTGACTGCCTGCTGAGAAAGACTAGATCAATACTGATAAAATAAAATAAAATTAAAATAATAAAATAAAATAAAATAAAATATAAAATAAAATAAAATAAAATAAAATAAAATAAAATAAAATAAAATAAAATAAAATAAAATAATAAAATAAAATAAAATAAAATAAAATAAAATAAAATAAAATAAAATAAAATAAAATAAAATAAAATAAAATAAAATAAAATAAAATAAAATAAAATAAAATAAATAGTAGCATAATCTAAGCTCTGTTCCCAGGTAGCTCTTACCCTTGTAACAAATACCAGTAGCTAAGTTTTATTGGAGGGATTTACCTATAGTAGCCAAGAACACAGTCAAGATGGAATAACTACCAAAACATGTGGGTAGTAAGGGATTAAGTGCCTGAGTTTGTTCTCTGTCCTATCTGGAAGGACAGTTATGGCCCTCAAGCCCCTCAGGGGAGATTGACAAGTATTCCTGACAATGTGAAATGCTAGTAAGCAAATTCTTTTACTTGTTGATTCTATTCATTTGCATTACCATTTTCACATTCCCCACTTTTAGTATCCAAAGCCAAATTGGGGTAGTCAGCAAGCTTTTACATTCTCCCCTGTCTCTTCAAAATAAATGTGTTGCCATAACTAATACACTTAAGGTTTCTATATTTTTTTAAAGAATATTATGAATTTGGCACATATGGTCCAAAAAGTACATTCTTAAAGAAGTCTGAATTCATAAAGATGAGTAATTTTTGTGTCAGCAACTTCTTTTATAGCAGGATCAGCCTTACTTTTATTTGATTTTAACTTGGAAAATATTTGGCAATAAACATGCATCTGGATAAAAGGACAGTTTGAAATTCACCCTTCAGAGCTGCATGGCCTAAACATATTCTTATGAAATGTCCTATGAAGCTTTTGTTCTGGCTGTAATAAAGACAAGCAGCAATTCATGTACTGTATATTAGACATAAACCTGCAGTTAAAATCTTCATGGGAATGCACCACAATGTAAGTAACATAATAATGTAATTAAAATATGGAATTAAATGATAAACTCAAGCACATTAAAAGATAATGATTTAATACAACAAAAAGAAGAAAGACAAAGGAATTAAGAAGACTTATCACAAGCAACTTCATGTTTTTCCTATTGATGAACATATGGAAAACATAATATTTAGTTGTTGGATTACTTAGATAACAGAAATTTTCTCCTTCAGCTTAAAAATTAGAACTGCTTCAAGTTAAACTACACTCATAGTAATATGGCTACAGTCATAGTTATATGATCAGTGTATAATGTAAACATTTTTTCTCTGAAAGAGTGGTCAGGCACTGGAATGGCCTGCCTAGGGATGTGGTTGAGGCACCATCGCTAGCGCTGTTCAAGAAGCATTTAGATGAGGTGCTAAGGGATTTGATTTAGTAGTTCAGTGGGTAGGGATGGTGATAGGAGGATGGTTGGACTAGATGATCTTGTAGGTCCTTTCCAACCTAATGTACCTATGAACCTACGAACCTATAATGCCATTTTCCACAGAAGTTGAAAAAAACAAGCACAAGAACCTTGAAGCACTGCTGCATCAATTCCACATTTTTAAATCTCTCAGGGGTAGCTGTAAATAAGAGTAGGAAAAAATAGAAAAAAAAGATAATTTTGGCTTGTCTTTTTGTGTTATTTCTATTTTACTTCTACTTCAGCATGTTTTGTCATGTATGCTGCATCTGTAAGCTTTTCACTGCAACCAGTGAAATAGGATTTTCGTGATTGTTTCCCTTAAATCGAAAGCTGAAACTCAGATGTAATCACTTACCTCCAAGAGCTAAGCTTTTAATATATATGACAATTGGGTGTAGACTGATAACAAAAGAATAAAATTGATTCTGAACCTTATCTAAGCTGAAGAGTCCCAGTTTCTTCAGCTTTCCCTCATAGGAGAGATTCTTCAGACTCTTTATCATCTTCGTGATATTTTTTTGGACTCTCCCATAGCTTCATGTCTCTCTTGTACAGGGAGAACTGAAAACTCGATCTAGTACTCAATATGTGGCTTTCTAATGGTAATCAGGGGAAAGGATCACCTTCTTTGACCTGCTAGCAGTACTTAACAATGAACCAAGGATTCCATTATCCCTAGGGCATACTGCTGGCTCCTGCAGGGCATGGGCCACAACATGCCATTCTTTAGGCAAGATTTTTGAACAGTTAAAGAAGTAGTCTAAACTTTGCCTATTGTCTTTGCAGATCTATTCTTTGGGTTTAAGTTTGTTGCCTTCAGTACTGTTTAGTTCAGAAAATGCTGAAGATATATAAGCAAGAAACACTGGAAAGTGTCATTCTGATGTACTGTATAACACTAAATAGGGAAATATTTTCCTCCTATTTTCAATTAAAAAGTGAAAATAACATTATTTACTTTGGAAAATTTCTTCCATAATTGTGATTTTCAGTGGCAGATGTAGATGTACCACTTGAATTACTGAACATCTGGTCAAAACCTACAGGACGTCAGCAGTTACTGAAGAGATGGCAAAATAAATGTAGAAGTATGTGCATTAATCATAATTAGGTCAGTGAATGAAGCAGTTATAAATGTTTTTCAGTCAAGTTTTCAATGACTGAACTGCTCTCATACACATTTAGAAATACAGGGTGATGCCTTTGGAAGTGATGAATACTCCTTACGGGAAAAAAAATGATAATTAGAAAGACAGTAATACATCATATTCATAAACTACTTTTATTTCAAGAGGAAAACAAACTTTTTTTTTTAATAAAAGCAAATATGTCTTCTGAAACAATATTTCACATAAATTATTTCAAATGATCCAATGAGTCGTAAAGATTAGCTGTTACAAAAATGTAATAAATTCCTTTCCTTGCCTCTCTTTTTCACCTTCTCCTTGCCTTCCTCCTCACTTTTTTTCACCCTTCTTCCAAGAGAGGTCCAAATTCTGCAGTAGACTGTACTAAAAAAGTAGAAAATACAGGCAAAATATCTATTTGTTTAACTCTTCCACAAAGCATGGTTTTTGCACTATAGCTACATCATTTTGACAATACCATTTTTATCACATCACGTATTGATATATATTTCAGTACGACTGTCTAGGTCAGCAGTTTTGCTTTAGATTTCTGATACTTTGGAATATTAACTTACATCAAAGTTTGAGAACTGAAAGTGGAATGTTAAATTTGACATTCAAAGGGAAAGAAGATATTAAAATATCCATTACTGAAGAAAGTACTTTTAAAGACTATTCTTTTCTAAGATAGAGGAATTTCAGAATTTCCACTGAGCTGTAGACTGTATGATGAATGACAAAAAATATAAGCAATAACATTACTTGTTAATATTTATGATTTTCCTTCTGATTGAAAATGCAAAGCAACTCTAGAAGCAGCAAGAACAGATGGAAAGGAAAAGGAAAATTTTATCTGTTTAAGATACAACTTAAAGATTATTTGAACTTCAGGAAAGTACTTTATTAAAGTGTAAAGTAAATTAATATACCTATACTATAATATATATTTATTAATGTTTTGATTGTTCCCTAATTATTAGATAATAATAAACCTTGTATATATGCTATCTTTTTTTTAGTATGTTATTAAATATTTCACTAGGAAAAATATATAAATTATTTTGTTTTTTTATGAAAGCAAAGTTTTTGTAAGACTTACTTTCAGAGTAGAATCTGTTACCTCTGGTTGTCTCAGTCGTGCTTTTCTCTCTAAGAACAGTTGTCATTATGCCAGATAATTCTAGTGCAGATTTACCATAGACCTATCAAGAAATGTTCTATTTCCCTGCTGTCCTCTACTCCTAAGAGCACTAAGATTGTATGCAGCCAAGAGGTGCAAGATCAAGATCAAAATTTTCTGAAGAAAAGCTGGAAGTGTATGCATTCAGAGTGAAAATTTTGACAAAAGCTGCTTGATAGAAAAGATTGAATTGAGAAAGTGATATGATTTGAGATTGCGTCGACTTGATGAATAAAAGGCAATGGGCCCCACAAAACTACGTGCGCTGCAATATACTTCTGTTTAATTGTGAGATAATTAAAATTTTCTTGAGTTTGGAAAAATTGCCTTTTCCTGGACTTAAGCCTCAAGAGGAAACTTTATCTTTTTTCTTCGTGCTCTTTTACTCTGTACTAGCTTCCATTAAGCTGCCTTAAGGGATTAACTGTGTTATTATTCTTTGCAAACTTCCTATGTAGGTTTACCTAGGTACAAATATACCAGGATCGTGTTTGTTTAGGACACTAATGATCTCATTAGTGTCCACAATTCTTTAAATTCCAATTGTCTCTATATTTGCTAAAGAAAGACAAACCTGAACTCTTACATCTGCTCTGTAGAATGCAGTGAAGGTTTTAACAGTTGTGCAGAGATATCAGAGTAGTTCAATTGCTATAGCACAGTTCTTACTACAAGTTAGTGTCTGCAGCTCTTTAGCTCAAATTTTCAGAATTACCCAAATTAGCCTGCTTATTTAATGTTATCTTGGACATCTACACACTAGAGTGTAAAAATGCACTTAACAAGTGTTTTCACATTTAAAACACTTTGTTAACACTTATTGTGCTGTGTGTCACAGCTAGAGCAATTCCATTTCATAGCAACATTAACATTTGGTTTTGTTCTGCCTTGGAATATGACCAAAACCTTTTGGAACACTCCAGAAGAAATGGAATTATCAAAATCAGTGTTTATGTATCAAAACATGTGGATGTGGTTAAAGAGCTGGGCTAGCATGGGAGAAATCCAGGTTCAGTTAAATTGTTCTATATGAACCAGAACAGTCTTTTTCTTGCTAAAATATGCTGGATCAGGCAGACTACATACTTGAACCCCCACTTAATAATCAGTTTCTTCTCTCCTTCTCTTTCATCAAACTTGTTTTTTCTTTGAAAATCATCTATCTTTGACTTAGAAGCTCATTTTTTGAAATGTCAAACACTGAGGGGTGTTGTAGCCAAAAATACAGTACCCATTGTTTAGCAGAAAAACATAGCAGCCTCCAGTATATAAGCAGAGAAATTCATTCTCAGGTGTGAAGATAGGCACAGGATCACAATGCAACTAATAGAAAAAAGTGCTAATTTAAGACCGAGATTTGTGTTTATCGTAGTAGACCATGATGCTGTTCATCTGAACTACATACATACTCAGGCCTTCTGTGCTTCCACTTTGTAAAATATGTTGAGTGGAATGCATGAAGCATGACAATAATCAATTTAGAATAGTAGAAGTTATTATTTTAACTTCAGGAATCAGATTTATGACCATGAGCTCACAGAGTGGGTATGTTCACATAATCCAACAAGGAATACAGAAGCATGAGAGCTCTTTTGTCTAGAAGTAAGCCCTGACCTATATATGGCATTAGATGTCTTACTAGAAGACTGGATTCTTTACTAGATTCAAGTGCCTAAGCTGTTCCTTTCGCACACGGACTGCATGATCACATTTCAGTTGAAAAGGGAGAAGAAACAGAGGAAGAATCAGGTGTCTAGTTAGACTGTCTTGGACTACCACCAGTGAAATGAGAAGCACGCATTTGTTATGCTCAGACTGAGGAAATCTGGACCAAAGTTTCCAGATCACCAGTAAACTGCTGAAACCACAAATCTGAAAGAGATGCTGGGGGACAAATGCCTCCGTTTCCTCTGTTGATTGATTCTGGGTCACTACGAAGAAAAAGGAATTGTTACATGGAAAATAAACAAGCATTAAATGATGGCTTTCTGAAACTAGAGAGGAGAGGGACAGGTACTGTGAAAAATCCTGTATTTCAGCCCAAGTTTCTGATTCTGTTTCTGCAGTCATTTTAAGTGCCTTGTTGTTGCAACAGGCTGTTAACCAATCCAACTAAGTTTTCTTCAGAAAATGGCAGTAAAGAATATTTTATGTAATTAAATAAGCTTTCTCAATAATTGTGAAGAACAGAGTGTTTTTTTTTCTTTTCTTTGTTTTTTTTTTTTTTTTTTTTTTTTTTTTTTTCCCAGTATCCTGCCTGAAAACAGTTCATCTTTCAGTGAAACATGCTAGAGAAGATCAGTTTGTTGTGCTTGGTTGCACTACTGGAGCCTCTGGGCCCTTTCAGCTGCTGTGAAAATGCACAGCAACTGCTGGTCTCTCCTTGTTGGTATCTTCAGTCACAGATGGGACCCAGCTTGCAGGATTTCTGAAATTTTATGCTGGCTGATTTGCAAACAAGAAAATTGATACAGTGATGGGAATAAAAAGAAGAGTTTAATAAATGTTGAAAAACAGCTTTCTCTTGCAAGCATGAAATTCATCTCACTTTGCCAGGTCAACAAGGGCCAGATGTGCTGGACAGTTGGTCACTTTGGTCAGCACTGGCAGTACTCATCTGACCTTTAGGGACATATTTAATTATCCAGAAGCTTATTTTTCATCTTTTTTTAATACTGATCCAGATGGCTTTCATGTATGGGCACAAAACTGAAAGCATCTTTATTGCTGTAAATGCTTACTTTAATTATTTCAATAGCAGGAAAGGATTTATTTTGAAAGCCATTCTCATTGCAAATAAATAGAGCACAGCATCCAGAAGACCTCAGCAGTGGCAATTATACCTTAATTTATATGATCGTGTCATTAAACATCTAGCTAATTTTGGTGAAACATCCACTGCAAACATAAGAAAAAACAAATTTTTCCTTGCTTGGTCTGAGAACTTTTATCCAGACCACTCATAAAACACCATGATAAATATCAAGGAATTTCTTACTTGTTGGAGGACTACTACTATGCTGTAAAACACCAAATAACACTGGTGGTTCTTATGCAAAGAGGATAACAATATTACGTGGTCACTTATTCAGCTAGCAAGCTGGGCCTATACAGAGTAACTTGCATAATACTCTGTTTGAAAGTGTATGTATGTCAGTGTTGTTGCAGATATATGATGAGAAAGATACCAAATGACCAAATGATAGATACTGGGAAGAGGAATTTAAGATATTTTTTATTTTCAACACACAGTATATATGAAAAATCTGAAACTAAATGATAAAGGAAACTCATAAAGTCAGAGATTACTATGGATTTCTATATGTTATTATCTCAGTCATCTACAAGTTCATATTGAATTACTCTCATTGTAAGAATGCTTACATTAGACAAGTGGGCATAAGCATAGGAGAAGGTATAACTTCCCTTTGATATTTGAAAGAATGTACTTTTAAGTTATGTTTGATGGTGATTTTCCTTATTTGGCTGTACATTGTCAGGTTTTACACTCCACTTCTTTTTTGTTTAGACTCATCGAACCCATCTCTCTTTGTGTTCGCAGCAAATAAAAAGAGCTCTTCTGTGAAATGCTTTAATGGTCCGATAAGATTTTGGAGACATACTGTGTTAGAGAGAAAAGACTAGAGTCTTATACAATGAAAACTGTTACTCCACTGGTGCTGCATTAACTACTTTACTTGAAATGAAAAACTGCTCTGAAAATTTTGGAGATTACACACATGAATATTTGCTGGAAAACATTCTGTAAAATATTATACATCTGATTTGTTTCAATATATTATTTTTTCCTGCCTTTGAAGATCTGTGGTTTTATTGTATCTTCTATGAACATTAAGATACTGTGTTGTGTAGTGATCTAAACAAGATTATAAAATGATTTGCAACGTCAACTTGCTCATATCGATATTGTATATTAAAATTTATCTACTGTCCCAAATACCTTTGCTCCTTACGGAAATAATATTCCTTGGTAGAAATATTAGTTCTTCACGTAACAAAAAAAAATCAAACTTACACAGGGCATTTTTCTAAGTAGATGCTATGTGTGTCTTTGATTTTTTTTCCGCTTGTTATTTAGTAAAGAAATGAATCTTTGATGATAAACTGTAGAAAAATTGATATAGAATTGTAGAATGGTTTGGGATGGAAAAGACCTGTAAGATCATCTAGTTCCAATCCCCTTGCTATAGGCAGGGACTCCTCCCTCTAGACCAGGTTGTCACAGCCCATCCAGCTTCGCCCGGAATGCTTCCAAGGAGGGAGCATTCACAGCCTTGCTGGGCAACCTGTTCCAGTGTCTCACCACCATCACAGTAAAGAATTTCTTCCTGATATTAGTCTAAATCTCCTTTCTTCCAGCTTAAAACCATTTCCCCTTCTTCTGTTGTTACACACCCTTATAAAAAGTTCCTTCCCACCTTTTCTGTAGGCCCCCTTCAGTTACTGGAATGTTGCTATAAAGTCTGCAAGGAGTGCTCTCTAGGCTGAAGAGCCTCAGTTCTCTCAGCCTGTCCTCATAGGGGAGGTGTTTCAGCCTTCTGATCATCTTCATGGCCCTCCTCTGGATCTGCTCCAACATCCTGATGACCTTCTTGTGTTGAGGGGCTCCAAAACAGGAAGCAGTAATCCAGGTGAGGCCTCATGAGAGCGGAGTAGAGTGAGCAGATTCACCTCCCTTGACCTGCTGGTCACGCTTCTCTTGATGTGACCCAGGATGTGGTTGGCTTTCTGGGCTGCAAGTATATGCTGCTGGCTCATGTTGAATCTTTCATCAACTAACTCTCAAATCTTTCTCTTCAGGACTGCTCTCTAGTTGTTTCTGTGCTTGGGATTGCCCTGACCCAGATGTAGGACCTTGCACTTGTCCTTATTAAAGTTCATGAAGTTGGCATGGACCCTCCAGTCAAGCTTGTTCAGGTCCCTCTGGATGGCATCCCTTCTGTGTAGCATGTCAACTGCACCTCTGATCTTGGTGTCACCTTCTAACTTTCTGAGGGTGCACTTGATCCCACTGTCTATATCTCCTACAAAGAAGCACCAATCCCTGAGGCATGTCACTCATTGCTGCTTTCAGCTTTAACACTGAGCCACTGACTGCAACTCTCTGAATGCAACCATCCAGCCAATTCCTTTTCCAGTGAGTGGTCCATCTATCAAATCCTTTTTTTTTTTTTTTCCAATTTGTCAACCAGGGTGTCACTGGGACAGTGTCAAGCACTCTGTAGAAGTTCAGATAGATGAAGTCAGTTATTTCTCCTTTATCCATTGATGCAGTAACTCCATCATAAAAGGCCATCAGGTTTGTCAGAAATGACTTACCCTTGGTGAAGCCATGTTGATTACCATCTATCACCTCATCTTTATTTTCTATGTGTCTTAGTTGGGCCTTCAGAATAATCTGCTCCATGATCTTGTCAGGTACAGATGTAAGACTGACTGGTCTGTAGTTCCCTGGATCTTCTTTCTTCCCTTTCTTGAAAATGAGTGTTATGTTTCCCCTTTTCCTATCAGTGGGAACTTCACCAGACTGCCATGATGTTTCAAATATGATGTATAGTGGCTTGACGCCTTCATCCGCCTGTTCTCAGAAGAGCTCTGTGACTAAGGACCTGGGTGTCCTGGTGGACAACAGGTTGGCCATGAACTAGCAGTGTGCTCTGGTGACCAAGAAGACCAATGGCATCCTGGGGTGCATTAAAAATGTCTGGCCAGTAGGTCAAGGGAGGTGATCTTTCCCCTCTACTCTGCCCTGGTGAGGCCTCACCTGGAGTACTGTGTCCAGTTCCAGGCTCCACAGTACAAAAAAGACAGGAATCTCCTTGCAAGAGTCCAGCAAAGGGCCACAAAGGTGATAAAGGGCCTGCAGCACCTCTCTTATGAGGAAAGACTGAGAGACTTGGGCTGTTCAGCCTTGAAAAAGGAAGACTCAGAGGGGATCTGATCCATGTCAATAAATATCTAAGGTGTGGGAGTCAAAGGGAAGAGGCCGGACTCTTCTCATCAGTGTGTGGCAAGAGGATGAGGGGAAATGGCCACAAACTGATGCATAGGAATTTCTTCACAAATGTGCATGGGAACTTCTTCACAGTAAGGGTGATGGAGCACTGGAATAGGTTGCCCAGAGAAGTTGTGGAGCAGTGTGACCATTACAAATAATAAAAAAAAAAAAGTAACACTTAGCTAGAACAAGACTTAAGAATTTTGCACAGAGAGGTTGTGGAGTCTTCTTCTCTGGAGATATTTGAGACACACCTGAATGCCTACCTGTGCAACCTCGTCTAGGGAGCCTTCTTTGGTAAGGGGCTTGGACTAGATGATCTCTTCCATCCCCTACTGTTATGTGATTCTGTGATTCTGTGATTTCTACCCTCTACTCAGCACTGATGAGACAACATCTGGAGTACTGTGTCCAGCTATGGGCTCCCCTCTGCAAAACAGACCTGAGTTGATTTACACAAATCCAATTTAGGACACAACAATGGTTAAGGGTTTGGAGTATCTTTTGCATGAGGTTGAGAGAACTGGAACTGCTCAACCTAGCAATGAAAAGATTCAGGTGGAATTTTATTGATATATTTAATTATCTAATGTGAAGGAGTAATTATGTAGTTAGGCCCTTCCCAGTGGTATTCAGTGATAAAGCAGGAGGCAATGGGCACAAACTTAAATATAGGAAGTTCCATTTAATATGACATGTATATACATATTTTTTTTCCATTTGGAGTTGTTAAAAACCAGATCAAATTAACCATGTTGAGGACTCTCCATCCTTGGAGGTATTCAGAACATAACTGAACACATTTCTGAACAACAGATGGAACTTTGCTTTGAGCAGGGAGGAGGACTAGGTGATGTCCATAGTCTCTTCTAACCTTAGACAATGTGTGTGTCATTCTGTGTGATTCTCTGTGCTTGAATTAGTGAAATACATGTGAGACTTGTTCCATTTGCCCTTTATTGCCTTGAATGCAGTTTTTTTTTTCTTCTTTTTTTTTTTTTGTGGTATTCATCCTTATTCATTGATGTGGGAAACTGGGGCAGTTTAATCTGGAATTACTGAAGGTATCACATTAACTTGATTTTTTTTTGAGAAGAGGTGGCGGAAACTATAGTGCTATATGCAATGACAATTGCAGTAACATGGAATGAATGCTTGACAGAATAATTTTACCTTATAATATTAATGTACATCTGACATATTTGTAAATATTCCTACAAAGTATGTTTACTTCTATAACAATTCACTTGTATGAGATTTGCTTTGTAAATAAAATAATAAATTTAGATGTTTACATGTGACTTAGCTTTTAATCATTATCAGTCATTTGCCAAGACTGATTCACATCAACCTTAAGTATTGAGCTGAAGAGTTCCGTAGGTCACATTAAATGACTATTTCATGTAGATTTTCTCTGTTTGTAATAAAAGTTTGGACACCTAGAAGTCTTTGCATTTCTCTTTAAGTATTTGAAGGGCTTGAAATATCTTTTTGAGCACTCTTTTGTCAGAACTAGAAGACAAATAGTTAAACTGGTCATAGTGCTCTCTTCTGCAGTATTCAGTGAACCAAGCTTACTGTTATTTTGACCTCAGAAGACTCAGAATTTATCCTTTTTTTTTTTCTCATTTAGTTTTACCTAGAGATTTTAAAATGTAGATGGTTTGTTAAACTGTGAGAGATTAGTTGCATTAAGCTTTGAAGAATCAGGATGTGAGCTTGTAAGTCACTAAAAATTCAGATTATCATCTAATTTCCATTCATTTTCATGGTTGGCTACCAAGTGAATCTGAATATCCTTATGGACTCTGAATTCATGTTCAGATTGAGTCTGTTTCTGAAATATTTGTCTTCGAGATGAACCTAACATTTACTACTAGGAAAATGTAGTCAGATAAACAAGAATCTGTTCCATGCTCTTCTGCATTTAATGTCCATTTCACAGAATACAAGTTTCTTTTTAATGTAGCAACCAAGAAGTCAGAAATTCAAGATCCTGAAGTGAATCATAAAGGCAATAAGCGGAGTACTGACTGTGGACTTCTGGCAAACAGAATTTAGCATATTAGGAAAACTTACTGAGGAGTCCTGTTGGAAGAAGTACTGAAGAGAATAGCTGCTCAGAAGCGCTAGCAGGTCTTTTAATGATAACCTGCACCAGGCACAAGAGCTGTGTATCCAATACTAAGAAGAATAAAAAGGCATATCAGAAAACAAAGTTATCTAAGTAGGGAACTCTCAAGTGAGACCCAGTACAAAGAGTGTGTAGATGACTGGTAAGTTTTCCTAAACACTTCTGTCTAGGTGGAGGATTCAATAAGGAGAATGGTTGCTACTGGAAGAGGAACAAATTGTGCATTTAGAAAAACCTACTCATGCAGGTTCATGGGCCCCATCTAAATGAAAAAAACCAAAGGTAATTTTGCTCCTATTTTCTAAAAGGGAAGGTGAGGTAATCCTGGCAACAAGTTGGTGAGCTCACTTTAGTCTTTAGCAAGGTTATGGAACAAATTTTAGGAGTAATATCTGGGCATGTAAAGGAGAAAAATGCGACTGGAAATAGCTAGCATGAGTTTATCAAGGGTAGGTAAACCAGATGTCACCAACTCACTTGTCTTTTGTGATGAAAATACTTAGATCTGTGGGTGAGGAAGATGAGTGGCTGTTGTCTATATTTACATCAGAAAATCTATTGGTATGGTCTTCAACAGCATCCTTTGTATCCTTGTTGCTCCTGTGTCAGGACATTCCCAAGCACAGAAACAGCTTGGGTAAAGAATGGCTAGAGAGCAGCCCTGAAGAGAAAGATTTGAGAATGTTAGTTGATGAAAGATACAGCATGAGCCAGCAGCATACACTTGCAGCCCAGAAAGCCAACCACATCCTGGGTCGCATCAAGAGAAGCGTGACCAGCAGGTCAAGGGAGGTGAATCTGCCCCTCTACTCCGCTCTCATGAGGCCTCACCTGGATTACTGCTTTCTGTTTGGGAGCCCAACACAAGAAAGTCATCAGGATGTTGGAGCAGATCCAGAGGAGGGCCATGAAGATGATCAGAAGGCTGAAACACCTCCCCTATGAGGACAGGATAAGAGAACTGAGGCTCTTCAGCCTAGAGAGCACTCCTTGCAGACTTTATAGCGACATTCCAGTAACTGAAGGGGGCCTACAGAAAAGGTGGGAAGGAACTTTTTATAAGGGTGTGTAACAACAGAAGAAGGGGAAATGGTTTTAAGCTGGAAGAAAGGAGATTTAGACTAATATCAGGAAGAAATTCTTTACTGTGATGGTGGTGAGACACTGGAACAGGTTGCCCAGCGAGGTTGTGGATGCTCCCTCCTTGGAAGCATTCCGGGCGAAGCTGGATGGGCTGTGACAACCTGGTGTAGAGGGAGGAGTCCCTGCCTATAGCAAGGGGATTGGAACTAGATGATCTTACAGGTCTTTTCCATCCCAAACCATTCTACAATTGTATGATGCAATCAGTTAGACCAGTGATAAATTGATTGGGCAAGCTGGGCTTAAATAAATAGTGGTTTAGTGATTCATTCTCCTCCTCCAGACAGTTACAAGCGAAATCTGTCAATAATTTTCGATGGGTATTTGTCCTGCTTAACATCTTTATCAATAACCTCCTGCAGACATTTGCCAAACTGCAGACCAACATGGGAGGTGTAGCCAATGAACCTGAGGATTGAACAACCATCCAGAGGACCTCAACAAACTAGAATTAAATTCAACAGGGAGAAAGGTAATCCTATACCCAAGAAATACAACTTAAGCCTCATTCAGGTTGAGGACTGATGGACTGGGACAGTGCTCTCTGTAAATGCACTTGCAGGTCTTTAGAGGATAAAAATGTGCTGATGCTATGCACAGAAATTTCTGCTGTATTAACGGGATTATAACTGGTATACTGTGAGAGGTGATAATTCCTCTTTGCTCAGCACTTCTGAAATAAACTGCCCAGTTTTGGTCTTCCTAAGACAGAAGAAAGATGTTGATCAAATGGAAGAAATTCAGAGGAATAATGTCGAGATAATGAGCGCAAAACCAAACTGAAATAGAGTGAATTTGTACTATATATAAGAAAAAAAATGCTCTAACCATAATTAAACATTGGAGATATTTGCCAGGGAAGGTTGTGAAGTCATCATCCATAGAGGTTTTCAAGACTAGACTAGACTAAACAACAAAGCCTAAAACACCTGGTTGGATCAGGTTTAATTTATTTAAAAAAACAGGAATTAATTTATTTTGAGCAAGTTGTAGAGTTAGAGAATCCTCAGGTCTTTTACAAACTCAGTTATTTTGTGGCTACTCAATGGACATTTATTAAATTACAAAGCAGACAGTCCCCCTAATATTAATAGTAAGTCAATCACAGAAGAGTAGAAATAAAAATAAAGATTGAAGATATATTTTCTATATTATTCCTGAATTTATAATGGAAGCATTCTTTGATAACTCTTCCACAGATGGCCATAGTCAGATAAAAGCATGCAAAAAAAATCATTATTATTAAAATATTATTATTATTATTAGAATATTTTTTTACAAAAATGTCATAGATATTTGTGTCAAAAGAATCTCTTGTGAAAAATGTTAGTTAAATAATTTAAAAATTCTTACTTTATTTATGCATGTCTGGAAGTTTTCTTAATTCAGATACTTTGAAGGCTTAGATAAAAGTATCATGCCATATATAATAAAAACTTAAACTTATATCCAGTGAGTTTCTAAAAATATAAATGTCTGATACTCCAAGAACTGTATCAAACAGGAACTGCTCCATTTACTAGGTCATTGAGCAACTTCTCGTAGGATGATTTCAAACACGAGTTTTTCAATTACAACATATTTTCCCAAAGATCATATAGACAAAATGAGGCAGCAAATTCTGTGATGGGTGCAAGAACAAGCTGCTTGTGGGGAGGAAATTCTCAAAAACCATTGCAGGCTAGACTGAAGCTAGTAATGTTAAAATGCTTTGGCTCAACTGAAATAACTTTCTTGTTTTGTCAGCCAGTCCCAGTGCAATTTTTGTTGAAATTATATTTGCTTTTTAGGCTTTTCTTTGGATAGATGCCCTTGGAATGTTATTACCTTCACAGTGTACGAAACAATCCTTGCAATTTAGATGACCATCGGTGATCATATGTGTATAATGGAAATGTGCCCTGCCCTGGCACATTTAATAGAAGAGATACTTTGATGAATATTTAGCGTATATATATTTATAATTTCAGCATGTTTTTTCAATCATAAGCAGCAGAATATTAAATGCAGCTCTTTACTACCTTCAGATAAAGACCAGTCACAAAAGTAAGTAGAACAATCACCAGGCAGTAGTGTTTTACTGATCAATACCTAACCATAATGTGCGATTTATCTATGACAAATACATAGCCTAAAATATTAGAAAGAAACTTCTTTTGAAAGAAAATATAATGCTAGTTCATTGAAGTTAGTATTTACTTTTTATGTGCTGTTGGAAGGATTCATTTTCTGGGCGCTTTTATCTACTGTACGCAGTATTCATTGATGCAAAATATTTGATCTGATGAATTTAAATTCTCATAATCTGCTCAAATGATTTTCCAATACATTTAAAGTATCACTGTCACGTAGCAGCTTCAGGAGTAGATCCACTCTGGAACTGACCTTCTGGATAACTTAGAATGATGCTCAGTATTGAACCCTTTCAGTTTTACGACTTTTACTAAAGAATTATCAGGTTGTGGTATTTACTGGTTTGCTTTATCAGCTCAGTTTTGGAATGTAAATCTAGTATTGTATTTTTTCTTTTTCTTTTTCCTTTTTTCTTTTTTTTTTTTTTCTCATTGGATTTCATTTTCTACTTTCTCTAATTAAAATTTAGTATGAAAAATTCTATCAAACATTACCTTGTACTAAATATGCTTGTTTTTTCCTACTGAAACCATTATCGTTGAGACAGTTGTGACTAGGTCACTCAGGTTAGATTAGAGCTTCATTAGTATTAGTGTTTCATGATCCCACTAAGTCAGCAAAGCTGGATAAAAGAGCTCTGTTTACAGCAAGTTGTTCCCCTGTGACAAACGCTGGCACTCTCATTCAGTAGCTCTGAGATATCTTGTTTGGTTATCATATAAACTACATTCCAGAAATGATCCAGAGGAATATATCTCACATATATATGGATGTCTTAAAATATGTCTCCTTATAAATATATATGTATCTAGAGAACAGTACTTTTTTCACATGAAAAGAGAAGGCTGAAAGGCTACATATGTCTTAAAACTATGTAAAATATGGCTTCATATATGAAAGAAAAAAACAATTCTCCATGACAGTAATTTGTAGAATATAATCTTCAATGAAAGTTCAGAATGAAAATGTTATTGTCTATGACATATTGGGAAAAAAAATGGTTGCTTTTGCACTTTCCAAGTAGGATGTGAAATATTGTGAAGTATAAATTAATTTTTACAAGATTGATATGAAAAAAAACACAAATCCTCAACAGCATTTGAATATGATTCACTGCTGTATTAATTTGTTCTCTAATGCTCTAAGGTAAAAGTTGGAAGTGAAAATAAGATAAGTCTATAAGTCTATAAGTCAATAAGTCTATAAGTTTTGAAATAAACTGAAATTGTTTAAATTAATTTTCCACATATATTTTACACATCTCCTCCTGGAAGAATATATTATTTGGCACACAGATAAAGATAAGCAATACTTCATCAATTTTCTCATGATACTGATGTGTTTTGGTTATACCAGAAATATCACCATTGTTTCTTGGAGACCTCAAAACACTTTTCAATGGAAGCAGTTAAAACCAGTGTTGTTTGTGACAGGATAGGCAATTCACTCTCCCTTTCATAAACTCTGTTTTTTTCTACTACAGCTCTCGCATAAAATATTCAAACATTTTATTTGTTCTAATTTAGCAATAATATTATTCAGTGTTAGGTCCTGTAATATGTTAGGAATTTATTTCTCTCTTTTCTAAATATGTTTCTACACTGAGCTACATTAAAAATTCTGAAGTGACTTAACTGTTCAAGATAACACATTATGAATTACCATTGCTAGCTAGGGTGCAGTGACAATACAGGTTTAGAGGAAAATAGAATATCTCCTCCCATTGCTAAAGCATAGGCACTCTAAGTTTTAATATTATTTCACATATCTCTCTAGAATAAGCAAAAAGAGATATTGTTTCAGAGGAATCTTATTCAGGATATCACTAAAAGAGTTCATATGGATTTTTCTGAGTGTGACTGATTTTTCAAATCAATGTACCGCGTTTTGTTTTGTGAGACCTGACAAGGAACTCAATATGAATACTCTATTGGAAACAGCTATTTTCAGCAAGTGTATGACCTTTTGCTGTGCTTTAAGTAGTTGATTTTTCTTTCTTTCTTTTCTTTTTTTTTGTCTTTTGTCTTTTGTGTCTGCACCTCTTTAACTTAATCTGTCTGGATTGATATGTAATAGCTACAAAAAAAACTTGAATTGTAGCATACAGAACATACCTCATTAGCAATGAAGACTAATGTGAAAATTTACTTTGTGTCTGTCTTGGCTTCCCACTCACTTCAAAGCAGAGCTCAAAGTCTTCATCCTAATAAAAGGACTAGTAATTAGATTGCAGAAGTATTTGATACAATTGGTGAAGATTAGAGTTTCTAGCACTTTCTATTCCTATCCCCATAATTCCCATAACCAGGTAAATGGTTAAATTCTCAGAAGAGCTCGATGAAAACTTGGATGGCTAAGCAGTTCTAAGTACCTGCCATTTATTCAGTGTGTCTGTACTGGAACATAAGCCTTGAGAAAAACTCAGTCTCTTATTATAATTTTAGCAGACAATTTCTAAAGCCCCCTCCAGATCCAATTTATATTATTTTTATGCTTTATGGAAATCAAATTGGTGTCTAAACACATTGGCACCTGCTTACCTTAATGATTTTTTTTAATAAATATGAAATGTGAAAAATTAATGTATTTTACAAAGCCAGTGTTTTCTGATTGGCAGACATTAATATACTGATACAGTGTAATCATTTCCTTGTAATGTATTGTCTATAACAGGTGTTTTTTTAAGATTTTATCGACTTGATATAATACAAATATTTCTCATTTTAATGTTAATATAATGGTGACTTTGGCCAGCACTGTACACATACAATATAAATGATCTCAACTCCTCTGCTAAAATTGTCAAATTAAGATCCCAGAGGAGATAAATTGGCTCCTCCTCGCCACCCTTCTCCCACACAAATTCCATGCCTGATCACTTGTACTATAGGAGGAAATGGTCTTTAGAATATTCTGTCTGATTGTAAACAGCTGGTTATCTCCTACATTTGCATATTTGTCTTTGCTTTAATCTTACACTATTTCACATAAGAAAGAGAGAAAAAAAATAAGTTTATGATGTTAATACTTGACTGCCAGCCTTTGTGACAGTTCTTATATGAGTGGGGCACTATTAGAGAACTAAACCCTTTTTGGTAAAAGAGATAATGAGAGGGCAATACTCCAGTAACCACTATGTGGCCAACAGAGCTGCAGAGACACTCCAGGTCACTTGGTTTTGGGAAGGCTCATTAGTACAGTCCCTGTGTTGTTGTCTGAGCATGCATAGCTTTTTGAGAAAGATCTGGCAGGGGTCTGTTAAGGCTTTGGAAGACCTGGAGTGGCTCCATGTGGATTCGAGGTATTTGCATACCAATGAATGTAGGCTTTTGAGTCCTGCCAGAAAGAGAAGCCACAGGACAGCTAGTGGCTATAACCGGTCCAAAAATACACCTACTGCAATTGTAACATTTGTAAAAAAGCAATCCCGTTTCTTAGGCTTTCCAGTTCAGTGTTAGGCTCCCCAATAGAAACTGCATCTGATACATATACACAAAAGCATAGACAAGTTTGTCCTCTGTTCAGAGTTGCATTCTTGAGATCTGTGGATCAGAGATGAAGAACAGGAGGCCATGAGTTGTAGGATGGTGGTCTCACTTTTAGTCAGCACGTTGTTTAAAAGCTGGTAACATTTTATTTCTCAAAACTTGCAGTCAGAGAAGCAAGTACTCTACCAATTTGTAAAATGTTGGTAGTGAAAGTGTAAATGCACTTTTAGAGATCTTTAATTTTTTGGTGCCAAAATAGAACACAGCTTACACAAGCAATGACTGCATTGGAGAGGGGAAACCTCCAAATCAACCTCTCCACAGTCTCACAAAAAGATTGTTTAGATGGGATATAAGAAACTGCTTTTTCTAATCATTCTAAGAATAAGTTTAAGTTGTTGAAGGTGTAATCCAACTGAAAAGATAATATACTATGCCATTTGGAATGAAATAATTGATACAGGCTTTTAGTGGACTAAGCGTAAAAGGAGCCATCAAAGCTAAAGTATGTGTATGTGAAGAACACATCATTACTTCAGTAATGAGTACAATTTAAGATGAAATATATTCTGGTAATAACGTGGTATGTATTTATAAAATATTTATGGTATATGGGATACGTTTATTGCTGAAAAAGTGCTGATACTTTGCAGTTCCATCAAATCTCTCAGATTATTTGAAGTAAGCAGACTCCTTGAGATCTAGATACCAATCAGGATATAAAATCTATAAAAAGTAAGAGGAAAAGAACTGAGACCAAAAGCACTTTTCACCTTTTGCAAGGTAAACTGTAGACATATTGAGCTAGGTTAAAAACCATTTCTAATGTCATGGAAATCATAAGAAGAAAAATGTGCTGAAGTCTGTCTAATAAGGATCATAAACTCCTCATTCAACAGTTCCCAGCGTGCAGTGCATGAACTAGAATAAGTGTCTGCTCTAATGATGCTCATTAAAATTTCTTAGGTTATGTTCTGAGTACTTCTAAATCTCTTAGGGTCTGAAAATTGCTTAGCTGATTATAAAGTTGTCATGTTGAGATTTTCTGAGATGTTTTCTAATTTGAAATACCTCACATTCCTCAGGTGGAGGGGAAAGGTGGTTATTCCAAGAACATTTTGAATGTTGGGGAAAAAAAGCAAAACAACTCTATGAACATCTGGATTGTGGGGAGAAGTACTATAAATTTTGGACTCCTGTTCTAAAGCAAAAACTGCAAGAATTTATCAGTTAGACTCTTGTTATAGGGTAGCATGATATTTGTTAAATTACATTAACTAGAAATATGTTTGTCTAGTGACTGTTGCTTGTAAACTCTTGAAAATGATATAGCTTTTCGTTCATGCGCTTTTTTCCTATTTATAAAACAGGGATTTTAGACATATAGAAAAATAGTCTAATATAGGATTTCATTGTTCTTATTCTAAGATAAGGAAAGGATCTTCTAAATGTAAAAAGAACTGGGATGAACCCACAAGGATCCCTGAATTCAACTCCTGGCTCCACACAGGACCACACAAAATTAAAGCCACATTTCTAAGAGCATTGTTCAAATGTTTCTCGGACTCTGGCAGCTTGGGACCATGACTACTGCCCAGGGGAGCATGTTCCAGAGCTCAGTCACCATCTGGTGAGGAATCTTTTCCTGACATCCAACCTGAAATGCCCCTGATGCAGCTCCATGCCATTCCCCCGGCCCCGTCACTGTCACAGGGAGCAGATCTCAATGCTACCCCTCTTCTCATTGTGAGTAGTTGCAACCAGCATGAGGCCTCCCCTCAACTCCTCTGCTCCAGTCTGAACAAAGAGATTTCAGTTGCTTCTCATACATATTCTCCTCCATACCCTTCCCTGTCTTTGTAGAATTCCTTCGGATTCTCTCTCATAGATCGTTATACAAATTTGCTTCTAGTGCTCAAGGTCAGACCACACAACCACAGAGCAGAGTGGTACAGGGCCTCCTCTCACCCACTGACAGTGCTGGGCCTGGTGCACCCCAATGGTATGGTTGTCCTTGTGGCTTTCAGGGCACACTGCTGACTCATATTCAACTTCACATCAGCTAGAATCCCATATTCCTTTCTGCGGGACTGGTCTCCAGCCTCTACCACATTTGTACATATAGGTTCAGAAAGATGTAAGGATAGAGGAGGAGATAGTGAAAAAGGAATAGATGCAGAAAATGGGATATATAGCTCCTCAAAAAAATTAGATTGTATTTGATATTTACACTTTAAGTAGGAAGAATACAGAAGAACAATCACAATTTTAGACAATCAGTTTGTATGTATCTTTACATAGGCTTTGTCTCTTTAATTTGCTGCTTATTAATATTAACTTATTCACATATGTCCACTGATTTGTAAGACATAATGTATATAATGTAATCTATAGCACATTTCTGTAGCAGAAATTTTGGACTGTTTGAGGCAAGGTGAAGTTGAAGCATTCCTTGTTGTTTTGTACTTGCTCCCTTTCACTTGTCCCTTTTCTTTGTACCTTTCCACATGTTCTCTCTCTGAAAAACACAGAAATGTAGTTGAGTTTAGCCTTACATTTGTTATACAATGAATTTCTTATGTGTGTGGTACAAACAGAAACCCATGATTTTAACTCCAATGTACACTGTGGAAAGCTTGGCCAGAAGTTGGGTTTTTTTTGGTTTTTTTTTTGGTAGTGTTTGTCATTTGCCTATCCAGTCTGAGTTCTATATATAATCAAAATAGAAGGATGTGGATTTTCTCTTAATTTTGGTCTTAATTGCTGTTGAGATTTATGTCTTTGGAGTAACAAGCTACGATTAGGGAATCCAAATAAGAAAGCTGTCTTGTTTTTGGTTATCATCAGAGCAGAACTCCAGAGCTTGAATGTAAAGGTGCTGCTAATCCCTTCTTTAGGAAGTTGGCAAAATCCAAAGCACTGAAAAAAGCAACTTTCTGCCTTAATTCCAAACCATGTTGAAAAATATAATATGATGCAATTTGAAAGACAGATTTACAATGTGAGCAGGCCACATCGATGTTTCAGCAATTAAGAGCAGTTAATCCCAGTGATTTTTTGTTGTTATATACAATGTAGAAATACAATTAAATTTTATTCTTTTTTTCATACGCACAAGAGAAAACAGAGGAGTTATCTACTGTTGTGAATACAGGCTTCAGACACTGAGATACAGAGAAAGGAAAAATTTCAACCTCAAAATATCTAGTATAGAACTACTGATTCTGGGCACTGTTTAAATTGAGCACACTGTGATAAAACCAGGAACCTTCGTGACACACTGAGAAGAATTCTATACATAAGCCTCTGAGGTAGAGCACTAACCAATTGCTCTCACACACATTCTTGTCCCCAAGGTAAAAAGGTGACAGCAGTGCTTGTCTGCTGATCAAGAACAGAAGTGTTAGAGTTGATACCCAAGATTAAATTGTTGTCTATCCCTTTCTGTGAGAAATAGAAAGAAACTAGAAAGCTATTATGTCTCAGAGGATTTTTTTAAGTTAATCCTCATGATACTCAGGACTACTCGTACACCAGATATTTTCAGTGGCACAGTGGCACTAAGAATTCTATGTCAAACATAGAAATGATACCTGAAAGGTTTGGTTTTGGTTTTGTTATGCCTTTTCCTTATGTACAAATACATTGAAACAATTCCAAAGATTATGTCAGAAAATTTCATTGCTTCCCATTCTATAGATTGATCTTCAGGCCTTATTCTAAATTGTGCAAAGCATCCATGAAAGCCTTCAGTGCAATGAATGTTTCAGACACTGAATAATTTTAGGACCCACACGTGTAAAAAGACATCCCAAGGGATCGTGAATGACCAGGATAGGCACACAGGATATGGTATGCCAATAGGGAATGGCGTATAAGTTTGGATGGCAGTTTCTGAGGTAGGATGTGCAGGGTGGGCAGCCTGCTTTTTAGCTTCTGTGAGCAACACTATCATTGCAGTTTGCAAAGGCAGGTTGTTGTAACTAGATTTCAGGTTCACAACAAGGGAGAAGTGCTCTTCATCTCATCCACAAATGTAGTGGACACTTGCCTGACAGTTAAAACTGGTGCCCCTTCAGGGAAATCGAGATATCTGATGTATCCACCCATACAGAACTGGCAAGAAAGGAGAGGCAGTGAAGCTGAACGGTTGTATTGAGTACTTTGAACTTTCTCCCAGTGATAAGGTAAATACTTGCATGAGGTACACATAGGTGAATGATCCTTTATGCTAAGTAGTTGAGTTGCAGGATGAATTTAAAAATCTGTGTAATATTAGAGACACTAAGAGTGAGACAAGTTGTTTAATCGTGTTCCAGTAGTGGACACCACTGAAGATGAGGCATGTTGGTCTCTGATGACCAACAGAAGCAGGACTCCAGTCTCCATCATCCAGATTCACAACAAAAAAGAAACATGAAGCTCTCACAGTTGTAGAAACCCATAAGCAAGGTCTGCCAGGAGAAACTGTACTGGCAGCCTGCAGTGTACACTGTAAAAAGAAACACCAAACGCTTGTAGTGACTCCCTGTTAAAAGGCACTGACAATCCCCTCTGCTAGCCTGATAAGGAATCTTAAGAGGTATGATGCATACTGGGAGCCAAAATACAGGACGCTGCTGAGTAGGTGTCACAGGTTGCCAAGAGCATGGAAGATTTGCAACAGTCGATTGTTGCAAAGAAGGACTGATTAGGGATGTGAAGGTTGAGATCAGCCTTGGCTTTATCAGGGTGGTTGGACTAGATGATCTCCAGAGGTCCCTTCCAATCTCTATGATTCTGTGATTCTGTGTAATGTGATACATACTAACTTCTGTCCACTTCATGAAGAAAGATAAGGAAAATAATGGAGAATTAATTAAGTTTGCATGTTCTAGACTGCATGCCATATGATATAATATAATATTATATATATTTTTTTAACAATTACTTTTCACTACTTTTAGAGGCATGTAGAAATTTCTTTATATTGAGCACATTCTATACCTTATAAAACATAGATAAAATAGCCACTAAATTTAAATCCTCTTTTTTTTTTTTTTTTTTTTTTGGATCATCAATACTGTGTTATGGACAGCCAAGTGATGTCATTCTGGTTTTCATATAATTTTGATGCATAGTTGGCATATTGCAACTCCTCTCTACTTTAAAACTAACTTTATCAAATGAACCTAAAATGCAATTTCCTTTCCCTGCCAAAAACACTTGTATTTTAATCTTCATTATTCAGTCTTCTCACACACCAGTATTTGGATCAATAAAAATTCCCATATTGTTTCTTTTAAACTTTATTTCTGCCCTTAGTTGATTTCTGTTTTTATAGAACTGTTTCAAGTATTTCCACTTCACATTTTCCAACATTTTTTCTTGTATTTTTGTTATACCTATATATATTTATGCATATATTTGTTTTGTTGTAGAATGAACTCGAGAATTATAGAAATATCTGGGGTCTCTACTGTCCTAACCAAGTACTCTACAAATGGTGAAGTCCTATGATGCAGTCACAATGACATCCATATTTTACTCAGCCATAGAATCATAGTATAGATTGGAAAAGAACTCCAAGATAATCTAGTCCAACTGTTCACCTACTACCAATATTGTCCTCTAAACCACATCCCTGAGTATTGGATCTACATGATTCTTGGACATCTCCAGGTATGAAAGACAAAAACTGTTTTTCCTTTTTTTGTCTCAAAGCTTGCTTCATGAGGCCTTTCTGGTGATAAGAATCTAACTGAATTATCCAGGTGGGTGTCACAGTGCCTCTGCTTATGGTTGTAAAGATAAGCAGAAGTAAGTGCAAGCAGTCTTTTTCGGGGTACAGCTTGGAAAATCTGATTACTACAAAAGATGACAATGCCTGTGCATGGCAACAAAGGTACCACTCCCTGCTGGCTTATCTGTTGGGCCAGATATGTCATACTAATAGAGATAAATGAAAAGAACAAAAACAAAAACAGAGGAATGGGTGATAAAAGGCCTTCACTAAACTAAGGACTTTGGAGAAAAACTCCTAATTAAAAAATCCTTTGATGAAGAATTCCCTGAAGGGAAAACCTCTTTGGAAGAACCACCCCCCCACACACATGCAGAGCCTGCTTAACTGCAAAGTTTCCTGGCTTTCTCCCGTTCCCGGCAGTGACCAGACAAGTTCCTGAGATCAACGGACCTACTACGAACCTCACTGGACTCACAGTGGTGGCTATATCTCTCTTGCTTTCTACCAAGATGCCTTGCTTTCTCTTTTCTATCACCCATCTTCCCTTTCCCATATCCCTAAGCAACTAGGCTTGTAATAAACTGGTCTGGCTAACATTTGACCTGCCATGTCTTAATCTTGTCATCATGTCTACATAGATTAAAAGGAACATCTTCTCCCTCCTACAAATTGGAGTGAGACACCAGGGATGGCGACTCAACCAACTTCCTGGGCAGCCTGTTCCAGTGCCTAAACACTCTTTTGGAGAAGAATTTTTTCCTAATAACCAATCTGAATCTCCTTTTGAGGTTCAGCAACTCGAGGCCATTCTGTCTTCTATTGTTAGTCATGCAGGAGAAGAGTCTGATTCCCACCTTGCCACAACCTCCTTTCATGTAGTTGTAGAGAGAAATAAGGTCACCCCTGAGTCTCCAGACTAAATCCCAGTTCTCTCCACTTTCCATAAGACCTGTGTTCCAGGCCTCAGTGGCTTTACTGCCCTTCTACGGACATGCTCCAAGGACTTGATGTCTTTCTTGTACTCAGGAGCCCAAAACAGAACACAGTACTGAAGGTGTGACCCCACCAGAGCTGAGATCACCTCCCTGCTCCTACTGACAACACTATTTCTGATACAAGTCAGGATGCCATTGGACTTCTTGGCCACTTTGTCACACTGATGGCTAATGTTTAGTCAAGTATCAACCAAAACCCACAGATCCTTTTCCTGTGTACAGCCTTCCAGCCTCTGCCCCAAGCCTGTAGTGTTGCATGGAGTTGTGATCAAAGCTCTGTCTTCAACCCCTTTGTAGAAATTTCAGATTTTGTTAAAGTTCACATCTTCAGGCAATAACTAAAGAAATACATGGGTCATACAAGGGTTTCATAATCACTGATAGTTTTATCCAGTACAGGACATTTGCAGATATAGAGAAATTAATAAAAGGCATTTCATTGTTCTTTCTTGTTTTGATTTCCTTAGGCTTATGAAGATGTTTTTATCATTGTAAGAGCATCTCTGATGGAATCCAGGGTTCTTCCTGTTTTCCTCTGAATTCTCCTTAATATTATGAAGAATGTGCATATATTTATATCTTTCCATTCTTCTTTCTAAGCTTCTAACATGCCTAGTGAGAAAAGTCTTGTTTATTGTTTTCAGCTATTTAGTTCAGTGATTCCTTGTTCAGCCACATTAGGTAATCAGATTCAACTTCAGTTTCCTCCTTTACAGACCTAAAAAACTGGATAGGCAATTATTTACCTTAGGAAGTTCCAGTGGAGTGAAAGATCATAAAAATTTAACATTTTTTTCCTCAATGTTAGATGTGTCCAAAGGTATGAAAACTGTTCTTTTAGGATTTTTTTCAGCACAGAAGACAAAGAGCGTAGGGAGCATAAAACAGATGTTATGACAAGCTAAGTCAAAGTGGTTGATTTTTTGTTTTTCCAAAACCATTTCAATAGGACTTCAAGATTATTGTTATTACTATTTGAAAAATGGTTGTACACCTACAAGTATTTTCAATGGGAAAACTTTTTTCATTCAATAAAGATGATTTTTAGAGACTAATGATTATGTCTATGCTGGATCCATGGTGTCATGCAATTTTATTCTCGAAAGAGAGTAGAGAGCTCCAATTTTGCATATAATTCCCCTGTTCATTTGTGAACATAATAATAAAAAATAAGTGTCTTATATATGTCTAATTATTCGAATTAGTCTTTAATATTGAGGCATTTTGTCAAGTAGCTATGACTCAAGAAAGCCAGAGAGTATTAACAGCCTTACTAGTTGAATGATAACAAGCTGCTTCATAAGTGAAAAGCCTACACTATTCAAGAAATATGAAGTCTGATGAGTAGACGTAACTTTATTGGTTGAAAGATAGAGAACCAAACTGACATTTAAAGTTAAAAAAGATAGAATTAGGAAATCAAAGACATTTGTACTGGAAAACTAATAGCAAAATGGTCTAATGGGTTTCATTAAATAGTTGCTTTATAACTATACACAAAATTCATGCTAAAAAAAGAACAGTTAAAATTCAGACAAAAAGTAAAAAGAGAAATATATTCTATGTGCCAAAATCATTAAATTTAACTTAGATAATTCTGTGCATAAGGAAAACTATTCATGCCTGTATAACAAGAATATCACTTTTTTTTTTTTTTTTGTAAATTATTCCTTGTTCGTCAGTATTTTTTTTTAGGCTTAAAAAATGGCACCTCCACTGCTGTAGTCTGTGAAAACATTTTACAGCAGAATGCAGATATTTCTGAACAATTGTTAACATATATTAATAATAACTAAGTCCATAAAGTTGTGGACAGTCATTGCACTTTTACTTAAAACCTAGCTGCAGCCCTAATCTAAGCATGGAGTTAAAATAATTGTCTTATTTTATTGTGTATTTCAAATGAACCCAAGCAGCAAGATAGCTTTCCTGTGAAAATTAAAAATCCCACTCTTAATAGACTTAAAGTAGAGATAGTGTGGATCTACATCTTCCCCAGGTATTCTTCAAATTTTATATTTGTTTCTGCTTTGTCAATGGGCTGTCATGCAATCTTTATATTTGTTTTTGCATTTCTATGCCTCCAATTTTATTTTTTTTGTTTGTTTGTTACAAAAATACCTGTTTTCAGACTTTCTTTAAATAGAGATTTTTGTTAATTTAACAAGTAGTGGCCTTGATCTTGGCTAAAATCTCTGACTCAAATATACAGAGCAAAAATTGACAACTGCTGCAAAATCATTGAACTCTAGAAAGCTATTTACATATTGTCTAATTTTCTCACAATATAGGTATCATGGAATTTATAAGCATTAAATACCATAAAATAATATTTTATGAAATCAGTTTCTTAAAGAGCAATTTCAGGTCTGTTGTCTGAATCATTATATAATTTTATAGCTGTTATGATATATCATACTGCCATACACAATCTCAGCATTGAAGGTAAGAAAATGTTTTTTTCTTTTGCAACATTAGCTGTATTACAAACAAAAGGACTCTCTTTTTTATTTTTCTCATTTTTAAGTAATCTAATATAACTGTTGTTGAAAAATCTGAAAAGATAGTAGTTCCATTCCATATTTAATACTTTTCTTTGCTGCACAACACCTCAGTTGTGAATTTGCAGCTGAAGTAATTTCTTTGTATAATTTATATATTGAGCAGTTAGATTTTAGCAGTATAAAACCTAGAGGGCTGTAATCATTTCATCTATATATTTTGAAAATCCTGACAATCAGTTGATCAGAAACTTTCTATGCTGGTATGATTTTTTATCAGCTTGTTGCATCCAAGTTACAAAACTGCCTGTTTGAATGCCTGCTAATTTTTTAAATTAAAAACTTCTTATGAGCAAAAACACGCTTTCATATGCAAAGCAAGACATTTATTGCTAGTTTAATTAAAGTCTAAGTAGTCTCATCAAAGATTTATTATTGGTGTATTTACAATGATGCCAAAACTTACAGTCCAGTTCATATGCAGTTAAAATGATATATAAACAAGGTTAGTAGTATCTCTGCCTAGTGTTATATTCACTTTCACAAGATTGATATTTTTGGTTAGACAGGGAAGCCTATTGAAGGGTATGGAATAATCAGCAGCAACTCCAGGCCTTTACTTGGAACAATATGAGGGTGATTCTCATGGTTTCTAGTGGAAGGACTACTTGGAGTCATATTTGCATCAATGAACATATTCTATATCTTTATCTTTCTTCAGTGGTGTGCAATAACTTTGTTAATTTATGTATTATGCTTTGTGCATATCTTTGCTTTTTTGTTTCTTCCAGAACTAGTTTTATGTTTTTATAGTTTTATAATTTATCTGACTTCCAAGACTGCATTCCTTTGATGAACAATCATTGACCATTGCTGTATTATTAATGGACACAGGACTCCAATATCATGCATTAATTTTTCAAGACCTCTATCAACCAATGACTGTTCTCCCCTTTGAAGTATTTTATTCTGGGGTCACAGATAATTAATTCTGCAGAAAATAACTACTTGTTATTACCACCTATCAGTTAAAACAACCAATAACTATAATATCATGTTTCATTACACTTTCATATAGAGCTAAGTAAAATCTAAAACAAAGAGAAGAGGAGGCTCAGGGTAGACCTTATTGCTGACTACAATTACCTTAAAGGAACTTGTGGCATGGTGAGGGTCAAACTCTTCTTCATTGTAACTAGTAATAGGACAATAGGGAATGGATTCAAATTGTGCCAGAGGAGATTGAGCTTGGATATTAGGAAGAATTTCTTAGAAAGAGTGGAACAGGTTGTCCAGGGAAGTGGTGGAGTCACTGTCCCTGGAGGTGTTTAAGGAAAGGGTAGATTTAGTACTTAAGGATATGGTTTAGTGAGAAATATAGATGATAGGTGGACAGTTGCACTAGATGATCATAGAAGTCTTTGGCAACCCTAGTGATTCTATGATTTTATAATTAAAAGTAAATAATTGTTTCCAGATCTTTAGATAAATTTTATTGCAACATACAAAAATTCCCAGTTAGACCAAGAATATTTCTAGGCCTTCAAATGTAATGGCCACTCATGAATCTATCCCACATTACTTTAATTACTTTTGGAACTCATTTATATTTTTGGTCTCCACTTTTTTCTATATTTTTGAATTCATCAACTTACTCATATATTGTTAAAACAAACCTCCCATTTTCATTCTGCTTTTGCACATTCTTTGTGCTGAGTAATAAGCAATAGAGAAGTGACCCCAAATTAATTCACTATGCAATTTATTTATTATATGAACAGATGTATTTTTGTACAGATTAAAAAACTAGCCTTGTCATATGCCTATTTGTTTTGCCTCTTTGTATTTCATCCATTTTATTTTTTTAATAAAGCTATGCATTAGCTTCTGGCTGCATCATGAATTCATACAGCGATATTGACATGTTTTCTATTTTATTTTCAATATTACTTCAAACAATTCTTACCTTACTTATGTTTTAGACAATACTTAACACTCACCTGTGGCTTATAGAGAACATATATTTCCTTTCACTCCTCATGCTTCTATTGATTTTAACAAAGTTTTATCACAAGCAGTTATGTTTCCAACAAGTAGTCCTCAGAATATGTCTAGCAATGAAGCTTTTAAGATTCTGAGAGTTAGAGTGGTTAATTTTTTCAGTACTACTGGATTTTAATAGGCCAAGGTTGTCTTTTTGTATACATTACATACTATTTAAAGGCATCAACTAGACAATGCTGAGCACTTTTACATTGCCAGCAAACTTTGTGACACTGTTTTGATCCCTTCTTGAAGATCACTCATACATGGAACAGCACAGACCCTGGGCAACAATTTTTTTTCTGGTTCTAAATTATAACCAGCAACTTCCTTTGTTTTTTAACAGTTACTGATTCAAAAGGACTTTCTTCTCATCTCACAATTGCTTAATTTCCTTAGGAGTCCTTAGTGGAAAAAACTTCTCAAAAGTTGAAAAGCTATAGACTTTGTTAATTGCAAAACTTCTGCTCTTTGAGTAATAAATTATGAGATAAATTTACACTTAGAGAAAGTGTCCCACATATGCCTTGCACATATTTATCTATATATATTGTTCTATTCTTTATTATCTTTCGACTTATCTCCTTGGTGTGAAAGTCAGCTTTCTAGGTCTATCTTATATTGGATCTCTCCAAGGAGAATTTTATTAAATAGTGTGGCATATGCTACTTCCTACTATGGAGGCTGACTTAAGTAATAAGCTACACAATGAACACAGAACTTCAGTGATTTCACATCTGATTTCTTTTAGAGCTCTTGGGTGAATACCATCTGCTCTTGGCAGTTTGTTACCGTGCAGCTGGTTCTAAATCAACTTCTACTGACAAACCAGTTGGAGACAGTTCTTCAGTTCCCCTTCAGTTAAGAATGACTCCATTATGAAAACCTCAGCACAAGGCCTCGTGTGGTCCTGTCCTCATTTGCATTCTGGTAAAATCATCTTATTCTATAACAACTGACAATTTGCTTCACTTAGTATACTTATACTGGCAAGTATAGTGATAGAGCTGTTGCTCAGGACCTGCTACTCTACTACCTCCATTTCAAATTACATACTTCAATTATTTTAATAAAAAGGAAGGAAGACAGACACCTCTAGTTCATCTCTTTGGATCAAACACTAACCTAGTATATTTTAGGTGCTTTCCAGTTTAGTTTCATTTGGAAGCATTTCACTTCATTAACTCAATATCTGTTACTCAGCCTGAAACAAAGAATGATGAAATAACTTCACATTCACAAAGACTTGTCAGTGGGGTATGTAGTTGATATCATACATTGACTCAAACACTGAAAATCATGTATATGATATCATTTATATTAAATAAAAAGAGAGACAATGACACAGAGAGAAAAGAAAATGGAAAGGAATAACCTCACTCAGTGGACATCTGGGAAAGGAAATGGAATACATGCAAGCCAAAGGCAAAACATGCTCCTTGTAATTCCTCTCCAGTGCTACATGGTTCCCCAGCAATATCTATGCTATGGTAGTGATAGTCTTCACCAGTAAAAATTCAAACTCCCTGTTTTTTTCTTTTCTTTTTTTTCTTCCTGTCACTAACACAAATTGGATCACAATTTGTCAGGGACATGGATACATGCTGACTGAGTCTTAGACTTTGTGCTCGCATTTTACTGGCTAATGTAAATTCAAGGACAACCTCAATGTAAAACCTACAGCTTAAGTATAGAAAATGGGGGAAGGAAAGGATGAATCTCAAGATGAATCTTGAGAGTAAGCTTCCCCCTAGAAATGACCATAAGAATATTAAGACCATTAAGATATTCAGATGAAAGGCCGTAATGGTAACACCATTAGAACCACAAGGAAAAAATACTGATTCAATGACTCTGGAAAATACTGTTTATACAGCTTGGCTGAAATTATAGAATGAGGCAAAGGAAAGCTGTGTGACTGAGCTGAAGACAGAAGGCCCTGAGTGGTACAAGTGAACTGAAGGCATAGAGCTCAATGGCATTGGGAATGGCACAAAGAAAGTGTAATCATGATCCAAACTGCAATCTGCCAGTGCAGGTCTGGCATTTTATCTTTGAGCATAAGTTCATAAGTTCATAAGTTCATAAGTTCATAAGTTTATAAGGTTGGAAAGGACCTATAAGATCATCTAGTCCAACCATCCTCCTATCACTATCTCTACCCAACTACTAAATTAAGTCCTTAAGCACCTCATCTAAACGCTTCTTGAACAGTGCTAGGGATGGTGCCTCAACCACCTCCCTAGGCAGGCCATTCCAGTGCCTGACCACTCTTTCAGAAAAGAAATGCTTCCTGAGGTCTAATCTAAATCTTCCCTGGCGCAACTTGTGGCCATTCCCTCTCGTCCTGTCATTACTTATCAGGGAGAAGAGGCCTACCCCCTCCTCACCACAACCCCCCTTCAGGAAGTGGTAGAGTGCTATAAGGTCTCCTCTGAGCCTCCTCTTCTCCAGACTAAACAATCCCAGCTCCCTCAGCCGCTCCTCATAAGACTTGTGCTCCAGGCCCCTCACCAGTTTTGTTGCCCTTCTCTGAACACGCTCCAGGGCCTCAATGTCCTTCTTGTAGTGAGGGGCCCAAAACTGAACACAGTACTCAAGGTGCGGCCGCACCAGAGCTGAGTACAGGGGGATGATCACCTCCCTGCTCCTGCTGGCTACACTATTTCTAATACAGGCCAGGATGCTGTTGGCCTTCTTAGCCACCTGTGCACACTGCCGGCTCATGTTGAGCCGAGCATCAACCAACACCCCCAGGTCCTTTTCCTCTCTACATTCTTCAAGCCATTCTGCCCCAAGCCTATAGCATTGCATGGGGTTATTGTGGCCAAAGTGCAGGACCCGGCACTTGGTCTTATTGAACCTCATCCCATTTTGCTCAGCCCAGCTGTTCAGCCTATCCAAATCCCTCTGAAGGGCCTCCCTACCCTCAGGCAGTTTGACACATCCTCCCAGCTTTGTGTCATCTGCAAACTTACTGAGGGTACACTCAATTCCCTCATCTAGGTCATCAATAAAGATATTAAACAAGATGGGCCCCAAAACTGACCCTTGGGGGACACCACTCGTTACAGGACGCCAGCTGGACTTAACTCCATTAACCACTACCCTCTGGGCACGGCCCTCCAGCCAGTTCTCCACCCAGAGAAGAGTGAACCTGTCCACACCACGGGCTGCCAGTTTCCTTAGGAGTACAGAGCAGTACTCTGATTTTGCTTATGAAAAAAGCATTACAAGCAGGTACCATGGGAAGAGGTATAGGAAAGCTGCTAGGCTGTATACTTGGCAAGGGATGACAAAAAGAACCAGAAGGTTCTGAACCAGAACTGAAGATCAGGATCGTGACCACCAGAGGAACCTGAACATCTACGAATCTACCAGCATGGCTTAACCAAGGGCAAACCCTCCCTTGTCCAACCTAGTGGCCTTCTATGATGGTGTCACTGCATCAGTGGACAGTGGAAGAGCCACTGGTGTCATCTCTCTTGACTTCGGTAAGGCCTTTTACATAGTACCTCACAATATCCTTCTCTTGGAATTGAAAAGATATAAATTTGATGGGTGGACTGTTCAACAGACAAAAACTAGCTGCAGGAGAAGGCTTCAAGGTGACCTGATAGCTGCCTGTCAGTGTCAAAAGTGGAAGTACAGGAAAGAAGGGGACAGAGTCTTTAGCAGGGTCTGTGGTGAAAGAACAAGGAGAAATGGCTTCAAGATCAAACAGGGTAGATTTAGTTAGATGTAAGGAAAAATTCTTTTACAGGGAAGATGCTGAGGCACTGTAATGGGTTGTCTAGTGATGTGGTTGATGCCCCATCCCTGAAGACTTTCAAGGCAAGGCTGGATAAGGCCCTGGGCAACCTGACCTAGATGTGCATGTCCCTGTTTATTGCAGGGGAGCTGGGACTAGATGGCCTTCAGAGGTCCATTTCAACTCTAAGGATTCTGATTATATATCACTTGACACACAATATTGACAGTTTTTATGTAACTTGTTACACCTAGAAGCATTTTTATTTTTCCCATCTAGAAACAAATTGTCTTTTAAGGATATCTTTCTCTCAGCATTTTACTTTCTAATGAATGTTTGAAGTCTTTATTACTTCAAAAACTTTTCTGGTTACTGAAACACATTTTCTCATATTTTGAATATAAATCTTTTTGAAGATAAATATATTTTCTTTTCATGAAATAATTTTCATTTCCTTTTACTGCACTTGTTCTTTGTAGTTTCCTTTATAAAAGTTGAAGATGCATCTCAGGTTTTTTTTTCACTATGAGAAATCTGGAGTACATATAGTATCATGAAGCATATGGTATAGTACTGCACAGTATTCAGAAAGAGATGCACAGAGATACAATTGGTTCCCAGTTCCCATTTGAAATCTAGTGATAGCTGGTCACTTCTACTGCCCTCCAAGCCCAGCTTCAGAGATTACCTATCTTATGTTTAAGCAGAATGACATGCAAGCTATGAAGCATGTTATAGTTCTATCTAGAAAAAAGGGTAAATTATATCACTTAGTTTCTGCTGACGTGCTTATAATTTGATTTGCTGTAAATGACACAACGTATTTTCAGATTCTTGCTGTATAGTTTCCAAACAGAAAACTACTTTAGTTGTAATTACTAGGAATGATACACTGTGCACCCAGAAAAGCTTTTCAGAGGGAATAAGTCTTTTAAATTTTAATTATTTTTCTGTAATTTTTGAAATGGAAACTAAATTCACAAGGATTGAAATAAAAAAGGCCATTTCATACTTGAAAGACTCCAGAATGCGGTACTGTTTCTATGCCCATTAAACACTTTGGGATGCATCTTTCTTAGTAATTCCATTGGGTTTTCTGACATTAGAGGACACACTATTTGGTTCATTGCTTGCCAGCTGGAATTACTTACTGCTAATAGACATCAAGGAAGTATAGTGGTATTTCTTAAATAAATTTGGTGAAAAGAACAAGATTTTTATTTTTATTTTTATTTTTTGTAAAATCACGTAGATAGGAACGAAAAGACAAGGAACAGATTTTTCTTTGGTTTTATGCATTCATTATGCACCATGAATTTGTTACTGTCTGCAGTAATTGTACTGTTTCTATCAGTGGCAATAAGGTAAGTAAGAAAGACCCTTAATTTGTATAAAACAGTCTACAGATGCTAACAACACAGAAGAAATGTAATGGATGTCCTGTAATAAACTTCTTAATTTTCTTTCTTTTTTCCTTTTCAGTTAGGTAATGCTGGTCTTAAGACTTGTCATTTTTTGCATTGGCAGAGTCACACAGTAGCAAAAAAAAGGAGTTAGCTGAGTATATGTGCTGACTCAAACTTAAACATTGTGTATGTCTTAAAAAGGTTTTCCTTGGTTAGGTAATCAACTACAGGGGTGCAGTGTGTCTGTAAAGGAGATTGATGTGGTTTTCTTGGTGTATTCCAGCAAAGCAGAGACAGCAATACTGTGTTTCTCAGTTACTTAAAGTTCTTTGCTCTTTTAAATTTAATTTGGTCACTAGCACTTTAGAGAGAGATGAAGATGAATAGATGTTAGACTGGCATTTCATTTAAGTGGAAACTGACAAATTATTTAAATACAGAACACCATAAAAATACAAATACAACTTCACTTAAAGGTAGCTGTTATCATTGTTTAGGAATTAAAATTCCTATTTTCTAAATTGCTAAGTTCTCCTGCATATTTTACTGCTATATTCAGTGTTGAAATGTCTGGCCTGGAGAGCCGTGAATCATATTTTACACTAAGCTGCTCAACCATTTCTTAGCTATAGTTCTAATCATGCCAGGCATAATTGTAAATGATTAGAACATCTGAACTAAGGCAGGGAAGTTAATAAACCCAGTGATGTATTTAAATTCTTTCTGTTAAAATATTCCTTAAAGAATTCCAATTTCAAAATACAATATACATATATAATAGCTAATCACCACTGATTTTTATTCTGTTGCCTAATGAATGATGCATTGTGTGCCATTTTCCAGTAATATTTTGTATTTTTATTCCTGTATGTAGTCCAGTGTTTCCAGTAGCAACTGAACAAACAGTCTGTTAAAGTAGATTTGAATAAATACAGTATTCTCAGTTCCAATCTGGGTGTGTTAGCATTAAAAACGGTTTGCAAATGCAATGACATACAGCTAGCATAGTGTCATCTGCAAGAGAAATGAAACATTAGTAAACTAAATGAGTATTCTATATCATATTTCCTATGAGTGAGCTTCAGAGTAATGGAGTACATATTGCCTTATTTGCAGACTTTTTATAAGTCTGGTGGGAAATCTCACAAGAGAGTTCAGCATTTCTAGAATTTGAATGAAATTCTGTGATAACAGATTTTACCTGTTTTTGAATGTATTAAAAGAGAAAAAAAGCTTTGATCAAAGCTAGAAGGGAATCATAGAATCATAGAATCACAGAATCATAGGGGTTGGAAGGGACCTCTAGAGATCATCGAGTCCAACCCCCCTGCCAAAGTAGGTTCCCTACACCAGAATATCTCCAGAGAAGGAGACCCCACAACCCCCCTGTGCAGCTGTGCCAGTGCTCCGTCACCCTCACCGTAAAGAAATTCTTGTGCACATTCGTGTGGAACCTCCTGTGCTGCAGTTTCTGTCCGTTCCCCCTTGTCCTGTCTCCACACACTGCTGAAAAGAGACTGGCCTCACCACTTTGTTCTCCACACCTCAGATATTTATAAACCTGAATCAGTTCCCCTCTCAGTCTTCTTTTCTCAGGCTTCTTCTATCAAGACTCTTTTCTAAAAAGACCCAGTTCACTTAGCCTTTCTTCATAGGGGAGATCCTCCAGACCCTTCACCACCTTTGTGGCCCTGCACTGGACTCTTTCCAAAGGACAGGGAAGTATATGTTTATCTGGAAGGAAGTTTGTGAGTTAGTCTTTGCAGTTTTCTGAAGGACTTTGACTCCAAGTGAAAGTATCAGGTTTTCAATTTTCAAATTTCTTCCTTATGAAATTACTTTTAAAAATAAAGCTACATGACATTTTAAAAAAATGACTTGAAATAATGTCTGCAAACTCAAGAAGGGTGAGCTGAAAAAACTTAACATGCCTCTGCCAGTAGTTAAACCTCTGAGAAGCTGTAAAGTGGCCAAGAGAAGCAAAAAAGTCTTACCATAAAATCTGAGAGACACCATAGGTTGAAAAAAAATACATGTGCTCTGTAGTTTGACTTGTGCAAAATTTTTTGATCCACATTTTTGAAAACAAATGCATCTCAAACTGGACAAGTAAAGCTTATGTTAGCAGATGTGATTTCCAAACAGCAGGTGACAGTGATGTATCTAAATGAAAGATAATTTTCATCTGTAATCTACATACCCTGAGACATTTCCACTTCACAGCTTCAGCTGGTATCCAGGGTAGTTGTAATCTTATAAACATTTCTTGTACCTGGGCTATGTACCTCTTCAATCACCAGAAGTGGCTCTAATTGGGTAAATGGATGCCTTAGGGTGTTATCAGAATTGAATTTCACAGCCTTAGAAGCCAAACTGAAGCTGCATCTAGAGCTAAGATGTGTGCTACTCAATACAAGTTAGAAAGATTCACACCTCATTTGTGCTCTGAGATTTCTGAAAAATTTTTTCTCATTATAGTTTCTTGCTAGAAATCTTTTCAGGTTAAATTTACTTCATAGTACATCATATGACGTTTTGCTTTTGCTTCTTCAGGCTCAGTAATTCATTTTCCTAAAAAAGAAGTGTATTTCTTATTCTAGCTATTAAGACATGATAAGGTTGCTGGACATTCATTATCTAAATTTGACTGTGAATTATCCATCTTAAAACCTAGAACATTTGAATGTACACTCTCACTGCTATCTTCCAGATTGTTTTTGCCATTCTTACAGTCATAAAATAAACTTCCATAACTCTACGACTATGGGTATTTTTATTGATTTTAAATACCACAACAAATTCCAAATTTGAAGAATACTTTCAAAAGGGAAAAAAAAGCACATGCTGCTGAGCATGCCAACACTCTTGCCCTAAAACATGTTAAACATAGCCAGACATTTTCTAGTTTAGCTCATGGATGAATCATGGGACAGTCCAAATTCTTTTTACCATTTAAGCAGTTTATAAATCCTGAGAAAACTGAAAATATTTTACTCAAACTCCTTCCCTTATTTACTAAAAAACCTCACATTTTGATTTAATTTTTCTCACCTGCTTTTGATTGACATTTTATTTTTGCTATCAAAACATTTGGAAAATGTTTTCTTCCTGGAGGCACATAAATTATGGTAGTAAAATTTGTTATCATTATTTTAGATATAAATGTGTCATTAGAATGATGTTTAAGGATGGTTAAAGGATATACAAATGTCAGCTTTCTCCCTTGCATTTAAAATTAAAAGTTACCAATATTCCTTGCAATACCACTTTATCTTCCCCAGTTTGCCATATGTAAAGATTTAGATTACTGTTCAGCTTTATTTTCACTAAAGAGAAATGACAAGACCAAAAGACACTTCCATAATACTCTCCTGCAAAATCAAATAGCCTTCTTTGTTTATATAAATCTGGTACAAGTTTACAAGTTACCCCTGTATTCAGCTCTATGCAGTTCTAGTATTAGATATACGTATCCTGGTGTATATCTTCCTATCTTTCTACTGTAACAAGAAATCCTAATTTTTAATAAGCTGAAACTTTAAAGGTTTATATTAGAAAATAGACTTTCTTTCCATAAAAGCATGTTATTTACAGGGCTTTGTAGTTAATGATAAGTTTCCACACTAGTGCCTTCAAAAGGGCTCATTACCATGGCAATATCCCCACAGAAAGTGACTGTACCAAAAACCACTTCCCATTAATAAAACAGAGAATTACATGAACTTGTTGTTCATAACCTTTGTTGCAAAAGTATTGCAATAGTGTTGCAAAAGTGTCTCACAATATTAATGTCTGATCCACTCTCAAGAATCTAATACTGTGGCATTCTGCTTTTGCCTTTGCAAATTTTATATGTGACTGGTTAGGTATTCCATTCTTTTTTTATCGGTGATGGCCTTGCTCATTTGAGGGAAAAGGCGTAGTTGCTAGTCAAATGATAAAATGCTGAAAGGTTAAGGCAATAAAGCTTATTACTATATTTCATGATTGAGAAAATTACTTACCTATAATTGTAGTTTTGTGAGGAAGAGAAGCATTCAAACATCCACTTCTTAATGGTTTTCTTTGACAGTGACCTGGTGTCTCAGTACCAGATTAAACAGAACACTGGGTAGATTTTCTGATAGCTTTTGTCTTTCTGCTTAACTCAAGTGGTTGGTGTTGTTTTGGAAAAGCATTCTGCCAGATGCAATTCACTGAATCCATACTCACACAACAGTTTAGAAATCAGGTGAGGTATGATGCCCTTGATCTTGTACCTCTGTCCACTGTGTGTGCAGCTGAAAGGAAGGTAGCTTTGTGTGAGGGAAAAAACACCTGAAGTGATTCAAGAGGCAGATTTATTTCTTTGATGTATAGTATTATATTTAGTTCAAAACCGCCTGTGTAGGGTAAGTATTGGGAGGGTAATAAATCATAGAATCACCAAGGTTGGTGGTTGACCTCTCAGATCATCCAGCACAACTGTCCGTTTATCACCAATATTTCCCACTAAATCATGTCACTCAGTACAATATATAAATTCTTCTTGAACACCTCCAGGGATGGTGACTCTACCAACTCCCTGAGCAGCCCCTTCCAGAGCATGACCGTTGTCAGAGAAGTATTTGTTAACATCAAACGTGAATCTCCCCTAGCGCAACTTGAGGTCATTCCTTCTTGTCCTATTGCTCATTACATGGAAGAAGTGTTCAATTCCCACCTCACCACAGTCTCCCTTCTGGTAGTTGTAGAGAGCTATAAGATCACCCCTGAGCCTCCTCTTCTCCAAACTGAACAATTCCAACTCCCTCACACACTACTCATAAGACCTGTGCTCTCTCTTCACCAGCTTCTTTGCCCTTCTCTGGACATGTTCCAGGGCCTTGATGTCTTTCTTGTACTGAGGGGCCGAAAACTGAATACAGTATTTGAGGTGAGGTCTCACCAGGGCTTAAGACATGGGAATGATCACTTCCTTGCTCCTGCTGGCAACATTATTTCTGAAACAAGCCAGGATGCCGTTGTCCTTCTTGGCCACTTGAGCACACTGCTTGCTCATGTTCAGCCAAGTGCTGACCAACACCCCCAGGTCCATTTCCTCTAAACAGTCTTCAGTCATTCTGCCCCAAGCCTGTAGGGTTGCCTGGGGTAGATGTGGCCAAAGTGCAGGACACAGCACTTGGTCTTACTGAACTTCATCCCTCTGACCACAGTCCAACTATCCTGCTGTCCAGATCCCTCAGTAGGAGGGACTCCATCTACCACCACTCTCTGGGCCCAGCCATCCATCCAGTTCTTTACCCAGCAAAAAGTGTACCTGTCCAAGCCATGGGCTGCCAGTTTCTCCAGGAGAATACTGTGGGTGACAGTGTCTAAGGCTTTGCTGAAGTCTGGGTAGACTACCTCAACAGCCTTTACCTTTCTATAAACAGCATCCACAAGGCAGGTCACTCGAACATAGAAGGAGATCAGGTTCATCAAACAGGACCTGCCTTTTATGAACCCATGCTGGCTAGGCCTGATCTCCTGGTTGTCCTGCACATGCCATGTGATCTCCCTTAAGATGATCTGCTCCACAACCTTTACTGACACTGAGGTCAGGTTGACAGTCCTGTAGTTCCCTTACAACCCTTCTTATAGATGGGAGTCACATTGGCAAGCCTCCAAGCCTCTAGTTCTCCAGGACCTCTCAGGCTGACCAGGAGCACCCCCCCCACACACACACATCTACAGTTCCATCACCTTGGTGTCTTTCTTGCTCCACCAATCTATCTCCTGCTTGCACTCTCTGATACTCCTTAATCTCTCCACCTCCTCTTTGAGCTTCACCACCATGCTGAGCAGATCATCTACCTGCTCACACCTCATGCAGGTGGAATCCCTGCCACCCTTCTCCAGCAGCAACAGGCTCAGGCACTCACTGCAACCAGAGACTTGAACCACATTCTTAAGTGAGTACTCTGGCTGGATAGCCACATTCTTTCTTGCCAGAGATTTATACCTAGTGGTGATAGATTCGTTGTCTGGGAGGCAGCCAATAGCTGAGCTGGTCTCCCAGGTGGACAGAGATACTCTTCCTCCTCACCCTCCGTGCTCTCCTGGCCAGCATGAACAGCCCACATGAACTGCTGCACCATGCCCTTCTCATGTGCCATGCCCTGTTTGCATCATTCCTGGGTCACTCCACTCTCTTGTGGCATGTTTTATACATGCAGTGAGGGATCCTGCCATTGCTCCTGGCTCCACCCCTGCAATGCAGAGGACAAATGGTGCCCAGCAGGGCTACCCTTCCACCAGCTGAGGCAATTCCCTGCTTCAGCACAGAATGTGTCTGCTCCAGAGCTAAGCAACTCGTCAAAAAGACATAACATTTCAAAAAGTTTTTTTTTTTAGATAAATTACATAGCCTGACAAATCTGCTGGCAGGACCAAGATATTCATAGAATTTCTACTGCAGCCTAGATATAGATAGAGCATTTCTTGTATCCCAGTTTGTTATGACCCATTTTCATTAACAGTCCATGAACTACCAAAGTACATCTTTGAGAGTAAAATTATTGCATGTTTTCTTTCCTGACCCACTGGACATTTTTATTCAGACTGGATTAGGAGTAGCTAGAGCTGGCTTCCAGATCAGGTTACACTCAACCCCCACTAGTGCTGGCTGTAAACCTTGCTTGTGCTCTGCCGTTTGATCTCTAGCCTGTATGAGCTAATACAGCCTGCAGCCAGTAGTGACTTACAATACAAATGGATAAAAGATGGTTTGGGTGCATATTCTGTAGCTGTAAAAATCTGTGGTGTTTCTAGGATTTGCCATTTGACATGACAGAAAACTGTCTCAAAGGTAGAGAAGGCTGTAAGATTGAATATATATTCAGCCTCATGCAATAAATACAGTAAGACGCTATAATTGGTGACAGTAATTTAGTCAAGAATTCTTCAGAATCTAGCACATCCTGTTGTGGGAGGACTAACTCTCTCAAGGTGATGGGCAATGGCTCTGAAATGCTGGCAGGAAGCTGCACTATAAGACTCAGGTGGCAGCTGTGAGGACCAGATTTTTCACTGACACAGATTAGTCACTGTTGGGAATCACATTAGAAAAAAATATAAATCTAAAATTATAGAAAGCCTAACCATTAAAAATATGTATAATGTTTCCTAGGTCTATTTCATGCCAGCCACATGGAATAATAAAAAAACCACAGGCCATCCTTCTTTGTGGCTAAAATCATGTCAGTTGTTTATATTCATCTTAAAATTGTCTAGCAGAAGTGGTCTGATATGATATCCAACACCAATATGGAAAGCTCCAAATAAATGACTTGTTTATACGATTTTTATGCTCTAGATATTCATTTTCTAATCATTCCTTAATCACAGTGGTTAACACAAGAAAGTGTAATTATTATTGGCAGCACAGATCATTGGTAACAAAATTACATTCTTACTTATTATCATATTACCATAGTTACGTTATTGTTACAGAATAACCTTTACTTAATTACTAACCACAAGCAATTATAGGAAATGATTTCAGTGTTCTAATTTAGCGAAGACATCTCGCTTTCCTTTATGAACAATAAAATGCCATCATAGCCAGGTAATAGAACAGCTCACATCAATCAACATTCATTTACTGTAGTTCACAAAAATTTCTTAGGCCAAAATATTCCCTTCTCCTCCTCCTGCAAAGGTGAATGTTCAGAATAAAGTTAACGTCAGTGAAAACAAACAAACAAACAAAACAAACAACAGAAACCAAAACACCCATACAAATAAAAAATTCTGGTTCTCTTGATTGCCTGTTAAATCTGCACCTTATATCATGCTGTAGTGATGGTCACAGCAATATACAACACATCAGAGTATGTAGTTTCAGTTGAGTTTTTCTTGAAGACAGGTTATAGATTGAAGATTTTCTCTGCCACTCTGGAGGTGTTTAGCATATGAACTTTTTATAACGATTTATCCCTAACTGCTGCATACTATTTAACTAAGCCCAATTTCAGCTCTGTTTTAGTAAGAGTCTTTTCCATATTATCTATATATTATTCCTATAGAAAACATAAAACATTGTATTTTTATTTCTGCATTATATTATTTCAGTTGCAATTGTCGAGTAATCTAAGAATAGAACAGGAAACAGTCAGGCAGATGTAGTACAGGGCTTAGATCAATGTACAATAGATATGAATATACAAAAAGAGGTTGTTCCAAAATTCTAAATGTTGAACAGGAAATAGATAAGAAAAGCCTATCGAATTGTGGGATTAAGGGAAAATTTTAAAGAAAACTAGGAAACCGATCTCCAAAGTAATTATACATAAAGAAAGGCTGAGAAAGGAATGGCAGGTTCCATACACAGGTTCACACACTTGCAGGTGTTTGCACTTGCCTCATTGCTTTACAACACTCAGTTCCAGGGAGTTAGAAGGAATGAATTCAGGAGAAAAACAGTAACTAACTGAGTAAATCCACAGAGATTTAGGAAATAATTTTATGTTGTATAATGGAAATCAAAAAGAAAATTAAGAAGAGCCTAGCTCAGAAGTCTCAAAGATTCTGGTGTTCAAATGCAAGTATTGTTTAATATGTAACAGAAGTAATGTAAGGTTACAGGTCATTTCATGTGAGCTTTACAAATAGTAAAAAGAATCAAGACTTTTTAAGGCTACAGTCCCATGGTTCTGAATTCTATCTGGGTACTAAGCAAGTAAGAATTGTGACTTACAGAATCACAGAATGGAGGAGACTTGAAGAAACCTCTGGAGGCCATCTGATCCAGCCTCTATTCAAGGGTCATCCAGAGAAGAGTACCCAGACCCATTCCGAAGGAGGTAGACTCCACAGTCTCTTTGGGCAACCTGTGCCACTGTTCTATTAGCTGCACTGTAAATTAGAGCTCCCTGATATTCTGGACAAACCTCGTGTGTTCCAGTTTGTATCTCTGCCTCTTCTCCTGCAAGTGCTGCAAAGAGCCTAGCTCCATCCACTTTCCACTCTCCCATCAGGTATTTATAGATACTGATAAAATCTTCCTTGAGCCTATTCTTGAGGCTGAGCAGTCCCAGCTCTCTAGTCGCTCCACACAGGAGAGGTGTTCCATTTCCTTCACTATCTTTGTGGCCCTATGCTAGACTCTCTACAGTGTGCTCATTTCTCTCGTGCTGAGGGCCACAAACTGGACCTGGTACTGCAGATGCAGACTGATTAACACTAAGTAGAGAAGCATCACTTCCCTCAACATGATGGCAATAATTTGCATAAATCAGCCAAGAATAACAATAGCCTTCTTAGAATCAATGGTATGTTGCTGATTTACATTCAATTTGGTATCCACTCAGATTAACACAGTTGTCAAACAGGTCTCCAAAATACCAGCTTTACTGCATGTAAGCATTTTCTGTGGTGTGAACAGGACACAAAAGATGTGTTGCAAGTGCTTGTGTAGAGTTCAAGTGTACAATTCAGTAATTTAACCTGGTGTTGATAAAAATTTGTCAATCTAATATTAGAAATGTGTAATCTCTGAGCAAAGTCATCGACTGGCAGTTCACGAAGAAAGGAACATCACTTGTGATTAGTTTTTGTTTTAATAAGAAAAACAAAATAAAGCAAAGCAAGAATGAAAAAAAAATCCAAGATAAATCAAAATATCTAATCTGCAGTAATTACTGTCTGGTATTTAAACAGATTTTTATTGCAACTGTCTAATTTATAGGCAGTCTTACTATAAAATGATTGATGTTCTTTAAGGTAAACAAAGAGACATTATGCAAAAGAAAGCACTGCCTTGAGATAGTAATATAGCATCCAGGACTATATTGTATGTTATCAGCTATGACCTTACAATAAATCTGACTGAAAACAAGGACTTCCCTAAATAAGGACATATAAGACTTCCTGCAGGCAACAATGACTTTTTGCCTCTGAAGGATGTCTTAGTCTTTTATTTGCCAAGCTTAATGTGCGAATAGAGATAGAATAAATTAAGGAAGTAAGTACAGCAATCTTGTCAGAGAGAAACAGGAATGGGGACAATAGTTTTGAAAGACATTTATTCCAACTTTTAACTGCAAATAATAATTCTTAAAATAATAACATGGTTTCCCACAGAAAAAAAATATATTTTTTGCTCTTTCATTCTTGCTTTAGCTTTTATTTCATTATATTAGTTACCAATCACAAAACAAGTTATCCTCCCCTTTTTAATTCAGCATATTACTTAGTATATGTATATAAATACAATTTGATACTGTATTAAAATTATTCGTGTTGAAACGAATGGTTCAGAAAAATATGGAACCATGGTACAAGTTTTACACCTTGTTTACTTTTAAAAGAGAGCATAATTCAGGTTCAGGTTTTGATACTTAATCATATTCTCTGTTTTAAGCCAGACAGAAACATTCTGCATCTGCTGCAAGGTAATCTTGTGGACTGATATGACATTGTTTTGGATGTCCAAATTTCCTTAAGGACCAAAGTGCTTTTCCAAGAGTACCAAAAACGTGTCTGACATGACCAACTCTACCTACCACAGTACTTCAAATTATGGGGTTCGATTTCATTGTAGGCTTCAGTTCTCTTCTTGAAAATATGGACCCAGTATTTCTTCAAAGCCTTTGCTTGTTTACATTATGCTTTGTGTGAACATCACAAACACAAGGATGATCCCGAGGTTCAAGTTTCTCTGTAGAATTACAGGAAGAGAAAATATATTATTGTTAGCCTTTTAGCCTCGATACGATCATCTTATAAAAGCACTTAAGGAAATTATGTATATGTCTACTAGTCCATTTCTAAATATATTTATCATAGTATCCTATGATATGTTATAGATATCCTATGATATAAGTTATGCTTGTCAGTGCTGTGTGTTTCATCAAATTGTTCATTAGTTTCTCCTACAAACTGCTTCGCTTCAGACACTAAAAAACTATCAATGTATATATTAGATATAATTGTTTCTGTGCTTTTCCTTGCCACTGTTGATACTGAATTTTATAATTGTACTGACCCACTTTAACCATTCTCTGCGACTTTAAGGCCTGAAGCATTCAACACTAAAAATAACTCCTCATGAAAAGCCTCTTTTCCAACTTCCTGTATTCACTTCATCTTTCAAGTCACTGTTTAATGGTCCCGATCCTCCAAATCACTCCACTACAGTCATGGAATCACAGAATATTCCGAGTCCAGAGAGCCTCACAAGGATCACTGACTCCAGCTCTTGACTCCACACTGCACCAGCCAAAATTCAAACCTTCTGTCTGAGAGCACTGACAAATGCTCCTTGAACTCCGGCACTCGGGGCTGTTCCCCCTGCCCTGGGCAGCCTGTTCCTCTATGGACACTCTCTGTTGGCTTTATTCCCTTATATTGTGGCACCCAAACCTGCATCCAGTGCTGGAGGTGAGGCTGCGCAGCGCAGAGAGTGGGACAAGCCCTCCCCTCACCTGCTGGCAGTGCTGGGCCTGGTACACCACAGAACATGATTGCCCCTCTGGCTGCCAGGGCACACTGCTGGTGACTGATTATTTTTGGTTTTAAAGTCTCAGGGAACTGCACTTGAAGTAAAATACTCTTCACTCTGAGAAAAAGCAGCATTTCTTTTTGTTTGTGTTTGTTTTAACTTTCACAAGTTGTGAACTTTCTAATCTTTAATTTTATTCAATTTAACAGTAATTTACAGTATTAACGAGCTGGTGATTTTGTCAAACTCACATTTTGGCAGGGGACTTACGTTAAAAACTTTTAAAGTATAAATAAATTGTAGCTCCCTAGTTTATCTTAGAGCTTTTATTCTTAAAATATTAACTGCTTACACAGGAGAAATTCCTAAGTCTGTAGATTGTTTCATATGGGCTAGACTTCCACACAATAGGCTTATCTTTCCTAGTGACAATACAACTGTGTTTTTTAAACATGAGTAATTGCCTGGGTACAAGCCAGGAAAGTTCTTTCTATATCTAAACAAGTATTGTGCAAACATAAGGCAATTGGTACAATAGCTGAATGCTGATAATGGCTGTTCTTGAATTTTCCCACAATTTTGATACCTGGAAATAAAAGCCTAATTCTTGACTTACTAAAGATATAATAGCAGTAGTGTAATTTTAGAAATACCTAGTTTACTTCCTTCACATCACTTAAATATATTGTTCTAGGTGAGTAGATATGTCCTGAGTAAAAGATTAGTTATACATAAGAAATATAATATGTTCATTTTAAAGTAGGTCTTATAACAAATGTCACTTCCTCAATGCTTTAAATTATATTATATAAGCATATGAGAGTTTAAGAACACACATTATAAGAAGTTTATGTTACAAAAAGGTACTTCTGGTGTCTAGTGGAGGGTTAGTGGAAAGTTATTTTAATGGTTACACCTGTACTTCAAGTAAAACAAGCAGAAGTCATTTTTCTGTTATTTATTTTTAACGCTTTCAATGTTAATGAATAAGGAATACACTTAAGGTCAACAATGAATGCCATTTTTATGATGCATCTGATCTACTCTTACAAAGTAGTTCTTAATGTAAAGCGTAAGCACATATGTTAACAGTAGCCAAGGTACAAGAATGCAAAGTTGAACTGTATCTGAATGAGAGAGCAGATCAAAACAGAACATTTTGTACATTATCATTGTGTAATGTTGAATTTTTAGCTCCAACTGTCTTTACAATTGTTAGGGCAAGCTGTTGGACAGGGTGCCAGAAGGATTTTGTATTGTGTACTTGTGGTAACATACATGAAACGTACATGAAATTCAAAGCATTAGAGTATGACCACTAAGAATATTCAGAAAAGAAGCAAAGAGAAATATAAAGCTATATTTACTGCAGTGTACTGTAGGAGTCTGAAGAATCTGTATCTCACTTATTACTATTGGCAAGACTGCCAATGGCTGCCAAACAGAGCACCCTTTGCGACACAGCCAGGCCTGGCCCAGTCTTTTGAATGCTGAACTGTATCTCTCTTGGTTAACCACATAGTTTACAGGTTGTCAGGATAATGACAGTACAGACCTCTCCAGACATCTATACAAAGTCCTTGTATAAACACAGATTGTTTAGGACTTCAGTTTTACAGAAATAAAGTTGTGGTGCCTGGAATGCATTCCATCCTCACATTTGTATCTTGTTCTATGTCAACTTGGTTAAACCACCAGACACGGTCTGGTTATTTTTTCTTCTCTTAACAGAATCTGTTTCTTTCTTCCTCTTTTCCAAACTCTAATTCGCCTAATCCTGGAATTAACCTCATCTGTTCAGATAATAAGTATTTGATTACCACTGGTCTCATTTGCTGCTTTCCTTACTGCTTCCTGAAACTGTTTTCTTAAAAAGTCCATTTTTTGCAACTGAGGATTCTTAATTCCAGGTCTCATAAGTATTAAAGAAGATGAACCATTCTGTTATAGGCATCGTGGTCTCATCATAAGGGCATGGTGAAGTGCTCAGGAGGCTACTTTGTGGTTTTTTCTGGTTCATAGAGATTGGTTTATCGTGTGTCTGTTAGCTACTGTAATAAAGCTGTTATTGCAAACTTGTTTTAGTTAAAAACCCTTTTGATTTTTTGTTTTCCTGATTTTTTTAAAATATCCCCCCTTCCAAACTCTTTCTTTGCTTCCTTTAAAGTAATGAGAAAGGTGGAAGAATGTGCAAGTGTCCCACTTCAAAAACAGTTACTATCATTTATTTTTCCATATAAACAATTGCATCATTAACACAAAAACAGTTGAATTTTACAATGTAGTAAAGTAGGAGGCAAAAAGAGCACATTATTAAGTGATGAAAAAAATTAGTGAAAGGTGTTTTACTGCGTCTGAGATGATTTTTACCAAATGAAATCCTAACCTCCTGTGTAATATGTTGGTTTTGCAAGTGCAGAAACAGTTACATTCTGTCTTTTGTATATGATGTCATGTGTTAGTTACACTTCTGCCAATAAATAAATAAATAAATAAATAAATAAATAAATATCTTCTTGTTTTTCTATTAAAATAAATGAAAATGCTGTCAGATTCTGTATTTTTTTAAGAGCCAAAAGTAGATTTTCATATACAAGAATTGTGGAAAGGTATGTCTTTATAGTGCAGTTTAGACATAAAATTTATTTCTCTGTTAGACTGAGTGAAAGAAATTTGAAAGACTCCTTGTCCTTGATCAAGAACTTTCTAATTCTGAAGATGAATCTGGAACTAAAAATAGAAAGTAAAGCTCAGATTTCTAAATTCTGACAAGTGAATTTGGGTGAGTCACAGACGGAGCCCCAGCTTGATTAATTTCTATTCTTGTTCTGTGTTCCAAAACTGCTTGCACTCAGAATTATGCTTTAAAAAGAACTGACGCTTTTTTTGTCCCATTGAATTTTCCTACTGCTTTCAAGGATGAGAAATTTGGAAAAGCTACCTAAGGTTATCTAATGAGATAATTATCTTCTACTCCATCTCTGCAGATTAGATACTACCAGGAAGAGTGTCTCTTTTCTACATATAGTTCTTTTTTTTTTCTAAATCATCAGAAAGTTTCCTATAAATACTTCACTACACCTACAATATCATGAAAGGCTGTTTTGCATTCTATATGGGGGATCATCATTTTGATGATGTATAACTTTTACTGTCACTTCTTTATGATGAATAACACTAGGCAACATTGTTCAAGTGATGGATAACACAAAGAGCCATAACTCTGATGATGTATTCTAGCAAGGGGACAATCCTAATGTAAAATACATAATACGATCATGTTGCTTGGAGTTATATATCATCACAGCAATGCCATGTACCCTGTAGATAGCATTACTCTGACGGTCCAAAATACAAATATCATTGCAAAATTGAATCTCTTTACATGTGACATTGATTATAATTGCTACACAAAATAAGAATAAAATGAAAAAAACTGGCTGCTATTTCTTGGTGGGGTATTTTTTTTGTTCTGTTTTTGAAAACAAATTATTTTGAGAAAATACAACCATTATAATCAGAGACTACTGGTTAATAAATTTGCTGCCTTTGTCACAAAAATTAAGCAGTGATGGGAATAAATAAATAGGTCACACCTTCTGAATGATTTCTTGAGCATTGCTTATCTAATTACAGAAGACACCTCACTGTACAGTGTGCAGAAAATTGAATCTTTTCTGTTGTCATCCATGGCTGCATTAGCCTGTATCTTGATTTATAGACCTACGTTCACTATCTTTATAGTGCTGTGCACAACTGATGGCATGATGGACATGGCTTGCAGCTTCAGTTAAGGTACAATGTTGGATTCTAAAGATCCATTTAGTTTTTATATGGATTATATCAGTGCCATTGACATGCAAGAGAGAAGGGATGCCATCCAGAGGGATCTGGACAAGCTTGAGAGGTGGGCCTGTGCCAGTCTTGAGCTTCAAGAAGGCCAAGTGCAAGGTCCTGCACCTGAGTTAAGGATATCTCAACCACAAATATAGGTTGAACAGAAAATGGCTTGAGAGAAGCTCTGAGAAGGAGGATTTGGGAATGTTGGTTGATGAATACTCAAGGTGAGCCATCTGCAGCCCAGAATGCCAACTGTGTCCTGGGTTGCATCAAGAGAAGAATGGCCAAGAGGTCAAGGGAGATTATTCTAACTGTCTACTCTGCTCTCATGTGACCTCACTCGTACAGAGTCCAGTTCTGATGAACACAATGCAAAAAGGATGTCGAGCTGTTGGAGCAGGTCCAGTGGGCTCAAAAAAGGTAGTCAGTGGTCCTGAGCACTTCCCTCATGAGGATAAGCTGAGTTAGTTAGGGCTTTTCATCTTGGCGAAGAGAAGCTCCAGGGAGACCTTACAGTGGCTTCCCAGTACCTGAAGGGGGCCTACAGAGAAGCTGACAAGGGACATTTTGTAAAGACATAGCTAAAAAATGGAGGGAAATGGTTTTAAATTTGAAAAGGGTAGATCTAGGTTAGATGCTAGAAGGAAATTCTTTGCTTTGATGGTGGTGAGACACTGGAAACAAGTTGCACAGAGAGGTTGTGGATGTCCCCTCCCTGGAGATGTTCAAGTCCAGGGATGGAGCTTTGAGCAACCTGGTCTAGGTCTCCCACCTAGGGAGGTGTCCCTGTCTATGCTAGAGATTTGAAACTAGGTGATCTTAATGGTCCTTTCCATCCCAAACCATTCTATGATTCTCTGATTGGGATGAATGTTGGCAATAATATATTTAAAGTTATTATACAAATCTAAGTATGAAACTCGGGAAAAACGTGCTTACATTACAGCATTACTCTGTAATTAGCAGGCAGACTGAACTAAGATGTGAGCAGGTATGAACTCCATTTGCATAAAGATATGAGTGTAATAAAAAGTACAGATGTTAAGTCATAACTCGTGACTCGCGTGATAGTCATGAAAATGGGTTTCTTGTGTAGTGCTTGCATTTGTGAAAATTAGGGAGTTGGTTGAGAATTGGTCCACAAATTTTGGTCACTAAAACAGAATATTTTTTCAGAGGAGTTCAAGAAAGCAATAGATTATTTCTCAAATGCACCACTGCATCTTCTGTGAAAGAGGTTTCCATACTCATTTGCTTCCAGATACTTCTGAGAGAAATACATCCAAAATATATAGAATTAACAGGATTATTTCTTTGAGGTAGAATGACACAAAATGGAAGACACAATTTCATTGACTTCACTAGAAAATGTGATAGTGTCCCAAGAGACTTATAAAACTACAGAACTCTAAAAATACCAAGGAAGTTCTATGACAAAACAGTAATTAATTTCTTGCTGATGGGGCTGATTGTGAACTGTAGTTTTGAGCCACAGATTCACAGAATCATAAAATTGCTTAGAATGGAAAGGATCTTGAATATAATCTAGTTATAAGTCTTAACTCATAGTTCTATGTCTTATCATGAAATATTCCCTCTTCTGTTTCTTTTGACATAAATTCTGGACTCCCTCACATAAATTTTAGGATACTTTCAGTGTCAGAAATGTAGAGAAAATAACAAAAATAACAAAAATATTAAAGACAATCAAGTGATTTAGAGGCTGATGGGATTGATTTGCATAGAAAAGTGAGAGTTTTTATTATCATTAATAAAAGATTAATGAATGAGAATGTTCAAACTTTGTGAAGAGCTAGAATGATCAAGAAGTCAAAGAATTGTGACACATGTAATCTCAACTAGAGCCATAAATGGAATTCAGGTACAGTTTAAGATTGACAGATACTGAAACGTTACTGGCACTAACCTATGTCATATCTATACCTGTGATTTCTATAAGCAGAAAGGCATGGTTAATTTAAGAAATTAAAGAGAAGCTGTCTTATGTTCACACATCATATTTTCTGTTTTCATTGATAAAAGTGCTATCAATGTTGCTCAGTGAGCTTGTTTATTTTTCATAAAAAAGGTGACATAAGGCATCATATTTCTTTTGCAGATAGTTTTTTTTCTTCTGGATATTTCCTCTCTTCTTTTTAGGCACCAAGCAGAGGTAGAAATAGCTTCCAGAGAACACTGATGGAAGTATAGATTGGGAAAAATATCTTAGCTGTAGATGCATTTTATGTAATTTGTAAGCTAAAATAAATTATCTCCAAGAAGTTTGCCTTAGAAAACAAAACCGAATATTAATCTCTTTAAAAGTTTAACCGTAATTCCACTTTTTTACAGCACTTTTTGCCTGCAAGAAGCATTCAAACATTAACAATATCTTATTCATTTAAGTATAAGAGGATTACATGGAAGAACTATCAACTTATGGTAAATGATTTAAGAAAAATGATTAAAAAAAAGATTTAAGAATTATATTTTTAAAATTATACACCTGTTGCTCCAAAAATAATGCCTCATATTTATTTCCATGGGAACTACAACAGATACAGCACAACACCATGTGGAGTACTCTGAACACTCAGAAATTACTGAGTAATGCAAGGACAATCTGAGAAAATTTGAATTGCGTGACCTTGTTCTTGCATTATTTGAATGGTTTTACTGATATTTGGAAATTTTAGATGTTTGATTTTATGTGTTTGGCCTTGTCACTTCCATTAAACTTACATCAACATAGTGGAACTAATGTTCCTAAGCTTTCCTTCAAGATGTGTTAAGCATTATTGTCACTCACATATCTTCTCTCATCAAAACAAATGATAAATGAATGCTAAATGCCTTCAGGTCTGAGAATTAATGCCTCACAAAAGCGGACATTGAGTTTTCTTGATGTCATCATACTAAATAAAACTAATGCCCTTAAGGAGAATACGAGGAGACAAGACAATTCTCTTTTACTTATTAAATAGTTCATTCAAAATAAGAACTTCTTTGAAGATTGTAGGCACTATGCCAATTAATTGTTTTGTTGTTGTTGTTGTTTGTTTGGTTGGTTGGTTGGTTTCCTTTTGTTTGTTTTGTAATGCCTTTCTTCCTGTGTGATTGTAGTCCTGATCTAACACTTTATTTTTTACACCATGTGAAATATTGTGCCATTCATCTAATCTAATAAATATAAGTTGTATTTTACTTATTTCAGATGATGATGACTGCAAATTTTACTGAGTTCACTGATTTAAACACTGACCATTATTTTTACAACCATTTACTCAAGTGAAACTTTGACTATTGTCAGGTGAAATCAGAAAGTTCCTAGCAGGAAATTTGAGGAAAAAGAATAATAATGAGATGATAGATTATAGAATGTACTAATTTCTTGCTAGTAGTATTGAAAATTGGGTTATAGGACTGAAAAGGAATTTATCTCTTTCAGCTCTTGGTTGTTCAGTTCAGTCATAACAGGTAATCATATTTCAATTCAATATCACCTTAAAAAAAGTTTTGTATTTCCTGGAGATTTATTCTTTAAATCTTAGAATTAGCATCTTGATTATGTATCTACTTTTGCTAATGGCAAGTTTCTAGAAATAAATTTCTGACATTGTGTTTTAGATGAGATAGTGTTTTTTCTGGTTTTTTTTTTTTTTGTTGTTTGATTGTTTTGTTTTGTTTTGTTTTTTAATTTCCCAGTGCATTTATGAACAGTAGCCATATCCATCATAGTACTTCTTCCCCTCAAATACACTAAAAATAGAGCTTATCTGATTTTCTCTCTTAAAATTGACTGTTCACAGTCCTTCTTTTTTTCATTGAGTTTGCTTCAGCTAGGATTCTTTAGTGAATATAACTGCAGCATGCCTACCACAATATCACTAATATTTTCATAGAATCGTAGAATCCTTAGAGTTGGAATGGACCTTTAAAGGTCATCTAGTCCAACTCCTCTGCAATGAACAGGAACAGGGACACCACAGCGAGATCAGGTTGCCCAGGGCCTGGTCAAGCCTGACCTGAAATGTCTCTGTCATCCATAATCTCTCTGGGCAACTTGTTCCAGTGCTTCCTCATCCTTATTTTAAAAAAGTTTTTCCTTATATCCAGTATTTCCCTCTTTAGTTAAAACCATTACCCTCTATTGTATCAAAACAGACCCTGCTAAAGAGTCTAACCCCTTCTTTCTTATAGACCCCCTATTGATACTGAAAGGCCTCTTTCAAATCTTTCCTCAGCCAGGGGTAGGTACAACTATGTTTAACATATTGTGGCCTCAAGCCAGTTCTTCTATCCATGTTATGATCTCCTGAAAATGAATGTTGACTGATCCATTAAGTACACTTTTCTACAGGAATACACTAAAAAAATACAGTAATGATATAGAAAATAATTTTTTGCCTTGCAAATTTCTGTATTCCCTATGTTGTTTATGACATATCATATTTGATTAATGCTGTGTTCCTGTCCACTCTTTACATCCTGCAGAGAAATGAGATTTCAGTGTTATGATCTGTTACAAAAAAAAAGCATTTGGGTTCATAGAGGTAATTTTATTACCTTCTGTGAGTTGAGGAATTGAACTGATCATCTGCTGAATACATTGGATCCAGCTGAATTCAGGTACTCAGTTGATTCTGTTTCTGCTTCTGTAGTTTATGGGTCTCAGTTATTCAATATTGTTCAGTAAAAAGAGTTCAAGAGCTAGAGCAGGACAAATTATGTATAAATAAAGATGTCATTGATAGTAAGAATGTGGAGAAAGGAAGAAAAAAACTCAAGGAAAAGCATATGCAGTACAAATAGATGCACTAGAATATAATTGAAGACACTCTGATTAGATAAAAGCTGATGAGCTGTGAGAACAAATCATTTAATTTGCTTCCATTTTTGGAATTCATTCCAGACAAATACAGTGATTAGACAAAAGGTCCCCTATACACAAAAATCACATAGAGCAACATTTTACTTCTGAATCTACAGAAAATTCTTTGCTGCAGAAATCCTTATTGTTCTGTGGATAATTAAAATTATGTGACAATATTCAGTTCTCATCTATTTGAGAAATTTAAAAATAATATATATATTATTCCCATAAGGATCACACATCCAATATTCAAGAAAAATAATTCCTCTGATATTTAAATATATTCACTTTTTCAAATACTTTGAATCTTATTTGGGGATTATAAGATTTGTGCCATACAAATTATATATGGGCTTTCTGACTGGAAACTGATGTTGCTATTGAACGTATTTTCAGCTGTGAGTATTTTTAAAATCAGTATAGGCAATGAAGTAAATTTCATAGTTGCAAAACCACGTAGATTAAATTTAAGCTACTTAACTGCTAATATTTTGCTCTTCTAACTTAACGTGAAGATAGATATGTAGCCAATCCTTTTCCATAATTTAAAGTAATGATTCAATATGAATTAAGCAGTATGTGTGTTTATTAAACTTTGGATCTCTTTGAAGCTCTTCATCTTGGGCAGGTTGCGTGTTTCAAGCAAACTTACTGAGAAATCCAGCCATAAATTTTTTCTTTCTGATGTCTGCACACTAAGCACTGGCAACACACACACACACAGGATAAATTTGTAATTTCATCACCATACTATAAGCTTATCTACTTGTACGGAACTGAATTAAATGAAGGGTGATTGGGGACATAATTTTAATGCATCACCCAAGATAAACAGTAAACTGAAACTGCATCTTTGCTATGACAGTTGGCTGAATGCCATAATCTGATTTATGCTGAACAGGTGGGAAATTATTTTCTTATCAGACAGTGAGATGCATTCTAGCTTCAAAACACTCTGGGCTATCAGCCATAGTGCCTTGGCCACCTTTGTGTTTCATAGTAGGCAGATGTGGCACTGTCAGCATTCCTGGATGTGCCAGCTCTGAGCAAAGTAAGCCATGGAAAGCTGGAGAGATTGGATGGCCAGGAAGTTGCTCTGAAACCTGCTCAAGCCTGAAGGAAGGAAAGTCTTTGTGGAGAGACAAAATCAGTTCTGCACGTCGAGCTCAGAGGAAGCTGATGAATTGTACCTTGGGACTTTTGCAGTTCCCTTACAAAAAGCCCAATTCACTTCAGGTTTAAAAAAGGAGGGGGCACATTCCCTGTTGGATGCTTCTACTGGGAAATGTGTGTAAGCCTGATTTATGTATAAAAATGAAGGCGTCATTATATGGACAGTGCAAATTTTAGTTCTTCTCAGTCTCAGAAGGTTAAAATCCAAAATCTTTATTAAGTTAAAGAACTGTGCAGCTTCCCACTTGTGGCATTTTGTGATTTGTTATGCACATTAATTAAATAGTGGGGCAAATTCACCAGCTACATGGTGCCTAAATGTGTATTCTAAAAGATAAAACCACATTAAGAAGAATGAAACAAAAAATAATTTTCATAAAGTACTGTAAATCTGTAAGCCACAGACAATTCAACAGTAACAATAAATTCATTAACTCTAGAGGACAAGATCTTAAAGTGTTAAGTATAAGCTGTTTTGTCACTGAGTAAGCGCCAAGAGTTTGAAGTTTATCACTATCTCCATATTCTGAAGCTACTGAAAGAATGCATATTTACCAATGATGGAATTTGAAGATACCACAAATTTTGTATGCTTTTTATTCAAAAGGAAAGTGGTAGTAATGTTTTTTTGTTTGATTGTTTTTTTTTTTAGTTTGTTTGTTTGGCTTTTCTTACTTTTGTTTTTTACTTACTTATTTATTATTATTATTTTAGTTTATATGCTTAAATGGAAAGAGCTACACAATGCCAAGATGCTCTTTTATGCCATGTGGGGAGGAGGGATTAGCTTTAAACTTCCTCAAAAACAATGGAGTAGGAACAAGTTAGGTGGAAGGGGATTATCTAAGATGTCTGGGGTCTATACATATATGTTTAAATAGTTTTTATCACTGTCTTCCAGGAAGAAGAGTACCAGTAGAAGAGCAACCAGTAGAGCTGGTAATAGCTGTAAGAGTGTTTTTTTCCAGGCATATTTGCTATGTCCAGTTTTTATATTCCTCCACAGTGGAGGAGGCAGAATAGCCATCTGGATCCATCTGTTTTAAGACTCCACTATAACCAAAAAAATTCAGCATGCATTGCCAAATATTCTGAAAACCCTTGCAATTTTCCTCCATTGTAGTCTAAATACACTTATGGAGTTGAACATATATATTTTCAAGGGATATTTTAGTTAATGCTGAATACATTTACTGCCTTACATTATAAAATACATGGCAGTAGTACATTTTATTTTATTGGGATATATATTGATTAATCCAATAGTAATTCCTCCTATTTATTTCCATGGAAACTACAACAGATACAAGAAACACAATAATGCAATTTGACAGAGCAAGCTCTCAGCTACAAAACATAATTTTTTCAACACAGTCACCACCATTAGGTATGCATTTTCACCAGCACGAAGAGCCTGCATGTCACACTTGTAAATATCTGCGCTGGTGGAGGCAACCCACCTTCACTGTCATCTCCGCTGGAAAGCACCACCCACCACCCTCACATCGACTGTTTGGTCCATAAGCACTTAACAAGTGCCAAGGAGTGTTCATGAATGCCATTTTTTCCACACAGCGGAATTCATTGTTGCACTTTTGCTTCATACACACTTCCATGTCAGAGGCCATTTTGTCAGACTGCCCTTCTTTTGCCATTTGTCATACTGCAACAAAAAGGAACAGAATATTGGCAGCGAAGTTCAGTCTCTACTGCCACACTACCAATATCCTCATTTGACTTTGTGGGCCAAAATAATAAAACAGGAGGCATTAATTTTGGAGCAGCCCTCAAATCTGCTTGCTAACTTCCATTTACTGAAAAAAAAAAATAAACAGAATTTTATTTATACATATTTAATCAAGTGCAGAACACTTACTTTACAATCACCAAGTAATTTCAGTTTGAAGATTTTTCCAAACATCCTGTTTCAATGACACTCTTTAATTTAAAAAATAATCTTGAATTTTTCTCTTCCTTGGGATTTTTCTTTAGTTACAGAACTTTCTCTCATCATTTCTTTTAAACAATATTTTTTTTATAATCTTTACAATCTGAAAAGCAAAAAAAAAAAAAAAAAAAAAGAAACATCTTGAACATCTTAAATATCTTTAGATCATTTATTTTCGTATTTACAGATAACAAAGCTATATGAGCTTTACAACAGCAATTGGAATCTGTTAAAGAGGAACATCATCAATTTCTATTATGTTTCCAGTGATAAGTAATGTCTACATTATTTTCTTCTAACACATTCTGTTAAATTTTTGATGACACTGAATCAAGTTACTTTGCAGCTGATGTTAGATTATTATATTTGAGGTTTTGTATTAGATTACTGTTTAATGATGTTTTCTTAATAAATGGATGTACTTGATAACAAGTATGACAACTGTTTCATTCTCATAATTGCTTCTTGTTAGTAAGATGATGCTCTTGTGGAATAATATGAACCTTCTGTCTACGGCTTAAATTTTTGAGGAATTTAGAAGAATTTAGTAGAAAACACAGCTGCAGCTTTCTCATTTAGTGAGTTACTGTTGAGGATGAGGAGGCAAAGAAAACAAATCAGAAGTGTGATTAATTACAGAAAACAGCTCAAATAGAATTCTTCCTGAAGCCAATGAGATTTAATCTTTGCTATTCCTACCAGAAGCCTTACTAGATTGAAGTTCTGAGTTTGATGGTTCTTTCCTAAGGAATACTTGTACTTTGCTTTTGGGATAACCTCTCTGCTTGCAACTCTTTATGAACTAGAATTTTGTGGCTCAGGACTAATAGTTTCTATAGTTGCACATCAAAAGCTTGCTCATTAATTCATATTCTTTGTTTCTGAGATGAAGAATGAAGTGAAAATTTTGCTCCTAAATCATAATAAGAATTGATTCTTTTGAAACATTCCTGACTGCATGCTTTTATGGCATTTATTGCCAGTGGGTTTGTATATATTCTATAGTGGAAGGATATTACTGCAAGTTATGCAACCAATTGGAGCCATAGGTTTCATCTAATTAGGCAAATACTAGTAGCAAAGAAGCATCATAGACACAGGATAACCTTTTGAGCAAGAAATTACAAGCTAAAACAAACATGCAAGACCTGGGCTAAAAGTCTTAACCATTAGGTTTACATTGTTGTATACTATGAAAAAAAATATATAAAAATTTTTTTATGTAGTGCAGATTTTGGAAAAATTGTTGATACATTTTATCCCTGTCTCTTTACATTATTTCAACCTTCCTACCTCTTTGGGCAGGAGACTTATGGAACATCTTTATATGACAGTAATAGGCAAAGGAACTAACCCTTATGGAAATCTTAACTGATGTGCACTATATGTGAACTATACTATTTCTGTTCTCACCTATGATTCTTTCTTCATGTTCTGTTGATAAGTAATGAGCCCCAGCATCCCATGTTGGAACTGACGTTCTTCAACATCTTTATCAATGACCTGGATAGTGAGATTGCGTGCACCCTGAGCAAGTTTGCTGATGACACTTATCTTAGTGGTGAAGTTGATACAGCAGAAGGAAGGAATGCCATCCAAAGGATCTGGACAAGCTTGAAAAGTGCACCCATGTGAACGTTATAAGGTACAACAAGACCAAGTACATGATGCTGCACTCAAGTACCTTCATTGCATCCTTATGGTACTCCTATATAAACAGGAGAGAGAGTTCAATCTTTTACATGAAATGGTAGTGATAGAAGAAGGGGGAATGGTTTTAGATGAGATATTGAGAGGGCACTCTTTACTCAGAGGGTAATGAGGCACTTGAACAGGATACCCAGAGAAGCTGTGGATGCCTCATTCCTGGAGGCATTCAAGGTCAGGTTGGATGGGGCCCTGGGAAATCTGTTGTGGTGTCTGACAACCCTGCCTGTGGCAGGGGAGTTTGGAACTAGATCATCTTTATGATCCATTCTAACCCAGGCCATTCTGTGATTCTATGATTTTATGAACGTGTCTCCAATAGAGAATCTTATTTCATACTTAGTGAGTTCACTGATACTAGGATTCTAAAAATGTTTTAAAATCTATTGTATTACGCATAATTCTAGACTATCTATTCCTGATCTGAAAAAGCAATGTAGATTATAATTGCATTTTCTTGCTAGTTATTCTTATGGACTCTTAATACTTTAATTGTTAGCAAAATTAATGACATTGCTTCCAGAATAATATATTGTAAATATGACTGAAAATAGCCATTGCTGTGAATTAACATCAGCTGCAGCTGAACACCACACAGCCAGCAAATGCAGGCTGGAAAGCAGCTGTGTCATACTCAGCTGCTAGCTGAGGTTAACACACAGAATTCAGTTTTTAAGTCTTCTCTGTCAAATGACCTGAACTAAGAACTGTTCATAAATCTTTGAACAGATCAAATGAGATAGTTTGAATGGTAGTCCTTGAGCCAGTCCAGATATGACCAGAAGTAACAGCTATTCAGATGGACTTAGTGATTGCCAAATAAGAAAAGTGGCCAGTTTTATCTCTTTGTATTTATTCGTGGAAGACCACAAATGCTCTATGGAGGTGGCCACAGCAGTGGAAGTGGACCAACTAAAAACAGAGAGAGAAAGCTATCTGAGCGGCTTCATTCTCACAAGACATCGTTGCCAAGATGGAGAACTTTGTTGTAAAATAACTCCTTATTTGACTAGTGTATTATAGACAGTGCTACAACATGAATCCTCTGAATTGTCAGGTACAGTAGAGTGCAAAAAGCAGTGCAAGTGCAACAGTGACCCAGCCTGAGCTGGTGTTGACACCCAATAACACAACACATCCTGTTTCTTGTCCTGAGTGACCAGTATAGCAGGTGTCATGGACTAAAATGACTCACTGGATTTTGTATGGTCATTTTATGGGTATGGCCCACAGCATAAGAGAATAATATCTGTGGAATACTATCAAAGAATAGGAAAGGAGTGCATTAAGGAGGTTATCTTGGATAGCATGTATTCCAAGAATGACACAAGCAGTGTGAAATATAAGACATAAATGTCACTGGATCTGACTGGACTTGAATTAATTTCACCAAATATAACCACTAACCCACAACAGTTATATTTGCAATCAGATCCTGTAAGATATGCATTAAATTCTGATAGTAAGGAAAAAGCAAAATAACTCAACTACCTTCATTTTATATCACAAAAGACAAATGATCCTAAACATACTGGAATATAACAATTACTTTGAAATTTCTACTGTACGTGTCCTTGCTTCAGCAGAGAACCAGATTACCTTCAGAGGTTCCTTTCAACTTCAATCATTCTGTACTTCTATGACTGTGATTTTGTGACTTTTCTACTTTACAGATTCTGTTTTTTCCTTCTCTGAGCTTCCTTCAGAAGCTCTGAAGGCCTGTTCTTACACTCTTTTCTAAGTGGGTATAATTGCTCCTCAGCCAGGGTGCTGGGTTAAAGGAGAAATTAACCTTTGCCTCGCTCAAGCTGACTATCACTGTCCTTTGAAGATCTGTACAGAAGATAATGCCTAAACACAAAGGAGAGAGGAAGAAGTAGACACAAAAATAAAATTGGAGAAGCAATATCATATTGCTTAAGGAGGTTACTGGAGAATAGAAATATCACAATAAGAATTTCTGTGATGAATGAGAATTTCTATGAATGCTGAGAAAGCATTGGTTTTAGATGAGTTCATCACAGGTTGTTTATAGCAGGGAGAGTACCCTATGGAAAATGGGGGAGCTTTAGTTTTGGTCCTCGCCTGTCCAGAAGTATGAGCAATCACATGTGACCCATTAAGATTCATTTAGCGCAGAAGAATGTGACTGAGGGAGAGGTGTGTGAAGTGTGCTCACTTATTTGCTGCCAGTAAGTGGTTATTCCAGCTCATCTGAAATGTAGGAAGCTCCTTTTCAATACTTTGCCCTATCTTGAAGCAGAGATTGAAGCCAGAGGATTTTGCTGTCCTGTTGAAAGCAGAAGACTCTAGGATACTGACTGTTTTAAGCAGGGGGTTTTAAACTAGATGATCTTTGAGGTCCTTTTCAACCCAAGCTGTTCTATGATTCTGTGATTCCATGGTTCTATGATTCAGATCAACAAAACAAATGCCTATGTCCCTTAATCTTTTATCTTCCTCCTAAGTAAACATTCAGCTGATATTAGATAATCTATTCATTATTCATTAGGGAAAATGTATATATATATTTATATTATATATATATATATATAAGTCCCTTTTAAAAACAGAGTGGGAAGAGAAGAAGGAAATGTAAACAAAGGGTAAAGTTGGACAATAGCAATATGATGAGATAAATACTTGCCATAAATTAGTAAAGGCCAGTAGGGATATATAAATTTAGATTTTAAATTCTATAAATTTAGATTGTAGATCATATAAATAGATTATGTAACAGATTGTAGATTATATGAATTTAGATTGTAAATTAGAGGAAACTTCTGAATTATCAGAATTTGTCCGGCTTCAGTCTTTTAATGAGAACTGTGCAGAAAACATAACTCTTTTTCATCCATGCATATTCCACTTATGGAAAACATTATGGCATCTTGATTCACTACACTTGCAGAAGTTAAATTAAGTGAAAGAAGTGGACTTTCCGTTTCCCATACTGAAACACTGAGTAACTAGCATGGATAGATTCCACCTTTAGGATGTCATGGAAACCAAGCTGAACCATGACACTGATGTTAGGAGTTAGGTATTTCATCTAAACATCTCTGAGATTAACAGAACATTGCAAGTAACCACTTAATACACTTATGTGTGTATTAAGTATCTATAGGAAGCATTAACCATCAAGTAAATAAGAGACAAAAGAAAATAAATCCTAGCATATTAAAATATGAAACCGATGTCATAAATTTGAGCAGTGCCTTTCAATTTGCTACTTAGTCTATGATACAGGTCAGTAACTGAAAATTTAAAGTTTTTTTTTAGGTCACAGTTTAGTTTTGATTACAAAAGCAAGGGTATACTTTTCCTGACCATTTTATTTGGTGAAATTAACCTCTCAGCTATTGCTATCAAATTTTGGTAGTAAAAGACAAGTTTTACTTATCCCAGATATTTATTATAATTCCTTATAAATATGTGTGTGTTTGTGTTTGTTTCAGAGAATAGTAAGCAGATTCTGAGATGATTTTTAAGATATTTGTTCAGAACTGATGTAGCCTTCTGTGTCAGAGAAGGCTCTCATTGGAATCTTTTATATTCAGAAAGGTCTTTGTATCTTTGAAAGCTCCAAAATGAAACAGTATCATGAGCATATTAAGGTCCATTTTATGGAAAAATAAACATACAGAAGAGTAAACACCTTTGCTGGGGAGATGTAAAAACAGGTTTGGTTAATTCACTTTAACAAAACTGTAAACATGCTTCTCTGTGCAATTTGTAATCTTTTCTGAGAGCCGGGTAAAAGTTCTGAAGTAGAGAGCAAGGACCAATGCAAGGCAATGGAGAGTAGCTACAAAAGTGAGTTATGTCTGTTTCACTAAAAATGTAATTCACTCCAAATTTCTGACCAGCCTGGCCACATCTTGTACAGCCCATCTGCTAAGGCACTGTGGGACTGGTGCTTCAGGGAAGCAATACATTTGCTGCACTCATCTGAACTGATGACACTGCATGTGGGATAGCAGTCTATGATACAAGGACTTCCCTGAGTTGCTACAGAAACTAGAGCATAATCCCACAGCAGAAAAAGAAAATCTTACAGCCAATTCTTAGCTGCCTGCCTTCCTGGTTATAAACCAGAAAACACGGGGAATTAATTGTAAGATGTAATAATGCTCCTGACACTGTGAATGGAGAGAGGGACTTTTTATTTTGGCATTGATTTTTCAGTAATATTTTTAAAGTGTTTTAGATTTTGGCTTGATTCAATGTTATTTGTAACAAGTACCTAAGTCAACAAACTTGATTCAATCTGATTATTACATACATCATCAGTATTGTTTCATGGGTTTGATTCAATAAATATAACTCATACAGTCAGAAAGAATTAATGAAAACACTGAAGTTTCCAGTTTTTGGGGAAAAGACACTTTGGTAATTAAGGCACAAGAGAGATGAAGGAAAACTAGAATTGTTTTTAATAATGTTTATATTTGTTTCTCCGAAGCAGTAAATATGGAAAGAATACCATTGCAGGAAACACATAGACCACATATATAATTCAATTCATTTTCCTCAGACGTCCATATGTAGCTGACATGCTCATTTACATTCTTTGATGCAGATTGTGGCCAGAATACTGTCTGGTACCTAATTCACAGTATTTTAGGCAATGGCAGGCTTGACATTGGCACTAACAGAAACATTTCAGCCTTTAATGCTATTATATGAAGTATCCAAAGAAGAATTTAAGAACCATAGCCACCTGCTAAGTGACCAAGCAGTGTCCTGTAATATCTGAAATCCACCTACTCTGAGAAAATATTAAAATTATCAAGTTTGGAATTTATTTTCTCCAAAAATGCAGTACTATTATTTAGGCAATGGATTTGGAATGGGAACTAAAACAAAAACAGCTATCTGCATGTTTGTAAATACAGATTAGTAATGTTAACATTTCATGATAAATTACTGTATGAACAACGTCCTTCTGCATCTTCGTAAGTTACTTCAGAATTGCTACCATTTCTGAAATAGATTTTGTCCTGTTCTGGAAAAAAGTTGCTTGATTTTAAGGATGTTTAAAACCTAGTTTAAATTTAGATCAATATACCTGTGCAACCTATTGTAGGGTACCTGCTTTTGCAGAGAGGTTGGACTAGATGATCTGTTGAGGTCGCTTCCAATCCCTGCAATTCTCTGATTCAATTTAGAGACAACTTGAAGCGATTGAGACAAAAAAAAAATTGCAACTAATTTTAATATTTTTACATTCTTGAAGTATTTTTTGTATTTTCAAACTAAGTTAATATGAACTTCGGTAAATATAAGAAAAAATATCAACCATTTTAGCAGGTAAATCTTTCAAATGAAAAAAAGGTGACGTTTTAAAGTGCTGTTGGTTTAAAGTTTACCTGCTTTCAAAAAGAGAAAGGAAAGAAGGTAGAAAAAGTCATTACTCATTTGGTTATTCAGTTTTATGTTCCCAGTCAAATAATTCATTTCAGTACCTTTATACTGAATGTGATTTTAGCAGCTTATTGTGAATGCATCATTGAGAACAGAGCCTTTCGTTTCTCAGAAAATATTGTATACTACTTGTTGATCTTAGTCATTATTTGAACATTATTGCTGATCATAGAGCAAATGGAACGTGGGAATAATTAGAACAGTAATTGAAAAGCAGCTCATTCTACTTGTGTCATAGCATTGTGAGAACACTGACAACAGCACTGACATTTGCAGTTTCTGGAATCATGAATATACAATGAGCTGCTGTCTCATTTAATTACCACTACAAAGAATGCTACTTAGAAACAATTGTACAAACATTTTAAGAAAACTTGTCCTTGTTTCACTACTGACTTAAAACTGCTTATAAAGGTTAAGCTGAGAAATGGATTATGCACAAGAGTGTTTCCTGGCATCAAAGGAACCAGATATATCTAACAAAGACAGATGGAGATTCCAGTCCTTGCCAGTGCTGAGATTTCTAAAAAGTTTTGTCACTCTAATAACTTGCAGAATCAGTAGAATGGGGTGGGATTTGTAGAGTGCAATTAATTAGCATAGGAGCCTCTTAACTGTTTAGGAAATGTGTTTATATGGCTAACTATAGGAGAGCACATAGTGCAACCCAAAATATACTGTGAAAGAGATGAAAACTCAACTACATTAGAATTCTACATTAGAATCATATAATCATAGGATCCTTAAAATTAGAAGGGATCTTTAAAGGTCATCTAGTACAACTCCTCTGCAATGAACAGGGACTGAACAGGATGAAACAGGATGAACAGGGATTGAAAGACTGCTGCCAGGTCACCTTGCTTTCTCTTCTCCAGGCTGAACAGCCTCAGCTCTCTCAGTCTGTCCTTGAGGAGGTGCTCCATTCTTTGGATCATTTTTGTGGTCCTCATCTGGATGTACACTTACAGGTCTATGTCTCTCCTGTACTGAGTACTCTACATCTGGACACAGTACTCCAGGTGAGACCTCACCAGCACAGAGTAGAGAAGCAGGATCACCTCCCCTCATTCTGCTAGCCAGACTTATTTTGATGCAGCCCAGAATATGGTTGGCATTCTGGGTTGCAAGGGCACATTGCTGGCTCATGTCCGGCTTCCCATCCACCAGAATCCCGTCTTTTTTAGCAGGGCTGTGTTCACTCCTTTCATCCCCCAGCTTGTAGTGATAGTGGATATTTCCTCAATCCAGGTGCAAGAACTTGCATTTGTATTTGTTGAGCTCACGAGGTTCTCCTGGGCCCACTGCTGGAGTCTGTCTAGGTCCCTCTGCATGATATCTCATCCCATCTCTCTGGTGTCATCCATACCCCACAGTTTCATGTGGGCAAACTTGCCAAGAATACATTTGACCCCACTGCTGATGTCACTGCTGAAGACATGAAAGAGTATCAGCCCCAGCACCGACCCCTGTGGGACACCACTCTTCACCAGTCTTCATCCAGACATGACCACTGCTCTCTGGACTTGATCCTGCAGCCAGTTCTTTGTCCATTGAGCAGTTCACCCATTAAATCAGTATCTTTCCAATTTTAGGGCTGTGTTGAACCCTGGTTAGGTCTAAAGAGCAGACAAATATTTGTAGATGGAGCATATTAGTATTAGGGTATTCTTAGAACATGTGGTATTTCTTTTAAAGGGATGAAAATTTATTTCTCCAAAATTGCTCTACAGTATGCAGTGAAGCACAGTAGATGGGAAAGACTGGGAGATGATCTTCAATGGCATGTTTTTCACCTTAGTGAAAACAATAAGAGAAACATACAATCATTCATTAACATGCATTAATATGTATCAACATACATTAAGGACTTATTTTAGTAGTTGGGTAGAGATAGTGATAGGAGGATGGTTGGACTAGATGATCTTATAGGTCCTTTCCAACCTTATGAACTTATGAACTTATGAACTTATTCAAGCAGGAATCAAATAACAATAGCAGATAAGTTAATTTTTTTTTTTTTGAAGCAGCTGTTTCAACTGCTTCTGAACAGTTGCTGCGGTCCTTATTATTTACTTGCTTTCACATAAATTGAGAACCAGATAACTTCACTCTGTAGTTGTGCTTGTTTCTTATATATTATTTAAACAGAAATGGTAGCTATTAATTTACTTTGGCTAATTCAATGCTAGTATGCTCAGTGATATAAACAGGCACAATTTTTTGATTTACATAATTCTGAGTTTTGGCCCATTAACTCTGTTGTCTCTGATAAAGTCTGTCTTGCACGAACACTTCCCTATGCTCTTCCATCAATAATCTTCTATTAAATAGAAGAGATATTTAAATCATTTTCTTGGAGGTTGTGCACAGAGGCTGTTTACCCAAGCAAACTTCATTATCATACTATTCTGATATAACATCACCATTCCTAATTACCACATGATTACATGTTTAATGCATAAAATATCAGTCATTGCCAAGGAGCATAACTAGACGTTGCTTTCCAAAAGTAATACACTTCAAGAGTTAGACACAGAACAAAACCACAACAAAATATTTGACTACATAAAAAAATCTTAGTGAAAATGGTCGCACTAAAAGTACTCTATTAACATATTATGTCTCAAAATAGGGAAAATTACGTGTTCTTTTAATTTTATTCTGTTTATTTTTTGTTGGCTTGTGAAAGGAAGCTCTTTTGGGTCTCCAAGTGTTCTCTTGTAAAAAATACAGAATATCCAGTTATCACTACAGAAGAAACTGTGAAATTCTTAAATTTTCTGGCTCAGTTTGTCTAAGAGTGAGAGGTATGAATTTAGGATCTTTTAGTCATTTTTTCTTTTTTACATAGTTTATCTGTAAGCTGTATATATATATATATATGTATATAATATTTCCACTTGCAATTTCAGATTCAAACTACCTACCTGAATTGTGTAAGTAAAGTTTCTTCTCCAAGTAGTTACATTTAGACTGTATGCTAAACAGCTCAAAATCTAAGGTAACAATCATAACCTTTCTTCTGCTCACAGTGTAAAAAACTCATCTCAAGCTTAAATTTCTGTTTCCAGACTTCTGATACCTATCATCTACTCTAAAATGTATCTTAGTCCTTAGGTTATTACAGGCTATTTCTGCTTTGAATTGGCTCTGCTTTCCTGCCAAGCACATTAGCAAAACATCACCTAGTTCTCAACCTAATCAGTACTCACCTGACACCTCACAAATTGTCAAATGTCAGCTCAGGCACTGAAAACTAGAGGTCTCTGTAGAGTTTTAACCTAAGCTGAAAATTAGCAGTAATATTCCTACCTGAAGCTAAGCAAAAGAAAAGGAAAATTAATGATTTATTGAGTGTTAAGAAGGCTGGATTAAAGGTTCGCTAGCTGTTCCTCATTCCTAGGTAAGAATGAACTCCTGAACTTTCTGACTTAGTTTATACATCTATGCATTTCTCACAGGCAACAGAGTTAAAGACATACCCTTTCATCCTCTCCCACCTCCCTGCCCTTTTCCTCCTCTCCTTTTTTTCCCCAGCTAATTAACCCATGTATCAGCATGGTCTCATAAGAATTTTTTCTGGCATGAATGTAAGGAGAAGACAAACGTGTCATGAAAATGGAATGAAGTGGGAAGGCTATGAGAAAGCAAAAATTTCTAAAATGGAGCACATGAGAAAAAGAATCACAGAATTTTGTCCTAGAATTTCAGATATAGTTACACGATTTTTTAATTTGGGGTTTAACTTAGTACATTCCAAAACAAAACTAAAGTTCTGGCTCACAGCTAACAGTACAAAAACCTTTAGATTCCTCACAGTAAACGGCCATTTGGGGAATAAAATTTTAAATCCAACAACACTACAAAAAAAAAAAAACTATGTAATAGTAGCCCTTTAATTTATTTGAGTTGAACAGAAAAATATAACTCTTAGCAATAGTTTACTACTCACATTTGTGTCAGGAAAATATACCTCTTAGCAGTGGATTGCTAGTCACTGTTTTTTTTCAAGATGAATTATTGCCCAGTCTAAATGTTCATTGCATTCAAATATAAGATAAGACCAATAACCAGGAAAAAAAATGTCTCCTTTGGGAAATTCTGTTCAAGTACACATTCTATATCTTCCTTTTTGCTCACAAAAATGTTAAGATTCCACTAGGCTGTATTGATAAAATACTTGTAAAGGTGACAGTGCGGAAAAATAGAGACGTCATCAGTCAATCTCTCAGCCTGTTTAGGGATATCCCACATGAAACATGTAAGATAAAGTGATGTACAAGTTATGTTTCAGGTAAAAGTCTTCCAAATTGAGTTGATCTTCAAGTTTAATTTAACATGTGCTGCTACTTTAGTTTTGCTTTAAAGAACAAAATAAATAATCTCAATCCTTAGCCAAATAGGGATAAAGAATAGGAAATGCTGTGAGCCCTTTTTTCCCTAAAAGCTGGAAATATGACTACTAAAATTATCATAGTTGCACTTGCTGGAGTTTAACTGGTGAGTCCCAAAAGGAGACTGCAGGCTGACTTATCAAGAACGCATCGAGGCAAAAAATCAATTCCAGGAGTGGGCTTCAGCTTATGATTTTCTAATTCTGTATATATGAAGAGTGATTAAGATCTTCTAAAAGAGCTTGGAAACCTAAGAAAAGATACCATAAGATTCCAGATGACTACTGTTATTCAGTAACGAATAGTGCAGTATTTTGATTTTGGCAGTAATTAGTAGGTTAAAAACTCAGTGAATTTTCAGTAGACCGTAACGTAGTTTTGTAAAAGAAGTCTATAAATTGTAACAGTAGAATCAAATAGAACAGAATAAAATAAAACAGAACAACCTTATCTAAAGAAGGAAAACTGAAAAATAGCAGTTGCTGAAAATTAGTTTTATATTGATGATTGGGACTAATGGATTGAAAAATGTCTTGTTTTGAGATAAAATTTATCCTTTTTTTAAACACTACATTTTTTTTACGTTTTTTTTTCTTATGACTTATAAAAGTTGTCATTTACTAAAAGGCAAGGTAATGTCTGATGGTGACAGATCAGATGATAAACTTCCTTTCATACCATTTTTGGTAACTAATATATGTTCTATAATGAAACACTGATGTTCTTCAGCTACCTTTTTTACACTGTACAACCATGAAATTTCTCAAAGTCAAGATCAAGCTATGTGTACTGATAGGTCACTGTAGGGTGTCATAAATAATACTATCACAATTAAAAGATGTCAGTACTGAGTCACTTTTAAACTGTGACCCAATACCACTCAAAGAAATCTATCCGGAATATGATATTCCTCTTTGGAGTCTGGATTTTGTTGTTCCATGGGTCACCTGTTTTTGATTTGCTAAAATAGAATCTTAATGCTTCAGAGGATCAGCATCCCTATGCTGAATTTAATTTCTAAAGCAGAAACGGGATTTTAGATAACACTTTTCTCTCACTTAGAACAAAAAGCCCCAAACACAAATAGTTAGCAACTTAGGAAAATGATCTTCTTATCAAAATTTTTCAGGTTATAATTACTAACAGTTACTAGTTTTGGCTATGCTCTTGTAAAAGCTTATTATTCTCAACTTAATGTTCTGAAAACTTCCTTTGTTCCTCAGAATTTTAACTGAACACTGGTATATTTACTGCTTTTTTTTTTTTTTCATGCTAGCTCCTTTCTATTTCTTTTACCAACTGTCAACTGTTGAACATCTTTCAGGAAGTTGCTAAGCGTGAAAGAGTTGCTAAGGAAGAATTAATTTGGAACTGCTCATGTTATCAGGGCCCAGCACAGCTGCATATACTCCAGTTAGCACCTCATTTGCAATGGAGACAGCTTCCTGCAAGCCATGCTTAGTTAGTCTCATTCTATTTTTTGGTTAAGTTGTAAATTCACAAAACAAAGTTGCTTTTGTGTGCACCTAGAGTAAAATAATAGATTATGAATAATTAAAGCACACTCTAATCTTTCTTTCACTACTTTTCAGTTGTTTTTCAGTCTAACTACACTTAAAAGTGCAAAATAGACATAATTATGTAAGATTGTAATTTATTCATTTCATGCAAAAACTGAATGAGAGAAGCTTTTAATGAAGTATTTAATAGTGGAGTGAAATATATCTATAATCTACACTGATAAGAGAAAACAGCAACTTCATCAGAAGTTCTTCATTAGTTGTTAAAAATATTTGTTATCCTGTGCATAGTATTAAATACTGACTGCAATGACTTATCAAGTTCTTGAATACTCAGACTGAATTACCAGATAATATATTATTAAAGAAAATAAGTCTTAAAAATCTATATAGCATATGCACTATAACCTTGTTAGAAATCTTTGTCATATTTTAACCCTTCATTTGACTCATGCGTCTTCCTTCCAGCATACTGAACAGCATCTCTTACCCAACCCTGACATGCCTTTACCATCTGTTTACCAATGTTTGTTCTTCTCCAAAAAATGTTGATTTCTCCTTTTTCCAACCTTTATTTTCTTCCCTAATTTTTCCCGGTTCTGGGATCCTCACTGTGTGAGGAACAGCTTTTATCATATGTGCAGGCTCAAGTAAAAACACAATGCCATGTTGGAGTAAAGTTGCTTTTCAAGAAGCTTTTATTATTATTTTATATTATTTTATTTTATTTAGTTTATTTTTTATCTCAATGCCCTTGCAACTATGAAAATAGAAAAACAATAGAAGAAGCTCAGATAGAACTTTTTTCGGTTTTTACATATGCTTCTATTGATCCACACATCAGCATTCTTCTAAGGCCATCGAGCTATGCAAGGTAGGCACTTATTTCAACCAGGCAATCCTAGTGTTGCAAACTCTTGGCCAAAGGTTATCTTTTGGCTTCAGTACAAGCTGCTTCCTACCACTAGGGCTCAGCAGTGCTGCAACAATGGTCTTAACCTGCAGTATCTCGTCTTGAAATGATTGCAAATCTTCCCATTAACACAATAATTTTTTTTCTTTCTCTGAAAACATATACCATAAAGTTGTATTGAGAAGGATTTGTGATTGAAGCATTTGGTCTTTACTGTTAGATGATTAATTTTAACAGTATGTGAGTAATAGGGTATATGTTGTGCTAGAAGCCTAGCACATAGGTTATAAAATCATTAGTTCACCTAGAATGTAAGCAAAAATTCTCCCTTATGCACGTCAAGTAGCAGTTTCAAAATGTGCCCCTAGTTCTCATAAGAGAAAAGATTTTTTTTTCTACAAAATAAAAAACTTCAGGAGCTATACATTTTAAAATACATACATATTGACATCATTCACAAGGCATGCTCATATGTATAGTTTTACTTGGATACAGAATTCTTCATTCACCTTGCTCTGTTCATTTACTAACCTAATTTCCATCTCTACGTGCTGTCTTTGTGCATCTGCCTCCCAATTAAGCCTCACACCTGCAGTGGCTTCAGTTACTGATCACTGCCATTAGCATTTTCCACAGTTTCATGTAAGACTTAGAAATGCCAAAAAAGTGATTCTTATATCATGCATATGTCTTATAGATAAGTGTAATTGACAGAACAATCTCCCAGATACTTTTGCTGTTTTTAAACCTATAAAAAGATGTAGGTTTTTACTATGTGTGGTCAAATATCTTTAAAATCATGATTCATTGTTATATCACTTTATAGAGACATAGATAAAGTCAGCATACAAATACACAGCTTGAGTGAAGTAGTTACTTTTCTTGAGAATGTGAGGTTCTAAAATTTCATACTTTCATTTTAAAATAGAGAAAATCACATAGTTGTAATGTTTGAAAGGTGGAAGTGGATAAATTTTTGTAAAAGGTACAGTCTTTGCAAAGGATTTTAATACAACTGTATAGGGAATATGTCCAGAAGAGCATTAAATGCTTTTGGAGGAGATGTACAATTAATTTAAAGAGCATTTTTAATATATTTAGTGTCCCTTTGAATTTGAGTCAGTCTGACTTTCATCTTCACTGTAGGTATTTCTGGACTATATTCATACAAAATAAGTATAATGTATGGCTAAAATTCTGAGACTGAAAAAGAGTATTAATAGCGATGTCATTCTAGAGTTGTGTTGTTTTTCTGCAAAATTAGGAAAAATTCTGTTACATCTTGAGAGATTTAGACTTCGCCTAGTGTTATTGTGAGGATTTTTCCACTGAGAAGAAGAACAACTTGACAGTTAGCTGTTGCCCTTTTTCAAATGGGCCTGCTGTGATTTAGCATTGCTCTTTCAGCCTAATTGGTCAAATGCCAAATGTGAGGTGCTATATAAATGTAAAATATTATTGCAGTACGCCCTACTTAATTGGGACAAGGTTTTTTTTTTTGTTTTTTTTTTATTTGAATACCTCCCTGGTAACTAATTTAACCTAGTGATAGTGGATTGTAATAACTTCTTTTTAATTGGCTGATGTTAACATAAATTCTGCAGAAAAGCCATATGTACATATGTATCTAATACTAAAATGAACTTTACAGACATTAAGTGGAAAGCTGTACCCTTTAAACAAACGAGAAATCATACTGTGTGCACCAGGATTGTGCTGATAATTTTTGAGCACCCCAATTTTCTCAAATAAAAATGGGAAGAACCCCTAATAGCATAAGGAAGACTGTTTTCTGGACAAGTTCAGCCAATGACAATGGAGTCTACAGCCTGTATTTGTGGTTTCAGATGTACTTATCAGTATGCGATAGAGAACTCAAGTGTTTTTTCCTCTTTGAAATTGTTCAGAAACCCTAGGCTCACTCATGCCACTGATGCTTCCACACTTACCATGTTTGTTACCATGCCTCCTCAGATAGGTTTTGAGAGCCATAGGGAGGTTTAGAGTCAGAAATGCTAAGCTGCTCTTTTAATATACTGTACAAAAAGAAGTTGAGTCACAGCAGAATTTCTCAGTGTGTTAGCTGGATGGAAAAGCTGTCTTAAAATACTCTTCTTGCCACATACTGCATTTCATTGTTCACTTGGTTGTGCTGATATTATTGTGTATGAAAACCATTGTAAACAAGGTTACTGAATGTATTTAAAAGAATTCTGCAAAAGGAAAGGGTTGATTTTATCTGGAATTAAGTCACTTATCATCCCTGGAGTCCTGCAAGTAGTAGAACTGACACAGCTGGTTGGGTGATGAACAGCGGCAAGCACGAACTATTTGGATCATAGAATGGCTTAAGCTGGAGGGGATCTCCAAGGTCATCAAGCTCCAAACTCGCTGCCATAGGCAGGGTTGCCACCCATTAGATTAGGCTGCCCAGGATACCACCCAACCTAGCCTTGAATGCCTCCAGAGGTGGGGCATCCACAAGCTCTCTGGACAATCAATAGCCTGAAAGACAGCACAGTAAACTGATCCGAATTGCTCTTAGGAGCTTAATGGAAGGTGGCAGGCACCTGTAATACTATGCTGCTTGGTGCTACATTTTAGGAGAATAAGTGCATCCTCGTAATTTGGGCTCTGGATTCAGCTGAGAGGCAGGAATATCAATGTTTTCTTTTCAGATCTGAGGAGAGCTAGCTGAAGCCTTTCTTTACAGTTCCATCTAAAGGGAGAGATAGTACACTGTCTCAATTGAGAGCACAATTTTCTTTGCTCTCAGAAATGCTTGGTAAGACAATAAGTGTTAGCTTTGGGGATTTGACTGTAAGACCTGCATCTTTGGTGGGACCATTAACAAATTGTTATACTCAGTGAAACAGTTATTTGGCTTACTATAGGGTCAACTTTAACCTGGAGTGTCTAAAGGAGTTATAATTAGCTAGTATAAATTTAAGCTTGCCTCTCAAAGGTTTCTTTGTCTGTGAAATGTGAACTACCTAAGGCAAAGAACAGCTCTTTGAAAAACTGATCACATTGTGACTATTGCTCTGAACAAACAAGGGCGTTGTTATGCAATAGTTGTGACCCCATAACAACTTATACAGAGAATTTGTACCTAGGACAGAACAGATGGAAGTGCTGGAGATGACCTTGCCTGAAAAGGTGATTTCAGATCACAACTCTGGTGGTTTTTTTTTTTTTTTTTTGTTGCTGTTTGTTTTGTTTTGTTTTAAATTCTGTGCTGTAAAAATACAATATTTATTCTCCTATTGTATTGTATGGAAAATGAGTGAATAACAACATAAGATTTCTTGTAACTAACAGAGTAAATCATACATGAAATAAAATCTCCCTTGTTTCTATTTACAAATACAAACTTCATGCATGTTCTGTTTTCCTTTTTTAAAATACTGATTACATTTTATAATGGAGATAAAAGGAAACTAAGAAATATACTCAGGTCAGCAGTTTTGAAGTACAGGATGCTATTGGTATGAGATTATCTCCACTGAAATGATTCAGCAGCTTAGATGAAATTTAAATAACCACTCAAAAGTCTGATAATAATGTGCTTCCAAGTGTAAATGGTCTCATAAGAAATTTAAAATAGAGCTGTATTCATTACTTTGGGGGACAATTTTACTAGCTCCTGAACCAGTTTCACCATATACATATTTCTTGACATATTGAGACAGTTTAGCACACACAGCACACAGAATGCCTGAGTTATTTAAAAGATATATATAACTACAGCTTACTTTTACTATTCATTACATTTCTACTTTCCTGGTAAGGAAATAACCATTTCCCAGTCAGGAAATGGCTTGGTCCCTAATTCTATATAGAAATCACAACACTATGCTTTCATCTGCAGAGTTGAGTCTTATCTATCAGGCATTTTTCCTTATCTACTTATTTAAGGAAATATTAATGGGTCTCAAGGCCTTAAGCAAGCCTAAGTATTTATGAATACAAATGTAGAATACAGAGACTAATCCTTTTAAGTATTGCCAAACCTGCTGGTTTCTTTGGTGCCTTGATTAATGAGAAATCTGTAGATTTCATTTGAATATCATCTCTGTCCTAAATAAGTTGAGATGTTCTTTTTCTGCAGTTGTCACTTTCACTAGTAACAATTTATATCTTTGGTGCCAGCAATAATTTTGTCCAGTATAAAAGATGCAATTGTCCTTTTTGTCAGTATCTCAACTGATTCTCTGGAAAAAGTACACATTATCCATATTTGTCTCTTTGAGTTTTTCTGATACTTCATTCTGTTCTTTGTTGCTTTTTTTTTTTTTTTTTTTTTGTACTCCTTTTTCTCCATGGGCAATTTTTGCTTTGTCTCTGTGTTAGTGGAGGTGATCCCTAGGGAGGTGGCAATAATATGATGCTTTGTGTCTTCTTTCATGCTTTTGTACCAACATTTGAGAAACCAAGGAAAACAGGGTTTCTGATCATTTCAAACTGAGAGCTAGCAGCGGAGGAAATAATTATTGACACTCTGCTTATTGACACAACAATTTTTTCTGTAACCATCTTTGTCACTGATCTTAGAGACGATTAGAAGTGTATGAACGTCTCTACCTTCTTGATCCCATAGCATAATGGATTTTAAAAGATGCATTAATCAAGTGAAGAAAGCAAAAGGGATTGGAAGCTGAGTGCAGGAGAAATGTAACGATTAATATATCTACATTTTTGAAGAACAAAATGTTTGACAATGTAAAAACAATATCAAGAAAAAGCTGCTTGTTCCACTGTTTATTCTTGGCATCTGAGTATGGAGACATTTCTTTCAAGAGCGATATTATAATTTGATTATCTTTATTGGGCTCCTGAGTAATGAGATGGAATTGGAAGTCCATGTGTATACGAACAAGCAGCTGGGTAGTGACAGTGGTAAATGGTGAAGGAAAGCAATTGCAGTGATCTTTTCTGTGTAGAATGGAGTCAGGTCACTGTGGTTTGAGGCTGTCTATAAGATTTAAGCTTCTCAAGGGAGACAAATGGGCAGGACAATTTTGTAGATATTAAAAAGATTTAGGGATGAAACCTGCATTTAATTGCTCTATGATATCAATGCTGAAAAGCAACTGTAAATGTCTGAGAGCATAAATTCAAAAACCAGTGTCTTGAAGTATTGTTAGCAAGTTCAGACTTGAGCACATACAGCTTTTTGATCCTCTGCATTTTCAACTGAAGTGCTTTTATCTTCTGTGATTTCTCAGTCTGAGTCTCTTTCTACTTAGCATATGTCTTTACAGGGAAAGCAGAGTGGAAACTCTTCCTAAATTTTCTATTATCTCAATCATTGTGCATGTGGCTTTGTATCCATAAGCCTCTGTAGGCTGCATGTGGCCAGAGCAGTACTCTTGTCATACTAATTCTGTTTAAATTCCTTGAAAGTAAGCTTTCCTGTGGGCAGACATTTGAAATGTCAGGTGTTTTTTTCTTTTTTCTTTTTTTTTTTTCCTGTTTCATCTTGATAATAGTTAGAAACTAGAATTTAATGTGACTCGCTTTCATAAGAATGGTTTAAGGTACATTTTAGTAGTTTCAGTACTTCACTGCTTTTCTTTTCTTTTCTGAACTGATTTTTCTTTAAAGAGCTTTTCTGTCTTTGATACTGTTAGATCACCTTGTAATACTAATGACTGTGGAAGGATTCCTCATTCCTGTAATTTAAAAGAGGAAAGATTTAACTATGTAGCAGCAGATATGGAATCTCTATTAGAATAATTTCCCTTGGCAGTGAATGGTCTTGTCACAAAAAATTTTTGTTGGTTTTAGTGGTACGTAAGCAGAATATGTACAATACTTTTTGGAACATACAAAGGTTGGTATAAAAACAGATACAGCTTATTTCCTTTTTCTTTAGAGAAAAGGAGTTGTAGATTTGTTAGTTTCATTAGTTTCATTTTACATCATTTACATCACATACAGTAAAAAGCCAGAAAGCTTGATCTGGACCTTGTAACTGAGCAGATTTTGTCATCAAGATAGTTGTTTTTTGCATCTATTGATGCACACTTAGGAACAGATAAGATAATTTTGTCTTCATCTTGATAGTCTAGATGCATCAGACAACTGCATATATCTGACTTTTGTGCTGAGTTTGGTATAGCCTTACAAACTGTTTCAAATCTTTACAGATTGTACCTGGTTATATATGTGAAAATTTGTGTTTTCTTAACTAATATTCTCTAGAAAATTGACAAATGGAGCTGTAGAAGACAGAGAATTTTAAATGAACCTCATCAGTATAATTCCTTGCATAGCGATATTGATTTCAGTCAGGAAGAATTTCACATGCTCAGTCCAACTGCATTGTGATCAATTGGTAAAGTAGAATAACAGGAAACTCATTAGAGACCTGATCCTGTTTATTCACTATGTGAATTGTATCATATCAGTTTGCTTAGATTAATTTTAGTTTCTGTGATAACATAGCACATTTGCCTACATGTGTGAACCCTTTTATAGATGCAAAAAAACAGATGTTTGTTCTGTGAATGATAACAGAAATGCTAAACTAAATGCAATTATCTAGTTCTCTGGTAGAATACTTGTAAGTAGATATTAACCAAGGAAACTGCAACTATGAGTTGTTTCTGTTTAAGAACTACTTAAGGGTTTTGAGTGCATTCAGTTTTACTTCCTGTGTAAAACAGTCTTAACATTTTCTTCTAGTGTTCCATTATCAAGGATGGAACACTAGAAGAGGATCAAAGGTTTAAGGAAAGAAAAAGATAAAAATCCCTCAGCGTTCATTGGAAGTGATAAGTCACCATTTGACAAGTTTGTTTCAGTGGCTGACTGGTCTCTCTATTTCAATTAAATTTCAAAAATCACATTTTTAAGTTTAATTCTATTTTTCTGTAGTTTTAGCTAGCTCATTGTTTGGTAGATCAACAAAAAATTCTGTGTGCTCATTTATCCACATAAATTTCATTGATTGCAAACCAAATGTTATGTAAAGATTCTGCAGAGAGAAGAAAATGATAAGTACTTGTGATAATATATCAATTTGTGATCACTGGGAAGATAAAAAATGGCGACATAGATTTCAGTCAGTTGTCACAAAAATGAAAAAAGTGAAAAATGTTTATTGTTAGAATTTCACATTCTCACTGTTCCAACATCATTACTGACAGTATTTTTTGTTAGTGTTTTGCTGCTTCTGTTAAGGGCCTTATAAATCTGATTAATGATACTTTGATGAAATAACAATAGTTATAGATACAAGTTCATTATTTCCCTTTTATTTTATTTTATTTTTTAATAATGACGGTGTTAATCCAACCAAAAAAAAAACTTTTGCATGTTCATACAGTACTTCCTAGGTTCAAGTTTTAGGGCATTACTTCCTGTCCTATCAGTACACACCACCAATAGCCTGGCCTCAGCCATTTGCCTCCCATCTCCCTTTAATCAGATTCCCTTTCAGTCTTCTTTTCCCTAGGTTGAACAGACCCAGGTTACTCAGCCTTGCCTCTTACAGGAGATGCTCCAGGCCCTTGATAATCTTTGTGGTCTTCTGCTGGGCTCCTTCTAGGAGATCCCTGTCTTTCTGAACTGTGGAGCCCAGAACTGGACACGGTATTCTAAATGTGGACTTGCCATTGCAGAGAAGAGGAAGATATCTCCCTTGACATACTGGCCATGCTTTTAATGGACCCCAGGAACTGAAAAACATCTGATGCTCAAACAACTATTATATATCTATTTTATTGTTTGGTAAAAACTTGTTATTTTTTAAAAAGAGAATACTTGAGAATCTGAGAGCGTCATACAACTATTTTTTTACCTAGATAGTCTGATAGACTAAGGAAATGATAAATTCCATTATGAACACTAAAAATTCTGTAACTAATATGCTGTGTCACACACTGCAAAAGTAGATCTGTTTGCTTAAGGAAACATTTCAGTTCCCATTGAGGATAACTTTATAGTTTCAATCTTACAATAATGTCGTAATATACAATTAAAAAAAAAGGAAAGAGCTTGTAATGTAGAAATATTTGACTACTATATAATAAACCACCATTCATTTGTCCTTGCAGGGACAGAAATACCTGTCCCTGAAATATTTCTATTGCATAGAAATACACTAAGGCAGCTGTTACCATTTATTTTCATGGTGGACTAGAAAGACTTTTTTTAATAATGTGCATTTTCTGCTTTGAAGCATCTTTTATATTACATTGCATAGTAAATGCAATGGTGCTTAGTCCCAAGCAAGGTAAAATAGTCTTGATACCATTTTGATACTTCACATAAGCACATAAAATGCTTCACAGAGGTCAGTACAAAGTGTTTGACTTCATCTGTGTGAAAGCCAACAGGCTTTCTCCCAATGCACCAAACAGACCAGGCTCTGTATGAGGTGTTGAGGGCCTAATGCAATGAACATATAAAATTCAGAAAAGTTCACAGGCCAAACACATGCTAATTTACTCAAAGTATATTACGTTTTTTCACATATAAATAAATATATCATCTCACTGCCTGAGTTTATATTTATAGAATGAATGAGACTAGAAGTTTATAAATCAGTCTAAGATGGGTTCTACTTTCCTTGATGTAATAAAAGTGAAAGTAAACAAACCACCACTAGAACTGTAAACTTTCACAGGCACTAAAAGGTTTTTTTGTACTTATTCTTCCCAATTCCAAAATGCCAGATCCTAAATCCTATGTTTGCTTTGCTAAATCATCCTATACATTTGCTTCATCAAATCTTAAATTCTATATATACATAAAATTAAGACCAACTGAAAACTATATTATCTTCTTATACTTGAATTGGGTTTTTTTAGTCATTGACTAAGAAACAGGTATCTGAATTCTCACTTTGAGGGAAAAATATTTAAGCCTCAGAACATCCTATTTCATCTGAATCATGAAGATTATATTATAGAAATTTATAAAGCAGATCTTTTATAAAGACACAGGCACTAGGGCAGATAGTCTCCTGTGAACACTCTAAACATGATGGTATTGGCACAATATAATATTCTCCTGTAGAAGCTGGCAGCCTGTGGCTTGGACAGGTAAGATCTTTGCTGAGTAGGGAACTGGCTGGAGGACCAGGCCCAGAGGGTGTTGATGAATGGAGTTAAATCCAGCTGGCAACCAATCATGAGAGGTGCTGCCCAGGCATCAGTACTGGGGCCTGTCCTCTACAATATCTTTATTGATGAACTGGATGAGGGGATTGAGTGCACCCTCTGTAAGTTTGCAGATGAGACCATGCTGGGAGGAAGTGTCAATCTACCTGAGGGTAGTGAGGCCCTATAGAGGGATCTGGACAGGCTGGATCACTGTGCTGAAGCAAATGGGATTAAGTTCAATAAGATCAAGCGCCAGGTCCTGCACTTTGGCCTCAACAACCCCAGGAAATGCTACAGGCTTGGGGCAGAGTGACTGGAATGCTGTATAGAGGAAATGGACATAGGGGTATTGTTTGATGCTCAGCTGAACTTGAACCAGCAGTGTGCCCAGGTGGCCAAAAAGGCCAAAGGCATCCTGGCTTGTATCAGGAATAGTGTTGAAGGGAAGTAATTGTCCCCCTGTATTCTGCACTGGTGAGGCTGCACATCGATATTGGAGCCCTGGAGTGTGTCCAGAGAGGGGCAACGATGCTGTGAGGGGTCTGGACCAGAAATATTATGAGGATTGGCTGAAGGAGCTGGAATTGTTCAGTCTGGAGAAGAAGAGGCTCACAAAAGTTGCAAAGGACAAGGAATGGAGTGGGTGGGGAAAGTGAGATGTAGCCTGAGAATCAGTGTCAAAGAAGGAGGGAAGGAGGTGCACCAGGTGCTGAGCAATTTCCCTGCCGCCTTTGGAGAGAATTATGTCAGTTTGGATACCCACAATGCAGCCTGTGAGGGACCCCAGTATGGAGCAGGTGGATATTTCCTGAAGGAAGTGAAGCCTATGGAGAGCCCACTTTGGAACAAATTTATTCTGAAGCACTGTAACCTGTGGAGAGGGCTCCATGTTGGAGCAGAGGGAAGGAGTGAGGAAGAAGGAGCAGCAGAGAATGGTTACAGACTGACCAGAATCTCCAACTACCCACCCTCACTGCCAAGGCAGAAATGGAAAAGTCAGGAACAAAACAATCAAGTTGTGTCTGTAAAAATGGGGTGATGAAGGAATGGTGTTTTAGATTTTATCATTTCTTTTCACCATCCAGTGGCAATAAATTAAATTAAGTTCTCCCAAGTCAAGTCTATTTTTCACATGATAATAACTAGTAACTGATCTCCTTGTCTTTACTTTAACCTGAGTATTTTCATTTTATATTCTCTCTCAGCGTCCTGTTGAGGAGGAGTGAGACAGTGGCCTGGTGGGCACCTGGCAGGTAGTTGTGTGGTTCATATCAAAGGGTTTCATTTCCTGCTCTGCAGAGCATTTATGCAAAGTTGATGTTTGGTTCTCAAAAGCCTAGGTGTCAATGTGTCTTGGTTTTCCTTTTAGACTTTTTTTTTTCTTTTTTGGAGTTTGCTTAGGCCTGAAAAGGACATAAAAATGTTTCAAAAAAAAAAATCTGTGAAGATTACTGTTAACTTTTCTATGCTGTTAAAAACTACCCTGAAACATGAATTTTTCTAGATCTTATTAGCCTGTGCTCTGTAACAGATCTCATTCACCTGAATTTTTGTGAAGGTTTCTTGAACGTAAGTTATTTCAGACAATATTATGAGTCAAGTAAACTGGAATTTTCCAGTGAAACGTTGGCTTATCTCCAGTGCTTATATAACTAGCTTGTTGCCAAACCTGTCATAGCATTCCTGCTGATATATCAGATGCACATCTACATCTGACATGTTTACCCATATTAAGTTCATTTGTATGGGTGATGCTAATGCACCACCTCTGAACCAGCAGATAGTAACTGACTTCTGAAAGGCATGGAGAAGGAATGTCTTGAACAGCTTTTTGAACTGCTTCTCAGCTGTTTCCTGTGAGGACTTACTGCCTGTTTCATGGCAAAAGTAAACATTAGTTCAAACTATCACTGGAGGTATTTTGAAACAACATAGTTTGACTTCACTTTGAAACCATCATGGGATATTACTGCTTCTCAGGTGTTATACGGCACTTGGTAGTTGAGACAGTTCATACTTTTGCATTTCCTTCACTCCCCACACCATGAATTGCCCCCTCCTTATTTCAACCCAAGTTGCTGCAGAGGAAGAGCAATTCTGAGAACAGACGTGTGTTTTCTCTGGGGTTCAGCAGGTACTAGAAGCTGCTCTTCCTCAGAGATGTTCAGCACATGGTCCTGGGGTTTATGCAGTGCTTTGTGCTGCCTCCTCACACAAACAGGTGGAGAAAATCAGAGGAGGCTCCTGTAGGCTCTTGACCTCCACAGAGAGGACTCAAACAACAGAAAAGTATCATTTTGGCACTGAAGTGTCAAAGATGAAATTGCAAGGAGATAATGGTTTTATACTTCTTACTTTAAGCAAGTAAGAAAAAGAAATTGGGGTTAGTTGTGTTTGCTATGTTTGCTTTGGGTCTATCTCATTGGGAGCTCTGATGCTTATCACAGGAGATGGCAGAAAATTATTTTTAACATATTAACCAAAACCAAAAAGATCATTTTTGAACAACTGAAATAGAAACAAATATAGAGAAAATATCAAATAATTATTTTAATTTTCAAAACTGTCCACTTACATTACATTTTTCAGACTTTTTATTTCAATAAATATTCTAAGGTTCTCATGCAAACATGACACTTCTAAATTACAACTAGTTATGATAAGTTTTTAAAATAAGCTCATGTAAAATTCTCTGCTAGAGAAATGAAATATTTGCAATGATTTTACCTGTTGGTTTTTTTTTTTTGTTAGTTCTTTTCCAATACTTTATCTTTCCACTTTGATCCATGATAGGATAGAATTTCTGAGGCCTCAAGATTTGTCAGTATGGGCAGATTGTGTTCTTCTTGGAATTTCTTAAACTATTTCAAATTTCATGTGTTCAAAATTTTTCTTCTTGTTGTTTTTGAATGTTTTATTTCAAATAATCTAGTTCTCATTTAAAACCAAAGAGAACATTAATGAGAAATGTAATGTGCTGAAAAATATGGCACCTTTTGGGGTTAGCATTGGAAACTGAGGCATCTTTTAGGGCAGAATTTGAAAATAAAATACTAAAAAATCTTAGATTAGCTTGTACATTTTTGTACTTTTTTTACTGGAATTGGCTAAATTAAATCATTAAATGATACATGTAAGTCTGGAATACATTCCTGGGCAATCGATATAGTAATATATTTTTAAGTTTATAAAGAGACAATATGCAGTGGAAATACAGCCTGTTTTAACAAAGTAAGCCTATTGCCTTGACTCATTTTCTCATGAATCAAACTAAAATACATTCCACAAGGCCCTCATAAGAGAATAGCAGCCACATAAAAAGTTACATTAAAAAAATATATATTTTGGTTCAGTATACTTACATGTTTGGTAGTTGTTCACTGTACATATTCATTAGTTTCAATTTGTTTCAATGGCCTATACAAAGCATAATACACAGGTAAGAGTTTTCTTTCCCAGATTCCTTCCCACATCTCCAATGTCACTTTGTCAGCCTCCAGCAGCAAAGCTCCCATTCATGCTGCTCCCTGCCATTTGCATCCTTGGGAACATAGAGCCATAGAAATCTGAATGTTTACCTGGCAGCTACACTGCAGGTATTTCTGAAATGGTGTTCTAGAGACTTTCTACTGTATGATATACAGCAATTCACAGGAATTGAAAAAATTCCCAGCATAACACAGCTTATATAAATACTTTGATTGAAAACTTTCTGGACTAGTTTTCATTCTGAGGAAATGACTGCTCTCTTTTGGATCTGTATATATTCTTTTGTAATTCTTCTCTTGGATTTCTGACAGAGCATAAGATTATTTTCTGAAGAAGCTGGAAAATATTTATAGAGTATTTAAAATCACCGATTGAATTGGGAGGGCTTGGGGAAGCTTGGAGCAATTACACACTGTGATAAGGAAGGGATGCACTTTTAATATTACCAGTACTTACATAAATAAACAAAGAAGCAATTTAACATAAATACGCTCTTAAAACATCCCACAAGAGTAACGGCACAGAGTTCTGAGGAAAGACTTTAATCTTCCTCAATGGAGAGACTGACTTTAGAAGTGTTGTCTGCCCTGCAATGAATACAGAGTAATCCTTCATAATATTGGTAGCAGCATCCAAGACCTTCTGCACTCCATGCTCTAGCATGTGTGAAGTGAATAAAATCTTAACACTACCCAGGAAAAACAGCTGTTCTCATAAGTTATGTGAATTCCATGCAAGTTGTTAAGATTTTTCCTTCTGACAGAAAATACACTTTGTTTTATCTAGCAGTATTCCAGACATTGCTGATTGTCCAGGTCATATCTAGTTTCTTGTATTTTAAGAACAACAAAAAAGTAATAATAATTATAATAAACATGAGAATACTTTTATAAACATTCAGCCTCTACAAGTGAAGTTATGTTCCCAATGCAATATGCAGAATTTTAAGCTGTGACAAGCAAGGCTGAGAATTCTCATGACTGAGAATTTAATCTGATGAAAAGTTTTACACACAATTTTTTACTCAAAAGAACTGATACTTTCTGTAAACCTTTCTGAAAAATAATTCTAAAAAAGGTAATAAAATTAACATCTAATGTAATGCTTACCTAGTAAATTTCTGATGAAATGTAAATGAATGAAATTCATGATGAATGAATTCTGATGAATGAAAATGTACCTTGTAGACCAGTATAGCACAGAAATCTTCATTTAATATTTTTATATCTTACTGTCTTCAATTCATGACATTTATAGAAAGCACAAGCAGCTAATCATTGTTTGGAGAAAAACTGATAAAGATGAAGCTTGAAAACTGTCCAGGCTGCTAAGACCGCAAAATAGTGTTCTATCACTGAGAGGGAGTTAAGAAAATAAGAAACATTATTAATATCAACTGCAAAAAAAAAAAAAAAAAGCAAAGCTTGGACTTTTTATTCATTCAAAGCCCTGTGTAGTTTTGACTAGAGTTTTGTATACTCTAATTTGTCTGCTTGCACCAATCTTCAGTGTCATTTTTTAAATTCTGTTCCACATTTGTTCTTTTATTCCTTTTGTTGCTCTAGCTTCCCCTTATTTCCTTATTCCTCCTCTTTCACTGTCTTTGATAAATCTATGTATGTTTCACATTATTTGAAATTATTAATTAAAACATTGTTGCCAGCTATCAGATAACTTATTCTGTTTGGGATTTATTTTTGCTTTTTTCTTCTGCTTTCCCATGTTTGAATTGTTTTAGGTAACAGCCTTTTCAGACAGAAGCCATGCATTCTCCAAGTAAAGAACCTAACATATTTGTGCTCTCTGTGATGCTGATCCTTAGTTACAACTCTGAGAAGCATGATAAGCATCTATAATAGCATTGGCATCATCTGAAATTAAATACGCTGCAGTCAATGCTTGACATTTTCTTATTTTATATATCCATAGGGACAAAGCTGACTTTAAAGAGAGGACTATCACATGTCTACAAGAAGGATGAAGGAGTTATCAACTGAAAACAATTTGTTTCAAAACTAACATTTATAATCGAATAAGTATAACAGCATGTGACTTCTTTTCCTCCATGATAAGAGCTCTTTGTGTATAGCACATTTGCATACTTAAATTACATCATGTATGGAAACTGTTAGGTCACATCTTGAGCTGCTGACTGAGCACCTGGTAAAGGGGTGTGGCTGGCCAAGGTAGAACAGGCAAATTGTTTGCACCTTTGCTCCACAGGTGACCAGAAGAGGTGGAGCTACCCTGTGCTCAGATTAGGGCCAGCCACAGAAGTGAGGGTGTTTCTAGGATCTAGTCTGCTTTCTGAGAGGGTATGTTGTATCGTAAGAGTTTCCCTTTACCAGTTGAGTGAGTTCGACTCTTTTTTTCCCTGTGTGATTATTGACTTATGAATACTTCACCTGGCAATAATAGGAGGTGACAAAATATCTGCCAGATGTTGTTCTGAACATGTATTTTGTGTTACAGAACATGTGTAACCAGCCAGTGGTATCCTGGGATGCATTAAAAATGGTGTGAACAGCAGGTGGAGAGGAGCTATCCTTCCCCTCTACTCTACCTTGTTGAGATCTTTTTTAGAATATTATGTCAAGTTCTGGGCTCACCAGCTTAAAAAGAACAGCAAACATTTAGATAGCCCAGTGGAGGGAGAAAAATATGATGGCCTGGACCATTTTCCATATATAAGGAAAGGCTGAGATGTGAGATTTCCTTCTGGAGAAGAGAAGGCTGAGAGGGGATCTCATCATAATTTATAAATATCTAAAGTGCAGGAGTCAAGACAGACTCTTTTCAGTGTCCAGTAGCAATAGAACAGGGGGCATTGGTCAGAAACTGGAACACAGGAAGTACTATACTACAAGGAATTCACTGTCAGAGGGATACAGCATTGCCACAGGCTGCCCAGAGAGGTGGTGGAGTTTCCTTCTCAGGAGATACTTAAGACCTGTCTGGATGCCTTCCTGTGCAATTTGCTGTAGAGAACCTACTTCAGTAGGGGGTTTGGATGTAGTGATCTCCAGAGATCTTTCCAACCCCTACAATTCTGTGATTGTGTGAGATGCAAACTACATCTTCTGGAGTGTACCACATAGTAATCCACTACGAATGTGGAAAAAAATTCACTGAAATGCACAGCAATACCTCTGAGGTTTCTGTCAATGCGATGCTGTGAATAATATGTTTCTGGGTTATACAAATATGGCAGAAGTGATAGCATGCCATACTTAAAAGACTACGTTATACACATTATGATAAACGATGAAAAAACATGTCATTATTTGAGACACAATAAAAACAGCCAGTAGGCTATGTATATTTTGAATTTCTTTGTCAGGAGGCATATTTCCATGTAATATAGGTGTTTCAGTAGTCACCATTCTCTTCAAGTTAGGCAGCATATCATTATAAAGTGTAATAAGAACTAGTTTTGAGTGAATGTGAGCCATTATCTGGGAATGGCTGTAAGAAGTGTGGAATATAGAAAGAATAAAGAAAGAACAAGATAGCATGTTTCCATGTAATATAGGTGTTTCAGTAGTCACCGTTCTCTTCAAGTTAGGCAGTGCATCATTATAAAGTGTAATAAGAACTAGTTTTGAGTGAATGTGAGCCATTGTCTGGGAATGGCTGTAAGAAGTGTGGAATATAGAAAGAACAAGGCAAGAAATTTTGGTTTCTTCATAGCTTCCTTACAGAGGATTCCCCTGTGTTCTAATATCAGTGATATGCTGAGTATTTTATTCAATTTAGTATTATATCATTACTAAGGGATGCAAAATAATGATGCATTAAATTCAAGCTGAACCATAATAGAAATCTTATATTCATTATCTGTGTATTAAAACCAATAAATTCTATAATACCACCAAAATAAATCCCAAAGAAATTCAGGAAACAATTGTTAGAATGCTGTTTTGAAGTGCTATTGGTTCAGTCATTCTCTGTAACTAGAGATGGCCATTAAGATCTTTCCAAGAGCAACCAATCCTTTACCCTTCTCAGAGGGAAAGTAATTTGAGATAAAGTAAGCTTCCTTTTCAGAACAGAAGCAAGGTTTATATACATACATATGTAGTTTTCCTCTCTTTCTGTGAGGGTCACCAAGCCCTGGCAGAGGTTGTCTAGAGGGGTTGTGGAGTCTCCATCCTTGGAGACAGTCAAAAGCTGACTGGACATGGTTTTGGGTACCTGTTCCAAGTGAACCTGCTTCAGCAGGTGAAATGACCAACGTCTTCCAAAGGTCCCTTCCAACCTCAGCCAGTCTGTGATAAAATGAAAAGTTACGTTTTGTTGCTGGAATCATTGTCTTAATTCCTCTGAACATTCTCAGGAAAATATGCATACTGCTTTCTGTACAAAGGTATGTAATCCATATGTGCTGCTAATGAGAAGGATAAGGAATCTACAGACACACTCACTGTTCGTAACATAGAATCTGGAGTAGAGAGGTTTTATGAGACTGAAAGTTCTTTCTACTAATACTGAAGTGGGACAATTCCTACATTATGTGAGAGAAAAAATAAAAAAGATCTTGCAGTAAGTATTTTGGAAATATGTTAATATCTTCACATGAGGATGTTTTACTGCGCTTCATTTTTGTTAACATCATTAGCATGAGAAAATTTAATTTTTACCATAGCTTTGTTTCCTACATTAGGACATTAAAATATTAATCAATGTTATTTTCTGCTATTTACACATGAGAAGAGAGTAAAAATTGTGAAATGGCATGTAGGAGATTTAAGAAAGCTCCTTTCTGTGTGCGATATTGTACCACAGTCAGTTTGTCACTTTGAACATATAAGCTCCTGAAGTGTCTGACATTCGTTTGGCCAATTTTTCACTTTGATATCTAGTAGAAATAGATATTATAAAAAATTCTGTTTTAAAATCTATTTTGCATATGCCACTTGCTATTTTAAAAGTTCTTTTTGGCTATATCAAAGCTTCTTCACTGGTATGCTGAAAGGCTAAGCAGCATGACTGACAGATTTTAGCTCCCTGGCCCCAGCTACTTCTGTGCTGTTTGCAAAAAGTGACAGAAACATAATGATGAAAGTGTTTTGTTCAATAACTTTAATTCATTCTAAACTATTTTGACTCCCCATCTCATGTCCACAAAAATTTCCTTGAACAGATACCAGCTCTTGATGTTTGGACAGGAGGTAGACTAGGGAAGGATTAGCAAAAGAAATGTCAGACAGCCTAGACTTTTCCAGAAATATTTTCAGATTAAATATCTGAGTATAAAAAATATGCAATGCCTATAGTGCCTCCTTTCATAAATGGAGAACGTAGTCCCATAACCAGCTTCTTTTCTCCTCCACCTGGCTGGAGAACACAGACTTCTCAGGATAATAGAATGATAGAATGGTTTGAGTTGGAAGGGAGCTTAAAGAACAATTAGTTCCAACACACTTACTACATGTAGGGACACTTCCTGCTAGGTCAGCTTGCCCAAAGCCTCATCCACACTGGTCTTGAACACTTCCAGGAAAAGGCATTGACACCTTCTCTGAGTAGCCTGTTCCAGTGCCTCCTCACTCTCTCAGTAAAAAAAATATTCTTCCTAGTATCCAATCTATTATTTTAATTTAAAACAATTACTCTGTCCAATCACTACACTTTCTGATGAACAATCCCTGCCCATCTTTCTGATAAGCCCCTTTAGATATTGGAAGACCATTGTAAGGTTATCCAGAAACCTCCCTTTTTTCAGGCTGAACAGCCCTAATTCTCTCAGCCTATCTCCATAGGAGAGTCATGCCCTAATCATTCTTGTGTCCCTCCTCTGTACCTGCTCTAACAGATCCAAATATTTATTACGCTGGTGGCCCCAAATCTGGACACAGTACTGCATGTGTGGTCACCATAAAAAAAGAAATATGCAGCAGCTTAGTACTAGTAGATAAAGCTGAGAGAGAATGGATTTCTAATGGGAATGAATTTTTAATCTTTTAAGCAGAGAAAGAGTAACCAGGAACCCATAGGAACTATAATACATGGAAGCAGGAACAAGATTTGAACTACAATTTCCTAATCTTGAGGTAAAAGGAAAACAGAATTAATTATCACAAAGAATCATCTAAAGATAGAATTCTTAGTCCCAGAATGTTTTTGGACGTGTCATGGTTTTATGATTTTTGGTATTGGTGTTCCACATCATAAGATCATATAATGCATTTAGAGTTAAAGAGTTAATGCTCCAGCTGCATGGATCATCGATAGTTCCAGGTATACCTGTCTCAGAAGAGAAGAATAACTCCATTCCCCAGAGGACTTTGCAATGCTTTGCATTTTTACGTGTTTACGCTCAGAGGGAAAGATAAAAGCTGTCTGCGGTCACGGGACACTCTTTTTCCTTGGAGATCAACTCAGCAGTGGGTGCTCGCTGCCGTCCGCCTTCAGCGTTAGCGTAAGGCCTTCGGTTTATCGGACACTCTCTCTTGCTCATTTTATTTGATTTATTAGCTTTAATTCCAATTATATTATATTATATTGTGTTATTTTGCTTTCCGATATCTATTTAGTAAATTAGCTTTCCTCCTCAGATCGTTGCCGCTGTTTTGTTCCTAGGCCCATCTCCCTTTTCCCTTCCCCCTTCGCCTTTCCTGAGGTGTGGGTCTGTGGTTCCCCCGCACCAATCATCACGGAACCGGGCTGGACCTGCACATAAACCGCTGACAGGACAAAATAGCCAGTGTGCAAAGGAAATGTGGGGGAGTGAGGGCTACAAATCAGAAAGCTAAAATCAGAGTCCCTCTTAGGCAGCAATCCATGGTATCCATATCTTTAACACATTAGAATTTTCTTGTGTGTATACTACTAGCATTGTGGAGCTTAGAATTGGTGGTTGACTTGCATCATTTTAATAGTAGTAGATGGAGAGAATCACTTCCCCTGGCCTGCTAGCTGCATTTCTTTTAACGCAACACTGAATACTTTTATCATTCTCAGCTGCATATGTACACTGCCAGCTCACATTCTTTTCTTTTTTTTTCCACCAATATCCCAAAGTCCTTTCCTGCTGGGCTACTGCCCTGCTTTGTCCACTCATTCTTTACCTTGTGTTCATGTTTGTGATTTCCCTGACCTGTGTGCAGGACATTGCATTTGACCTTGTTGAACATCATGAGGTTCTTCAGACCACACCCAAGTTCAGATAAGATCTGGGTGCGGACTGGTCAGTGTGCTCCATTGTTTGTTTTCCATCATCTGGTCTACTCCATCCCAGAATATGCTGAAATGTGAGGAAAACCAACTGATGTGCAATCAAATAATGTAAAAAACATTTTGGCTTCTTAAATAATCACTAAAGACTGTTATATGTTGCTTGTGCTAGATGGAAAACAGCTGCCAATTCAGGATTAAATAAATTATAAAAAGTAAAGGAACCTCTCATATGGTCATATCACTATTTATTTTGTCATGTTTTTGTATTTGTTAATAGTTTTTCTAGCATCTCACCATTTCATAGTATGTTAGTCGTTATGGAAACATTTGCCATTTGAATGAGTCAAACTTAGTCATAACCACATGAACAAAATTAAACTGGCTTATATATATAGTATTTGAAGATTTATGTAAAGTTTTAGGAGCAAATAAAGATTTTTATCATGTTTGTGGCTGTACATATGTTTGTATGTACATAGATACATATATACTACTCATAAAGCTGCAGTATTTTTATCTACATGGTTTTGAAAGGAAGTTGTACAATGTGTCCTAGGAGAGATTCCAATAAAACCACTTGTCATACAACCTTATTGTATATTCTGTACATGTCACACATTTTGTACTGAGATCTTCTCAAAGGTATGCTAGGGTTCTCTTAAAGTTTATAGGGCATATATGAAATACACAGGTAGGTTTACTTTTACCATAGTTCCCATATTCTTCTGTTTGTGATATTTATTTAGTGCATTTAATAAAAGAATTTAAGAAGAGCAAGTCCCTTGTCCACACTCCCTCATGGTGTTCATTCCTTCCAAAGCTCTACAGCTACATGTTTGTTGAATGCAAATAAAATCAGTACCATGAGAAGATCTGCACTACAGAAAGTCAGGAGGCACTTTATATAATGTGAAAATTGTGCAAAGAAAATCCTTTTTCATGAGGATAGTCCTATAACAGTTAAAAATAGCATCATGGTTTTTAATATCCAGATCTGTGCCTATGATAGAGGGATAGGACAGCCAGCCCAGCCCACTGGCCCAAAACAGGAAAAAAGGAAAAGGAACAAAATGGTGGGGGAGTTGTGGGGGAAAACAACAACAATGCAATGATCTGAGGAAGAAAATGAACTGGTTTACTAGTTATAGTAGTAAAAAACAAGTTAATTGGGTTTGAAGCTAATAAATAAGTGAGAGAGAGAGAGTTTCTGAAAACTGAAGTTCTTACGCTGGTCACCCAGGGAGCAAAGAAAGAGAGTACCATGACTTACAGTCAGTTTTATCTTTTCCTCTGTACAGAAAATAGAAATGGAATAATGAAGTCTCCTGAGAGCTGTAGTTCACTCTTCTCTTCTGAGAACCAGGCTCCTGAAGCTATTGACAATCCATGGGACTACAGCGTTAGATCTTTAACTTCCAGGTATTCTACATGATGCCATGATGTGGAATACCAATAACAAACAAAACCATGACAGATAGTTATAGACTACCCAGATTTAATATTATCTTAAAAACTAAATACATATATTCTATAATTGAAAGAAAAAATAAACTTTAAAAGTCAATGAAAGCTCCTTGATTATAATTTGAACTAATATCCAGGCAAACTGAATAATTATGTGTGTCACCAAGTGTTATAAATGATATTTTAATTTTTGATCACCTAGAAAATAGAAGACATATGTAAATACAGATCCTCGCTTAGAGCATCTCTGTAAATAAAGCAATGAACTAGGAGCATGATGATTTAACAAGAGCAGCATCTGCTTAATACCCATATTCATTTAAACATCTTTTTGTGAATTTGAGTACTGTCTGTGAAGTTTCATTCTCTCTAGTTGTCTAATAGATTGGTTTCTCAAATACCATATCTGGGAAAGTTGATATTAACAAATTTAGAATGGAATTAGACACATCTCACTTTAGGCAAGAGAAAGTAAATTATTAATATTGATATAATTGTCTATATTTTATGGTCACAGCAAAGCAGAGTGGAGGGCTTTCCTCTTGTTTGTCTAGGTATATATATAGGATGAATGAATTACCTCCTCGCAGTGCTCATCTCTATGAATTGACTGGAAGTGGAATTTAAACTTTGAATGCAAACTATCTACCTTATTAAAATCTTACATTAAGTGAGATTAAACTTACTTTCCCTATTTAGAAATTCCTACCATTTTTGTTTGGATAGTTGTTTCCTCAGCAAGAGCTCAAAAAATAATAATTGCCTGAAATATTGTTTTCTACCTCAATTCAGAATTTTTTTTCATTCACAAGTGATGAGCTAACTGTAAACTTAATGTATTTTCTTCAAATCTTCATAATTTCAGATTGTTGCTTTAATTTGTGCATTGCATCATTTCACAAATGCGTCAGATGTTTCATTCAATTCCATGCTGTTTTTGCTTTTGTTTTTCCTGACAATTTATATTCCTTCTGTGTTTTTTTCTGTTGTCTGTTTTACACATTTCTCAGCTGCTTATAGTCTCATAATTCCCCTGATGCTTAATAGAGTTTTCTTCATGGACTACATGATTCTCAAAATAGTCCCTTTTTATTGATATCAATGCTTTTAGTTCAGCGTCAGTTGTTTCTCTTGGTATTGGCTGCAAGGATGTCTTTTCGATCCTTAAAGGAAACTACAGTTGATTATTTCAAGCTTGCTAAGAACTGACTTGCCTTCCCTCCCACCCCCCCACCCATTGGCAATGATAAAATCTCCCTAAATTCAGAGGAATATAAACATTTTTCAAAATCTCCTTCTGTCAAATGCTTATACCATCGTTACATTTTTTACTTTTCCATGATGTTTTAGAAAAGCGTCATCCAAAAAACCACTGATCCTCTGAAACTTGTGGATTTAAAATAAGAATAAAGAAGAAATCATTCTGAGACAGACAAAAAGGGACCTCCATTTTGGCTCTACAGAAAGCATGTTAGTCCTGGATTATCTTGCTATTAAAACTCAGTTAAGAAGTGCTTTATTGCACAGAACAGCAAAACTGTACTAGTTATTCATCTTGCTTTTCTATGTTTAATTACATTATTTTTCTTTCTTTCACCTGCTGGGAAATACAATCGCTTAAGTGTAATGCCTTTCCATAAGCACTCCATATGCAAGCTTGCAATCATGCAGTCTTTTTACCTAAATCAAGCTGCAGCTCCTCCTTTCCACTTTTCCTCTGGCCTCCTGCAGGGGGAAAAGTGGGTGAGGGAGGGCCAATGTCTCCTGTCATCTGACAAAAGATGCTCAACCTGCGACATTATGAAATTTAATTAAGAAATTAAGAAATTTAAAACACAGGTGGTGCAGGTTAATGTAACTTCAGTGGACCATTACCTAATTTCTTGACTTCAGGTTCTGAAATACAGAGCATCGAATAACAATGTATTCCCAATTATTTGTGTAGTTCTTCAATGAGTTTTATTAGAACTGAACTAATTAACACTGTATTAATGGTAGTATTGTTTAAATAGTAAAATAGGTAACTAAACAAAGAGTTGCAAGGTTGTCCAGCAGAATTATTAAATATTTTTCTTTCAGTGGTGTAAAGGTGGATTAAACAAAGCCAGAATTATATCTATATACAAATATTTGAGTGATATTTATAAAAAGGGATTTTAAAATGTTTTTCAAGTGTCGGACTGTCTTTTTCCATTAACTTCAAATAATTTAAGAAAGATCATTCTAGTTTAAGAATCTAAATTGTCTGTGGGATTAGAATAGCTTTAGAGCTTTTATTTAGTCAATGTAGATGTTAGCTGTTATGGTGTGAAGCAAGGAAAGATTTTAGAAAACTTTTCACTTCAATTTTTCAATATTAATAGTAGTTATCAAGAGAAAAATAATACTGGAAGATGTTACTTCTTCTTTAGGAGCAACAATTTGCTTTTCTTAGAAATGTTTAAACTTAAATGCACAGTAATTCAACACACGTGGATTACTATTGTGCATTTTTGTTGTAGCTTTAGTACAGTAGCAAGCTTACCGTAATTATTGGTAAAGTCAAGATCTCAGCCCCAAATTAATGATAACTGAATAGAAATCCCAGAGCTGTGCATCAGTTGATAACATATGTAACTGCATGGGGTTTAACAGTGAATTAGTAATTTAACTTCAGCATATAGATGAAATATATTTCCATAACGGTCTGTAGATCTTTTTTATTTAAGAGATTCTTCCATGGCTCTGGTCGTTTAAGCATGAAATTATTTAGTGTTAAATCCTTTCTAATTGGTGGTTTAGATAAAGACACTAACACCTCATAGTGTCTAAATTTTAGAAACCTACCAACTGACAGGACTGTAAGATGTTTTACAGTGTAACTTTGTGTGTGTGCATGTGGCCTTTCTTGTTGCAGAGCTAGCAAAAACAGGTAAAATAAGTCTATTTTTAGGGTTTATTAGTTCTGGATATTGTAATATTTACAGAGAAATCACTGCTGCCATGGAGATGCCACTAGATACAAACTAATAACAAATGGAATGACCAGCATTTTACTAAGAATGGTTTTATCATATTTTTTAAAATGCTTTGTCAGAAGTTTCCTGGTGAGATTACCCAGGGTTTTATTGTCTATCCAAAAAGGAAAATAAATAAAAATAAGGAAACAAAAAGCAAAAGAACAACAACCAAAACCACTTTTATTTAAACTTTTGCATGATACATATTGAAGTCATGCAAGGAATAAATCAGCAATGTACATCAGTCTGGACTGTGCACTGACATAAATGTATAAGGTTTATAACCCCCAAATGGAATGCAAAATGTTTGCTATGAAGGGTGTAGCTTTGTGAATATGAAATGGAAGAGTATATTCTGTTAAGTAGCAAACACGAAAAGGACTTGAGAACCACAGATAACCAACTTAATATCAGAATCCAACATTATTATCAGGTGTCCTTCTGTGGTCTTTGAATGTACAAACCAAAGAACAGCTAGTTACATTAAAGATTAATTTAATAATTGCTAAGTTCCATTCTGTTTGTTTTGGGAACCAACAGATCCAAGAAGTGCTAATAACTTGTAAGGATTCTCCCCAGATTTTCCCTGTAAAAATTAAATACATAAATTAAAAAGATAATGTAATTTGTAAACGACCTGTATGTTTTGCCTCTGAATTAAATTTGGAGTAAGGAATTAAGAAGTACTGAATTGAGTTACAATGCAGTTAGGGTTGATGATCTTGAAGGTCTTATCCAACCTGAGCAGTTCTACGAATTGAACCAAATATTTGGTCATCTGATCAGTTAAATGCCTTCATAAGGAAGAGATTTTTGATTAAGGCTAATTCCTTAATCTGTTGGAAGTAAATGTAAGTCAGAGATTAGAACAAAGTTTGTACACAAAAAGTAAAAAAAAAGGGCTGTAAGGCAAAGGGACCAGCAAAAACAAGGAGCTGTTACCAAAGGAAAGAAAAATTTCCTTTGCCCACCAGTGTCCAAGGATCCAGGCTCACAAGGAAAGAACTCCAGAGGAGGAACCTTCAACAAGAGGCCCTTTCTCAGTAGCAGTCAGTCCTTAAATGGGGGGGTCTAAGAGGGGTTGAGCCTGGCTTCACCTTCTGGTCACACAGGTAATTGCCTTCACCTATTTTCCCAGGGTTGACCAAGTCTTTCCTTCAGGTGCTAGATCAGTGGTTCAGGCTGTAACTCAGCAGTCCCATACAAGGGGCAAAACAGTTTTTCAGTACCAAGGGCAATTACATTTTAGATTAATTCATTCAGATGTGGTGAATTTCATCCTATGTGAGAACTTTATATCAGCACTATATAGCTTTATGAAAGTTATGCTACATATCAAGTAGTTGTGAGCTTGATATGGTAACTTTCATTATTTTGCATTTATTTTGTTTGTTTGTTTGCTTTTGCTTGTTTGTTTCCAGTGTTTAAAATTCTATCCTTGGTATTTTGTAAGTGTGTGCTATCTAAAAAAGAAATAACATCCATATGAATAGCCTAAGTATTGTTTTGGCACCCTCTGCACTTCTCATAAAACAAATAAGGCTAGAAAAGACAGTAGTGACAACAGTGACAGAAGGAATTCCACCTACATGGCTGAAAAGAAACATTTTTCCAAAAAGAGGCACAGTTCTGTAGCTGGACGCTGCATGGTGGTGGGAGGGTGAGAAGGGTGGAGAAGCTGAATATTGTTTACTTCACAGTGGCTGGGCCAGTTTAGAACATCTCCCCATGGATGTGAAATCTGCCATACAAACCCAGAGAGTAATTTAAGAGCTCAGCTGAGCTGGAGGCAATCTGTGACTGCTGAATTCCTCTAATGTATCAGTTCATCTGGAAACATCCAAGCATGAATGATAAGGGTGGGTAGGAGGAATAGGTTGCTTCTGAAGAGTGGTGATAAGTTTTTAGAGACCATAATTGCTGCTAATCAAATGTCAGCATGTCCATGAACAAATGGTTCTGTTTTGGAACCAAATAATAGGGAGTAAACAAAGCAAAAATTCAGAAACTGACAAACAACTGTAGAGAAAAAATATATTTTTACAAAATAGTTTGGAAAAAAGCAAATAGTTAGGAATGCCTAACACTGACCTTGACGTATTTAACATTCAAAGATAGATTGAAGGTTTTCATGCTTCTTTATTGTTGTTCTTGTCATGCTGATGCAAACAAATGGTATGAGGTCTAAGGATGTTGGACCCTTGAGCCAAAGCACTCAGTTTCTGGGTTCCTACGGATTCTGCTTATTTAAATACCTGAGGCCATGCATGAACTTTTTCCCCTTTCCCTTTCTATTGGGTCAATCGGTATGGATTACCCAGATCCAGATTTTCAGGATGCACTACTTGCTAAGTAATGTCAACAGCTGGTAAATTTGATTTCGAGCAAAGCCCATAGGCTATTTCTGCTCCATAATTTAGATGTGGACTTTCAGTTTTATGATGCTTTGTGCAGTGCCTAGATCAGATTTTTGAAAACACTAATTGCAGAATAGGCAATGGCATAGAATCCTCCTCAGGTATCACTCTTTCTTTTGTGCAAATGCAAGTACTGTTTTTTCTTTTAAACACATCTTCATTTTCCGTTCCATTCCTACAAATTATGTGTGGATAAGAGCATGGAATAAATTGTCACTGAATGGAGATAAGGACATAGAGCTCCTGTGTGTTTATATATATATAATATGAGCTGTGGGAGGAGATAGGTTTTTAATTAGCTGTCTTCTGTCCTGAGAGCTCTTTGCATCAGGAACCACACTGAAACTGGTGCACCTAGGTATTCCTAGCCACACTTTATTCCCCTGACAAAGCTCTGTACCAATATTCCACAGTTTTTAGGCCAAATTACACAATATTTTCTCAAACTTATTACTTTTTGTGTTACTTAAATTATTTTCATAGGATCTATCACTCAGAAAAGTAATGTTTAATGCAAAATACATAAAAAACTCAAAAGCGAAATTATCAAGATTTAATGCATGGCTGGTGCATGCACGGTGTCCTTTTTATAAGACATCAAATTAAAATTCCTGGAAAAAATTAAGAAAATTGATTACTTGTACTTATAATTGAAATTTGTAAGTAAACTTGTACTTATAATTGAAATTTGTAAGTAAATTACCATCTGAAGTTTCTCAGGCAAAAAGAAAAACAGAAATTCATGACCCATTTTCTCATAGAACATCAACATATTGGTATGCACACTCATAAAAAATGGTCCCCAGCATATATTGACTATATGTATGCATATGGCTGTACATGAATACATGTATTAAGCCTTTTCAGAGTGCATGATTTTTGCACAGCAATCGCGTTAAGCTAAACAAAGAAAACTTTGTTTCTCAAACAGCTTTTAAAGATAAGAGGAAATCATCACAACACTAGTCTTAATGTGGATTATCAGTACTGATGACATGATTATGCAGTAACTCTCTCATTCTTGGCATGTTCGTTCATAAGATGGGTAAAGCTTAAAGACATGACTGCTTTTTTCAGTCCACGTAGCTGATTTTAGTGGAAACATTTAGTCTCTTCCTTTCTTCAATGTTATTAAAAAAAAAAAAAAGAAGGCAAGCGTCTCTGCATACTGTGTAGTAAACTTCCTATTTGATATACACAATCCTGGTGTCATTATTTTCTGAGTTTTAGACTACAACATTGTTTCCTCTGACTGCAGTACAGGAAGAAGAAATTCCATATTTGTTTGGAATCCTGGAATGAGGTCTCAATGCAGAAGTGGATAAGAGAGAAGCCAGTGATTCAACAGATAGTTAAGATTTTCATAGATTCATAGATACATTAGGTTGGAAAAGACCTACAAGATCATCTAGTCCAACCATCCTCCTATCACTATCCCTACCCACTAAACTACTAAATCAAATCCCTTAGCACCTCATCTAAACGCTTCTTGAACAGCACTAGGGATGGTGCCTCAACCACCTCCCTAGGCAGGCCATTCCAGTGCCTGACCACTCTTTCAGATAAAAATTTTTTCCTCATATCTAATCTAAATCTTCCTCGGCACAACTTGGGGCCATTCCCTCTTGTACTGGCATTATTTATTAGGGAGAAGAGGCTGACCCCCTCCTCACCACAACCCCCCTTCAGGAAGTGGTAGAGTGCAATAAGGTCTCCTCTGAGCCTCCTCTTCTCCAGACTAAACAATCCCAGCTCCCTCAGCCGCTCCTCATAAGACTTGTGCTCCAGACCCCTCACCAGTTCTGTTGCCCTTCTCTGAACACGCTCCAGGGCCTCAATGTCCTTCTTGTAGTGAGGGGCCCAAAACTGAGCACAGTACTCGAGGTGCAGCCACACCAGAGCTGAGTACAGGGGGATGATCACCTAGCTCCTGCTGGCTACATTATTTCTAATACAGGCCAGGATGCTGTTGGCCTTCATGGCCACCTGGGCACACTGCCAGCTCATGTTAATCTGAGCATCAACCAACACCCCCAGGTCCTTTTCCTCTCTACATTCTTCAAGCCATTCTGCCCCAAGCCCATAGCATTGCATGGGGTTATTGTGGCCAAAGTGCAGGACCTGGCACTTGGCCTTATTGAACCTCATCCCATTGAGCTCAGCCCAGCTATTCAGCCTATCCAAATCCCTCCAAAGGGCCTCCCTACCCTCAGGCAGTTTGACACATCCTCCCAACTTGGTGTCATCTACAAACTTACTGAGGGTACACTCAATCCCCTCATCTAGGTCATCAATAAAGATATTAAACAAGATGGGCCCCAATACCGACCCTTGGGGGACACCACTCGTAACAGGACGCCAGCTGGACTTAACTCCATTAACCACTACCCGCTGGGCACGGCCCTCCAGCCAGTTCTTCACCCATAGAAGAGTGAACCTGTCCACACCACGGGCTGCCAGTTTCCTTAGGAGAATACTGTGGGAGACCGTGTCAAAGGCCTTGCTGAAGTCCAGGTAGACTACATCAACAGCCTTTCCCTCATCTACCTGTCTGGTCACCCAGTCATAGAAGGAGATGAGGTTGGACAAGCACAACCTGCCCTTTGTGAACCCGTGCTGGCTGGGTCTGATCTCCAGGTTGCCATGCACGTGTCGTGTGATTTCCCTCAAGATCATCTGCTCATAACTTTCCCTGATACCGAGGTCAGGCTGAAAGGCCTGTAGTACCCCAGGTCTTCCTTACGGCCTTTCTTGTAGATGGGAGTCACATCAGCAAGCCTCCAATCTTGTGGGACCTCTCCAGATAACCAGGAATTCTGATAGATGGTAGAAAGCAGCTTGGCAATCGCCTCTGCCAGCTCCCTCAGCACCCTTGGGTGGATCCCATCTGGTCCCATGGACTTGTGGCAGTTCAGATGGAGGAGTAGATCTCTGACCATCTCTGCTTGGATCACAGGGGGTGTATTATGCGCTCCTTCCCGGACTTCCAGGTCAGAGCAAGTACCCTGAGGATAACTGCTGTCTATTAAAGACAGATGTGAAGAAGGCATTGAGAACCTCAGCCTTTTTCTTATCCTCTGTGGTTACATTCCCTGCCGCATCAAGTAAAGGACAGATTTTATCTTTCAAGACATTCCCATGTAGAATAACTGTTCGGACTTTCTCCAAGTTATGTGGCATCCTCTAGTCATTGTGCTGCAGATTAGCTCAGTTCTTGGGCTACACTGAGACTTGAAAATTTTCAGATGAATAGAGTTTAGGAAAGCATGCTCTGTTCTCCCCACAGTACTGGTTGATATGGGCACATGATGCATCTCATGTGATGTAGGATAATGTGTGAAGTCCCTTGATATTCCTCACTCCACTGAGGCTTTCATCTATTCTTGATATTGAGTATAAATAGTATGTAACAGCCCTTGGCACATAGTTAATTGCAGTAACAGAAAATACATACGATTAGTGTTTTGTAATATTGTGTTTCTGTTCAGTGCCAATAACAATCTTAATTTATTTCATGATTCATGGAGTTATTCATACCCCTTACATCATATTCTCATCATTAGGCAAAAATGATGAAGCTTCTGTATGAAAAGATGATAAATATTGTAATAAAATTTTGTAGTTCATTCGTTGTAAAAGAAGAATATTTTAATGCCACTGCAATTTTACATGATTTTCTTTTCTTTACCACTGCATTGATAACTCTTTCTGTCATACAGTTGTATTTCCATACTAATTAGTTTAACTGTTGCAAGATAAATTCATATTGCACTTTATATAAAAATTAACATTTTACACATGGAAGTGCTTTCTCTAAGCATATATTAAAGTCAAGTTTTCTATGCCATCTTGCAGATTTACCCAACAAATAGGTTCAGTAAAATTTTAGAGTTGCACAGTTTTCAATTTTGAAGTCCTACTGGGTCCTCAATTTTTTTATAAAGATACTGTCATAGACTGAGTGCTTAAAAGATAGATATTGAAAAAAAGAATAATAATTGGACATAGTTTTGTGTTTTATGACAAAGTGACATCAAAATGGCTTCTTATCTAAGGTCTCTTTGGGGTGACCTGTCTGACTATTGCTGCGTGCAGAGAGCTCTGCCCACGACCTGGGTTTTTGTCACCTGGCACAAGAGCAGGCAATGGGGTGGCACAGAGTGGAGATCAGTGTTTTCTTTCATTTTCTGGCCACATAGCATTTGTTTGTTGTTGTTGTTGTTGTTGCTGTTGTTGTTTAATTGGATCTTGTTTGTTTGTTTATTTGTTTGCATTTTGTTTTGTGTTTAGTTGTTAGCTACAGTTTGAGAAGCTTGGAAAGAATATAACTGCAAAAGGAAATATAATCAATTTTTGTCATCTCTATTTTTCCCCAAAAAATGTTTGATTTTCAATCCAGTGAGAAAAAAAATTACCTATGATGTTTTTGACACAGTTGAAAGGTAGCAGCACACCGTATGAGCACTCCTGAACAAATATAATGAGAGTTAAAACAGGTTTACCTAAGATACTGAAGCTGACTGATAACAAAAAATTCTCAGACTGTACCAAGAGTTCATCTTCAGCTTCAAGGGACAAAATGTCCAGCAGTAAATTTTGCTTGCTCTGATCCCCTGGCTTCCAACCTGTTTTTTACATTCACTTTCACATGTAATATATTATTACACTCATCACTTAGAAACCAGTCTCTAATAAAATTGTATATTGACTGTTTGCATATAAATCATGCACGTATTTTTCCCAGATTCATTTTTCCCAGTCATTTACATTTGGGCATATTTTTTGCTAAACTATTGAATGAGTAAATACATGTATTTGGAAGGTCATAATTTCCTCAATATGAAAAAGCTTAACCATGTATTTATATGTTATGATAATAAAGACTACAGTATGGTAAGGATTTGCAGACTATATATGAATTTCTCTTTGAACTGGGTGAACAATTGGCTGATAGATGGGGCACAAAGAGTTATAGTAGATGTGATTATATCAGGCTGGGAGCCAGTTAATAGCAGCATTTCACAGGCTCCATTTTAGATCCAGTTCTCTTTAATGTTTTCATCAAGGACTCAAATACAGGACATGAAGTAATTTTGCAGACTATCCTAATTGAGAGGAGCTTTTGAATCTCTTGAGGGTAGGGAATCCTTTCAGACAAATTAGAGGACTGGATAATCATAAACTGGATGAAGTTTAAGAGGAGCAAGTACTGGATTCTGCACCTGGGGTGGAGCAACAGAGGATATATGTACAGATTTTTGGCTGAGAGACTGGAGAGCAGCTGCATGGAAAGAGGGTATGAAATTCCCAATGATTGGAAAAGGGAAAATATAATCCCCATTTTCAAGAAGTGAAAAAAAGAAGATCCAGGGAACTACAGGCAAGTCAGTCTAACCTCTGGGCCTGGTAATTTCATGGAGTAGATTCTCCTGAAGGCCCTACTAAGGCAGACAGAAAACGAAGACAAGGTGATTGGTGGTAACCAACACGGCTTCAACAAGAACTTGTCATGCCTGACAAACTTGGTGGTCTTTTATGATGGAGTTGCAGCATCAGTGGATGTCAATTGTTCTTGTGCTGGTTTGGCCCAGTTGCATGATTAAATGGTGCAGAAGGACCCATGGATCCACACTCTAGGAAAGGGGGAAGGGATAGGGAAAATGTATGGAGATGGACCTAGAAACAGTGGCAACAAGCTAAGAGAGAAAACTAATTTACTAAATAAGATATTGGAATGCAATGTAACACAATATAATATAATAATATAATTAGAAGTGAAGCTAATAAATCAAATAAAGTGAGAAAGGGAGTGACCAAAACCGAAGACCTCACTCTAATGCTGAAGGCGAGACAGCTAGGGAGCACACACCACAGAGATGAGCAATAAATGAAGGGAACAGTCTCATGACTTGTGTGCAGTTTTACCTTTCCCTCTAAGTGGAACAGTGAAGTCTTCTGGGATATATAGTTCTTCTGTTCTTAGACTCAGGTACCTGGAAATATTGACAATCCATGGAACTGAAGCATTAACTCCTTATCTCCCAGTGTACTACATGATTTTATGATGAAGAATACCAATAACAAAAATCATAAAACCATGACAGTGGAAAAAGAAAGAGCAACTGACATCACCTACCTGTATTTGTGCAAAGCATTTGACACTGTCCTAGTGGCATCCTGGTCAGGGTGGATGGGGCTTTGAGCAACATGGTCTAGAGAGAGGTGTCTCTGTCTATATCAGAGAAGTTTAAACCAGATGATCTTAAAGGCCTCTTCCAACCCAAACCATTCTATGATTCTTTGATTGTAGAGGATCTCTTCTATAGATTGTTTTATCTTTCTATAGAATTTTTAGTTTTTATTTTAAGACAGTGCAGTTTGGTTCTTTAATGCCTCGTGAACAAGCCCTGCATCTATGGTAGTAAAGTAAAATTAAAGCACTTAGAAATAACATTGAAAATCACAAAATGAGGAACCAAGACATTGCCACTGAGAAATTCAAAAAAGGAAACTTCTGTCATGGTCAAATGAAAAGATTAATTTGGATGTTGTTTTCATGAGAATGCATATATCACATAGTGATAAATATGTTAGGAGAAATACGTTATAAACTTGGTCTACTTTTTGCCTCTGCACCTAACATTTCTAACACTTTAAAGAATGAGGCACACTATTCTTTAACTGGATGTGCTTTGTGGCAATCCCTTCTTCTGCTTCATCTCTTTCAAAACTTATCCTGTGGCAACTTTGCAGTAACAAATCTTAGGCCTGTGCCTAAATGATATGCCAGCTATTCTTTATTTATCCTGATAAGGGTTTTGGCTTTAGGAGTCACAGAGAAACCTTTATTTCTCTGGAAAACTATAGTTTTCTCAGATAATAACTAATCCAAATCTGATCAGTGTTTTATGTGAATGAAGGTCTAATTCCAGTGTAAATGAATTCTGTAGTTTTCTTTGATTGGAGCTGTAGAATGTCAAAAGTATTTGGACCTGATTCTATGGGAACTTGGTTTCTGACATCCCTAGGAAGCCTGGCAGTTCTGTAACAGCTTTCGCTGAAATTGAACAGCAATTTAACTTTTTCAACTACCAGGTTGGCTTTTGAATTTTGAAAAGAAGAAATTCCTTGCAAACTGCCGCTTTTAAAGCATCTGAAGTCTCCAGTTCCAAAGCAGTTGTCATAAAGGAGTCATCTCAGAGTCACAGATCCTGGAAATCTCTGCTCTCCTGTAAATCACTGGGCAATTTGGCAAGTATACTAGGCAAAGTTTTGTTGGATACTTCTCTGTGTTTTGGCAAGCATTAGTTTAAACAGATGCTTATATACAACATTTTTATTTCTGAAACATGCTTCATTTTAGAACTATTTTGGTTTATTGCCCATGCTATCCCTATTGGAAAGCTGTTACAGAATCTTCTGGCTCTAATGATTACCACTTCTTATTTCCAACCTAAATATATTTATGGCCCATATAGAAATATTTTTATTATATCAACATTGTTTTTTAATTTAAATAGCTTTTCTTATTTATTTTTTCTCTAGCACTCTCATTTACTTGTGCAGAGCAATCTTATCACATCTTCATTTTACTAAATTAAACAAAGATCTTTTATTCTTATTTCATAGGACATGCTGTACTCTGGGGACCTCATCACATACTTCTCAGAACTGCATTTGCTATTTGATGGACATGTCACAGCATTGGAAACAATCCAGCCACATCACTCTATTTCTCTTCCAGCAGTTGAACTCACACTTTTGAGCAGTTTCCTCAAGTTTATCAACTTGTTTTAATACTTCTTCAGTTCTGTATCATACTCTGGACTGCCATTTCCAGGCAGCCTTTACATTTTATGCCTACCTGAAATGTAAGGTAATGAAAATATTAAACAAGATCGTGATTAGCCCTTAACTAGTTCCATTAGTAATTGATCCCAAATTGATTATTTCCTTCCCACATATGTTAACTGTAAGCTGTTTATCAGTCAGTTTACTATCCACCACATAATTTGTGTATCAGCTCTCATGTTCTCCCACTTGTTAATTCTCTTAGGTATGTTAGATGTTTTTTTATCATATGGCTGATACAATAGCTATATTGTTATTTCCCACACATGTTTTAGGCTAAAGAAATCATACTAATAGGATTCAATGGTTCTTGGACAACTTACTTTGGATTTTATCCCACTTGCACTTACCATAGATTTTGAATTATTCTTTAAATAAATGTTTTGATGAAATGATTTTAACCTGTAATGTATAAAATCATTATCTTCAGTTAGAGAATGGATTTATATAAGATAGGAAATTCTAAAGGGCCTGTGATTGACATGTGCTATAATTATTCTTCTCTCAGTAGAATGTCTTTAATAGTTTTCTCAGATGTTTTTTAGATCAAATGGTTTTCTATTTCCCTTCTTCTACCTTTCAGATAAAGTACTTTAATAGTCACTGGAATATGGAATGAGAAAGTGAGAATGAGTCAAATCTGATGCTCTTCAAAAAGATGAGGTACCCAGCCTCCATTCCTAATCATAGTAAATAAAGTATTATTTATACAAGATAGAACAGACAAGGCAAGGAGATTAAGCATGATTTTTTCCCTTCTTTTCCTGACTATGTTAACCCCAACTAACCCCAACTAATGTTAGCCTATTGGACCTCATGGGAAATGAGAGCAGGAGTTAAAACACTCTGAGGAAGGAAGATACAGGAACTGATTATGTCTAAAGTGTAAAGTAATTTTTCATTCTTTTCTGTCAGTGTTCTGAATGTACTCTTATTTTTTTGTCCAAATTTCTCAGAAATCCAGGCATGAAACAAGCTGTTGTAGATCTAAAAGTGTGGACTGCTGCACTTTGTTTACACTTGTTTAACTGTGAGGGGAAGTGGCAGTTAACTTAAGGTTTTTTTTTCAGTTTGGCAAAATATTTAGAAATACCTGTAGTTCACTTCCCACAGTTGAGGGTAAAGGGAGGATGTTTTTATTTTGAATAGCTTGCCAGCTGAAATGAAAAATCATTGATTCTTAAACAGTCACAAATATCCCGATTTCTGTTTCTCTGTTCAGCTTCACTGTTTTCATAGAGATGCCTAAAGTTGAATTGGATTATATACTTGAATTAAATAGCTGGGAAAATCGATAAATTGTAATTTAGCACTCTCATTGACAAAGTCACATTTATCAGGAATTGTATGTATTTATGCATTTATAATATATATTGCTCACTCTTTGCTATTGAGAGTGTTATATTCCAGTTGTGACAATCTTTTATGGACTGGACTCACCGAGACCCTTTAAGGACAAAATAAAATTTTATTCATGGATATAATGAGGCTGATTAAACTTTATATATTATTTTATATTTCTGATTTAAATATACTTTGAAAACAAGGCTAGCGAACAGTCTGTTCTGATGTGAGCATTACAGTACACTGAGTGATAGATGTATTACAAGTTCAAGTTGCCTATTTATTATCAGTAGGCGTTGTGAAATAAAATATATATATATATTTACACCATTTTAATTTACACAGTGAAAATATTCCCAAACTTTACAGTTTTAGTACAATATGATGTTACTCGTTGAGGATAGGAGTAAAAAGAAATAAGATAATGGCAGGTTATAAAGAAATCATTAAGTTGTAATACTGATATATTCTTTTAAAAGATGTCTCATCTTTTCCCATTTGTGGAAACTGTAATTAACAACTTGCTGTTTTCCTATAATGCATACAATTACCAACTTGTCAAAAATAATCTGTATTTACCTCTCAGAGACTAATGAACCACTGCATTTTAGTATTGGCTTATTGTGTTAGATAGTTAGACCCACATTTGAAATCATTATCCCTTTTACAATAAACAGAATGAGTAATTATTAAGCATATGGTAATCTATTTTTCTCTAGTATATAATAAAATAACATTTTCCTGATACAGAAAACAACCTCTTTTCAGTCTCTGTTCTCAGAAGAATAATCAGAAGGCTTTGATTGCATGCATGTGACAAAACTGAATGTTATCTGCTTGTGTATTACATTATGTTGAGCACATACATATTGCCAAACTGTTACTTTTGTCCTTGAACTTTTTGCTAATAACTGGCTTTATTTTTATTATTTTATTGGAAGCTCTAAATTATTATTATTTTTTTTCACTGTACAACCTTGGAAGAAACAAATTAGTCTTTCATAAAACCATTAATTAGTATAATGTATGCTAAAATGGCTTTAATTATTTGAAAATTAATGCATTATAATTTCAATTTTTTTTCTTTCACTACTTTCCCGTCCATCTATTTGAAAGATTATTCTGTAGAGTTAATGTTATTGAGTATAGGTCTCCACAACATTTGAAATTGTACCACAGTTGCTGGGTACCACTGGCAAAATGTTATGTAAGACTGATATTTCTGTACATACAGAAAGGTCTATGAGTTAGGCCGTGCTGGTGAAAAATGTGTTGAGGGAAATTACTCCAGACTAGGAGCTGCTGGAACCCCATGGTCAGAGGTGAGTGTGAAATTCTGTGTTCAAGAGAACCTACATAAAAGACAGTGTTTTATGTTTTTGAAGATGAAGTGACCTGTATTATAAAGAGAAAGGAGCCATGTTCCTTAACAATGTAAGTCCTGAAAAGATCTGCTGTGGAGTCAGTGGGTACCATGATTCCATTCCACAGAAACACAGAAATGTTTTATTCTATTGCCATCACAGATACCAGCATTATTGAACTAGATAATTATACCAATTGCATAATATTGTTGAGTAAAAAGATGTAGTTCTATTGTTCTGTAGCTATTCAGGTATTCTATATACCTATATGAAATACAGAGTAGGGGTGAAAATATGAAAAGAAAGTATTTTTTCAATATTCCAGGCCTTTTGAATGCCATTGTCAAAAGGGGTACTTAAAAGAAGAGATTATTGTATACATTTGAACAAAAAAGATGTTTTCCTTTCTCAGATTTTAAGTACTTTGGGAAAACAGATTCTGATTTAATATAGCTGCCTTATCCACATGACAAATAGAGGAGCTTTACTTCCAATAAAAAATTATATTCCTGGAGACATTGCCTAGAAAATGAAGACATATTTGCATATTTCCTAAAATTCCTGGATAACCTTTTACCACAGCAAATCTCACAGTTTTTTTAGAGTTTTGAGGAGTACACAGCTAGGAGACAATGTATTTTTAAAGGATTTAGGAATTGCCTTTAGTATATTTTTCTTAGCTTTCTCTGTACAAAAATTCAGAGTTTGACCTATATTTGTTCACGAAACTGAACATACATATAATACCTGAAAATGTATTCTAAAATTATATTCAATGTAGTATTGTATTAAATTAAAGAAAGGACAATTGTACAGATGACTGTAATTCTGTATAAGAGAAAATCAGTACTGTGCACTTCTGAAGTTTGGTTCAGCTTCTAAGCCTCTGCAGGTTTCCATAATTTTCACGTATTTCAGAAGGGATGAAGTTATATTTACTAAATAATTACCAAAAATTTATATTTTCAGCACACTTGTTTCACTTTGTTTGTCATCAGGAAACTCCCTAGTGTTGTTCAATGACTTTTACTGATGTTTTTCTGTAATTCTCTTGTTCTGTCAATATCAAAGATTTAGGACCTAATCCTCAAGTGATTTGTACCAAATACATGTACGTCTAATTCAGTAAAGCCATTAGAATTCTAGTTTTCCAAGTCAGCAGGGTTTTGCTACATTTTTGAACAAAGGAAATGACTGCAGAAATTAGCAGAAAGAAAATAAACAAGTGTTTTTTCACTGGCAACATTCTAGTTATCTATTTTGAAGTTGGAGTCAAATTAGGCAATGAATTAATTGTAATTTCACATTGATTTTTTGCTCTCATCCTGAGTAATTCTATGTGCATCTGTGAATTATTCTTACTTGGTTTGAAGTGAATTATTACAAAGGCATTGCCATTAATAAAAAAAACATTCTAGAAACCCCTGAATCTCTATCCAGTTCAGTGTAGTTTTACTTTTCTTATTCAGCATTGCCCTCACATTTTTCATAGTCATTTTTAATGCCCTGATTAATTTTCTGTAGCAATAAAGAGTGCATTTTGATAAAACAGCATTTTTGCAGGAAAGTAATAATCTAAACAGCCATTTTAGTGAGCAACACCAAGGGGCTGGAAACACAGTTCTACTTGAAAAGGTTGTAGAAGTATATGAATTGGAAAATGATGGAAAATGTAGACAATGTTTGATTTCTTGTATGTAGCATCACCTTCATTACTTGACAAATTACAAAAAAAAAAAAAAAAAAAAAAGAAACATAACCATAGAAAACTGGAATTAATGGTCTAATCCAGATTTAAGCTTTTAGTATTGCACTTAATATATTTAGTTTTGTTATGTATACATAATCATGTTGAACTCCAAACACATGTGAGATAATGTTGTCACATTTCTCTCTTCACTGACATTGAACTTCTGCTATTCATCAATTACCCTTTTACACTGTTTTGTTTTTTGTTTTGTTTGTTCTTTCTTTTTATAGGAAAAAGGAATAGTTGCTATACAGAAAATATTAACAAATTTTAAATAAAGATCATAAATAAAACATATCTATATATAAATTATATAAATAAATTATATTAAACAAACTATACAACACTGTAGAATAAAGTGTTCAAATTGTCTGAACTCTTGATTGCGAAATTAAAAAATGTTTATAATAAATAGAATGCCAGAAATATTCTGTGCAACTTGACCATTCTTATGTGAGAGGAAATGTGTTCTTCACCCAATTTTACTATAAATTCATTGCCTTCAACCCATGACTTACGTTTCATTGTTCATATGCATGAAAATTTAGAATTAGGCAGAGTGCCAATTTAAACTGGCTTAACTTCTCTTGATTAACTCCATATGCCATTTCTCTGATTCTAGAAAATATATTTTTCCAATTATCTCTATTATTCCTGAAACCAAGAGTTTAACACATGGAATTAATCTGTAAAAGCAGTTTAGGAATGGTTGTTCTGGAGTAAATTCTCACACAGAGCGGTTTTAACACACAACTTGAAGATAATGGGATTGAGTAGGTGGTAATGAATTCACATTTATTAAACATTAAAATCCCATTCATTCCAACCAAGATAGATTGCTTTGTTGATCTAGAGAAGTAACAAAGTGCTAACACCTATTTTTACCATTGAAATTGGATGTTTTTTCTCTGTGTATGCAGCAAGAACAGATTTCCTCTTTTAATCTAAACACTTCTTAGGGCTCTTAAGATTGAACCTGTTGCCTCAGCTAAGCTTTTTCTTTATGCCTTCTGTTCCATGATAACTGTATTTGTACACTCTATGGCCACAGGAAAGTGGAAAATAGCACAAACTAGATAATGTCCCAGTGATAACTGAGGATAGAGCTGAGCTTATCACATCTGCAGTGATCTTTTTAGACCCAGAGCCAGTAACTGGACTGAAGATCAGATGCTACTTTATAACTTAACCATATGTCTAAGCTCCCAAAATAGAACAAAACTTTAAGTCATCTGGTTTGATTTCTTAGGTAAGGCTTTGGATTTCATTCTCATTTTCCATGCCATACACTGTCTGCAAACACTGCAGTTTATTATCATTTATCCAAGAAAAAAGAGAGAAGCCATACTCAGCTAAAGTGTTTTCTAAATCAGTGATCCAAATCTCCTCATTCTCTGCCCATTTTACTTGAGATAATTTATGATTTCTGAAATAGCCATTGTGATTTATGAAGCAAAATTACATTTTTAGTTTTTTAGTTACCACAAGTTTCCAAACCCTGAAATATCTCAGTTTTAACAGAAGTTGAATGTGATTAAGAGCAGAGGTATCACAAATTCTCCTGTGATGTTATTTTTATAAACTTGCTCTATATGTTAGCATGGAAATCAATTCATTGCATATTCACAAACAAGCTAAATACATTGACATTAAAGTCAGAAACTGCCACAGAATTCTCCAAAGACATGAGAAAAAAAAAAAAAAGGAAAAAATGAGTAATCCAATTTGTGTGTATTCCTATTTCCCATTAATTTACATACAGAAGTTTGCTTTAGTTAAATGCTCCTTTTGATACTGTTCTTGCTTAAGATTTTCTTGTTGGTTGGCTAACAATCAATCTGATCTATTCCACAAATCTCACAGAGAACATAGTCAAAGGGCTTTTTAGTGGCACCTGAAAATACAGATATTTTCCCTTTCATTGTTTGTTGTTATTATTTTTATTCACTGTAACTCAGTAATACTCATTTGTGCTGTATAGCAAAGTCTGAATTAGTATCTGACTGTATGTCTACACAGAAAAGAATAATAATTAGTATCAGATCTAAAGGGAATAAGATTAACTTTAATTTGGAAAAAATGGGTGACTTAATATTGTCCATTTCAATGCAGAGACCCCAGTAATGTTGGCTTCATTTAAGTGGTCGATTTTTAAGCCCCTCTATCTTTATTTTTTTTAACCAGCTCTGCTTGGATCTCAAGAAGAAAGGCATGGATGCTCAAGACTAATTAACTTGTTTGTTATGCAAATCACAGTGATAGTAGAAAACACAATAGCAATAAAGGTAATAACAATCTCACATCTGTTCTGATAACAGAAACCTTCTGATAGCAGAAACAGTGTCCCTGCTGGCTGTGGAAACCCTGACTGCTGCAGTATCACACCAGTTCATGGCACACTGTAGATCCCATCCATGCTGATTCATTGTCTCTACAGATTTATAAAGTGTTTTTAGAGGTAAACAAATCTATTTATCAATTCTGCTGTCAGGTAAAGGACTTACATGTAGATAAGCTGTTTAATCTCAGAATAAGACAAGATTTGTAGATGGTGTCATCCACAAGTGCTGCCTGGGAAACATGTAAATATGTGTACAAATAACGTAGCAGTCATCAAGGTTCACTCAGAGCAGTACATTCCTATACAACTCCATATGACTGAGTAAGACTGTCATGGTACAAGTTATATAGTGGTTATTCGTGCTAACACCAATAATCAAAGCCTCTGGGGATACTCTGCCCATATTCTGTTTTAAGTCATTGCATCTTCCTTACAGTGTCTTCTGCAGTGGCCCATCAGCATAGCAAAGCACTTTCTTCAAAGACACAAGTTCCTTATGAAGTTATCTTTCCTCCTTTTGTCCATTCATGCACATCTGCTAAAATCATGGTAAATTCCTTGGCTGATAGAGTGTGTGGCAAGGTGCAGCTGAGTATGCATGTGTTAGAATATTGGAAAGTGCAGCTGAACCTTCTTGGTGATCTAACAAACATTCTTCTCTTTTCTCTCCTCAGGTACTAAAGTTGATAAGAGTACTAGAACGTCTGAAGGGGTGATGAATTACATGAAATATTGCAGGAGAAAACTGCTAAGAGTAGATCGCAAACAGATTTAATATAGTAGAGAAACTGGACACGGATTTCAGGAGTTAACTGAGTCTAGTAAATTAATGTTATGAAAAATAAAAAGTAAAATCCAAGATAAGTTCTGGCCATAATGTGAATTTTCTACACTTAGAAAATAACAAAGAATCAGAGTCAATCTTTAGGCTATTCTAGGTAGGAAATAGGGCTGAGCTTTCTCAACAAAAAAGGAAAGCAAATAAGAGTTTGATAAACTAGTGTAAGAATAAAGGCTTTTATAAATAGGAAATATACTTTAAAAAGTAGACAAAGATACTCAAAGTCCACTTTGAATGAACACATTATTTCAAAGTAATTATTAAAGAATAACAAAAGAAACTACTGAAAACTTCCTCCAGTCATATTCACAATCCTTTTTGAATGGAAGAAACATTTTTCTTCTTGCTTAAATCAACTGTTACCTGTGTCACCTTTTGAAAAATACTGAAAGGAGTCTCTGGCTTGAGAAATGCATTATTTTTTCTGTTGAACTCTTTGTGTGTCCAAGTTGATATTGAAAAATCCATATTTTCTTCTTAAAAACTGGAAAAAAATTCAAGAATGTGGGCAGTCAATAGCAGGATATATGTAATTATAGCTGATCTGAATGTCAAGCATCAAAGTATTATGAAGACAACAGAGAACTAAAACAGAGACTTCACATAGTGAAATCAGTGGAAATGGAAGTAGGTTCAGGTATTGTGGAGTATCCTGTATATTGACGATGCTTTCTTTAAGCACATTTTACATCAATAACAGGCATGCTATTGCAATTGAGGTAAATAAAGTAGTTGAAAGAGGCCTTGTACAGATAATAGGAATTTAATGCATTGCAGAAGACTGAAAATGTAGCAGGGAAATCAATGACATAAATTAGCTGCAATGGACTGTGTCTGATAGATGCTTATCAAGAGTTAATTGTAAGTGGCCTGAAAGCATTTAGAGACAAGGTATGCCCACTAAAGATAATTTGATAAGGTGTAACTTTATATGTAAATCCTATTGTTTTTCTCATTTCATTGAATATACTCTATACTTTCACATTTTCCACTTTCTGGTTACAAAAAACAGGAAGCAATGTAAAATTGAGAACTGAGTTAAAATTTGAGATTACTATTTTTTAACTTCAATACATTTCAAAAAATATTTTGTGCATTTTTTTAAAGCTTTGTGCAACACAATACATGACACATATTAAATAATAATCGAATAGAATGGCATTGGGAATGCTTTTACTCAGTGAGTCTTTTCCGTATCTGCAATCTATGGGAACAGGATTTTAAATTACTTTGGATAATAAATTGGAATGTTTGCCACAAAGGGCAAAATGATTTCCTATTCTGTACATTAAAATATTTATATTGCTTCAAAGAACTGGAATCATAAATAGATGAATGGAAAAACCAGTAATAAATTAAAAAATAATTCTGTATCCAAAATATACAAGATTTCAAAAAGTTTTCATACAAGTATATTGAAATGAATATGTACATTAGCCAAAGACTAGCACACAATGGATGCAGTGTTTCCAAAAGGAGGGAAATTCAGAAGTAAAGTTCTCAGCCACCTTTAGCCCCCATGTTAACACATTCCTTACAGAGTTCAAGGCTATCTGAACTATAAGTCTATTCTTTCTTTAATTTCAGAAGACAATAACTTCACTTTTTGACTTTTTATATATGGATGGCTTATTGAATATGATTGTATCAAATGATATAATGTCAGCATCTCAACACTGAGAAAAGCACTCAATACCTATATTTTTCTTCTTTCACATGTTTTCTGCAGAATGTACCTGCAGAGTAAGCATCAGACAATAATCTTAGGAACTGTTTCATAGATAATCCTTCTGCACAGATCCTTTCATTTGAGTTCTGTTACTTGGAACCACTCTTGTTTGCTAGACCTTGTGGATCTTTGAGTGTAAGAGTGCTGAAAAAGACAAGCAACTTTTTTTCCCAATAATATAAAGCTCCATGGCTTTTAATGGCTGCAGTGCAACCAGTTATGATTTTATGGAGTGGGTGCTTGTACATGGGTCTTCTTTAAGTGGATATTTGTAAATACTTTCTCAGAAGAAATGAGAATGCTTTAGCGGATAAAAAAGGAAATATCTCTTTATATCTCTTTTTTTTTTTTGCTGGTTATTTGTTAAAGATGTTTAAGTAACCATAGTTTGAATTATTTTAATAAGTCCTTCATGCTAGATTAGTGAGCAAGAAGGGCCTAAGATTGCAAGATGAATTATTTTTGCCCACAATACATGTCCATTTTTCATATGCAGCTGTTATACAAAGACAGAAGATACTAATAAATAATATTCTGAAAGGCAGTATGACAGCCACTGAGTAAGGATGTTAGATAATGGTACCAAGGAACTGGCAGAAAGTATTAGAACAAGTATATAAGACTTTGAAACACAACAGTTTTGTTACATTTAAAAACATACGATTTAAGAACTATTCAAAATATAGGACATATAAAAACATGATAGATTCTTTTTTGTAATGTCAATAATAGATTACTTCATTATTGTCACTGGGTTTTCTTTTCTCTCTAGCAAGATGATACAGTGCATATGATGTTTGTTTGGGAAAAATATTCTGATTGACTGGATTGTTATCTTTTTCTACTCTCTAAGTTGATTATATAGTGATGACACATTTTTTGGACTCAGATAATTTCTGTCATAATTTTAAGATTAAAGAAAACCAGTGGGCATCATCTTCACTGATTAATTTTCAGTTCTCAGGTTTCATTCTTTCCTACTCATGGTTAGCTTATTTTGTGGTTCACTCTGTCAGATTATCTGTATCACATGATTACCTTCATCATGCACAATTTAAAATGTTGGAGTTTATTGACTTATAAAGACTACACAAAAGATTCTTCTGTATTTCTGCAATTTCATTCAAATTAGTTATTAAGATCTGATAGAATACTTTTTTTTTTTTTTAATATCTAAATTAGATGAGCAAGAGCCTGCATGTTGTGTAAAAATCTGCAAATCAGGACCAGCAGAGGTGACCCTCTGTCACTGTCATTTTGCTGAAGCAAAACAACCACAGCCTTTACATTTGTCACTTGTACAACATAGCACTACACCTGAAATCAGGAAATGTTACTAAGATTGTTACTGTTACTTTAAATAGTTTTCTTTCCCATAGATTATTAAATATTTTTATTTTTATTTTTTTTAGTGGCACATTAGTTTAACCAGTGAATTAGAACTTTGAGTCATGAAACACTATTCAGTCTATTAGCAATGGGAAATGGAAAGTGAGGGCTCTTACTTGTTAGTCATTATTTATCAAGGAAAACACAAATGTCTTGTCAAAAGTCATAGTTAAAGGAAAAAGTACAGTTGGACAACATTACAAACAGAGCACAGATAAGAAAATGATAAAGTAGGTGCAAAAAGGAAGACTATGAGGATAACCGGAGCTCAGCATTTAGTCTGCTACTTCAGGTACAGAATTTCTATTAAAATTGCTAGTCTCCCATGCACTCAAGTGCTTCTTAATGACTGGGATAGAGCAGCATTACAGCTTCAGAAGAGACAGCACTTTTTTTGATCTTTAGCTGTCACATGTCAGTGGTTCCAGAGAACAGCTGGTACTCCCAGGAAGTAGGGGTTCAACTTGTTGGCCTGATCTATCTTGAGATAAACATAATTTTGAAGTCTTTTCCTCTGAGAAATGAACTGGTTCATAGTGTTTCCTAGATGGTAATTCCGCCATTGATCCTCTTGTTTCAATATCATAAAGGAAGATTGAGAATATTCTGTCATTATTTTACTATGTATATTACATAGCCTGCTTGACATTCACTCCTCCATCACGTGCTCATCTGTCAGCAGTGCAAACCAGATTATATATTCTTGTCACTGGACAAAAATAATAACTAACCAGTAACCTACACAGCTTTGCTGAAGAGCCTAACTACTGATAAACTATAGTTATGCGATAGAGACACAGAACATCTGAACACAACCATTTGTAAATCTCCTTGCCAGGAACAACTGACCTCTTTCACCAGGAGGAAGACCTCTTCCAGCATGACTGAAGACCAGAAACACCTCGTTTCGCTCAACATATCTACATCTTATATTTCAGTAGCAATCTCTATTCTTAGTTTTCTTTCCCATATTACAGGACAAATAAATGTATTTCAGTGGTTTTGGCTACATTGTGTTGTGACACAGTAAAAGTTAAAAAAATGAAGAATTCAATCTTGAAAACATGAACAGGAGTAAATTCATTTATTATGTCATTTAATCAGCCGTCATTGCATAACAAACTCTCATGAAACTCTGTGTGCCTGTTCATGTATGTGGGATCAGATCCTGATCAACTTCGTAGATGTATGTTTACTTTATGGTTAGCTATCTACTTAATGCACCTAAAGGGGTTAAGTTTGATTTAGAGTGAAATGTTGTAAGGAAAATACCTTGGGCAAAATTCCATTTTAAATCATACTGTTTTAAAATGGTAGAAAGTCTATTTTAAACAGAGACTTTTCTCAGCTTTGTCATTTCATTTTTTACCTCATAGTTGCCTGCATATTTGCACATGTCAGGAGTTATATTAATGGTTTTATGAGAAGTATTTCAAAGAGTTGAAAAATAGACTGTTTTTTACAATAGATTTAAGGGTAGATGTATCCTCTGTACTAAGGAAAACCAAACCCTCCTTCATCTTTGGTGAAGCAAATTAGGTTGGCACTGGACATGTTCCAATATTGCTTTGCTCTGGCCCCTGAGGGAACTAAGTAGGGTGTGATGAAGCATTAGTGTCAGCAAGTTGAGCATAGGATCATAATTTGCTGCTGTAATAGGCTAACAGCAATCAGTTGCTATTTTCAAAAACGAAGAAGGGTATTTTAGGCTGCACCATAAGATTTAACCTTATCGAGCCATCATTACAATAAAATGTGTTCCATTGACATAGTTTAGCCCTAGTTATATTTGAAGTTACTTTAAAAGTGCAAATCAAACAGAAAACATTATTTACAGAAGAGCAACTCAGTGAAACTAAACTACAACATTTAGACTTTAGAACAGTTAAAACAGTTGTTTAGCAACACCAGAACTGGAAAGTAGTAGGACATGTTTCTTATTCTCCTTTATTTTTTTCCTTAGGTTTGGATCAAATAACTCGAATGCTTCTTCAAACAGTTAAGGCAATACTCAGTACTATCATACAGGTAAGTGAATCTGTAGATTCAAAGTGTTTATAAATGAAATAATATATGATTAGTGCAATTGCAACAGTTACATCAGCTGAGGATTTTCTTCAAACTGTACAAGAGGAAATTAAACTTGAACGAGGTTATGATGAGAGTAGTCTTTTTTCTGCATGATTCATTGCATGCTAGCACATCAGTTAAGAGTAAAAAGTAGTATAATCTAAAAATAACTGTAGCGATCAATATCTTTGCACTTGTCTGAGAACAATAATGCAAAGTGAAGCTAAAAGTGAGTAAAAACTATTTTATCAATTCATTCACTTACTGATATATGTTTGTGAGGATTGCTTGCAGCTATACTTTATGATAGCACAAGAATTCACAATAGATTCTTAAAGCTTTCATAAACTAGTCCCAACTTATATACTCAATGTCGTATTTTGTGGCATGTAAACATTATGGTTCACTTAATGAACTTAGTGAATGAGGAGGTTCACATAAAAAAATGCACTACATTCTTAAAAATTATGGTCCTTCGAATCACTCTGAGTTATTCCCAGATACTTGACATTCACCTGTAAATTGAATTTAATGAGCCTAATTCTAGTTCGTAGCTCTCAGAACTCATTGTATCAAAGGTACTACTGATCAGGCAGACCAAGACAAAGTTCGTCTTCACATTTATTTTGAAATTTCCAGGAGTCTTTTTCTAGAGCTAGATAGGTAATACATAGAGGTAGAGCACAATTTGGTCACTGAACCAAACTGAATCCAACGCAAATAACAGATGAACACAGACAGGTGAGAGAGAAAATTGAAAAAAATAAGACAATGTTGACCAGTGTGTTTTGTAGTGACTTCTGTGAGCCTTTCTACTTCTGTGAGTGTTTTTGTGTAACTTTAATAAAGTTTCTCATAGGTGTCACAGAAAGGAAGAATGTTAAGATAACTTTAAAGAAAGAGAGCACACTATTTTCCCAAATTTTTCTGAGGATATCTTTTCATGGTATCAGAATAAAATGACTTGTTTAATGTTTGAATAAAAAACTATATCATACCATGAGTTGGTAACTCAATAAAGAAGTGTACATAGGTTGTGACTAGCCCTGAAAAGCAGACTATTTCTTCTTTATGCAATGTGCAGATTCTTATCCAAAAGTAGGGACAGAACTAGTAGACACTCAGACTTTGCCAAGGCCAAGGCATAGAAGAAATATCTTCTGATAGAGAAACTGAATGTGGATTAGGAAGATACTGATAGATGCATTTGTCATTCTGATCGAGAACATGGGAGAGAGGAAGGCCAGCAGAAGAAAGCAAAAAGTTCGCTCAGAAAAGCAGTAACAGTGGATTATAAAACAGTGAAAACACAAGTGGAAAGATGTAAGCATTTGTTGGACAATGATGAAAGAAACTGGGTGATGGCTGGAGTGAAGGAAGCTAAGAAAGGAAAATCAGAGACCACTAGTTTGGAGACAGCCAGCAGATTAGAATAAGGAGTACTGATGTGCAGAGTAATCACTGGAGTCTTGAAATACTCTTCCAAGACTACAGTCCTGGAAATATACTCTCTACTGATAAAGCAGGACTAGCAAGTGCAGGTGAAGCATAAATTCTTGGGATAGTTCACTGAGTAATAAGTTGAACTAGTTGTTTTGTATGGTACAGTACACCCTTTGTTGTATAAATGGGTCTTCTAGAAATCACTAGACTTCAAGCCTAAAAGCAAGTAAAGCACTGAGACTGTGAAAATATTTGTCTAAATATTTGGAAAAAATATTAGTGGAAGAAAAGAAAATTCAGTCCTGACTGAACTTATCTGAAAGAAGATATTTTAACTCTTAAGCGTCGTTTGTCCACTGGTTTGTAAGACAATAAATATTCAGTAAATGAGTAAATTAAAACATTTGCCTGGAGCATCCAAGTATATGGGAACTGTTGAATCATGGCCTGAACCTCTGATTGATCACCTGAGGCAAGCACTGAGTCAGCTGCAGGAGCACAGGTGAAGGTAATGTACCTGTGTGATGGGAAGGGGTGGAATCCAGCTCCAGCTCTCCCAGACCACATTTAAGGGCTGATCAGCACTGGGGAAGGATCTGTTGTTGGAGATCCCTCCCTAGTGGAGGTATCAGCATGCCTTGACCATTGTAAAGGTGAGCTTTTCTTTTCCAGTAGTCTGTGTACTATCTGTATAAAGTCATATGGAAATATACCATTCTCTGTTCTATTCCACCTGGATTCATTTCTTTAGAATTATTTGCCCTACACCAAGTACGTAAAAATACCAGAAATATCTCTACAATTTCTGTATTTGTCCCGTTGCCAAATGAGGTGTGATGACTGTTCTGTAGCAGATTTGGGATTTGGCAAAGAATTAAAGCATGTGATTGGCACTAAGAACTTAAGTAACTCCAAACCTATAGTAAATAATTACTTGTTTGGGGTGTTTGTAGAATTGCTCCTAATCTCATCTCCACCACTGTTCCTATTCCTATTTTTCATAAATGCAGTAAGCAACAGTACTAAAGATTGGAAAAGAGGGCATTTCATTAAAATAAGAAATAGATATGAACTAGCGAAGGAAAAAATCAGGATGTTCACAATTTGCCTTATGGTTATATATAATGTTATAGATATTCACTTGAACAGCGATGAAATGTTTTAAATTTGTACTAAATTATTAAGATTAAAATGGATTAATATATAGTAAAATATTAAATAGATATCAATTTATTTCTCACTGACATTGTTATAAAATCATTCTGCTACAGCAACTTATTTTCTTAACCCCTTGATTTCCTTGTCTGGGGGAAGTAGCTGTGACTGCAACGAACTCAGTGTTCTCACTTCCTGGCACAGGGAAACAACTATCTTTTTTGGTTCTCTCAGTGGCATTGGCACATGATTTGCTTTGTCTATTGTGATAAGACCACTGCGTGTCTTTAACAGTTCACTACTTTTTTTGTTATTTACTAGAGATGATAATGACAGTGAATCGAAGTGTCAGAAACCTTGCTTAACTTCAAAATGTTCAGACTGTACCAGCTATAAGCAATGGCTCTAAGCTCAAGAGCATATAGTTTTCCACTGATAAATTTTGCTGCTTAGAGTATGGCTCAGAGCACTCTATGTAAGGAAGCCATCGAAGGATGGTCAGGATGTGAACACACATGGTTGTTCCTGCCCCTGTGTATTTCTAAAGTACTTTTAACCCAGCTCTGTTTTCTAATCTGTCTAGCCCATGAAAAGGTCCCATGGAAGAATGTATGCTGTGCTGTGGAATAAAGAAAAATAAACAAACTTTCAGGAAGGAGAGCACACTGAATCAGTACTGTTGTCCTCATATCACCATCACCACAGCCTTAGCTGAAAGCATACCACTTCTTCCTCAGAACTTAAGCACTATATCAAATTATAGGCATTACCTTTCCCTGCAAATCCTGAAGAAAAGTCTAGGCAGAGGTTTAATTTAGGGGTTAGAAAATGACTGAAGATTAGCAGGAAAGTACGTACATGGCATTCAGAAGGTCACAAGAGTGCAGCTGACAAGAATGTGTTTTGAGCAGTCTTCCCAATCTTTCTCTCTCCTTAGTTATAGCTGACAGTATATCAAATGTGCATGGATTCTTGATTTCACAGTGCTATGCATGCAGTGTAAACATGGTGTTTTTGGTAGCTACCCTGTGTAGGCAATGGACACATAGCTGCACTCTTGGAGATTTGTATAGCCTCTGCAAAATTATTCAGTATTTCCTTTCTTCGTATCATCGCTAATTGCTTCTGCAGAGGCAACCCAGGGCAAAGAGGGTGTTTTTTTTTTTGTTGAATACTTAAAATAAGAACATTTAAAGTAAACGAATCTGCTGTAAGAATAATTAAAATTGTTATAAATGATCATCTTTTCCTTGAAAAATAACATTTGCAATATGTAAAGTTGAAGTTCTACCAATGAAAAGTAAAAAAAAAAACAAAACAAAACAACCACTGTCCAGGACTGAGTGTATAATTCTTCTTTCTCAGTATTCATACTGCAACAGCTTTTGGAACAATTGTCAAAGATGGGGAGGTTTGTTCTGACTTCAGAAAGGTGACTCACACTACAGTACTTACATGGTACAACATCAGATTGAAGAGGTGGAACATCAACATCTGTAAGCTGGAGGGAAGTCAGGTCTCCAAACAAAGAGAGTGTTCTCTGTTCTTTTATTCCTGAAGGCAGGCCAAAGGCACTGAGGAGGCGAGTAAAGAAATGTCACTGAAATGACACACAGCTGGACTGATGAGTGCATAGGGAACCAATATCAGGACCTCCTTACTGAAAAAGAGTTCCTGTGTAATGAGATTTTTACCCATATGTAGTCTCTTTGTACAAATCCTGTCTGCAACAATAGAGTACTTGTGCTGAATAGGCTACCAAAATACTGAGAATCTATATTCTCTGTGATTCTGCCATTTGGCCTGAATGTAGACTGATATTTCATATTCTTACATATGATTCTGTTATTGCCAGTGATGCAAATTCACTTTGAGAAAAGAATAACACATCTTTATTGCTCATTCAAGATTTTGGAATAATCATAACCTTTCTGATAATATTTTTAATAACATTATTACATTGCCAGAGCTGGACCATGTGACTGTTCTTAAGCCAGATATTTTGATCTCGGTATGATATTTAAAGAACTGTTTATTTCCAATAACTTCTCAAAATTATTGAGAGCAGTAAACTAAAGTTATCTTTTAATAGATGCCAATGTTCTATTGCTTCAGTTTTCCTATTTATGGAAAGAGGGTAGTAGCTTACTCCCCTCATTAATAATGAGCTACCAAGTATGTTTAAAAATACTTACAATTAAGAAAAAATTAAAAATTGTAGTTATTAAAATAAAGACTAATATTGTGTGTTTAACTATGAATTTTACAGGTGATGACTCAGGTCATTGGGTTTTAAATGAGTGAATTATATTTTATATAATTTCATCAAAGAATTTTCTACCAAATCACTAAATTACACAAAAAAAAAACCAAACCATAAACTGTTGAAACAAAATGGAACTATCAGAAATACAATGAATTAAAATGAAGTGAAATGGGCTTAACTTGAATATCCACTTATCATCATTTTACATTGTCAACGGTTTACAGACTGGTTCAGCCCAGTTCCGTGACAAATGGAGTGTGAGACACATGGACCCAAGCCCCAGGAAAGAGAAAGAGGAAAAGGGTAGGGAGGTGGGCCTGTAAACAAAACAGGGCAATGGTCTGAGGAAGAAAGCTGATTTACTTTATAAATAAGATGTCAAAACACAATATAATACAATAAAGTTGGAATTGAAGCTCATAAATCAAATAAAATAGAGAGTGTTTGAAAACTGAGACCTTACTCTCTTGCTGAAGGCAAGATGGCTTGGAGGACACACTGCTTGGTTGAGCAGAAAGGGAAAAGAGAAGGATCTTGTGACTTGCCAACAGTTTCTATCTTTTCCTCTGAATGGAAAATGGAAAAATGCAAAGCAGCACAAGATCCTCTGGGGTATGTAATTCTCTTCTAAGACAGGTATACTCAGAGCTAACAGCAATCCACAGAACTGGAGCTTTAACTCCCGGTGCACTACATGATGTTATGATGTGGAATACCAAGAACAAAATATCATAAAAACATGATACACATTAATGCCTGCTCTTGAGTTGAGAACATAATTCTGTTTCTTGTGAATTTTTTTGGTTAGGTAAATTAATGTATTACAGTTGAGGTAACACTGAACACACTTATGTATGCTGAGTTATGACTGGTCTGTTGTTCCTTTAACATATTTGAAAACTGCTTTCAGTCTTGATCGTCAGTGTCTTGAGTGACATGATTCTAGTTAACAAGCCAACATTTGCCATGGTAGTTTGAGGTACTCAACAGAACAGAAGATTGATCTCAAAACAACTTTAATTTTTTCTTGTTCCATTCCATTAAGAAGCTAATCCCTTCCTTTCTATGTAAAATTTCTGCTTTTCATGTCTAAAGTACTTTGCTGAATTTGAAATTCCACTACTTTGTATATAACAAATGTCAGCAGAAAGGTTACATCAGTGGAATTTTTTGGAAATAAATAAATAAATAATCGGTGCTTTGTTGTTTTGGTCAGTTAACTGAAAATTTTTAGTAAATGTGCCCCAATTAAGATTCTACCTCTGTTAGAAGAGCATCTGTTGTTCGAGAAAAGATTTTAAATGATGGTCAAAGCATGTTAATAATTTGCCAGTCCCAGTTTCTGCTCAGCGCAGTAGCTAATAATGGGAAAAGAGGCAAGAAAAAGTATGGCTGGAATGGCAGACTTTAGTCTGGTGCAACTTCAGTAGCTCAGATAATAATCACAAATTGAATACCTACAATTTGACTAAATCTATAACCACCAGTGCAGTGGTGCTTATAGATATCACCGCTGTTCTAAATAAGTTGACACGGAAATAAAGTCATGACATTACAATATCTATTTGTCGGTGAGCAGAATGATAGGAAAATACTGTGAGAAATTCAGTTATAGAGTACTGCTAAGAGCTTTATGTATGTCTTGCATTTTTTTTATTAGAAAAGCTCAGTCTACAAGTATTTGGTCACCAAATGATTTTTGTACTTCCCTTACATAGTTTAGAGTAGAGGGAAGGGGTGCTGGGATTTGGATGTTCTGGCTCAATTTTTTTTCAAAGAACATCCAGTTCCTCAATGAACTGAAAACTCAATAGATATTTAAAGATTTAGATAAGTTGCTCCTAACCATTCCCACTCCTACACATGCATTACAGAGGTGATGAGTGGAAATAATTTTGCCATGTTGTATTAGTCGCTGTTAACTGAGATATCGTTTTTCACATTAAACAATTACAGCTGAAAATGACAACATTTGTTGGCTTACAGAGATGTGAAAAAATCTTTTTATAAGTCCCCTGGTTGACTTATGAAATCATAATTTTTGTATTTTTGAGTCTGCCTCATCACTCCAAAATAAATTTAAAAGCTGAGGTTTTATTTTAAATCATAAATTAATTAAATTAGCAATAGTATTTTTATATAACTATTTTTTATATTACTTGGTTTGTAATGATTATCAAACATGGATAAACTAAAATTTCTGGGAAATGGAAATCTAGGTGATTTTGATTTCTATCATACATTAGAAAAATATTGTATGGAAGTTTATCACACAGGTCTCATGGAGAATGGAATATAAAAGAATCCTATATATTGTTCTGTAACTTCTTTACATGAACGCTGTTTCTTCGGGGATTTTGATGTGTAAATTGTTCAAGACAAGGTAAATAAATCTAAACTATTGGGAAACTTTAATTTGTTTTTCAATCCATGTCTCTTTTGAAGATTCTTACTGTGTACTTTTTGACATAATTTTTATATTCCAAATATAACATATTTTGAGAATAATGAGATTAGTTCAGTCTGATTTTCCTTTCATTGTTGTACATCAGTTATTCAGGAATATAGCAAATATTACTATTTACTCTCTACCTGATGTCTGCACAAAATAGGAAGCTAAGAAAACCAAACTCCTGTAGTAAAATGATTTTCATTTTTCATTCATTTTCATTTTGAGAGAAAATGATAGAAAACATGCTAAAGGTACAAGTCCTCTGCTTAATATGATACTATCCAGTAAAATGAATTCCATTTCCTGTATATGTTCTCACTAGTGACCTTACAGTACATTCTCATAATACTCTCCAAAACTGTGCTGTTTGGTATTGGCTGTGAAGAGTCTAGAGCTTCAAGATGCAAATGTAGAGCCAGCTTTAGATCTAGAATTTGATGTTAAAAATTAAAATCATCTCTGATCCTTGTCCAGAAGTTCCTTTCTATATGTAATCAACAAAATATAGACCATTAGGACGTGCTTTCACTGATTTATGGGAATGTGAATAGATTTTGTACATTTGTTACAGTAAAAAGAACTCTGTTAAGTGTTAATACGGTAACTTTCCTAGGTGTTGAAACCATACTTCATAGTCTTAAACTGCTATTAAAAAAAAGTCTTTTGAAAGACTGTTAGTACTAGAAAATTCAACATTTGGGCAGAGAAAACTTGGAAGCAAAATATTACAGTGTAGCTTAAAATCAGTAAACATTTGCTGTTCCCATTTGACAGTGATCCAAAAGGGATCTTTTCAGACTCTAGAGACAGCAATAAAGCCAAAAGTTTTAGTGTTTCCAGGGACTGGAGGCTTGAACTCTTTCCTTCTAAAGAATGATATCAAACCCTGTGCTAGTTTCAAGTTAAAAGAACCAAGTTCCTGTTTGTTTCATGATACAGATAGTTATTATAATGTTATACATACTTTTATGACTTACTTTTCCCTTCCTCTGTGAAGCTGTGGAAAACAGATTAATTAATATGTGTCTCCTTCAATGATTTAATTTTTTATTCTCTTCCACATTAAGAGCAATTACTTTCCCACAGCTGGCATGTTTTGATGAGGACTACTGTTTTCCAAATGTGAATGGCTATTGATTTGCTAAAAATTGTCTAATTTAGAAGTCTGAGAGTATTGCACATCTGGGAAGAAATATAAAAAATGTACAAATCATTTATACTGCATTTGGCAATCACTAACCCACAGCAAAGACTGATTTTTGAAGTTGTTTGCCAGTTATATTTATTTCCACAGTTTCAAATGTTTTTGACACCAAATGTCAGTTAGAAAAGAAACCACTATTTAAAATTTAGTTGCAGATTTTAATTCCAGTACTACTTATTCACAATAGCTTTCCATGTTCAAAATTGCACAACAACAGATGCACATGTCTTAAATGTGTATCTGTTTTTTTCAGATTGGTGGACTTGTACATTATTTTATTTTGGGACAGATTCCTATGTTAGTAGTCTGATAGAGACTGGTAAATTACAACTATTTTTGAAGTAACATTAAGTACTGCTTTGCATGACTCTGTACAACAGTTTCCTCATTTCTACTTTTAGATTTGGACAACTAAATTTGACCATTTTTTGTACTGAATAGGAATGTACTGAGAACAGTGTAATAAGTTCAGTGTGGCTATTTGGTATTTAAGATACTTTCATATGACTGAATGTTAGAGTATAGTCACTACAGAATTAGAAACATTGTATTAATCAATTACTCTGATCTATATCTGGTCTATGGAATTTTCTAGTGATAGTGCTATAGTTCCTATGTCTATTTAAAATTGTATAAATATCATACCATATAACATATTATATAGGAATATTGTGGATAAAATTGTCAAAACATGAATCCAGCCTACAAGAGTGGTATAAGGGAGGTAATTGTTCTATAGACAAATGCACCTAAATAGACACTCAACAGGATATGCAAGAGCATCTTTTTGTCCTCTTTTTTGTTGTTGTTGTTTTTAGAATTTGGCAGCTGCTTTTGAAATACTTTTATATATATGATAAGATTTTAACCATCTAATATGCCTGAAATTGAATCCTTCAAGGTCTTCCATTGAAAAATCAGTGAATCTAGGATTTACTGTATATACTGTGTGTCCTTTGTTGTGGGGACCTTCTCTTAATCTCATATGGAGTCAATTCATGAGTATCAGCATATTGGGCACTGTCACTGATAGAATATGGAAAGTGGAAAGACATTATAGACCTGAGCAGCTCTTTCAGCTAGGTGTGTCTGTGAAAGTGAGATTCAGAGCTTCAGAGAAATTGTTATTGATTTTATTTGTTTAAAAAAAAAGTTATATTTCTGGGCAAATTCTCCAATGTCTTCTCTGAATTATAGAGCCACTGCATCCAAAGGAAATGCCAATCCAGGTCTTCCAAAAATTATAAAGAATAAAAGGTACTCTTTACCAGAGTACGTTTACTTTCTTTCTGTGAACAGTTTTCATAACATACTGGAATACAAGGCAGGTTTCTTTCCAAGGGAAGAAAGAAATCTGAAAATTACAGATGAAATTTGGGGTGTTCAGCTGGGAAGGAAACTTCTAGGCTGCAACTGCAACAGTATCTGAGTCTGAGGTCTTAGATAGATTTAATAATTAATAGAGATGTACCTTTGAGGTCCAGATATACGTTCCCAGAAGTTCTTATGCCTGTTACATTATACATTGAATGGATTAAAAAAAGACACACATTAAAAAGAAAAAAAAACCCAAGTGGCTTGAATTAATGTGCTAGATCTTACAAATAATGGTTTGTTGGACATGCAAGAGAGGTTCAACGATATCACTGATGTACAAAAACAGTGTTTGGTTAATGCTATTTAAAGGCATGATCCACTTATATCTCAGTCTGAATAACTATCTGAGGAACTGTGATTTCAGCTACTCCAAAAAAAAAAACCCAATCCAAATCAAACCAAAAAACACCAACCAACAAAAAAAAGCCTTTTGGTCAAAGTGCATATGGTATTACATTACCACTATGCTTTTTAACTGCTAATATGATGCTACAATATGTGATGACCAAGTGATACAGCTAAATTATTCATGTTCAGTTTTTCAAGAAATAAGCATGTGATGCATCCATAAATGATCACATCCCACATCAGAAGAAACCTGACAGAAAGCTGTGCTTGTTGTGTACTATATCAAGTATGGGTATGTGAAAGGTTAAAATAATTGCTCTGGGGAGTACAGAACATACGCAAACATTTAATTCGTTAGTGGTGCAATTACTAGATAAGAAGGTCAGAGAAGGAAGGATGAAATGGAATTTGGTACTTACCCTTAGTAAAATACATACAATTCAGAGCTGATTGTAAAATAGCAGTGGGAGAGGAAAGGTTGTATTTCAATTTATTCTAGTTTTTGTTTATGACTATATACTCATCCATTTAGGACATCCAATACAGAATGTCCAGTCCTGTTAAGGAGTACAGATCTCAGTCAGGAATGTCTATTATGGTGGATAAACTTGGGTTAATATATTCTTCAAAAATCAGGAATTTCATCTTGAATGCAGGTCATTGCAGTTTGCTTTAGCTTGTTAATATATGCTGTTTTACCATATGCTTTTTTGCATTCATTGAACAAAAGCGTAATACTCTACAACAAGGAAACAAATTAATTTCCCTAAATCAGTCTTGACCAAATATACCTGCTTTCATAATTTTCAGTGAAGAGCTTATATATTCATCAGTGAAGATGAAAAACAGTTCCTGTTCTTGATTACCTAATTGAAGTGAAAACAGGATGTTTGGTAATACATGTGTAGGGATCTAAATCATGTATCCATTCTGGTGTGGGAGTAGTTCTTTTTCCTGTTCTCTTGTTAGATTATGTAGACAATATTTCTTGCACACTGTCACAGCAGGTCAATAGGATTTTTAAATCTTTCTCCATTATGACTCCACTGTTGAAATACCTGGAAAAGGGGGAAGAGATTTTTCCCCAGTTTAGAAATGTGGCTGAAATCACTATATCCGATCATTGTAATGAGATCCAGACATTCAATCCTTGTGTTTAGCTTTGTGGACTGAAAAGTAAATAAAATAAAAAGCTGGGCACTTTTTCTGACTCTGGACTACTAGAACACACTAAGCATAAATTTTGTTTCTTATATATTTTTGTCTGTTGGACCATGTAAGAGACTATTTTTTATGCCATTGTCTCAGAGCTTGTTGAGGAAGAAGTCTAAGAGAAGTCCAAGCAAGACCTGGGCAAAGGTTGCAAAATAATTTACCTAAGGAGCACAGATGGACACATCCTGGGGCAAGGAGAAAGATAAGCCACAGCTCGATGGCTGGAGTACTGTCTTTTGTGTGGACTCATCTCGGGGGAGATAGCCATCTCACGAGGTACTCACATGACACCCGAGCACCCAGGGATGTCACTTGGGCAGGAAAAATGGAGGATAAAAGAGGGATCAACAACCATGAGGATAGGTGTTCTTCCATCAGAATCCTCAAGGGCTGATCCTTCATGCTGACAGACTCCCTCCTGGGCCAGCTACCTGAGACATGCTGCTTTCTCCTGGACCCTGCTGCTTCTTCCTGGTAACTGCTTGCTGCCCAAGGCCGGCCGTTGCTGCTGCTGCTCTCCCCCCAGCTCTTCTGCCTCGGACCATCGGAACGGCATGCAGTGGGACCCTTGCTGGATCCTGGTGGTGACTATCCCTGCTTTACACAATTCTTGCTTCTTTCCTACATTTTCTATTGCTCACCTTCCCTTCCTTATCACTCTAATTGGTAATAGTGTCTGTCCTCCCCTTCCCCATCTCCCTGATTAAGATTAGTAATAAACTGGTGGGACCAACATTTGAACCATTGTTTCTTAATTTCATGCTGGGTATACGTATATCAAAGAACCTCTTCTCCCTCCTATAAGTTGGAGTGAGACAGACCAGGACATTTATCTGACCATTAAACTAATACAGTCTGAAATAGATCTTCTTTATCCATCACATGTAATTATGAGCTCCCGTATCCTCAAGGACCTACGTCTACTGGTTTGCCACTTCATTTTTCAAGGACTTCCAGTATATCCATTATAAAAGGCTATGTACAGGTTTTGAAAACACCTTTATTATTTACTCATTTGAAAATATGTAGACAGATAAAAAAATAACTACAACCTTTACAGGTATTTTCCTGCCAGAGTTTCCAGATCTTTTTCTATGTTATTATTCTTGTTCAGTAATTGTTATACTTGGGGATATGCTGCTTTATCTCCTTAAAGTCCCTGAATTATGAATTGTACCCCGGAGTTTCTTTTAGAACTTGAAGTCCTTTCTATATCTTCTGATGATATACTTTAGTCTCATAGTGAAGTTACCTCCCATGACTGCTTTAAAATTTGAGAAAAGAGAACTCTAGGTATCTAAAAGGCATTTTTTTCCCTTGTCCAAAACTTCCTCTTTTCTGCTTTTGAAATGAAGAAGTAAATTACATGTAGCTTGAAGAGAACACTGAACAAATATTGCCAGAAACTTCCACGCTACAAACTCATGGGCTGTGGGGAGTAGAGGTGGTTCTGAGAGTGAATCTTGATGCACTAGTTAATTGAATGCGACCAGAAGTTCTGAGGAAAACTTAAGTTAGCCATTTATATAGTAACTTCATCTTGATTTAATGTATTATTTTCTCCCGTGACAACAGTTTATTTTTCTGTTTTTTTACCTGTTCTCAGGAAGCATTTATTTAGATGACTTTGCTTCTGTCTCTAGCAGATGGTATCAAGATGCAAGTTCCAAAACATCTTGCATCCAGACCAAGAGGTCTCAGTACACTTTGCAATATCTGCTGCCTAGATTGTAGGAGCTGTTCCAGTAGCCCTAACTTTTCTCCTGGCATCTGTAGAAGGTTTCCATTGTTTTTCCTAACAAACAGCCATGCACTGATTCTCAAAAATATTTCTTGCTTCTTTAAGATTGTGCCATAGATGGGGGTAGGTTTGGTCTCTAGTTTAAAAGAAAACCTTCTACTAAACACAGTCGTTTCTATGAATGCCTGGTTTGATATCATATATAGGATAATCCATCAATTCTTTATTTAAGCAATTTAAGGTCAGGTTTGTTCAGATTGCTCTGGAACCAGATAACTGATACAGCTGGGGTAGATCAAGAGTTAGAGAACTCTGATTATCAAGATATGACCTAAATACCAAGTATTTTTACATGCTATTTCCTTTGTCCTTGAGAATCAGATCAGTGTATATATTATGGCTTTAGTCACATATAAAAAAAATATACATATAGTTTAGTTTCGATTCTTGATAGCACTGAATTGTAGTGTTGTAGGAGGAGGACAGCTGTTTAATTTACAGTGCTCTCATCTTTACTATGTATCCTATAAAAGACCCAAATAACTGCAACTTCTCTGATTAATTTCTATATAATGAACAGGTTCCTAATCAGAACAAGTAAGGGACATCTGGAGTGTCTTGTTCATTGCAGAGGTTGTTTTTCCACAAATATTCTAAAGAATTTTCTGAAGGGAAAAATATATTAAGTGCTGATGTTCTTCCTTTTATTTTTTACAGGTAGTTGAGGAAATTTTGCAAACAGTCTTTCAAATTCATTTTAATTGGATTTGCAAGTCTGTTTGCAAACTCCTGGCCTAGAAGAAGGGCCCTGAAAATCATTTGTTAGTCTGTTCTTTACACATCCACTGAGGAAACCTTCATGTTTCAGTTACAGACAGAGTACAGGAAGGATATGCAGATACTACTGTATTGAAAAGTGTGAGAAAATAATATAAGTCATGGTTGAACATATAATATTCCATTGTATTTTTGTGTGTACGTGTGTGTATATATATATTTTTCCTGTCATTCTACTCAACCCTTGCAAAAAAGTAGAAATGAGTGGCCTTTAAAGATATAGTTTAAGAACCATCAGAAAGATTAGTCACATTAAGTACAGAGAAAGAAGTTTGTCATATTAAAGCATCCCTCAAGTAATTTCTCTCTCTTAAGGTGCTGTGAGAAAGGGAGACTGTCTTTATGCACTGAAGGTTCCTTTGTGTGACACAGGCTTGTAACTTCTTATTAAAGAATATCTGTGTTGCATTTACCAGTGTATCAGGATATTGCTATTGTGTTTCATCAATAGACTCACTATTTTGCCACTTGTAAACATCATAAGGGGTTCACAGAGCATTGTTTGCTGTTAAAGGTAGTAATATGTTTCTTAAAGGCAAACTGGAGTATGTGGATTGCTCCACTGAGAGTTAACTGGAAAGAGTGAAACCTAAATCACATTTAGGTTTCACTCCTGGTGACTTTTAGTCTTCTATCAATTTGGACTGTATTGATTAGGCTCAATTTTGAAAAAGGAAAAGAGCCAGATATTGTTGCTTAGTCCTATTGACAGTAGGTAACACAGTGAAAATGTTCAGTATGTTTTCTTTTCTCAGAACAAGGGTAACCTTTCACATTTCTCCCTCTGGAGTGCAGTGGAATACATATTATATTTGCACTGGAATATCAGATTTAGCAGTTAATGAGAACTATTTATATATTTCTTCAGGAGGAATATTTTTATAGACAGCATTGAGAGGAGATACCATTTCTTTGATATCATATAAATGGAAATGAAAAATGTCAGCTATTAACATTTGTATAACTAAATTGCCTGGAGATTAGCACTATATTTCAAATTTCATGCTAAGAGAATACTGGCAGCTGCCTCCCCAGGTTTATCTTGAAATTCAGCCTTCCTGTGGAATATGTGGATTTCTTGATTTGTCTTCCACAATTATGATTGTGAATTTCTCTAAGGAGGTGAACCAATTCACCAGAAACAGTGAATTCTTTGTACACTGTTCTCAATTAAAACAAAACAAAACAAAAATACTTGGCTTGTCTTCTGCATGCATATATTAAAATTGGCTCGGAAGAAAAAATATGCCTGCTTGATTTTTTTCAGATGTGGAGCCAACAGGGATTTCTCTGGCTAGGGTACTGCAACATGACTTGAAATTTTGCTCTAGTGATTTGCAAGCTGATTATCAGGAGTGTAGCGTGAGTGAATGTCATAAGATGGTTTACAACTGGATTACGTTTATACTGGGCTCCAAACTGACACAGTTAGACTAAGGAAAATAGAACAAGTTTTGTCTTTCTAGGAAATATCTAAATGGCTACGTGTTGAGCTGACAGCTTTTCTAGGAAAATAGAGATCATTCTAGTTTCAATGCCTGGATACATCCAAATACAACATGTTGCTTCTGATCTAAAAAACAATATTGGACTTCTTCAGTTAAAGTAATAGGAATTGAAACTGATTATAATGATGGCAACAGGCTAAGGAGATAAAGACTCATAGAATAACCAAGATCACACAGTCCAACTGTCCACCTACACCCAATATTTTGCCACTAAACCACGTACTTTCGTACAGCACCTAAATGTTCCTTGAATATCTCCAGGCATAGTGACTGAGACACCTCAGTGAACAGCCCATTCCAATGCATAAACACTCTTTCAGGGAAGAAATTTTTCCTAGTATCCAACCTGAACCTCCCCTGGTGCAACTTGAGGCCATTCTCTCTTGTCCTGTCGCTAGTCATTCAGGAGAAGAAGCCAAGACCCACCTCACCACAACCTCTTCAGATAGATGAAGAGGGATACATGTCCTTCCTTGACCTCCTATTTTGCAGACTAAACATTCCTAGTTCTCTCAACTGCTCCTCCTAACACTTGTACTTCAGGCCCCCCCACTAGCTTCATTGCCTGGACACATTACAATGTCTCAATGTCTTTCTTGCAGGGAGGGGCCCAAAAGTGATCACAGTACTCAAGTTGTGGCTTCACCAGTGCTGAGTACAAAGAGGTGATCACTGCCCTGATCCTGTTGGCAACACTATTTCTGATACAATCTAGGATGCCGTTGGCCTTCTTGGTGACCTGTGCACTTTGCTGGCTCACATTCTACTGAGCATTGATCATCACCTCCAGGTCTATATCTTCTACACAGTCTTCCAGCCGTTCTGCCTAGGATTGTGGTAGAAGTGCAGGACCTGGAACTTGGTCTTGCTGAACTTCATCCCACTGACCTCATCGCAGTGATCCAGTCAATCCAGATCTCTCTGAAGGGCCCTACTACTCTCAGATAAATGAACATTTCCTCCCAACTTGATGTCATCGGCAAACTTACTGAGGGGCCACTCAATACCCTCATCCAGGTCATCGTTAAAGATATTAAACAGGATGGACCCCAATATCAGCTGTTCCTGGGGAATTCCACTCATGATTGATTACTTAGCTGGATTTAACTCCATTCACCACTACGCTCTGGGCTCAGCCATCCAGGAAGTTCTTTGCCCAGCAAAGAGAGTATCTGTCCCAGCCACACGCTGCCAGCAGAATAAAAGCAGTGAGTATAGAAAAAGAGATAAAGTTAAAAAGTTAAAAATATACACAGAGGAGATAGTGGAAGTTTAGCCTAAGTATAAAAAAGAGTCCTAGTGTGTTTTAAAATAAATGTTATCAATATTATGTAATAAAAGCAAGAATATGTTAGGTAGTTTTCAAAATAATGAGACCTGGATAATTTCTGACAATATCTTTAGTACTTCTATCACATTCTTCACATGGGATTTCTTTATTTGTTTTGATTTGTTTTGTTTTAAGAATTTTCTATCAATGCTGTCATTTATTTCAATTCTCTAGCTTTGATAGAATTCATTTAGATTGCATTCCTCATCTTTTAAACTTTCACCCTTTCCAGTGATTGATGAAGTAACTTAAATTCTTTGTAGCTGCTGACACTCCTTTTTTTTTTTTTTTTTTTTTTTTTTGTAGAAATTGCTCAGAGTGATTAGTGATAGCACTTTAATTGTATCTGGCAGTTACACTTAGAATTTTGGTGATTAACATGTCAGATACTTAATAGATCCAAGAACTTTTCCACTTTTCTCCTTAACAGCATCTCTACCTGAAATTAATATCTTTTTTACGTTAAATTAATATTCCTCTTTTTGCACTTTCCTTTCATCATGTTTTTAATTAATGCCAGAAGAAAGGTAGTAGTAATTAATCATAGCCATTTTAGTTTAGGTAGTAACATATGTGGGAAAAGTAATTTCAACCACATCTGGAGTGTACCATCATAATGGATTTGAGAGGAAGAAATATGAATGTTCTGTCTTGTGCACTTTATGACAAGGAGAAAATAATATTATAATAAGGGCTGTTCTGCTATCCATCATTGTAAAACTCAGTGGTGGAATTTGAATGGTCTCAAATGTTTCAAAACCCTGGCACAAAGCCTTCTTGAGTTTTCAGTGAGTTCTTATCAAATGTTCAATGACTCAGACAGGACAAAGCTATTGAGCTCTTTGCCAAGGTTCTCTTGTCTTTTCTGAACTGTTCAGCCATTCCTCTCAAGGGAAAAATCTCTGCAGAACACATCAGTAGAAATTCCTTGCACACATAGACATACTCAAGAAGAGGCTGACATTTAGAGCAAGAAAATGGACTCAGAGCCTGCAGCTTCCAGATTCTTTATTCCCATTTTACTGCAACTTCCCTTGTTGCCTTTGATAAGTTCAAAAAACAAATTTTCAAACATAAATTCTAATTTTTCCTACAGTGGAGTCAAAAATGTATTTCCTAGTACTCTTGGTAGATTGAATCTATGTTGAAACCCCTCTCCTTATTTTTCTACTTCTCAGCCACATATTTTCCTCACCTCTAGCTATAGTCCACTGTGGCTCTCACTATTAATATAAAGCAAAATCTCTTCCTCTTTTTCTTTTTTCTTCAAAAATAAAAATAAATCAGTTTTTGAGCTCCAGAAGGCCTTGCCTCTGCCTCTCTTCCTGTGGAGCCACCTGAAAGCAGCACGGTCTCTCAGATCCAGTGAAACCAGTATCAGCTGATGTGAACTTCAGGTTCACCATATTTCCATCCTAGTTGTCCTCATCTTTCCCGTCCCAAAGCAGGGATGACTTAAGACTGAAGATTAGGCTGTTTGGCCTGCTGATAGCTCCAGTTTTCATTCTCTCGAATATTTCAAATTATCTTATCTTTTCTTCTGTGCTCTTTTGGGCATAGATTTCATACTTTCAACACAGAATTTTAGCCAAGTTCTGAAACAACTACATTATCAGACCGCTAAAATAAGGGCAGGGCTAGATTAATGTTTGGACTAATCCCAAGTTAACAAGATCATTTAATATGCATATTGAAACTTTAAATTCTGTCTTCACTCCACTTGTTTTAGAATACAGGTTAAGTATTTTAAAACAATTCTTTAACCATTCATAGCTTTTTAAAAATATTTTTGAGAAAAAGGAAAAATAAAATCTCAGGCTCTTGGACAAAAACATCTCTGTTTATGGTTGTGGCCTACTCAGAAAATTAACTGAATTATTCCTAGAAAATTGTTATTCAACACATTTTAATATTGTCTACAGTTTGTATTGATATATTTTGTGTAGTAGTATATGCATTAAATCACATAGTCTTGAAAGGATTATAAAATAATATAGTGACTGAAGTTGGATCATAATGTATGAAATGAACAGGAGAAGGACAAACAAAATGACAGAATATTAAGATAGCAAAATGTATGTTTCATTATTTGGGAGATATTTTATGGATCTTACCACAGTTATAGAATACTACAGGGACAATTTCATTAAGTTTGTAAATGTAAATCTGAAGTTATATCAGAGGGTCATTATTATGGGCAATTAAAGGACATAATTTTTATGATCCCTGAAAAATTTACAAGTATGACACACTCTAAATCAAAATTATGCAAATCTCTAATTTTTTTTATAATTTTCTAAGAATTCTCCTTTGTTTTAAAAGAAAAATGTGGATGTGGCTTAGGCTTTGATAGTAGAAGAACACTTCATTTTGTTCATCCAGTAGTTAGCTCAGTCACTGTCGTGTGCACAAATACTTTTGTCTGCAAATAATGGCGTCTACAATATAGTCTTTCAGACATACTGGTGATAGTATTCAAATGCCATTTCCCTCTTGAATGTATAACTCAAATGTCATTAGTGTCTACATCATGAGAATGCTTTTGATTTTCTCCCGAATTATTCCCAAAATTTCAGTTTAAGAAAGCTGTGGCTATATGACATGAAGCGCGAAATTCAGCAGGAAAACGCACTACATGCTGTTTTTGGTCTGATGGCACATGTTATCAGCACTAGGTTTAAAAATGACTAAATATTTCCGTAAGATGAAGTCTGTTAGACAACCATATGCTGTGCTGGTATTGAAATAACTCTTTTTAGATTGCTTAATTATTAATGTTCTTAAAAAGAAGCCAAACCAATAACAAGAGCAAGAAAAGCACTACCTCAAAGGAAACCCATATCAGCTCTTACCCTCATGTTACCAATCAATTCTACAAAGGCTTCTCTGTGCATTTTGTGAGGATCAAAGACATTATAAAGGGAAAATTCAATTAATAAAAACTCAACAAAGCGAGACAACATGCCCTAGAGATGAAAATAGGTGGATACAAAAATAAATAGATTTAAAAATCACAGCCACTGAGACCTGCCTTCTTAAGGATTTAAGAAAGACTGCAAGACCTGAGTATCAAAGTTCTAGTTTTGGCAAGAATGAGCTTTCAGTGATTAACATGAAAGAAAATTAGAATATTTGATTGTGCACATTAGACAATGAATTTCATCTTGTTTAACAGAATTTGTTAATTCTTCCATCAAAGGACATGTTTTGTAGTGACAGTGCTGACATGAATACAAAAGTATTTCTACTACACAAAGCCAGAAACAAAACTGGAAGAAAGTTTTCTGCACTTGGGAATCACTGTCCATTTCAAATCCCCACTGGGATGCACCAAAACCTGAGGCAGCTCCTGGACCCTACATGAACTTTTGGTACAAAATGGTGAAACCAGAAGGCTCTTTGCATCTGGGCAGCGATATGCAAGTTGTAAACCAGAACATCGTCACCATTTACAATAGACTTAAACCCAACATACTTCAGTGTTTGCACTGGAAGAAGTATCAAGTTTTCATGCTTCCTACTGGAGCTTATTGAATTAAGGAGGGTGTAACACAGAACAGATTTTCCTCTGAGTTTAGCCAAAATTAAAATTTTTATATACTTTTTTTTTTTTTTATGTATGATAGATGTCAGAATAGAGGTGTTATAGATGTCAGAATAGAGGTGTTGTTTTGTGGAGAAATTAGACCCTCTTTTGGTGAAATAAAGGTCATACAGCTGCTATTTAAATTAAAATTGTTCCATAAGAAGCTTGGGACTACAGTGGAAGCCGACGATCGTCTCCTGGTGCTGTTCTCTTTATTCTTCTAGCAGCCCTCCCAGAACAGCCATCTCACACATTCGTTTTTTTTTTCTGTGAACCAGCATGCAACTTTTAATTATTTATAGTTGGCAATCTACCTTTTCTTCCTACTCCTTCTACCTCCTGCACTATGACTTATTTCCTATTTAGTTTTCCCTTGATTTCCCTCTGTAGAGGGAATAAAAAAAAAAAGACAATCTGTATTTTTTTTATAACATATTTTACCCTGAGAACAATTTTAATACATTATTAAAAGAAGAAGGTATAGTAATTTTCCAAATTCATAGCAAAGCACTTCAATTAGCTAAGTCATACTTTTATTAAAAACAGTGGTAAAGAAAACAGGTTTGGTACCCTTTCAATTGCAGCATTGTTCTGCATATCACAAAAGGCAGATTCTTTAGAACCTCCAAATTACTGTCTTGTTGATGATTACCTAAGCATAAAATAGATTTTATCACTAAGAGTTATATTTCAGGTTTTAGCTGCTTTTATTTCTGACTTCTTGAGGATTATTGTTCAGCTTATTCTCTTTTTCCACAATGCCTTCCTATCCAGACCCCATCTCTTTTCAGTCATAAACAGTGACAGCGAACTCAAGACAAGTAACATAGCATACAGTTTCATATTACACTCCATCCACTATAGCTGTGAATTGTTAATGAAACAAGATCTTAGTTTTTTGCACATCCACACATAAACATATACATGCACTGATCATGTGTACACAGACAGAAGATCTGATACAAAAAAGAGGTGGGAATGAACTTCATTAGGCCTAGGAAAGGGAGTATAAGGCATGGTCCTCTCTTTTGATTAGAATGATATGAACATGATGTGAAACTGTATGCTTGTTCTGTCTGAGAGGGAGTTCACTTCCTTCACAGCAGCCCATATAGTGCTGTGTTTTGTATTTGTGGCTAAAACCTAGCATATGGCACACCAGCATCTTGGCTAACATTGTACAGTGCTTGCACAGCATCAGAATTTTGTCTTTTCCAACTCTGCTCACTGTAGTGAGCAGACTGGAGACTGGTAGGATGATGGGAGGGGACACAGCCAGGACAGCTAAGCCAAGCTGACTAAAGGAATATTATATGCCATATGTCATGCCCTGCAATAAAGCAGGTGGAGGAATAAGTTGCTTCCAAGATGGCTGTTGCTCAGAGACATATCTGTGGGAGGAAGTGAGGTATTTCCACTTTTTCTCATGTTTTCCCTTCAGCTGTCAAACTTTTTCTTGACCCATTTGCTTTCTTGCTTTTTTATTTCCATCCTCACCCTGCGTGGGAGGAAGTGAGTGAGAGTCTCTGTGGTCACTTGGCTGCTGCCCATGGTCAACTAACTCACTGTAAGCTTTAATGTACAAAATGAACCTATGTGCATCTCTGATGGTGAAGAGCACCAGTAACCTATACTTTTCCAGAGGAAGATGAATCCCTGCTTCTAAAGTCTTCCTGAACTGAGAAACTAAAGCCAGTCTTGGAGCAGAAAAAGACATAATTTTGTCCTCCACAATATCCTAAGAAACCTCAGCCTCCGCCAAAGTCCTAGTTTTCAACTAAACAAGAAGTTGTTTCTTGCTCCCTTTTCATGACTGAACAAAGAATGAAGATCTACATAACAATCTTATGTTTCATAGGCAAAAAAAATGCTACAACATAATAGTTATTTTTCAGAAGATCATGACTATGAGTGGTCGTACAGTTTGAGCAGGTGTTTCGTGGCTTGCACATTGTTCCTGTTATCAACAAAAAATCTTAGATTTTTGTATGATATCCTGCTGTAACTATGAGCAGATGGAAGTTGCTGCTCCCTCCTCAGAAACAGTTTTTCATATTGAAAATATTAGAATTTAAGTACAACTGGACCAACACCAAGATTCTTCCCACTGCTATGAACCCCACATTTTCTGTGAGGAAGCATTTAAAAGGTCAGTACTCTCACAATAGTGTGGTGTCTGCTTAATAGAAGGGAGTGGTCTTGAGTGAGAACCACCACTGCCTTCTGCAGCTGTGCCAGCACTTGATCTAAAAGAAACTAGATCATCATTTGAATGGCTTTTCCACAGAGTAATTGTTCAGTATGAGCCTTATGACAATAAAAGCTATTGTTCCAACTGTAAAACAAGCTTTTATTCAGGGAAAAATATAACAAAAGCAACTCTCTTGGATATATGCTTCCTCTGCCCACATTTTGCTCTAATTCACAATAAATTCAGCATGATTCTAACATCAGTTTGGATCCGTTATAGATTTTTAGTTAAGGTGTAGGTCATTTGGTAGCAAATTTCACTTCTGTTTTGTATGTTGTCTTGTCTGTAAGGTTTCTTCTCAAAATTAGGTAACTAGACTTCAGATTCTCAAAACTCAGTCTGTAATTAATTGCAACTGCAAAGCAATAAGTGCAACTGGAACTACATACTTCAAAAGTCAGGCCTTATGTCCAGGTTCATTTCATTGTATCTAATGGAATTTATGACAAACTCTATTTGGTACAAAATTATAATTTGGGGTTCAAAAAAGATAATTCTGTGGAGATTGAGTTTATTCTTTGGCCCCTTAGCAGATAATATCACTACTAATTAAATAATGCTTGTGAACCTCACTAGTTTTCAACTACAAACACCAGTGCATAACATTTGATCACATTCCCCAACTCTGAAGTACCAAAACCCTGTACTGACAATCCCTCTCCACCAAAGGCATGGTAATATCCAGCAAAATGTATCAGGATATGATAGCCAAATTGATCATATTATACTGTCAGTGCAGTTAAAAAGAAGCATAAAATCTGAGTAAGGTTTTGGTAATAAATGGTGACATTAACATCATTTATTTGTCTAGGGTCCATGCAAATAAAAATTTTCTTTCTATTTTGAAATAAAAAGTAATTTTGAATGTATTTTGATATGTATAATTATTGATATCATATAGTTTTCATTGCAAAGTATAATTATTGATATCACATAGTTTTCATTGCAAAAATATTCACATATTTTCACTGGGAAATCTCTCATTTTGAAGGAAAATAATTCAAAAAACAGCTTTCTTAACTCTCTATTGTCCTCTGAATTTTATAATTGAAATTTGCTTATATTGCAATTTAGATCAAGGATCTTACCTGCTTTAAACAACTTTACTCAGTCTAACTGGATCTCTTTGTTTTGGTACTTTTTTCACCTTTACCATATTTCTGGTTGTATAAATAAGGATGTTACTTATCTTTTCAGATAATAATAACAAGGACATAAGTGTACTTTTTCAGGGTGATCCTCTCCTTGTAATACAGCTTTGAACGGTGTCATCTGACCAGAAGAACAGGCTATAGAGATAGGCTTGTGAAGAAGACTATAGGTCAATTCCATGATTTGGAAAATACATCTGCATGTACTATACATATATATAATGTATATATATATCAGATGCATGTTAAGAATTATTAATTTGGATCACAGAATTTTCAGCTTTTTGCTTAAACCTCTTTGAGAATAAGATGTATTTTCTCAGTCAGGAACAGGTTGAGAGCTTACGGGTTAAAATTAGGGATTGAACCAATAAAGGACAACTGGCATTTGGGGTCTACTATAGTACATCTAATCAAGAGGATCCCATTGATGATGCCTTTCTGTGACAGCTACAAGAAGTTTCATGCTCACAGGCTCTCATCCTGATGGAGGATTCCAACCACCCCGATATCCACTGGCAAAACAGCATGGTGAAATGCTAGTGATCCAGGAGACTTCTGGAGTCCATTGATGATAAATTTTGGGTTCAAGTATTGGACAGACTGATCAGAAGTGGAGTACTGCTAGGCTTGATGCTCACCAGTGCTGAGGAGATCAGTAGAGATATGAGGTTTGAAGGTAGCCTGGGCTGCAGTGATCATGCCCCTGGCTGAGTTCATGATTCAAGGAACGTGCACCTGGTAAAACACGGAGTCAGGACCCAGAACTTCAAGAGAGTGAACTTCAGGTTATTTTAGGAATTGTTGGACTAAATCTTCTTGTAAGTCTTTAGAAAAGAGTGGAACAAAGCTGGCTAGTCTTTAAGGATGTCTTTCTAAAAGCACAATAGCTCCCCGTCCTTCAAAATAAGAAAGCAGGCATGGGAGACCAGAAACCAGCATGGGTTGGCAAGGATGTGCTGTTAAAACTGAGGGAAAAGAAAAACAAGACAGACAGTGTAAGGTGGGAATAATACAAGGATGATGTTTGGACTTGCAGAGGTGGAATTAGGAAAGCCAAGGCACAGATGGAACCAAACTTGATGAGGGATGTTAAAAACAACAAGAAAGGATTCTACAGATAGACAGATTAGAAGAGATGGCACAAAGAGAACGTATCTCATCTGCTAAATGAGAAAGGAGAACTGGCTACAACAGATGTGGAAAAGGCTGAGGTACTTCATGAGCTCTTTTCCTTGATCTCCACAAGTAGACTAGAGGTTCCTTCCAACCCATGCCATTCTATGATTATATAATTCTCTGGGATATGACAAGCCACACAAGTGAATTACAGTCTAATTTATAATGTCCAATCAAAAAGTTTGTCTGACTTGATTACTTCACATAAAATGACTTAAATCCTTCCCAGTACAATATAGAAGTCTGGTCTAAACTTCATTATTGTTCATTAGTGTAAGTGAAAAATAGGCATTTACACAAATGCTAAAAAATCCAAATTCCAAAACACTTTGAAATCCAGGTAGTGTTCTAGGGGACCTAGAAGGAAGATATTTTCCAACTAAATTTGACTGATCACCTCTGCCTGTATGAAAAACAAGGAAAATGAAATAATTTGAAGAATAAAACTAACATTTGATATTAAAAACTACAAGCATTATGTTTCTGACAACCCTTCATTCCTCTCTCTGAGCACTAAAATATCAAGAGAAGTTGGAAAATCTAAGAAGGGAGAAAGAGAAGAGGCTCCTATTACTTGACAAATATACTTTTTAGTGCGTTCTTTTCAAAAAATAATACATCAGATGTAGAGGAAGAAGTCCTGAGTTACAGTACTTACCAGAACACAATTTGCAGTCAGATGCAGGCTTGGAGGAACAAACCAGAACATGACACCTACTCCTGTGTCCCCCAGACAAAGTGTAAGGAGAGAAACTGCTGTCTGTCTTCTGCTCCCATATGTAGGGAAGACAGTGTGTGTCTGGAGACTAAAAGCTGGCAGCACTGCATATCTTTTAATGCCAGGTCAGACAGATAGCCTAAACATATCCTATAATTATACTCCCAAAACCTGACACTGTTAAGAGGATGAGTGAAATGTACATGTCTAACCTGATTTCTTCCTCCAGTTGCTATACCTTACACATATTGCTCTCTCTGTGTTTCAAGTATCCACTATTAGAAATGTCAGTAATGGTTAAAAAAAAATGATACATTCTACTTCACATTTTTCATCGTACATACAATCTAAAACCTTTCAAGAGAAAATCAGAAGTCTATTCTCACCTCAAAGACAGTGAGCAGCCAAAATGAATCTTACATGGGCCCTGAAATCCAGTTTAACTTTAGTCATGTGAAAGACATACATTCAGAATGCAGAGTGTGGGAGAGAAAAAACACAGCCACCTACTACTCACGGGTCAAGATAAGGGGTTGAAAGCATTCTTTCCACCATTTGAGTTCATTCCAGCATTTTAAGAACTTAAGAATAGCTGTTGTTTGCTGTTATGTCTCATGCCTTGAAGGTCAGTTGTGTCCACCGGTACATAATGCATCAACCTGAGGAAAACATTGTGTCATCTAATTGCTTGTTTTAAAACCTCTTATGAAAAAAACACAGGTGTCAGGGAGAAAGAGATTGATGAGTTGCTGGGTAACAGCAATAGCTCCAGCCTGGATTTAACATCCTTCACAGGTGTGGGCACTATACTTCTGATAGTTCTGGATTGGTTTGTTGGCAGTTTTTATTTTTTTTAACTTGACAGAAAATTCTAGGCTGTGACACCAGGAGACAACAGTGAATATCAACTGTAATTTAGGGCAGCTGCCTTTTTGGGATTAAACTCACTCTGCTGAATTATTAATTGGTATAATTAAAAAAACAATACACACTTCCCTGTGTGAGAAACACTTTTAGTCAATATATTTGACTCTAGTAAGGATCTTAGTGAAGCAGCTGTTTTTATCCACAATTGCAACAGCAGACGCATACTGGCAAGAGAGAAAATGTGTGCCTTACTAGAGAAATACATACTGTTATATGGCTTTTTTCCAGACGTACGTTATCATCTCTTCTAGTTACTCAGTGATTGAGCATCCCACACTCACAATCTTCTTGATGCAGTTACTAAGGAATATTTCCATATTACATCCGTTATCAATGTGTTATTCTTTAAGTATATCTCATATTTTTTTATGGAGATAGAAGGGCAGTATTTTGTAAGGTTATTGCATTTGTTCTATAGATTAAGGTTATCACATTTCTTCTGTTTTGTGCTAGAGATTAAGATTATCATGGTCATTCTGACCTGTGCTAGGCCTAGCCTACAGATTTGCCTTATCTTGAATTAGTTAGAACGCTCCAGTTTCTGCTTTTAAGCAAAAATTTTGCCCTATCTTTATCTAGTCTTTGCCTCAGCAACTTAGTGTGAAAAGCAACCTATGCTGCTATTTTATAAGAAGGCTATAAGCTTAGTAAGGCCCTACACTTCGATATTAGAAGCTTCTCCTGCAAAAGCACAATCTAACTCTCACACCAACTCACAGTTATTTATACCATTGGATTTTCCAACAGTATCCAAAAGTCTCTCCAACTATGGAGGGAGTACATACATCATTTACAACATCTATCTCCTAAACATGTAGCTTACTATAAGTACTTTATAAGTGATAAATCTGCCTCAATTCTAAGGCCTTTGCTTTTTTTTGCTTTTATTTTTTCTCCAAGAAGCTTTCAAAAATATCCCCCAAAGAGTAACCTTTTCCTCCTGAGATTACTTTAACTCTGTTTGAGGAAATTAAGTCAGTAAGAGTGTTTTTAGATGTCCTGAACCAAGCTCCTGCAACTCTTTTTCCCTTCACTCCCTACCCATTCTCCAGCATTATTGTAGCAGAAGCCCCTCTAAATGAAAGTTATTATTTCTAAATTGTCTCTACTGCTCTCCTGTTGTCCACTAGGGACATTTTCAAGTAAATGCTAGTTTCCATTTCTGGAAGATTGGTGACTATGAAATACATGCTAAATTTTGGATGAAATTTACACATAGGATATGTACAAACTAATACAGAACTTAGATATAATGTCCTTTTCAAGCCAGCAGCTACTAGATGTCTTCAGGGAGTCCACCTGCCTTTATGTTTGGTAGATGAGTCAATAATATTGCTGTAAAGCTGACGTCTCTACTGACTTGAACTGCTGAATGATGAAAAAGATTTACTTCAGAAGTGGATAGAAAGGACTCTAGCTTGTGGAAGACAGTTTTATGGACCTTATTTCCTCCACTACTCTAAGTAAACATCTTGAAAAGTTTAAATCGGTGAATTGCAAAATTATCTGTATTTATGTATACACACTTATGTATTTCTTCAGCAATGAAGAATTTAAGAAATATAAAAGCATAAAACCCACTGTTTTAATTATCATACAGTAAAAGGGTGCCTCTTCTATCACAGAATTTTCCATACTGAGTTGAAAGAAAGGAGGTGAGTTGCATCTACTTTAGAGGAAAGAACTGAATAGTGGCTGCTAATTAAAACTCCTACCTGTATCCTCTGGGGCCCAGGTTTGGGCCATGCAAACTGTTTTCCTGCTTGTCTGCTTCTAATTTTATCTCCTGTAAGCACATTCCGTTAACATGCATTAAATATACACAATAACAGAGGAAACTCCTTAGCTTTTTCAGTCACCCTATCACTATTGTCTTGAGGGTGACAGAGACAGGCTGCCCAGAAATGCAGTGGAGTTTCCTTCTCTGGAGGTACTCAAATCCCATCCAGATACTTTCCTGTGAGACCTGCTGTAGGTAAACTAGAAGGAAGATTGAACTCAGTGAGCTTCAGATGTCCCATCCATTTTGTACCATACTCTGATTCTGTGATTCTTACACAAGAAATAGTGTTATGTCAGGCTGCAGAAAGAAATCATAGTCCCACAAGATGTGGGCAAAAGTCATATGAGTGTCATGCTAAATAAGTAAGACTCAACTGCATTTGCAATATGACAAAGACACAAGATGAAGACATTAAGACCTTGGAAGATTAGTTAGTCACATATTTACTCTGTTTCCCACAGACTAGATGTAAATGACTTCGTAGCTTGGGATTATGTTTCATTTCAATGTATTTTAGACAGGAGGAGAGCATGCGGGGAAAGCTGACTCAGTGTTAATACTGAGAAAATCTTCCCTAACTTCTAAGAGTTTGGCTGTTCTGCTAAACCAAGTGTAACCAGGTATGACTGTGCTGTAATTCTGATGTGCTGTATTTTCATATTGATTGCTTTGCAAGCATACCCTCTCTCAGATGCATGGCTACGTTGTCTTTATTTTTGCATAGATCTTGCAAAATTGTGTAAGCACTTACAATCAGTTCTTGTTTCCACACTGGGAAAACACACTTTTCCTGTTTCTCCAAGTCCACATCTATTCTGAGGTCACTACTTCTAGCATTTGTATTAGCACCCAAGCTGCCACATTCTTGTATTCTTTCAGAGCAAATGTACACTCAAATAGCTTCACTGGATCCTTGCAGAGAACTAGTGACAAGCTGTACTGACAAAATGCATGCTGCAGCGTGAATTAGTAAAGCCAGTGCCCTTTGCATCACCATCTGGTGCAAAGCCTGTGGGGCAGAGGAACAGTGTATTGTGGGTTGTCAGCACTTTTACAGAAAACTGAAACAGCTTGAGGTAAGGTTCACGCTGTTCCTTCTGTTATATGACGTAACAACAATTCTGAACAATTCTTCTTAGATAATTAATTGCATCGCGTAATCCACTCTTCCATTCACTGATTTTAAAGTATTATGTTTTTTGTTGGGCAGAATATTGAATAATGAGTGCATTAAGTCATTTGGGGTTAAAACATCAAACTTTTTTTGTCTTCACAGATTAACAGGATTAACAGGAGACATTAAAACCCAAAAAATAAAGGTGGTCAGCTCAAAATTCTTTGACATATTCTGATTAAAAATACAGTTAAAAATGTTAGAGTATGCCATATCTGTGTTTATGAACACATCAGATTATCAAGTGTGTATCTATAATCAGAAAAAAAAGCATTTCCTTTGAGAATTCTGTTTCAAGCAGAATTGAATCAAAGCATTTAAATATGTTTTTTCATTCCAAGTAGCAAATCTTAATGTATGACTATGACCCATCTTTTTCAGCAACCTTTTCTCTTGCAATGTTAGTATTTTACTGCTTGTGATATCTCAGTTCTTAGGGAAAATTTAACTTTCTCCTGGACAAAAACTATTTTCTCCTACCTCAATGGTCAGCTATTTGACCCTACAAAGCATGCATTTAAACACTTACAAAGCATCTATTAAAAAGCTACGAAAAATCCTGGAGAATTAATGAATGGGGATCCTTAGTCATTTTTATATCTGTAGGTCATGACAGATGTTTCTCAGGGGTTCTGGAATGGTGTGGGCATGCAGCTGGTCTCAACAAGGATTTGCTGATAATATTCTACTGTAGCTGAGAATTTTTTCTACCTACCAAAAAGAGCAGAGCAGAGTCCTATGGAACAGCCTGGCATTAGCATCACAGCTGAACTGCTCACGGCTCATTACCTATAAGCCTACTACACTGACCTTTTTTAATTGATGAAGAAACTTTTTACATTTCTCATTAACTGTCATCTTCACCCGGCATTGATGCTGATGTTTGACCAGATTATTCAGATCAATGAAGGAGGTTTATATTAGGTCAGAAATTTGTTCCTAAATTTGAATATCCTTTTTGTAAAGGAAAATAGTAAATCCATAATAATGTTAGCCTGAGACTCAACTGTTGCTGTTAGCCTCACCTCAGAAATGTTGCTGGGCAGTACTTAAAGGCTGATTAATGTAACTTTTAAACTGCCCAGGAAAAATACCTCAAAACTTTTACATAAAATATTTACTGTTTAAAACTCCTTAAGTAATATGTATAGCTAGAAACAATCAGCAAGTCTTCTTAACAGTAAAATACTACACTGCAAGTATTCCACTACCAGCCAACAAACAATTGTTATTTAAAAATATATCTTTGTTATACTTATTACAGAAGACAAGATGCGACAGAATTCTCTGAAGTAGACCGGCATTGCATAATCGAGGCATTATGGTTCACTTAGATTAAAAGAAGCTAAGAATATCCTTTGAAAAGTCAGCATAAAGAAGAAGCTCCTAGTGTTAAGTCTTAACCATCTGAATTAAAAAATACTGAGTTTTATTAGTATAGCATATACTGTACAACATTTTTACCAGGCCGTTTTCTGTAAAGACTAATAGTGTTTATGCATGGTAGAATAATTTCACTGCAACAGTAGTAATAATTTGTTTATAGTAATAATATTTTTTTTTGTTATTTGAGAAGAGAAAGCTAAGAGATTACGTGAGTCAATAATTTATTAAAATCAGCTCCTTAATATGAATTTTATGTCTTGAGCTACTATACTAAAGAGGTAATAATATAATAATTGACAAAATAAGAGATGTTAAGAAACAGTGTATTGATACAAATGGAAATAAAAACAACAAAAAAACCCCAAGTAAATAGATGAACCTCTGTATCAGATAAATTATAATAGATAAATATAAATAATAGATAATACAATAGATTCTTTTAAATTCTTTCTAGAAGCAATTCTGCAGTTGCAGCTTACTTCAGTGAAAGGCAGAACCTTGAGGTGAACCTTGTTCTAGCTTTTTCCTTCATATGTGTAGATTAAAAGGTATTGAAGTCAGCCATTCTAGGCTATACTGTCAAAAGTAATCTCTTCTGAATAAGAGGATGTTTAGTTCTTCTGACCACAAGACTTAAAACTCCTTTGAACATTTGGATTGCCAGCTCCCTTCATGGTAGCAGTTCATATCAGAACTCTTCTGCAAACCAGATAAATTCTAACTCTGTAGTTACCACTGTCTCAGAGGCTTAGCTGCTGGCCCCTGCACACTTTCAGTTTTGTTTCCCAAGCTGTATTTCAGAATGATCTGTCTGTATAGGCATGTTCATGCTACCATGGAGCTCCCCTGGTCTCCAGAGAGCAGCAACCAGCATAGTCAGGCTTACAAAGACAACATAAAACATGTACATAAAAAATTGCAGGCAGAAAATAAAGGAAAAGTCACTTCTCTGCCAGATAGGCTCTTTTCAATCAACACCATTTTTGATGTACATACTTTCAGCAGCTTCACACTTGACAATATCAACACTTTTTTCTTTTTTCACAAAATTAATCCAGGGAACTGCTCTGTTTCTATCATGTTGCAATGGAACATCAGTGTATGTGCAGCCAGAGATGAGGGCTCTGTTATCCACTCATCTGACCAAAAGCAATTCTTTACATGCTACCTTTCACCTATAAATAAAAAGCCATATCCTCTGTCAAAGTCTCCTTTCCAAAACCAAGATACTGGCAGTCTACTGATGGCCTGTCTCTGGCTCACAAAGGTTCAGTCAAGTTTAATAGCTGACTACTGTTAATAGATGACTTCAGCTGTTGGAGCTCTCATGGCAATGTTTGTTGTAGAAAGTGCACAAAGCTATATAGTAAGTACCAAATGACCCTAATGAATTGCATTACATAATTATTTAAAGGATTATTTTTTCTACTTGTAGAGACAGAAAGATGTCTCCACTGTGATGAGGAAACCTAAGCCCACAATGAGTAACAGCTCCTGTTTGGATTTAGATTCTCAAGACCAAAATTAAGATAAACTTAACACAGAAACAGGAAGAGAAGAAAATCAGTCCTATGTCTTCCCGCAAATTAACAGTAAAGCAATGAACTCACAATTTCTCTGCTTTTCCAAATGTAAAGTAATGGGACATAAGGAGTGTGTAATGGTAAAGGAAAAAAATCCATAACAGTTGAGTCACATGTAGGTGTCCGATATCTATCCAGTATTGATAGTGACCCACTGTTTCTCTGGTGCTTTTCCTTCATTCAATCTTTCTCCTTCAGAACTCCAAAAATATAGAGAATTCAATTAACTCTACATTACTAGCTAAAGAGACAAGCTCTTAAATAATACAGCTGTTTTGGCTCCTTCAATTGAAGTAAAAAATAGTAAAGACATGCTATGCAAGTAGTATGTAGGTTTCAAATCATTACCTGGCATTTCAGCAGTCTTCTCTGAAAAAGCTATGCTAAATTGTTTCAAACTCTTTCGTAACAGATTGAAAATCATTGTTTTGAATGGAGAAAATTTTGTAATGAGACAGCAGTCATCAGGCTAAAAAGAACTGTCACATGTGTGAAATTGTGACACCAACGCAAAAATTTATACAGAGGGAGTAGATGAAATCAGGGATGGAAATTCAAGTGATGCATAAATATCTGTGAAACTGCAAGAGGCAAAAATAGACAAAATAATTGTTTGCTGTACTATAAGCCAGTTTTCAAAGTCTTCAGATTTTACTGTTACCTTAGCAGCATTAATTGAGTGTTGCACAGAGCTCTTCTAAGCAGGGTTATTGAAACTGAACAAGTGGATTCTTAAACGTCTTTAGACTTCAGTTATTGAACAGTTTGCAGAAACTGAACAGGTAACCATCTGTCATTGTACTGGTGTTTGAGAAAATGTGCTCAGTAAGAACTTTGCTTGGGTGTTTGGGTTGTGTAGTAGAGGCATTCTGGTATCTGCTTTGAGGAATGTTCTTTCATTCATTGCACACGTGACAATAAGGACACGCAATGCAGGCTTCCATTCAGTGCCTGATTTCAACCTGGCTTCAAGTATAAGAGACATCAAACTCTCTGGACCACTCCAGGAAGGCAGATGAACATATGCTTTAGTTGCAGATTATAAAGATGTCCTTGAACTCTGTTGGAGTACTCTTTGCATGACCACAACTGAAGTTTGAACCAAAATACTTGTGGTCTGTAGGCAGCAATCCCTCCACATGAGCTCCAGGACTATTGTGTTCTTTGGCTTAGCTTTTGGTAACTGTGCTGAACTGCTCTGGGCTGAAATCCACCCTGTGTCACTCCTATTGTTCCCATTGTATCTATGCCTACTGCTTATGCTTTTCCAGTGCTGTTCTTTTCCATGCATGTAGCAGAAGTGGAAAGGAACTTTATTTTTTCCATCCATTAGATGCATATGCTAGTACGCAGCATGTAACTATTAGGGCATGTTAAGTGCCTGTCTGCTTTGTTTGACATTGAGAATAAACCACCATGCTTCTAAGTGCAATGAATCCTTCTGCCAATTGGTGGGAAGTGGTCATACTGTGAGGTAATTGAAGATGGAGGCAATTACACAGAAAGGAAGTTCAATGAATTACAGGTTCAATGAATTACAGCTTTATTTGTTTCTCTTTTCTCTCCTTTTTCTTTAAAGGAAGTTACCTATAAAACATATACTGTCTTTCCATGTATGAAGAAATACAACCATTCCTAATATCCTGCAACTCTGTGTATTATCTACTTAGATAAAAGGAGTTCATCTGTCTGCGGACCATTTCTGTTTTGTAAAAACAAAACAAAACAAAAAAATCATTTCCACTAGGAGATGGATGTATTGGACTGTTAATAGAGCAGAAAGGGCTTTTTTTACCTTGACACAGTATCTAGTTTCTTAGATGAAAGATCAAAGAGAATTGAAATACCTTTGTGTTTTAAGTGATTGTGTATAATCATGTATAAGTCTGCTGGAGGCCTTTTAGGGGGCTGCATTTATTATTATTATTATTCTAATTTATATCTGACCACATCAATCTTTCACTGCCCTTTGCCTCTTTGCTTTTTTATCCCATTGCCTGCCATTTGATTCCGTGCAATTTCCTAACCAAACCAATATTTATATGAACTGATCATGACATCTTTTTTAACATTTCTTTTGTAACATTTAATAAAGGTTAGAGTAATTGTAATGTCAAAATTACCTTGTAAAAATTCATTGCAATGTTTTGCAAAGTACTATAATAAAAAGCAATGGGAAAAAGGAGGAAAATAATTCTGCTTATGTAAAACTGTAATTCTGATTTAATTCACACATGGCTATTACATGTGGTTTTATTTTGGGAACTGTGCTACACCATTGTTTTCTATAATGTTTGCCACATGCTGCCTGTTGCCTTTGCATTTAAGAATACTATTTTGTACTGTAGAGAAAATAAAGCTATTGTCACATTTCTAGACAAAGTAGCGCAGTGATGGGTAAAACACTGACATTACCTATATCATATCCGATTGAAGGGGTCAGCAAAGAGCCAGAAATGCCTCCTCTGTGGGACTCAGTGCTACCTCACGTATATTATTACATACTGTGTATTTTCTGTTTATTTCTGCTCAGTGCTAGTATGTAACTTGTCAAAGTTATGGAAAGGATATTTTCAGTTTGGTTTAAGATCAACAGGGCTAACGCTAAACTTTTGATCTCTCTTTCTCCTTGTCTCTGTCGTGTCGGATTACATCACCAGGGGCATGCACTCTGGAGATCTTTGACTTGATTTTTGTTTTCATTATTGACCCGTATACCCAGTTTTTATTGAAATTTACCACATCCGGTTACAAAAACTTTCAGGCTCTTCCAGAACCTAACGATCTTCAGGCCCTCTCTCATTTCATACTTCATCCACTATAGCCTTCTTTTTCCACTCTTAACATCATACTAACAATTCCTCTTTGAAATGCTTCTATTACAGTCATCTTAATTTTTTCACCTCCTTCTCTTGTCTGCTAGCTTCCTTTCTTCTGCTGCTTACTTTCTTCATCAAATTTAATGAATACTAAATAATATTTTAGCAAATTCTTTTTTTTTCTTCTTCCTTTCCTTTTATCCAACGTCTTTCTCTGTTCACTCTCCTTCATTTTTGACATACAAAATTGGAAGTTGAAGTGAAAAATGAAAATAAAAGCTTTTATTTCCTGTTTAATGGCACAGCAATTTGACCTGGGCAATTTGTCCCTACAAACTCCTGTAAAACAAAAATTTAAGGTCAATCAATGCAAACTCTGATACACAAAGAAGGGAAGAAGGAATGACAGTCTAATTCATAACAGTGGTCTGAAATGTTTTGAGTTTCTTTAACTTTCAGTGTTTTGCTACTAGATAGATATTATTATCTAATCATTTGTTCAATATCTGTGGTTCCTAAGACTTTGTGCCATAAGTGCTAATAGCACACTGGGACAATTACCTTAGTAGGACTAGATGGTAAATTCTTTTTGTGCAGAGGTCAATATATAATTTATTTCAAAACATCTTTAAAATGAAAAAATGCATGGAATGTATCACCAAACTATTATAAAAAAGGAAGTAGATAATTTCTCCCAAATCTGATCATATAAACACTGCAAAATGATGTAGAATGATGTAACTAACTTGCTTAAAAAATACTTTGGAAAAGTAATAACCAGGTGTTGTTTTAGAAAAAAATATGTGCATCCACACTATATTTTTTGATTTCTTGTCACATTAAAATTTTCTGAATTAAAAACTGAAATCAAAATGAATAAAAAATCTCATTTTTTCTTCTCCCTCAGCATACTGTTGAAATACAGAGAACAGATGCTGTATCATTACAGTACCCTGTACATGATTATGTTCTTTTTTACATAAAATTGTAACTAGTAGCACACATCCTAGTAACATACATTAAATTATATACTTTGACTCACTTTTTTTTCCTTTGAATAAGTACTTTCACACACAGGCTTACTGAAAGTAAATCACCCTGTGACTCTTGATTTGAAATGGGTATTAATTTTTTCTCTCAGCCTTTGTGGAGAAGACGTATAGGATTTGATTAAGATGAATTAAATGAGGAATACAACAAAAGCTGTAAAATGTATGCAGCATTTATATATATGCTGTTAAAATTAAAATATATGCTGTTTTGGACTGTGCTGCAGGTGAGTAATTCTCTCACACAGATGTTCAAATATTATTTTGCAATATCTTTTTTTTTTGTTTGTTTTGTTTAATATATGAAGTAAAATAGATATATAGAACCAGAAATCAGTTGGCTTATGAAATTAAATCTGGGGGAAAGATTGTGATTTTACACATGGTTTGAAGAACTATGTGGAAATGGTCTAAAACTTCAGCACCAAAAAATTTACAAAATAAGACACTGTAAGTGAAAGCTTAAAAATTTGGAGGTAGATGTCCTCCTTTTAGCTCTGTATAAAAAAGTTGTGCAAAAATGTCTTGAGCCAGCTGATTTCTTAAAGAAAAAAGTATTTGTGTTTTTGGTTTTTTTTCCTTACTCATAGGCTCCATCTAGAATCTTTTTTCAGCAAAACCTGTGAAATACTTCATTCAGGGAAGGGTGGGAAATGGAAAAGAAAAATTACTGTTCAGTCACAAGATGAAATTAGTTTTCTGACATAGTTTCATAAATAACCTATATTCTCACAATGTCTCGAACTCAAAATTACAATTTTGTTATTAAGAAAAAAAAGAAAAGAAAACTTGCAAGTTAATTATCAGTAATAGAAAAGTCAAAGGCATTTTTTATGACATCAGAGTATCTTCATTACATCTAATCCATCTTTGTATTTTACATGAAATGTTGAGCATCAGATTTGGATCTTTGTGGTTGAATGATAACATAGCTATTAAAAGACATCAGATCTTTAAGATCTAAGGCTATGGAGTAGCAACTCCTCCATTAGAGAGATTTTTTCAGTGGTTATTCTAGAAATATTTCTTTCTATAATTATCATATGCTGACTGGTTTTATTTTTCCTGATTTTTGCTTCATTTACTTTTGGAGTTCATAATCATTTAGTCTTCCAGATTTAAAAACGTTTTATCATTGGAATCTTCTTCCTCTGTGAGTACTTACAAAATGTGACCAAGCCTCCCTTAAGATATCTTTTTGATAAGGTAAATAAATTCAGTATATTTATTCGATGTGAAGCTGGTTCTCAGGACAATGAAATATTCCGTTGCTGGGTTTTCAGGGATGTCCATGCTTATAACATAATGTTGATTACATGGTATTATTCAGAAGCAGACTCAGTGAAAAATCCTGTAGAAGATGCAACACCTCATTCGTTACTTTGCGGTAGTCTTCTGAAGTCTTTAGTCTTAGTCTTTTAATTTGGACATAAGCTCTGGAATGCCATCTACAGTATTTTGATCAAGACTGAACCTCTTAGCTGGAAACCTTGCATTTCACTCTATAAAGGAAGGATAAAGCAGAAAGTAAGTTTATATCAATATTAAAAAAACTTTACAAAGCAGAGTAATAAATTAGCTAGAGATTTACTAGATTATTATTTTATTTCCAAATGCTCTTTCCTTATTATTTAAATATATTTTAAAAGACAGGATTTAAAGTTTTTAACAACATCTGAACATAATCAGCACAGTTGAACTCCCATGATAGAAAGGGGAAAAAAAGAATTTATACAATTTTATAGGATTATGGAATCATCAAGGAAATTACAGGCTAACCTGCTTTGTCTTTTAAAATAAATCTATCCAAGTTATCTTCCTTTGCCTCCTGACTTCAGTCCTTACCATATCTGTGTTATTTTTTCATGGTTTTCTCCATGTCTGTGAGAACTAGAAATGAAAAATAATATATATATATAAATAATATATAGAAGTAAATTTCAGCAAATCATTGCTGTTGTGACCTTAAAGAGATAATGTATCTTAAAAGACTGACATTAAAATCATGAGAATTGCCAGCACTCTTCTGAATGCTGAAAAAAAGATAACTGTTTGGGTTACAAACTAATATTCAACTCTATTTTGATTGAAAACTGACCTCATACCATCTCAATTTATTCCATTCACTCTGGCATATTTTTAAGAGTTGCAAACTGTAAATTTTGTAGGCAGGATCCCTTCTTTTTATTTTCTTTTTCTAAAGTCCTGCTCTTTAAGTGCAATACAAACTATTCTCCATATAATGTTTATTCAGATGAAAAAGTTTAATTAATTAAAGTAGAATTAGTTAGGTCTCTAAAATCTGCTATGAACAAAGTAACTGATTGTGGCCATTAGGAATTAAGTTGTTTTTTAGCATTACTACTATTTTTAACATAACTCCATAGACAATTGAGCTTGAAGTCTATTTGAAAATATGTTCTTAAAATCATTTAATCAGTAATGATTAGAACACAGCCATTATGTATTCAATTACCTTCTTACTATTCTGGAAATGCTTCACAAGAGCATGTATGCAAGAATTTATTTTCCATGTAATTACTCAGAAAGAAAAATAGTTTCATGTGAAGATGAGACCATGCTTTTTGTGGGTTTTCTTGTTTACTGTTCTCTAAATATTGTAAGACACAACGTAGTTTGCAAAATTTGAGTGGGAAGAACTCTTCCTGTCTCTCACAGGGTCCCTGTGAAAGGTCACAGAAATTATAATGATCTTCAGCGATGATAACTTAGAACTTGAAATTTGAGCTTGCAAGTTCAGTACAATAAGTGAAAATTTTGTATGGTACATACCTCAGCAGATAACTCCATCAATTTACATCAGAAAGAAAATTCCTGGACATATGGATGTGTAAAAACACACTGTCAGAATGTACAAGGGTCTGGGTACAAAAGACTGTCTCTGCTGGGGAAAATTCAAACAGGATTGGGCGTACCAGATATCAGTCATTAGGGGAGAGGTTGGTGTACAGCTCTGCAAGGGACTGAGGTGAAGAGTTAACTAGGACTGAACAGGCAAAGCTTGCTGTTTTTGTCTAGTAAGTCACAAGTGATCAAAATAACAATATATGTAAAATATGTATTAATTAATGTCCTCAAATTGAATAAATTATTTGATGCAGATATTTGTAACTACTTTATATATTTGAAATCCTATCACCTTCTTTTGTTTTACATGTGGTTTATGGTTCAATAAAGCTAAAACATTATTCAACCTTTTTTGGTTTTGTCTTTTTATTTTATCTGTCTCTTGCATGGGCCTTAAAATGATGAGAGTGGCATTTTTCTTGCATGGTCTCACTGAAGCAGCCAAAACCACATAATGATGGAAACCTCACAAGAAAGCCTATTCTTGCAAAAATAAATAAATAAAAAAATAAAATTAAATAATAAAATATCCTGCTTGACCTCAATGTTTTTCCTTACCCTGTTATTTCAGGAAAGGGGTGGGAACAGGGATGTTGTCCTTTGGGTTATGTGTGGGTAGTGATTACTATTGCAAAAACTTACAGCTGGACAGTTTAGCTGACAGAAACAGGGAGCAGACAACTTCAAGAGGACAAAAAGGCAGGGAAACAACCCCAAATCTCTTTTCTTTCTTTCTTTCTTTTTTTTTCTGTGTCATGAACAATAACCAGTCAGGCAGACAGCAAGTATATAGCCTGGGAAAAATGCCACATACCCACATCTGGAATGTAGGGGTGGGCACAGCCTCTAGCTATGTGCTGTGAGACTCTGCCACAGGACATGAATAATATTCAGGAGACCTTAACTGTTCTGTTCTCAATCTGTGAGTTACATTCAAGAGCAGATTCAAGACCACTGCTTAGAAGTAAAAAAAAAAATTCCTGAAAAGTGAACAAACTTTATGTTGGAATTACTTTTTCACATTTGCATGTGAATGAATACTGCTGCTCTTTCTCATAAGTCACTGCTATCATCCTACTAGCTCCCTAATGTAACTAGCTGTCCAGCTGCAGCCAGCTCAGAAAATACTGGTTTTGAGAAAAAATGTTCTGATGTATTTTATTCAAGATTTAAAACCCGTAAAAAAAAGCTTAGATCTTTATTCAGGAACACCAGATGAAAGCTCTAAGGCTGGACTTACCTGAACCACTGCTCTGGCTTCAGAAATTGAGAATGTGAGTGCTGTTCTGACAGCTTTTGGAAAATAGGTCATAAGCACAAATGTCAAAAAAAGCAGCTAGGTGATCAGCATCAATGGCATTCCATCAGAACACTTGAAGAAGAATTAAATAGGTCCTCTGTAATTAGAGAATATTCACGGAATTATGGGGAATAAAATAAGACCATGTGAGTTGAAAGATTTTGTTGCTTTATTTAGTGCCTTATCATTCCTATCTAGAGGGACTGAATGCTGGGTCCCATGACTGTGGTGGCTGAAATACAAGCAGAACTTCAACCTCCATGAGTTTGATCTTGCCGAACAAGAAACATGGAAGATTTCCATCAAGAACTCAGTCTTTGATGTTATACTACAACTCTATCAAGCTAAGTTTATGGTTTTTCTGTGTCTGGGGCAAATTGGTTATTTTGTATTGCATTCCTTTATTTTAGATTTACTCGGTAGCTCTTCAGAAAACAGAACACTCGGGCTGTTCTTCCTTACTGTTCAAGTCATGCTGTCCCTCAGGATTCACTAAGGATCTAGAGCTGGCAGCAATAAACATAGAATAATCAATCTACAGGATTATCTCAGAGGCAGTGAAATAAGTTTAACCTGTGTAAAAACTAAGGACATTTAAAAGACTAGTATTATCCATAGAGGTAACTATGTATTTCCTAGAACTGAGAAGAGGGGAAAATGCAAAATAAGGGGCTGGTGAAACAGTCAGGAAGGGCTAATTTAATGAGCATGTACTTTCTAAACTTTTCAATACCCAAGATTTGTGTGTTCTGTGTAAAAAAAAACCCTTTATTCTGATGCTGTTGGGAGGGAGATATTAAAAAAAAAAAATCACATTATTGTATCATCCATGAGCAAGCTGGACTGAGTTGGAGGAGAAAATTTCATACCTTGATTTCAGATCTGAATAAATTTAAGCTGGCAAAACTACAACAAAGGACTATCAAACAATAAATTACCAGTCATAGGTACAATAACACTGAATTGTAGAAGAAAATATGGCTTGAATGGACATCAGAATATTATCTGGTCCAATCTTCTGCCTCAGGGAAAGATCAAGAATACATGCCTTAACAGAAGTTTGGTTAACATGCTGAGAGATGTCTTCAGTGAAGCTCAGCATTTCCCCAGGAAATCTGAAAGCTTCACAGTCTGTTACAAGATCTTAGTCCTCTCTGTAACATTCTGCCATCTTTAGTATCTTTGCTTAAAATTTCAAGTTATATAAATAATATGATCATAGCCATACAGTTAGAGAAATCTTTACGCAGGTGATTTGGAAGAAAGTATGATGTTGGACTTCTGAAAAATAAAACTAATTTCTGCATAAATGTAATTATTATACATTCAAAAGTTTATAGTAATTCATCATAATTTTTCAGAAATTATATATTATTAGAACATTTTGTGTTGGTTACAAAACGTACATATACAGATTCAAAATGTAAATATACAGTGACAGATTCTGCATATCATCTGCAATCTTAGTCACTGCAGGAGTTGTGTCCTGACAGTAGGATCCAACAGCGGAACACTAATGTGTAAGAATCTTGCCTCAAATTATATTAAAATGGTTAATTTTATGGACAGCACTAGTGTTGAACTAGTGGCTGAAGAACTGATAGAAAACCTGTTTAATCAGTTTAAAAGAATAACTTTTCAGTTTACCTTTAAGTAATCTGTTCCTTTTACACTATATGTACTATGATAGATACAAATGTAATCAGTACTCTTAAAACAATGAAATTATTTTCTAAAAATATCAGAGATCTGTGTTTTACCTCTTACGGTAAATACACTCATAAGAAATATTTGTGAAGGATTAATGAGAAACACAGAGTCATTTTGACAATCAACACAGAAATTATATGTTCCAAAATGTTGCCATCATACACTTCAGAAGGAAATATTACCTTATTCTCCTGCCCTACTACATGGGAAATTTAAATAAAGAACTGATAAAGATATAATTAAAATCTCGCAATTTAAGTATATCCCATGAATTATTAAAATCTCGCTCCTTCATATCTTCCTATAATTATTCTGGTATTCTCCTCCAGTTCTTGCAATTACTCTTCACAGGGCCAGGCTGATACCTAAAGGGGCCATGTGCAAAACTCAGATAAGGGCTGTGGCTCACAAGAAGCTGCAGGGTGGGTGGGAGAGGGTAAAACTGGAGCTCCGGGGCTCTGGGAACTTCTTGGAACTCCAGGTGCCTCCTGGTAATACGCAGGAGAGCAGATAGATTTTCTTATTTGGGTTTAATATGTAGACCTATATCCTGATCAAATTCAGCAGAATGAAAACTTCTTGAGAAATAGGAGATGCTAAAATTGAAATATGATCTTCTGCAATAAATGCCTCAGTCCTGGATTGTGTTAACTTCTGCCCACTTGTAAAAGTGTCTTGCTTGCTTTTAGGGATGAAGCAAAGACTGGATATTTCTATCTTTTTCCATGAAAACCTGTGGAAATAATTCAAAATAGCTCCTCTAACTGATGTTAGTATCAGGGAGACATGTGGGCTCATGTCTCCCTGGGGGCCAAGAGAGCTGGGGGCTCCCCATGGAGGCTGTGTGTCAGGATCTGACAGCCTGCCTCATCCCACTGCTCCAGTCAGGAGCCAGGCAACTGAGGCAAGGGGGCAGCCCCTGCTCTGGGCATCAGGTGTTTCCCTGCAGACACAGACAGGCTAAGAGCACTATCAGTGGGCCAGGCTTGGCACAGCAGAGATGTGGAGAGCTGGAGACAGCCCTGCTGTGGCCTTGTTGGTTGGGGCTGCCAGCTCCAGGGCTGACATGGAGTCCTGGGCCCTGAGCAGGGTGGGGGACCCCTAGGGTTTGGCTGGGACAGACAGGGCTGGCAGGGTCTTCATTAGTTTTGTTTTTTCGTCTCTCATATGGGACAAAAACTTGTCTCATTGCCAATTCTCTAAGCACTCCATGGTTTGGTCTTACTGTGATGTCAGCAAGAAAATGTTCAGAATACACAGTAACACAAAAACAGTGCTCAGCGTCAAGTGCTTTTCAACTTTACATGACACTTGGATTTCCTCAGACCACAGTTCTTTCTAGGGAACCTCTGCCTTAAATGTGTTATTAGCAGCAATCAAAACTGTGTGCATGCTTAATTTTAAGCAAATTAAGTAGCCTCAGCAAGTTCAGGCTAGTGGCTTGATAAATGTGCACTAAACATCCAAGTGCTCAGGGGATCAGTGTCTTCAAGCAAGCATGTGCTCCATGAAGGGAGGACTGTCCCTTAACACTTAGACCCTGCCTTGTGTTAGCCCTACTAGAGACATAGTAGGGCTTTGCCTCCTTTCTGCCAAGGCATTCAACTTTGCTTTAATAAGACAAAGCATTCACACCCACCAGCTCTGAGCATGTACTTCATTTTCCTCTGTCATGAATGTGAAGAGGTTTTGGGTAAAGCTGGTAGCTCAAAATGTTCATAAGTTTTGAATTTCTCTCTGGAAAAGCTTTTATCTCCTTGCCACTTCTTAAATTAGATGGCAAAGCTAGGAGCTTAACTCCTGAGAAGGAGTGACTATTCCCCTAACTACACTCAGTTCTGATCTGTGAGAAGGGACTTTCACTGACAGGACATGTGGAGAGAGCAGCAGAGCTGTTAGGTTTTATCTGCAGCAAATTACTTTCCTGTCTGGGGAGCAAAGGAGAGCTGTGGAGTGAGCTGTACTTTGAGTCTCTCCAGACTAGAACTTGATAACAATGTCTTATGTTCCTTTCGAGAAGAAGTGCTGACAAGAGACGGTCATGTACAGAGAATAATGGTGTCTTTGTGTTATACTACAGTCTTAAAAAAAGAAAAGAAGAAAAAAAAAAAAAGGAAAAAACAAAAAAAAGAAGAAAGAAAAAGGGAAAAAAAGAAAAAGAAAAAAGAAAGAAAAAGAAAGAAAAAAAAAAGAAGAAAAGAAGAAAAAAAGCTTATTTTTGTGTTTGGATCAACATACTTTGCCTGTGTAAACTGTGCCATTTCTAGGACGTTATTACTGGTTTAGCTTCATAGCCAAAACTTTTAAACATTGCCTAATATAAGACATATGAATCTTTTGCTGTGGGATATTTTACTGGTTGCTTATAATTCTTGCTTATAGCTCTTTCTAAAAGTTTCAAGACATCCCTCTAATATTTTTCTGTGACAGAATTAGTAGTGGGAGTGGTACAAGGAATGTATTTAGGTCTACATGGACATTTCTACATAGAGACAGCTGATGAAGCAGAAGTATTTAGAGGTGTAAAGTAAAGTATTGCATAGAAAAAGAGAATAGAAGAGAGAGGAGGAGATGAAAAATGTATGCCCACAATAATCTAGTCTATTGAGTCAGGGCAGAAAGACAGAGCTCTCCCATGATTACATAAGAAAAATATTAATGCTTCTATATTGCAGAACATTAATAAGCAAGTATATCAAACAGAAGCATGAGTCAGAACAGAATATTTCTAACTGTATGGAACTGACCTTTTGGTTACATAGAACATGCTAATACATGCATTCATACTCTTAATTTGTTCTGACATTATACATACGAGGTATTTGTTCAGTGTCTTATTTTACTCATTTCCTGCAACTGAAAATGCTACCATCCTGTTTTCTTTGTTGTCTCTTTTGAACAATTTCTTAATTGTTTAATATAACAAACATATGGAATTTATAAACCAGAAATCCAGCAGAAGTCTGTGTGTTCAACCCTTGATAACCTTTGACCAAAATTTGGGTTGTTTCCTTTTTCTTCTTCTCTCTTTTCCCAAACCAGTTTAATAAAAAAGCATACTGAGAGTTTAAACAGAAGTACTATTCATATTAACCGTTTCTGAAACAGTGCGTCATCTATGCTGAAACCTTCCACATCATCATATGAATAGTACCACTGCAGTTTTAATTTAACTGGCTTTCTTGTTCAAACTTTCACTAGTTCTAGTTTCCAATTTTCTTTTCCCTCTTAAGGTATTTTGCAATTTAGCTTTTTAGGGCTTGACACAAAATCCTGGAGGGATAAGTAAAATGAATCACTACTTCTAAGCAAACACTTCTTGATTGAAGCAATCAGTTAAAACTCAAGGTCCTATTTTACTTTTCTACTCTGTAAAATAATTTAAATTTTTACTTACCTTCTGAGGGAGCATTCAAGATTCGGAGCATTTCCAATATAGCTCTTTCCATTTCTACTTGTGAGTTTATTTCACTTTGCACAAAATACTGAAGTGGAGACTATAGTTTAGGCATAACCCTTCTAGATACATGTATTTGTAAAAAATTCTTCCTTATGGATTTATGAATGTTTATTGTTTCCTGTGATATCAGGTAATTTCAAGGAAAGTAGGACACACAGGACAGCATGAGACTATCCCATGATCAGAGCACTTACTAGGAAGAGCTGAGTGTGTGGGTCCTTAGTGTCTTCCTCAGACACAGCAAACGGAAGACATGACTTGCCCGGAGAAGCAAACACTAGCCATCATAGTACCTTCTCCTCTGAAATCCAGGAGAAGGTTTTTCACTGGCAACCTCAAGTAATAGCCCCTTTCCAGCTCATTAAGGTATTTCTTTTTTAGGGAGAGGAAGACTCAAGCCTTGTGTTTTTCGTTGTCATTTCCTACTAACTAGTATAAGCATCTCATCTATGAGCAAGTTGGCTATTATTAATTCCCACCTTTTGTTGATCCCTGGCTTTTATGGATTTTTAATATTTAGCCTTGTGCATGCATAGATCTGTTTTGCTTGTCTTATTGGGATATCTCCCTTGAAACAGCAGGGCACAAGGAACTGCGATGCTGTATCACATTATTTTAAAATCTTTCATGGCAGCAGTGTTCATACCTTTCATTCATATTTGCACAGCCTGGGATGGAGTCCAACAGCTCAACACTCTAGCATAATTTGGCTGACAAAAATAAATTGCAGAAGCTGTGTTCCAAGGGACGCTTCCTGCCCAGAATACCATCACCATAGATTAAGCTCTATGACAGCTGCGTCGCTGCATCCTTTACAGTTTCCAAGACAGCAGTCTCCCAGGACTCACACCATTACACACCTCAGGGGAGAGCCCCATCATTCCTCTATTCCCATGGCAGGCCCAAGTGTGCATCTCTGTGTATATGGACCACACGTAGTTTTCCGTGCACCTGTACTTTGCTTTGAGGATCTGAGGGATTGGCCATCAGTACTTTTATTTATCTGTTCAAATGAAGCATTTCAATTTAGGGTGGGGGGATGTGGGAAGGATTTTCAAAACCTACTATATGTGCACATTTAATCACATATAAACTCATATTTCACTACATGTAAATGTGGAACTGCTCTGAGTTGTGCATAGATGGAAAATATGAACTTGTTCTGCCCATGCTGTTTTATCTGAGACATGCCCATGTGGCCACATTAGCATGTTACTGAGCCTGAGATAATATATCTTGCCACTAAAAACGTGTTTTTGCTTTAATCCAGTGGTATCATGACTGTGTCTAACTGGTCTTCATCTCTTAGCAAATGCTGTAGGCCCACCAGATGTACACGTACTTTTAGGAAGGTTTCCTTCTTCTCTGAAATAAAATAACTTGCATTTGCCTCACCAGCCAAGAGCCCCTCTAGACTCCTTGTCTGTCTTTTTTTTGTGATCTGCCCTGTTTAAACTGGCTCTGGTGCTCCTCATGAGAGCTTGTTAGAACCATTAGGTTTCCTCTCTTTAGCAAGTGTTTCTTAACGATGATAAAATGTGTAAACTTTTACACAATTATTAAAGCTTCATCCTTATTTCTTTCACTGAATGAGAGTAATGAAACTGTCTGATCCAGAAATAAATAGCATTTTGGGACAAAGATTAATGCGATTTAATAAAGAAAATTATATTTATAGTTTGTTACACTTGAATAGGTAGGGATTGTCTTATACAGTGTTCTGTTAATGCATAGCATTAGTAAGTTTCAAGAACATCACTTTGCTCATGAGCTGAAATGATTGACAGTTTTACAGTGACATCTGTTTCTCTGGACTCAGTTACCTTGGACTGCCTCTGCAGGCACAGTTGCTATGTTCTTTTTGACCAAATAATTGCTACTGAAACTCAAACCTGCTTTGAAACACTTTCTGCTACTTTATTTCTGCCTGATTTTTCAAATATCAACTGCCAAATGAGTTGAAATATGATGAAAGATACAAAAGATTTTAGAAAAGGTAAATCTTAAATGATATGTAGCTTTAGATTCTCCTTATGTAATACTAATTTCTAACTTTTTTGTGGTCTTATTTTGCCAGTAGTTAATTGACCATTCCTTTTCTTCTGCATATCTTCAGGTTCTTTTTCTATTACTTTTATAAATGCTCCATGCACTGTTTCTTGGTTATCTAATCAGCACTAACAAAGAATTCTTTGAACCCATTTGTCCTTATTAAAAATGTGCAAAAATCTTAACATACTGTTAAAGCTCAATCTCAATGTGTTGCTCAGTTTTCCACCCCTCCCCCACCCTGACTCTGGCATATATAATTGCAGGAGAGAGGACGTACACACATATTCCAATTTCAAACCATCTTTACTCTGAAACATCTGGAATAAATTTTTATCATAGATAAAAATGCTGTTAGATGTTTCATAAAGAAATACATTCATTCAAAATTCAGAATTTGGATTTATAATACTATGCATACATTTTGAAGGCTCTCTTCACTGTACTAAGCCATAGGAAAGCTTCTATGTATGTTAGATTATTTTTTCTTTGATGATCTGCTTTAGATTTGTGCTTTCAAAGTCAATGGGTCTGCTTTTCTTTGTTTAGACACTAAAACTGTTTTCAACCAGGAAAAATCCAGAGCCAATTGCCTATCAGTATTTTTGAAAATCCAGGACTTCATGCTATTACATAATGTATTATTTTTACTATTCATTTTACTGCTTTGATTTAAAGTCACTCTTTATTGTTCACCTTGAGACAAAGCTTCATATTTGTCCTGTCCTTTATAACTGACTTGTTTTTGAGTTTTCTCATTACACTTCAACTATATACTAGCCCCTAAAGTATTTTTTGACGTATCTCTTGGTCTGATGAGTCATTGAATCACAGAATTGTAGGGGTTGGAAGGGATCTCCAGAGATCATTGAGTCTGTCCCCTCTGCCAAAGCAGGCTTCCTACAGCAGGCTAGAAAGGTGTGCATGCCAGTGGGACTTGAATATATCCAGAGAAGGAAAATCTACAACCTCTCTGGGCAGCCTGTTCAGTGCTCCATTACCCTTACTATGAAGAAGTTCCTTTAAATATTTGTGCAGAACTTCCTATGCTTAAGTTTATGGTCATTTCCTCTTGTCCTGTCCCCACAGACCACTGAAAAGAGGTTGGTCATGTCTCTTTGACTCCCACACTTTAGATATTTATAAACATTAATAAGATCAGCTCTGAGACTTCTTCTATCAAGGCTGAACAGGCTCAGGGCACTCAACATTTTCTTATAGGGGAGGTACTCCAGGCTTATTTTCATCCCTGTGACCCTCTGCTTGGGTGTCTCCAGGAGATGTCAGTCTTTTTTTTGTACTAGGGAGCCCAGAACTGGATACAGTATGCCAGGTGAGATCTGACCAGGGCAGAGTACAAGGGGAGGATAGCCTCTATTGATCTGCTGGCACCATTCTTTTTAATGCACCCCAGGATCCCATTGGCCTTCTTAACTACCAGGGCACTCTGCTGGCTTATCATCAACCTGTACATCCACAAGGACCATCCAGTCTTTCTCTGCAAAGTTTCTCTCTAGTAGGTCATGTCCCAACCTATACTGACACTTGCGAATATTCCTTCCCAAGTGCACAACTCCACTCTTGCTTTTGATAAACCTCATCTGGCTTATTGCTGCCCAGCTCTCCAGTCTGTCTAGGTCTTGCTGAATGACAGCAAAGCCTTCTGGTGCATCAGCCACTCCTCTCAGCTTTGTATCATCAGTTTTCTTACTGAAGGTGGACACTATCCCCTCATCAAGGTTGTCAGTGAAGATATTGAACAAGACCAGTCCCAACACCGACCCCTGGGTAACACCACTAGTTAGAGGTTTCCAACTGAACACTGTGCCACTACCTTCTGAGCTTATCCAGTCAGCCAGTTCTCAACCCACCACACAGTCCATTAATCTATCCCACACTTTCTCAGCTTCATTATCAGGATGCTGTGGGAGACAATATCAAATGCCCTGCTGAAGTCAAGGTAGATGACATTCACTGCTCTCACCCCATCCACCCATCTGATGATGCCATCATAGAAGGCTACGAGGTTGATCGAGCACAATTTTCTCTTGGTGAATCCATGCTGACTATTCCTGATGACCTTCTTCTCTTCCAATTGCTTGGATATGGCATCTAGAACAAGCTGTTGCATCACCTTCCCAAGGACAGAAATGAGACTGTCTACCCTATAGTTTCCTGGATCCTTCTTCTTGCCCTTTTTAAAGATCTGAGTGACATTGGCTGTGCTCCACTCTTCAGGCACCTCTCCTGTTCTCCAAGACCTGTCAAAAATGGTAGAGCTGTTTAGCAATCACTTCTGCTAGCTTCCTCAGCACACGTGGATGCATCCCATGAGTCCTTTCGGTCATTTCATGAATAGTCTTATATTACCAGGATAAGAATCTGAATACACAAAACCCATGAGGAAAAACTAATTTTTTTCTTTGGAGGAAGAGCATTCAAAAATATCTGAATATTTTGATATTCAAAAATATCAGCATCTCATTCATGCAGTGTAGCATAATTAAGTTGTTTTTAAATGTTGTGTGGTTTTTGTTTTTATTTGGATGCACTGGATTCAGCAGTGACCTTGCCCTTGAAGCTCTCAGTCTACCAGCATTTAAGTCTGCCCTGAAATGAACAATTCTGTATGTTACTTTCAGCACAAAGACTCTTAACGCGTTTCTCCTTATGTGTTATTTGCAAGTCATGAGGTTTTTTTTTCCTTCTCTGTTTACCTTATTAAAGTATTTGAAAGTGTTCTGTTCAGCATTAGAATATTCAGGATCCTATAGATATCTTTTCCCCCAAAACTAAGAATCCAAATATGTCTGATCTTATTTAAAATACTGGAAAGAATACAGCTCCTAAAAGTTACAATATAAAAGGGATTGGGTAGAGTCTATATAAAGTGTTTGCCTATGCATTCAAGCTTCATTAACTGCTGTGATAGACTTTACTCCAAAATTCTTTCCTTTTAATAATTAACTTGCACAAGAAATTGTTTTCTCTAAAATATTTCACAGTACTTCCCAGTAGGGTTATTTGGGTCACTACTTAGACTTCCATATTAGACACAACAAAGTATAATAAAACCTTAAGTACTTAGGTCATTAGTATATCCTGAAAATATTGCATTGGGATTTTTGGCATAATACATTATGATATAAGAGTACCATTGCGGAGATTCTCTACATGATGTATTGTAATAATCTCCAAAGCCACTGCAAAATATCTAGCAGTCCAAAGTAGTATGATGCTTCTGTTACACAGCATCAAGTCAAAAGCCTGAATTTTGGGTACCTTTCTTAGTACTTGTTGAACACATGCCACTGTTGATGTACACTAGACTCGTACAGCGATGCATTTTTATCATCTCAAAGCATTTCTTTCAGTCTGTCCAACCACGGGGTCAGAAACTATTAACTCTGAGGTAGGAGGAAGATTCTGAAATTGAAATAGACAAAAATTGCCTGTCTCATCCCCATGAAATTGTACTTTATTCTGAGTGACTCAGCTGCTGACTCTATCTCTAGGTAAGGAAAGAAAGATGAGGATGAGAATTACAAGTCTGTGAGCTGCATCTGTTACCAGCTTGAAAGCTATGTTGTTTTTAAAAGATCAAAATCTTTTATCACAGAGAGTGCAGTTAATGAATCTGGTGGAGGAAAGAGGTGTTTGTTCAATTAATCTTGTTCAGGAATTTGATTCAATTAGAAACTAACTGCGATATATATATATTTATTCTATATATATAGAAGTTTTGGGCCAAATCTGCTCACTGAACCACATGAGTACCATTACCAACATGAGGGAAAAAAATGATTTGCAGCAATCTTGACTTGGACTGTGAATTAAGTTCCTGTAGATTCAAATCCTGAAAGTATCTATTTGCACAGCCTGAAATGCTGAGATTATTTATATGAATTCAGGACCCTCTAGCTGTGATAATTCAGTCTTTGGAAGATAACTGAGTCACACTCTTCTCTGGACTTTCTTCAGTGATTCTTAGGTCACTGGCTGCACTGCCATATTTGTATGGTTGTGCCTTTATAGCCCAATAGGGAAAATTTTCAGGAAACTTCTATTGAAATGAAGTGCACTTTTAGATTTATCAGAAGAGAGACGGATGGAAGCATCGATTCAGAGATTATTTTACAAAGCCATAAACAAACAAACAAACAAATAAATAAATAAATAAATGCTCAGTTGACCATTTCACAGAGTATGGAATCTTCATAGTCATCTCCTTATGAGTGGATAACAATTCACTTTTAAGTGAAGGTTAATCCCAGAAGGCTAGTCCCAGGTAAAAATGATGTGACCCGTGTCATTAGACTCAAATCCAAACTGGGAATTAACATATCTTTAGTGCCCTCTGGAATGTGCAAACATAATAAACATAATGCATTCAGGTGTTTCTATTCAAGTGACAGTTATTGTTATATTTTTGCAAAGTCATAAATTGCTTAAAGTAAATGTGAAGCCCTCTTTCTTTCTATTCAGATTAGATTAATCAGATTCATAATGAAAGTGAAATGATCTGACCGAGCTCTTTAATACTTCAAAAGTGAATAAACATAGTCTAGTGTCTCCCATATAATTCACTTTATAATACCTGAGCCCTTGTGGAAGGATCTCTCAATGGACTTAAATTTAAAACATTGATCTAACCACTGTCTGTTTGCAAATGGGATTCCTGAATTGGAAGACAGTTTTTATGTGCTAGCATCAAAAATAAAATAAAATAATTTGTAAATTATGTTCATTTGCTCTAGCTAAAAACAAATTAAATTCAAAACAAGACTTCAATTTTAGTGGGCTGATTCTCATTCTAGTTTTACACTGGAGTAATTCCCTTGATTTACTCTAATATAAGATCAGTCTGGGGACTGTTTTCTGCAGTGTGGTCTTGCTTTGTTCTTTTAATATTCATGACAAGCAAAAGCTGGAATGTAATTTACCTGAGTGAATTACGGCATTACAGCTAAGAAACATGCAGAAATGACTTAAAGAGATTGTGAACTAACATTTCTGTGGGTAGGGGGTCCTATTAATTTTGAAAACAAAAGGCCATGGGATCTATTAAAAATGAATTAGCACTTCATTTTCACTACTGGAATATTAATGCATATGTACACATTTTCTTTTTTTTTTTTTTTTTACTTTAAAGCATAAAGAAAAATATCACATTACAGGGGAATAATTATGTTTACCTTCTACATACAGTTAAGGTAAATAGGTTTAATCTGTGAACAAAAGACATTCATTCAGAAAAAGGCTGTTAAAAAAGCAGGAATGGGATGAGACAGTAGATAGGAATAAAGGGCTTGAAAACAAAGGTGAATGAGTAGGTTGACTTTGTATTATGGGGAAATAGAGGCATCACAATGAGATGTACATTATCTGAATCTTCCAGAAATGATATTTCAATATTTGACATTTCTGTGTTTTGTGCTGTTTTGGAGATGATGCAGGTCAAGGTTGTCAGCAAGAAGAAATTAACAGTAACTGAAATGATGAAAATAATTAAAAAGAGGAGAAACCTGATGAAAGCTTAGTAAAAAAAGAAACTATCAAACAGTTGAAATACATCAATATTGAAGGTGTGTACTTCAAGTATCAGTAGCCTCCTTAGGAGCTTAAATCACAGGAAAAAGAGGAAAAAATTGCCTTTTTTCATTCGATTTTTCTTTGACCTTCAATGTGTCTGAAAAGCTGCACCAAAATAAAGAGTTACATGAACTGAAATCCATATAGACTTAAAAATACAAAGTTAAGTTTTTCCTTACACATTTCAGCCCTCAAGGGGACATGCTATAGGGATACTGATGTTCATGAAGGAGAAAAAGAAGGTAACCAAAGCTACTGGGGGAAGGTCGGGTCTGCAAGAAGGAACAAGTTAAGAAAAAGTGTCCAAGGCTAGAAAAGTATTTAACTTCCAAAACAAGTTACAGAGCGAGGAAATAATAGTAAAAAGAAACCATACAGCAAATCCTGGTTGGGCAATTAGGACAGAGAAAACAGTGTTTTCACAAGCAATTTTATTAGGCATAAGACATTCTGGAATTATTTTTCTTCATCCCAGTGATAATATCTTAGTGATACAAACAGAGCATCTGGCACAATTAAGTGTACCAAATTAAATAGCTATGAAACATTTCTGACAATATCTTAAAATGTGTAAGCAACTGCCCATCCACTGTAATCTAAGCTAGAGTTCTTTATGTTCACCAAATGAAAAAGAAATAATGATAAAATGTTTATTTGTTTTCTTTAATTTTTACTTTGCACTCTAGTTTAGCCACCTGAGAGCACCTTCCTTCCTGCTATTGTTTATTCCAACTCTGCTGGGGCTTGGCCGAATGTAATACTTCGATGATTCAAAGACAGATTTCTCACCAGTACTGAGGAAATCCAGCTTGAACCAACTGTATGCCTGCTGTGATGTATAGAGTATACTGGAAAGCTGTGGGAAATTAGAATGAAATAAATCCTTTACTAAATTTTTCCTTCATTCAGAAGCAGCCAGTGGTCAATTTGTTTCAACAGTTCTTACGGCCCTATAGGAGCATTCAGGATGAGTCACAATATACTTAATTCATTCACAAGACAAGTGGCCTTCTCTTGTGACACTGATTAATATGTTACCATTATTACTGATTTGTCTTAGCAATGTTTCACTAACATTTCAGTGTTCCATTTTCAGCACTTCAAAATATATAGAAGGCCTTATTGTGCAGTAAAGGTGTATATAGACATTGCCTGAACTTCTGACAGAGAAAACTGATTGAGTCCTTTTTCTATATCAGGCATTTTTTTGAACCTTCAGAGCAGAGGTTCTGAAACTAATCAGGCTGAACTGAAATTGCTGAGAGGAAAATAATCAAGACAAAAAGGATGATCTAAATAGGGAAGTATGCACAATAATTAGATGCACGGATGCCTGCCTACAAACTAGTTAATCACAAGATGTGTAGTTTCATGAAGAAAAAATGTCTTCCCTTTATTTTTCATGTTGTCCTCACCTACAAATGTCATCCAAAAGCCATCTGTACACTCGTTTTATGAGTAATGTCATATGATTGTGACAAAAGCCCAATATGCATTTGTGGGCTCTCATGCTTCATCTTTAGTAAAGTATAAAATCAGTTTTTTAAATCCTTTTTCCTAAAAGGCTTTAAAAAGCTAATTTTTCCTTAAATATCTTTTAGGTAGAACTTCCTTACTTCCAATCAGAAGGTCAGCAAGTCAAATTGAACAGATGTTATATATTTTTTATTGTGATAAATAAACTTTTAAAAATAGGATTTGAATGTAAGAAATTAAAGAGTAAAGGATAAACTCAAAGAAATGTTTTGGGGACGTAGTGGACATTATGATAACTAGGCACAACTATGTGAAAAAAAATCAAACAAACAACATAGTTACTGTATACTGGATATTGCAAAATTCTCCTTTGCTTCAGCGAAAAGAGAAAAATGAAATAAATGCAGAGAAAAGCATTATTGTTGCTAAAGACAATGCAAGGCACTAAGAAGAGAGAAAGAGCTCAAAACTGACAACCAGAACCTTTAGCTAATTCTAACACAATAACAGCACTTCCAAATCTTGAGTGTTCTATTATCCTTTTGTAAGTTTTTGTGCTAAAGCAATCAATATGTCAGTAACTAAGAAAATATTGACACACATAAACAATTCATCCATTTTAGCACTTTCCTTTCACAGAAGATAACAATTCAATTGTAGAATAGAAGAGTTGGTAAGACTAACAGAAAGAAGGTGATTCAAAACTGCAGTTCAAAACCAGCTTCCTATCCAATAGTGAGATGCATCACTAACTCTTTTTTTTTTTGTACTATCGGTTCCATATTACAGCCAAACCTGTCATCTTCCGTAGAATGCTTTTCATTAAAGCACAAAATGCATTCAGAATAATTGTCCCTGAATTTACCACACAAGATATTAGTTAGTAATGTTTATCTTAGTTTGAATTCTAGGATTCTGCTTGGAAATGGAAGTTTGTTGTTTACCCTCTTCATCACTCTTTGTATAATACTAGACATCCTGTGCATTGTTCTCCTCAAAGTCACTGAATTTCAACAATTAAACTGCAAATGTCTCCTATTTGCATTGGAAATTGCAAATGTGTAGTGATTTATGACTATCAATATATACCCGAAAATTACCTGAACTATATGAAACTGTACTCTAATCAGGTCCTAGGCGATGAAAATACAAGGAAAATGAGTATCTAATCAGAAGTCATAGTCATAAAGTGTGGCTGTACTCATCCATTCTGCACTGATTATCTTTCTAAAGCAGCCTTCCAGAAACCTCATTCATTAATATCTCCGAGATTTCTATCAAAGTAAATATGGCTGATCAGCAGATATAAGCCAATGTCATTAGAGTGTATGTTGAATTCTGTATTGGAATTAGATTGCAATTATGGTATTTAGATTCAATTTGTGCCTAACATGGGGAATTACTCTGTCTTCTAGTTACCTGATTTTCTAAAAAAGATGTCAAAACAAAAACAAAAGAAATGCAAACAAAGGACAAAAAGGAATAATGTGAGTTTCAGTGAATTAGTATCTGTCATTTCAAAAAACTTCTGAATCATTATTTTTAAATGAAATTATTAGTTGTAATAATTGATTAAAGACTCAATAAAAATAGAAAGTCTTGTCTTCTTAACTCTTCAGATCTGTAGAGAATAGCTTTCAAATTCCCAGTCTTTAAACTGTTAAGAATATATATCAGAGTGTATGTTGTATTAACTCATTAGCAACTAGTTTATCAATACTGTCTGTTAAAAACACAGAATATTATATAGAATCTTCCATAACACTCAAAAAGTACTCTTTATCTGTACATCTACATTTCTCTTACTGATTTCATAAATAAAGAATTTCCAGCCTCACTCTTCCCATTAGCAAGTTAATCCACTGTTGTGTATTAGAAATCTTTTGAATACTCCATTATTCTGTTACTATCTTCTCAACTGCCAAAACATCTCTGATGATAAAGTTGCTTTCTGAAAGCTTAAAGTATCTAATTAATCTGTTCCTTAAATCAACTTGAGAGCAGAAATGCAGCAAGACTGCCATAACAGTTATTTCCTTGTAGCACCATACAACTCTGAAAAACCCACCAATGTCAATCTCATGGTCCAACACAGAATAATTATAGTGAAGTCTTGTCACAGGATCAAAACCTAGACTTCACCTTAACATTTATTTCTGATATCTTGCTATTTATCTAGCAGCAGGAGACGATATACTGTGACAATAAAAGTGATTTCACTGATATCTTGTCTTAAGATGCGTCATTTCCAGTGTCACATCATATGTATTAATCTTGCAGAGGATAACGTATGAGAAGAAAATAGATTTATCTGAAGAAGTCAAAAGGCAAATCAAGATGGGCCACAACCACAACTTGCTCTGATGTGTTTTACAGAGCAAAGACTAGTTCTAATATCTAAACAGATTAAGTACACTGACTTCATTCACATAATTGGTCTTGATATTTTTTAAACTTCACTACTGGAAGCCTTATCAAGTGGTAGATAAAAATGACTTAATTGGTTTTGTAATGCTTACTACATAACAGGGAAAAAATCAGTACCCATATGAAGCACGTGTTTCAAATCTGCTGGAAAAACTAAAAAAACACTAATAGAGCTGGAAAAGCTTTCTTTGGTTTGCTTTAGAAAACAGATGCTGTTACACTAGTAATAGTTTTCATGCAGAACCTACCAGGCAAATTTCTTCTGGTCTTTAAAATCACCAGAGAAAGAAACTATGGTTACTGCAATCTTAAGTGTTCGCAATCCAAGCTGCATCTGAAAAAATAAAATAAGAATAAAATTCAAATGAACTGAATGGAAATATTGTTATGGTCTTCGCTTTAATTGAGCAGCATATGAGTATCCATTTTGTTCAGTCCTTTGAGGATTCTTGCTTTTATTCTCATTGTCACCATGGACTAAGTTTATAACAATTTTTCTTTCATCAATTATCTAATCTATTCTTGTCTTTCTATTTTTTTTTTATAAATCTTCATGAGTAAGCCATTGTTTCATTAACATTTTATTATAATAGTAGAAAATTTTGCCTGAAATTCACTTTACATTTCTATCCTGTAATTTATCTCTCAAAAGAAAGCAGTTAATAAATTGTTTTGCATCTATGAGAACTAAATAGGAATTCTACAACATGTGTGTATTTCTTGTCAGTTGTGATAATGTACCTTAACCTATGAATGAATCTCTTATTCCTGTAGATTTACAGGAAGGTACTCTACAATAGGTTGGAATATCTGTTGGCTTTACTGCCATTCTCTGAAATGCATTGAATGGAAAATCTTCTATCAAGAGATTAATGCACATATATTTTAGTAGATATTTTTATTTAGACTTTGCATTTGGAAAAGAGACTCAAATCCCCAAAAGCAAAGTTAATTTAAAAATAAAGCATTAATTTTCAGGCACTACCACAATTACATTAGTTCTCAGTGTTAGATAGAATAAGCAAACTAAGCAACACAGAGGTGTCTCTGCACTTGTGACTCGGGAACAATTTTCTGTTTTCTTCTCACCTTCCAAGAAAACCAATGTTTCTTTGAAGCCTGTAAACAACTATTTCATATTTTGAAATATATATATATGTGGAAGACATGTATTTTACATATATATAGTACACATATGATGCTATGTATATTGTAAAATTATATTCTTCCTTATTTGCATAAAATCCTTGTTTGCTATGAATTCTCTTTTCCTGCTTTTTTTCCTCACTCTCCTCAGGAGTAGAACTTTGAATTATTATTGCTTTTGAAAAGAGTTTAGGTACTGATTTCAAAACAGGAGATAGGCCGAAGAGGGAAAGGGGGAGATGGAAAAGGGTATGTTTTTACTTAAACAAGAGAATCAAAAGCCATACTTTCTTGCTTCTACCTACCTAAAGGTTAGAATGAACAGTAATCCTTGCTTTTTTTGACTGAAATGTGTTAAAGGAGAGCATGTAATACAAATTCTGTAGGTGAACTCCTCCTATTAACACCTCCCAGAGATGTGCCCGGTTTAGGAAATGAGATGGATTGTTAACATAAAGTTTTAAAAGTAACACAATTTCCAGCCTTATCTAGATACCTACTTACTAGTTCAAATCTTGAAGCCCCAGGTACAGTTAAGATAATTTACCAATAAGTCTTGCCTTCTGCAATGAGGTTGCATTCTGGACTTCGTTAAGCTGTGGACTGAATACTCAGAAAGGCTTTTTTGCACTGCAAATTCCTCTAATTTTATATTTTCTGGAGAAGAGAAATGCAAGATTTGAAGCACAGACTGTTCAGCTGTGGATTTTTTTCTTTGTTTAAAGACAATTATCGCTTTAATAATAATAAAAATATATAGATAAAATTATAAAGCCCTGTTGAATATGAAAAGCATTTCAAAGCTTCAGACACTGAATTTTAAATGGAACAATGATAGGTTTACAAACAAACTGCCATTTTCACATTCTGTACACATGGAATAGGATTTAAGAAAAGTCATTCACATTTGAATGCATGACTAAAGAATTATTCAAAGCTGTTTTAGAGCTTGCCGCATTAACATAATTATATTTTTTCATTCATACTAAAAAGGTTAACATCTTCAAAACAATACACCCGGATTTCTACCAACTTTCCACTTATATTCAATTAGCCACAAGGAATGATTTTCACTACAATACTTTTTTTAAATGGTTCTTGTAAGTACACTCATTTCACTAGATAACTTAGAAATTCCATATCCTCTTCCACTGGAGTAACCCTTATTCTAACACTACAATCTACAAAATTACAAATGGCTTATATTACTTTCCATGCATTTCTCTTCCAAAAATTGATCTTTCTAATGATCCCACTATGTCCTAGAAAACTTACCAATCTCAAAAGGAAAGAAGGACTATTTAAAATAAGGCAGTTTGTTTGCTTCTACCTTAAAAGTCACGTAATAGAACTATGAAACTAATAGGGAATAGGGAACTCATTCATTTTGAACTAAGTAGACTACTATTCAATTTTTTGTTTTCAATATAGGACGGATTTTACTGTAGCTTTTTATTAATGATTGTGTTTTGTCAGTTTAACCGTGTTCTCTGAGACTTGTTTTGTAATGATTGATCTGTTAATATTTGGACTCATTTGAAATAAGCATCTCACTCAAAGGAATTTTAAAGCCTAGGAAGAGATCAGTACATTTCAAGATACAACTGTATAACTGAAATACAAACATAGGCATTGCAATGTTCACAAACTTGTGCACAGCTCACATTTTTAGTGAATATAACATTCTATTTCTGGAAATCAGTTTTGGTACCTTGCATGATAAAGGAGAAACTTTGGAGAGATGTTACAGAAACCAACATATCTTACGAGAGCTGGAAATATTCTTAGTAGCTAAATTCATTTTGATTCAGTGTTTTCCTTTCAATCTCATACTGTATCATACTAAACATGTTACTCACAGAAGACTTCAAGATCTCTTGACCTTTGAAAACTTTTACAGAAAGCAATCTAATGGATATTGATTCATAATTGACAACTACTTTGGGGAAAGCATTATTCCTTTACATTATTATAATGTTCCTAAAGTGTATTTTATGAGAGTGCAGTAAAACTAAGTTGTGCGTTATTCACATGAGAACTCATCAAGAAATATTCCTGAAAATAACTAACCATGGAAATCCTTGCCCATAGGACACCCAAAGGTTGGCTACAGATGTTTAACAGATGGTTATTAAAACTCTTGTTTAGATTTATTACAATATATATATTAGATTGGGAATGCCAAAAAAGCCAAGATTGTGATCCATGTTATAGCAGTAGTTGTCTGTAGAATTTCTTTAGATTGAAGAACAGTAGAATGAAACCTCCTTATACTGTTTGTAGAGGATAGTAACTTTTTGGGAACTGAGATCCATTTACAGTTCTAGGGTGCAGCTTTTCTCAAATAAAATGCGAGAACACACAGATGCTGAAGGAATCTCAGAAGTGACTGTAAATTCCTTCACTGCCTGCATGCCTGAGACCTCTGATGAATGCATGTTTTGTGACCAGTTTGATTGGATTTTGTTCCATCCATTGGCAAGATAAAATGTGAAATAAACCTGTTTATGGCAGAGAAAGAAAACCTTGAAGATAAAATGTCAAATGCCAGTAATTTATCTTTCAGCATGAGACTTACTCATTGCAAAGTCTTGGAAAGGTGCAACAATCCTGTTTGGTATATTATACTGCTAATAAGCAATTTGAATGTTGCACTATCTTCTTTTTATCATTTCTAATTCCCACAGAATGGGAATTGCCATATCTATCTATCTATCTGTCTGTCTGTTTATCTATCTATCTATCTATCTATCTATCTATCTATCTATCTATCTATCTATCTATCCATCCATCTATCATCTACTTAACTATTTATTAAGCTGAGTGTTGGGAATAGAAGGTATTGGTAAAGTTTTTCAAAAGCCTCAGTCAGTTGGTCAGTTTCTTTTGGTTGTCCTGCAGACATGTTCTGCCTAATGTGGTTTACAGCATCCAGAGTTGAATCTAACATCCTCTTCATTCTAATTTGTGTACAGTCATGTAACTGACAGTTCAAATTAAAAAGACCAAGATTTTCATACTAAAGGTTTGCTTAATTTTAAAACATGAAATACTAATATGTATTTTTATATATCTCAAAAAGACAGCGTGAATTCTGTTGAAAAATCTTTCCAAAATGATGTCCTTTAAATAAGCTACCAGGCCACAGTTGATCTCCTCTGTTGACAAAGCCTCAAGGGTTTTTCTTGATAGGATTCCACTTCAAAGCAGGCAGACAGAGTTGCAAACAAAGGGAACTTACGCTCTTTTAGCTTACAGTGCAATCTGGATGTAAATTGCACAGCTCTGTATTGAACTTTTACTGAATTTCTGCTACAGTTACTTCAAGCGTAGTAGTCATCACATCAGAAGTCTGAAGAGCACTAACAAATGTTCTGTATTAAAAAACACTGTAGGCAGTTATCACAGAACAGCAGTTAATTAGATACTGTGCCAATCAAACAAATGTCAATATTGCATCAAATGGCAATATAAATTTGACCATACTAGCAGTTTAAAAATTTGTTTTCTTTTGAAAAAGAAACTAAGACATCAATGTCTGTCAGTAAATGAGTAAATCAATCACTTACAATATCTTATCATAATGTTTTCTATTCATTAAAATTGTTAAAATTAAGAAAGGTTGTATAATATAAATTAAAAGGTACATAGGATAAATTCAGAAAAGAACAATATAGTCTCATATTAATAGGCTAAGTTTACCAGATAACTGTGTTTTTCTAGTTATGTTGAAGTCAGTGAGAGACCCAAACTCGTCATACATCAAGTCAACTGAAAAATTTTTCATTGGAAATAGAAGGGACTTTCAACAGCAGTGTGAAAGTACACTTAACAAGAAAAGAATGTTTTTGACAATACTGGGAAAAAAATAGAAACAAACAAAAGATAATCATGAACATCCAAAGGAGAAGTGAATTAAATATATAACTATCATGAATGTAGACTTTCAAAGTCATCATTTTGACCAATCTCAAAATTTTTGTTATGAAACAGTAGGAGAAGTATTGTTTTCAGCACTGAACCAACAAACAACTGTATATTTCTCATATAATTGACAATGACAGTTGTTCAAGTATGGTGCAGAATTTTTCTAGACATTTGCTGACTAATATTTCAAATTTAGTCTTCATGTCATTAGCTGAGCAAAGCAAGGTATTAAAGGTGAAACAGTAATTTCTAATTAAATTCTCCAAAAAGCTGAGTCCCAGTGTAATGCAAGTATCCAATGAAATTAATTTACTAAGTCTATCCAGCAAATCTTTGAATATGAAGATGAAATTCAGCTCTTTTTCTGAGTTTTACAAAGACAGCCTGAAACTCTTCCAATTTAAACAGTTGCATGAATCCATTTACAAGAACTATACTAATACATTGTTTTTTTCACCATGTTCTTCTCTTAATACATTTGTTAGTATTGCAGTATCTTAGAATACAATATTCAGAGCTGTTCCACTCAGTTTGAGTTTCTACTAGCGAACTCAGAATAGAATATCCTGCAAATTAATGAATGATCATAAGAAATGTCATTGTTTTTTACTTTCTTTTATCTGTACATTCTTTTATCAACTGCTTTAAACTTTAAAACACCTCCTCCATATGCACATTAGAGGTTGCCAGTCTTTATATCCTTGTTACTATGAGATTTAAGTACAAATTTAATACACTTCATTCAAATTAAGAAAGCCTTTCTGCTCCCAAAAGCATTTAGTCAGCAGTGTAAATTTAAACAAGATAGCTTCAAATAAGATTTTATTTATATAAGACTACACTCTCTGCTCCAGTGATCTTACAAAATCCACCTAATTCAGATACTACAGTATGAATTTCTAGAACTACAGAATGAATTTCCACTGGCAGCAAGAACCAGCATTGTTTTCTATTCCACCAGTGTTCCTTTCCTCTTACAGCAATCCATGCCTACAATGAAAAAGAAAGGTAAAAATATCAGAGACAATTACTTCATAGCACATATTTATTTCTGTGAAAGTCCAGCAAAACTCATAGTGCTAACTATACTCTTACAATCTTAAATGCAAACTGGGGATGCCCCTTTAATGGTGAGCCTCTACCACTGCCTATGTAAACGCACTCCTTGCATCTGATAGTCTTAACAAGCCCTTTGGAAAATTGAATACATACTATACCCAGTCCAGCAAGACAGCCTTGGAATTTAAAATGATTTCTAAATCAACTGCTCAATTTTAGGAGTAATCTTAAAGTCTACAATTATGTGTCTGAAGTATACATTAAGATTTAGTATTCATATTTAAATTAAAAACAGACAAACAAACAAACACAAAAACAGTAGTTAGGGGTTTGCTCTAGTACCACCCTACATAACTCTGAACTGCTTTGGTTATTTACTGATACATTATTCCGAATGGACTCCCCTCAGACTTTTATTTAACAACTTGAAAATGTGATCAAAATTGGTATCCTTGAGCAGGCTGTGATGATTAGAAAAATAAGAGGTGGATGTTTTACATGTGGAGGGGAAGAATATTATTACACAGGACATTTTAAAGAAAAACACTTTATCAGTTCTGAAATAAAATGTTTCTTTTTCTAACATTCTCAGCCTTTTAGTTTATTATTTAAATGTTGCTTATTCTCAGTTTAAATAAATTCCAGTATGTATTTACTTTATAGAAAAAAATGTCACAAAAGTATTGGGAAACAAGAAATTAAATTTTAATTTGAAAGTCACCTTTAACATAGTCATCATCTTTCCAAGTCTTCAAAGCATTCATATGTCTACTTATATGAGGAAGATGTTATCTCCACTTTTGAACTTATGGTATAAATAGACATAATAAATCCCACATATTTTGAGAAATTGATAAAGTTCCCATTTCAAGGTAGAGCATTAGACCTTTCTCTAATATAAAACTTCTGCACCACGCATACTTACTCTATTGAATCTCTCAATATACAATATTTTCCTTGAAACAGTATGCATTCATCTTTTTGTTGGGTTTTAAACACTCAGTATTCAACCCATTCATAATGGTTTCCAAATGATTTTCCCATTCAACATACTTTCTCAAAGAATGATGGGTTAAGATAACTTTATCCACTGAAATAAATGCTGGCAAAAATATGTAAGTATCATTGTAAAATACACATGCTGATACAAACATAAAATGTTTCTTCACATTTTTATGCTTTTTCATGGTGTGTTTCAGCTATGCTACATTATATACATAGGCATTATATAAATGTTTTGTTGTTGTTGTTGTTGTTTTGTATATTAGACCACATGCCAGTTCTATTTTCTAGGCTTTAAAGATTTTTTTAGCAGACATATTTATATATATCTTGTTCCATATTGTCCAAGGGTGTACATACATACTTTCTTCTTTCTATCTTTAACAACTTAAAGATTTCTCTTGTTAAATCTGACTGGAGAATGATGAGCTAAATTAGAAAATAGAACAATAAATTAATGCATGAGTATTAAGTTAATTTATTATGAATATTAAAACTTCTCCAGCATTAAACCCAGTGATTTGGGGAGATGCACCTTACTATTTTCATGAATGCGATACTGAAAAAATGAAATAGTTTCTGTAATGCCAAAATAGTGTAGGTCTTTTAACAGCTTCTATTAGAGAACCTTCGTGAATAAATGACATCTTTCTATCTAGTAACTTTGTTGTAATATGCCCTGCATAACTGGGCAGTTAGCTGGATATTTAGCCTATATTCTTTCTCTGTGTGGGTGGAAAAGGACAGAGAATGTTGCCTTCTGAGGTTCTTATTTGTCTTAACTGCACATAGCAAAGGGAATTCAAGTAAAGTAGATGTGATCAGTTGGGGAATTTACTTCAAAAGAGCACCTCTAAACTGTTAGAGAGGTGGCATCTTGGAGATATTTTTTTGTCTCAACATGGCCAGATTCTTCACTTTTGAAGTTACTTCAAGAAGTTCACAAACTTCATTTCTCTTCTGCATTTGTTTTCTCAAACAAAAAAGCTCCAAGGACTCCCTTCTGTCACTCCAATATCACCATGCAGTCTTGAAAATTTTCTTCTGCCATTTTCCCTGCAGTTCAGAATTTGCCAGCAGCTCTATACCACACATTAATTCCTTTTTCCGTGTGATGAGTACAATAAGCAAATCTCTTTAGAGATGGTCTGTGCTCCAAAGCTGAGTGTCTGCAGTAATCTCTGCTGGGTCTATGCCAAGTTAGCTTGTTTCTGACTTAAACTACCAACAAGCAGTGCAGTCCAGTCACTTTCTATTTATTCAGTGATAGAAAAAAATTGTAAAATGCTGCTCAGCCAACCTTAGGTTGATTGGAGAAAAAAAAAGTTATTTGAGTTCTGGCAAAAATTCAGATGTAGTTGTAAAGGTAAAATCTAATCTGTTGCTCAGTCTGACTCTTAAGACTTGTCTTTGATCAACCCATCTGCAGGCAAAACATTAAAATGAGAGTGCCTTCACTGTTGCTCCTCCACTGTTACTCAAGACTTCCTTAGAAATCTCCAAGCTGAGGTATTCCCCAAATTCCCCAAATTCCCCAAATCTGTCCATTTTCCCATTCCTACAGTAGCAGCTTCAGTCTCCTGTTCATTTCAGTCCCCTTTCAAAACTGTGAGCTAGTTGTCCTAACTGGATCTCTAATGTTACATTATGATTCTTGATACAAAAAGCAGTCTTGATTGCTGAAATTTTTGAGCTCTGAACTTGTGAATGAACAGTGACATAACATGATCCCTACTTGATAATAAAACATCAAAGTCTGTGTGGATCTTGAGGCATGAATGTGTTTATCTGGATTGAAAAATAATAATTGAAATGGAATCATTTAAAAGCTTTAATAGACTTCTTTTTTTTACTTTTTCTTTCTTCAGATGATTATAACAAAACTCCCTTTTATACTCAGTAAAGATTTAATCTCAAAAACCAAACAATAAAGTCTTGAACAAAAACATATATTGATCAGTACAACGCAACAAGCATGGTTTATGAATGACATTTGTCCTTTCAGAATATGAAAAACTACAGAAAAAAATAAAAAGGAATGTAAGGCAGTGGTTGAAAACGAGGCAATATTATCTATTTTACAGAATTTCTATAATTTAGATGAGATTTTCTTTTAAGTTGTTTATTATTTATATAGGTTATTTATTCATTAGTTTCTCCACTCCCTCTATTCCTTTGTTTTCCTGAGGAAAAGAAGTTAAATCTCTCTTCATGCATATATTTATTTATTTATTTATTTATATTTATGTATCTGTATATGATCTGATGCTTTGTTTCCTTGGAAACAATATGCATTAATGTTCTCCATTTCCTCTTTTGTTACCACTTTCCACATACAGTGAGTATCCCAAACATTTCTGCAGTGGAATGTATCAGACAACCAAGAAAAGACCTTTGTTAATGATATAAGATATTTTTAAGAAAGAAACAATGGAAATCAGTGCTGTATTTAATGTTTCATGTAAGCTTCACATTCAGGAAAGTGTTCTGGGGAGAAAAAGTGTGTGTTCAAGGGCAGAGTGCATGCAGAGGGGAAACTGCAAATACCTGTGTTTAATAGGTCACTGGATTTCATATGACATTGCTGTTCCACTCTGACACAGCTGAAATAGCTTTTCTGTTACTGTTGGCAGTAAAACAAAATTGCAACCCACTAAGAACAATATGCATGTAATTGAAACTACAGATGTGTGAGCAATTTCAAAATAAGTTCTGCTGACTAAGATTTTTTTTTCTTTTTTCTTTTTCTTTTCTCTTTTATTATGAAGGGGCTACGACCATCTGGGAGGTTTTTATGAATTAATAAATGTCTTTTTCTGGGAATGTGTATCCTTTCCCTTCAGTAGGTTGACACATAGGGTTGGATTATTCTACCCATATTGAGATATTTAACTTTGAATCATTTGAGTCTGAGCTGGTACATTAAAAATATGAGGAAAGAAAAAGGTCATTGTAGAAGTTAATTCATCTAATTCAAATATTTATCTAAGATGAGCAAAGATGGGGATTCTCAACCTCTTTATTTTCCTCCACTGATTATGAAGGAAACCAGGATGAGTTCAGATTTATTTATTTATTTATAATTTTACGTACGTACTGAAAAACATAAAGATAAGATAAAGATAAATGAAATTGTACCCTTTAGTTTTTATATATCCTATTTATAACTTCTGCTTATAAATATGTCATATTGTGTATGATATGTACAGAGCAGCTCTGTAAGCAATGTGTGGAAGGTTGAAGCAATTATGTGGAAGGTTGAAACTTCCCATCGATATTCAGTTACATTTTGTTACTGTGTGACAGATGGCAGCAAGGGGTCAGTCTGACAAAACGCGTCTGACGTGGAAGTGCATATGAAGCAAAGGTATGTAACTGAATTCCTCCAGTGGAAGAAAAAGCACCCACTGAAATTCATCAATGCTTACTGAACACTGACTAGATCAAACAGTGGATGTGAGTGAGTTCCCTATGGGCTCTTGTGTTATGCACTGGCCACGCTGATACGATGCTCAAAGGAAACTACACTGTGTGAACCTCGAGAAAAGTAAAAACAGGAGATGGTCTGTGGCTAGTGGGAGAGGAGAAGTGCACTTTGAAGCAGGGGACGCCCTGCCAGCACTGCCTTTCGCATCCACTGCTGACGCATTCCTGCCTGGTTTCTTAGGATTAGGATGATATCAAAAGTCGCCTCCTCCAGAATGTGTTTCTCACTGCTGTTAATTGTTGGGAGTTGTTTTAAAGTTGTTTTTCTTGAGGCTCTTTTCCAATGGTTGTGTGATATTTTCTATATGCCTCTGTCTTAACCACTGTAAGAATAAGGCTATCTGGGTAATAAACTGAAGCTTGATCACTCATACATTGAGTCCTGTCTTGCTTCCCCCCCCCGAGAGCAATCTACTTGGACACTGATATCCACAGCAGGAACTAAGTCTGGAGCTGAATATTGCTTTCACTGCATTCAAAATGATAGAATATTGCAAAGTTTGCACCAAGTGGGCCAAATGAATGCTCAAACAGGAAAAGAACACAGTATTCAAGTTTGTCAAGACCTATTGAACCAACATGAGGCTGAAGGTGGTGGTTTCTGAGACAGTATCATTATTGGTAGTGAGATATGATTTCACGGCTACAAGCCAGACTCGTGAGTCCTCCACTGAAGAAAAAGCTCAAGACTCATCATTCAAGCAGATAAAGTGATGTGCACTGTCTTTTAGGACAAGAAATGGATGATTCTGAATTTTCTGGAACCTAGGGAAACCATCAACTCTGACCACTATCTTGTAATGCTGACTAAGCTAAAAGTTCAAACATTTGGAGTCACACCAGAGAAGAAGACAATCTGCCAACAGAGTAATGACAAGGCCCACACCAGTTTGAAGACCATGGAGCACACTGCCAATCCTGGCTGAATTGTCCTACCACATCCACCATATAGTCTGCAACTGGTGCCTCCTAACTTCCATCTTTTTGTGTCAGTGAAAGATGTACTGCGTTGGCAACATTTTCTTAGTAATGACACTGAGATAGCAGCTCTAAAACAGCAGATAACATCTGCAGATGCAGATTTTTATGAGAGCGGATGCAGGATCTTGTTTATCATTGATGAAAATGGTGAAAAAGTTAATGGTGGAGACTACACTGAAAAGTTGTGTTTTGTAGTGGAGAATTTGCTCTGTTTGATAGTGTTCTTGTGCACTTTGTATCTGTTGTAGTTTCCATTAAAATAAATATGAGGCACTACTTCCCGGGCAACCTATATATACCATATATATCATATATCATATGTAACAGAAAAAATGTGGAAAAAATATATAAAATTAATAATTTTTACCAATTGAAAATTGCCATGTCATGTCTCAATCTGGCATATAGCACTGCAAGATATGTAGTCTTGTTATTTTCATGCTAGTCCAGAAAAAAATTGCTGAAAGACAGCTAATAGAGCCAGGTGAAATAAATGATAATGGGCAGTTCTGAAAGGCCTAAAAAAAAATTACTATCATGAAGTTCTGTGCACAGCTGCTGTCAGAACTAGGGAAAACTACATTTATGCATCTTAATATAAAATTTTCTGGATGTCCAGATTTTTTTTTTTAACCTACATATTTACTCACTGCCTGTGTGCTGTCAGACAGAAGTTTGGATCTCCTAAACGAGGCGGGGACCAGAAGCTCTCAGAGTAATAGATACACTCTGAATACTTAACAGTTATGGAGGCTACATTTTGGCAACATATCTTATAGTTGTATTGTTATTTTCATTTAAGATTATAGAAGAAAGTTATGTCATCAGTGCTTTTGTTGTGTATAAAAGCATTCACACACAAGGTGAGAAATCCAGGTTACATTTTTTAGTGTTCCTGAAAGGATTTAAGTCTATGTCTTTCATCAATTCTGTAGAAGTATTTATTATTTTCCTACTAAGAATAGCTACACCCCTGCACAGGCTACAGTTCCAGACTCACAGGGCCAGAAAAAAGAGAAAGTTTTATTTCTAAGGCATCTTTGTTTATGTTATTAATGATAATCTTAATGTGGAATGAATAAGCAGTCCTTAATGTCCCCCATAGAGGGTGCCACATGTGCATTGAGTCTATATATTGCAATGAAGCTTCTAGTCAGGCTGCTACCATCACCCCACCATGCGCTTTGGTGTCACTAAAGCCCATGAGAAGTTTGCTCTCTCCACCTTTTAATTTTATCACTGACCCTGACAGAGTTCAGTCTGTTCTGTTTCTTCCCGTCCACACACAACAGACACCAGTTTTGCTTTCCTGGAAGGGCTCTGTATTGTGTTGGAAAGATTTAATCCAGTCTTCAGAATATATCTAATCTCTGAGGATATCTGATAGAAGCTCTGTAAACTGATAAGTTCATAAGTTCATAAGTTCATAAGGTTGGAAAGGACCTATAAGATCATCTAGTCCAACCATCCTCCTATCACTATCTCTACCCAACTACTAAATTAAGTCCTTTAGCACCTCATCTAAACGCTTCTTGAACAGCACTAGGGATGGTGCCTCAACCACCTCCCTAGGCAGGCCATTCCAGTGCCTGACCACTCTTTCAGAAAAGAAATGCTTCCTGAGGTCTAATCTAAATCTTCCCTGGCGCAACTTGTGGCCATTCCCTCTCGTCCTGTCATTACTTATCAGGGAGAAGAGGCCTACCCCCTCCTCACCACAACCCCCCTTCAGGAAGTGGTAGAGTGCAATAAGGTCTCCTCTGAGCCTCCTCTTCTCCAGACTAAACAATCCCAGCTCCCTCAGCCGCTCCTCATAAGACTTGTGCTCCAGGCCCCTCACCAGTTTTGTTGCCCTTCTCTGAACACGCTCCAGGGCCTCAATGTCCTTCTTGTAGTGAGGGGCCCAAAACTGAACACAGTACTCGAGATGCGGCCGTACCAGAGCTGAGTACAGGGGGATGATCACCTCCCTGCTCCTGCTGGCTACACTATTTCTAATACAGGCCAGGATGCTGTTGGCCTTCTTAGCCACCTGGGCACACTGCCGGCTCATGTTGAGCCGAGCATCAACCAACACCCCCAGGTCCTTTTCCTCTCTACATTCTTCAAGCCATTCTGCCCCAAGCCTATAGCATTGCATGGGGTTATTGTGGCCAAAGTGCAGGACCCGGCACTTGGTCTTATTGAACCTCATCCCATTTTGCTCAGCCCAGCTGTTCAGCCTATCCAAATCCCTCTGAAGGGCCTCCCTACCCTCAGGCAGTTTGACACATCCTCCCAGCTTTGTGTCATCTGCAAACTTACTGAGGGTACACTCAATTCCCTCGTCTAGGTCATCAATAAAGATATTAAACAAGATGGGCCCCAAAACTGACCCTTGGGGGACACCACTCGTAACAGGACGCCAGCTGGACTTAACTCCATTAACCACTACCCTCTGGGCACGGCCCTCCAGCCAGTTCTCCACCCAGAGAAGAGTGAACCTGTCCACACCACGGGCTGCCAGTTTCCTTAGGAGAATACTGTGGGAGACCGTGTCAAAGGCCTTGCTGAAGTCCAGGTAGACTACATCAACAGCCTTTCCCTCATCTACCTGTCTGGTCACCCAGTCATAGAAGGAGATGAGGTTGGACAAGCACGACCTGCCCCTGGTGAACCCGTGCTGGCTGGGTCTGATCCCTTTATTGCCATGCACGTGTCGTGTGATCTCCCTCAATATCATCTGAGGCAGCATTTGTGCTGCTAGACTTTTGTAGAATAAACACAGAGAAACTGAGTAGAAACATTAGCTTTTTGGAGCATCGGCAGAACTTCTGAGTGCACTATTGAAGGAAAGGGGGGCAAGGGAGGGGGTTATTGTGAAAGGGTAAAGACAGATTGTGAGGCAAATACAGGAAGGATAATCCAAATATATTGTGAAATAACAGAGAAAATAATGGATACTAAGAGAAGGAGTATATTTAAAAACAATGTTCTTTCTTTAAGAGTACGGGTTTGCACTACTGTAGTATAAAATTAGAGTTAATTAAGAGCAGCAAATCACATTCCAATATAAGAGGTTAGAATAGGAACAAATGTATACATGATGATGCTTTTATAACAGAATTAGTTATATATGTCAGACTGTATAAAAGTTTATCAAAAGTTAAAAATATCTTGGGTTTTTGTAAGACTTGTTTTCATAATAGACTATGGAAATTTCCACTGAGTACATTTTTAAACACCTGTGAAGAAAGAATAGAATGTCATATTGTTTTCTTCTTGCAATGACCATTGAAAATAAACAAGTTAGCAAGAGAATGTTTTACTGATAGTTCCTTGTGTTTTAAATGGTATTACTCAGCAATAACAATTATCCTGTATCATAGTTGATTACTACCGGTGTAAGGAGTATCATATAATACAAAAAGTGTTATCAACTCCAGCATCCAGAAGGAAGGTAGGACCTTATAATTTTCACAGGAAATTCTCAATTCAATGTTGAAAATCTGTGACAAAAATTCTATTATTTCCAGGTTCTTTTTAGTATTTAATGAATAATAATACTCTGGTTTTGACAGTTTTCACATTAATTACTAGTTTTCCTTTACATGCTGAAGTCATGATTACAATTATCTCAGAGATTATTAATTTCCTAGGAATCTTGGGTCAGAATTTGGACCTTATTGTACTTGACATGAGATATTTGTGTAATTAAATTTACTTCTTGCTCGTAAAATAAATATAGGATATATATATGCACAAATAGTGAAAGAGAATGAATAAAGATGAAGTTTGTTCAAGAAATGTGAGGATCACATGTCTGTGGAGAACAGCTGCTAGGAGCAGTGATTAAGAAATTAGTCCTTTTCCTACTTTCATCCTTGCCATAATTTGATGGGAAGCTGTAATTACAGTTGCATTCATAATCGGCCCTGCAGAGTGGCAGAACTTTTTTAAATGTCCACATAGTAAGATATTCTAGCCCTGTCTCAACCTGCTCTCTCTCTAACTCTCCTGTTCCAGAGTAACTCTCAGCTCAGCTCCTGGTTTTTACATGTTCCAGACATGTCACAGCTGGGACTTTGGGGTCTCCTTTACATAAGTCTTTTTCAAAAATAAAGGGAAAAGTAAAAATCAGCCTGTTCCCATCTGCCTTGTTCTTCCAGACAGCAGCTATGTCCTGTGCCTGTAAAGTAATAACTATAGCATAGGCCACTATAGATAGAAAAAAAAAAAAAAAAAGAAATTATTTATTGTTCCCTTCTAATAGAAATAGCAGAGTTTTAGAGAGTTTGCTCCAGTTACTGTACTACAAAGGAAAATTAGTTTCCACTGTCTGGGAGGCGTAAAATCACAGGGGTTAGAAACAGAAAATTAAGATGGAAATATGTATTAGTTCATCCATTTCTCTCTTATGTCAGCACAATCATTTTCCCCTATATTACTCTGTCTAGGACTCTATCCAGTTAAAAATAATTAGGTTTTCACCATCTCTCTAGGCTGACTGTTCTAAAGATAAATTAAGCTGCATGTCAGTGGTCATATTCCTGGATTTTTGTTGCTCTGATTGTTCTTCTCCTCCTTCCTGGGTTTATACCCGATTATTATGGCAGACATCTTCCGATAGGAGCATTGGATTTCTATTTGACGTCTCTTTTTATATTCAGCTATGCCATAGGTGGCTCTTCTGTTGCTCTAATAGTAGCTTCAGTTTAAATCTCTGTAACTGTGTTCACTTTATTTGCTTTGCATAATTTTGTGGCACATCAGTCTGTGTTGCAAATCTGCAGACTTTACCATATGTAGGACACTTATTTTTGAGATGCCAAGTGCCATAACTCCCACAGTTCTTTGCCTTCATTTACAGTCTCCTGGCTCTGGTAGGATTTTTGTTTTTAAATTAGATGCTCTTACTAGGAGCAGAACTTTTATTTATTTATTTATTTTTAAGTGATAACCGCACCATCTGCCTTTTCTTTTTCTTCCCACTTTTTATTTCTAACTTTGCAGCTTCTGCAAAGTTACTGACATTTTGCTTTGTTGTTTATATGGAAGCCAAGCGACATTTCAGTCATTACCTGAGAACAGATCTTTAGTAATAAAACTAATATTTTATCAGAGTGCAGCTATATAGTTCTGCAAATGAGAAATGGTATATTTAACTTCTGAGACTCATACTTTGTGTGAGTTTGTGTGTCAGAAAGAGAAAAAGAGGAAAGGAGAAAAAGAGGAAAAAAAAAGATACAAAGAGAAAAAGAGAAAAAGAGAGAGGTTTTCCATTTAAAAACCACTAGTACTTTTGGTCGTTTTTATGTACAGTGACAGAATCACAGAATTATAAGGGTTGGAAGGTCCACTAGACCTACTCCCTGCTGCAGAATGTTCCCTACAGTATGTTACACAGGAAAACATTCAGGCAGATACTGAATATCTCCAAAGAGAGTCTGCAGCCTCTCTGAGCAGCTTGTTCCAGTGCTCTTTAACCTCCAAATTAAAGTTTTCCTCGTTTATGTGGAACTTCATATATTCCCATTTATGCCCATTTCCTCTTGCTCTGTCTCTAGGAATCACTGCAAAGAACCTGACTCCATTCACTTGACTCCCACCCATTAGATATTTATATGCATCGCTAAGATCCCCATTCAGTCTTCTCCAGGCTGAACATGTGTGTCAGCCACTCCTCCCAGCTTTGTATCATCAGCAAAGGTCATAATGCAAGTTCAGAACTTTTCCTGGAAAGAGTAATTCTGTTTTGAATTCATGATGATTGAAGACATCACAGATAATTGGGGTAGAGTGCTTATCTTCCTTTGAATAAAATGTAATTAACCCTATAGTTTAATGAACAGATAAGAAAAGGGAAGTTTTATGATGGATGCTACAATAGAAAAGGATCATGATAAGATCATCCAGAGATGATTATCCACTAGAGAAAAGTGTGAACATACTCACAAATTTCAAGTAAAGATTTGGAAAAAATATAGAACAGGAATGACTCACGCAAACAACTGAGAACTATTCCACTACATGTTAACAGAGAACCTTTATATTGCATATATTATGATGGAATTCAAATTATATACAAAGTGTTTAAATGGCAATGCAATAATAATGAATAAAAATAGATGAAAAATTGGACACAAAATTCAGAAATGATGAAATAGTCAAGAAAGATGGTTTCCTTTGCTCTTGACAAAAAAAATAAGCATCAAGAACAGTCACAAGTTTCTGACTCACCATAAAAACAAAGACAGAATGTTTTGTTTGTTATACTAAAGATGAACCTCGTGGATATATATGGTATGTGATGTTGGAAATTTCCAGCATAGTGAAGTTGAATGTCTCCAAACAAAGACACTGTGGCCGTCTTCAGAAAAGCTGAGAACACTTTCTGGATGAAGTTAGTCATCAGAGGAGTTACACAGAGGATTACAAACAAAATGTTGATTTGAGGTAAGTTCTAAGATGTTGCAATGCCATTGCATAATCACATATGGATTTGTGGAACCAAAAGGCTTTTAAGAAGCATTTCTGACACTGTCTTACATGTCGCCTGCTTTGACATTCTTGAAGGTCTGGTCTTTCTTAAGGATTGCTTTTGCAAAAACTACAGGAATAAACAAGAAACAAGAAAAGAAATTTCTGGTAGCAAAACTAACAGCTGAAAACTATCACATACATTCACTTACAGTAGAAGATTGATCATTTTCAACTTGTTTTCTATGAATGGGAATTTCCTGGAAGTGATAGTACAAGTGAATGTTTCTGAAGGAGCCATTCTCATTCGGATTTTCAGTTTGCACTACATTTATTTTAGATGTCTCAAACATTCTATTAAAAGAAATATGCTATACAAACATGGAAATGTTGATTTATGACCCAAAATTTTGGCAACATTCTTGAGTCATCATGAAATATTCATAGGCCATATTTTTTTTCATTATTATTTTTATTTCTCTGAAAGATTATTCTAGTCTGATGTGACATGGTAGAATCTACCTTCTTTATAACTGAATGGTCAACAGTGAACCTTTTCTGCTGCTACTTATGTATTCAAATCAGTAAAACTACCTGAAAATTTAGGTTTGAATGGATTCTTCTGTATGCTTATATTACACTGAAAAAAATGTAGGAGTTGTTCTGAAAATGTCATTTAAATAATCAGTGATCTGAGGAAGAAAGAGTGATACTAAATGCTTCAGATACACCATGTATCCTTAGTGCTGGAGCACACATATTTTGAACTTACTAAAATTAAGCAATACTTTCAACATAAGTTTTAGTGTATTTTTTAGTCTTTCATATGGCACAAAATAAAGTTCAGAAAATGGTCTACGTTCCAATAGTAAAATTATCAGCTGAATTTCTTCAGTCATTATACATTGATTTAAGGCTGCCAAAGCAATTCTTTGGCTTTTGAGCAGTAACTGTTCTTTGTCTAAAAGACATAATTATTAAATTATCTTCAGAAATTGAAAAGTAAAAGTACATGAGTTACAGGAAACCTAAGAAAACATAAAATCATATGATCACATACAGTAAAATAAATTTACTTTATAAATGCCATATGTGTGAGTTCTGTTGACCCTGACTTTAGCAGAGTTAGCATGAATGCTAAGGACCACAACTATCTATTTATAGCTACACAGATCAGCATCTATCTAGGACTGCAAAAATCAATGGTAATATGCCAAATTTCAGAACATAGCTTCTTTTGTCCTCTTATCCAAGGAATATTATTCTACTATTTTTTCCAAATTAAATTATTGCTCACATCCTTTGATTACCAATCAAATCCTTTCTGTTACTACAGTTTTAGTAATTTGTTTATGATTGATAGCTGACAGAAATCTTCAGAATATTCCTGTACAAACATGACAATGTATACATGGCAATGCTTGCTGAAACTTTAAATAAATATAAATTAAATATTTTTATGCTCTAAAATGTGGTTTCTAATTTGGTACACACTTGGGAAATACGATTCAGTGAAAAGATATTAATATCCTATATTTTAAATAACTTTACAAATTAATTCAGACATGCTGAAAACAGGAATGCTCCCTGAGAACTGTGGGACTGAAAGAGACCTTCTGTATCACTTATTCTACCACTCTATGTCTAATGTGGCTCCTATTTTTGCCAGAGCACTTTACTGGTAAAACATGTAATTATAAGGTGCATATCTCTGTCATATCTCTCATACATGAGTTTACAAATTCAGTATAAACATTCCTGTACTGATACAAGAAGCATGGCAAATATGTCATCCCTGTGTAGGAGGTTCACAGTCTTCTAATGCAAAGGAAACATAGCAGAAAAAAAATGAAATAGTTAAAGGAAAAAAGTTGAAGTGCTCTCAGATTTTTTATGTTTAATGAAGTCAGGAGATAATTGGTTTGGTTTTCTCATGAGAATTTTTTTCTATTTTTTTCTTTCAAATGTGTGACCAAAGCAGTGGAGGTTCAGTTATTTCAAGTAAAAAAATGGCTACCATGTCAGGTACGTACATGCATGAGCAGCAAACTGACCGAGCTAAAGCAGTACAGAGAGATGTGTAGACTAAAACATTTACACTCAGTATATATTTATCTCTTCAGTTCGAGCATTCATGATCAAGTCAGCAACTTTGATTAGGAATTTTTTGTGTCAGCTACAATTGATGTTCTGGATTTAAATGAATGTGTTTTCATTCATAAATGTGATCAGAATATAAAGACTTGAAGAAATCCATCTAAGGTCATTCAAATTAGTATGGTTCATTTACTAGAAATATGTTCAACATATAACTCTAAAGGTTTACCAAGATTATTTTTGTGTATATATATATATATATATATATATATATATATATATATATATACACATTATATATATTTATATATAATATACATTGCATTAATTTTGGCTTCTCATGCTCCAAAAGGCAAGTGGACACTTACAAACTTCCCTACTTTTTGTTGTAAAATAAAATAAAATAAAATAAAATAAAATAAAATAAAATAAAATAAATACAAACAAATACACTGTGGAAGTGTTCAAATCCAGGTTAAGTGGAACCCTAAGCAAGCTGGTCTATCAGGTGTCAACTCCACCCATGACACGGGATTGGAATTAAATGATTTTTAACGTCCTTGTCAACCCAAACCATTCTATGACTATAAATAAGAATTAATTTTATATGTGGATTAAGTACTTGGCTGCTCCAGAAAAGCAAGGAAAGCATGTCTTCAAGTAATGTTCCTTTCCTTAAGCTTATACTATTATTTTAATAAATAAAGAAAGCTAACAAGATTACATTTGAAAATAATTTATATTTGGAATAGAAAGGAAAAGGAGGTTATACATTTCCTACTTTTTCATGAACTAAAAAATAAAAGGGAGGAAGACAGGAAAAAAATTCACTACATGCATAATCAGTGAAAGCGGATCTGCAAAAGCTAGAAGTTGAGGGGCAGCTTACAGATTTGGATTTCAATGCCTTGGCTCTCAGTATTTCTCCAGATTTTCTCATATGCTCAAAACTCATACTTTCCTTTTGTAAGCCAGTTCAGCATGCCACTATATATATTTTTTTTAAAGGAACCATATTGACAATTTGGAACATGTAGTCTGGCCACCTGTTTATTTGAAGTAGTTGTACCAAACTCTGAATCTATAAGATTTAGTAGTTTTTAGAAAAACATTTAACTTCATCTTAAATACTTTCAATATAGTGAATCACCCTATCAATTAATCTATTGACCACGCTGACATCAAATTTCAAAACTTCTTTGAGACACTGCAACAAATGATAATCACAATGTAGTTAGCAGAATTAGGGGAGTGGTCCCTCTGTACTCAGCACTGGTGAAGATGCACCTTGAGTACTGTGTACAGTTTTGGGAAAGACATCGAGGCCCTGGAGTGTGTCCAAAGAAGGGCAATGAAGCTCGGAAGGGTCTGGAGCACAAATCTTACAAGGAGTGGCTGGAAAAAGTGGGATTGTTTAGTCTGGAGAAGAGGAGGCTCAGAGGAGACCTTATAGCTCTTTATATCCATCTGAAAGGAGGTTGTAATGAGGTGGGGGGGTTGGTCTTTTCTCCCAAGTAAGTACAACAGGATGTGAGGGAATGTCCTCAAGATAAGCCAGAGGAGGTTCAGTTTGATATTATTAACAATTTCTTCTCTGAAAAGGTGGTAATGTATTGGAACAGGCTGCCCAGGGAGGCAGCTGAGTCATCATCCCTGGAGGTGTTCAAGAAATGTGTAGGTATGGCACTGACGGACACTGTTTAGTGAGCATGGAGGTGATGGGTTCATGGTTGGACTAGATCATCTTAGAGGTCTTTTCCAACCTTAACGATTCTATGATTCCATGATTCTAGAATAACTAATAAGTATGGTCATTGTTCTGAAAATCTCAAATCTACCTTAGAGATTTGATTGCCTGTTTCCTGACCAGCCCACACATACCCAGATTGTCATAACATGAACCAGTAGCTGTTTTGAAAACATGCAATCTGTTTATTTCCCATGTAAAAATATCATGAAGGTAGCTTGAAAACACCAGAAAAATATGAGCATGGGCCTCATGTGGTATAAACCAGTCTACTGTTTCCATGCATAACAGATAGAATCCCAGTCATGGACTGAATGAAATTGAGATTTTATGGACATTTCACCAGTGCGATCCATGGTATAGGAGACTGATTCTGATTATAAATGTAAGGATGAGAATGTAGGAGAGGTTAATGAGGATGTATTGGATAGTGTTGGACCATTGTATGATGTAAATTCTATTGAATAAGTTACAGAAAATCTGTCTTTGAATGAAATAGCATTAATTTTCTTCATGAGACCCAGCATGGAGCTGTGTTTTGTACTTATGATGATGAAATAGTTGTTGATAAGGCACCCATAATTTCAGTGTTTCTAAGCAGCATTACAACAAGTCAAGGCCTTTTCTTATTCTCATGCTGTCCTGCCAGTGAGATGCCTGAAAATGTGCAAGGAGCTAGGAGGAAGCAGCCAGGACAGGTGACAGAATGGTCAAAGGGGATTGCATACCTTATGGCACCATGCTCAGACATAAAAGCTGTGGGAAAGAAGGAGGATATGCTTGGAATTATGAGTTTGTCTTTCCAACTATTACACATGATAGGCTCTGCTTTCCTGAAAGTGGCTGAAAAGCTGCCTGCCAATCCAAACCAGGGAATGAATTCCTTGTTTTGCATTGCTTGTGTACACAGCTTTTCCTTTTCCTCTTAAACTGTCTTTATCTCAACCCACAAGTTTTTTCACTTTTACCTTTCTGATTCACCCATCCTGCTGTGGGAGGACAAAGTGAGTGGATCTGTATTGTGTACTGTCTACCAGGGTAAAAAACAAAATAGTATTCCTTTTTCTTTCAGTGTTTGCATTATTTTGAGAGGAAGACATTTCACCTAACTCTTCATTTCACTAGCTGAGTTTCAATTTTTTTTTTTTTCTGAAAACTGAAGCTCTTTCTGCAATCCACATCTTTAATACAAAGAAAAAGTATACTTCAAGCTATGCACGTGGTTACTCTGGGCTTACTCACCAGATGTTCATCTGCCAATCACATGTGAAGGGTACACCCCATATCTTTCCTGTGCTAGGAATATAGGCTGTGGTCTTTAACATACTTACATGACTAGTTCCTAGATTTTGTTGTTGTTGTTTTTGCAGGACAGCTTTGAATACCTTGTTTTACAGCAATAGTAAAGCAATTTAAAATCAAAATTTAAATATTTATATTTATATACTTCAATGTCACTAACAACACTCAAAAGATGTAGTCCAATGTGAATATATTTTTAATAGCCTTAATCTTCTCTTATGCCTTGCCTTTCAGTGTGGGATAGCTATTAGGATGAACTAATACACTGTGAAGACTTTTGTCAGAATTCAGTCACAAATTACTTTAAGACCACTAGTCATCATTAAAATCATCAAATTAGCATTCATCACTTCCCCTTTATTTTTCCTTCAAACAATGTCTCATTGGAAAAACAATAAAAGTCAACAGCAATATTAATGAACACCCATAAATAACAACAAACAACCAAAATAAAATAAAGTAAACCCCCTTGAAAGCAAATATTTTAATTAGTTTTCCCCTGAGTAGTAAAGATGTGTGTTTCTCCGTGCATTCAAACTGAATCTCCTTGGGACAATGCCCTTGGGAGTAATGTCTAGGTATGGGTAATTGCACACATTTATAAATATCAGTCTCAGGGGTCCAGGGGGGTTGTGGAATCTCCTTCTCTGGAGATATTCAAGAACCGCCTGGACGCCTACATGTGCGACCTGGTGTAGGGAACTGCTTTGGCAGGGGGTTGGACTCAATGATCTCTTGAGGTCTCTTCCAACCCCTATGATTCTGATTCTATGATTCTCTAGCACGGAAACTGATGAGCAGTTGTTCATCCTCTGCAAAAGAAATTTTGTTAAAGACTGTTGAAATTAGATTTATGAAGAGATATTGTTTAATTCCTTTGCACGAACCCAAGTTCATGCCCAAGTTCATTTATGGGACAGGTCTTCAGTAGCCAAGATCACTTAAATTGGGCACAGTAACAAGATCCTTCAGTGTTTGCCTGTGCTTAACTGTGTAGTGATGTATTCACTGTAGCTAATGAGTAATTGTGATTTCTATACTTTCTACCTGAAGTAAAGGTGTTAGTTGAATACCATATAGTGGGAGATTATTATGGAAAATTTTCACTTTTTTTACTTCAATTTTTACTACAATTACTTCACCCAGTAATTGTTTTTTCTTTCTCATGTATAAATTATTTATTGGGTTTGGAAATTAGGGATACTGTTTCAAGACAAGCACACAGAGCTGGCAAATGGCTTGGGGCAATTCATCTACATTTTTTTCTGATAATATAAATCCCTATTTACATCAAATGAGGAAAGGTCAGCAGAGCAGCTAATGAAGTCTGCCTTGCTGTAGTTCAGTATTCATTGAAGACACAGATAGAACTGCTATCAAACTTCTGCATAACTCACTTCATCAATTTGGCTGGCAGTTAATAATTTCAATGATAAAGAGGTTGAAGAGAAAACTTAACCAACCATTTTGGTACTTCTAAATGTGTCTTTTCACTTGCATTTATGTACTGCTTTTATTTACTTGTTAGTTTTTATTTTCTTATCATGAGCCTTGTTTTCTGACTTTCCTGTCAAAATGACTATTTTTTAATAATTCAACATCATCATAATTCAACAAAGTAGGCAATTCTTCCCACAATGATCATCTGCCAAAAATAAAGCATATTTCATAAGAATTAGCCCCAGCAGTTTGCCTTTGTAAACTTTATGTATCACATTTGCCTAATGGGACAATACCTTATTTCCTCCTGATAAACTTTTCTACACGTTAATAGTGCAGAATATAGAAGCATGAACTAAGGCTTTCTTAGGCAAATTGCTCTATGAATGATATTAACTCATTTTATTGTCTCATAAATGAATACATCTCAGGCATCAAAAGGGAAGACACTTACTAAGTAAAGAGATGGCAACTGGGACACTGGATTTACTCAAAAGCTGTAACATGCAACACTACTTCATTTCTATTCTGCTTTATTGACCACAGCTGAAGATTACAGCAAACTCAATCTACTGCTATAAAGGGATCTCATTACGCAAATTGCATTGGACTAAACTTACAGAATCACAGTATTGCTGGGGTTGGAAGGGACCTCTAGATATCATCTAGTCGTCGTCCCCCCCCCCCCCCCACCCAAGCAGGTTCCCTAGATCAGGTTGCACAGGTAGGTGCCCAGGTTGTTCCCAGAAAAGGAGACTCCAGAACCTTTCTGGGCAGACTGATCCAGAGCTCCGTCACCCTCACTGTGAAGAAGTTCCCATGCACATTTGTGCAGAACTTCTTATGCTTCAATTTGCGACCATTATCCCTTATCTTATTACCTCACACTGCTGAGAAGAGTCCAGCCTCGTCCCTTTGCCTCCCGCTCCTTAGATATTTACAGATGTGGATCAGATCACCTCTGAGTCTTCTTTTTTCAAGGCTGAACAGACCCAGGTCTCTCAGCCTTTCCTCTTAGGGGAGATGTTCCACGCCCTTTATCATCTTTGTGGCCCTTCCCTGGACTCCTTCAAGGAGATCCCTGTCTATTTTGTACTGGGAAGCCCAGAACTGGACACAATACTCCAGAATAGGACTCACCAGGGCAGAGTAGACTCATTATTTCTCGATAGAAGTGCTGCTGATGGAGCTAATGAATGTATTGTTCTTCATGTCAAAAAGCTTGTATCTCAATCTGCATGAAGCCAAATAATAGAAAAGGGATCAGTTTCCTTATGTATCTTGGTACATGTGGATGCAGATAGATCCGGGGTGTTTATAAATCTTCTGTGTAAAACGATGGTTTGAAGCCTGGTGGTCAAAAAGATTCTGAAGATCTTTTGAAATAGTAATCTCACAAAGTAGACACGTAGCTTCTAATTAGATGGGCTATATCTCAAAATATGGTAAGTCCACAACAATAAAATGTTTTTAGTTAATAGTGACAGCTTTCCTTAAACTAAGATCAAGAAATGTCATGTTTTGAAAGTAATTCATAGATCACAGAATGATGAGATGAGCCAATTTTCTTTTTAATTCCTATATATTCTGAAAATATTTTGAAGTGGTTTCAACCTGAATTAGTCCCAAAGCAGAAGTTATCGTAAGAGCTTCTGATACATATACTCTGTTGTGTCCAGTGAATACTCACTCTGATATTTTGTTTTATTTCTCTTTATTTTAGTTTAGTTTTCCATGATTTACTGACTAAGAAAATCTTTTAAACTGAACTCTTTGATTTAAAGCAGGGACAAAATGGACATAAACTGCATTCAGTGAAGTTTGAAGTATTGCTGCTACTCTATGACTTCAAATCAGCATATATCAAATGTTTTCTTTTATTTTGTATTTATCCTAGATGAAATCTTAATTTTACACTGCAAGAGTCAGGAAGAAGCAGTGACTTTTCAATGACCCCTTCAATTTTGAATAATGCTACTAATAAGTAGACCTTTAAGACAGTAAGACTAAAAACTAATAATTATAGGCTATAACTTATTATCTAACTACAGAGGACAGATTTTAAAAATGGAAGGATTTTTTTTTTTGCCATTGTCATCATATAAAATCATTCTAAATCAAATACAATATCACGTTTTAAAGGATGCATTTACCAATATTAAAAATACAGTAAGCATTTATATATGATAACTTGTGGTCGATCTTCAAAGAATTTCTGTACTTTCAAACATACTGACATGTGTTTTGAATTACATTATATTTCTTTCAGAATACTTTCAATAACTTCAGTAGGCTTTCACTTTCAGTTTTACAGCTGCTCTGAATCTTCAAGCTGACATATACTATAAGAGAACTGAATTCCTACAGTCACTTTATGCAAAGCAATATCACTTCAGGATTTCACAACAGAAATAGAGACATAAATAAATTTTCTGCGAAAGAAGCAAAATAAAATATATATATAACTGAACTTAGGTTCTCAGCCCTTTTAACAGTATCTAGTTTTGTTGATATATTTTATTATTTTCAGATAACAAAAAAATCAAGTGAGAAACCTATGTCATGTGATTTCTCAGCTCAAGAGTAGATTGATTTGGTATGAAATCTTCATCTTTTTATATAATTAGCACTTCATGACCTTCTTTCTTTCTATTCCCTAAATTGGAAGTTGAGCTAAGTTGAAAAATAGTCCTAAAAGCCTACTACGCAACGTCTACATGATCACACACATGATCACACACAGTAGACTGATGAATAAATAATTATTCTCCAGTTCCAGGTGCGCCTGCTTGGTAAAAGCACAATTCAAAAGCTGATTACGACACAGAAGAATAGAAATACATTGTTGAATTTTCTTTTAAGGAATTCTTTTTCAGCAACTTAAATACTCCAGCTGAAAATATTTTGCTTCAAATTTTCCAGGTATATATACTCTTTTTTCCTGCTTTCAGACTCTCTGAGAACTGCATCCTGCATTGAGTCACAAATAGATAGTTTTTTAGATATTACTCAACTTTTATTAATCAATGATTGTTTAAATTGTATCTTGAATATGTTATTAAAGTGAAAACACAGGGGTAAAGTAATCTTTGAAGCTCTGGACAACTGAAGAGGTGGCCAGCATACTGATCACACTGGTATCTCCATTACAAAGGAAACTCTCCTTTCTTCCCTGTCAGCATCACATACTGAGATAATCCAAAAATTGTGGGTGCATAGCTAACTATCACCAGATAATTTTTTGAGGTGATAGGGCAGAGTATCTCAATAAGCAAGCAGAGTTTCTACAAAGACATTTATCTTTTTTTTTTTCTATCCCAATACATCAGGATCAGTGATCCTCATTACTCACTGGGAGGGTGTGACTAAAAAAAGCCTTTCAACGTTAGGAAATCTATTCAAAAGGCAGTAGAAAAACATTTCTCCTGCCCATTCAGTTGAAGTTTATTTTTGCCACACTCGTCAAGTCCAAACCACCATCCAGGCAATATCAGCACCTAGTAGTAATAGCATGCACAGGTTCACTGACACATTACCAGCTACTCAAGCTGTCAGGTTCTTTCCAAGATGTGAATGGTAGCTAGGAATCCTTCATAGGGCAACAGGGAATCAGCATGCTAAAGAGAGACAGATTATTTCCTCCTGTTTCCTAGTTATTTGCTGAGGGAGCTGATCCTGGATCCTGAGAGCTCATCTCACAGTATCAAAAGCAGAAAGCTGAAGATTCTTTCTAGTTGCCTGACCCCTAAGAGAAAGAGCCAGGCCAGAACAAATCTGTGTTTGCATTTTCCCATCAAGGGAGGAGCAACAAGGCTGGTAAAGGTGTTAGTAGCATTAATTCTGCAAATGTGAGAGAGCTGTCTGTTTTGCATTATGTTGACCACTATAGGCAGCTACAGTTCTCCTTCTTTTTCCCCTGAGAAAGGAGTTGTTTGCTGCTGAGCAATGATGGAGGAACCAATGCAGCTGAGTAGGATGAGGACTGTATGTGTTAGAAGAACTGACACAATGATGAGTATTTCACAGAACAGGCCCATCCTTGGAGGTCAGATGAAACAAAACCTGTGCCAGATCCTGACATAACTTTGAAAGTTACATTTTGTAATCAGAAATGAGTGATCTCCTTGTAAACCCATCATTAATATAATTTGATCCTATCAGGCATTTGGGGTGGACTTCGTCAACCTCTCTAGAGTGTTTTCTACTTCTTCAAAATGCCAGATTAGGATGATGAAGATTCTAAGACACTGTAGCAGAATGGCAGCCAATATGATACCTGCTGTGAACAAGTGGAAAACCATTAATAAAGATTTTAATGTAGTCCTAAAAATATTGAGAGACTGGGAATTCAATGTGAAGTTTAAAATTGTGGCTTATAAAAAAAGAGTAAGTGTGCAGTGTACCTTGAGAGACAACCTTCTCTTGCAGAACTCCATCTCAGTTCTCTCTGTAACAATGACAAATGATTATCAGATTTTTTATCAGATGTATATTTTTTGGTTGATTTTTGTCTTGATCAAGGTTACTCAGAGCCAGCTGTTGTTCTTCCTCATAATTGCTGTGCTGACTAATTTCATCTTTATTTGTATAGTTGTTAAAATCCCAGTAATCTGATTCCTACTACAGCTTTAAAGCCTACTACAGTAATTAAGCATCAGAATCATTTTGATATAATTATTCATTCCAAAATATATTTGCGTCTGAAATACATTTTTTCTGCTTTCCTGTTATATATATATACATATAATGCTGGTAGCCAAAACTTCCATCTGATTCTATACTATTTTTTTAATGAAATCACTAAATAGAGGAAAGAAGTACTAAGGTTGTCAGTGCTCTGTGGGAAATCTCCGGAAGAGGTCTTCCAGAGTCAAGAGTTTCATGATTCTATGTATCACTATGTGGGCCATCTGAATGAGAGTCTGTTAACTGAAGCTCACATGACCATCTGTTTGAAAGTATGGCAGTCCGTAAGTAGCTCAGCTTTTCTGCACTGAGGATTTATTCATTATTTACATTTATTAACAGCTAGTAAGATGATTCAGATCATGCAATGCTCAAGGATACCATCAGAACCTTCCTGTATAAAAGCAATACTGTGAAAAAAATCGGTGTGAGATTTTAGATAGCCAAAATATATTGAAAGTAAAAATTAAACAGTGACATAATAAGTGAAAACTGGCAAATTAAGCTAAACAGTTGTACAGGGATACTTAGTTCATCTGTTTCCACACAACAAAATTTTCTGCAGTGATTTATCTGCGTTTCCACAAAACTGCAGCTCCAGTTCTAAGATCTACATTTAGTTTTAGCTAAAATGTCATGTTAAGTGGAAAACAGAAGGAAATATTTTGTTTTGGATCATGCATGCAGCTGCCTTGGCAGTAAGAGATGCTATGCCTGCAAAAAGAAACTTCTGTATATGGTTTATAACATCTCCTTGGACTGAAACATCAGCATGACCTTTCAAGAGCTAGGTTCTGGCATGTTTGTCTTCCCAGAGTACTATTTATCCTAGCTCCAAAACCAAGCTTAGTGTGGATGCCAGTGGCCACAGTGGAGATAAAGCTGTGTTTTTTTAGATCAGGTATTCTAAGTTGAAGTTAGTCAGTCCTAAACCTTAGCTGATATTTTAAAGGGCAGACATCACTTACAGCTTCCCCTTAAATTTACTGGCACAGATGCCCTACAATTCCTGGAAATCATACCATGTAAATTTGGTTGCCCAAACAGACCTTTAGAAACTCAGTGTAAGCACCCATAGTTCAAAAATTTGACAGTGAAATTTGTTTCTATCCAAGATATTTGTTTTGTTTTGTTTTTATTTCCAATAAGTCTTAAGGTTTTCTCACATATAAGCTATTATTGTGTTGTTTTGCATTTTTAACTCTAGAAATTGAATAATCAATTGTTTTAATGGTCCTTCTGCCCACGTTTCCCACTCACAAGTTAAAAATGGGTTTTGGGGTATTGAGCTGTGAAGCTTTCTTACCTTGCTCCATATAGTAAAATATTAAACATAAAGGAAGGAAGTCAAAAAAGTGAGATTTAATATTATGTCTAATAAAACAAATGCAATTTGGACTTCTTGATTATATGAATGTTCTGAAAGTGCAAATTGCCACAGGGCAAATGTTTTCATGCTTTTGGTTGGTTAGTGTGGGAGGAGGGAACAAAGAGAAGGGACATTTTAATGATGTTTTCAGAATGTTTGAGTCCATACCTGTTCTTTGCAAAACAGTCGCTAAGCCTGGCAGCTCACTCTGTCTGAGACAAAATTCCAGCTCTAAAAGTGCTTTTCCCTGTTCTGTGTTGTGCTGCTGCCAACAAGGCTAATGTAAAACTCTTTTCAAAATTACCATTGCTGAAAGCAGTGTCTACTGTAGCTGTTTCTCTACCTGCATCTGCCCAATCCACATAGCATTTCTCAGAAGAAGCCCTGTAGAATCTGAACCAAAACACACTTGTACCAGGCCTTCTCAAAGGTACTCCAGCCATGCTCAGCTTTAGCTGAGTAATAGTAGAAGTACAAGTCTGGTTTGTCACCTCCATCAATTTGCCCAGTCCCCCAAAACTAAGAAGACAATTCATTTACTAATTCCATTCCTCTTGCCTGCATTAACAGACTAGTGAACAATAAATGTTTTGCTTTTTTACTGTCCTCTGACTTTTGCCAGGTGTTGGCATTAACCTGTTCTGATAACCCTGAAATCAAGTTTGAATGAAACTCCCTGACTGATTTATCAAAGATCTGTCTGCTTGTGAAATTCTGAGATGTCAGGGAATGCTGAATACTGTGAAATGAGGTAGAGGTGAGGCATTTATATAAAGGGCAAGTCATATTTGGCTATTGTAATTCACAGCTCTAATCGGTAGCTCAAGGCATAAAGCATAGAAGACACATAAGCTGACAACCTAAGAGGTCTATAAAACAGCAAGCAAGTTTCATAAATTAGCTTTTCTCTAGCTGACTTCCCACTCCCTCCTGAGAAGGAATTGGACTAGGTGGGAATCTCCCACGTCATTTTAAGCTTGTCTTCAGGAATATGGTATCTAACTTGTGGGAATGCAAATTTATAATGTATTAAATTTAAGCTTTTTAAAATTATCTCTCAGAGTGTTTAATTGTGAAGCAGAATAAACCATCTAAACTGCTTTTCTTGCACTGGAAGTACAAACAAAACTGTTTACTTTCGTACATTAATTAAATACAGATATTTAGAAATCATCAAACTCCCAAGATCTAAGATATACAACTCCACTCATTTGACAAAGAAGACTAGCAAAATGCTTTTTTTTTTTTTTTTGTGCATACCTCCACACACTCAAGTCTTCCATGTGTACAGAGGAAGGATGATGGGTTTGTTTATTTTGCAGTCACTAGATGTGCAGGGAATGGTGGGGTATTTTGGTTTGGGTTTTTTTTTTGTGTGTTTCCTTTCTGATTTTTCTGAGGCCCAATCCCAGCAACAGCTATGTTTTCCAAAGGATTAACTAAGAAAATTTCACAGATCCTCACACACAAAAACAAACTATTCATTTCATTGGTAGTCATGTTGGTTATTTTTCTGATCATTCAAACATCATGTCAACTTAGTTTTTGCAAGTTCTGTTGGCTTACTTTTTCAGTTAATTTGCAAAATCATATTAGAGCTTTCTACATTTATTTCCTGCTGGAGATAAAAGTAAAAATTACATTTTTGGTTTTTCTTTGTTATAACTTTTTTCTATTCCAAACTGTCTTAGAAAATATGTACTATTTATACCTCCTTAGCATTGTCTAAATTACTCCAACTGAATTGCACTTCTTTAGACATGAGGAATTCAGTCATTAAATAAGCTCAATACATGGCCATGTGAAACACATGATTTCCCAGGTACCTGGCAAATTTAGGAAAAGTAATTTATGAATAATTTGGCTAGGATGTTTTCCTAAACACAGAGGCACTCTTTAGCAACATCTTGAGGAGTACGGCAAAGTTATTCTCAATTTTCTGAGGGTTCCTTAGGTACATCCTCCAGGGAATGAAAATAATATACTGCAAGCCATGACTTTTATTAAAGCCAATCCTGAGAAACAAAGAAGCATAATTGGCTTCCTGTCAGTTTACTACAATTCCTTAACTACTTCTGACATCACTCTCTCTACATAAAGATTACAACACTGAAAATTTTTCAAAACTATTTCAGACTACTTATTACTATCCCAGCTTGCATAAGAATTAAATGCCTTTTCTGAGAGATCAAGTCATGGAAGTTAATAGTTAAACACAAGATCTGCAGAGAAAAATGTTGGTCTTGAACTTTGTATATTTTTATATCTCTTGTACATGTGACATTTGGAAGCGATATTCAGGGAAACCACAAAGTTCATGATCTGAAAACATAATTCTTTTACTGTAAAAAGCTATATGTTCTGGCACTGAGAGAAAACTAAATGAGGTAAACCCTAGTTCAATTCTGCGTAATAGCATGTGCACAGAAAGTCTAAAATGCTATCTGACATACAATGAAGAAATCATGCAAAAATGATATTGCAATTATCATATCTGTATCAGTTTGGTCACATAGATTAGGCATTCATCTCTAAGATACCAAGCAGCAAAGATAGCTAAGCCTTTCTAGTCTTTCCTGATTCACTGCTGAATGATCTGACACAGCCTAGTCATCTCCATCATCTTGACATGACTCGTTAGTCTACGAGATGTCAAGGAGGTTTATTAAATGGAGTATTAATACCTTTTTAGTTTAAAACAAAACTCTTTCTCAAGAGAAAACTTATGGAGGAAACAACTTCAGAAAACTGAATGACATGTCCAGTCATGTTTTTTAATGTATAGTTTATCTAGAAGATATTGAAGATACTTTTCTCTTACATTTAGTCATTTATAAGAAAGGGAATTATTTTTCTAAATGACTCACCTCTGCTTAGACTTTCTTTCTTTCTTTCTTTCTCTCTTTCTTTCTTTCTTTCTTTCTTTCTTTCTTTCTTTCTTTCTTTCTTTCTTTCTTTCTTTCTTTCTTTCTTTCTTTCTTTCTCTTTCTTTCTCTCTTTCTTTCTCTCTTTCTTTCTCTCTTTCTTTCTTTCTCTCTTTCTCTCTTCCTTTCTCTCTTTCTCTCTTTCTTTCTTTCTTTCTCTCTTTCTTTCTTTCTTTCTTTCTTTCTTTCTTTCTTTCTCTTTCTTTCTTTCTTTCTTTCTTTCTTTCTTTCTTTCTTTCTTTCTTTCTTTCTTTCTTTCTTTCTTTCTTTCTTTCTTTCTTTCTTTCTTTCTTTTCTTTCTTTCTTTCTTTCTTTCTTTCTTTCTTTCTTTCTTTCTTTTCTTTCTTTCTTTCTTTCTTTCTTTCTTTCTTTCTTTCTTTCTTTCTTTCTTTCTTTCTTTCTTTCTTTCTTTCTTTCTTTCTTTCTTTCTTTCTTTCTTTCTTTCTTTCTTTCTTTCTTTCTTTCTTTCTTTCTTTCTTTCTTTCTTTCTTTCTTTCTTTCTTTCTTTCTTTCTTTCTTTCTTTCTTTCTTTTTTTTCTTTTCTTTTTGCCATCATAAACTCATTGATATCAGGAAAAACTTGCTATATCTGGTGAAGTGACTGATGATTCTGATTTGTTTGAAGAGCTTATTGGAGATAGATGATGAAAAATACCACAAGATTTCCAGATCTCAAGAAATGGATGAACATTACTTTGGCATTTCCCTGTGGAAATGCTAGTATTTAGAGAGCTTTCCATGCAATAAATGTAGGAGATAGGAAAATCCCTTAGTAGATAATCAAATCCTTTAAAATTGAAAAAGAAACCTCTTTTTAATCGATCGTTCTGTGTCCAATCACATCAGGAACGATGTCTGAGCATCTCTCTCTCTCCCCTCCTCTTCTTTCTTCCAGAAATATCTGAATCACAATAAAGGACCTTGTCAGAGTGGAAGGGTAAAACTCCTGGGTATCTTGTCAGAAACCAGAAAAAGAGAAATCTTGCAGAATCCTAGTTTACCAAAATGGATCAAAATTATTGCCTTGACATTAAACTCCAGTTTAGTTTTTGCTATTAAAATAACCGAACAAAGAAGGTAACATTTTACTTAGTGAGTGTAAGGCAGTGATATTTGAGCAGCCATTGTCCTTCCCTATATATAGCATAGCTGACTAGTGGCTCTCAGATCATTCAATATTTTCAAATCAAAGTTGTCTGGTAATGATGATTTATGGTTGTCAGATATATGTGATATGGTATGTTATTTCATTTCTTCTTGTACCTTAATGAAATTTTTGAATTTTTAAACCTATTCATTTGCTGTTGAGATCTCTCATCATTATTCTTTTTTTGTTTTGTTTTGTTTTATCAACATTTTGAAGGGTCCTGGTTGTTAAGGTTATTACTATGATACAGAGAGTAAATTCACTGTTTATGTATAAGGGCTCTATTTAAGTACAAGTAGAACAATTGAGCATTGCATACTATACATTTTTAAAAGAGTAGAAGTAAAAACAAGACATTAATATTACTGCTGACAAAATTGTATGTAGACTCCTAGTGAAAAACATTGCTGTGACAGCAGTGAGTGTTTAGCTAAAAGCCCCAAATTGTTTTACTAATGCTTTTGCTATCCACAAGGGATCTCATATGCCAGACAGTAATAGTTCCCCCTGTTGCTCTTCTTAATTATGGCTTCTCATATGAATATGCCCCCTAATCAGAAAAGCTTTTAGACAGATTAGATTAGATGCTGATTACAACCAGAGTGGCTGAAAGAATTTCCATGAAAGTTTTTCTTCTTTGTGCTTATACTGTAACTTTATGTCTGTACTGCATCTGGACTCAGACCTGCTGCATGCATGGGGCTCAGGGTCATCCTGACTCTCCCACATCAGAAGTTTGAATAACTACTAGTGAGAATAGAAATAAACTCATGAAAAAATATTAACCTGGGTATTTATCCATGTTTTTGTGTATATTTTATAGACTTGAACTAATTTCCATGCCATCTAAAGTTGCTGGCTTGAGATCCAACTCACATATTCCCTAAAAGGACTGAGGTGGATATTCTTTATATCAAAAGACAGAATGATTTCTGAGTTCGCATGAGAAGAATAGAAACAAAAACAAGTGCTAGTATATTACTCAGCATAAACAGGATAAAACACAAAGCATTAAATCAGAGACATAAGGAAAATTAAGTAAATGATTATTAGACATATCATAAAGGGAAATGGACAGATAGTGTTTTTTGGCAAACTGAAATTATTCATTTTCTGTTTCAATTTATAAATCTGAAAAAGACTCACAAGCATTGAGTATCTTCAACACTGAGGAGCTGGCAGTCTGGATCTAAGAGTTTTGGAAGAGTTATCAGACATTGTCTTGGACTGCAGAGCGAGTTTCAGAGAATCAGAAATCTTTCATATATAGAACAAAGGTAAGGTATGCAAAGCAGGTTGAGAGAATCATCTGAGTAATGATTGTCTGAGAAGATGGCTATGCTTGGAATGAGTCACACCATTCTCGCTCTAGGATATGCTGTCTCTTTTGAGGCAAAAATAAGGGCTGGATCTGGGCATTTTATCATTTGGCTTTGGTCATCAAAATAGACTGAATCACTGCAGCACTAAGTACTGTGTTTTAAACTATGACAAAATTGAGTAAAAATTGCAGCAGTTAAAATATGTAGGTTCTGGGCAGCATGGCATTGTGCATTAGCATATCATGAAGAGATGATCTGTAACTTCCTACACAGGACCTCTCTGTAGATTGATGGAATGAGAAAAGGCATGTGAGGAAAAAAAATCACTTGCATCTTCCACCTTTTTTTCTTCTATTCTTAGTTCCAAGCATTTCCTTTTGACCATTATAATAAACAAGATACTGAGGTAGATACATGGTCAGTCCAGCCCAAAATAATTACTATGTTCTTTCTATAGTGGTCCTTTCTGACTTGAATTATTGAGGATGTTGACAGAGATTAAATGTATTCCATTACACATAATTGTTATGTTTTTTATTTCTGAGCAGCAAAAATACTGCCAGCTACTCAGGAAATTGCCTATCTCTTTTAATATACATATCCGTAATTACATATTGATGCCAGATTAACACGAGAATAATTTATGTAACTGTGTAACACCATAGACAACACACTTTCATTTCAATTGAAGTGTTTGAGCCTGGTTAACTACTGGGGTCTATATTAAGTTGAATAAAATATAGCACATATAATATATATAATATGCTTCAACTGATGTAGATTTCATCAAGACTTTAATCATTCACTCTTTTCTAGGATGCTCTTATCTGATCTTAAGATTGTGAGCTATTGTAGTTTTATGTACTATCTATTATATCTGAGTATTATAAGGCCTGATAAATATGAAGATGCCTCTTGCAAAAATGGCATTTTTCCAGTGGCAGAGATTACTTTAGAAGACATTTTGAGCTTTTCAGTAAATTGGTTGCAAATCATCTTGATGTTTAGAGTGCTGGGTGTACAGATAGTGACAGGTTCTGACAAGGCAGAAAGTGGTGTGGCATTATCAGTAGCCATGGAAATGTTCTCAAAAAAGAAATGCTGCAGTACTTTAATGTAAAAAGTGCCACTGAGACTTTCATAATCTGTTCACAGATGGTTTCTAAACAGAACAAGGTGAAATCAGCTGAAAAAAGCTATTCACTAAGAAGTATGCACACACGCTCTTCAGAAAGTATGCTCAGGTATTTTGTTAGCCAAGCAACAGACATTTTGAAAAGAAAACAGAGAAGCAGTGTTTCTGAACTGACTGATGGAAAATTCCCTGAGAAGATATGTGATTAATTTGAGCAGAGGTTTGAGTTAGGATGGAATCCAAGGAGGGGATCCAAATTAGGGTAAACCATCTGGTCCTCTTTGCTCAACACTCATGAATCCAGAGGACAACATTGCAAACTTACGCTGTAACCCTATATGTACTTACAATACGCTTGCATTTTCTACGGGAGAGGTCACTGCATGACTAATATGACTAAACAATTATACATGTAGTAATTATATGAAGAAAGACAAAATAACAACAACAAAAACACAAAAACATCACAAATTACGCGAAAGAGTATTCTGAACTTTGGTTCTGATAGTTTGGTGAGCAGATGATAATGATATAGGAAGCTCCCTAGATGAGAAAGTTTGGTTATTCTATGGAGACCCAATTAGTGCTCGTGCCCTTTGTGCTGCCCTACTTCTGCAGCCTACTCAGGGCACTGCCGGCAGCCAGAGGCCATCTGCTTGGCACCTCTTGTTTGTCCTTGAAACCTTCATTTACACCTATGAAGGGGACGTCTTCCCCACTGACTGACCAGCTGATACTAGCATTCCTGCTATCTGCCCTTGCTGATAGAGGAAGAAACAGTGTCATGACACATTTTGCGTGTCAAAGCCTAAAAAAGATGACTGCAAAATAATGACTATTGAACTGCACTTCTAAAGGGAATTAAAATATACAAAAATATCAATTCCTTTTGGAATATCTTCTCTCAACAGATTAAATTAAGAATTAAAAATCCTTACATGCATAAGTGCACAAATGTCATTTTCTTATGATGATATAAAGTCCATAATAAGAAAAAAAAAATAGAAGAAAGATTAAATTCAGCAATAGGATACTCCTAGAGAATAAATCTATTCCTCTGGTAACTTCCCTCATTTATCAACATTGAGGGTGCACTTCCGAAGTAATTGTGCTATCCTGATTCTTGTTCTAAGAAGGAATATATTGGGACCCGTACCTCATTGCATTCAAAAACAATTTTATCAAAATTCAGTTCTGAACTTACTTTTTATGTATTTTATCATCATCTTTCTCAACAGTGATACTTTATTTTTCATTTTGTATCTCAGGAAAACACAATGAAAGCACATGGTGGTCAGTGGCTCAGTGTCTGGATTGAGAACAATAACGAGTACTGTTCCCTGGGGGGTCAGTGCTGGGACTGATACTGTTTAATATCTTCACCAATTACATTGACTGTGGGGCTGAGTGCACCTTCAGCAAGTTTGCTGATGATACCAAGCTGTGGAGTGTGATCAGCACTCCTGAGCAATGGGATGCCATTCAGAACGACCTGGACAGTTTCAAGCAGTGGGCCCAGGCGAACCTCATGAGGTTCAGCCAATACAAACACAGGATCTTGCACATGGATTGAGGCAACATCCACTACCAATACAAACTGGGGGATGAAAGGATTGAGTGCAGCCCTGCTGAAAGAGACCTGGAGGTACTGGTGTGTGAGAAGCTGGACATGAGCCAACCATTTGCTCTCACAGCCTAGAAGACAACTGTATCCTGGGCTGCTAGGAAAGAAGTGTGGTCAGTGGGTAGAGGGAGGTGATCCTGCCCCTCTACTCTGACCTGGTGAGACCTCACTTGAAGTATAGCATCCATATATGCAGTTCTCAGTACAGAAGAGACACAGACTTGTTGGAGTGCATGCAGAGAAGGGACAGAAAAATGATTTAAGGAATCAAGCGCCTCTCATATGAGGACAGGCTGAGAGCTGGGGCTGTTCAGCCTGGAGAAGAGAAGCCTGAGAAGTGACCTGACAGCAGCCTGTCAGTATCTAAAGGGGATCTACAGTAATGAAGGGGACAGACTCTAGCAGGGTCTGTGGTGAAAGAACAAGGGGAAATGGTTTCAAGCTCAAAGAGGGTAGATTTAGGTTAGATAGATATAAGGAAAAATATTTTCTAGTGAATGTGGTGAGGCAGTAGAACATGTTGCCCAGAGATGTGGTTGATGCCCCATTCCTGGAGACTTTCAAAGCGAGGCTGAATCAGGCCTTGGGCAACCTGACCAAGCTGTTCATGTCCCTGTTTATTGCAAGAGAGTTGAACTAGATGGCCTTCAGAGGTCCCTTCCTACTCTAAGGATTCTGTGACTCTGTGATTCTATGTCAGGCTTTTAAGAAAAAAATCAATATATATATTACATATATATAACTATATATGTAGTATATATATAATTATATATATATATATAATCTCTCTCTAAATATATATAATATGTAGACATGCAGTTTTCTTATTTCTGTGCTATCTTATGCTCTCCACTTATCCATTTGACACATTGTAGAGTGTAAAAATAGTTGAAGAGTTTCTTTAACTGTGTCATAGCATTCAAAATACCTTTTTTTTCTTAGTACAGATGAGTTCTATCTTATTGAAACCAACACTTAATTTTGTTAAATGCTTCACAAGTTACATATCAGAAAAAGCAGTTATTATACCCGTATATAGTTAACTCAATTGTTTATGTATTTTCAAAGTAAAACATGACATCAATACAAGAGGAAAGTGAGAAAGGTGAATTTATATAGTCTTACAGCTCTCTTCTTACTACTATCACTTTTAGGAAGTGATTTCAAATTGTTGACTGACCAAAATACATAAGAATTCTGTTTTTTTGATTGTTTATGACCTTAAATATGCTAGGTTCTTAATTAACTAATTCTTGCTCGTGCCCACCTTACCATTCAGGAACTCATGCTTGCCAATTCTGTCTTTCAGTCCAAAGCCTACAGAAGAACTTGTAAATCAGATCAGTGACTTAATTTAAGATCCTGAGTTAAATCAATTATTTTTGGAGGTCGCTTTTTAGTTTAGACGACTCATTTGGATTATGGCATGACTCAACATGGTCAGCTGTATCAGTGCAGCCAGCAAATCAGTAAATTGCAGCAAAGAGGTTGGAAGCAAACAGTATGGAATGAGAAAGGAACTCAGTACAATTTTTATTTCTAATGGAAATAGATTATGGAACAGCCTTCCTGCTCCAGGTGTTTTAGGATGCAAGCAGCCCTGCAGTTCAGGCAGCACATGCTGTACCCACTATCAGGACAAGAATTCCTGGTTCTCAGCAACACAGCATTATGTCCTACTTGTACACACTGCTTTAGCTATCACAGATACATTAAAAAGTACATTTCTTTGTTTTCCAGTGGTTATGCTATTGGTTTTCCTTAGTTGTTTGTTTGGTTTGATTTGTTTTGTTTTGTTTTTTGTTATTTATTTATTTATTTTCTGAATATATAATAAAATTAACTGACATGATGCTTTAACTTGTTCAGAAAAAGAAGCTTTATTCCACCTTTTGAAAAGCAGCACTGAAGCTTTCATTCATCTGCTTTTCATCCAGTGTTCTTTTCTGGCTTGCTTTCTGCTTCCTGCCACACAATGCAAAATTATTTTGAAAGCATTTAAAGTAATGACAACTATATTAAGAACATATCACTTTGGAAAAAATACTAACCATTTTTCTGTGTGTAGGCAAAAAGAGGAACACAAGTCTGCTTGAATAATAAAGGCCGCACACACACACTGAGCAAGTGCCACATAATCTCTGGAAATTATTTTAAAAGAGCCACAGCTGGAGACAGTCACACATAAATGTAATGCTCAGCATGCTACTGTGGCTGTTTCTGCTCTCCAACCTCATATACCATTTTTCAGCCAGATTGCTGAAACAGGGATCTTACAGGACACTATGGTAAAAGATGTTTACTTCAAGATGTCAGTCCATCAAGGCTTCATATTTGTACTTCACAGAGGAACAGAGATATGCCTCTTCAAAAGCAAATTCAGATAGTTCAGGAGCTTAATCTATGTAAATTTATATCTCTCTTTGGTGAAGATCATTTTTTTCTTTATCTCAAAAACTCTTAAGCAATCAACATTGAAAGTAGAAACAGTCATTACCTTACTAAAGATAGGCCTTGTTCCAGGACAGCACGTAAGCACAAAGTTAATTTTAAGTATGCGGTTAGCCACCAGAGCATTTTATGTACGTCTGAACATCTTGTTAGGTTGTGGCCAGTGAACCAAACTTGAGCATTGAGAATCTTCCAAGATATTTTGTCTGGGCACCCAACCGACATTGGGGAATGCAGCAGTAACAGGCTTCTACTTGTCTATGTTCAGCTTGAAAACATGGTCATAATGTCTGATCTCAGGCCAATAGTATTTGATGGGAAGTTTATACTTTGAAGTAGACCTCTTATGGAGCAGCTCTTATATTTCCTGCCCAGTTATGATCCAATAAAATGGTCAAGGAATGTAGCTTTCAAAAACATGAAGAAAATTAAAAAATTATACGAATAAGAACTACTGAGAGAAAAAAAATCTGAGAGTTTTGGAAAATTACTTTCAAGTTAAAATATTGTACTGTATATCTGAGTCTGTGAAGTTTGTAACTATTTGCTACTACGCTAAAAATAGTTAGGATGTAGACTAACTACAACTGATACTGAGTTGTCACTAGGACCAATCAAATCAGATACTTAATGATATTACCCTGAATATATTAACTGCTAATTCCCTTGTAATAAGGTTATATTTTCACACTGAAATGCCTGCTTCTGAATTTTTAAGAGAGAAGTCCTGAGAAAAAAATTAGAAATGCTTTTATGAAAGGGAAAAGAAGACAGAAAAATTCCTGTTAATATTTCATATTCTTATGGTATCTGTTATATACTCTAGTACACAGAAATATAACTCAAGGCTCAAAACACTTTCTTGTATAATGCTATATAATGAGTCTTTAAAATAAGAACCAATCTGTTTGAATAGGAGATACCAGATGTGTATTCACTAAGATGAAAGAAAGACTTTTCTCTCATCAGTGCACAGGAGATTTATGTCTGTAATTCCAGCCAAAGGATGGAGAAAAAATATTCATGAACAGAAAGTGGGATGTGGTATGGTATAATGGATAAACCTAATGCTAAAATCCAACAATTCCTGTTCTCATCCCACCATTGTAATGTTTTGAGACTTTTATTTTTCACTCCCGTACCTCAGTCTTCTCAGTTGTAAATCTTAACGCACTTCAATTCTTTCACAGTGAGGACTAATTAGATTTCAGTGTATAAAACGTGTTCAATTGGGAGATACAATTGTAGAGTAGTTTATTATTCTTATAATCTTGAGATTCAGATTGCCAAAGAAAGAATGTGGAATATATATGGAATGTGTTAAGTGCATATAGGCATTCTGATATACATCCATCAGATGTCAGATGCAAATAATAGCAAACAATTTGTCTAATTCCCATCTATGCAATAGTAACTTTGTATAAAATATGAGATTAGATCAGTTTATGTGGAAAACAGGGCTGAATCCATCTCCCTTTAGGGGGAGTTAAATTTAACCTAAGCACATTCTAACCCATAGGACTCTAAGGCTCCTTGCCTTTAAAAACTCTTCATTTTCTCATGGAATAAATCAGCTTCCACTGGGAGTTTTGCATTTGATTTCAGCAAGATCAGGACTTCATTCCAGTGCCTAAGTGCCTGCTGAAAACAAGACTTTGGATGAAAAGTCACCTATGTCCTTATAACATCTGCATGGGTAGCACTTAGTGAAAATTTCCCCAGCAACAAAATGAGACACAAGCTGAAACTTCTCTCTCTACAGAGTCATAGAATCATAGAATGGCTTGGGTTGGAAGGGACCCCAAGGATTTTCAAGTTCCAACCCCCTGCCACAGGCAGGGCCACCACCCTCCATATCTGGTAATAGACCAGACTGCCCAGGGACCCAGCCAATGTGGTCTTGAACACCTTCAGGGATGGAGGATCCACAGCCTCTCTGGGCAGCCTTTGCCAGAACCTCACTATTCTCTCTGTGAAGAACTTCCCCATGACATCCATCCTCTTAAATTTAAACTAAAGGGAAAACTAACATTTTATAATCATTTACATTTTAGAATATAAAAAACATGTCACAATATATGCCAGAACAATATACTTGATTTGGATATTTTGACAAGCAATTCCTCCCCAATATACATACACACACTCTTCGCTTCAGCTTCCCCCCACCTTCTCCTGCCACATTTTAGAATTTGAAATTAAAAACATAAATTATATGTTGTAGCTTGGAGCTAAAAAAATGATTCTGTCTCTGAATGTTCTTTTAGAACCACAGCCAGCCAAAACTAATTCAGCACAGCTTCACTGAAGTGCTTGGAGCAGTCTGTCTAAACAGCACAGGCCTTCTTAATTTACCAAACTCTCTCACAGCCTCCAATTAGGATGAAAGTGACTGTGCCATTGAAGAAAAAAGTAACTTGACTCTTTCAAGCAGCAGTTGAGATCGTCTGAAAACTTGTACATACCATGCTTTCAGACTCAGGTCGGCTTGATACCTCTGACCTTCTGGAAGGCCTAACAAAATGCCAGTGGAAACAACAGATCTTCCCTGTTGGTATAGCTGCTGGATATCATACGCTGCATCTGCCCTTGCAGATACCTACGTTTTATTACATATCAAAATCACGAGCCAGATCATTTCAGTGGACTGACTCCTGCAGTCCATTATGGGTCATTTCACTCAGCAAGCCAGAGCTCATCCAAACTGTCTCAAAAAAAAGTCACAAAGATTTCATCAAAAGGAGAAGGAAGTCTTCCTGTGTGCAGCCATGAAACCATAGTTAACAGTTAAGAGTTTTGTGCCTGAATCCTTTTCACACTTCCAGTGAAAACTTGTGGATGTGGAATTTCAATTTTAGATCAAGGGTGCTCAAACATGGTATTAATGCATAGGCAGGTGATACTGAAATGATGACTGCTTGTGCTTGTCAGTTACAGCTGCAGACAGTAGTGCATTGAATGAGTCAAGAAAGAAAAGGTATATAAATATAGAATTACAGCCTGTAGCATAAATTGACTGCACAAGGAGGGAAAATCAAGGCTGTGTTTTCCATCTTTTATGTACTTGACTTTGTAATTTTAATAATATTCTTTTAAATAGGTACATAGTTTGCCCTGAAAGTAATACATCCTATTTATTTCCATGGAGACTACAACAGTTACAAAAATCACAATAACACTATTTGATAGAGAATATTCTCAACTACAAAATACTATTTTTCAATATAGCCACCACTACTAGCTGTGTGAAAGAGTCTGCATGCCATGCTCATAAAAATCTGCATGGCAGTCCAGAACAAGAATTTTATCTTTCACATTGCTGTCACCACTGCAAAAATGCACCACCCACCACCTCTCTGTGCCATCATCCACTGTTCAGTCTCTGCTCAGGAAATACTGATGAGTGGCAGTGGGTGCTGTTATTCTGCATGGAGTAATTCAGTAATACACCTTTGATTCATACACACTTCCATGTCAGATGCCATTTTGTCAGGCTGCCCTTCTGCTGCCATATGTCACGCAGTATCAAGATGTAATGGAGGGAAACTGGAGGGAAGGTTCAGCCTCTACTGCCATGCCATCAACATCTGTCTCTAATGTCATAAGCCAATATAATAACATAGGAGGCATTAATTTTGAAGCAGTCCTCATATGTTTTGTCTATGTAGTTTGTGTATACAAAGATTATTCTTTTGTTTGGAGTAAAGAAAATAACTGTGGGATATTATTATATTACAACCTATGTAAACATATTTTTCACGAGCAACCACTTCATGTGTGTAATCCACCTGATTAATGGCTTCTTGTGTCACAGTATGTGAAAATCAAAGTAAAAATGTTCTGTTCTTAAATTATGTTTATTCAGAAGCAAGATAAAAAGATGATTTGATGTGGCCCACTTATTATTAAGTACATGGAATGAAGAAATGAAGAGCATTCAGGAAGCAGAAAAATGTTTGTTTGTTTTGTATCTTCAAAAGGATTTAGCTTAAATGTGAGATAAAAACTTAACTGATATTAATTTAATCTGAATCATCTTTCCTGCTACTAAACCTGATTTTTCATAATTAGAGAAGAGTAAGTAGATCTCAAAGATTTAAAAACTAAAATAATTCTAAAAGAACATGAAATATATAAGGGTAATCACGTTTCTTCTGAATTATATGGCTTTTAAGAATATTGGTTAGCTTAAAGATAACCAATAGGTTCCTTATCCTCTTCTTTTTACAGGCTTATTTTGTTATTCAACTTCCCCTTAAGATATCTAAACATTTGAAGCAAATTAGATCTAGTAGTTACAAAAATAGATATTCTATAGTGGAAATAATGCATAAAAATAATGATGGGTAATTATTTTGCATTTCACTCTTGTACTTACAAGGAATTCCATCAACAAATATCTCATCATCAAATGTGTCTATTTTCTCTCTCATATGTTCACGTAGAAGTATTAGCCTGAAATGAAAAATAGGGAAGGGAAAGGATGTAATTTAAATCTTCACAAGGGAGTCAATTTAAAATATGGAAAGTTCAAGAATCAATAGTATTAAAACAGTTATTGAATTTAAATATTAATAGGATGGGAGGAATTGATGGACTGGAACCAGAGCTACTTAAAGTGGAGCGCATTATATAGCTAAACCATTAGCTCAAGATAGGAAATCTAATCTTCTTACAACTAATATACCTACAAATTGGAAATATACCATTGCGACTGTGATCCATGAAAATGGAGACTAACCTCTCTCTTCCATTATGGTTAACTCAGTCAGTGCCACATACAATTCATCTCTGTTTTTTGACACTGTGGTAAACTTTCACATTTGGAGAACCTTTTCTGTCTATGAATTATATATCTTAAAGGCATACACAAAATTTAAAAGAGAACCTTGGTCCTATATTACCAAAATCAAGTTGGCTATTAGCTACACAGTAAAATTCCTGTGGATTCCTATCAGTCACATTGCTAACTATGTTACCATAACAGAAAACATTTTGACTTATTGTTTCAATATAATTGAAAGGGTTTCATGTCACTGTGCACAAAAGAACATTTTTTACTGAATTACAGTTTGTGTGGGCAGAACTTAAATTTTTACTGTGACTACCAATGAAACAGGTGAGGATAAAAGAAATTTCACAAAAATACCCTGAACACACACTGCAATTTATTTTCATTCCTCTGAATTTTTTCCATTTTCCCTAAATAACAAATTATAGGATACTGTATCACCTTCCTACAGGACCACATTGCTCACTGACAATTATTTTTCCGTATACAACTATAAAATATTCTTGCATAACATGAAACAGGCCTATACTTCTTAAAAGCTTATTTGAAAACAGACAAGAGTGCATCATGAGCATGTACCAGTATGTATTAAATAGCTCTCAAGAATATGTAAGTATTTGGGAAGTTTATTTGATTGTTAAAACATATTGTTGTACAGTGTACTTTTAACCTGGATTATGCAGTAATATTTTCACTAGGAGCTGTTCTACAGAATTTACTGTGCCTGATATTTCAGTAATTCTTTACATTTATGAGGATGCATGCAGCACCACTGTTATCAGTATTTGGATCACTTGCCTGAGAATGTTTATCATTCCTGAAGTATTTCACATTTTTAATTCACATCTGGATGATGAAAACTATCTTACATCAAGATGAGTCAGTCATCCACATACAGAATGTGATAAAGCAGTTTGTCTGCATTTTCTTTGTTGTGTTACTTTTTTCCCCATTATTGGCTTCATTAGTGTTGAAGGATTTAAAGGCCTTGAGCAACATAGTGCATTAAACACTACAGAGTACTGCTACCCTTCGCTTCTCGGGGATTTGAAAAACACTCTCCTTTCAGCATGTACACAAGACCACAATCTCACCTGCAGTTGAATTATATTTTCCCATAGAGATAGCTAGCACTGCCATCTATTAAGGCAGAGCTACATCTGTTCATGAGGGTTCAAATTATATATTTGCTTTGTTCAGTAATGGAAAATGTATTGCCACTGGCAGTGCTTAGCTTTGTAATTCTGTGATTCCTGAAGTCTGGTTAAAGGCTTTGGTGAAGTCCACACCAAAGATGGAGTCCCATCTGTAATGAAGTTCTGGACATATAATTCTATCTTTCACCCTTTTTTTTTTTTTTCTTTGTCAATGTTACTCATAGCTTCAATGTTTAGTAGAAATACGTACTTAGATACAGGGACAGTTGTGGTAATTAACACTCAATTGGCTGAGATGAACTTTTTTCTTCCTGTGTCCTTAACTCTCTGCAATCAGTTTCCATCAGGTCCTGTACAGCCCAGTTGTCATCTATTATCTGAAGACATAAAAGTCTTTGCTTAAATCTTTACTTTATTAAATCTGGTATTCTTTGAATTTTCAAAACTAGACAAATCTTCCACTCTTTTTTTTTCAATATTTCCATCATTTTCATATATTTGTTACCTTTTCTTCAGTTAGTTATCATGGGTATATGTTTGAATTTTAACATATGGTAGGACATAAATGTGTGACAATGTGTGAAGTAATGTAAACTTCTATCCAAAACAAAAAGTCAGAGTAAATATCACAGTCATTTGACTACCACTGACTTGCAGTCGATGACAAGATTAATATTAAATATTTTATATCTTGAATATCCTGTACACCTAAATATACCTCTTTGGAAAACAAAATTAATGAAATAAATTATACAGACTATGATGTTCATGCTCATCAGAAAACTGAAAGAGATAAAAATTTTGTAGAAGATAATAGCAGGAAAGCAAGTGCAGAAAAAATAAGCTGATGTAAAAGATTGGACAATAATCTAGAGTATGCATGAAACTGGGAAATGATTTAAAAAATCTCTACAGTTACAATTTTAAAAGTATTTATCACTTTTTGATTAAAGACTCTTTATGGTTCCTGCAAAGCTACCAGTCATTGTCAAAGAATTCATTGATAATGGCTGCCTGGAATCATAGAAAGGTAGAATGGCTTAGGTTGGAATAACCATAAAGATCATTGAGTTCCAAATCTCCCTGCAGTGGACAGGGTTATCAGTTGTGGTTCTTAACCTCAGATTCAATTAAGCAGGCCCCTGGGTGGAGCTGTAGCCATACTTCAGTCTTACAGAGTCCGTTTACACCACTGAGAATCTAGTTGTGCTCCATTGGAAATGAAATGTGTCATATACATAAAATTATTTATGAATGAATTTGCTTAACTTCGGATGATTATGTTCCTTCCAAGTGTTGTGAAATACTGATTTTTCTATCTTGTGGAGAACACTGAGTTGGAAGCCATGTAAGTTCAGGACATATGCTGTGGAAAACACAGCTTGTGTAAAAAGAAAGTTCAAGCCTTGGAATGAAAAGGAATCTCTTGTTGTTTAGCTATCCCAGACAAGAAAGTCTGTCTCTTATATAGTCTGGTTTTGTCTCAAATTAAGATTTTTTATTTTGTCTTTCTGCCACTTTTCACTTCTTAGGATATTGTACTATGGAAAAGAAAGTCTGAACATTTATAAGCGTGGTGATAATATACAACTTAAATATCAAAAGACAGATCAGTGAACCAAAAGTATAAGCAAATGAGCCCAGTCCAATCATGGTTGCCTGAGATGAACTGTATCATGACCATTCTGAGTAGACATGGAAGTATTCACCTCAAAAGAAAGCACACACACAAGCAGCAGCTGAGGTGCTGTTGTGGCTCATGGGGTTTGTGCTATACACATGCATGCAGACATACAGAAAGTGCCCCACCACAGCAGAAGACAGCTCTCTGCTCATCTAAACCTCTGAGTCCGGGTGTGACAAAATTGTTAATCTTATCAAGTGGGTGCAAATATTAATTGCATCTCTGATGTGTTTAACTCCATCCTTGGAAAAATGGCGGTGTAAACACTTATTTCATGTCTAGACCACAGATCTCAGAAGACAGCACAAGGTTCACTCAACTAAAACAACTACAGGATAAAACTCTATTTACTTGAGCTGTAGAATAACATATTTTCGATGTCTTGAGTTCTTAGTGCCACCCACATGACATCTCAGATGACAGTCATGCCATATGAGTCAGACAGACAAGATTACACTTCTGAAGCTGAATGATTTTAATTGCAATAAAGGATTTGTAATGAGCCCTGTTGATCTTCACTGCTTTGTCTGTAGCAAAGTGATTAGTGACACAGGTAGGGTCAGACTGTGCAGCCAAAAGTAATTAATTTTTTTTTTTTTTGCCAGATGTGGGGAATTTTAACCTTAACATCATAGAGAATGCCTGTGTCACTGCTGATGTATGTGATGGTAATGAAGGGTAATGGAAAGCTAGGAGGAGAGAAGGAATTAATGAGAAAATCAGTGTTACAGAAAACCATTGTAGATGGACTGTAAACATTTCAGTTCTCTTCAGCTTACTTCAGAGTATTGATTATTTGCAATCAGCAAGACAAAAACTGCTGAAGGTGAAAGACAGTTGAATAGGGAATAGGTTATTTATCATGTTAAAAAGAATTCTTCTATTTACCTTTTCAGCTTTCCATTATTATAGCAATTTCCTTCTTTTTATAAGATATCTGCACTGCAGCATAATTGGTTCTGGCTGCTGGCCACCTGACAAAGTTAATTATTGATTGTTTGTGCATCGGTCCTGTGAGAGAATCCTATGTCTATACAAATTATTTGGAGACCAGTCTCTTACCAATAGTCAGAATAAATTCTTTATACCTTCCTAAACAGAAATGTTATAGATTATTGGCTTTTTGAAGGAAAGGGCCAAGTATAGTACTACCTGCTACTCACAACTGCCAAGACTTCTTCACTGCTGAATGCAGTTCAAATTGAAGGATACATGCATTAAATGAATTTACATATGAGTCTGAAGAGTATCAATTATTTTTAAACTCACCCCACTTTAATAAATTGTTGGAGCTAAGTGTGTTACTTCACATTTGGAATTCCTGTTATTTCATTTCAGAACTTATTCCTCCCATTATATTTTCAAACATATTCAGACATTTCACTTTCTAAGGTTATGTTGGTGAAGCGTTTAAACAGTGAATGCCTATAGAAAATTTTGTAGAAGTAAATTAAAGCTTCAAAATAAACAAAGAAAAAAAAGTATATGAAGAAAATCAGCCAAGAAACACTCCTGTAAAAGCAGATTAAAATTTCCATAGGATAAACAGTATCATCTGTTCCAGATATTGTCACATTGGTGTACACAAGCAAGGACTTAAAGACTTGTTTTTGTTCATTTTTAATTAAAAAAATGCGAAATCACAAGACATAAATGAAGTAATAGAGACAAGCTCTGAGCCTGGTGGTGAAGCAAACTTCAAAGAGGTGGAGAAATCCCTGCTTAACAAGGCCTGTTGACACATCATTTTTCTCTGCCTGCTGATGTTTCTGTTCTCACTCCCTTGCCAGCTCTTCGCCACTATCCCGTTACGCTTAGGTTACCACCACTGGAAGTCAGCAACTCATCTGAACCTTCCCTGCTAAGATACAGTTCAAATGATACCGGGAAGTTTAAAGTGTTGGTCTTTTCTAGCCTATTTCTTTGGGATTGAAAGCAACTAGGGAGATTTCACAGAAGCAGCTCTGCTGGCAGCAAGGCAGTACAGGCAACTAGAGGCAGGCTGGAACAAAACAGTGTATTTTTGCCTGCTCAGCTGCAGTCAGAAGGGTATGTGTGAACAAGCCTTAGGCTCCACAGCTGCTTCCACAGTTACAGTGGTGTGGTCCTCTCCTGCTCATGCAGATAGATGCCATTGCACAAGAGAAGCAATGAGTGAGTAGACAATAATGTGTGTAGTAGGAGATCCTTTGATCCTCCCTCTCACTGGTTTCTCATGAAATCCTTAATTTCTCTCTGAGCAGGGACTTTTTATAAGTTCCACTATGTAGGGACAATCCAAGAATTCAGAAGCTGAGGCGAAGTTCATGAAATACCTACAAAAAAGTCTTAAGAAATTAATTTAATGTTAAACAAAATTGAGGCACATATCTCCATGGTTTCCTCACAGATACTTCAAAAATATTATTCATCAATTCTGTGGGTAAGAAATGAGTTTCACACTTACAGGTAGAATTTTGAAAACAACCCCAATCCTCTGAAATCAGAGGATTTTTCTTTATATATAAAGATGTTGGTATCTCACAGGATAGCAGCCAATAAGCCTTGGTTGATTTCAAATATATTGTGTTCAAATATTTACTTATGTTATTGACATGAAATTTTCTCTTACAACACTATTAGCCTTATTTTTCATCTTGTTTTTATTTGGTTCTCCACATCTCCATTTTGGCTACAACTTATGTTGGAGTATATGCTAAACAAAGCAAGCCATTTACTTCTTCAAAATATGTGAGTTATATATGTATGTAATGGAACTATTATTTTAACCTCTTCCCCTTGAGATTTTTCAGAAAGTTTCAGCTTGGAATGGTCTAGACCAAGACAATGTAAATAAAGCTAACAATAAATCAGCTGGCTTTTGTAGCTCAGTTATTAAGTTTAATCTTTTCCAAGCTCATTTGAAAAAGTTGTGGTATAAAGACAAATAATTTGCTCATGCAGTCAAGACTTCTTTGGTTGTCTGAGAGGAAGGCTAAGTCTTTTAGTTCCTTAAACAAGTCACAGTGAAATATCATCACTTCAGGTTGTGTCATGATCCTGAGAGGTAACTGCTAGATGTATTATTATATTAATGAACTTTCTACAGATAGTTTGCAGTTAGGTAAATCATGTGATATTACAATGTGCTTTTTACTGTGAGGTTCACAGGGGGTTTTCACTACCTCTCCCTTCCAATCCTTCCAATCCACTGCCGATTGTCCATATGAGCTTTGCAAAATAAGTTGTTGCTGTGAAGCCATTGCTGAACTAGCATCCATTTTAGGGAATCAGTGAGTAACTTTACCACCTTTGGAGGGGTAGAATACAGTGATTCTTCATCCTAATGAGCTGAGGCACTGTGTCAGATCATGCTGGCATTTTTAATTTGCTTGTTATTTATGCTGTTTGAGAATCAGACCTGTAACTTCTACAGAGCTATCATGAGGGTATTAGGTCTTGCAGGGTGAAAAAAAATACAGTTTAAGTTCTCTAAATCTAAGTCAGCCAAATGGAGGAAACTTATCACTGAAATATTCTGTCTTTGTAGCAACGACCCTAGTTCTAATTTTTCACATAGCTAATGTTGACTGCTGGATCAGACCCACAAGATCAAAGCATCCAGGAGGATGGTGATGTAGGAGTTGCAGACAGATGAATAAAAGCAGCCAACTTACTGCCTTTATGAGTTACCATTATCTAGCAGCTGAGCTCTGGTATGTCCGTATTCCTGTAACAACGTAGAAATAAATCTCAATAATGTAAACCACCATTATGGAATTAGAAAAAGGGAAAGACTTCTGAATAAAACTATGGTTTTGGTTAAGATGTATCTTTTTAATTTTAACTAATAATTTAAGAACATGGGATTGGATATACTTAATTTTCTGGTGAATTCTTGCTAACATGCACCGATAGAATATCAGTGACTTCTTCATTAAGCAGTTTAGTCATGCTTTGTTGTAAAATTCAAGCTAGATGCCTCCAACTGTCTTCAGTAGCACCCTTTATGAGCATGATCTAACAGTTTCACTTCCCATTTGGTATTTAAGGAAACTTATTAGCTTGCATAAATTCATAGAATTTTCATGGTTAGAAAAAATAGTTAAAGTAGCATTAGTACTATCAGCAAAACCATTTCTTAAGTCATCTTTCAGAGACTTCTGAGAACGGGCACATATAACTCGAGTGTTTTTTATTTTAAAGAATGAAATATGACCTCAACATAAATCATTTTACCTTTCCATTTTTTTTTAATTACACTTTCTTTTCCTGATCATATATTTATTTATATAAGGACTTTTTCTAATACTAGTATCCTTCACAGAGTGAAGAAGATTTTTTCCATATGTGATATGTTTTACACTGCCCTGGCTACAACACAATCTAGTATAAACTATATTCACTGTTGTTCACATAATTCCTAACTACTGTTAATTAATGCTAAATAGAGATTGAAAACAGCAAAAATTACTTTTCTAAATATTTAAGTGCTCTAAGAGTTTTAAAAACTGAGGTGTTATTATTACTTCCTTCAATGCTTTGTAAACTTTCCATGTATTTAGTGATTTTTTCAAGTGTATTTCAAACTCAAAGATCTATTCACAAGGCAAATGTAACATGGAAAAGTAAAATCAAATTAGGACATACAAAATTAGTACAACAAAGTAACGTACAAGAACTGACAGCTAGTATCACTGACCTCAAAACTGTACTCTTCCTTTTGAGATGATCTCTGTGTGAAGTTTCTGAATATTATTTTTTGGCTTAGGTGACATTTAAATGAGCTAGAGTTTTATGTGAGACTGTTAACAAATGCATGAGTACATAGGATTCAAGTAAATTGTAAATCTGAGAGATTAGTATGATGATAAATTAATTCTTCACAGATATTTGTTTTTGAATATCATTATTTTATTATAGGTAATAAAAGCCACAATAGCCACAGAAATGACACTACACAAATATTAAATTATAGAGAAATTATAATGAAAAATAGTAATTTAAAATTACTATTACTCTGACAAAAACTATCCAGAACACAGAATTATTTTGCTATGTCACCATGATTATTTCAACACTATTTGTATTTGCAAAAAAAAGTCAATATAAAGCAGTGCAATTCCAGTTAATGTGTGTGTCTATAAAATCCTTTTTATGATCTGAAATTTTCAAGAAGTGTACATGAATTATATTCTTTCATTCATTCAGTTTCAGTGGGAATTTAGCATCTAGCTTCCTTCAGCTTCTGTGGAAAGCTTACTTAATATGCTTTGCATGGTTGCTTCATATAGCTATGAATGTGTAATATACACTGTGTAAATGTCACTGGAAATATTACTGAATGAAAATGAAGAGCTTCTGGTACAATAAAACATGTACTTTCTACAAATAATATGCCTTATTCTCTCAGTTCTCTCAGTGTTATCAGTAGTACTGAAAGCTTGCTGTTGCATAACCTCTGTTAAGGATATATGTCATAGATGATGATGTCAAAAACTCATATTTTAATATAAGCCATTTGTCCTCAAACAGGAGTTTAAATGGTGGATGGCCTCTTTTGAGCACTTTACACAACTAGGAGAAATTACACAGTTCAGGAAAAAAGTATGATTTTTATTCACATATTGAAAAGAGGAAACTTGTTTTCACTGTCTGAAGAGAACTTTGAAGATCAGGTGGGTTGAGTTCATCATTCTTAGCCAACCAACCTCTTTTTGCTGCTATAGTCTGCAGAATAAGTTGAATTTTAAAGCATCCGCACCTGTGACATTTTGATTAGTTTTATTGTGTTCTATATTCTGATGTTTTTAAGTATATCAAGTGAAGTAATTCCAAGATGACTACCTGAAAATTGGCACCATTAGGCAAGGTCTTTTACAGTGCACTGGAATGTGTTATGTTTCTTGCTACAATTTACTGTAACAATAATTAATGATCTTCAAGCAATTTGATTGGTATTTTTATTCTTTGCGCTCTTAGGGTCTGTATTATTTTTCCCCTTTTGTCTATTACTAATATGTTAGTAAGTGCTCCAGACTTTGAGCAGTACCCTGGACAATAGAGATTTTTAGCCACTCCAAGTAGTGCAGTCTTTACAATTGTAGCTCAAATAAGATATTAAGAGATTCTGAGGAACTCTTTCAAGGCTCAGACCTAAGGAAAATAACAGGAGAAAGAAAGTAGCAAGAATTTTTTGCTTTGTTTTGTTTTCATTGAGAATCATAAAGTTTAGAAACAATGTTTTCAAGGTGCTGGTCAGTCTGGAGATAGAGCCATAGGATGGAAAGAAAGCTTAGAATTTCTTTGTACAAATAAATAAACAAATAAATGAAATAAAATCGCTTCTTCATAATTGCAAATCTAAGAATAATTAAATCAGTGATCAATGAGACAAACAGTTATATCAGTAAATGCCATCCATTAATCCCAGGTCCTTTCTAAGTCCAAGCAGCTCATGAGTCACAACATATTTGAGGCTGATACCAGTCTGTGTAGCTTGGATTGAGTGATATTAAAAGTCTGATTAATAGCATAGCATCTAAAACTAAAGAAGAAAATCTCAAGCCATGCCATTAAGTAAATGTAATCCATTACACTAACAGACATTCTAGTGCTTTGGAAAGATCTTTGTATTTTCATTTCTCACCATTTTGTCCTTTCAATTTGTGTCATGTTTCTCCAGTTTAAAACAGCATTGTTGTTTGTTGAAAACCTCATCCTCCCAGCTCCTATCTCTTGTTATATAAATTTCAGCTTAGCTACTTTTGAACTGGTCTATTGGTTGTAGTACATGATATAGCTTTAAGTGCTTACGAAAACAGAGCAGAACAGCAGCCATTGGAAAAAAAAAAAAAAAGAAAAAGAAAACAAATAAACAAAACCCACCCTTACTAGCAATTAGCAATTCAACAAGCAAAAATAATGAGATTGCCTACTATAATCCTACTGTCTGTATTGTTCCTGTAGGTACTAGTATTCTCTGAGCATTTCAGATTGTTTTCTGAGGACAATTTCTGAAGAAAAATTCTAGTGTTTATAGGCTCTTAACTAACCATGCTATAGGAAATTTTGCAGAACTGAAGGCATCATTAAAAAATCATACTAACTATAGATGTGGCTGTTATGCTCTGCTGTACTTGATAATATTTATTAACGTCCATTTTCAAATTTATTAAAAAGGCCACATAGGAAAGAATGAATAAAGAAAATGAATGCAGTGGTAGAGAAAAACAGCAACAGAAGAAAATAGATGCAAAAGAAACAAACAAAAAGAGTAATTATCAAGTTCGTAAAAGGACTCAGTAAAAGGGTAGAAACGTTTACATTTAAATAGGAGAAAAATCAGAGAAGCTGTGGATATCTCATCCATGGAAACAATGAAGGCCAGGTTGGATGGAGTCCTGAGCATCTTGTTCTATTGGTTGGAATACTGCTCATGTCAGGGAAGTTGGAAATAGATTGTCCTTAAGGTCCCTTCCTTATTTAGTTTAAATCATTCTGTAATTCTATAATTAATTCAGTAACTTCTTTGGAATACTGGAATACTTAATGGTGCATTTCTGTGAGAAGTTAGTTGTGGGATTCAGACAAAGGAGAAGTTCTCTCTACATAAACATTTGCCTATTTTTATTGTCATTGAATGATTGCTTATTAATTTTATAACATAATATTTAACAATGTATTTACATAAGTTATCCAGTTTAAATAAAATACATAAATTTCTTTGGCAGCATTATTCAATATTCTGTATCATATGACAACATTCACCTCTGTAAGATCTGATGGTATCTTCTTCAAGCTGCATATTCAGTAACATATATAGTTAAATTTCACTGTGTTCATTATCATTTTCTCACCAAGATTCAAATTATTACAATTTTAACATCCAGTCCTTTTTGGATATGGCAGAAAGACTTTGTTTCAGAATCTCTTACCTATAGCAGACCAACTGGTACCAATGCACAGGTCTATTCTGTGATTGTATCTACACAGATGCAGCCTGAAGAAAACAAGTGAAATGTATATGTAAATCAATCAAGATCTAGATTCAGATCACAGAAATCAGATAAATGGAAAAGGAGAAATGTATTTATCTTGCAAAGTCAAGCTTAATAACCTTTGAGATCTTGAATAAATATATTTTGTACAGGATCAGCTTACCATGTTGAGATTCAGTCAAGAAGCAGGTCTCTGAAGGAATTTTAAGTGAATTTACAAGGGAGCTGAATACTGAAGACCAAGCCCTGCTTTCCTTAAAATCAGTGAAAGTTTTGTTTGCAGCCTCTCTGGAAATCGAATTAGACCATGATAATTATTTGTATATTTTCTGTTTTAGGTTTCCAGTAAGCCTGTTTCCATTTCTGTATGTGAGTATAGGAGTTCCAATGTGTAGTTGCAATTACCTGTGAGGAATAGTCTGGAAGTTAGATCTCCTTTGCGATCTTTATGAGAAAATTTTAAAAGTCCCACAGAGAGGAGCAATATGAACTCAGTAGATATACAAATAACTCATTTTCAACCTGTTTTGTAACAGATACTTTCCATAGAAAAACAAGTTAATCCTTTTCTTTCTCTCCTTAAATAAGCAAGTGTGGCAATCATGATATTTATAAAATATATGTATTTCTTTTATGCCAAACACTATAGATTTTTATTTTCATAAAACTGCTTGATTGATCTATTCTTAACCTTGGCAAGATTTAAAGTACTTTTTGCTACATATTCTCCTCATTTGAATTGTTTTTCAAAGGCATCTAATTTGCTGAGAATCCTGAGTCTCCTCTTGGCTGCTGTGATAGTAAATCTGGAAAGTGTACTATGAAGTGACTGACATATAAACATAACTGAAAAGAATAAAAGAAATGCTAGCTTTAAAGTAAGGTAAAGCAATTATATTTTGCTGCATGTATACACACAAATCTACTCACAGCTATCATGCATATGGCTTAATTACTGTATCATTTTAATAATCACTGGTACTAAATCTGGTCTAGGGGGGGGATTGGACTGGGGGATCTCTAGAGGATCCTTCCAGTCCCTACAATTCTGTGATTCTGTCATCTGTGACAAATATTCTACTCTCAAAGTAATATTCAATCACAGTACTGATACTCCAAACAGAGTACGATTCGTACAACACAATATACATTTTGCATTCACTGAAAGCTATTGATTTTTAAAGCAGTTTGTACATTTTCCTAATATTCATTACAATAACCACTTCAATAATTTCTCTAAAATACAGAATCTTTAACATACTGACTTGTAAGACTTTAGATGAGCCTGGCTACTTTCACTTCTGATAGGGATGTGGGAATTCTTACAGATCTGGTAGAAATTGAAGTGTGGTGATTTTAGAGAAGGAAGTAGATACTGAATCTTAAACTCTGGGTTACAATAAGAGAAGACAACATCCTCTGGCTGTGGATTTCTCTCCAATCTGTTAAACAGTATAGATAAAAGTATAAAAATGCATGCTAAATTTTGTTTTGTTAGCTCTTCCTGTAGTCATTTTCTTCTATATTGTTTTTTTACAATGCATAATTGTAAACTGTAGATCTCTTCAGCATTTCCTTTGATCTTCTGTATTGTTACTGTCACAGTAATGTCAGATACTTATGAAATCTACTTTCATTAACTGTAGAAATCTATCTTCTACCTTTCTATCCCAAAGATTCTAATGATATGCTTTTTTAGCAATATGTTAAAAGTATTATATGGGAAAACCTACAGAAAATATTGCTCACTTTACTTGATTAGCAAGATCATTGAAAAGTACAGCATTCTCAGAATAGATATTGAAACAAAATACTGGATGCACTTATATCTCAATAAAGTTCTTAATTTGACTTAATTTCAAAGGAAAATGACGTGTGATCAAAAGTTATCAACATTACCAAATGAGTAAAGAAATTTACAATTAAAAAATGTACAAGTCTAATATTAGCAGTACCACAGGCTGAAATCTGGCCAGTTTAATAGTTTAATGGATCTTTCTTTCCTCCGGTAGGTCAGGACTTATTAAATATTCTGCTGTTCATAGCTCATGCCTTTTAAACTTTTTCCCTTTCTGTGTCTCTTTCTGTCAGAAAAGGAAGAAATGTGACAGAAGAGTTAATCTGTCCATGAGTCATGTGTGACAGATAAGAATTAAAGCTAAGAATAAATTATAATAATTATATAAACTCTGCATCCTTAAAAGCCAAGACAATTAGCATGCAAAACGTGGTAACCTCCTGCCAAGACAATTAACATGCAAAATCATGGTCATTAAGGCCAGAACCAAGGGCAGATGGTATTGAAAAGAGGGATTCTTGCCTGCAGTGTTAAATTATGAAGGTGAAACAAGAAAATGGAATTAAACTGTTTTAGGAAAGGGGAAAAGAAGGGGAAGGAAGTAACTATGAGGCTAATAATAAACAACTAGGGAGGCTTAATATTCACTGGGTAATACTTTGCCTTGTTTGAACAGGATAAGTTCTTAGCGTTTAAAAATGAGCTTCTTAACCCTGAGGTTATACAAGATTTGATAAAGAAAATGAAAATAATTTGCTATGAAAGCAAGAAAAAATATTTCTTTTACTAACTGGCTAGACAAAAGGGTCAAAAATATGAAAAGGAGTTCAAAATCACATGATGATTATAGTGTGTCTGTTTTATTCTGGCTTAAATTTTTCTAAGTATTATGTATGCTATATTATGCAAATTATCTCATATTTGAAGTTGATTAAATCTATTAATAAATGCTGCTTCTAATTAGATCACTTGAATCATTGGATTTCTCAGGAAATATGGCACAGATTGTTCCAAAGAGTTTAAATAATGATTAATGTTTAGGAATTTGTTGTGAAGGGAACACATCCATAACTATGTGCTATTCTCACCTGAAGGGACTTGGTAATTTTATCCTGAAAGGCAAGAAGATTTGGGCAAAATTCAAATCCCAGAGGCAAGACTTTCTAAATTTATCAAGTTAAAAGAACAAATCATTGTGAGTCACAAATCTGGTTTGTTTGTTTGTTTTTTCCCTTGCCTTATCTTCGATAAGTATGGGAGAAAGTTGATTAATGAACAAATACATACACATGCAAAGATTAAAACTAAAGTAGTAGACTGAGGAAAGAGAGGATAGATGGTAAAAATAAATAATGAAGAAAAAGGAAAGTGGATGGAAGGACAAGAAGTAAAGCTGAAGATGGGATAATCAAAACTATGTTGAACTTGATTATTAAATCCATAATTTTGCTGAATTGAGTCTTCCTGCTTGCTTTACTGCAAAACCATCAGGAGCAAAACTTCTCATATTCAGGAAACAGAATGTTCTGGATTCTGAAGAAATTGATTCCAGAGTGTAGTCAACCCAAGATCCCTGACTTCTCCAGCAAACATCAGCTCTGCGTTGGTTTGAAACGGGGTTCTTTCCTTTGATTGTCTGTTTTAGCACTTCGTATGTACATCATAGGGCATTCAAGCATAGGCCATTCTATGATTCTATGATAATGTACAGCTCCCAGTAGAAATAGTCCACTTATGACAGAATAGTACATTTTTCATTCATGCTAAGGTCAAAAAGTACAAATATTCAATCTCATGGGAAAATATTTTGCTAAATTTCAGAAGATGGAACTAAGCTCAGTTTCCCAATCCCTCCACAAGTGATTTTTAGACAGTTTTTGGTAGTATTTGCTGTTTTACATTTCTTCACGATCTAACTTCCATGATCATCCCAGCTATTCCACATTGCCTGCTTCAGAAATAGATTTCATTGTTTTCTGGCTATATTTCTGTTTCCTTTCTCTGTCCTTACTGTACTTCAAACTCTCCTCCAGAATCTGAATATCATCAACATGCTGATTATTCCCTTTTTCAAGATCATTAACAAGGATAGTAAACAAGATTTAATCTAGAATGAGGCATCCTATCTTACTACTTTCCACTTTATCAGTGCCCTTTGTTCATGATCTTCTACACTGTTTTCGGTCAAAATAACAGTTTCCACATCTAAAAAGTGATTTGAATTACTTTTCCAGGTTAGATTTCATTATTCATTTAATCAAGTTCTTCACCAAACTATTTCATAAGTAATGCTTTATATCATCTAGTGATTTTCTAATTCTAGTTTAAAAAGCAATAAAATTTGTCATCAAGATTTGTCTTTTAGAAGCACAATATTATCTACTTCCTTGATAGCTGTAAAGTTATTTTTAGCATAGCAAAATCTTCCTGCATGGAAAGGCCAATTGTGTTCACCTTCTATAGGTTGTGAAGGCTTATTGACAGAAGAAAAAAAAAAAAGGAGAAAGAAAAAGGAAACCCAAAAAAGAGATGTGAAAAAGATATTCAACAAAGTGAATAAGAAGCATTTTGAGCTAGGAAAATGGAATACTGGGACATTATTGAGGTGGAGGAAATAATTCAATCATATTTGCCAAGAATATCTCCTTTCTCCTACCTTCTCCTTTTCTGGCTTCATGCTTCAAGTAATATGTAGTTCCATGAGTTTCCATATCTGAGACGGACAGAAAAATTTAACAAACTTCTTAAGAATTAAATTTCACATAAAATGATTTAGTATAGTGCAATTACCACTACTAGATATTCCTTGTAACAATGTTTCTTCCAGAAATCAATCACTTCATTTATTTTTTCTTTTATGTTGTGAAAAGACATGGACAGACTTACCCTGCTCATTTTCTCCATTGTAACCCATGTATCTTATCCACTCTCAGACAATGTTCTTCTAGAGCCACAAGTTTTTAATCTCTCCTTGTAATGAATATTCCACATGGCTGATCAGCTCATCTCATCCATTTCTTCTTTGGATGAAATTAATGCAGCTACACATAGAATTCAAGGCACAAGAGCATTGTGGGTTTATATAGTCCTATAGAGACATTTCCTATTTTATTCTCTGTTATTCTCTGTGTGCTTTCTAAATCCTAACATCCACTTTACCTCTTTTATGACTCTGAGCATTCAGCTTATGTTTTTACAGTCTGTGAAGTAATGAATGTAACCACACAAAAAGAAGAAAAAATCCAAGATATCTTAAAATATATTTTGAATGATAGTTAGTTCATTTGAAAGCCAACATTTTGTCAGTGTAAGGGATTATTTTTCTACTTGTGAATCATTTACCTTTGTAGACAGCAAAATATTTTCATTTTGTTTTAAGACTGATCTCTTACTTTCTCTGCTATAAAACAGGGACAGTCCCTCAGCTCCTCTACAGTGATTACTAGTTCAAAGGATTCATTTAACTTTTCTTCTTTGACATTAATTTCTTCAGTGAGTGTGGGAGATAAGGGGTGGAAGTAAATGAACAGAATAGAAAGAAAACATACAAAGGGGAAACAGCAAGGAAAGAGAGACAAAAAGATAAAACAAACAAACAAATAAATAGTCCTAAAACAAGAAATGAATTTAAAAAAAAAAAAGAGAAGTCACAAAATCTGAAATTGTCTGGACTACTTGAATCAAATATAATTTTTTTCTATATCAGTATATTATTCTGATATTATACTTTGTCTTAGACATCTGAACTGGAATTCTTTTCAGCTTACTTGGATTAGTGGTTCTGGAACAGCACTAGTGGATCATCAGCTGCAAATATTCTTTTGTCCACTACTTGTGTTTTATAACATCCTGAAAATGAGAGCATTGTTTCTTTCTGCATAAAATACCTACATTCTGAGGGAGATGTGAAATTTCTTTTCCTGTTTGTATGGCAAGGGAATGCCTGGAGATGGAGAGTTTCTTATGCAAATGGTACTGACAGTGCTGAGTCACTCACTTGATGTGATAGAAGTTCTACAAAAGGTTTTAGAACACTTTAGTGTCTCTTCTGTATATCAGTACAAAATTAAAATCTCTCTCCATATTATTAAACTGCTTCTGATGTCATTTATAAATTTGAAAAAATTTTTTTTAGTGAGTTGAATTTATTCAGTTTAAAATGCATGGAATTAGCTATGGTGCTAGGCCTCTTTTTTTCTTGTTTCATTAATGGCTAAACTGCTTATATAAAGTTCAGTCTAAATATAACACAATTTTGTTCTGAATATGCCTTTTTAGAATGTTTACTTGGCATTTGCTAGATGAGGCCTCTAAATAATCTAATTCTAGGCAACGCTTCATCAAAAGGTCATTTTCTAATGCTGAAAAAGTCATCGTGATTTTCTTCTGAAATAATCTCCTTTTTCTTTCTCAGAGCGTTGACATAATATCCCAGATCTGCTTCGTACCTCTTAGGTCCTCTTCTGTTAGGGGCATTTGAATGCTAGAAATAATATTTATCATCAAACACAATTAGAAATAGCAGCAAAGACGTGTCTTGTGACAACCAGATTGAACTGGCTGGGATGATTCCCGTGTAAGACCAGCTCCTGAGATTTCACTGATGCACAGTGTTGCTGCAAGGAACAGTCACTGACCCACATCCATTCAATGGTTTCCTTCCTGGACAACTCTGACTTCTCCAATTTGATTCCTTGTACAACACTTCTGAGTTACTACAGCAGTATTCCTTCTCTTTTCCTACGCCTGTCTTTTTAGCGTTTCTTCTGCATTCTTTTCTTGACACACTTCATGCCAGTCCTATTTACAGAGCTAATATTTTATAAGTAAACACTATCACAGAACTTTTACTTCCACTCAGCTGTCAAGTATATCCCTCTTTATTTCCACCAGTTTCCTTATTCCTCTGTTCTCCCTTGCTGTAAGTATGTGTTTTCTCAATTAATGTTACTTAAACATAAATGGATGATTCAGTGGAATCTCTATCTTCTTAAGTGATGCTAGGGCCAATCTAAAATGGCAAGAAATGTTAGATAGATGCTAGATGTAGCTGGTTGCTGAATTATTTATATTTTTCTTAGAAATATACATGTTTTACAGAAATCTACTAAATTATAAAAAATAAGGGCCCTTAAATCTCCAGGAAGCATTTAGAAACAATACCCTCTAACTTAGAAATTAATACCAGTTTTATATACAAAGTCATTTTAATTTCTTCTTTATCCGTCCAGTACACAGATATTGTGTTCCTCTGATGTTTGTCAGAACACATCCTCTTCTTATAAGAATGTGTAATCTGTTTTACTTGGATCTTTATTCTGAAATGAAAAGATCTAGCATGGCATATTCTCAGTTGAACTGACAGAAGAACACAAAGCTTTATAGTTTTCCATGTGGCTACAAATAACTACAATAGCACCAACCTCAATTTGAAAATCTTAACTTTCTTCTTGCTAAGATTACAATAATTCACATAGTAGAAGAATTTGGAATGAGATAAGGTGAAATGACATATCATCACCACTGTGGATGTGAAACATCTACAAAAAATAGCTCACTTGGACAGACACCACCAAAATTAATGTATGAAAATTAACATCCTGTATACTATCTCTCAATTTGGCCTGCCTTAATGTAAATAGATTACATTAGTCCGAAATTCTTAATTTGTTACAGGCCACTAAATTTTTGTATATCTACATTTTGCCAATTTACTAAGGGGAAAGTTTAGCGTTTTCAAAAAAATAAACAAATAAATAAATAAATAAATACCCTAGGACAAGGCGGATATGTTTGAATTAATTCCATTTTCAGGGGAAACTAATTCCATTTGCTCTACTTGAGATAGAAGTAAAAGTTCAATAGGTCATATAGTAAGTTAAAAAAAAATAAAAAGAATAAGGAAAAAGAAACCATTTGAAACACTATTGCTGCTTTTGTCTTGATGAACTGTTTCCATCATGGATGGGTATTTTGTTAACATCTTGTCCTCAGGACAAAATTTAAGGATGACCAGATTAACAAGCTGCCCACAAGTGTTCAAGCAATCAAACAATATGGATTTGTCAACAAAAAAATTGTTTCAAACCAATTAAATATCCTTCTCTGACAATTATGGACATCATAATATAAGAAGTTGTAGATGCCTAACATCTTGATTTAAGGAAAGCTTCAGATATGATATTCAGAAATGAAATAAACACAGTATTTAATTACTATAGCTGTCTGGAAAGCCATTCTCAAGGTAGGTAGTAATGGTTTACTAATAGAAGAATATATTGACTGGAACTCTGTGTGGATCTAGCCAAAATCTTGTGTTCTTGAAGATTTTCATTAGTAATGTCCTTGATAGAATATAGCATATTCTTATTGCATTTGCAGATGATGGAAAGAACTACAGGTATATTAGAGGGTAGGAATGAATTCAAAATAATCTTGGTGAGTAGAAGTATCATATGGAGGAAAGGTAACAGCGCTTAGGCAGAAATTATCAAGAACATAGGAATAAATAAAGAACAACAGGTGATCACAGTCTGACTTCAAAGTGAAAAATGCATGTACAATAAAATACATAGCAGTATGTTAGATATATTATGTGACCCTGGGGCACATAAAGAGGAAAAGTTCATGCTACCAAACACATGAAGCAATACATTTCTCACTGTTCAATATTTTTAAGTCTCAGATTGACTTATGCAGTTTGGGGCTAAGCACGACCTATATCATTCTGAGAGCAGTGAAAATTTTCAAGGTCTAGAAAACATGAGGAATACTTTTCAAAAAGTATAAATGTTTAGCATAGAGAAACACTATGGGAGTCTGATTTATGTTATCAAGGATGCAAAAATGCTACTGTAAAGAAAATGAAATCTATAATCTGTGTCCATATTACATGATAAGGGATTGCAGTGAGGGGATATCTATATCAAAAAAAAGATTCAGTTTATACACTGGAAAAAGGTTTACAGCAGGTGTGGTGAAGCACTGGAAGAGGCTGCTTCCCCTAAGCATAAATACTGTAATTAAGATCAGGCTAGACAAACAATTTATTGTTAATAGGATATGGGGTAGTACTGAAGTACTCTGGACTTTTTCCTTCCTTGTTCTGATAATTGTAGCTGGCCTGATAAGGACAGCCACTATATTGGTATGAGGATTCTACATCTTGCTGTTATGTTGGCAGAAAGAAAATAAATCTCGTATTACTATGATGAAGTTACAAAGATGCCATCCCCAACCATTCAAATCAAGTTTTACTGATTATTGAAAATATGTATTCTCTCTTTGAGTATTTTCCCAAAGAGAAATTTATTTCATTGTTCCATGGGAAATGATTTTTGTCTTAAGTTGTGAGTCCTAAAAGCCTAGCTCTGATGCTAAAAAAGTCTTGCTTCTTACAACCAGAATGCTGATGGATCCTTCAGAGCAATACCAGCCAACAGAAGCTAATAAATCAAATAAAATGAGTGTCCAAAAACTGAAGTCCTTACTCTAATGCTGAAGGCAAGATGGCTAGGGACCATATACTGCTGAGATGATCAGAAAAGGGAAAAATTGAGATGTCTCATGACATGCAAACAGTTTGATCTTCTCAGAATGGAAAATGGAAACAGAACAGTGAACAATCCTCTGGGATATGTAGTTGTTCTCTTCTGAGACAGGTATACCCAGAACTACTGATGGAACTGGAGCATTAACTCTTTAACTCCCAGTGCACTACATAATGTTATGATTTGGAATATTGATAACAAAAAATCATAAATCCATGACAAATGTTGATTGTACTGGGGAGAAAATAACTAAAAGGAAAACTTCTTAATCTTATCTAAAATGCCGTTCATATGATACCATGAACCAGTGCTCAAATCCTTTAAATCCTAATCATTCCAACAGCTAAAAGTTCACGTGATTTAAAATATGAGCAGAAATTGATTTTAGTTGCCTTCTTTTTCAGTAAGTAAACCACACATATTCAGAATGAGTAAACTAAGATTCTTATTTCATTTCAGGAACTGAAACTTTAAAACTGCAAAATATATAGAGATCTATTGTAGCATGGAAATTTACTAATCAAGCATGGAACTGTTGTATTTGCTCTCAAACACAATGAGTAATTTAAAATATGCACAGGAAGTTTTAACTCATCAGCTATCTATAGAAATTTCATGTTTCTTTTTATTCGCTAGTAATTTTCTTTGTAATAAGCCATTTGTTAATTTTGAAATTCAATAGGACAGTTTAATATATGCTATCTGAAACTTTTTGGAATAAAACAAAGCTTTTGTTTGCTCTAGTTAATTCAATATCAGTCTAAAGAAGATTCAAATCAAATCCAACATAGTCAACTTAAAGATCCTGAGTAAAGCTGAACTCCTGCTTATAGTACCTGAAGACTGCAGAAGATATCTATAAATATCTAAGGAGTGGGAGGCCAAGGGACGAGGCCAGACTCTTCTCAGCAGTGTGTGGTGATAGAATGAGGGGAAATGGCCACAAACTGAAGCATAGGAAGTTCTGCACAAATGTGTGTGGGAACTTCTTCCCAGGGCAGTGACGGAGCAGTGGCACAGCTGCACAGAGAGGTGGTGGAGTCTCCTTCTCTGGAGACGTTCCAGACCCGCCTGGACGCCTACCTGTGCAACCTGGGCTAGGGAGCTGCTTTGGCAGGGGGTTGGACTCCATGATCTCTGGAGGTCCCTTCCAGCCCCTAAAATTCTGTGATTCATAATTTTGTTAAGAGAAATAACACAAAAGCCAGTGGTGGTGTATTTTCAAAGTACTTGTTAGAGTAATCGTTATTAGCTTTCTCACTGAAGTGCCATTACTGTACTCAAAAGTTTTAACTGAATTTATCTGGAATAGCTTTTCAAGTCCAAATTTGCCAGTGTCCATATAGACATACTGTTGGCCCACAGGAGACTTGGTGTAATGGTCTGAAGTCACAGTTCATCACAGGAACATACCGCACTGATGTCATCTGCTCAGCAGCAGGAGCCTATCCCAGCACTGGGACTTCCTCAGGACCAGGACAGAAGCCAACTACAACACTTAAACTGGCAGCAATCCAAGCATTATTTTACTCTTCCATCTGTTTCACTTTCTAGTCTATTATTTCAGTTCCACATAGAAAGAAGTCTTCTTCCATTCTCATACATTCAGTTCTTAAGTCTGCTTAGAGAGGCTATCAAAATGCCACTCTTCTCCTTCCTTCAGTAACTTGCTATTTAAAAATATGAAGAGGAGATGCTAGATAGAAAGAAAGCAGGGGCTTTTCATTTCTAGGCTTTGGATTAGACAGAGAAATACAATCTTTTTATAAAATACAGAAGATCCTATCCTGTCTCATATAAAATAAACATCTACAAATAACAGAGCCAAAAAACAAACAAACAAAAATACCTAGAAACACAGTAAAAACAAAACAACAACAAAAAAACCTTTCAATCTGCAACCGGATTTTTTTTCCTCAAATTCCTGTGAGAGGAAGAAATCAGAATATTAACTCTCATTTTTTCTTGGCTTACATTTCTTCAGCTCACTGAACCCTTAGGTCAAATCTGTGGCAAACAACTCTCATCAAATTTGCATGACATATTTCTGAGAATAAATCATATTCTTTTCAGTACCATAGTGCAATATCCATGCCATATTTCTGTGCCATGTTTCTATAAAATTCAAAAAAAGGCATTCACTTTGTTGACGTAGAATCAAGCCTTGACTGGTCCATCTGTAAGCATACTGCAATAGTGCTATTACTAGTAGCACTTTATTGCTTCAAACAGCCTTTTAAATATTATAGGTATGGTGGGTTATCCTTGGCCAACAGCCTGGCACCCACCCTGCTGCTCATTCATGTGCCCTCCTTAACAGAGCAATTAGAGAACAAAGGATAGAAAAGCTCTTGGACTGAGATATAAAGAGAACACTCACCAGTTACCATCTTGAGAAAAACAGACTTACTTGACTTGGGAAAATTAATTTAACTTATTGCTATTTAAGATAGATCCAGGTGGTGAAAAACAAAGACAAATGTTAAAACACCACTTCTCCACAACCCTACAATCACTGATCAACTTCAGTCCTTCCTTTCTTACTCCTTAATCTGCCTCCAAACCTCAAAGTGCAGGGTGACTGTTGTCAGTTCAGAACAGCTCCTCTGCTATTCCTTCCTCTCCATGTTTTCCCTTGCTTCAGTGAGGGTTCCCCTGCGTGGACTGCAGTCAGGAAATATGCATCTACTTCCTCATAGTCCTCTCCAGAGAACTGGCTGGAGACCTACCCTCATTCTTCTTTCACCTTGGTGTTTGAAGGGCTGTTTCTTGCACATTTTTTTCTTACTGAATATGCATTGTTTTCTGCACTTTCTTATAAACACATTTTGCCATAGGCCACCTTGACTGCCAGGCTCAGCTGTGCCCTTTTATAGAGCTGTTAGAGATGACTGGAAAGGGCTGGAAGTCGTGGAGCTCCACTTCTGTGGTCCTTAATTACAACTCTCAAACCGGTGACAACATAGCTTTTCCATTGTTCCTTTATAACACAGAAGCTACTGCTAGGGATGATATATTATGGGATGGGGTAAAGAGTTAAGTCTTAAGTTTGGCTAAATTATTCAGCCAGCCCTGATAGATCTTATTATGTTTTGTAAAACCTGTATAAATTAGGTCTCTCCTCCTCTGCAGGCACTCACTCATTTTCAGTAGTGTGTCAGTTATCTCCACAGCAGCTGTTGGGCTAACCGACTGTTCTCACAAATATGAGCTTGCATACTATTAACTTTATTGACATCGTCCAGATTATTGGAAACCTGCAGTATCTTCTGGGTTTCTGACTTATTTCAGGGTCATTCTTAGCACAACATCTGAAGCTCCTTGGGGAAACACCAAAACTCAAAGCTCAGCTGTGTAGTAATGCTGCTTCTTTTATCTCTTTTGGCAGTGCTGGTACTTCGTTATCACCAGTCCCCTTTCTCTCTTGCTTTTGCCAGCCTACCATGTGTTAGAGATGGAGATGGGACTTCTTACTGGATTTGGGATTTTTTTTCTTCATCATAGGCACTCAGCTATTTTTTTTCCTATCTTACTCTGTGCTTCCAGAAGACTTGTTTCCCTCTTATACTTTCTGCACTCTTTCCAAGAGATCTGTTTCAGTAAATGGGATCAAATGATGAGATGTGTTCCTTATAGATTTAACTCTATATGTCTAGTTAAAACTATCTATGAACTAGTAATAACAGCTTGTTTCAACTATATATTCAGGTACTTAGGAGGATAATTTATCTTAATTTTATTTAGTTCAATCTGCTTTCCTATATCGTCACATAAAATGACCTATAGAATCATTACTGGTGGTTCCCTGTGCATGTTTTGATTGTATTGCCTCTCTGATATGTATTCATAATGGTCCAGTAATACTGCTTGTTCAGTACACTTCCTGTGTTTCATAGAATCACAGACTCACAGAATCATAGTATCATAGAATGGCTTAGGTTGGAAGGGACCTTAATGATGATCTAGTTCCAACACCCCCGCCATGGCCAAAGTTACCACCTGCCAGCTCAGGCTTCCTAGAGCCCCATCCAATTTGGTCTTGAGCACCTCCAGGGATGGGGCATCTACAGCTTCACTGAGCAGCCTGTGCCAGTGCCTCATCACCCTCTGAGTAAAAATTTCCTCCTAATATCTAATCTAAATTTCCCCTCTTTATTTGAAAAATGCTTCCTCTTGGCCTATCACTATCTGCCTGTGTAAAAAGTCAGTCTACCTTCTGATTATAAGCTCTCTTTAAGTACTGGAAGGCTGCAATGGGGTCTTCTGAAATCCTTCTCTTCTTTAGGCTGAACAAGCCCAGCTCTTTTATCCGTTCTTCATGGACAAGGGAGGTGCTCCAACTCTCTGAGCATCTCTGTGGCCCTCCTCTGGACCTGCTAAAATAGCCCTACATCTTTCTTGTGCTGGGGACCCAGATCTGTACAATGTGGCTTTACTTTATTACCAATAACAATGTGTTAGAACTCTGTAACAGGAGGTTAACCAGAAAGTTATACAGCACAGCTAAGATATCACTACCTGATATTATAATCAGCTGAAGAAATTCTCTAGCTCCTCTCCTGTGATAAACTGCAGTCTTATTTTGATTTGAACTGGGAGTAATACAGGTGAAAATAGTTATAAATGAGAAAAAAATCAGACAGAAATATTTTTATTATTGCTTCCATATAACTTATTGGAGAAAAAAATAAAATAAAAAGGAAGAAGAAAGGGACTGTTTTTGGCCCTAGATGTCTATTAAATAATACACTTTAGTGAAGTGTAGGTAATGTAGCAATGAAAGATCTCGTGTCTAAATTCATGAACAAAGAACCAGAAACTCATCCTCTATATTCCTCCCAATGGAGACTTAATGACCTGCTTCTGCAAGAACATTATACAAAAGAAACTACTCAAATATATTTGGAAGCAAACACAATGGAGGAAATGTCTCTCTCATTGTTGTGAGAAACTATGAAAATTATACTGAAAAGCTGTATAATATAGTATTCAAATCACAGGAGGAAAGAAAATGTCAAAACAAAGTAAATTATAAAAGCAACAAAACCCAGGAACCCAGAGATACTTTACAGACTCTTCCAACAAAGTGGCCAGAAAATGCTCTACTCCACAATTACTGTTCAGCAAACACCAAAAAAAGACCTTAAGTTTTACATCTAAAACAAAATACTGTTTTTAAACCAGTGGTGAAAAATAAGCTTGGAGAAATGCTTGACTCATCAGACATATTAAGCCTGGTTGTTGTTGTATGCTTTAAAATACCAGCAGTGAAACCATAATCACTAAATTTCGGGAACTGATGAAAGAATGCTGCAATTTCTGAGGGAAACCTGATGCAACTGAACACATTATGGTGAAGTTCATTACGTCTGGGGCTCATATTTAAAGCTGTTGATCCTTTCAAAATCTGAGTTGTTTAAAATTCCACTACGACCAGAGGAGTTTGAGACAGCAATTAAAAACATCAAATGCTGAACACCTTGGGATCTGAGTGAATTTAAATATACATAAAGCTTCATTTAATCCTTCCTTATGAGAAAATTTAGAGGTGACTTTTTAGATAAGTTATGAATTTCCATCTGTTATGTTTTCCATGCCACAAGAGCAAGACTTGTTTTTTTTTTCCTCCTTACAAGTTTTATTTTAAGTGAAGGAAATCTACAAGGAGCAAATAAAAAATTTCTGTTTGATAGGAAGTTGAAAAAGAAAGAGTGGAAAAGCACTAAAGCACTAGCACTCTAATTGCTTTCTTTAAAGGATTCTCAAACTGCTCTCACAACAAAAAGTAGTGAGAGTACATTTCTCCATGTTTAAAGTACCATCTATTTATCTCCAGCAAAGGGACAAGGGGAGGGTATAGAATGATCCAAAAACAACAGATGGTAGATGTACTAAATTGCCCATTTCCTGAGCTATTTCTTATCCACCCATAAATGATCAAGTACCTTTTATATCTTATCACACCATCCTAACAGTCCTTTCCCAGCACAGCTTGCAGACCTCTGCCTGCTGTTCTTTACCACTTACTGAGTGACCCTAGACCTCCCTAGCTTCATACTGCTTTACTCTACAACAGTGTCACCTAAGGACTTTTAGTATGGGATTTTTTCTTCCCTGCATTTAGGCATCACTTCCTTCTCCTTTCAGTGGTTAAGACATTTCACCTCTTACCTGACAAATTTTCTTCAGAAATTCTTAATGATACTGCTGAATAAAGTATTGAGGACACTATTAGCACTGTAAGGAAGCTACATCCATTTTGACAAATACTTGTAGCAGTACTAACTAGCTACTTCTGTCTTCATCCTACTAATTTGTCTTGCTTTGGTCACTAAATAACTTCTACTGTATAACTTCTACAGTTGTATTACATTATGATTGTAGCTCTGTCATCCTAGTATTCTTTGTGGATAATATAACTTATAGCAAAAGAATTCTATTTCTAGCTGTTGACAGTGTTGTAGTAGGATGTGTTATAATGCTTGTATTACTGCCTTCAGGTGTGCTTTCAGTTTGGAGGTAAAAATAAATGGTGCAAAAGCTGATAGATACACTAACCAGTTGTTATTTACATTGAATGGAAAAAGCTGTCTTATGAGATGACTGAAGATATGGTGGAGAAGCAGCTGTGGGAGACACTAAGGGGTTTGTCCAGTAGCAGTATAAACTGTTCCCCCTTCCGCCTGCCACGGTCTTCCCCTCCTCCTTCTATCAGCCTTCCTTTGACTGGCTACAGCTCAGTTAAAGCAGAATGCTGAATCAGTAGAAAATGCCTACCTTTATTGTAGAGTTTGTTTTGTGCTAACTGCACTGAGTACAGGGCCCAGCAGGCACTGTAGCCAGTACAAGAGGCTGGAGTATAGCCAAGGATGGCATGGTGAAGAGGCACTGTATCAATCAGTAATTATATTAGCTTGAAAGCCATTTGTATTACAGCTTATACCATGTCTAAAGACAATCCACAATTAAACGATAGGTCCTGCGTACCCAGTATATTGCTGCACTGGTACCAAGGTGTGAATGTGTTGGAAACAAAACACTGACTTGGAGCAACAAAAAAAAAAAAAAAAAAGTATAAGATAAGAAAGATGGGAAAGTGACTGTATCTGAAATTAAGTTATTTGAAAAACTGGTATGATTTTATAGGCATATAAAAATATTTTGAGTGAAGATAATACCTGGCATTGTCCTCTTTATCATATTCAATAAAACAGAACTGTTTTGAAAACTGGGAATATGGGAAATATCAGCTATAGGACCAGGTTAAAGACAGAAACTCATAATACCAATAATTGACAACAGTATTGATCAATTTATCTACTTTCTGTGGAAATTTAACTGTATTTCCATTGAATTTAGTCTTCTATGGCACTTAGAATATGGAATGATGGAAGGACCCATGAAGATCATTGAGTTCAACTGCTGGCTCCACACAGGACCACTCAAAATCAAACACTGTGTCCAACTGCATTGTCCCTGAACTCCAGCAGCCTGGGCAGCCTGTTCTATGCCCACTTCCCTGTGATGCTGAACCCGTCCCTAACCCCTTCCCACTCCTCCTCTGTTGCAGTTCCATGCTGTTCCCCTGGGCCATGTTGCTGTCACAGAGAGCAGAGTTCAGTGCTGCCCTGTGAGGACCTGCAGCCACCATCAGGCCTCCTCCTCAGCTCCTTTGCTCTGGGCTGAGCATGACAATTGACAACAGCCACTATTCATACATCTTTCCCTCCAGACCCTTCACCATTTTTGTAGCCCACCTTTAGATACTCTTCAATGTATTTCTCATATGGTGGCAGCTAGAACTGAGCACAGTGCTTGAGACAAGGCTGCCCAACATAGATCAAGACAATACCTGTCCGTACATGCTGGCAGTGCTGTGCATGAGGACCCCAGAGTACAGTGGACCCTTATGACTGCCAGGACACACTGCTGACTCATGTTCAACTTGCCATCATTAACCAGAATCCCTAGATCCCTTTCCATAGGACTTATCTCCAGCCTCTCGTTCCCCCCATCATATCCAGGGTTGCCTCATCCAAAGTCCAGAATTCAGAACTTGCTCTCATTAAAATTCATGCAATTGATGATTACCTTGCCATCCTTGTGCATAGCAACTTTACTATACATACCTAAGGTTGGATGGGAGCAGTCTTTCCATTTTTACCCACTGAAGTAAGCCTGTCCTTTGCTTCTCACCTCTGATTTCATGAACTTGAATGACCAAGCTCACACAGTTCCTACAACTCCTGCAGTGACAGTGCTATGCTGGAATACTCCACTTTCATATTACATAAATGCAGCTGATGTATATTCTCTTCTGATTGCTCGTGAATTGCTGGCTATAATAAGACTTACTTAAACCATCATCCCCTGGTGGCATAGACACAAAACATTCTCCCTTGAGAAAAGGGTTGTCTGACTCACAGTGGCAGATCAGCATCTTAGTGTCAGGATGACTTCTCTATAAGGACACCCAGAGATAAAAATATATTTACAAGTTAATAGATACGGATTAACTCTCACCATCTTACATATTACTACCCTATAACTACGGGATAAGACATTTCTGTTTAGTAAACTTGCATGAACTTGAACAGGGCTAGTGATGCATTCTTTTTGAGACTAAAATGCAAGATAATTTTTGTAAGGTGGAAAAAACCTAACAAATGAACCCCTATCAGCAAAAAATAATAACAAAAGAAACTTAAAAACTGGGAAGCCAAATGGGGCTTTAAATCCTCTAATTATCAAACATTGTCTACCTCATCAGAGAAACTGATACACTTCAAATAAATATCAGAACTTTTATTATCAATTTTTCAAAGTAAAATGCTGTACAATTAACTGAAAAAGTCAAATGAAATATAAACATCAGAACAAAAAAAGTCATTTTCTTTACATGGGATAAAAAGTAAAACCTTTTCTAAATGTGCTTCATGTAATGTGCTTTGCAGAGTCAGTCTTGCCCTTTCAGACTTGATCATTAAATATTCAAAAAGACAGTAAAGAAAGCTCAATATTTTAGTCAATATGACAACTTTTTAGCTATGCAAAACCCAGAAAAAAGGTTTGGTTGCTGTTCCTTGTACAAGCAGTACTAGTCAAGTTGCCAGAATTCATTTCCAGACCCAAACAGCATTTAGCAGAAGCTCAATATCTGATAAAATAGTTAGGCAGAACAGGTAAAATTTTCCACATAAATTTGTCAATCTCTTCTTTCTACACAACTGTCAGGCAGCCTTACTCTTTCTGAGTTGTAGCTATTTCTTGTAAAAAATACTTCTACTCATACTGTTTAGACAAACTGTCTCTAGTAGCCCAGTTTGCATACTAATCTGGATGCATCTCTTAATACTGAATTTTCCATGTCAAAGGTAGGCATCTCTCAAGTCTCCCTATAAAGGGAGCTGTTGAGTGCATGGGGATGAGGGAGAATCAGTGTCACATTTCAGAAAGGCAGAGAACAGATCTGGAACAGGAAAATACTGTGCAAGAGAGCCTCACAGCTTTATCATAGAATCACAGATGGTTGAAAAGGACCTCAAAGATCATCCAGTTTGAACCTCCCTACCATGGACAGGGTCACCAACCACTAGATCAGGCTGCCCAGAGTATACCCCAGTCCAGCCTTGCCTTGAATGCCTCCTGGGATGGGGCATCCACAACCTCTCTGGGCAATCTGTTCCAGTGTATCACCACCCTGTGAGTGTAAAACTTCCTCTTAGCATCTAACCTGATCTCTCCTGTCTCAGTTTAAAACCATTTCCCCTTGTCCTATCACTATCAACCAGTCATTTCCCCTCCTCTTTATATGCTCCCTTCAAGTACTGGAAGGCCACAATGAAAGCTCCCCAGAGTCTTCTCTTCTCCAAGCTTAACAAGCCCAGTTCCCTCAACCTTTCTTCATAGAAGAGGAGCTCCAGCCCTCTGACCATTTTAGTGGCTCTCCCTGGGACCCATTCCAAGAGCTCTGCATATTTTTATGCTGGGGGCCCCAGACCTGGACACCATACTCCAGATGGGGTCTCACAAGAGCTAAGTAAAGGGAATAATCACCTCCTTCTCCCTGCTGGCCACCCCTTTTTTAACACAGCCCAGGATATAGTTGGCCTTTCAAGCTGTAAATGCACACTGCTGCCTCCTGTTCAGCTTCTCATCCCCCAGCACCCCCAAAACCCTCTCTGCAGGATTACTCTCCAGGAGTTCCTGCCCCAGTCTACATAAATACCTGGGATTTCCTTGGCCCATGTGCAACACCTCATTAGGCTAACATGGCTGCACCTCTCCAGCCTGTACAGGTCTCTCTGGATAGCTTCCCTTCCCTCCAATGCATCAACTGCACTGTTCAACTTGGTGTCATCTGCAAACTGGCTGAGGGTGCACTCAATTCCATCGTATATGTCATCGTCCATTTAGCCACATGCATGTCATATGAGAGAATATAAACTGCCACGACTGAATGTTTTTTGTCTGGAATTCACATGATCTAAAAAGCTGTTCTTCATTTTACAGGATTGCCTAATTTCATTCATGATTACTAATTTTGCTAGTTACTACTAGCTTGATTACACAAGTTTGCTCATTTTAATTGTTTTCTTTTTCTTTTCTTTTTTTTTTTTCTGTTTTACAACACTAATTCACTCAAATGTTAAAATATGATGAATTGAAGGAGTAGTTAACAGTTCTTATCTTTTTAAACAATCACTTGTGCAAAAATACAGACCAACATACATTAAACTAGTCTGCAGTTCGTAAGTGCAGAAGTTTACATAGTTGAAAAACATAATCCATATTTTCAGCAATAAAAACCACATTAGAAACTCTATAAGAACATAAACTCTTGTAGTTATGACTGAATCTATCTTCTTTAGTCATTACTATGCAATGGCTTCTTCTTATATCATCATACAAAGCAACAAGGATATTCTCATCACTTGATGGCAATTATGCAGCAATAAAATTCAGCTAAGTAGCTGTTTTCATAATAGTGTCTAAAAGGTTTGTTTTTATTATTAATTTCTCTCCATCTTATTGCCTTACAAACAGTCTGAGAGAAAATAATTTCTGAATTTCTCCTTAAAAAATATCTCAAAAGAAAGTAACTACAGAAATTCTTCTGCAATATGAACAATTGTGTCTAGCATGCACACCAAGTGACCAGGGAATTGCAAAATCATATGAATTTCAGACAAGAGGGATTCATTTTGATTTTGATTTGTGCCCATTGAATTCTTACTTCAGTGTTTTACATCAGCAGGCAAACATAATTTGGTGTTGCTATTTATTAATAAAAGTACACCACGTTTTAATGAACTAGTTCTTCAGAAGGAAAGCACATTATTAAGTGAAATGCTCTTTGCCAACTGAGGTTAATAGAAACTCTCAGAACCAAGTGGGATGACTTTTACCATGGTAACAACAGCTTGGAATTATCAAGTACATCAAAACTCATATTTGATAAAATGAATTGTCACCAACTCAGTTTTCCTGGAATAAAACAGGAGTAGGAATAAGATGTGAAAGGAGGACAGTTAGACTAGTGTAACCCTACAAGTTTTTGTTTCTTAGAAATGCTGTATATTATGTGATTTTTGCAGCAACTGTGTCTATAAAATCTCAGTATCCAGAACACAGTCCTGCTAAAGGTGCCATGTAAATATAAGTATCTGCTGACAACTGATTGGAAACACTGAGAAATATTTCTGTGCCAGGGATGTACTTAATAAATTCTCCTATTTTATCAGTAGAAGAAGAATAGCACTTAAAGCAAATCAACTACAAAATATCACTGAGTCAATATTTCTAGCTATTTTGTATGTAATATCTACAGATTTTAAGAAATGTATGCCATTGCTTTGTTTTATAAGTCACAACTTCTTAATTCTTGGACCTGACATTTTCCTTTTCCCTCGCTAGATATAAATAGCTTGGAATGTTGCACTTTGTTGCCCCAAAACCATACTTTTCATTGGAGATGAAGTAACTTTTGTTGATTTCAGTGGAGTGAAGGTTTAATTTTCATTCTTGGAAACCCTCTTTTGACACTGCACACATTAAGAAATGCTATAATACAGCTCTCATGAAAAGATGAAGGTGGGGATAAAGAGGAAATGTGAAAAAGATACAGCTAAATATGTTAAGGTATCTCAACACTGATTAAGTATTGCAGGTAGAAGTTAAATATGAGTGTCTGGTTCATCACCAAGCAGTTGAAAGGGAGATTAAAGAAGATAAACTAAAGAGAAACAAAATGAATTCTTTGTATCATCCTTTACTGTTAAGGATAAGAAAATGACTGTTATTTGCAAGTTATTTTTCATGGGTAATCAAGGTGAAGTACTAACAAATATAGAAGTATATATTTAAGAGTTCTTATCTGACCACATGAAGCATAATAGCAGTAAATAACTAGAGACCAATAGTATTCACACAGTTAGAGCACTAAAGAAATTAAAAAAGCAAGGTACATAAATAGTAAAATAAAATAAAGCACTATTCATTGAGAGTTGGAAAGTGTCCATGCTTTTGTACATATATGCAAATATGTACAAATATGAACATTTATACATACATACATACTTTTTTTTTTTTTTAAGAAATAAGTTAGATGTGATTAGGGAATTTTAAGAAAATGTTGGTTAGTTTTGAAGTAATAACACTGATTGTAGAATAAAACCAAGGAAAGTATCCTACATCTTGCCGTGGCCAATGCACATTGCAGAAGATACATACTGATACACTTGAATTAAAAAATCATATGCCTGCAAAACCATCACAAGCCCTGTGAGGCACTTACAGCTTGAGATCAGCTTTCTGATACCATCTCCAAGCCTTCTGCAGACAATCTGGGCTCAGTTATGTCACTGAGGATGGGAATCCTGAAGTGAGAGGATACAGTTGATCATATTTTGAAAAAAAGACCAATTAAAGGGTCATCCATGGGCAGGTAGGGCCAATAAAAGGGACTGAGACTCTTAGGTGTCCCAGAGCTGCTGTCTTACCACAACAGAAATACATGAATCAGTCCTAGTTCTAAGATTTAACGCAGAACTGGATGCAACTCATTTCCTTATCAAATAAAACTTGATTGAAAAAGATACCTCTAGATTTTAAGATGAGAGGAACAATATCTGTTTGTTGCCAAGTGAATTAAATAAAACTTTTTAAATAGGAATTATCAGGATTATGAAATAATGATAATAGGAATGATAAAAAATGCAGAACAGATAGAGATCAGACCAACTTATAGAATGCCAAAACAGAGTAGATCAAGTCTTTGCTTTTTGTTACTGTTTCACCCTTCTACCTATGCCTCTAATCCCAAGCAAACTTTCACTGAAATCAGTGGCAGTATAACTCTATTTATCTTAAACCAGCAGGACTATGAGATTTGGTTTCCACTTTTCATTCTTTATTAACACATGTATTTTTAAGCAAAATCTGGCTAAATCACATGGAAAACATTAATTTTCAAACTGAAATTGGATCATTTGTTCTTAAACTGCATCTTACCCTGGGTCCATCAGTACAAAAACATCTTGATGCTTTTTTCATAATTGCTTCCTTTTTTTTTCTTCAGTCTTTCTATGACATTCGCTTGATGTGCGTATTTTTGCTACTTATTTAGTCCCTTAGGTGTTTCTGGGACTACCATCCCAGTGGTCTTAACTCTACTAGTTTAGATCCAAATTTTGTTTCAGAAAATATGTATGGCAAAATATCGATAGAAGAGGATCAGACACTATGAGTGTTCTCTTTTCAGTATGAAAAACTGTATACTGTCAGAGAAAGGACTTAATAATCTTCCTTAAATATAACAATAGTATTTGTGACAAAGGGAAAACAATATTGTCTGTCTCCACTTTCATTGGAAATCAAGTTGTAGAGACAGATACTCTTTCCTGACTTTTTTTCATACAGGTGTGTTTCATCCCTGTATTTTTCCTTTTGCAGTCTCCATTTATTCTCTGTTCACTTTAACCATATAAAGTCTATAGTCTAGGTCTACCATAGGCAGATGAAAAAGCCTGCGCTACGTGGACTCTCAGGGGATGTGAGTTTACTTTGCCTAGGCTCTGAAATGGTAAGAACTCATTCTCTGTCCATATCTTGAGTCAAAGCTAGAGGCTGACACAGAGCTAATAAGCCCCAGTGAAAGTCTATGTGATACCTACTGACTGTAGTTAGATTTTTTTTTTAGTGATTTGGAGATCTGGAGAGATATAATTTACTGTACAGCATTTTTGCTGTAGAATCAAGAGCAGCTCCTAATTTTGAGATCCACAGCTTGAGGCTTGGTATCCAAGTGCACATCTTTCTGCACTTACACCTTAAATATATCTTTACATCACATTGCAAGACAGGTCTGAATCACATTCAGAATGTTGGGTGACCTAAACCCTTCAGGATTCTATTTAGCTATTCTTTGTGATTTGATATTCTGCAATAGGTGTTTATAAATGATACATGTATCTTCCTTGGCATCATCTCCTATGGCATTTTTATTCCTGAGGGAATAGAAAAAAGATTAAATGTTTCCTCAAAAGAAATGCTATCAAAGTTTTTTCTTTTGCACTAGTGGTTAAGACTGAAATATCTATATCATTTGAACTTTAAAAACTACGTATTTCACACGTGGAAATAAAATATAATGCAATGATTTAACTCTGTGAATTAGTCTGAAACCAATATCACACTTGCCATCTTCCACAAAGATATTTTCATTTTATTTTTATATGTGAAAATGCATAAATATGTCTGGGAAATTTTTCAGTGGGCCCTTGTCTGCCATTGCCTTGCTAGATAGAAAAGCCTGTATTCATATTACATATTGCAGATAGAAAAAAAAATGGTTAAAGAATGTCATCAACTCTTACTGTGTGAAAAGCTGTAAACACTACTATAAATGGTTAAAGCTAAAATGTCAGAATAACAAACCTCTTTTCTTCTGCCTTTGAAGTTGGCAGTTTTCAGCAGTCCTCAGATAGTCTTTCCCACTCCAGCTGGAGTGGGAAAAGAGTCATATTTATGCTCCACTTATCTATGGGTTCATCTGGGATGTAAGAAGTACAGACGAAGTAATAAATAGAAAAGAAGAAGAAAGTATCAGACAGAAAACTAAAGAAAAGAACAGGAAAGGAAATTGATCTATCAAAGAGGTCTGCCTGACTAGAAGATAGAATAAGGCAAACAAAAAAATCTGTTGTCAAATGGATTAAACGATGATTAAAGCAATTAAACCAAGAAGACCTGAAAGTGACAACAGGCTTTGAAAAAACAAGCACAAAACAAGAGGAAGCAAATTCTGCAGCTGTCTGCAAGAACTAGCAGTGCTGAAACTGATGATGGCAGGATGTAATAGCCAGTGTAGCATGTCTGTGGCTTGTGGGAGCATAACCTTATATGCTTTAAAGAGTTCAATCTGTTAAATTGCTTGGGTTATCTGACTGCAACAGCTACTTCCTACTGGCCAAGGGAGAATGTCCTCTAACTCAAAGAGCCGTAGTAGGATTCAAGCCTGCACTCTCCTTTCACTACTGAGATGCATTTGATGTTTGGCTTTGTGGAATTCAGAACAGATTCCATAAGCATCTACTGAAGTTTCACTCAGAAAATTCCCTTATTGGCAAAGATGTAAAATCTTAGTAGTTTCTTGTTGGTAACCAGATTTATTGGTTCATAGCAATATTATTCTTAAGGAGAATTGACTCAAATCCTGACTAGTCTTTACATGTAAAAAGTTTCCACAAGACACCTGTCGTTTGTTACTATAACATCTTCTGTCAAAAGTTAAACATTTATTTTTTCCTCTTCCATCTCAATACAGTTAGTGATAGAATGAGAATCAGTGCACATACCTGCCTTCAGTTTTCTCAAAGTGATTAGTCTGAACATTATATCTCACATCATTAAATGCAGGTGTGAATCCACTTTCAATCCCAAATATAGGCTGTTCTCTCAAACTGTCAGTGCAGGGCAGGATGGCAGCTAAGCTGAAAAATGCTTTGTTGTAAATCCAGACTTTTATGGTCTGCAGGCTGTAGCCAAGGCTGAGTCTGTACCACCTCTCTTTAACAGAAGATATCCTCCTTTGACTAAAAAAAATGAGAAAATATCACCAAGTTGTAGATAAAAGTAGATGGAATATATGTATGTATAGATTCAGGCATATTTTAGTTCATTCTCTCAAGCATATTACTTATGGCTTGTATTCTTATTACTGGCTACACCAATCAGTTAAAAAAACAACAACAAACAGTACAGGCTACAGGATCAGACATTTCCATGCAACTTTTAAATTGTTAGTGTGGTTCATGGCATAGTTTTGATTCGAGTCAATGAGTACTTTCATAAGCAGTACCCAAGTACAGTTTGAACGTTAGTATGGCCAGAAACCACTCCCAGTGGACAGCTTGAATGAAGCCTTTCTGCTTTGAGCAGTAGGAAAGTTCAACTGTGGGAACATGAGCTGTGCTGAGCCAGAGATGAGTCGCTGCCTTGTATTATTTACTGTTCCACAGAGGTAACCATAGCACTCAGAGCGGTTACAGGGTTATGCAAACTTCTCATATTAAAGAAGGCTCTAGCTGAAATGCTTTATTTTTGACTAGATAATCTATTTACAATTATTCATCAGTGGAAATACTCCTGTAAAGCAGCATTTATTTTTTCAGCTAAACCTAGGCTGAATACAAAATCATGTAAAATAAAGCGGAAAAACTTTCCTTTTAGCTGCCATAAAAAATCTGGAAGACCCAGCCCTGCTTTTTTCACTGTGCTGCGAATGTTCTGTCCAAGGACTTTTGAGTCCGAACAAGACATTTAAGGTCATATATCCTAGTTCTGTTTACTATGGCAGCTTTTCTTTCTCTGGTTGCTGCAAATGACTGCTTCTGCAAAAATATAATCCCCTTTCCACTGACAGTCATACTGCAGAGAATCTTTTAAGTGGTAAGAAGCAAATCACAAAAGTGAGTCAGCCAATCAGTCAATCAAGAAAAGAGTGAAGATTGGCCATATAGCAATCTCATACATATATATTCCCCGTTGCGTCAGTGTCAAATTCAAAATGCAGGTGCATAAATGCTCTTTGATGGCTGCACAGACAGTCCTCATTACATACTTCAACCAGTTGATAGGTATGCTCAATAGTGTGAGTCACTATTCAAATTTCCTTCTCACCAGGGGAAGTGTTTTTGTTTTCAGACTCATTTTTTACCTTTAAGACCAATGTTTTTGTATGAAAATAAGAAAGATGGATGAACAGCATGGGGATTCTAACCTATTGGAATAAGAAATCAGTATAAATAGCCTCTCATTTTCTCTATCCTTTTAGCTGTCTTTTCTCTGTCATTCATGTCTTCTTCATGGACAGGGGCTTTAAGAATAAGCCACTTTTAGTCATTGACTATTGATACTCAGTGTGATCATGCAAATGCTCACAGTCTCCATTTCTAAGTACCCAATCTAGTTGTTTGCATTGGGATTCTTGATTTTCTAGGCTTTAGGTAGAGGTTTTTTTGTGGTTTTGTTTTTGTTTTTGCTTTCCCCAAAAGACAAATAGGACTTACATATCTGGTTCTTTTTCTGATTGATTTGGGGAAAGTCTGTTTTTCTGGGTTGTTTATGAAGAGACTAATCCTATGTAGCTATTTAAATTAGGTATATCAGAATAAATACGCAGTGCACCTTTTTAGTGTTCTGAAACTATTAAAGCCAATCCAGATTAATGTTAATACACCAACTTGCCCAGTGAAACGGTCACTTTTACTCTCTTTCCTGGTATTCCCTGACACTGGAGCATAGTTGTAACTGGCCAAAAATTTCAGAACACCAGCATCATGTAAAATTACCCTTGTGAAAAATGACCTGTTTTTTAGCTCCCATGACTCTCAATTCAGCTGTGGAGTAGTAGTCAGGTCAGAGAAAAAGAATGAAGAGAATGGAAAAGAATGTAGGACTCCAGCCCAAATCGGCAGTGATTTAGATTGCTGCATATTGTTTTGAAACAGCATCAAGCAGTTGAAATCCAGAAAAAAAATCACATAATGAAGCTCAAAGATGCAACATAAATCTGTAATATGCCTAATTTCCAGAACTGATTGACAATAACGACTCAGGCAGATATGTCTGGCTAAAGATGCGAGTCTTTTCCATAAAAGGTAGCAATTGGGCCACACCAGGAAATGGGTGAACTGAGTGAGTTCCAGGTCTTTCACAGATGCAGGGATATTGCAGCATAACATGTCCCCTGGTACATCATACTCTCCATTCCATCTTGTGGAAATTGACCATTTTTTGTCCTGCAGCAGAAAAATATTGGGACCAGACAGAATGAAAAGGTAGAATAAGGAGCTGTGTTCCTGAACATATCCCCTTGTCTGCAAGGAAACATGGTCATGTTCCTCCATGTTAGCTCTGAGGTTAGCTACATGAAGCTTTTCTGATCCATGAACCACATAGATTTGTTGTAGCACTCTGCTTGACCTGGTAAGACTCTGGCATATTAGCGTTGGCACAGTACCAGCCTAATATGGCTGAGTTGCTTATAGTTACAACCAGCTCAGAGTTTAACCAGAACAAGAGTAGTTTTGTCTGCATGCATCTGCATACATTACATGTTACAGCATTTGATTAAGTGGTGAAAGTCCTCCAGTGCTGTTCCTTAGACTGTATTTAAGTAGGAACATCAGTTACATACATTTACAGGGAACTGGGACCACAATCCAGAGACTCCTTTTTCTATTTGAAAACTTGATTTTCTTTTCTACTTCTCCTCAAGCATCTTAGTTTCTAGGTAGCCTCAGTTAGAAATTAAGTGAAAGAAGGGAATGGCAAAATGCTTCAGAATTGTAAAAGAAACTACTAAATATCAGGAACACAAGAGCTACGGAGATTGAAGATCAACAAAGGAAATTTGAGTGAATAAAGTGTGAAAGACAAGTAAATGGCTCTATTTCTTTCTATTTCTCATTTGCTTCCTCTCTTTCTGTTCCTATGAGATACTCAATTTCCCATCTGAACAGAGAATCAGCTTAATCATCCAGGAAGAATGTATATTCTCCTGGGCCACAGAATGTATAAACTGAAATCTGCAGCAGCTAAGGCATAAGGCACCAAACACACAGGTCTTCCACATAACAACCACAATTGTGGAGACTGCTCTTACATCAATATTTTCCCTTTCAGATTAACAGTGGACTTCAGTAAGTATAAACTATTGTTTATACTTAGTGAAGTCTTTAGGATTTGGATGGCTATTAGACTAAATGTGGAGTGCAGAAGTACTGTAAATGGAGATCAGTACCTATTTCTCCAGAAAAGTAATATTCTGAATCTATTACATATGTAAGCTCTTTCAGGTTAAGTACTAAGATGTTGAATATAGACACCTGAACACTTAGACAAAGTTGGAAATCTGGTCAAGTGGTATTTGGGATTTAAAGGGCTTTCAGGCACTTACATATCAAAGGAAGACAAATCAAACTTTAGCTTAATCGTTGACTAAGGAAAGATATTTCCTTCACTATGTTCTGCTCATGCACTTTGCATCCTAAGGGATGCAGAGGTCTTTCTTTTTTCAGAAGTTGGGATGGGTGACTTGTCTTTCAGCATTTAGAAAAGCTCTCAACCTGATACTTACAAGTAATCTTGAATTCTTCTTGAATATTAAATTTCAGATAATTTTCTTCTGACTTAATGATGGAGAGTAGTATTCCAGTACCTAGGTGGGTTGCATGGACCTTATACTTGGAACTGGCACTGCCATTTTCATTTGAGTCTTGCAAGAATGTGTAGTAGAGGCAAAGAACTGCCAAGTTTCTGTATGAAAGGAAACCACAGATGAAGACAGAGGTGATATGCCAACATAATTGCAACACTCTTGATTATGTATATGAGTACAATTGTAGACCTTTGGAGGAGTTTCTGCCAGGAAACAACTGCAAACTAGGGCTTTTAAGGGTTAGATGTGAGGTGATGGAGTTTCTGGATTGCTGTGCTGGTCTGAGGTTTTTAAATTCAACTGAAGGTGTTTATGAAGTATTTTCATACTCACCTATACACCTTCTGAAAAATTAACTTTAACATCCTGTTTCTTTGCTGAAAGTGAAAATGACTTTTTAGTAACCTTGGCATACCTCAGTGTTTTGCTTTTCCATGTAATGCATAATCTGTGGTGAAAATGCATTGGCTCATTTTTTTTATTTTGTCTCCCAAAATGCCATCATTAAATATATTGTCCTTATTTTAGAAATTACAGAAATGTAATCTTGCCAATTACATGTTGTTTCCATTTAAACCTCTCCAGGTTAGATCATTTTATTCCTCTCTACTTTCTGGTCAAAATTGTTCTGGAGGCATGGAAATGAAAGTCATAGTAGTTTTATCTTCTTCTAAATCATTTAGCACACTGAATGTCTCAGACTGAATTATCTAATTCTTGTTAATATATTCTAAGGTCAATTCTGTTCAACACTTCTTTTCAGTAATTTGGATGCAGATCTCAGTAACTCCGGAGTGTATCCTCAGTAAATTTGCTGTTTTCATTAAATTCTTGACTCTATGATGAAATGAGAGGTCTTACAGAGGGTTCTAGATAAATTGGAGCTCTAGGCCATCAGTAACAACATGGAGTTCAGTGACAAAATGTGTGGTAATGGCACAAAGCTGCAACAGAGAAGGCTCATACTGAGCATTAGTAAACATTTTATGTGACTGTGGTCAAACACTGAAGCAGGCTTCCAAGTAAGGTGATTGATTACTCATGGCTCAGAGTTCGAGAGACATTTGTTTCTATTCTATTCTATTCTATTCTATTCTATTCTATTCTATTCTATTCTATTCTATTCTATTCTATTCTATTCTATTCTATTCTATTCTATTCTATTCTATTCTACACTATTCTATTCTATTCTACGCTATTCTACACTATGCTATGCTATTCTGTTCTGATCCACTCCACTCCACTCCACTCCACTCCACTCCACTCCACTCCACTCCACTCCACTCCACTCCACTCCACTCCACTCCACTCCACTCCACTCCACTCCACTCCACTCCTACTCTACTCTACTCTACTCTTACTCTACTCTTCTGTCCCATTCTATCCTGTCCCATCATAGGTTCATAGGTTCATTAGGTTGGAAAGGACCTACAAGATCATCTAGTCCAACCATCCTCTCATCACCATCCCTACCCACTGAACTACTAAATCAAATCCCTTAGCACGTCATCTAAACGCTTCTTGAACAGCGCTAGGGATGGTGCCTCAACCACCTCCCTAGGCAGGCCATTCCAGTGCCTGACCACTCTTTCAGAGAAAAAATGTTTCCTCAGGTCTAATCTAAATCTTCCCTGGCACAACTTGTGCCCATTCCCTCTCGTCCTGTCATTATTTATCAGGGAGAAGAGGCCCACCCCCTCCTCACCACAACCCCCCTTCAGGAAGTGGTAGAGTGCAATAAGGTCTCCTCTGAGCCTCCTTTTCTCCAGACTGAACAATCCCAGCTCCCTCAGCCGCTCCTCATAAGACTTGTGCTCCAGACCCCTCACCAGTTTTGTTGCCCTTCTCTGAACACGCTCCAGAGAAGGGAGCTATCCTATTATAGTCAACCATGGTAAAACACTTTTTAAAGGATGTATTTAACCTTGCCACCATATTCTGGCTGACTCTATAGCTGTCTTACTATCATCATAGTCTATATTTCAGCTTCCCCTCCTAAATTTTAGTTAATACTGTTTTAACAACAATGTTCATTCTATTAATTATTATATTAGACTATAACTGTTCCTAGGTATTTGAAGGGATTATTTTTTTTTCTCCTACTTTAATCAATCAGTCCCTCAACTGGAGGAAACAATTGTTTCATAGAATGCTGGATATAGATCTTTGCTTACAGGTTATGCAAGTTACACGATATCGAACTTGGGAAAAAAAAAAAAAAAAAAAAAAAAAACAAAGCTGCCATTACCTCAATAAAAATCGAACATGGACATGGAAGATTTGTATATTTAAGTTTACTTTGATGTATCTAGACTTTGGAGGGATTTACTGTGGAACTTTAGATTATCCATTATCAGTTTCAACCAAGAAAGAAGCCACCATCAAGAAGGCCTGATTTGATGGAAAGAGTGAGAAGGATTTTTCAGTTATGCATTTACTTTGCCAAGCTCTTTGTACTCCTTTGTTTTCTGAAATAAATAAATAAATAAATAGCTACAACCAAACAAACCTCTTTTAAATATATTTATCAGTTGAAAGATTTTCCATTTCCTGGACAGAAACAAAATAAGTGTTTACTGAAATTGTAGGCAGAGATACATTAACCAAATACTTCCCTTGAAATGAGCAATTGATATGAATACCAACTTGGAGTTACATACTACTAAATATTATGGCCTCTGGCTCTGTTCCAGCACAGAAGCTTCATTACCTCCCAGCCCTAGTCTTTAGATATTCCCATTAAAGTCAAGCCGTGTTCAAAATGAATAAAAATATCATAAACAGTTTCTTTCCAATTTCTTATAAACCACAGTATTTAATTAAAGGAAATTCTATTCCTCTTTCATCCAAAACTATTATAAATGTTGTAGAGTACAGCTAATCAGAACACTGTTGCAAAACATAATTATTATTGAACTTTTCAATGAAAGAGATTGCATGCAGGGATAAGTTAAATGTTGCCCAGCAACATCATTTCTCTAGTATCAGAACTTTTAAAGGAAATAAATGAAATAGGTGGCCTTAAAAGGAAAAAAATATTTTTTTCATTTGCTCTAGGATTTGATGTTATTTATTTTAAAGAGCTAGAAAAGATAAAACTCTCGGAGTGGAAATGTTCTTTATTTCAGTTACTCTGAAGCTACTTAGGCACTTTTTCATGTTTGAAAAACCATGAAATGAAATAAAGATATTAGAAAGATCAATGGAATGAGTGGCTGAAAGATAAATTTTAACCATAGCCTCTAAGCCTCTAACAAATTCTGGTTAATACTTTTTAATTCAGATCTATACTGACGAATTAATATTTTATAAAAATAATGTTCTCATAAAATCTAAGTCTAAATCTAAGAGTCCAAACATCATGATCTATGTGATCTTACAACCTGAAGCAATAAAGCCTGCTTGACTGTTTCTACATAATTTTAGGAGGAAGGAGAGGAAAGTTAATGTATACACATGTCCATATACAATGACATAAAAACATAAAACAAAAAATATTCCCTCAAGCAGACAAAGGCACAGAGCCCCACAAACAAAATTAAAGTAAATAAAATTCTTACAGGACAAACAGAAATTCTAAATAAACTACCTACTTTCCTCTCCAAGCAACCTTTAAATTTATTTTATTAGAGCTGCTTTATAATTTAAGAAATAGGAGAGGCAATCATTTTTGACTTGGTTTGTGGACTTTGAGTTATTTCATAGATTCATGTGGTTAAAAAAAGTTACTACTTATTCCAGGTTCTTAAGTTGATACTTCGAAAACAATCACTTTTTAAGAAACCATTAGGAAGAACAGTGATAAAATTGTCAGGAAGTCTTTCCTATAAGGGGCAGGAATGCATTTGTTGAGAAGACTGTGAGTCTTTTTTTTTTTTTTCTTTAAGTTTGAAATAGCTTACCGAAGAGCTTCTATAAATCAAATTTATGTAGCATATCTTTATGCACACCAAGGGCCCTGAGCCTACTGAAGCTGAAATCCTTCATGAGTTTTCTGGAACTTGCTATTTCAGTCGGACAGTAAATGTTGTTTTGCTTGGTGCTTAATCTAGTTAAATAATGAGGGATTTCACAAACTTAGCTCCCACATCCAAAAACAACTTTCTCATACAGTTGGAACACAAACACTGGCTTTCTTAGCTGACCTGAACTTGGTATGTGTTATATGGAATGCAATCACACTTTGTCTGTGAGGGTTGGCTTGAGAAATTTATCTTTCCCATGTTAATCTTGCCAGTGATCAGATTATATCGTATATCAGGATATTAAACTGAAAGACAGACCTTACCGCAAACCCTACATTTTAACTGCTTAGAGAAGAATTAACATATATTTTTTCTCTGGTAAGTTCTGTTATGAACACCTGCTGTATTTATTAAAAAAAAAATTAAAATAGTAGTAGTACTAAAGTACTTGTAATAGCATATTGTTACAGCTCTGATTGACTGCTCAAAAAACGTTCTGCAGATGGCAATAACATGAAATCGGTCATTATCAATCTCCTAAATCAAGCATGTATTTTATATTTTTATTTATATTTATATATAAATATATTACATATATATATATATATATATTTACACTGAAAATTTTAGGAATAATATGATGAAGATTGGACAAAATAAACAATTACAAAATCTAAACCATCTTAAACAAATTTCAGTGGAAAGTTATTGAATAACAAGATTCTGAGTAAACTCTCAACTCTTTGGGCCTTGCATCTTGGTTAATTTTAGTGTACCTCATGTTTTCGAACTATATCTGCTGGAAAACAGTATATCTATGAATAAAAGTCACTTCTATTGTCATGTATGACAAAATCCATATTCTGTCCCTTCCAGAAGACGCACTCAACATGTAGAGAAAACAGAGAAAGGAGGATAGAAAAGAGTTTTAACTTGGAAACCACTTTTTCTACTATCCGAAAAACAAAGCAGCCAGATTAAAAATGGTTTTCTGATTTCCACCAAACATCTCTGTCTACCTAGTCATTTTTGAAAATCTCAGCTGTGATGCATTTCACTAAACAGATATTATACCATTTTCTACATGCAAACTTTGACAGTATTTTAAACCTCTTGTAAAAAGACTACCTGTGAGTAAATGTACCACCGAGTCCCTTTGGCTGTTCACTTATTCTTTGCCTTTTAGATTCAAGGCTTGCCATTAAGTGTTTTAGAAATTGTTATTAGATATTAATAGAATATCTTAAACACATTAATTACTCTCCCAAACACAATCTCCACTCCATTGAGGAAAATGTGGAAGCTGCAGAATTCTATATTATGTACTGTAATACATAATAAATTAAATAAATACACAATCGAATGACTAAAATTCTAACATTACTTAAGAAAGTTTCAATTTTGCAGTTAGCATGTCTTTAGAAGGTGATGACTAAAAATAAATTTCTTTTCATTTTCATCCTGGGCCATCATGAAGAATGAATTTAAGAGAATATCTAAAATAAAAATGCTTCTTTTGACTTTTTGAGCTTCTTTTCACTCTATCTACATTCTGACGAGGAGATTGTTACATGCTGAGATATGGACTGCATTTTATACCTTTGAAAAGATTTAAACCAGTTGAAGAAAAGGTAAATGAGCAATCCACACTACAGTATTCACCACTCTACTAGTTTCAAACAAGAATTTAGGTTCGCGTAACTGACATTTGCTCTAAGTTAAATTAATTTAAATCAGGAGTGGACATTTTCTGAAGTCTTACTGATTGCATGCTGTCTGGGGAGTTGAAACCTAAGCACACACACACACACAAAAAGTTCAACTGGATGGAATGCTATTGTTTTGAATAGAAAGGACTTAAATAATTGAAGGTCAAATAAATGTATCTGATAGTAAAAATAGGAGATTCCAAATTTATCTTCCTCATTTGACATCTTTCATTAGAAATAAAATTTCTGATAAGACAGATTGGAATTCACGAAGTGAGGAAAATGAGGACTATCTAGGTGCTATATCATGAGTAATTAGAATGATAAGTACATATCACCTGAAACAGTCATGGCCATGTGATCATAGATTTCTTCGTAGCTATTTTGTTTCTGTAATCTACCTTGTTTCTATATGATAGGATTACTCTCAGAGCTAGAAAAATAACTTACTGTTTTCATTGCTTTTCAGTTTTTTACAAGTCAACATGAAATTAATTCCTTTTTGATGGTGAAATTTGAGCAAGGTTATAACATACATACAGAATGAAAAGCTGGGATTGTAACCCACAATATACAAGTAAAAGATTGAAGATAAACAAATATAGACAGAGGGAAGCTGAAAAAAAATCTCATCAGTGATTTTCCTAACATTGTCCCTAAGGCCAGAATTATTTGTGTTACTCTCTAATAAACCAAAAACTTAACCAGTGTGTTAATATGACTGCAGACTTGCTTGCATTATCTGCCTGCAAGTGACAGATTTTGTAGATACAGAAGAGATTTCCAGCATGGGATTTCTGCAAGTTGTGTTCCACACTGCAAGAGTGAGAATGAGGAAAAATGAGCCTGAGGGTGAGCCAGCAGTGTGATGAATGTGTATCTTGCACTCTCTCAAGCCAGATGTTAAATAAAGAATGATAATAAAAAATATTTTAAGAATTTGTCAACTACACTTCAGTCATTCATTAGTATTAATTTTTATTATAGAAACATAGAATCTCTGACAAATATTAGTCTTCTATTGTATTCATTGTGAGGTACAATGTCAGGCCTACATATTTTTTTTTCCTTTAAAAACACAAAGTGAAGTGAAACAGAGGTAATTTGACTTATCTGCAATTAAGTGAGTACTAAAGAGGGCAGACCTTGAATTTAAGACAATAGCCTGTGGAATATGTTTCATCTTGTGCTGTTTGGAAAGTATAAACCTTCTTTAATCTCTATTCCGTATCTCTATAAAGTGATGTGTATTTTTTTCATGAGAATGAGACATGATAATGTTCTAGTCTAGTTCTGTGGACTAGGAATGAACCTGTCTTTTAGGGATGCCAAATCAATTGTTGTCAGCACACTTCGGGAAATACAAATTCCACGTTTTTGTCAAAATGGACTCTGAACTAAGAAAATAAAAAAATAATCTTACAATTCCTTCTGAAAAATCTGTAGCTCCAGAGCTGAGTCAGCTTGTGTTAAACAGTCTCATCTGTTAGGGACTGAATGAATACCTTTCTTCCACACCTACTGATTCTGCATGAGATGTGTGGTCCTGCAGTCTCATAACAGATATAAAGAAGTTTCAGTGTGCAAGTGGAAGGCTATTCTCCTTAATCCTAGCCTATGCAGTATGAAAGTATATGATTTATAATCACCCAAAAGCCTGACTGGAGATCCAGGACATATTAAGTACTTTATACATTTTTTTCTGGAGCAAAATTACAGAGAAAAAGCAAGCACCATCTTAACAGTCACTTCAAAATAACTGTGGTTCTATACAGGTAGGAGAGGGTGAATGGGAGGAAATTTATTTTGGTAAGCAAATTAGCCCAGAATAATAAAAAAAAATGTTGAAGCAAAAGTTCATGTTATTTAAATCATGGTTATTTGGAAAAGACTTGTGGTCTGAACTATGTTATACTTCAGAATGAATAAAAGCAAGATTTAATGTATAAGGATATAATTATCAACCTTAACAATGTAATTGTTCTTCAATCTAATGAACAAAAAGACTAATTGTAACACAGGTACTGTACTGATACCAGTGCACTCTTCAGATTCTATGTCTAAAAGAGCCTTTTCTCAATATGATAGCTAGGATTCTTCAGAAGCTCCTTAAAGTTTTCTCTTTCTCTTATTTATTTATTTTAATCTTCTCACAAAACCTGGAGGATATCCAGACAAAATGAAGTAGACAGTTCTTTATATACAGTTCCCGTAGCAGCTGTTCTCCAAAAGATCTTTTGTTCCAAAGACTCTAACTCTGCTGTAAACTAATACGTTATGTCAGTATTTCAATATATTCCATGTTTGGATTGAAGTATAATCTTATTGCTATTTAAGCTCTGATTTCTACCTCATTCATTTAAGATTAGAGTGTTTTTTGATATATTAACCACTGTGTCTTAAGAACATCTTTAATATTTTGGTTCACTTAACAGATTCTCCACTCCATGAGAAGCAGGAACTGGAAGTAACTGAATTATCAGGACTAAAACCATTCATACCTGAAAATCACCAGAAATTAATTTTTAACATTGTAGTAGACCTGACATATTTAGCCGTTCACTAAAAAGTTACAAATTGTTTTGGGTCTGCACCTTCTACAGATGAAGTAAAGCAAATATCTAAATCTGGAATTAGTCTAAACGACTGTGATTAAAAGGCATCTCTTAAATCCTTTTTAATTTTCCCTCAGAAAAGTACACAGTGCATGTTCCCACATAGGTCAGACAGATAAATAAGCTTTCAAAGAAGGAACCTTAAACAACAGTCTCTAAAAGGACTGTATAGTGAATTGTGGGACAGGATTTACTTTGGTTAATTTGTTGAAGTTCTTGTTTTTATTTTTTGTTCCTGTTGGCTTTATCTCCTGTAGTTTCTAGCTCCTATGTTTCTCAGACCTGTTGTGTAATCATTTGCTAGTTACACAGACTATTATTTAAATAATGTATGTCTAGTTCAAGATAAATAGCACAGTTATGATGCTCACATTGGAAATCTTTGTTAGAAAATTACTTGAAGCTGAAGGTGTATATTGCTGCCAAAGGAATAAAGATGTTTGTTAAGTGATCAGAATACTTACTGTTCTAAAAATGCCAAAATGTCAGATACAGTAAAATCTTCAAAAGAACTTTTAAAGGACATTGATTTAAAAACTTTATTCTTCCAAACACTTCATTTGTTCAGTACTTCTTGTACTTTTACAGATTCTCTGTTCATGGAGTTTCTATATCTGTGCCTATTTTTCAAATTCAGTGTTTCAATCATTGTGGGAAATTTTATGGAGAAACAGACACCTATTGGATTATGCAGACTGCTGAAATGGATAGTTTATTTTAAAAATGTTGTGTAAATCTTACCTTGTGAACCTAAGTCCTTCTGCAGGTATGCCTCAGATCACATAATAAACTGACGAAACAGCAAAGAACTGAAAACAGCACACTATTATCATAATCTCTAGACTGTTTCCTTACTCCTGAAAATCTTGGTTCTGACAGCTTCAATGGCAGCCAGCAAAATAAGAGACATCAGAAGAGTTTTGGTTGTGTGCGGAGTTCAGCCTCTTATCATCAAACAGCAATTGAAAATGCTTATAAAATATTTAAACTGCAAATCTAGACATTTGGGGGAGAGAAAGGGAAAAAGCATTAAAAATGAAAGATTTAGTGAAATCTAGAACAAATTGGGAAGCTTAAAGGAAATATAATCCAATCATTTCATGAAGAGACAGAACAAGATTACATAGTCAAATAAGTTCCTGCATTTCATTTACATAAAATAACAAAAGATTGAATTTTATGAACTGCAGATCATAAAACTGTATTTAAGAAGTTTAAACTGCTCTTCCTTTGCAGAATAAACAATAGTCCTGCCCTTTGCTCTATGTCTTTCTTCAATTTTTGTATCAAAATATAGGAGATTTTGGTTTTTTCCTATTATATAATTTGTACTGTTTGGGGAATGTGTTATTTTGCCAACAAGAAAAGAATGGGGAAAGGGCATCCAGAATTTTAGAGCAGGAGACGGGAGATGCTATAATGAGCCCCCTTAGTTTTTCATGAACAAAGCCAAGAATATGAAGAAGTTAGTGGATTGCTAATGAACACAAGTGTCAAAGGTTCCCTTCCTAAAATGATTACTGCATAGAAAAGCACCATAAATGTGGTAGAATGTGAGCAGCAGAAGCAACCAAGCTGCTTCCTTCTGATTTATATATTGAGTGAGATCCTCAGTGGGATTCTATCTATGAAATATAATTGTTTCACAATATAATCTTTCCCTAACACAATTTATCTGCTTTAACAAGAATTTGCTTTCATGTTTCATAGAAAAAAAAAAGGTCTTCTTCTAGTCCATTTAACATTTTTAAGATTGGACAGAGGCTCTAAAAACTAATAAGGGGTTTCACATAAACACACATGAACATAAAATATTAAATAAGACTCATTTCCTTAGGAAACTAAAAAAAAAAAAAAAAGATTTTTAATAATTTTTTGTGCCTTAAATGAAAATAAATCTCTCAAAAATCTTCCACTTATCCCCACTGTATTCATAGATTAATAAAAGGAAAACTTAAAAGGATTTTTACCAATAATTGTCTTAAATGTTATCCTTTTAGATGAGCCTGCTAAGGAAGAGATTGACTGTGGACTGCTGGGTTGATGGCAGTGATGGGGGATGGAATTTAAGACTCCAGTCCCAGTTCCAGCATTCCATGATTTCGAGACTAACTCTCAGTTTTTACTCAAAGAACTGGTCTTTCTTCATCCAGAACAAGTAAGGAGGCTGAAATCCATCTTATATTATAGATAAATTTCTGAATTTCATTTCAGAAGAGAAGGAAAATACTTACCTCTGACACATAATTAATATGTATTTTGTCCTTGCTTGATAGCCAAAACCAACATATGTGCATTAACATTTCAGTTACATCACAACTGATGAACATAAAAATCTGATCTCACATAACATACTACAATCTCAGCAAACGTTTTAAACTGTCATGGGTGAATAATGTCAGAAAATAATATGGTTCAGAGGTGACAGGAGTGCAAATGCTGTTAGATGAAAATCATGAATCAAAAAACGTATGTACATTTAGAAGTGCATTGTGATCGTTTTTAAATTGTGAAGCTGAAAAGAAAAGAATACTTAGTAGAAAAAAAAAAAGTTTTTGAAGTGTAATAGATGTAACTTGCCAAACAGGGAATTTTTCATTCATAAGAGCAAAAATATACATGATGTAAAAACAATATAAAATTTCCATGGGTAGTTGCAGACCTCCAATTATGCCTTCCTAAGAAACAGCAGAAAATCAGTTATACAACTTGCTGTTCAGACCTTTAGAGCTGTGGGTGATTACTCATTTCTCCCCTGAATTTATGTTATTACAGAATTTTTGCTATTATTACAGCTATTTTTGCTCTTCACAGTAGGACCTTTCCAGTTTAATTCATTCCTCAATAATATTGACCATAGAAAGACAGTCTAACAAAATTGCTGTGAACTACTGTTTAGCTGTAACAGTAGCTTTAGTCTTGCAGGACCCACTGGGAAAGATTTTTGTCTTCAAAAACATTTTGTGCACTGCTTTTTCAAGAAGTCAGCCCTGTGAGAGACAACATGATCAGCGTAGAAAGCAGACTAGGATCTGTCACTTCTGAGATGGAGTTGTAAAACTAAGAGGAAATCCCCTTCTCTTTCCTCTTTTGCTTTCTCAGATTGTGTTCTTTCCATTTGTTGTAACTTCTTCAGTGGATCCTGGCTCTTCTGTTGCAATTTATGTGTACCTGGTTGTGATCCTGTGATCAATGATGGTTCTGGATGCCGGTGTTAAAGAAGGAATGGAGGTGCTACAGAAGTGCAAAATATATTATATGAATTGTGTTTAAAAGTATTAATACTAATGGAGCATTCTCATAGCCAAACCAGTTTTCCAAAGAGCTGGAATCCGCTTGGCTCAAATGAAATTGGCCTGACAAAAAGCATAGTAAGGACCATGAACTTCAAGAGAACACAATTTCAACTATTTAAGGAGGTTTTTTTTCATTTATTGAATGAAGTTCAATAGGAAGCTGTCTTTAGAGATACAGGGGTAGAGTACAGCAAGCAGCACTTTTAGGATGCTGCTCTGCAACCCTCAGCATAAGAAATCAAACAGAGGAGGCAGGAAACCAGCAGAGCTTTCTAGTCAAACTGAGGGAAAAGAAGGGAATGTACAGACAGTGAAGTCAGGGACGTATGGCCTGGGAAGAATACAAAATTGCTGTAAAAACATGCAGAGATGGGATTGGGGAACCCAAAGGATAGATGGAACTGCACTTTGAAAAGGATCTGAAAAATAGCAAGAAATTCTGTAAACACATTATTTAGAAGAGAAAGGCCAAACAGAATGTTTCTCCTCTGATAAATGAGGTGGGAAATCTGGCTACAACAGACATGCAGAAAGTAATCAGTAAGTTCTTTGCCTCAGTCTTCACTGCCAGTTGGGCTTCCCATGTCTATCATGTCCCTGAACCCTTGGACAGGAGTTGGAGGAGAGAAATCTGTCCCTCTCTAAGAGCAGAGCAAGTCCAATGCAACATCATGAGATTGGATGTGTAAAAGTCTGTGGACCTGGATAACATTCATGCCAGGGTCCTGAAGGAACTAGTTTATGCGATTGCCAAGCCACTCTCAACTATATTTGAAAAGTCCTGGCTATCAGGTGAAGACTCTGATGACTGAAGAAAGGAAATATCATTTTATAATACTTTAGTTTAAACTTTTTATCCTTTCAGTTAGTCTTTATTCTAGCACAAGATCCATGTCACAACCTCTACTAAAGATGTAATGGATGTTGCTAATCTGAAAATAATGTTTTAACAGTACAGAAGAATGACAATACAGAATATTTACAATTTTAATTGTAATTTTACAATTACAGAAACGTCACGATACAGAAGAAATTTTAAGAAAGGGAGAAAAAAGGATCCAGGAAACTATAAGATGACAGCATCGGTGAATAAAAGGCAACTAAAATCTTCTACTTGAACTTCTGCAAGGCTTTTTACATGGTCCCTCACCACATCTTTGTCTCTGAATTGGAGAAATATGAGTTCAAAGGGTGAGCTATTCAATGGATAAAGAATTTGTTGGATGGCCAGAGGATTGTTATCAATGACTGTTGGTCCAGGTAGAGGCCAATGAATGATGAGTGGTGTCCCCCATGTGTCTATCTTGGACAGGTGCTATTTAGCATCTTTATTGATGACAGACAGTTGAATTGAGTGCACTCTGACCATGCTTGCTAATGTCAACAATCTCAGGGGAAGAAGGACATACCATACAAAGAGACCTGGACAGGCTTGAAACATGAAACTAAAAGTGCACAAAAAAGCTGGGCATAAACTAGCAGTGTGCTCTTGTAGCCCAGAATGCCAACAGTATCCTGAGCTCATCAAAAGAGGGGTGGCCAGCAGGGCAACCCTCTACTCTGTCCTTGTGAGACCCTATCGAGAATATCACATCCAAGTGCGGGGCCCCAAGCGCAAGAAAAATACAGAGCTGTTGGAGTGGGTCCAGAGGAGGGCCACAAAGATGATCAGAGGGTTGATGCATCTCTTTATGAAGAAAGACGGAGAGAATTTTACTTGCTTATCTTGGAGAAGACAAGGCTCAGGGGAGATCCCATTGCAGTCTTCCAGTACTTAAGAGGACCTTGTAATCAGGAGGGAGACTGACTTTTTACACAGTTAGATAGTGACAGTACAATGCAGAAAAGTTTTCAGCTAATAGAGATGAAATTTATATAAGATCCTAGGAGGAAATTTTTCACTCAGAGGGTAGAGAGGCACTGGTATAGATTCCCAAAGAAGTTATGGATGCCCCACGCCTGGAGGTGTTCAAGGACAGATTGGATGGGGCCATGGGCAGCCCAATGTAGTGCCTGATTTAGTAATTGGCAACACTGATCATGGAAAGGGGTTGGAACTAGATGATCTTTAAGCTCCCTTCCAAACAATGCCATTCTTATGATTCTATGATACTATGAAAGTCTTACATCACTTTTGGATCTCTTTCTCTATGTTTCTATTAAATTATTGTAGAGGAAAATACATCAATCTCCAAATTAAGCAGTCTGTATTATATGGACTTGAAAGGGGCATAATTTTCTCTAATTTCATGTATTCTATTACAAATGAGAAAACCAGCTTAATTATATTTCCATATGCTTTAAAATTAAAAATGACAGACCTTTGCAGAACATGGAGACTTTTTCCAGGTGAGTTATTAACACTACCAAGCACACTGTTTAATTTTTTCTGGCAGCCATCCTTTTAGTCTTTAACTACATGTGATGTTAATTTAATAACAGTATAAAATTCAGTTCTGCAAAAGCCTTCCTGTCCCATCAGGGCTTATGTGCATTTCTGGACCTGCTCATTCCTCTATCTTAAAACTCAGAAATCCCTTTGGTTATAAAAATAAATGATTTACGGATCCTTTAAGAGTGGAACACAGGGATTAACCTCTTGAATTATTTGTATTTTGAGGTGTTATAATTGGCATTCAGCAATATCTGAGAGCACTCTCTTCTGTAGGGTAACTTGTTACAAGTTTATGGGTTTCTGACCTTATTTATTTATTTGTTGGTTTGTTTATTCAAAAAATCTGAGCATAGTTTTTTCCAATTTTCTGCTACTTTCTTAATAATTTAGACAACTATATCTTATTTTCTACAAAATGAAGAGCAGTAAATAAGTAAAACCTTCAACCCAAACTTTGTTTATTTATTTAACTCTTCAAATTGCTTTCTTTTCCCAGTTAATATTGTGTTAACATCTTGTTTTAGCATCAAATGCCTGGAATGAACTTAAATAAAGAACTGCATTTATTTCAGATCTAAACCTTTCCTCCAGTGAGGAGCAAAGTAATTTTATCCCATAGTCTGTCTCTCAGTATCATGAGAGAAAATCAGATTTGGTATTCCTAGTACTTATTTTTAAAACTGTGTATCTGAATATACTTCTGCTTTTACAACCATCTCTGTATAAGGAGAGAAAAAAATATCAGAAATCATCTGTTTTGTAGATACAGATAACCAAAAACATTTCTAAAGTTATAGCAGTTCAGAAAATATGAATTCTCCATCAGCTAAACCCATTTAATTTCTCCTGGATTCTCACTGGAACTCAGTGTGGGTCCATGGGTCCCCCCACCCCGTTACTCATGGAACCGAACAGAACCAGCTCATAAACCATTGATAATTATGTAAAAGATTTGTATTGCAGTATGAATTAAAAAGAAAATCCAGATAACCAAAAAATTTGAAACCCTTTAGAGAAAGTTTGGGAAACTGATTTGTAAGCTGACACAGAATAGGCAAAATTCAGATGTTAGGATATATGCTCGGACTTTTTAGATTACTTTGAGACAAAGCCTGACTCATAGGATGAAAAGCCTATGCTATATGAAGAATGGATTTCATCTTTTCTTGAAAATTAACCTCTCCTCTCAAGCTATTTTGATGATACCTCTCTCTCCCATCAGACCTCACTCCACCTATTTCCCTTTCTGTTAACCTTTATGAAAAAAAGAACTAAAAGGATTTTAAAACAAGTACAATTTTTTTTTTTTGCACTTCTTTAGCTGTTACTTGTTCCCTGGAATATAAGAATTTGTGGCAAAGAGTATTTTGAAAGTAGATCTTTTCAATACTAAATTCAAAATCAAATTATAAAATACATCAAAGGAAGTATAGTAGTGTCTTCCTAATGACACTAAAATACTGTTTACATGTCTGAGAGGTAGAATGCAAGGCTACAGAAAGCGCAGAGTGGAATGATAAGTGCAAAATAATTTGAGAAAGTCTTTTGTATAAAGCACAACAGATGATAGAGACAATTGTTAGAAATGGATTGGGTACACTTATTCTGCTTTGTAGGAGTGATTGACAGACAGTGACACTGCAATTTCTGTAAGAACACACAGCTGTACTTACAGGCTAAGCCAGTTGAGTCAAACTTTGTGTCCTGAAAGATCTGTTTCCAGAAGATTTTGTGAAAGACAAAACTTTTTCCTCCATGCTTCTTTGTTCATACAAGCCAGAGGTTTCTTAATGCTAAGAAGTAGCTTGGAATACTTTAAATCATCAGATGTTAGGAGACAGTGAAAACACATCAGGAAAACCCCACTACAGAAGCATTCAGTAGCTTATTTTAGCAAATCCTGTCCATTCCTGTCAAAATAGTTTACCTGCAAGATTTCTTATTTCAGGTTTGTCTTTTTCCCCTAGGAAATAAGGGATATTAGTTTTATATCAATATACAAATTACAGGATGATGGTCACCTTTTGTGACCAGATTTCTAAGTCTCTAGTTAAAAATTTAAAAGACAAACCTTTCAGAAGTCAGTTCACTCGCAATTTCATAAATGACTTGTTTATGCAAATTTCTCTCATTTTAGTGGGTAAGTTTGTATGTGTTGTAGTACAGTCACCTCTGGTTCGTCTAAGAGATTTCAACACTTAAATCTTGTTAAAAAATCAACTCAAATATGTTACCTTGTGCTAGACTTTAGAAGTTCTTGTTTTCCTGTCTGTAGGCTTTTTCTTATTGTTTCCTGTTGGATGTTAAGCTGCTCCATGAAGTGCTTAGGGTTTTATTGATTGTTTACTTGAATTTACAGTACAAAATAAATGACCATAATGCTAGATGGTCTTCTGGAAATTGAAATAAAAGCGAGGTAAATATTCACATTCTGAAAAAAAATTGAAGTGGAAGGTCTAGAATATTTAAGTTACCAATATAATTCAATTTATATGAATTTAGGACTGAAAAGCTGATCAAGATCTGAAGACACAGCTGAGTATGTGCCAGCTACATTGGTATATGTACATATACATATTACATGCTAATACATTCAGGCCACAATGATTATATGATCTATGACCATATATATAGGATCTTCAGTAAGGTCAGGGGAACTATATCTTCACTGGTAGAAGTGCTATTCTGCCAGTAAATAAGTATTACATAAAGGAATTTACCTGTTAGGAGAGGAAGTGTTTTAGAGGGAAGCTGGAGTTTACATGCCCAGGAGTTAAGCCACTTAACTGCACAAGAAGTAGTGAAGTTCAGTCAATTTAAGATACATGCAGCTGTGTCCAGTATAGTTTGAAGCGCATTAAGCATATCACAAGCCTGCAAGCAAAGGAGATGCAATAGAGCTTGCCTCAGCTAAATCACCTTGCTTCAGGTGGAGGAAGAGGAGAATGCATTTCCTCAGGGGATTCACACTGTGCCATAAGCTTTGGAACACATTGCTGGATTAGGGCCTGTACATAGCTTGGTTCTCATTCAGCTCATGTGCAGTTCAAGACCGTTTTGACAAACACAATTGTTGCTGTGCTATTCTGCAAAGCAAATCAAAGGAGAAAGAATTTAGCTCTTCTTTCAGCTACTGTCAGTCACTGGCAGCTATTTTATCGAAAGCAGATTATTATCTATGTTCATACACATCACAGAAACAGTGGAGAAAAAAAATGGTATTAAGACTTTATTGTGAACATTGGAAGTATCCATACATAGATACTGAAATATTGTTGAAACTCTTGGAGAAAATCAGCGTAGCACACTGACATTTACCAGCTCTTTTACCAATTCATGTACAGAGCAAGAGTCAAGCACATGTAGGCTGGAGAATATACATGATGGCAGCAGGACTATGTAGATGTAGCTGAAAGGAAATTCAACCTGCAGAATTTGTATGAGAAAGACCAAAATAAAGAGAGAATGTGGCATGACTTCAGACATGATCATGAGTTTGCCTTGTGGGTAGTTAGGAAATAATGTGGAACTCATTATTACAGATATTATGTTTAAAACTCAGCAAATCTGCAGTAGAAGTTAGTAGAGAAAATTAGTATTCATTATGCCCTAACTAGTCAGCTTTCAGCATGGTTCTCACTTAAATTTTCTGATGTACTCTAATAGATCTGTCTTTTATGATCCAACCATTGTTTAGCAAAAAAAGCCTCCAAATCAATTGGCTTTAATTTAATATACCCCGCCTTATTTGACTGAAAGAAGATTCAGTGTAAATTCTCTTCTGAAATTTCAGTGGGACTTCCTGAAAAAAATTTCAGTTATCTTGCTGATGAATGCACATATTGAAAAGGACAGTATATACAGATGAGCAGTCTGAGGTTGCCTGTCAGTATTTCCATCTCCAGAACTGAGAGACTTGCCAATGCATAGATGAGTGCTTTGTAGCATCTTAAAACACTGCTGACTTTTTGAGTAAAGGAAGAATTATTTAGGGTTACTATCTTCATTAAAAAAATACCAATAATATTAAGAAAAATTCATAGATTCGCAGTTCAGGCTGCAATAGATGTATGCAGCTTCAGAAGCAAGAGGTAGATGAACTGGCAGTGGGGACAAGTAGCAGTGGGTTGGCTGCAGGGATGCCCACCATGGGGCCTACAGAAACTTTGATGAAGTTTGGGAGGGAGCAGAGCAGGGAGCAATGGCTGCAGTGCCCTCTGGGCTTCAGGGATCAGGAACAGGGAGGGAAGGAGAGCTGTCCTCAGCTGATGCTACAGCCATGCTTTACAGGAGACACTGTGTTTACACGAAACACATCCCCTTGAAATGAAACACTTGTAAGCAGAAATGTGCCTGGAAGCCAAGGAGCACCTGGGGACAACATTACAAGAGCTTCACTCCATTCACTGCCACTGTGACAGAGTTCTCTTTTATTCCTAAGAACTGAAGGTCAGAGTAAACCTGGACTGTCTTTCCTAGAAATCCTTTCTCTGAGTGTTACTTTTGGAAATGGCTAGCATCCTCTGCAGATGTTTTCTGTGTCAACAGGGTCAGTAGCAAAATATTTATTCTTCCTCCACAGACCTTGGAATACAGTTTAGAACTCTTTTAAATGGTTTATTTCAAACTCTGCTATGTGATACAGTACCAAGATTTAACTGGACATAGACAAAAAAATTAGACAGAGGAGTCTACGTGTTCCTTCTACCAAACCTCATGCTAAATGATACAGGCATCTCTCTGGGCACAGTTTTCAATCTTCATCTGTGCTAATCTCAAAATCTTCTGACAAATAACGGATTTTGCTATCTATGTATATGTAATATTTCCATTCTTATTAGAAAAATAAGAGGCATTAATCAGGGCCAGCAATCACTTGCCAAGATGAAAATGCAAGCTGCAGCTTTCTTCAGCACTATTTGCATTTGGCACATTTAAAATCTCTTTGTTGAAAGAAAACGTTCTTCACACATTTGATAACTTATGAATTTAAATTCATGTTTTTGTATTATGGCAACCTTGCCAATTTACTTACAGTTCTTTTGTTGCTGTTTTGTTCAGACTCTTGGAAATAATGAAATACTTGCTGGTAGTAAAAATGGATTTTCCAACATTGTTTAATTTGAAATTCTATGGTATTTTTACACAACTCTGCTCATAGCCAGTAATAAGTAGTAATTTTCCATCTGGGTAGTGTGACATGTCATGCAGATGGTACTGGTGTTTACTCTAAGGCTTTCTAAACATCTGTCTTGCAGAAAAATTAAAGTATTCTTTCTGCTCTGAACAGAAATTACTTCTGATTCTTCTGTACTGTAAAAACATTATTTTCAGATTAGCAACATCCATTACATCTTTAGTAGAGGTTGTGACATGGATCTTGTGGGAGAATAAAGACTAATTGAAAGGATAAAAAGCTTAAACTATAAGCTTGTCTTTGTTGGATTGGTCTGCAAAGAGATAAATGCACAAAAAATTTTGGTTGAGTTAATGTGTTTGTGTAATTCCTACTAAACCGCAGACAAATTTCTAATTTTCTAGTGGCCCATTTTTGGTTCCCAACTCCTGGCACAAACAAGGTGTTGTGCCCTGGAGGTGAGCAGAGCCTGGAGCAATGGCAAGGGCCACTCCCCCTCTTTAGAAAATGAGTCAACATTGGCTTTGTGTTCGTCTCAACTGTGCTCCAGACTTGACCTCTCTTCAGTAGCTGTTGGCTCCTGACCAGCACTGAAAATGAGGTTTACTGGCTGTGTTGGAGGTCAAGTTTCATCATTGTGATGAGCCAAAATAGAGTCCAGAAAGAGCTGGCTTCTACAGCAGAAGCAATGATGAGCACAAGCTTAGTTTTAGATTCAGAACAAAGAAGCTTGTGCTCAAAAAAGCTTACATTTCACTGTATGTAAATAAGTGGAAAGGAGGAAAAGCAGAATTCGTTCTCACTGTGAAAAGGACTTAGGTGCCACAAAGAAAAGTACTATTTTCATATTAAAATATGTTGTCATGAAAGCCTATGACAACACAAAACTGGCTCTCAGTTTGCTCTAGTTTGCTTTTCACTCGTGAAACAGTTTGTAATGAGCACGTTCATGGTCCAGTACTGTCTGCATCCTGCTTCATGCCTGGATGGTTCCATTCTTAGAGTGTTTTACTCTTTGTATAGAAATAGTGCAGGCTATGTATAGGAGTGTTAAAGGATTTTTGACAGATACAAACAGGATGATCTCAACACACTGTAAAAATAAACTGTTTCTAAAAGAATGCTCGCTTTGCCCATCAGATCCGAAACGGTACAATTAATAGAAATTGGAGAAACTGGAGAAACTGCTAAATTCAGAAGCATTGAATGGGGCTCTGGATTTCACTGCTTTCTCAGTTACTCCTATGCTGCGCAACCCTGGTGCTGGTGTTTACTCCCCTTAATTTTTCCACTGTGAACACTTAAAGTACCACCTCCACCTGGGTGTTTGTGTACTATCTAGTGTAATAGAACATACAAGGCAAAACCATAATACAGTTAATAATACATCTAGTCTTACTCTGCTGTAATAGGTCTGTTTGGTAAGCAGTATCTTCTAGGGTTTGTGTAATTCTCCTATCATTATTTGGCCAAGCTATATAATTCTAAGTTCATTATTTTTCTCTAATAAATCAGTCTCTCTGTATTCTTCAGCCATGTTATTGCATTTCACTGAAGGAAAAAGTTAGAGAGGCACTACTATTAAAGCAACCCTACACTTTCCACATTCCTAGCAACAATAAAACAGATTTCTGCTGTACAACATCAGTGCATTAAGAAAATCCCCCCAAAATAAACTAAATTACTCAAATTGTTTTTCTAGGATTATTTCTATCTGTGTCTAAGTTTTTATCATACCTCACTTGTGCACACTGTTGCTAGTTTTCAAGATATGTAATAAAACTTACAGTCATAGCTGATTTTTTTCAAATACCTCACCAGGCCCTCCACTATTGTGCAAACTTCAGCCAACCTTGCCTTTGGATTCACTGAGCCTTGAATGCATAATTTACAGATCTGAATTCTGGAATGCAAATAAACTGACATAAATAAATATTACATGGACCCCATGCTCATATAAACACATATAAATTCCTTGGGGATGGTTGCCAGCACTTAGGACAGTTTAAAGAAGACTGCTTTAAACTCTAAAATCTGGTGATTTTAAATGAAGAAAGGTAGAGCTTGTTAAAAACATATGCATACCATACTCTGAGGACAAAATAGGAATAAAAAATTATATTCCTTTAAGAAAGAATGAAAGAATCCTATACAGTTTTATAAAAAATTTTAAAAGATTAATTAATTTGGAACTTAACATGTTTCAAGGTCATTCATATCACATAGTACTATCTTTTAGGTGGTAAGATTTATTCAAACTTCAGAAGATAGTAGAGAAATGAGATGAAATGCAGAAGCTTGTACAGCAACCAAAGCTATGTTTACATATGCTTAATCATACATATCTTTTTGCACAGAACCTGCTACAGTACTAGTCTCTTGGGATCAAAGAATCTCAGGATAGCTGAGGTTGGAAAGGACCTCTGGAGGCATCTAGTCAAGCAGGGATACCAGAAACAGGGTGCCCAGACACGTGTCCTGACATCTTTTGGAGATCTTCAAGGAAGAGACTCCACAACCTCTCTGGGAAGCCTGTGCCAGTCCTCAGTCATCCGCAAAGCACAGAAGTTTTTCCTGGTGTTCAGAGGAAACCTTGTATTCCAGTTTGCACCCATTGTGTCTCATCCTGGCACAACTGTGAGGAGCCCATCTCTGTCCATTTTGCACCCTCCCTTCATGTATTTATTGATTCTGATGAAATCCACCCAAACCTCCTCTTCATGTTGTGAACTATTCCAGCTGTCTCAGCCTCTCCTCATAAGAGAGGTACTCTTGGCCCCCAAGAAGAAAAATACTGTTAACCTTAGCAGCAAGAACATATTGCTGGTTCTTGTTCAACTTAGTGTCCACCAAAACCCAAAGGTCCTTTTCTGCTTTCCAGCTGATTGTTACTGTCTGCACATTCAGCACATACATCTGTGGGTATCTTATGGATGACTGTCAAAGGCCTTACTGAAGTCTTCATCAGAAAAACTCACTGTTTTTCATACTTATCAGAATAGACAAACATGACTTCCTCCTGTTGAAAACAGTTGATTTTCTTGCCTTTTATGTGCCTGGAAGTGGTTTCCAGGATTATTTGTTCATCACCTTCTCTAGGATCAAGGGGTGGCTGACAGGCCTGTAGTTCCTCCTTCTTGTCATTCTTAAAGTTGAGTGACATTTACTTTCCAACAGTCTTAAAGCACCTTTCCCATTCACCATATTCAATCAAGGATTAATGAATGTGGTTTCACCATGACACTAGGTCTCTTAACAGCCACAGGGGCATCCTATTAAGACCCAAGTTTGAACATTATGAATGTCCAACAATTCAAGTCTAGTGAATATAATTCAGCTAATTTTTATGTAGAACCAAAGAATTGCACTAGTTGCAAGGGATTCTGAGGATCATCAAGTCCAATTCCCTTGATAAAGCAGGTTCCCTAGAATATGTTGTGCAGGAAAGCATCCAGGTGGGTTTTGAGTATCTCCAGAGGAGGAGACTCTACTATCACTCTGGGCAGTCTGTTCATTTTGTCCTCTTTTTATTTCTTTTGTTTTTTTTTACAGTAGACATATTCTGATATGTTTTTTTGTTTGTTTTATTTATTTTTTATCAGTGCTAACAGTTGTAATGCTTTAGCTACAGTCAGATTTTGGAGAAAATATTCAAGTCCTTGCACTGATATTTAGCTCCTCACATGAATAACCACTGGAGATGGGGTTCCTATTTAAGTTAATGTCTGCCAAAGGAAAGCTCTCTAAACAATCTGTGAAGAGCAAAATAAATCAGTTGCAAGTTAACTATAGGAAAGAAGAAAAAGAAATGATTTTGTTTAGAAGAGGATCATGCTAAAGCTGTCAAAGATGCAGACAGATTGTTATTGCATAATATATACTAAGCATAAGCAAAGATACTCAGATCACTGAGCAGCACAGAACAGATAGAAGTACTCCAAACACTTGATGTTAAACATTAATTGCCGGAGTCTGTCGGAGACCATAGGAGTACATGTATTTGCTGCATGACCTGCTTCTTATGTAAAGTAATTAAGGACAAGTTTAGGCCAAACTCTTAAATGTATATACCATAGATCCTGAGGACATTTGTATAAATGCTTAATCTTTCTGATTTGTTTTTATCATTTGATAGATCAGGCTTAAAAGCCATGGATATAGTCATCAAGGTCTTGGTTTTTATATAAGTAAAATAATATTTAGGTACATAACATAATGTTTCATTCTCAATATGGGTTGTTTGGCTTAAACTCATCTTCAGCATTGATAATGTTCCTGTATATTTTAATCTCACAAAATTCTTAGTGTTGTAACACCAACCTGACACTTAAAGATTTCTGTATATGTCTTTAAGTATATTTGAGACATCCCTTTGATTTGAGTGAGATGTCTCATGCGTGTAAGTGCTCTACAGAATCAGAGCCAAAGGATTTAGTATATTCCAGAACACAACCCCCATAAAATAGAAATAGCATTTGTTATGAAATAGGTAGATGACTTTCAGATGCAGACTTAATGCCTTCTCCACAAATCTATAAATATAAAAGAGGAAAATAAATAATTTTGCAAAAGCAACGTGGTCAGTCAAAATGTAATAAGAATCTTTTTCATGATTTCCTTGAACACAGTGTCTCCACACAGTATGAATTATTGAGCTCTTAACAAAATCACTGTAAAAGACTCTTAAGATAAGAATCAATAGATGAACTTTTCGGTAGTGTAACAAACATGCAGAAATAGCACCTTTGAAATGGGATACGGAATTGAAGTGTCAGGTATAATCTTCCTTATGTAATCACTAAGCAGGATCATCATGAAATATTAATACATCAGTCAATAAAATAAGACTAGATAAGGTCAAACACCCTAGGTGTCACCTCTTCAGCTATAATTGCTATTACAACATGAGCTTATGATCAGCATGAAACATCCTGAATTTTAGCAGAGAAAACACTGGCACATAACAGGCTGTTTCACAATAGTAAAATAAAGCAAAAACGATAAGCAGAATCTAATTCTGGCATAAGCTTATAGGGCTTCTTGTAGAAATACAGAGCCTCTTCCTGGAGCTGATCCTCCCACTTTGCTCTTCTTATACATGTTAAATGTTGTAGAGACTAGAAACACTTCACTTCGGTATGGTTTAGGATCCTTCATCCTCTATGGGCATTTCAATTGTCACTATACTAATTTAGGGAGATTGTGACTGAGTAATGTAATTCAAGAGGAAAACCTGGCTAGGTCACCACAGCTGGCATCATGGCCTTGTTCTGCTGTTATTTCTCACAACTGTCCAGAAGGTAACAACATGTCAAGTAGTTTCTTTCTATTTTGGTTAGCATAACCTAGGCCATTTCCCAGCCATTTCCCTGCATATCTTAACACAATCTACGTTACTCTTAATTGCACTGTGAGTGCAAATGAAAACACATCACTACTTGCAACTCTCTAGCAGTCAGTTGCAAGTTCTACAGATGCCAGCTGCACAAAAAGGAGTCGTTATGAAATACATGCCATTAATTAAACTATCATCAAATGCTGATAAATGCTAGTACACAATAAACACATTTAGTCTAACATTAAAATGTTTATTTTTTTTCTAATATTGAAGAGGTTTAGATTTTTTAAATCAGGATACATTTAAGGAAAATGAGAAACAGAATATAGATTAGGTCAGTGAAAAATGAGGGTCTCAGAATCAAAATGTTTGACACGGTTTTCCACTTGTTGGCATATCTTAACAAAACTAGAATATTCCAAAAACTTTCAGATGATTCCTCATTCTTGTATCAATTTAAATGTATTATGATTTTGATAAAATGCAACAGCAAGACACTGAAAGGCAACTTTTTCATGCAAGATGATTTGCAACTGTATATTCATAGAAATACACAATATTATGTATGAATTGTTTAGGGGAATTCACCTCTGAAAATCCATATATTGATTTTCAGCTTCATTGACTTCAAGAATAGGAATGATAAAGGCTTGATCGTACAAGGAGCTGTATTGGGATGCAACCAAGCACTGCAGTCTTTAAGCAGAATTCACTGAACTGCATACGAAACTGGATGTAGGATTGTCTGTCTTTTCTGTTTATATATCATCTACTAGATTTTGAATTTGTCATTATCAGTTGTGGTTGTTCTGGCAACATGGAATATAACAAATTAGTCTTTTTACCTGGCAATTAGGAAAAAACAGCTTTATAGCATGGAAAACTTACTGAAACTCCATTGCGATTATTTCCTTTGTAAGATGTAATTTCATAGCATGTTGCAGTCTAAAGTTTTTAATCTATATGACGTAACTGGTTGGGAAGTTTCCATTAAGCTTCAAGAGCTTGAATGCCTCATCATCCATTTCTGAACATATGTCCAGATTGCTTTGTGCTTCCTAAATATGGCATTAATGCTGAGATGAAACCATTTTTGTTCAACAGAAATCAGGGCCTAAAATGTCTTCTACATGAGAAGCACAAATGGAGAGGAATTACTAACCTAACTAGTGAAGATGTTTATAGTAGTTTATGATCTTCTTAAGACAAGAGAAAAAGATTCAGTCTGAATAATAAGGATGAGTCTTCCTCCTGTACCACTAGTCACAAGAGTTCTCTGACATTCCTGAAGATCCTGACAAAAATAGATACAACCATATTAGAATGGCTGAACAATTTTCTCCTTTGTCATTCTATGGATCTTAATGTGCAATTATATTTTCCTTAAGGCTCATCTCTTCAGTATGCATAAATGACAGCTTTGCTGTCCTTATTAGGACAGCTGAAATAAATTTTCTAATGTAATTGAAGTCTTTCACTCCAAAATTACAAGATTTTTACAAATAGTAGTTGATATATTAAAAAGATGATTAAATTCTAGTCTAACAGCACCTATCAGAATGTAAAGTGCCTGCAGAAACACAGAGGATTCACCTTTCATAGTTAATTAGGTATTTCCAGTGAAGATTTCAGGGTGTTGAAGCTTTACCAGCTGTTAAACTGTTTTCATATCTTATAAACTACCAGCATGGTTCTTAGCATAAATTTGGCTTGATCCAAGACACTGTCAGATTTTCATAGGCTACAATCCATTCATAATAGGCAATTTTATACATCTTGTTTTTAAATGGTAGTAGTGTTTAATGCTATGTAATAATAGACTGTGGACTGCATTTTGCCAGTTGAATTCAGTGCCAGAGATCAGTCACAGTTTCATTTCTAATCTTGTTCCAATACAGATCTGATTTGATTCTTGATCACTTCCACTTCTGTGTATCTTTTTTTCCAAGTTTGCATCAGTGAGACATTTTTTTGGAAATTCCATGGAAGTCTTAGAACAAAGAAGAATATAAACAGAAAACAAAAATAAACGAAAACAAAAATTAACAAAAACAAAGAAAAAGGATTACCACTAAACCCACAAATACATGACCTTGGCTCAGGAATGCTCTAAGCTTCTGATTGCTCAGTTTTTGGAGGATTCACTACAGAAATATTGTTATATGATTACCTCTTTGTTCTTTTTCTGAATCCTTTGCAATGGCTTGAGGGAGTGCTCTGTATCAGTACAGCTGTTCTTTTGTTCTTTTAAGAATAACCAGAAAAATGCCCAAGGGAGAGAGGTTATTGTTCTTTTTCATAGAGTAGCCTAGGAATTTTGGATTGTATACTAGCATCATGAAGAATAGTAAATTTTGTAGTCTTGTGTTTAAAGATCTATCTTGCTAATTAACATAATTATCATGTGTTGCTTTCTTTGTTTCTTCAATTTTTTTTTCCTGCAGTAATTATCTGTCATTAGTGAGGTAGGAAAGCAGGAAATGTTCATATCCTGTTCTAGAATAGACTAATTTACAAAATCTTTTAAGAAGGAGTTACAGTAATATATCACTATCAAATATGATGAGACTAAATATTGATGTTTTCCTTTTGACAGTTGGTTTCTAGAGAACACAAGACCTATCAGTGAACACACACACACATATTAAATTATACATTTAATGCCCAATTCTTAAAATGTAATAACAGCACTGCTAATTATAATTTTACTAGTGTTGCATATATTTACCAGAAAAAATATTAAAAGGTAAAGTAGTAAAACTATATATATTGTATTAGTATTTATATATTATTTTATATATACTATTAGTATTTATATATTATTCATATATATATAGTAAAACTATATATATAGGTTATGCATATTTTTTTAATATATGTAAGAAATAGAAATGTCTTTGAGCTAGCTAAGATTGTAGTAATTTCTATCTTGAAAAGCTAACAAAATACATGCCTTTCTTTCCAAAGTAGGTATATTATTCTTGACTAAAAAACACAAGAAGCTAGAGCAGAATAGACACATGAATTACCACCAAAGAAGTCCAGTTGTGCCATTTGTAGAAATCAAATGTTGTCAATATTTAGTTCCAACCTGGATTTAGCAAAAAAGCTTTTCCTGTTTACTCACTACAGTTTTCAATGTCTTTCTTATTGCAGATCCCTTGCTTCTTGCCGTAGACACACATTTCAATTCACAAGGGAATTTTTCCAGGAAATGGAGTGCACTGAATTAGCATTTCTCATCCTGTAGACCAATTTCTCGATTTTACTGGCTTTCTCTGCTCTTTAGAGAGAACTAAAGAAATCTTCCAGAAGAGAAAATATATTTGAACTTTATATTAACCTTAGCCCGGAAATATATATTACTGCCTTAGTTTTGTATCCTGGTAAGAACACCTCAGAGGAACAGTCCAAAGTTGGATACACACTCTCAGGAGGTGCATAAGACAACCCACTGCTTTGTGGAAATAAAATATGTTTTGCCATGGACATCTATGCAGATCTTCTGTTTGTGTAGCCACCCTATTTTTTTCTCCTTTCTTCTCATTTTGCTCCTCATGACTGTTTCTGCACTCATTCATTTATTTTACTCCCTTTTAATTCCTCTTGTCCTATTTATTCCCATGTGCTTCAGACTCTCACACTTCCACACACGTGTCATGTGACAACTTAATGACAGAACAATTTTAATTTACCCTGGTTAATTAATTATACACTGTTGACATAGGCAGGAACAAGTGTAAACAAGAGGGGGAGAAAATACTAAGTGAAACTTTCCTATTATTCTAACCAACATGTTCTCTCGTTTGCAGTCACTCACCTTGTCAGATGTCTGTTTAGAGAACAAAATCCTTAAGGCAGAAACTATTTTTCACTTTCCTTGAAATTGATTTATCTTTTCTATCACACTATATAAATATTGGTCTGCATTTTAAAACAGTCATACTGTATGTCACAGTGATCATCTGTCCAGATAAGAGCCCATAAAGGATTATTAACTTTATATGATGGGTACTACTTTAGGGAACCTGCTTTAGCAGTGGGATTGGACTAGACGGTCTCTAGAAGTCCCTTCCAAGCTATACGAATCTGTAATCCTGTGATTCTATATTCTACTCCTTGTAAGAAATTGAGTTTTTTAGGATGCCATACATTCAATAACTAAGGTAAATACCCACGTTAGAAAATTTGAGCTAATACTTATATTAATTATGCATTTTGCACAGGGTAATCTTGCTGGTATCACTACCAGAAAGTGAAGGAGAAAAGCAAGAGAAAAGGATGCATTCTTTGTAAGAGATGTTGAATCCAGCATCCTGGTGGGAGTGAGGTGGCTGCAGTTCCATGTCCACAGGTTCAGCTAGTGACAAGGCAGAGCATGTCATCACCATAGGCACACAGACACATATAAAATATGCATATCCATATGGCCAGACACAAACACACTCTGTACGCACCCATTAACTGACATGCAACCAATCCAGTAACATGCTTTGAGATCATCTCATCTCCAGTTCTGATACATACATATGGATGGGTCCCACAGCCAAATTGAAGGCCCCATGGCCAATCTGGTAGACGTCTTGGATGCCTTGTAACCAACCAGCACACACAGTGGTCTCTCCAGTGTCCAGCCCAGACTTGTGGCCACTTCCACACCTGTCTCTAGGCCATCTAACAACTGACTGCTAGCCCAGTTGGATACTAGTGATTGCACATGGATGTACATATCTACATGCTGTGCATATGGCCCAGTATCTCCGAATGGAAATACGTGAAGAACTTGAAGGCACAAACATCAAATAGAAGTATGGTTTTAAGCGTCATATGCTGATTTTACCCAAAATAAAAGCCCATTGGAGCCCCAGCATTTTCATTTGTAACTACTCAGGACAGCCAGTGTGGCAGAGGAAGGGCATTAAGCAAAGTCGTGTGTGACTTGGATGTAGGACTAGAATGGGTTTTGAGCAAATTTATTGGTGATATTAAATTGGGAGGAGATGCTGATTCTATGGAGGATGGAGAGACTGCAGAGAGATCTAGATAAATCAGAGAGCTGGGCAAACACCAGCCACAAGAACTTTAACAAGTGCCAAATTCTGCACTTGGGATGGGAGAAACCTGTCTATACACACAGAATGGGGAATAAAATGCTGGTGAAGAGCCCCACTGAAAGGCATTTGTAGGTCTTCATTGTAAGCAAGGTGAACATGAGTCAGCAGTGTGCTCAGGCAGTCAGGAAGGCAACTGCATCATTGGGTACCTCAAGGACAGCATTGCTAGCTGATCAAGGGAAGTGTTTGTCCCTACGCTGCACTGATGTGTGACTTGTGGGTAGTTTTGGGCATCACCGTACAAAAAGGACTATTAGAAAGTATCCAAAGGAGTCCACAAAGATGGTAAATGTTCCAGAGGGCAAAGTGTATGAAGAGCAGCTGAAGTTCCTTGTTTTTTTCAGCCCAGAGCAGAGAAAACTGAGGAGAAGCCTCATGGCAGCTGAAGCTCCTCACAGGGAATGGAGGAACAGCACTGAGCACTGGTGACAGCAACAGGATCTGAGGAAACAGCATGGAGCTGTGTCAGGGGTGGGGGAAACTCAGGTGAAGGTTAGGAACAGATTCTTCATGAGAGATTGGTTGCACACTGTAACAGACTCCCCAGGGCAGTAGTCACAGCCCCAAGCTGTCAGAGTACAAGAAATGTCTGGAAAATTCTCTCAGACACATGGCCAGATACTGAGATGGTTCTGTGTGCATCCATGAGTTGAACTCAATGATCCATATGAATCCCTTCCAACTTGGGATGTTCTGTGATTCTGTGAAGTCTCAAATTCTCACTACTCATACAGATGCAGAATAATGAAAAGGCTGACAGATCCCAAGGATGCAAAAAGAATATCCAAAACTAGCACAAGTCAACTCCAGTAAATGTGAGAGTACAGTACCCTTCTCCCTCTATTTCATGGCAAGAAATTAGAACATCTGAGTGCAAATGTCTTGGACTCATGGACACACAGGGGCACTACATGGACACTGATGTTTTGGTGGTTTGGGGTATGTGGGTAAACAATGAGTAAGAATGAATTACGTAGGTTTTGCTTAAAAATAAAACCACCTTTTCCTGTATACCTCACCTTGTGTTCTGCTACACTTTTGTTACAGCTCTGCAACATTATTTCTTACAGTAGAGACATCAGCTTGCTCAGTGTATTGGCTGCTGTGAATCTTCTTTATTAGGCATACTAGAAATTAGCTTAAGAACTTACATGATTAGCTTCAGTTAATGCATTTCAGTAGGTACTTGGCATATAAATGCCTTGTGTAACAACAAGTCATGCTATCACACCTAATCCTGCTTCTGGATCTGTGTTTCAGTCACCATTCATTCAGTTTTTATCTGTGCTGAAAAACTAGCCTGATGTTGAAAATAGAATTTGTTGATACTTTTAATAGGCAATCATCACCACTATATTTGACTGCTAAAGAGCTTACAGAACTCCTAAACAATCTCACAACAAATTATAAACATATGCAGTCATATTTACACTACAAGCATTGAAAATTCCCTATCCAGCAACAGTCTTTTTCTGTATTTGCAGGAATTGTGTTATTACCCATCTCACTACCCCATGATCAATAAACAAGCACATATTCTCATGATCCTAGAAAAACTTAATTATTATCAAATAAAGAGGAGTTGGGTTTGAAGAACACCAGGATTTAGTAAGCAGTTTAAGCTGAATTTAATGAAATACAATTACTTACTGAGCAACCAGAGCATGTGGGTGAAGTGCAACTGTGAGGGGGAAGGTTTGAGTATGTGTACATATTGCTGTTTGTAACCAGCCTTTGCACACCAAGTGGTAACTGCCTCCCTAACAACAACAACAAAATAACATTTCCCTCTACTACAAATAAGTGCAGTTTTCCTTTTCTCATTTATTTAAATATGTGGGGTTGCATATAATGTACAACTGCAATAACAACGCTAAAAATATTGTAAGGAAGTAGACAAAGGCTGCAATATACAAGCAACTGCTAAACTTATAGGGATGGTGCACTGAAAGGGCATAAGGCTGTTTCTACTTTAATGCTACACATGCACTGAGATACGGATGATAGACCAAATAAAGTTGGCAATTTAAATTCACAAAATGCCTTGCAAGGCAATGCAAAAGTTTTTATATACTTCTCCCTCATCTTTAGTTATGTTTTCCTCACCATTATCTTAATACTTTACTTTTTGGATATCGTCTCTTGTACCCTGAGTGACTTAAGACAATGGTGTACTTTCTAAAGAGAGTATGTAAAATGTGTAGTATTTTAGGGTGCCTGTCTTGGAAGTGGAAAGCCTGGACTGAACATAACCATGCTAATAAAAACTTGAGTCCTAGGTCAGCTGCTATTACATCTGCTGCCTGGCACTTGAAAAGATGAGTTTTCAGTGCAGTGACCAAGTCCGTAAGGACATTTTAGTCTTATATAGATATTCAGGTATGGGGAAGGTGTGAGAGAGAACTACAGCTCTTTTTATCATATTTCCTATGGTATTAAATTGTCTTCTCCCTACTCAACGTACTTGGTGCTGCAAATGCCTCTGCATACAGTGTCTCCAGCTATGGAAATGCAATTTGCCCTGATCTTTGCCAAAATAAGCTTACCTCTCCCTCATTCTGAAAAATACTCATTCTCTCAAGCCTTACTTCCAAGACGACAACTTCTTGTGGGAGAAGTAGGCAGTTAATTCCTACCTGCATGTTTTCACATGTATGGTTCCAGTAGCTGAGCCAGTTCCTCCTATAGACACAGATTTAGTTCATCAGCATTCACAAAGATCACATTTTTCCCATGTTTGCATTTTAGAAGACTTTAAGAAATGTGTATGTACACCTGCTACCTTTAAGCCAAAGCCAAATACAACCTATATTTCCAGCTGTGGGACACAGAAGTTCTCTTCAGTTTCAGGTTAATTGATTATACTGCATATTTTATTTTACCTCAGAGGTCTTTTTTTTTTTTTTTTATTAACATCACATTCTGTACTAACTTCACAAATTATACTCCTTCTTTTATGATATAGCTTGCAAGTTCTTACTCTACTCAACCCAGTGATAGGAGTCTACTGAGTTTGAACTCACGAATTCATCCACAGATACAGAAAATATAGCTCTTCCAGCAGTTCTGGAAGAGGAACAACCCTTTTTAGCAACAAACGTGGCTAAAATACTGTAATTTATTTGTGAGACAGAATTAAAGACATCTTTGTCATCTGGAGAAAACACTCTGATACCATGGGTTTGTTTTGAAAATTCAAAAGGTGGCATCCTGGATGTGTAAGCAGAGCAAGATTTGTTTTTCAGACACAATGACCTTGAGTATTTGATGAAGCCAAATGTAACAAGATGTTCTATTTACTGCTTAAATGTCTTGGTAGGTAGGTTTATATACCAAAGTTGAGTCTAATCCAGGTTTCCTTTTTCAAAGCCCTCATTTACTAATTACAAAACTGCTGAAGGAGGGATATGGTCCTCTACTGTTTTGAATCTTTTTCTCTGACGCTCTCCTTAATTACAGTTCTCTTTTCCAAAATGTACCAGCTGCTGCTCTAACAGAAGATAAACAAATCAACTTGAGAAGATATCCAGGAAGATGGAACCAGAAAACATGCATGGGATATGGATAAAGGAAATCTGACTGTCAGGAAATAATGAAAGTGTGTTTCAGAAAGTAGTTACAGCAGGTCAATCTTTCCTATTTATCACAGCTGTCCTACAACTATTACAATAAAATCAACAAAGCCTTACTACAGAAACTCTCATACAGCTGACTCCCCACTATAATTTCTCTCAGGCTCACTCTGTCCTGGGTTTCATCTTGAAAGCTCATCCTGCATTCTTTCCTCACAGATGTATGACCTTATGCTTTGTCAGACAGAAGCATATATATGGATTGTGCCCAATTTACAAGATGATCCAGCTTTCTACATTACCAACCTGCATTCTTCATTATGTACTGTTCCCTCAATCTTTGTCAACAGAAAACTGTATCAGTAATGATTTTATGTCTTCCATGTCTCTGGCAAATATTAAGTATTGTTCAATCAAGAACAGATCCCTGTGGCATTCCAGTAAAATCATACAGCTAGGTAGTTCTCTGTTCAGAATAGTATTCTGAGAGACACAGCTTAAAATCCATTTTAAATTTACCTTGTTGGTTTAAGATCATACTATTTTCTGATTTAAAATGACAAAAAAAAAGTGCTTTCACCTTTATAATTTTTTTTCTTTTATTATATTAATTTGATGAAATATTTAATCATAAGCATCAGCTGATAGCATCATTTAAATGACCCTCCAGTAATAGCAGTACCTTAATGACTAGTTGGTACATGATGAGAACTTGATTAACTAGGAGATAAGTGCCAGTCATTAAGGCTTCCTGTTCAGCTCTCTGTAGGAATTTAGATGTCTTATTTCAGCATTTGAATTGAATATATTTATTAATTTGCACATGTACTGCAAAGTGTTATTACTTACAAATTACAAAGAACTAACTACTCACAAGGGCCTAAATAACTAGATACCACCTCAGATAATTGCATGCAAAATACAGACTCCCTAAAAACACTGCTCTGGAGGCACCTAAATTCCTGATGTGCATAATTTTTTACTGGTAATGACATTCTGGGTACTGAACATGTACTACTGACCCCATGCGAAGCCATGAAGGATATAATAGAAATCAAATGCTCTTTGCTTATGACAGAGATAGTCACAAATTATATGTTTTCATATTTAGGTTATCTCTCATGCTTACTTTAGCATTTCTACAACTTGTGTTCTGACATTAGACATTTGCAACTCAATGCTTAGAACAACAAGATTCATTAACTCACATTACAGAGTGAGTCTGAAACTCACATTCACAGACCTTTCTCTTTTCAGTCCTCACAGTCCCAAATAAATCATTACATCTGTCCCACAGCTAGATCCAAGGCTCCAGGAGATGTCTCTAAGGATCTCAGAGACTTAAACAGACTTATTCTGTAGATAGATCCATAAGTTCTTGCTTTCCAAAAAGAGCACAATTGATTTATTTTCTGAAATGTGTGTAATTGTAGATGTCTTGGACCTTCGTTTCTGTTCTTTTCTCCTACCTCTTACAAGGAGAGCTGCTACTGAGTTGAATGTGTAGCTATGTTTTACTTAACCAATCATTAAATGTTCAAGTTTTCATTTTCATAACTATAGAAGTAGAATACTGGTATAAAATGAATTTGAAAAACTGTCCTATTTAAAATTAAAAAAAAATCATATGTAAGTTATACCCTTCCACTTAAAAAATTCTATTCATAACAGATTTTGACACATTCTGTCATGGTGTTATGATTTTAGTTTTTGGTGTTCCATATCATAACATCATGAAGTGTACTTGGAGTCATTTGGACATTAAAGAGTTAATGTTCCAGTTCCATGGATCGTCAATAATTCCGGGTATACCTGTCTCAGGAGAGAAGAACTACATATCCCAGGGATGTTCACTCTTCTGTTTTCATTTTCCTTTCAGAAGGAATTATGAATCTGTTTGCAGGCCATGAGATCTTTTTGCTTTCAGCTTATCTTAGCAGCGTGTGTGCTCCCTAAGCCATCTCACCTTCAGCATTAGAGTAAGGCCTTTGGTTTTTTGGACACTCTCTCTCATTTTATTTATTATCTTCAATTACAATTATATTGTATTATATTGTGTTATTTTGCATTCCAGTATCTTAATTAGCAAATTAGCTTTCCTCTTCGGATCATTGCCACTGTTTAGTTTTTAAGCCCATCTCCCTACCCTTTCCCGTTTACTCCTTGCTCCTTTCAAAGGATGTGGGTCCATAGGTCCCCCCGCCCCATTAGTCACAGAACCTGGATAAACTAGCCTATAAACTGTTGAAACATTTTTGGGACTGAAGCATCCCTCACTTTAATGTGCTCAGGCAGCTTTGAGGTATGAAAGAACACCAGCTCTGTTTTAGAAGGAGTCTAATCAGCTTATAAATGAGACAGCTTTGATGAGGCAAGGATAAACAGCTTCCTCAACAATCCATAACATCACCAAGTTCTAGAGTCAACTTGAAGCTTTTAGGTTATTTTGTTGTACAAATTGATGCCAGCTTTCCCTCTTAGATATACGATCTGGTAAAGATTTTTTTTCATCTTTTTAAAATGGGAAATGTATATATTCATATGATTATAGTGTAGGTGTTTGAATTTAGCTGACATTTCATGGCTTTGGCCCTGCCATGATTTTCTTTCCTTCCTGTAACCTTCTGTACCTGTTTAACTGCCAGAGGAATGCAGCTGACATCTAAGTAGTTTCCTTGACGTATCATTAATGTTCTGATTTAGCTTACTGTTTTATTCTTACTTATTTAGCACTTACTGCTTTACCTGTTGAGGTCAATCCACCTTTTCCACTTGCACAGTGTAACACTTCTCTCAATTAGCCCCTCCCCACTAGAAGCTAAACTGTGCCAGCTACAAGGCAGGGGCTTGTTGATTGCTCCTCTTAGGTAATGCACAGCTGCAGTACATTTGAACTACTTTCTTTTCCATCTGTCTTTCTGATCACTAGATTAGTTTTATGATTTAAAAATAAAACTGTTGTTACAAGAAGGAAGTGGTGTATTCTATTTCTCTTTGGCATTCTGATTCTTTTGATTGAATTGGATCTTGGCTTAGATTAATTTGAAAGATAAGGTTATATAGTATGAATTTGTCATTTAAACTACATTAGGCATTAATCTGTCAATTCAATCTATCCCATAGTGCTCTGCACTTATTACATTACAGAGGAGAGGACTGCACCTGAAAAGGAAAATAATAATAATAATAATCAAGCCAAAATAATGTTTTATATATATTAAGTATCTGGAAAAAAAAATCATTTAAAGTTGTTTCTGGGCACCAAAATATTTCTAGGTGTCTACAACTACAGAATGTTGGAAATTTTCTTCACTTATCATGAATGGGTGGCAGTTCCCTTAGTCTTAAAGGGAGTCATCATCAACAATCACACGTGCAATCACTCAGATGCTTCGGACAATGGACAGAAGACTGATGAAAATGGTTTTGCTTAATCTTAAATTCAACATTAGAAAATTATCTGGCATAAATTGTTCCTCTCTTCCAAGAGTATCTAGTTTTTAGTTAACTATGAGCACAAACAAAAGCATGGGAGATTATTGCATTTCTTTGCATTGGAATAAAGGGGAAAAAGTAAATTATTTTCAAGTCACAGGTATTCTGTAATTTGGTTGAGAACTTCAAGTACAACACTGTGTGTACATTTTCCATCTTCTATTTTTCAAAATGGAATATAGGTTTAATATCATGTTAACTAACAGGGAGTCTATCAAACTTTCAGTATTTGTACAGTGTTCATATATCTTTTCTATCTCCCTCTAAATTAAATCTTTAAAAGTTGCCAGTCCTTTAACTATGCTTACTAATGTATTCATTCTCAGGAGAGATTTTGCCACGAGTTCAAATACTGATAAAAGATAACTTTAGAAAAGTGACTAAACCAGCAGGAAGTGAGTGATTTTTCAGAAATAAAAAATAAGCAGAAGCTGAGCAGGTGTCCCAGATGCATCACCTGTAATTATGGTAAATCAGCCTTTTTGTGGTGCGTAGGAGTCTGGTGCTGCCCACCACAGTGATTCACCTCTCCTTATATTACATTCTGTTTGGTTTGCCTGGCCTTCTCTGGTGAGAAGAAAGCAAACACCACTGATATGTGTTGCATATCCAGTCTCTCCAGAATCAGAGGAGTTTAACAGGCAGCTAAAAACTATTAAAATGAGTTGTCCTTTTCTTCTCACACTCAAAGCAAACTGAATTGTCTGCTGGATTTCCTTAAGTTTGTTTAATAAACAAACCACAGAAAAATAATCTGCAGGAACATTACAGCAAGCAGTTTAAAGCTGAGGGAAGATGTTTTTAGACACCAGAAACAGAAAAAAAAAAAAAGTTTAACCTAAGAGGGAAAAAAAATATATGACACTGTTACAACAGCTCAAAGTAAAACCAAACAAAACAACAAAACAAAACAAAAAAAAAAACAACACATGATGGTTAAAATGTTATTCTATACCTCTCTAAATAGAGTTGTAAAACAAGAATTGGTTGTGAACTGATCGTGATTGATAGTGGACTATATATGGCATGAGTTTCCAAACTGAGGAGTCTAATTTAGCCAAGGTTTCCCAAACAACTATGATGAAGGCAGATTAATAGGGTGGCATTTGCATTTTAGAATGGTACAGCAATATCTAACGTTACCAATAGCTAAACTGGGTTATTTTTTTCACGTGTTATTATGTTAGGTTTGCTTAAGAAACCAAGAAATGCACCAGCAATTAGTGTTAATGTATTGTTTTTGATTATCTAAAATCCCTAGGAAATACTGTTGTTTATTTAGAATCAGTATTGTGTACACTAAGTATGGATTTCTTCCAGATATTCTAGTTGCCATCTCTCTTCTCAAGGCTGTTCATTCTGCAGAAGAAATTTAAAGACTAAGTTACTAGGAAAGACAAAAAAATAGGAGAAAAATGATTCATGAATGATTTTAGACCAAATTGCTAATGATCTGTATCCCTTAGACCTCGGGCCTTATTTTGTCACAGCACAACACAAATCACTAGCATTTAAATCAATTAAACTTTGAAAATAGAAAATAGAGCCTGATCAGATGCAACATTCAATGCAATATCAACATCTTAAGTATTTTTACTTAATTGTTGTACAACTGTGAAAACAATCCATAGTTTTAGAGTTCTCTTTCAGTGTCATTTATCATTGCATCTAAACTGAAACAATTATCACTGACAGGCTTTTACAGAGATATTTAGTTTTTGAGTACAAGGCACTTAAAATAAATGTTTTTATTTCAGTGACTTATCAGTTGGCAGTAGCTGAAGTATTGCCTCTTTACTATCATCTCTCTCCAGAACCTTTACTGCCTTGTTTTTTCTTCACTAAGTAGAGTTCAGCTGGATGACTTTTTTCTAAACTAAAAATATCAGCAACCTGGCTATAGTACTTTTAATGTCTATTTGTTCAATTAAATCTTCCAGTACTCGTTTTAGATAGTGAAAAAAATATCAGATTTTACATACTATGACTATTTTAAAATAATTTATTCTCTCAGAAGCAAAATAACGAAGACTATGGAAGATCTACATTCAAAAACCTAATCAAATGACTCTTAGAGCATTATTTTAATACCTCTCAAAACTGATTGCAGAGTGCCTACTTTTCTATGAAACACCACAACTTATTTAGAACTATCTGAACTGCACAAATGCAGTTTATAATAACTTGTATAATCTTGAGCTATTTTGTCCTTCTAAACTATGTTGTCCTTCTAGAACTGAAGAATCCAGAGAATAGGAGAAGAAGGTCAAAGTGGCATCAGGATGTGCAAAAGGTTCATTGTGCAATCATTTTGGTGGGAATTGGACTCCACATTTGTCTCACAGAATTTTTTCTGTATATGCTTTCCTTAAAATGTGGAGTCCTCAGTACAGGGAAGACACAGTCCATTTTGAGTATATCAAAAGAAGGACCAGAAAAAATGATCCATGGAGTGGAACATCTCTCCAAAGAGGACAGGCTGAGAGAGCTGGGGCTCTTCAGCCTGGGGAAAAGAAGGTTGTGAGCTGATCTGTTAGCAGCCTTTCAGTATCTAAAGGGGAGCTACAAGAAAGAAGGGGACAGACTCTTTGACAGGCTCTGTGGTGATAGAACACAGGGAAATGGTTTCAAGTGCGAAGAGGGGTAGATTTAGGTTAGATAGAAGGAAAAAATCTTTTACAGTGGGGGTAGTGAGGTGCTGGAACAGGTTGCCCAGAGAGGTGGTATATGCCCCATCTCTGGAGACTTTCAAGGCAAGGCAGAATAAGGCCCTGGGCAACCTGATCTAGCAATAGTGTCCCTGTTCATTGCAGAGGAGTTGAACTAGATGGCCTTCAGAGGTTCCTTCCAGCTCTAAGGATTCTATGATTCTATGATTCTGTGAAAATTAAAAATGACATAAAAATCTAGTTGTAATATTAACTTTCATTCTCTTACAGAAGAGTTGGTTTGTAAATGAGGCTCTGAAATACAGACTGAGAAACTTCATTTTTAGACAAAATTATGCTTTTCAGCACAAGAACAGTAGTGTATTCACATGCACAACTGACATTTCATGTAATGATCCACAATCTGAAACAACAAAAAAAAGAAAATAAAGAGAATGTTCACTGATAATGGATCTGTTAGGATCTCTATCCTACTGCCAACAGGCACAGGAAACAATTCTCTGCCTACTTGTGTTGGCTACCGTTAATGTTGATGGAAGAACTGAAACGTCTTTCAATAGCATCCTAGTGAAAGGAGATCTTTGTCCTGTGTTCTAGGACTGAAAACGTTCATTTTGAAACTCAAAGGTGTATACTCTAGGAATACTTAGATGTTTGTTAACTGAGGAGGCTCCAAGAGGGGAAGTTAGACTAAATGTGTCACTGTTAAATTTATGATGAGTTTCAGAGGCCCAGACATATTCAGCTTCCAGGAAATTTCAAAGCAATGCAGAATAAGAAGGAAAGGTTTTTTTTTTTTTGCATATTCTTCACAAAAGCAGATTCACCGGCTGCCTAATTATATTTGAATAAAATGTTTAAATTTGAAGTTTAAACTTTACTTTACAGGAACACAAAAAATTTCCTTGGTATAACTAGCAATAGATCAGAAATATATGTATATGGAAAGTTTGCAGTTAACCTATAAGTCTAATTCAAGTGTTTAACTTGCACATTATTATTCTATAATTAATATTTACAAAGCTTTCTCTTGACTTTCTTTGTTGTTCTATGTTTAATTTTAAAAATCTTAACAGTGGGAACAGGAGAAAAAAAAAAAGTGGTTTTTAATTTGTTTTCACATGAGCTGTAGGATATTTCAGTTCTTGGGGTGCTCATACTGATGTGCACATTGGCTAAAATGGGCAAGCAACAAGACAGAAATGTGAGTATAACTGTGTGTGCCTGAGAGTGTTTCACCCCAGACTGATCATGGTAAAAAGGATGATGACAAGCACCCAGGTTAAACAGTAACCAGGGAATTATATTTTGAAGCATAAAATGAGTCATCTCAAAAAGAATCATGAAACAAACATGAACATTTTATGATGAGAAGAGACTCTGGAGAGAAAAGAAACCTATGAACCTATGAACCTATAAGAAGGACTAAATTCTGTTCAACAGAGACATTAAGCTTATATGCTTGTGTATGTATAGATTCATAGGTTCATAGGTTCATTAGGTTGGAAAGGACCTACAAGATCATCTAGTCCAACCAACCTCTCGTCACCATCCCTACCCACTGAATCCCTTAGCACCTCATCTAAACGCTTCTTGAACAGCGCTAGGGATGGTGCCTCAACCACCTCCCTAGGCAGGCCATTCCAGTGCCTGACCACTCTTTCTGAGAAAAAATGTTTCCTCAGGTCTAATCTAAGTCTTCCCTGGCGCAACTTGTGGCCATTCCCTCTCGCCCTGTCATTATTTATCAGGGAGAAGAGGCCCACCCCCTCCTCACCACAACTCCCTTTCAGGAAGTGGTAGAGTGCAATAAGGTCTCCTCTGAGCCTCCTCTTCTCTAGACTAAACAATCCCAGCTCCCTCAGCCGCTCCTCATAAGACTGTGCTCCAGACCCCTCACCAGTTTTGTTGCCCTTCTCTGAATCCAGGGCTTCAATGTCCTTCTTGTAGTGAGGGGCCCAAAACTGAACACAGTACTCGAGGTGCAACCGCACCAGAGCTGAGTACAGGGGGATGATCACCTCTTCTGTTTACATGCCTCATATATTTGGAGCTAAAAGAGATTAGTGTAAGTATACATGTTAGAAATGTATTTCCCTTCATAAGCACAGATGTACAGGTCTAATTATTCACTGAAAATCAGCTGCTATTCCTTGCATAGTTATTAAAGTACACTGAATCATAAGCATCTTCAATTTAATGATATTTTAACTGATTATGACATTTGTAACATTTAGATGTAATCAGTGTTCTTGGAATCTTTTCTAGTACTTGTGTTCAGCAGAGTTGGAAAGGAAGAAGTTTAGCAATGGTGGTTTTTGATACAATTTCTGTGCTAAATTCTCCTGAAGATGTATAAACTTAATTAATATCCTCTAATTAAACTGAACAAAAAAATAAATCAAATATGCATAGATGTTATGACATATATGGAATGTAAGGTTTTGTGAGGATATCTCAACAAAAGAGACTAGGTAAAGGAGAAGAAATAAATTAAATGCTCAGAAGCACATGCCTTAATGAGCCACAGATGATAGGAGCAGAATCAAAGACCAGAGCTCTGGGTGCATGATTAACAAACCTCTCAAGGCTTGGAAGAAGTTCGTCCAGACATCCAGACATTTTATAACTGATAAGAAGAGGGAAATAGGATTATCTCGTATCTCATGAGAAAGATCAAGCTTATTATGGAACACAAGAAGGGACTTGTGAGATTGTGAAGTTTATTATGAGATATTTAGGGGAAGAGTCAAAGAAAATAGCTTGCAAACAAGTTGCTGGTCTGGCCCCTGAATTAATCCTCCCAAAGTGGCCTTAGTTCTGGGACCTTACACTGTGGAGACTGGGGGAATCTGTTGGGCAACTGTTGGAAGGATTCTGGTTCAGGGCCAGCCACCAGAAAATCTTATTTGTGTGCATATGACAGTGGCTCATTTAGCAACCTTTGAACCCAATTAACCTTCAAGGGAGAACAGAATCAGGACATTGATAGGATCCTCACTTCTGGGAATGCTGTCTGTGTGCACTGCTCTCCTGTCTATCTATTGCTGGTTGATTGTGTTCACGCTTATATGCATGAGCACGAATGAGTGTGTCTATATGCATCAGAGGTTCTTGATCAGCCTCTATACTGCTCAAACTACAGGGTCAGGAACCTCAGCAGCCTGACTCTTGGAGACTGGACTTCTCTGAGTCTTCAGTTGCAATAGGCCAGGAACGATGCTTGGTCCTGAAGTTCACCAAATTTGACATCCTTTGAGCTTTCAGTATTGGAAGGCCCACCTGAATCACACCTGACCATTCACAGCATGTAGAAGGAAGGAGCACTACTGAAGTTACCAGGTTTCAGAAGCAGCCTTACTCTGATGTCTTCCTCCCAGACGCTTCCAGGATCATGAATCCAAACCCAAAACTTGTCTGTAAAACAACAAAAAAAAAAAGGATAGGCACCAGAATCAAGGTGTCAGCATCTCATTCTTACACTAATGGGATGATGCCCAGGTGAAAACTCTTCCAAAAGAGTCTAGAATAATATCATGTGCTACAGATAAAAAAAAAAAAATGCTACTATTCAGTTGCTGTGAATTTAATCTGTAAACAGTTGCACATTTTTCTTAATGTCCAGTTTGAGAGCTGAACTGATCTGGAGCAACTGCTAAAGACACATTGAATAGAAAATGAACAGACTCACCTGCATTACTAAAAGCACAAACAAATCTTTTCCCATGTCCTGTACCGAACCTGCACATTTTTTGAATCTCTAGAAGAGGTGAAATGTAATTCATATATACAACTGTCCAAGTACAAAGGGAAAAAATCTTTCACGTCCCTGAAAGCACCCAGAGGAAATTCTAAGTATGGAATCAATATAGTACTGGGGAAATAGTGCAATATGTTATGTATCAAAAATTCATGGCCAAGTGTTATCAATAAAGAATCTATTTCTTTCTACCTTCCAGAGTACTGAAATGGAAGAAAAGGAGGTAGAAGGGAGACAATATTAGTGCTATTTCTCTTGTCAGCTATTTTTTCTCATTTTTTGTTTTATTTTTATTTTATTGTTCTTTTATTTTGTACCTGTGGAACTAATATGTAGTCTGCGCACAAAATTTCTTTTCCTGTCCTCATTCAAAACACGAGGAAATATATGAAACATCAGAATAAACTCTTTAATTTTCATGAAAGATTTTGTATTCGATTGACAAAATTAATTTCTTAGGAATTAAAAATGGCCTTTACATCCAAAAATCTATCTAGACACTTCCTTGTCTACTTTTTTATGAAAAATTGTGAAAAAAATGAACATCTGTTTACTATAGAAAGCAAGTGCTGGAGAAACACTTTTGACAAAATTATGAGGCAGGATTTGCCTATATAACTGTTATGGTTTTATGATTTTTGTTGTATTTTAACTCCCAACACACCACATGATGTTTTGATGTGGAATGTTTGCTCTTAAATTACTCTTTCAGAGTAGGTGATTGGCTGAGTACATAGAATTATTCTGATTAATTTATGGTGCTACGGATTTGCAAGATATGTGAAAACTATTCCAAGTATTAATATTTCTTCTTTTAAATACAAAAACATCATTTGGCTTCCTTGTGCCAAGTCAGATTTTTCACGAGTCACACTGAATAATAAGATACACAAGGCATATCCAATAGAAATTCTGATTACGTAAAGATCTGTGTCATGGAGACTGTCATAATACGATAAGCAAGAATCCTTGTCTCAGATTAGGCTCTCATTTACATAAAGATTCAGTTTCTGATTGTGAGAATGACTGTTACAGTGTCCTCAAATATATATTTTCAGAATCATTGTCCCCAAAATTTGCCATCCCCAAGCTGATTATCATTGACTCTAATTTCAATTAAGAGAAAGAGAGGAACTGTGTTCATTTATAGCATTTAAATACTGCTAAAATATGGATTGATATGAAATAAAAGGTTCAGTAGATTTACATCTGTCTCATCTACCTAAAGCAGTGGGAAGCTTGACAGCTTACTCCTCACTAAGTCAATTCTAGCAATTGCTACTTGTTTACCAACTCAATATATAAACACTTAAATGACGGTATGGGATCTAGTCCAGTATCTTGAATTGCTTCCCCAGAGGTACAACCACATCATAGTATGAAAAATCCTGTCCTGAGGTCTCCCTGTGTCAGTGGTGGTGGCTTTCACTGAACATTCCTGAAGAGATTATACTTCTTTATCAATCTGCCTATTTGAATGATTCAGAACTGAAGTACATTTTATTAGCAAATTTCAGCATCTATGATAATTTGTAATAAGTAGTTTAGCATCTTCCTTCAGTGTTTTGTATAGTGTCTACTTTTGCTTTTTTTAAGTTTTCACTTATTTCAGTGGATTCTCTTAAGGGAGAAAGTGAAAAATATCTTCCCATACACTTATTCATATAACTCAAGTTTTCATATCTTTGTTTTGCTTCCATTCAGTTATCTCTTCTGAGTCCTCCTATATGTAGTTACTCCTTAGAAAATAAAAACATTGTTTATAACTTTGATCATCCCTGCAGCCTTCATTCAAACATGACTACTCTATACATCACTACTTTGCTGCTGTATACGTTTTTAAAGTGCAAGGAGAGAAAAGGAGGCAGATTTTCAAAAAGTATTCCTGATGCAGGTATCTAGTGGATTTATACAGAAACATAGTTATTTTATTATTATTATGGTTTGCTCTCTATATTATTCCTAGCAACTAACTTGTCTTTTTTCACTGCTACACTGCATTGTTCTGACTCTCTCACAGTCCCAAGAGCTTCACTCAGAGTAATACTAGCACTTTATTTTGCAAAAAGCAGTATTATATATATGAAATTTATTTTTTTCGTATGTTTCATTTGTACTTCATTTCATTTATAAAATATATCATTTCCTAGTTCCTTAGTATTGTGCAGTTCCTTTTTACAATTATTAACATTCATTCCTTGTCTTCATTACTGTTACCATCATTTGCAAACTTTGCTCTGTAACTCTTTCTAGATCATTTATGAATATAGTGAATTACAGTATCTCTAACAGAAACTATGGATTTTTGATTCTGATGCAACTTCACTGCAAAAATCATGTACTAATGCTGTCCTCTGTTTCCTGATCAATGCCTCATTCCTTTGGAGGGAGAATCTGATAAATATCTTTTGGAAATCCAGAAAGTCATAGTAACTTGATTAGCATTATTTACATGTTTTAAGAACTTAGATAGGTGATTATCTTACTAAGGCTATTCTGATTCCTTTCCTATATATCACATTTTTCCGTATGTTTACTAATCTCTTTCCTGAGGTCAGTTTGCTCACTAGATATCATAGCTGACTTGGCTTAAGTTTTCAGATTTCACATAAATATCTTCAAAAAAAGCATCAGCATAAGCAACTTTCAACCATGAGGCTATTTTGGGAAGACATGATTCAGCACAATTCATGTCAGCAACTTCTCTTTTTAATTCCTTCATATCTCTTATTCCAGTGGATATTTGATACGTGTAATCCTATCAACTATTCTTGAATATTAAACACTACAAAATAAAAGAATGGCTGGGGTCAGCAAGGGGTCTCCTGAGCTATCTAGAACCAACCATTTTCAAGCATGTCCAGGCAGCTTTTGCATCTCCGAGGAGATCTTACCTAAGCATTTCAGTTTGAGGTGATGCTCTGATAATTCTACCTGGGAGGATAATCCCACCTTCCCATGTTCCCATCATAGCACAGATTCAGAATTTCGAATATCTGCAGATATTTGTGCCAGGAAAGCAGGGTCAGGAATATAATCAAATAAAGTAAAACAAACTTTGGGAAGAATGTATCCAGACTCAAACACAATTGCTCTCTCATTTTCTCCTCAACAGGACAAGAGCAGGAAATAGGATGGAGAAACTTCTACGTAAAGACCAAGAAACAAAGACAACTCTCCAGTCTCTGTGATTGGCAAAACAGACTCAGCTTAACAGAAAATATCATTGTTTAATGGCTGTCAAATAGGTTTGGATAACGAGAAGCAAATTCAAATTAAAACACCTTCCACTCATTTCCATGCTCAGTTTCACTCCCCTATTCCTGACTCCTCAACTTCCCCCACTCCACCAAGCAGTGCAGGAAGAGGAGAACGGGTGTTGTGATCCGTTTCCACATTGCCTCTTTGCTGCTCTTTCCTACTCTGCTTTTCCCTGGTCCAGCGCAACTCCCCTCCACAGCATACAGTCCTTCATGAACAGCTCCAGTGCAGAGTCTTCCATAGCTGCAGCATAGATACCCACCCCAACACCTGGAGCACTTCTTCCCCACATTTTTCTCTCTTCACATAGTTGTTTTGTGGGTTTTTTTCCTCAGACCTTGACCCACGTGGCATTTTGATCCTTTCTTAAACATGTTTTCCCAGTCACCGCCACCCTGGCTGTTGAGCTCAGCTGCAGTGGAGAAATTGGAGCCAGCTGGAACTCATTGGAACAGGCTGTGAATGTCATGGAGCAGCCCCTGCCACTCATCACAGAGGTGCCCTGCAGCCTCCAGTGCCAACACTTGGTACTAACACCATTGCCTACACAAAACACAATGAGCAACCACCGGTCTGTAAACCAGCAGTGGGTCCTTGGGAAGGAGATCAGCTAACTTGTTCTGACAAATCAAACCTTAACATCCTCAAGGAATTTACCAGAGTGACCTGCCCAAAGATTCAGAGACCCACTGTAAAGAATCTTTGCTCATATATATCCCAGCTAGTGCTTAAGTGCTTTTTGCAATCACTGGAGAGGCACTTCAGAATCAGATTCATAGCAGTTCCCATAATATTTCCTAAATTAATGCTGAGGCAAATATAATCCTGAGAAATACTGAGGAAACAAAGTATTTTAAATTGTTCTTCTGTCTTGGGGTTAAGTATGTGAATGACAAATGCACTCTGGAGATTAAATACCTAAATTGTTCCTTTGTAGACACAGAGAATAGAAGGTTAAAATGAATGAAAGCCATTTAATTCCTGAGAGGGGCCAAATCTCCCTGAGCCAAACAGACTTCTGTGTTGAGAATTCTCCACAGAGACAATGCTCAAATGAGTCACTCATCTCCAAATGTGCAATTTACCCATTTTAGGAAAGGAAATATTTAGCCCCAGAGTGCTAGATGTACCTAGCTCTGGAATAGTGGATAAGGCATGGCTGCTTGAAGCTGAGGAAGTGTGGAACAGATGAGTGGAGGGTGAGGTGGGTTGAGATATGGCTGACTGGCTGAACGCAGAGGGTTGTGATCAGCAGCACAGAGTCCAGTTGGAGGCCTGTATCAGTGGTGTTTCTCTGGGGTCAGTGCTGAATCCAGTCTTGTTGAACATGTTTGTCAATGACCTTGATAAGGGGATAGTGTCCACCCTCAGCAAGTTTGCTTATGATACAAAGCTAGGAGGAATGGCTGACATGCCAGAAGGCTGTGCTGCCATTCAGCAAGACCTAAACAGGCCGGAGAGTTGGGCAGAGAGGGACCAGATGAGGTTTAACAAGAGCAAGTGTAGAGTCTTGCACCTAGGGAGGAATAATCGCATGCACTGGTACAGGCTGGGGGATGATATTTTCCTGCTGGAAAAGAGCTCTTAGGGGTCCTGGTGGATGACAAATTGGCCATGAGCCAGCAGTGTGCCCTGGTGGCCAAGAAGGCCAGTGGCGTCCTGAGTTGTATTAAAAAGATCATGGCCAGCAGGTCAAGGGAAGTGATCCCACCTTCTACTCTGCCCTGGTGAGGCCTCACCTGGAGTATTGTGTCCAATTCTGGGCTCACTGGTACAAAAAAGACAGGGATCTCCTTGATCCAGTCCAGTGGAGAGCCACAAAGATGATAAAGGGCGTGGAACACCTCCCTTATGTGCCAAGAGACCTGGATCTGTTCAGCCTTGAAAAAAGAAGACTCAGAGGGGATCTGATCCATGTCTATAAATATCTAAAGAGTGAGAGAAAAAGGGATGAGGCTGAACTATTCTCTGCAGTGTGTGGCAATAGGACAAGGGGAAATGGCCACAAACTGAAGCACAGGAAGTTCTGCACAAATGTGTGTGGGAACTTCTTCCCAGTGCAGTGACGGAGCAGCAGCACAGGCTGCACAGAGAGGTGGTGGAGTCTCCTTCTCTGGAGATGTTCCAGACCCACCTGGACTCCTACCTGTGCAACCTGGGCTAGGGAGCTACTTTGGCAGGGGGGCTGGACTAGATGATCTCTAGAGGTCCTTTCCAGCCCCGACAATTTTGTGATTCTGTGATTCTCCTTGCAGCCTAAATGTTACCTGCTCAACGGCTTGACAGCTATGAATTGTATTTGTAGTGCTCAGGGTATGGACATAGAACTGAGTTGGCAGTTGTACTCATTTTAATACATAGTATTTCAGCAGCAAGCCAGTGGTGATTGTGTGATTTACCAAGACTCAAAGACTCTGGCTATACTGGGAAGTTAAATCCTATTTCAGTAGGGGTAATATTGCTATCACCAAAGTTTCTGTCTTGCTCCAGCCACAGAACTACAAAACCAGATCCAAAAATACATTATGGGCCATGTAGAATCAGCCTTAGAGGGGGGTGGACTGTAGACTGGGATTTACTGCTCTAATAATCCACAAAGAGTATGAAAAGAAGTAGACATGGGGGAATAAGATTACCAATTCTAAAATAATTACTTTTATGTATAAAGAAGGACTGCAAAGCTTCTGAGATAAACAGGCATGTCTGATTATGTCAGTGTAATTTAGACAAAGGTGGGAGAAGTAAGAATAGAGATTTTGTCCCTCAAGGAACTGTTCCAGCAGCCCATATCAACAGAGGTTTATGTGCTGTGCAACCCCATGCAGTTTGGTCCATCAAAGGAATAATTTAATCTTCAGAACTTTCAATTTCTCATCTCTCTGTACCACTTAAGTTCAATTCTTATAATTAACATTTAAATTAGATTACTATTCCCTGTTTGCATTTTCAAAGGTCATTAGGACATTATGGCATTAGGAAATGTTCCTTTCATAGCAAAGGATTTCAGAAATCATCTCACATTTAGACATCTTGTACTTTTCAAGTACAGTTTATTTGGATTTACTTTACTGCTTTCACTTTACCTACTTATTGTATCAGAATTCAATAAGTAACCAGGAAAATATACACAGTCCAGATTTCCCCAAAAGGTAAATATAAATTTTACTGTCTAATCTAATTTCCATATCTTATAAAGCAAAACTCAAAACTGTCTTTTCTAAACAATCTTTTCTTTACTGCTATTCTCATTTCTCACAGAATCTTTGTCTTTCCTCCATTTCTATTGTTGTATAACATTGGTAATATGCTCAGTATCCTCACTTTTCAGTTCCCTCTTTCTCTTAGAGACCTGAGTGCACACAGTACAGTAAAATAAGTATCTAAAGGTATTATATATATATGTTATATTATACATATATCAAAATGTATTTATAAATATCTAAAGGGAGGTGGGAGGCAAATGAATGAGTCCAGGCTCTTCTCGGTGTGTCGGGATAGATCAAGTAGCAGTGGCCTAAAACTTAAACATAGGATGTTCCATAAAACAATGAAGAACTTCTATGTAGTAAGGGTGAGAGAGCACTGGAACAGGCTGCCCAGAGAGATTATGAAGTCTCCTTCTATGGAGATATTCAAGACCCATCTAGATGCCTCCTTGTGCAACCTATTGTAAGATGCATGTTTTAGCACAGGGGTTGGGCTGGGTGGTCTTTTGAGGTCCCAACCCCTGTGATTCTGTGTGATTCTGTAATATTTCTTAGCAAGGTAATGTTTGTGCTGTATGATATGATCCAGCATATACTTGCAGTTTGTCATAGCTTTGTAACTGGCATTCACCATCTGCTTCCCTCTCAAATCTCACCTTGCCATTTTAGCAGAACAGTATTTTCAGCATATTGTTCTTCAGGGAAACATCATCAAAACCCAGGCTTACCACTGTGGTATTCTCTCACCATATAATTTGAAGAGTTTTGATATGTATACGGAGCAGACTCCGTATAAATATATACACACACAGGATTTCATCTTTCCAGGATCTTGATGGATATTGTTCAATTTATGTCAAAAGTTGTCAAGTTAAAGTAGTTGTTGGAGAAAGAGAACATTTCTCTTACTGTCCTGCTACATGAAATTCCCTATTTAAAATTTAATTGTCTGTAGAGTAGGCTTATAGTGCAAATAAATCTGTTAACTTATCCACTACTCTCCATTATAAAGACTTGGAAAGATAAAAGTTTATTAACCCTTACAAAAATCTTGCTCAGAAACTCCTCTTTTTGAAAGATATTTATGTATGATCCTTTTGCTCAGAGCTAAAGCCCATCTTGAATTCACAGGGAAATGTAGCATGAATAATTGGCAAATTCTAACTATATTTCATTTTCAAGCATTTAAGCATCCTCTCACTTCTTTTTGTCTCCTATAATCAAAAGGGATGCTCCCTGCACTGCAAAATGCAATGTTTATGCTAAGATGATGTAATTATAATTATTTCATGAAAGAAAAATAGTGACATGAATAAATACAGAAGTGTATTGTATGCTTCACTAAGAAAATCAGCACGTTAGAAGAATAAAATATTGTATTACCTCATTAGCCATCATCCTGTGAGTGTTTTCATGAGTGGGAATCCAAATGGGTGAAAACTGTCTTGGATCACTTGTTTGGAAAAAGCCTTGCAAGAAAAACTGATTAGTGCTCATTTCAGATAAGTTTCCTGGTAGTTGAAGCAGGTAGAAATGTGTTAAAGAAAAAATAATGCATGACTTCAAGAAAAGGGATTCTTTCTGCTTTACTGTCAAAATGAAGAAAAGAATTTATGCATAAATACATACCATTTGGGGGGCTTTATCTTATATTTCAGGTATGCAGACAAGTATGTCCTGAAAATGTGTTCTCTGATGTCAGAAATGCTAGTAATGCTTGATTGCAACAAATAGGGATTAACATGTAAAATGGCCTTTATTTTAGAGTCATAGAATCATAGCCTAGTTTGGGTTGGAAGGGACCTTTAAGATCTTTCAGTTCCAACCACCCTGCTATAGGCAGGGACACCTCCCACTAGATCAAGTTTCTCAAAGCCACATCCAGCCTGACTTTGAATTCTTCTAGGAAGGGGACATCTACAGCCTCACTGGACAACCTGTTCCAGCGTCTCACCACCCTCACAGCAAATAATTTCTTCCTGATATCTAATGTAAATCTACCTTATTCCAGTTTAAAGCCTTTTTCCCTCATTCTTTTGCTACATGTCCTTATAAAAAGTTTCTCCCCAGCTTTTCTGTAGGCTCCCTTTAGATACTGGAAGGCCTCATAGCCTTCTCTTCTCCAGGCTTGAAAGCCACAGCTCTCTAAGTCTGACCTCGAAGGGGAGGTGTTCCAGCCCTCTGAGTACCTTTGCGGCCTTACTCTGGGGCACCTGCTCCAACATCTCCATGTTCTTCTTGTCCTGGGAGCCCCAGAACTGAATGCAGTACTTGAGGTGAGGTCTCAGCACAGTAGAGGGGCACAATCACCTCCCTCAACTTGCTAGTCACACTTCTTTTGATGCAACCCAGGATATAGTTGGCCTTCTGGGCTGCAAGCATATACTGCTGGCTCATGTTAAATCTTTCATCAATCGACACTCCCAAATCCTTCTCCTCAGAGCTGCTCTCAAGCCATTCTCCTCCCAACCTGTATCTCTGCTTCAGATTGCCCTGACCCAGAAGCAGGATCTTGCACTTGGCCTTGTTGAACTTCATAAGGTTGTCGTGGCTCCACCTTTCAAGTCTGTCCCAATCCCTCTGGGTAGTATCCCATTCCTCGGTCAATTGTACCACTCAGCTTGGTGCCATCTGCAAACTTGCTGAGGATGCACTTGATTCCACTGTCCACATTGCCTATAAAATACTTAAATACTACTAAAATACTAAAATACTACTTAAGTAATACCAGTCCCAACACCTATCCTTGAGGAATGTCACTCATCACTGGTCTCCACTTGGACATTGAGCCATTGACTGCAACACTCTGAGTGCAACCATCCAGCCAATTCCTTCTCCAGTGAGTGGTCCGTTGTGAAAGACAAAAACTGTTTCTCTTTGTCTCAAAGTTTGTTTTGTGAGGCCTTTCTGATTATAAGACTCTATCTGACAACTGCAAATTATCTAGGTGGGTGTTACATAACCAAAACCCTTTGTGTGTTTACATTAGAAAGCACTTCTTTGGAAGTGTTTTGCTCAGGAGTATTTACTGGTGGAAGATCTGGCCTGTGACCAGATAACTGTTACAGGAGATTGGGGAATTATACCATTGTACCATGTGAAGGCAAGATACAATTTGACATTTCCCTGCCCCCCCCCCCCCCCCTCCCCTTATCAGCTGGCAAAGCCCGGAATATGAGAACAAAGGAGTTCCTGTGGAGATCCAAAAGCCAGGAGCTGCCTCTCCAAAAAGGGCTGACTTGACAACCTTGGATTTAAAAATAGCTTATACCTTCATTAAGAATTTAGAGAGAGAAAAGAGAGAGAAAAAAAGTGAAGGAAAAAAGAAGTCATCATAATTAACCAAACAACAGAATCTCCATCAACCCATCGCTACTGGAGATCAGTGCCTGAACTACGAACTTTGCTGGACCCACGGTGGTGACTATATCTCTCTTGCTTTCTACCAAGACTCCTTGCTTTTTATCTCTTTTCTATTGCCCATCTTCCCTTCCCCACCTCCCTAAGCAACTATGATTTGTAATGAACTGGTTGAGCTAAAATTTAACCTGTTGTGTCTTAATCTTGCCATCGGGTATACATAGATTAAAAAGAGCCTCTTCTCCCTCCTATAAATCGGAGTGAGACATCCACCTATCAAATTCATTTTTTCTTTAATTTTGTGACCAGGATAGAATGTCACTGGGACAGTGTCAAACTGCACAAGTCCAGATAGATGACATCAGTTGATCCACATTTATCTTCTGATGCTGTAACTCCATCATAAAAGCACACCAAGTTTGTCAGGCATGACATGTCCTTGGTGAAGCCATGTTGCCGACCACCAAACACCTTGTCTTCCTTTTCCATGTGCCTTCAGGAATATCTGCTTCCTGATCTTGCCAGGGACAGAGGTGGTACTGACTGGCCTGTAGTTCCCTGAATCTTTTTTTTCCTTTCTTGATAATAGGGAAACACAACCCATTTTCAAGAAAGGAAAAAAAGAAGATCCAGGGAATTACTGCTACTATTTTCTATCATTTAAAAGAATGCATTTTTTAGCATTCTTTTTATGCCAACATACTTTTTTACTGTAAGAAAGTTAACAGTTTACTGTAAAACAAGCTTCTGATACTACTAATCTCATGAGATGTTTACTGTAGAATTCAGTGAAAAAAAACCTACACATAATTTTTTTCAAAAATTTGACATACACAAGAAATGTTTACAAATTCAAATGAAATTAAATGAACTTCTGAAGGCCACCATGTAGGGCACAAATCCATTATAATCAGCTAATGCCCCAGTGTACTTAATTTAGGCACAGGTTAAGGGCAGTTTTGTCTTACTATAGACTCGTGAGGGACGTTTAGGTATGTTAAACTGATATTCTGGCCTTGGTGAAAATCTAAATTTTCTTTTTCTCTCAGTTTGCTATGGTTCTAAGTTTAAACAGTGCATGACTGGATGTCAGTTGTATCCAAAAAAGGTTTACAAACTCATTATTTTTGTAAATAAACTGAACACAGAGTGGAGTGATTCTGTTTCTTTTCTAATTTAGATATTTTTGGAAGGTACATTATTCCACAAAGAGCTATATTTTCTGAGGTCATATAGAAGGAATGATGATGTCCTGTTGATTAGGCCAGAGTGGATCCTGGAATAACTGTCTCCAAAAGAATACAAGTTTTTTGTTTGTTTGTTTCTTAAAGATCTAATTGGTGCAATTCAAAAGAGAAACTACAGTGCACACACGTAGTTAACAGTCAAGAAAACAAAACTGGAAGACATTAGGGAACTAAACTATTTGACACTGTAACAGTATTCAGATATCCTATATAATCTTTCACAACAATAAGCAAACAAACAAACAAATAAATAATAATAATTAAAAAAAACAACCACAAATCGAAACACTCCTTAGTATTTGCAAGCTGAATGTATTACTTTAATGGAAATATTAGCAGAGATATGCAGGCCAGTGGTACAAGGTAACAAGTTCTCAGTGTAGAAACCAGGGAACTACAGCCATATGTCACGGTGAGATTGTCAGATGATGGAAAAGCAGAAAAAAGAAAGGCCTATGAACCGTAAAACAAAAGCACTGCACAATAAATCTTTCATCTAGCAGTTAGACAGCAAGCAAGCAAGTCATGGAAAACAGGGATGCCTTTGCATGTCACTTCAGGGGAATATTTAAACATAGAAGAATCCTGGAAAACAGAAGAGAATCAATACAGTGATTAATGACAGTAATTTCACAGAAACATCTGGGCAATTAAGCATGCACTTTAGGAGTTGTTTCTTGAAGTGACTTGTGAAAGAATAAATGAGTTGCAAACCAAACTTCACATCAATATAATGAATGTTGCTAGTGTGGTAGAAATACCTATGTCAGCTTGTGAGCTTTCCAGAAATTCAATATTAATACAAAAACATTTATGAAAAAAATTGGTTACTTTCTGTTATTCTTATTTTCCTGGATGCTGCCTCAGTTTTGCAGCTTATTCATTCTGGTTTTCCTGAGTTATAACTTGAAAATTTCAGATCAGGAGAAAAAAAACATAAAATATGAAAGAGGCGCTTAAGTGAAAATTCCTAAATCATAGAATCACAGAATCATGGAAAAAATGAGTAGTTGAGATTGAAAGGGACCTGTGGAGGCCATGTGGTCTAAACCTTTCTCAAGCTCAGGGACATACGGAATTTGTCTACAACCATGTTGAGATAGATTTTGAGTATCTCCAAGAAGTGAGAATCCACAAACTATCTGTGGAACATGTAACAGTGCTCAGTCATCTACACAGTAATGCCTTCGCGTTCCAGTTTGTGCCCATTGCCTCTTCTCCTGGCATGAGGCACCAGCCTCAGGCAGGGCTGCCAGCCACTAGATCAAGTACTAGATCAATTGCCCAAAGCCCCATCCAATCTGGCCTTAAAAAACTCCAGGGATGGGGCATCCACAGCCTCTCTAGACAATCTGTTCCAGCACATCAACATTCTCTTGCTTAAGAACTTCCCCCAGCCATCTGACCTAAAACTCCATTCCTTTAGTTTAAAACCATTCCCCCTTGTCCTATCACTACCCATGTAAAAAGTTGATTTCCCTCATCTTCATAAACTCCTTTTAAGTAGTGGAAGGCTGCAATGAGGTCTCTCTGCAGCTTTCTCTTTTCCAGGCTGAACAAGCCTAATTCCTTCAGCCTTTCTTCTTAGCAGAGGTGCTCTAAGCCTTGGATCATCCTCTTGGCCTTTCTCTGGACCCTCTCAAAAAGCTCCACATCTTTCCTGCATTGGGGGCCCCAGTTTTGGATGCAGTACACAAGCTGGGACCTCACAAGGGCAGAATAAAGGGGGACAATCATCTCCTTCACCCTGCTGGCCACCTCTCTTCTGATGGAATCCAGAATATGAGTGCTCACTGCTGGCTCATTTTTCATCTATCAGGACTGCTAAGTCCTTCTCAGCAGGGCTACTCTAACGGATTACTTTTCACAGCTTGAATTATACATATTTTTGATTACTTCAGGTGCAAAAACCCCACCCTTTGCTTTGTATTAGGTTCACAATGGCCCACTTTATGACTTTATCAAGCTCCCTCTGGATGGCATCTTTTCCTTCTTTATCAGCCGCACCAATCAACTTCGTGTCTTTAGCAAATTTGCTGAGGGGGCACTCAATCCTATCATTTATATAATTGATAAAGATATTAAAGAGTATCGGACCCAAGTCAGATCTTGGGGGGATACCTCTCGTTATGGGCCTCCACCTGGAAATAGACCACAACCCTGCAGCTGTGACACTCCAACAAATTCCTTATCCACTGAATAGTCCATCCCTCAAATATATATCACTCAAATTTAGATAAAAGAGTATAATGGGGAACTGTGTCAAATCCCTTGCAGAGGTCCAGGTAGGTGATATAACTTGTCTTCCCTTTGTCCACTGATACCATCACTCTGTCATAAAAGGCCACCAGATTGATCAGGCATGACCTTCCCTTGCTAAAGCCATTGTTTGATCATCTTTATGGCCCCTTGTTAGGGTGTTTCCAGAATGCTTTGGTCTCTCTTGTACCGAGGACCCAAGAAATGAATCCAGCACTCCAACTGTGGCCTCACTAATATTGAGTGGAAGCATCATTTACCTTGAACTGGTGGAGATACTTCTCCTAATGAAGCCAGGAATATTGTTAGACATCTTAATGACACATTGCTGACTCAAGTACAACTTGCTTTTCAGCAGGACCTCCAGGTCTTTTTCTGTATAACTGTTTTGCAGAGCTGCTTTTACCCCTGGCACCTGGGGTTGTTCCTTTCCAGGACTTCAGAATTCATGAGGTACCTGTTGGTCCTTCTGTCCAACAGGTTCAGGTCCCTCTGGCACGTCAGCCACTCCTCTCAGTTTTGTGTCATCTGCAAACTTGTGGGTCCAGATCATTAAGGAAATTGTTGAACAGGACAGGAACCCATATTAATTCCTGGGATACTCTGCTCATTACTGGCCTCCAATAGATTTTGTACTATTGACAACTACTATCTAACCCTGACCATTCAGCCAGTTTGTGATCCTCCTCACTGACTGTCTATTCAGTTCATACATCAATGTGTATCTTATAGAAAATGTCAAAGGCCTTACTGGTGACCATGTCAGCAGAACCTACTATTCTCCCCATGACTACCTAGCTAGTCAATTCACCATAGCAGGTTATCAGACTGGTCAAACATGACTTTCCTTTGGTAATCCATACTGACTATGTCATGTCCTTCATGTGCCTGAAATGATTTCCAGGATTAGTCATTCCACTTTCTTTCCCAGCAACTGAGGTGAAGCTGATTGGCCTTTAGTTTCCTAGGTCATCCTTGACTTACTTGAAATAAGCAAGTATGTTTGTATTTGCACTCTGAATTTTTGTACAGAAAACACAGTTGAGTTGAAAGTTATATAGGTGGACATTGGTTTGTACTGATAAGGGTGTAGTTTTCTGATTTACTGAAGCACTGCTCAGTTAACCAATGCAGCAGTGCATTGTCAGTACACATGCATAAAAAAAGCATTTTGACTTAAATATATTGTGAATTTTAGAGCTCAGTAATGTTCATTACAGTTCAGTCTTCAAGACTGGTAAGCTTTGCCATTTGGCTTAATAGGTGATCTGTAAAATAATAATTTCCTTTATCCTCAGTTTGAGTGGGAAACAAGATATAGATTTCAGATAACACACATCCTTGAACTTATCTTTACATTCAGAACTGGTGTTTTGTGTCAATCACCTGCAGACAAAGATAAATGGGGACTATTTTCTAGCCTGAATCAGTAAACTCATGTTTTATTTACACTATACATTTCATGGTTTTCTTTGTACATAAGAAGGGAAGAAATACAGACACCTGTTCATTATTTGTTTGTAGTGATTGTGATGGTAAACCCTAACGAGTGGCCTTCAGACATTACAGAAGTAGATCCACTACTATTCTACCTCTTTTTCATACAAATTAGTTCTCTCTAATCTATTTTTATTTTAAAAATTAACTAGTGCTTATATCACCTTGCTAGTACCCAGATAGCAGTATCTCTCTATATTGTTAGCATCTGCTATGAATTCCTTCTCTGAAGCTAAGGTTGTCTTGGAGATAAGGTTGTAATGTTCCACTGTATCTAGAGCAGCAGTTATAATTCTTACATTAATTTATACCAAGTAAACCACAATGCCTTTATGAAACTTTTTTTTCTGTTCTCTTATTTATTGACAGATTTTTTTTTTAATTACAACACAATGAAACCATGGTAAGTACATAAGATGCAATAGTATAAAAAAGCCATTTTAACCCTTCCCTTGGTTAAGACACTTACAGCAGACAAGAACTGCCCCACCCCAATTCCCCCCTTCTCAAATGAAAACAAAATAAATATAAATTAATAAATATAAAACAAATCACTGCACAGCCCTTAACTCTTTGATTGCCATGGCAAGAACCATAATGATGATTCTAGCATGTGACTTTCTGTGGTTAAAGGTTGCCGCAGCAGTCAAAGGGTTATAGCATTGTAAACATAAGTACTTTGTTGAAAATGTTCAGTCTTGTTAATGGTCTACAGCAATGAGATTATTATCATGACCCCTTGACCTTTAATGACACAACATTATAAGGAGTTAAAGAGATAATAGCTTGGTGAGCTGTTACATAGATTAATTAACCCATTTTGTTTAACAATGCAATATGAGGTCTTGATTTACTAATAAAAGACAACTTGTGTATAATAAAACACTGTTCAATGCATTGATCAATAAAATCAATGAAAAAAAATCAGTCTAAGCACCACAAAATTTTGCCTGATAATATCTGACAGTCATAATACACTTTAGCACCATTTAGTCAGCCTTGCATTTGCACACAAACAAGCTTTGTGTTTGTCAGTAGAAGCTACCTGAAGGAATAACATATGTCAGTTATAAAAAGGTTACTGTATAGAATGCTGTGTGAGCCAATAAAATAAAATAAAATAATAATAACATGAAATGTTGTTGCAGAAAAAATAAATGCTCCAGTTATTTTGTTAATAACATACATTCTAACGAGCCAACATGGACATGAAATGCATGGGGCTACACAGAGAAAAGGAACACAGACAAGAAATTTACATCACACAGAGAAATTGCGTGCCTTATTTGTCAGGCTTTTTAAATTAAGTGAGCAATTGTTGGGTTGTTCATGAAATAGAGCCTAATAAGAGTTATTGTTTTTCACTGTGTGGGTTTTACAGTCGTGTTATGAATAAAACTACTATCAGATATCCTAGCAACCATACCTTGTCTTTACATGAAAAGTTTGCTGCTTCTTTCTCAGAGGTGGAGGATAAACAAGCATATCATGGTGTGAGGAGTGAGAAGAGACTCATAAGTGTATGAAGTTCTAGATAACATACAGGAACCAGAACAGTTACCTCTGGAATTGTAGGGAATTAGGCGGAGGCATCTAAATGGAAAATTGAATCAGCTGCTAAAATCACAAATAATACCCAACAGACAGAAAGAAAAAAATCATGTTCTGGTAGATATAAAATTATAGCACATGGATAGAAAGTAAAGGGCATCTTTGGAAAGTAATGGAAACAAGGATGTGCATGTAGTATGCAAAAAATGTACCCTTTTGTATATAACCCTATCAAACTCTGAGTACAGCCAGACAAAAGCCACCATACATGTTAGCCAGCTGCTAACAGTGCTAGCCACTGGACTAGCAGGGAGCAGAACTCACCTCCTTCAAACATCTTCTGAGCATATAGGAACACTTATCTACTGCAGTAAACTTAGAAAAGGCAAACACTTGTACTTTTTTAGGGAGACTGCTTTAAGAGGGAGGTTGGACTAGATGATCTCCAGAGGTCCCTTCCAACCCCTACAATTCTGTGATTCTCTGCAAGCCATGACTGAACTGTGTAATGAATCTAGCTCCCAGCCAACAGTATCAGATGAAAGAGAGAATTCTTCATAAATATGTCATTTGTAATGCCTAAAATTTAGGATGCTAATGCAAGTAGGAAAGCTTTCTGCCATGCAAAAGTCTGTTATGCAACAGCAATAATTTAATGACAGTCAGTGTTTGTGTATGCATTGAACTGTGGTAGAGAAAGGAGTCCAGCCCTACAGTTATTGTTGGAATATCCCCACATAGATCATAGGCTGTGGAATGCCAAGAAAAAAGAGAAAAAAATTTAAAGATAAGAATTTGAACCACTGCAAATAATATCAAAACATTAAAAAAATGCAGATTTCTAGACTGCTCATCTTGCACAGAAAATGTGAATGTAAATTTTATGCAAAGGCTGTCATGAAAAATGGTAAATCTCTGTTGTTATATTATTGTACAAATTACTAGTGGAACAGCCATGAGATGCAAATATGGAGCCTATGATGATCAATGCTGGCTGTGTCATGTCATTTTAAAAGAGTTAAAGGATGGCTGTGTCAGTGAATGTCAGAGAAATTAGAAATCTGAAGTGAATAACTTGGAGTTCAGCTATCAAAGTAGTGGATAATGAACAAGATTTAATGAAAGATGTATACCAAGTTCCTCAAATGTGAAAATGATGTTTTTGAGAAGGTGCTATCATTTCACAATAGACGAAAAAACTGCATTTCCTAATAATAAACAGTAAAAATTTACATGATTAATGAGAGGTACAGCTTTTTTTTTTCTTTTGTCTACAGAGTAAATAGACAATTTCTCACCTATCTACCAAGATCAGATTACATTAAAAATTGGATCAATCACCCAGGAAACATATCAAGGCACAGCTAAAAAAAAAAAAAAAAAAAAAAGGAAGAAAAAAACAGAGGGAGGTATCAGAAGTTTTAAGTTATTTATCAATTTAAATAAAGAAATAATATATGAATTGTCCAGAGGGCATAGATTTGTTTCTATTACATAAAATGGACTGAGATATTATGGAGATAAATGACTGAATTTGGACTAATGTAAGGAAAGGCTTCTATCTCCTTATGTTTCATCCAGCAGGGTTCTTCAAATGACAGTTAACTAGTTGGTTCTAATTTTTGAAAACAAAGCTAAGAATATTTCATTGTGACAACTTTTTAACATCGATTCAGGATGCTGCTGCTTTGAATAATCCTTTCTCAAATTATTTACAATTTCAGCAGATACATAGAGTGCTATATCTCTGTATTTGCAGTGAGATTTATAGAAACTGTACTGAGGAGCCCTTTTGGTTGATTGCTGTGTAGTGGGCAATGACATCAAATTCAGAATTCAGTGGACTTTCTGAGGTCTAACAAGTATTATTTTGGGGTATCAATAACACTTTTAAAGCTATCATCAAATTTCTGATCATATCTCTTCTGTACTAATTTCAGTAACCGAGGTAGCGGGTGCATGCAATTTTCCATGGTGTCTGTCATCTTTGGTCCATTCTGTACCTGTCAATAAATGCTCAGACAATGTTTTTTCTGTGTCTGTCTGTTGCCTGTAATCAAAAGACCTAGTTGATTCTCCTGTGGATTTTAAAATTTGTGGTAAGACAGTTCTTGACTAATTTAAGTTTCATTTGAGAAAGATTTCAATGATGTAGCCCTAAAATCTGCATTTGTCATCACTGTAAGCCAAGGTCAACCCTCATCAAAGCAAGTCATATCGATAGGAAATGACTGCCTGTGAAACTTGTATGATAAGAAGGGAGATTCATAGTCCTTGATCTATCCTATAAAATGGTTTTCATTAATACTCAGAAAGACAGTAATAGTGAATGACACTGTAAGTACAAACTTATAAGCACAAATTGACAAGAGATGTCAATCTGTTTCAGAAAACACACAAAGAAGGATGTTAGACATATACTTAATTGACAATATTTCACCAAATGCATTATACGGTGCAAGAACTGAGAATAGATTATTCACATAATCACACATTCCTTTAATACTGGATTCCTAGTCAAGATTAAATTGTATTGGGTAGAGGAATCTCAGTTGTTTTTGCGAGTTGAATGAGAATTAATGTCCTGATGCTTTATTTTTAGTTTTCATCTATCTAATTTTTTATGGCCTGAGTTCATAGCACGTCCCTATATGAGGTAAAATGTAACTATGCAAATGCAAGCCAAAGCTATGCCTTGCAGGTGTGAACTGTACCTTGTAATGATCATATAAAACAGTACTGTAGGTTGCTGATGATGCCTAAATACACTTAATTACATGTACCACTTCCTAATGTACAAAGCTCTGTTTTTATTCAAGCAAACTACTCACAGCTTACTTCAACATAGTGATCCCATAAAATATGAAGATTATCAGTATGTGTGCACTGTCAATACTGTGGCAATAGCCAGGCAATGCATATATAACATATGCATCTCTGTTTAGATTCATTGTATGCTTAAACAAATACGGGGCTGTGCACTTCCACTCAAATATGTCAGCTGTACAATACAGCTGTTTTTGGGTATATGTAATATCAAGTAATTGCTAATACTAACAAATAAAGAGTATTTTAAACCACCATTTTACCCAACTGACCAACCTCCTCTTTTTTCCTCTTTAAGGCTGTGTAACTATAGTAAGGGAACCAAAGATTTTTCACACCTTATACATGAGTTAGTACTGACTGTATGCTGAACCTAAGCACTGTCAGCTTCCAGAAGACTTACAATTTTATTTACAGCCATGTAAGTCATAAAAACATATGTAGACTGAGTTTAAAACTATCCCAGCATGTGAGAATGAAAATATGGTTTAGAAACATCATTTTCTGATTTAACACACTACTCTCTGCAAGTGGTGAACCTGTCTCAACATGCACCGACTGGCACAGTTACAGTGTGCTATTACCAGTGCATGAGTAATATAATACTTCCCTAAAAACTCTTCAAATTCTGCTGTCATATTGTTAAAGTCTGAGCAGTTACTGCAGGAAGCTATTTTAGACCAGCCTTCTGTTGTTAATCCCACTTCCCTGAAACCCAGTTCCCAGAATGATGGATGGGTAAATGGATGATCCAGAACATGTGCATGGCACAAAGTAAAAGTGATTGTTTAATGTGTCAGTACCAGATGGCAAAATGAAGAGAATGCTCAGTATAGATTTTACTGCAAAAGCAAAATTTTTTATATTTTTTTCTGCCAGGGTATGGAAGGCTATGAATTAAGATATGCTGAGAGCTGGCCAGGATTAAGTGTGTAGTTGTAAAAAGGATGTGATGCAATTTCATGGGGTAGAGATGGCCATTAGCTAAATGGAAAAATTTGCTTTATGTAGTGGCTATTATAACTATCAGCTGTGGACAATGTGATTTTACAGAAGCAAAGGAAACCATGCTGTGTGACTGCAAAGCCTTGTGCCATAATGAACGGCTGCATATGTAGTGGTTAGCATTTATGTAGTTTTATGTAACAGCAAGCAGCACCATACTGCATGCACATCCAAGTGCAGAAAATCCTCTTTAGCATGTGAGTTTAAATCAACATTTCTTCATTTATATCTTATCTGTCTTTAAAATTTATTTCAGCTACCATGAGCAGAGCAGAGTAATACTTAAGGCTCTATCCACAGAGCTGCCATAATCTCACATCCTCCAGAATGTCATATCTCAACAACATAACAGGCAGCTGCAACTACAAACTGAATGTAATTTGTAGATAATATGCTAAAGCTTATGAATACTGAGAAACAAAACCTGTTTATGATGTATATGTTCAGTGCCATGTACTTTGTAATTTTGAGAACAAATGTTTGCTGTGGTCACATACTGATGATCCTTCCAAAAATGAACTCATGATTGTCATTGTGCTTTCCAATTTATATACATATATCAAATATCTTATCAAACAGAATCTATGCTGTCTAACACTAGAGTCTACTTTAGATCAACTGTCAGATGGAGCCAGACCACATCAAGTAATGGTATCCTTTTGGTGTTTATCACACACTTTCAACATTCACAGCACTGATGATAGTATCATTCTCTACCAGTTTATAACATCTCTGATGACAAGTCACAAGAGTGGATTAGATAGACTGGACTCACACATTAATTTTTTCATGAGGTTACTGGCAGACAATTCAATGATTTACATGTATAAACCAGAAACATTAATTTTATGATTATATGTTATATGGTTCATTTACAGCTGGTTGAGTAACTGACATATGTTTCAACACTCTTATCCTATTTGAACCATTCTATCTGCAGTCTGTGCACAGTGAGCTAAGGAAGTATGCTTAATGTTATAGTGTCGGTTTATCTGTTCTATAGCATTGTATTCAACAACAGGTTATCTGTTCCTTGACTCACATACAATATTATTTGATTTACAGCATAGCTGAACGCTGAACTGGCCAGTGACTTTTGTTTCTTCTACTGATAATAATGATTTTTCTTGCGGCTCATAAGGTTTCAGTCATTTCTTTACACTTCTGGAAATACAGTTTTCCAAAGCAAGTCCTGACAGCAACAAGTGGTGACAAGGAGCAATTGTTCTGTAATGGCTGCATGAAATCTCCTACTGCTATAGCACATGGCTTCCTCCACCTCTGCAATTGGTAATAAAACCCTGGCCTCATTCTGAGAAGATATGTGAGCCAGGACAGAGCAGAACCCTGAAACCATATCGTTATTCCTCAACTTGTGCTACCTCCAGTTTAGGCTGCTAATGGTGTGATAGCTTGCATTTCTACTTTCTTGAAAATGAAGTGACTGGAATATTCACCATTCAGTTTGCGCTGTGTCTTTTCTAAGCATTGCACTAGCAATGGTTCCAATGTGAAATAAACAAGCAAACAAAAAAACTATATTAGGAAATCTAGTGCTACCACTGTTATGTACCCTACACGCTTCTTTCTGACCAATGGAGTAGAATTCAATTCTATATAATTTGGTAACAAAAACTCCATTTAACTGACATTAGGATTGTGAAATAAAGCAGAAAAAAGATGAAAATTAAAAATTAAGTCTGACACCATTTTTAATCCACAGTGCTTTGAGCAAAGGAGTCTTGAGAGGTGGAGTACACTGCCAAGGGAAAGCACAGGTCTACCCCTTATGTTTGAGTATATTAGTTTCTGTTGCTTCCATTCATAAAATTAGCCTTTATCTATTTTTTAGATTGTTCCCTCGCTCTGTCCCAATTTGAACACAGAAAAAGAATGAAACTTCATATGAAGATTTAAAATTTGTTATTACATTTATTCAGGAGACTTGAAACAGCTCCTTTGGAGCCATTTGAGTCTCTCTCCATCTCAGTCTATCCAGTAAATAGACACTCAGTTTTTAAAATGTTTTTTTTTGTTAAGAATTAATTTGTGTGTACAGTCAATAACCTTTTCATAGTTTTATACATTAAAAGGCCAGAGGAAATACTGCTATCATCTGCTCCGGCCTCCTTCATCACACAGACCACAGTACTCTGAAGATACACAAACCTCTATAGCCAGCTCAATAGACTGTAATAGATTAACACAATGCATATTCAGTTTTGAATTGTTCCACAGTACAGACTGTTACAGTAGTAATATGGAAAATTTTATTAAAAACTTTATGAAAAAGGTAATGGCACATGAGCAGGAACCCAGATTGCAGAACTCAATGTATTTTCACTTTGTTAGTGCACATAATTATAGGCCCTGGTAGAAAAATGACTGTTTAAAAAATAACATTTTCTTAGAACTTTTACTTGTTGGAGTGCAAAACTAAATCAGGCAACATCACTAATTTACTCTGAAGTTCTATAATATAAAGTCAGCCAGTAAGTATTTCAGAAATTACACTGAGCATAATTGCTCCTACATGTTTTACTTACAGCAAACCTTTATGACTAAAAATAGGAGTATACGAGAGAATTGCTGACACAGTCTTGCTCTGTATGACATAAACATACCAATATAATATTACTTTTCCCTTTCTCTTTATATTATATTTATGCACTTTAGAGTTAGACAAACCAATCAACTTATATAATCATGTATCTATGATGTACCATATACCAAGCACTAGATTTATCACACTTACCTTCCTGCATAATTAAAATTAAGTTCTCCAAATGCAAACATTTTTGGTTACCTTATCAAAAAACAACAGTTAACATGCTCAGCACTTCATTACTCTCAGGGAAATAATTGCACAGAAAAAAGTTTCCATGAACGATATTTCAAAGGTTAAGGGAAAGTTTCAAGTTAATAAAATAACCAGGTGAGATGTTGTTCTACTTAAAGATAATATAAAATCAGTTCCCCTGTTGTAGAGGAAAACCAAATGAAGTGAAAGTACTAGTGTTGGTATTTTTCCACCAACTATCCAAGGGATGAAATTGGAACAGGTAAGGAATCATTTTGTTCTGTCTGTGACAGAAAATAAGTATAGTAGTTTGCTGACAGTAGAAAATGGATTAAAATACGCATGTATGTGTGTGTATGCATGCATTTATAAATACACAAATGCATGCACACATACACATTCATATATGAGAAACAGTCATAGAATTCCAAATTGACGAAATGAGCTGATGTGCAGTAAATATCCTATGTTATTTAACTGTAAATTAATATATATTTTCACCAACAACTGAATTGGATTTACTAAATAATGCTATGGGTTGATACTGGTGCAATTCTAACCTACAGTATGCAGTTCCTCTACAAAACATCTCCAAAATGCCATCTGCATTACATATTTGCTGTAAAACTATATCTTTTCTAATCATCATTTTTGTTAGCCATTACATATGTATATCTGTTTATACTCTAAGAAATAACAATTTGCAATGCTTCATAGCATGCCACATGTTCATAAAATAAGTTCTCAAATCAATATAAAATCATGTAATTGAACAAAAAGGCATACTATTTTTCATGCTATGCTCAATATAAATATAAATTCAAGGCAGTCAAGCTATCCATTACCAAAATAATAATAACCATAATATATATGTATATATACCTACACTCTCTAAAAAATGATCCAGTTATGAGAATTAAGAAACCAGTAAGAAATTGGCTGAATGTAGTACAAAAGTCATTTTATGTAAAAGCCAATACTGGCCATTTCAAGTATTTTAATACTTTCCTATAACCTTTTTGTTAATAACTAGCTATCTGTAGAAATGATAATTTTATATGGAAAATTGTATTCAAGTTAAATAAAAAAAATCACTTATACTGTATTTCATTTTTAGAGTGTGCATGTATACATAGCAAAATACCCTTCTACAGATCTATTATAAATATTTTAGTTTCTGTCTTTTCTTTCCTAAGAAAACATTTCAACATTTCTTCTCTAATTTTGGATAACGTACATCAAGCCTTGTAAGAAATTAAACCCATCTTAGTTCATTAACAACATCAGATTCCGTTCCATTTGTGCCAGTTTGCAAGTTAAAGGTCAAAGAGCAAAGACATAGGACAGTACACTTTAAGGAATTTCAGACAGTGAAGCTGTTCACAGAAGACAATGTTGAAATTGGTAATGACAGTCAACAGGTCAATAATCAAGTTCAAGGCAAGCTGTTCATTGTTGCAAAAGCTACTCCCCTCAAATCCTGGCTTTCATAAAAAACCAGGTGTCTGACTTTTAGGGTGCATCATTCTGACCATCTTTAATAAGTTCACAGCCCAGTGACTGTAAAGCCTATTACTGCAAGAAGCAGCTCCTAAAAATCAATAAAGAGGTCTGTCAGTTGCTGACTTTTCTCTAGGAAAAAAATATTGACACAAACCTGCTCTGCAGGTCACATGAAAATGACAATACTGCTGTTAGCACAAATTACACAAAATGACTAAATGCTTTGGTGGTCCCTTGGCTCTGTCAGTGACATCATGTTTGGCTTTAGGCCAGAGATTTGACTAACCCTTTGAGAACTATAGTGAACGTGCAGGAGAATGCCTGACGGTACACATGCAATATCAGAGTCATCCTTTTAATTTTCCTTTGAAACTGTAACTCTACCTCTGCAGAGGTAAACAGAATTATCATGCAACATAGTTTAAAAGAGAATTTCAAGATGCTTATGATAAAAGGCTATGCTATAAAACTGTAGCCAGTTCAGAAAAATCCTTGGTAAGTGGTAGAAGATATTAAAATAGGTTTGATTCCTTTAACCAGAAAGCAGCTGGTAAATATAACTTGCTTTCTCTTTATGTTATAAATGCTTTTCTATCAATCTGCAAGTAATGAAAAATACTCACTTGCAGTCACAAGAAATCTGTTTAAAAAAAACCTGTTTTTCTTTTAAAACCTCAATTTCCCAAACACAATCCTGTAATTTAATGGCAATCAAGATTAACATCCAACAGACTCTGAAAAATGATGCAATAGTTCTCAAAGGGTTACACCAAAGTAATACCAGTGTCAAGATTTTCTATAGCATCCATTGTTACATTAGTTCATTGAAATCCACTTCAGAGATGCACTGCTTTTTTACCATGGTTGGAATGAGTACTCCTGACAGACCTGTGAAAGGCCTGGGGCAGTTGGCTTGGTACAGCTTGGGAAAGATTATGCAGGAAAACCAACCCAAAAAATCACACAAACCAATAAAAAGATTCCACTTGAATATAGTGATGAATATAAATGAGTTTAAAACATCGAGGACATAGCCCAGAGCAGCTGTATAAAACACAAAATGAATGTATTATTAAGGCTGTTACTATATTGCAGATATTTTGGCCCCTTGTTTGTTGGAAAATGGCTGTCCGAACAGTCTGAAGTCCTGCATGCTATCCGGGTCTCCCACCTGACAAAACTGGAAGTAGGAGTATAGGACTTTATCCATTGCAGACAGAAAGCAATCCTCTTTGGAGACAAAGCTGTTTTGGGTCTTCTCACTTTCCTGAAAGTTCCACTGTGAGTTGTTGTGTTTTTCTAAAAAAACTGACTTTCAGCAGAAAATCTTTTCAAAGGGGAGCAGGCCTTAAGGGAAAAATGTAGAAATATTGGAGATCTTGTTTTTTCCTCTTCCTTGCTTAATCCTGATAGTATATTGGGCATTTAAGTGTGCAGAGGAAAGGCCTAAATTGAATGACAAAGAAAGACAAAGGACTGAAGAAACAGCAGATACTGTGTATCATGGAAGTTTCCCAGCTGAGGGAATCACCACTCATGCGCCGGGACAGGCAACCTCCTGGGTTTTAAGGATCAGCTTTGTTTCAGACTGACAGATGCCCGCTCCTAGCTAAGAAACTGCAGAACAGCTCTTGTGTTGAATCTCAAGTTACCACAAACTCCTGTGAGGGAAAGAAAAAAAAAACAAAACAAAACCCTACATCACACCCACTCTTGCATAGAGCGTTTGCAGTACAGTATGTGACGGGGTGTTCCTTTCCTTTTGAACTGGAACACAGTGTAAACCAAGACAAGGAGGCACAAGGCCAGGATGCAGGGAATGACAATAGCTATGGCTTTCACAGTGCTGGCTGTGTTGTCCAGTTTGATAACAATGTCAACATCATCTTGAGGGCTGTGTCGGTCTTTGTCTCGATCTGTTGGTCCATCACAACCCATAAAATCCTTGAGGATGGATCTGGGATAGCCAGGTTCCACTCTAAGCATCTGATTATTGAATTTCCAGTACTCTTTTCCTTTGTAGAAATATGTGAAGCCTGAGGAAGAAATTTGAAGTTATTCACGGTCAAAGCATGTAATCTACACTCAATGACTGAAACTACTATTATCAAATTATTTTATTACTAAAAAGATAAAATACATGAAGAACATATCTAATTCACAGGCCTTTCAAATCTTTCAAAGTTTCATTTCTTTACTATTCTAGAAAATTTGTCATCCTACATCTTTTTATTGAATAAATGGGGATTTTTTCCCCCATTTCCACAAACAATAAAAGAATTCCAGAGAATGTGATCTTTGACAGACTAGGGTCCAAATGGTTTGTTTATTCATTGAAAACCCAGCTGGATCTGAAATGACCTTTGAATTATCCCAAGAACTTCTGGATGAGAAATAAGACTGAAAAAGTTTCTAGCCAGAAACAAGAACAGCCTCAATTCCACTTAGCTTACAGCTGTACTTCAGAAGAAGGAAAGAGGAAAAGCAGCTTTGCTGAGTGAAAATAGTGCATGCAGATTTAAAATTTTTGCACGGAGCTGATATTTGATCATTCAGGTGTAAACCAATGTTATTACCAAACATGCCTAAGTGAAAAAAAAAAAAAAAAAGAAAAAAAAGGTCTCTCTGCCAAAAATCTGTATTGCTTTATTTTTTTGCATAGGTCTGTCAAGAAAGAGACCTTCAGGAATCATGAATTTTCTCCTACTGTTTATAAATGAAATGCAAACAGCTGGATTAGTTATATCTAGACAAATTTGAGAGCTGAGCAATCACCAACAACATGAAGTTTAAAAGAGTGAATGCCAGATTCTGCACTTGGAATCCTGGCATATGGACTGGGTGCGAGATGCTGGAGATTTGGGGGTCTTGGTTGACAGAAAGTTGAACATGAGTCAGCAGTATGCCCAGGCAGCCAGGACAGCAAACCATATCCTGGGTTGCAGTTTTGAGCACCGTAGTACAAAAAACAAAACTATTAGAGAATGTTCAAAGAAGGGCTATAAGGATGGCGAATAGTTAAGAGGGGAAGAAGGTGTTTGAGGAGCAGCTGAAGTCTCTTGGTTTGTTCAGCCCAGAGAAGAGGAGGCTGAGGGGAGATCTCATCATGTCTTGCAGCTTCCTCATGATGGGGAGTGGAGGGGAAGGCACTGGTCTCTTTCTGGTGACCACGGATATAACCTGATGAAATAGCATGGATCTGCAACAGGGGAGGTTTGGGCTGGATTTCAGGAAAAGGTTCTTCACAGAAAAAGTGGTCAGGCACTAGAACAGCCTCCCCAGGGTGGAGGTCATGGTACCAAGCTTCCTGGAGTTGAATCAATATCTGAACACTGCTCTCAGACATGGTCTGATTTGCTGCCTGCCCTGTGTGCAGTCAGGAGTCGAACTCAATAGTCATAATGGGTCTCTTCCTACTCAGGATATTCTATGATTCTATGATTCCATAATTTTCATTCACAAAGTGAAACACATACTTGAGCTCAATACAGAAACCTTATTATGTAGAATCTAATCAAAATGAGAAAAAAAAATATATAAATACATATATGCATACATACAATTACATAATTTCCTTTTGAACATAGATCTTTAGAAATATGCTTAAAAAGTAATTGAGAGAAGAGAGCAGAGGTTATATCCATTATGTTTTGTGTGTATACATATTTGTGCTCATTTCCAAATATACATATATACATTTACAAGCATTTAGTTATGGAGTGTAATATATGCAGAATATTATCAAGGCTGACCTACTTTCCAACAAAATTAGAATAAGACAAATGAAACCAACACATAAGAAACTGTAGTCTAGCCAAAATACTGGAATCCAGAAATGATTCAGGATAAAACAAGGACAAAATAAGGAAGCAATTAGACATACTTCTGGAAAAAAAAAAATCCATAGCACAGTATCCAATCAAGTTAGAGATTAAAATAGTAGAGTGAAGAGGTCCATACAATTAAATATTTTTATCCACTTATTAAAATGAAATTAAAATAATATGACAATACATATGTGTGCTGTCTGCACGAGTTAACCAGAAGAAACTCAAAACTTACTAATAAATCATAAATGGCATGCAACTTTTCCCAACAGTGATAAGTAATGACAAAAGCTTATTTTTATTCCTGAAAAAGAGATCTATATTCTATACTACTCAGGGCTATCTCAGCACCCTGCCATCACACTCTGGGTAGCACTGAATTCTCATAAGATGGAAAAAATTCTGTTCATTTGGAAGAATGGACAACTGAGATTCTAGATTCCTGTATGTGATGATCCATTTTGATCTAGGAAATAATATTCCATACTAACATCCTAATGATTTGCATTTCTGTATTGTGAGTTTAAAACATCTTTTATTTAAATAAATTTGTAAGGGTATTTCTGTTCAGATAAAGATCTTTCTTCCCTGTTCTAGTTGTTTAGAACGAGGGTAGTAGCTTCTAACCTACTACAGCCAACACCTTGTCAATGAAAAGAGGGATATTCTGTGGTTAGAAAACTCATTCTAAGAGATCATTTAATTCCACAGAGAACAAATAATTAAGTGAATTAGGACAGACAAAAGCAAACAAATAAGAATGGAAATTAATGTCTACTACACTAAATAGGAAAGATTTTTCCCCTTTACTGTGTTAAAAGGTACATGCAAACATAGCTTTTTTCACAAGAGCAAGTTCTACAGCAGGATGTATTTCTTCTATTCATAATTCAAAAATACCTCCACTGCTTAACATAAATAATCAATCACTCCTTCACTACAGTATCTTACATAAAAGTTGTTAGCAAATTATTAAAACAAAAATGTGTTTGCATACCGTTTTCTTTGTGGACAAAGGCTCCCTGAGGAGATTCTGGGATACCTTTCCAAATTGTGATTGGTTTGGGATAACCAGGGTCCATGGATCTCATTTCTTCGCTGTACCTCCAATACCTGTTTTATTTTTTTTTAACAGAACAAGAAAAAAAAGGGAATTTATAACATAGCAGATAAGTAACATAGTTTACTCAGTGCATATTTTTTTACTTCTAACACACACTGTATTCAGTAGCCACAAATGGGAACATTTATTTCTTTTCTTTGAAGATGCTACCAAATAACAGAGAAAGTTATTTTTTGCCAACTTTGCCAAGATAACTGTTAGCTGAAGTTCATGTTATGCTGAAGAAAAAGATTTTTGTGCTTTGACATCTACATTAATGTGAGTTGCATTTAATAGTCACAGCAATTCTGATACCTAGGATTCTGCAAAGTGAAACAGAGTGGTGCAACACATATTAAAAAAGCCCAGTATATTTGAAATAACATTTTAATCACAAAACTGCCAGCATGCTAAACTTTACACCCTATGAATATGCATTCATATTTTATTATCATATTATCATTAAATAGATATGATTAAAAATAAAAGAGTTTTTTTGAATCTTTGTCTGCCAGATTTTCTCCAGTTTAAAAAGCCTCAGAATGCAAATTCTAGGTATTCTAAACTTGGGAGAAGTATTTACAATTGTTATTTTGCTTGCAGATAATGTTGATACTTTCTTTATCCTTAAGCAGCTGTCTGAATTGCTGCTTGGTTATAAAAAATATCACACTGCTTCTCAAGCATCTCTGTGTATTTTGATATATTTTGTTTGAATTCACTAACTTAGAGCACCCTAAATTTTACTGGAGATTTATATTTCTACATTCATCTTTACTCATGTGAAAAATCATCTATAAAGGCAGCTACACTTCATTTCAGGTCATCCAAAAACCAAAAAGTTTAACTCCAGCATTGACAATTTGCTCACTGTTAAATCTTTAGCCTTTTCCTAATTTGAATCATTTCACTTTCGTTTTTAGAAATAGTTGTTATGATATTTCCTGATATATTCAAGAGTTCTTAAATGGATGATATTTTATCCTTGTGAAAGTACTTCATTCATCTCTTGATCTGCTTTTGGAAAAACACAATGGACTGAACTCTCTGTCTCTACCTGTAGGGCATTTCTCCAGCTTTAAAATTCCAATTAAATTAAAGTCTGGCAGGTCTGGTAGGTTATACAAAGAACTATTGGTACTTAATTCTTACCTTCTACTGCATACATTATTTTATAGCCTGATCTCTTAATATAGTTGCATGTGCACCAATAACATTTAGAAAATATTTGCTAAAATGTGTTTTTTTCCTGTATTTACTTTTCTCTGTTTACTTAACAATACTCTGAACTGCAAGATGAGTAAGCTTTATGAATGAACAAATATTCAGTTAAAAGTGCAAAAAGTAGACAGGTATAAACAAAGCCATGTGTCAAGAAGTGCAGCAAGGCTGTTATCATCTTGTTCTGCATTACTCACTCTAAAGGCAGGAATAAGAGGGTAAAATGTTATTCAGTATTTTTTTGTCCTCCCGTTTGCTTTCACAAAATTATTTGGAAGAATTCTCTAAAGTGTTTTAATGGATCATTTCAAATCATAACAATGATCAACGTGTGAGTTAGTTTAGTCTTACAAGCATAATCATAGCATTTACTATTTGAACTTCTGTATCTTCTTTGTTTTTCCATTTAACAGTTAATATTTGATGTTTGATATTCTATTGGTCTGTTTCTTTCTCTAATCTTTGTCTATCTTCTTCTCTGAAGCTCTTTTAGAAAAGATTACTATCAAAACAAGTATACATGTTCCTGAGTTATATAAGAAACATCCTTATTTTGATTATGGCATAATGTTTTGGTTCCCTTCAGTTCCTACCTCCTGCCACTACTCAGTTACATTTATGCTGTACATTTTTCAGGATCAGACCATCCCTATTGTAGATGTATACTACTAAAACCAACAGAATTACATTCCTATTATAAAAAAAAAAATGCAATCTAAACTATACACATTGAGAAGCTCACTGGAACATGGGTTTATTCTCACAATATCACAATCAATATCTTGTAACAGATCAATTATCTTTTCAAATTTCATGTTCTTCAATCTTCTTACATATATAAAGCATTTTTATCCTGCCAAGTTTTACTGTGCTTGTTAGCTCTCAGTAGAAATCTTCTTTGTCGACAGATGCTTTTTTTTTCTAAAAGTTAATTTAGTCTTCTGTTATTACCAGCAGTATTTTAAGAAAGTGTTTGTGTATGAGAACACAAAAGGATGCTGATGAGTGAAGTACAGGTCATGTAAGATTCCTACTGCACATTACCTACCAGAAGCATGGAGGTGGAAAACTTATCTGAAAATGAACTTGTGTTAAAAATATTACAAATCTTCTCAACAAGAGGAAGAACATTATACAGATGTCTTTATTCACCTTGAAAAGAGCTGTTTCAAACAATACCTATTTTTCAAACATCACACATTTTTATTTTGTTGTCTACCTTCTTTACCATGAGTGTTGGAGAACTTTTTTGTTTTCTTAAATAGCTTCAACAATACAGTTGGTTGTGGCACTCTGTATTGCAGTATTACAGTACTGGTAAAAGATGATTGAGTGTAATGTGCAAAACATATCCTATATGTATGTTAAATTAATTAATTGAGAGATACAATAATACTGTTAATGTCTCAGAATTTTAAGCACTATGCAACAATAACAGAAGCAATAGCACTTTAAAAAATAATACTACAAACATGAAATTAATTAATAAAGTTATTATATGTTATTTTTGAGTATTCTGAATACATTAATTAACAAATATTGTAGCACATTAACTATGGGTAAAATCCATCATTCAAATGGCATTTAGGCCTCCAAAAACTATTAAGTTCTCTTGATGTTTCTATAAAGCAGAAAAATATTCTTTCCCTTATTTTTAAAGATAGGGAAATGAAGACATATAAGTCACTATTGAAAGTTACTGTTTCAGGACTCCGATTTTGCCATGATTTACCAATTATCTTGCACTCTAAGTGTAAGACAGTTTCATTACCTGGAGTATTTAAGTTTGAATTTGCCACAATTCTGATTTGCCTGTTGACTTCTAAATCATAATTTTCTATTAGAAAGAGACACCTCATTCCAACATGCTAACATTAATATAGGATATAAGAAATGTGAAAATAGTATAGTCCTCAATGCAAGAGGGATTAACTCCATCCACAGAAAACACTGAGCTGTTCAAATGGCTTGACATTTTTTGAGAAATAGTGTAAAAGATTGTTGCTTTGTTGATATCCACCAAACTGCTTCCTTGAAAAATTCCTATACCAACCTATCTCCTTTGAAGAAGTAGGTTTTTCCAACGTCTTCCCACCAAATTGCAGAATCAATACCATGGGAAGGAATTCCGCTTCCAAGAGTTATCAAGTCATGAGGATACCCTGGCTGGAGAGTAGTGTCCTTGAAAACCCAGAACTTGTTACCTGTACAAAAGCATATACATACACATACATATATAGATGTTAGTCCTCAGAACTCACGGTATTGAATTGTATACATTCTGAAGAAAGACTCCCATATGGCTATGGAGATTCTGCTAACCACACTGAAATGAAAAATGCTAGATCACTGCAGGTAATACAAAATAAAATGCATCGTACAGAGACTTTGTATTTACAGAACATCTTTTATTCAAGTGGACCAAATAGTATTTTAATACCATCTATATATGAATCAAACTCAGACTGCTCTGTGAAGAGTGACATAGTATATTTACAGTAATACTATGTGATAGATTTGTTTCATGAGGTAAGTATTTAAGACAAAACGAGAGAAGAAAGCAAACAAATAGAAATTCTTATTCTTATATAGACCATATTCTATTGAGTAATAATTACTTATGCATAATGTACAGGCTATTTCTGAAATAACTGAAGATGTAACAGTTTTTTTTCATGTCATATATTCACATTAATAACCTTAGTATGGCCTAAAGACTGCAGGCTGAGGTTCCCAGAGGTGACAATACATGCTTCTGAAATGAACAAAGGGTTGCCTTTAGTACAGCAGTGCTCAGCTGTTGAATTCCTACTGTTGCAGTTACTAGTTTGATATGTTGTTTATATATGGGCATGCACTTCTATAAAAGCAGAATTTGCAACAGTATTTTTTAGAAGTGGATCCAATGTACCTGTTTTTGGAGAGTATACTTCCTGTCCTTTCTTCTGACTGGACAGCTTGACTCACCAGCCCACAATTCCAGTTTGTTCTAGCTTCCTAGCCAAGTTCATCTTTCTCACTGTACATTTCCATGACTCATACCACTCACTTCATGGTTTCATATTGTAAGCCTTTAACCAAACATTATCTCTAATAACTCTGCTGTCTTCCAGATTCTTTCCTAGGTCTTTTCAACATGCTGTACCTCATGATCTATTTCCGCAACCATCTTTTCACTTTTACATTTTTGCTTCCTTCTAATTATTTTTCAAAATCTACTTTCACCCGTGTCTTTTAGTAAAGACTTTTCTTTCAAACATAGATATTTTGGGTTGAAAAAAGGCAATAAAGAACCTCACATCCAGGCTGGATGGGGCTTTGAGCAATAGGATCAGTGGTATTAAATATGAGTTTAAGGGGATTTTTTTTAATCTCCCTGTTTGTACTGTAGTGATTTAAAGCACGCTTTCATTTTATCACAGTTTTAATTAGGAGAGGAGATATAGTTTCAGGCCCTTACATGCTGGGTTTCCAGAGTCAATTTTTTATCAGCTTGTTTACAGCTCCTTTTCACCCACTTCCAAGCACAGACACTACAGTTTGCTCAACAGATTCATTTTCTCTCCCAGATTCAAAGAAGCCATTTGAAGTACTGAAAATAAGAGACACAGAGATCTAAGAACAGACATGGAAAGCTAAGATCCATGTTGACCTGGAATTAAAGCCTGTGCTAATGTGACATTTATCTTAATTGAGATTCCCTTAAAAATTCACTTAAAGGTGATGATGATGATGGCAATCTTCAGGCTTCCACTGTTCCTAAACTCATGTGGTTTATCATTCTCCTAGTTCAGATAACTGGACACAGAAGTCTTCAGATGCTAATGGCAGTTGCAAACACTACAATAAGAGAAGTCATATGTTTTGGATCTTACTAGTTGGTACTTACAGAGTGAACAACAGATGGCATCCAGTGAATGATACTGAGCCAGCTCATTTCTGCTTCAGAAGATCATTCAAAATGACAGCTGTTGCACAGCATTGGGAGGCATATGCTGTGATGTATGTAATGCCATTACCTTTCCCCGTGTTTCACAAGTAAAGCCAATTGTTAGGAACTGATCATTATCAGCCATATCCAACAAGTCAAACTCAGCTGTTAACAAGATCATATCATAGCAAAACAAACATCGGTTGAATACACACCATTATAAGTGACAGCACTACTGAGTGAGGTATCTATTACATATTAAGATATACTGGAGTAGGATAAGGCCAAAAAAAAAGCAGGTATAGATTTGAGAACACAAGACTTAAGTGAGAAATTAAATCCTTCACTTAATGTCTTATATGGAAGTAAATTCTTTTTGGATAAATAGAAAAAATATAAATCTAGCCATACAAAATACCACATAAAAATGGAGACAGTAGGGCATTGAGAGCTTTAACATTAGTGGGCAAGGCTTCTATTGATTCTATCTATAGGAAATTGTATTTAACATTTACATAGGAGTATATGTTTAGTCTGCTACAACTGCGTTGATTGTTAAAGGGAAGGTCTGTGTATAAGAAATCCAAATGGTCCATCTAGCTGCTAGCTTTTACTTTTTTTTTTTCTTGTGTGGAGGTTTTTTTGTTGTTGTTGTTTGTTTTTCTTTTTTCTCTTTTTAGCTTCCGTCCCTCTGCTGGTGGAAAATGAGTGGCTGCTGATCAGATAAAACTTTCAAAGTCTCTGTGAGAATGAGAGGGATTCAAACTCTGAACCAGATATTAGAATGAGCTGAAATTAACTGCAAAAAAGATGCTTGACTATAATGAAAATTAGCTCCTTTTATTTCTAAATTATATTTTTGTATTTTAAAATGTACTATAAATAAATGTTTAAATTAGTATGCTTTCATTTAGCTCACATGGCACTTCCACAAGTGAATAGTCAATGCATTTCATTAATTGTGATTATAATGGAAATAAAGAAGATATGATGAAAATAAAGTAATCATAGTTTCATCCATAAAAAAAGCAAATGCCTGGTTAGAGTCTTACACTACATCCTAAGCAGAAATTAACACTGTATTTATTCAACAAACTTTTATTTTATTTTATTTTTTTAAGGTCTGGTTGGTAGGTTTGTTATTCTCACAGACCTTAATAAAGCACCACATGTTTCATGAATTCTTGCCAACCTTTAGAATGTTTCATCTTTCTGTACTTATTCCTTAATGTAAGATGGAATTTAACAACAAGCAGAATGGTAAGGTCACAAGCTGAGAATGAAGAAAGGGATAAAATAGTCAAAATGTCTTACTTTTTTCAATAATGCTTTGTTAGGTATCATAACTGTAGGGAAACAACTGAGAAAAATGAACTGTGACTGCAGTTATTTGAAGTTTCTCAGCATCTATCTTTGACATTCTGAAAGAAATACTAGAAATAAGGGCTATCTGCATTGCAATGTATCTCTTAAAATATCAAATATTTAACTCCAGGCAGTCTCCAGACTGTATAACTATCTACTGACAACTACAAATAATTGTGCAGATTTTAGAAACTATATTAATTCATTTTTAAAATCCCAATGCTAAATGGTTGTGCTCCAAGGTTATCAGCATCAAGACTCTTGTTCTTGGTATATGAGATTATGATATATTCATAGTGCAAGACTTGTGTGGGATACAGTTCGTAACCTCAGCAGATGCTATGAGTCAAATTCCCAAAGCTTTTATGGCTTCTGTTTGTCTGAAACCAGGTAGAATTTAAACATCTGATTCTGGAAAGCTTTTCTCCAGTCACCCTTGCTTTTAACTTTGGTCTCGCAAACCAGGATCAAGCATCGTCTTATTAATATCCTCCAACTATGACTCTTGATTCCCTTTTTCTTATACTCTTTTTCCAAATTCTTCTCTGTTACCACTCTGCTCTGTGATCTGACAATATAGTAAGTCTATCTTTCGACATAAAATTGACAAGTAGTGAGATAAGTGCAGTTGAAAGTTATGATGGTGGCATTGGTACAATGAGTTTTACAGCAGCATTTCTATTGCTCCATTTGGTTTACCATAACATTCAACAGTGCAGATGGCTTGACAATTTCATTTTAAGCACCATATAAATTCCCACAGGTACACAAAATAGATTTTACTATTCATATTTCCTCTATTAAAAAGAAAAAAAGAGTATCATTCTGGTGCCATTTTCTTATTAGCATTCAGCATGGACACTAGTAGTGAATAGTAACAAGAATGTAAACAGCTGCTTTTTATAAGCAGCCATCCACCAGATTGCTCTGTACTTTATGAGCATTATGAGTCATAAGGAGGCAGGCCAAGTATCATAAGCCACCCAAATTGAGCAAGTATCACTTTATAGCTTTGCACTACAAGCATCCTACTGAAATTTTATGATCTTTTCCCTTGTATAAACAAATATTAATTAAAAAAAAAAGAATATGGAATTAGTTGAAATGGTAATGTGCAAAAAAATATTTTAAACCAGGACAATTTCAAAGCCAAATAAGACATTTGATCCAATAGCCTTCAACTTGATTCAGCTATATGTTCTGTAGACATCTGACACATTATGTGTGATCTAAGAGGCTCCTCAAATATTCTCAGAAGAGTAATGCTAAGCACATTTAAACATACTGATAGATTTTTATTAGGACAAGTATGGAAGAACTACATTTCTCATAGCAAAAAATATAAACTACAAAGTTGCTTCAAAGAATCATAAATAAATATTCCATCTTAAGCTGTCATCCAAGATTACTGGCATATGGCTCATATTTTACAACATAGTTCCCATTGTAAAAAGTTATCCCAAATATTTTTATATCTGCATTGTATTGTATTTCTAGTAGTATAAAAAAGTAATGAAGATTTAAACCTGTTTTATCATTTAAATCAACTATTTCACTGGAAAAAAAAAGGAAGGGACTCCAAACAAAAGCAAGCTGAGAAATCCAGGTATATGATATCATTGCACAAAATCAGCTGCTCTGAACACAAAGAACATAATCTGAGGATAAGCAAGGGAGAAAAGAACATAATTTTGTGACTTATACAAACATAATACTGTTGTTTCTGCTTGCTTTAATTAATCTTGATTACTTGATCTCCCAGGTTAAAAAAAAAATTCCTCTTAGCCTCTCCTGTAGTCTTGTAAACTTATGATATTACATATAATAGATTCAATCAATTCCTCTAAGGCCTAACATGAGTCAGCCAGCATTGGGTGAAGATTTAAATAATGACAGAACAAATTTTGATGTCTGGAAAGGAAATGAAAGGAAAGCAGGTCTAACACTGTGCTTGATAATTTCTGTCTGAAGTTCAGGCAGTGGATCCCACAATTATTGAAGAAGAGTTCTGGCATGCACAGGATGGTTCCTTTGTTCTGCATTAAAATGATAAGCCAAAGTATATACAGAATGATCCCTCCATCCTTTCATGACCCACTGTTGCAAATAATTGAGCAGCAGGAATGCAATTTTGAGGTACCTTCGTAATGATTCCTGAGCTTTTTAACTTCCCAGAATGTATGACATGAAATCTATTTTATGGTAACAGAAGTAAAAGTTTATATTGTTTTGATGTAATGTAGATAGAAATATCCTATGTGGAATGCAATTTATCTTACAGTTCATACAAAAAGCCTACAACTTCATAGAATCATAGAACAGTATGAGTTGAAAGGGACCTCAAGGATCATCAAGTTCAAACCCCCTGTGGCAGGTAGGGTTGCAACTGCTAGATCAAGTACAAGATCAGATTGCCCAGGGCCCATCCAACCTGGCCTTGAACACTTCCATTTTCCTATTAACAGAACATAAGATTAATTTTCACTGTACTGCTTTATGCTACTTTTGCATATTATTAAGTATTTTCCATTTAGTATTCCAAAGGTGATAACCTTTCCATACTGAATGAAATATTACTTCTATCTTCCTGTTCAAGATTCTGCTTGAAAAATTGATTCATTTCCAACATTACAATTTAGAAACAAATATGCTTCTATCTTTCTCTAGTGGGTTAAGTGAATCACTCACAACCCAAATAAATGGATTGAAGTTTCTCATTTCTTCTTTTAAAGCATTACCTTATGAAACATATTTTATATGGGTTTTCACACTTCTATTGCTAACATATAGGATGATTTCTCAGGAAATCTGAATTAGAATATTTTAATGATCCATTGATGCTTGGATTGAAACTTTTATGAAAATACTAATGATACGTCTATGAAAAAAATAATTTTTAATCAATTCATTTCCCACCTGAAAATCTTAGCATCATAGTTCTCATATTAATAAATACAATGTACTATACAGTAAGATATATATAAATCAGATAATATTTAAAAATACAAATATCATTTGTTATAAGAAAGAGTAGAAAAGAGAATTACATGAGAATACGTAGCACTGTGTTCATTCTTGATTCTGATCCACATTTTCCCCAAAAAAAGATTGCATAGGATACAAATTCATATGATTCATAGGATCCAAAGTAGTCCAAAAAAGGATCACTGCATTGTGATGTGATGCATTTATACTTTCAAATTTCTAGAGCATATATCAGAGTAAAAACATCTGATACTTTGAAGGGTAACCATAAATTAAAGCTGAGTTGACGGAATGGAAAAACATAACTCATCTATTTGTCAGTTAGCTACGAATTTACAACATAACTTACAAACCATTAGTAAAAATAAGTAACTATATTCCAAAAATCAGCTCTGCTAGTATTATACAAATTCTGACTTTTCTTACCTTTAAAGAAGACAAAATTCCCCTCACTGTTTTCATAAACTGCATCAATGCTGGGAGGCAGCCCTCTCCAGAAGTAGGTAATCTGCATGGGATATCCATCCATCACCCTGTTGTTTCTGACTCGCCAAAACCATTGATCCTGGAAAACAAACACTTATCACTTATTATGATTTGAGGCACAGATGCATATGCTGACGTCCTTGAAATAAGGAACAGTCTATCTTAGCATTTTTAGTGCAGGATCTTCTGGTGTTCACCTAACTTTATTTGTCTTTGCATCCATGCCTCCTCTCACTCTAAATGTGCCAACACTACTTTTTCCCTGAGGTTAGAATAAGCTGCCCACTTGAACTGTGTGTGTGGAGCAGATAACCTTTAGCAGAATGCACAGTGTACTGTGCAAGATGATTTAATCTTCTAATCATCATTCCAGTAAGAGGCCCAACTTAACATTTGAAGACTGACTACAAGTGCTTTTGAACTGAGCTGTATGTATGTGTGTGATAAATTAACTCTGCAAGCCATTTCAAGTGGTTGCTAACACTGCAATGTCCATAAATATACCTATAACGTTAGTATGAGATCCCCATAAGAGCTAAACTTTGATGGCAGTTTTACTGTAGTGAAGATTTGCAGTCTTTACATGCAAAAAGTTTAATATTATAGCCAACGATAGGTGTTAAATCCAGCATCCAAGCAAATCACAGAATCATAGAATGGTTTGGGTTAGAAGAGACCTTTAAGATCATCTGGTTTTAACTCCCCTGATACAGACAGAGACATCTCTCTCTAAACCAGGTTGCTCAAAACCCCATCTTTTTTATGTTGTTGACACTTGAAATGGTTTCTCCCTGTGGGATAGGTATGCTATTGCATTAGGTGAGAATCATATGGAAGGTGCCTTTTTAACTAATAAAATGTTCAGTTGTGAAATTAATATGTAATGCATTAGGTGGGCATTGATAAAGACATCACTGCTTTAAGAGCTGAAGTGGTACAACAAAAAGTTCCTGTTGACAACAGATGGTCTAGTCAAATATTTAACTTTTTACATAAATTTTCACATTTTTACAGTATTATCATTATATAAAAATGAATAAAGCCCCTTACATGATAAAATGATATCCTGAAAGATATCTGTCACCAGTGTTTTACACCTTCTGTATGGATCAACTTGATAAACAAAAGAGATCTGTGCACTTGTGGGAACTGGCACAGGTTAGAGCAGGCACATCCAACCTATAACCCATGGACCACACGCTGCCCTGGACATCAAGCAACAGGACCTCAAAAGATTGTAAACTTCTTAGATTACTATGTGATTTTGGGGATATTTTTCTTGATTTGACTGTGTGTAGCAACAGCAAGGACAGTGTAGGACATAACAGAACGCTGTGGAGAAGACAGTGCAGTGCAGAGGCTCTGCCTCCTGCATCCACCACTTACAATCAGTTGCACCACATGGGGGCAATCTAAAATTTGCTAACCCAATCATGCAAAAAGGAGTTTTACAGATTAGTCACATTACACCTACATTTATTCACTTTTCTCTGAATTTGTAAATTTGATGAGTTATGTATCGGTAACTATTTTTTTTTTCATATGAAAGTAACATAGTAAGTTAAACATTTTACAATAAAATCTAAAGCATGGATAAAAGTAAAGAACAAGCTAAAAAGGTATATATTAAAATATAAATAAAAATATCCCTCCATTCACAAACACATCTTTATATCATTGCTTTCCAGCAGTATGTTTGTTTGTGAACAATTATTTTCAAGGAGGAAGCACAGAAGAGTAAAACTAGATCAAAAATCTCTGAGGAGCAACTGAAGAAGTCACTAAGAATTGCAACCACTTAAATCAAACCAAACACTGATGTACTAGTTTCACAAAAAGAAGGTCAAATTCAATTGGTTTTATGTTTCTGTTGCCCTCTTTTTTATGCTTTCATTTAAAATATATATTAAAAGTAACATTTGTTATACATTAACTGTATTATATACTTTATATCTGGCTCGACAAATTCTCTTCATTCAGCAAGGCCCAGGCAAGTCAAAAAGTTTGGACAACAATGGCTTAGAAAGAATATTAATATTTTACAGGAGCAGGCTTATGAAGAACTAAATTCATCACCTTTCCTAAGCTGAGTTCAAAACCCTCTTTAATAGTTCATCAGGAAGGCCTCATTGAAATGTTTTCTGAATGCTAGAAGAGCTGAGAACTTCTGTTATTTTGTATTCAAGTATGGAAATAAGAGAAGAAGGCTTTGGAAAATTAAAATTGGGAAATATTCTCAAAACAGATAATTTAGAAGTACATTCTTACTGAAACAGTGATAAATGCTTGAAATGGATTTTTAGGTCAGATTTTTGAGGCACCATCAATCCAGTCACGACTTGGAAAGAAATGACAGAACAGCAAGTCTTAATAGGCCAAACAGTTCTTTGTCCTCTCCAAATTTCTATAAACATCTGACTCAGATTCTCTACAACCAGTTGTTAAATTAAAAAAAAAAATAACAGACAAACAAGTACCAAGCTGCAGTGAGTCCAAAATCCATTCTTTCTGGTATCAGTTACTATCATGGTTCACTAGGCCTGCATCTTCTGTCCTGAGTCATCATCAAATTGACAGACAAGAAAACAAAAGCAGAAAACATGCAATGACACCTCTCTGATACATTCACCCAGTCACCCATCACTTGTGGTTCAGAAGAACCCTAAACCAAAGGTGTTAATTTAGGAATTAATAGTAATTTACTTTTATGGAGTCATTTCTAAACAAATGCAGACTTAGAGCATATGCAAGTATCTGAAGAACTGTTTATAACAGCCGACAGTGAGAAGAGATACAAGCAATTAGCAGAAGTCACAGCCACTCATCGGTGTTCAGCCTTGATTTACCTTCTTTCATTTTCTGTTATCACCAACAATAGCAGCCCTTTGTAAGATCTAATTCAGGATATTTGTCCTTCTATTTGCTTTCAGGAAACTTTTCTACAATTTGTTACATCTAGCAAATATTAAGCAGAAATATTCTATGGCTTGAAATAAGATCCTTGTATGCTACTACTTTCAATGTCTAAATGCTCCGTTCTGAAACATAATTTGAAAATAACATCCCAAGCCCTCCCTTCTGATGTGCATTAGTATAAATTTCTTGACTTCAGGAAATTCAATGGAGTAGTACCAGCATTACCAAAGAATCTGTGCCACTGACCTTCCTGAATTCCTATAGTATATTTCCCTTGTCCTTAAATTGTACTAACCCAGCTTTACAGTCTTCCAAGAAATGAACAATGAAAGATTTTCACAGAAATAGAATTTTGGAAGGGTATAATTTTAGTATTTTTATATTCTTACATAAATAGGCAGAAGCAATTACATTATTTGCCAATAAATGTATTTTCAGAGATAGGCAGACTGAGAAGATAGAACAAGTATCTGGAAATGTCTGAAAACAAGGACTGGAAGTTTGGATTACTTAAAAGAATGGGCAAGGTAGGTGCTGGTGAACAATGACAGAATAATTTGTTTATGTAAATTGAATTTTCCTGGATGAATTTTATATGAACTTAACAGACCTAACAATTTTAGACTGCCAGAGTTCAAATTCTGGAACTCAATTTGAGGAATTCTGTGGCAGTAAAACATGCCAAGGATCTTTCTGAGGTATCAAATAGGAAGGCTCTGTTTATAGAAAGAATGAAAAATTTCAGCACATATGACAAAATTTACTTAATTTCTCCTTGACAAACTTATATTTGCTAGCAATTTTATCATCTGCATTCTCATAGACAGATACAAGCACTGGAAAATGTATTTACAATGAAATTTGGCTATTAACTGAAATTGGAAAGAGGCATAGTCATAAAGAAAGCTTATTCACTCCAAGAATTCACTCATTCACACTCAAAGTAAATAGTCTGAAACTATTTCCCTGACAAAACACATATCAGCATATTTGCTTATATTGAATAAACACAGTTTTGTCTCTTTTGAAAAATACTGTGCATTGAAAAACTGTTTCTTTCCACTATATTGGTTTAATGTACTTCTAATCACTCTATTTCCTCAAAACACATTCACTCCTGCAGACAGCTTGAACTTATGATTTGTCACATGCACTACAATTCCAAGCCTAGAAATCACATAGATTGAGTGTATAACTTTTAGTGTCATTTCTTGCTGGCTAGCAAATGCTTTTTTTTGTAAGCATCTGTAGCTAACCAATAGCTCCAAATACCTGAATCATCCCTGGCAGCTGGGATATTGAGTAATAATAAATCATTACATGTTATAACCATAGGCATACTAAGTCAATTAAACTAAATATAAGATTATTCCCAGTTCAAAAAGCATGAACTGTAACAAACAAACAAAAAAAAAAATCAAAATTGAGTTGAAAAGAGCAACATACCTAAGAATGAAAAAACGGGTATTGAGTAAGGACAGCCTGCGAGCTACTTCAGAAATACTACTATGTACAAAGAGTAATAGCTGAATGAAAAAGCAGGAACAGTCACTCAGACTGACTGTGACAAAATCTTTTAGAGGAAACAAACTGAACAGAGGTTGTATATAAATCACTCTGAGATATGAGTAAAAAAAATCTACATTATTTTTCTGATACAGATTTAGCTTAGTCATTAGATGAAGGGATTAAATCTAGTAGCTTGTGTGTGGTAACATCAAAAATCTTAAAAGCATTTCCTTGTGGAAAATCTTGAATGGAAGACTGTATTATAGCCAAAAAAATCTGGCTCATAAGACTACATAACACAATAAACAAACATGCTTTTCAGTTATGATCACTGAGCTCTTCATATTTGATTCTATGAACTCTTTTAGAAAGTTTTCTAAATCAAAGAATTTGATGTAGCTTTTATTTTATTTCCTTTTCACTATTAAACTTTGCTGCCATTTCATTTTTTTTAAATGCACTTTTAAATCTGTATTCCTGTCATAATAGTTTCCATACCATTCTCTGGTATTTATTCTCATTATTCTCACGTAAACATTTTCATGTTTCTCAAGGGATGAAAATGATGGTAAGAGAATTAAAAACCATCTCCAGACATCACAATTAATCTATAAACAATCAAACTAGTAGAGTTTTTAGGACAGAATTAATGGATATATTTTTTTTCTCTCAGCATGCCGTTTTCTCTTTCACCTCTGGACCAATAACTATCACCAAAAGTAAAACATTAATGTGCTGCAAAATCTCTAGAGCTCTGCTCTTTACTTTACACTTAATGAACTCCACCTACAATTTTGCAATGACATGCAACACCTCAATCCTGACTCCAAGGCTTAACAACCCTCACTAAAATATAGAACTGCTCAATGTGATGCACATTCTAAAAATTTTGGAGTTAGAAAATGAAGAAAAATTGGAAACCTTTTTTGTGATAACTTTCATAACTACTTGGAAATGAAAATTATGTTGCCTTTAAGAAGGAATTAGGTCTTGTGCTGGTTTTAAAGAGAATATGAAAACTTGTTGTAGGTATACAAGGAAAGAAAAGATGTGATGTTATATATATAATTCTGTTAAGGGTATTCCACTGTCAAAAGATGTAATGAGAAGCAAAAGTGAAAAATGGAGTATCTACAACCACTAGAGAAAGAAGTTGTTTTCCTATGGCTACGTTGCTCAGGGATCATTGCTAGGCCAATTTAATTTTCTGCAGAAAGGCAAATAGATGTAATACTTCTGCCCTAAATCAATGTTAATTAAATGCTGAATTCCAATTAATTCTGTAGGTTAATACTATTGACAAAATACATGAAGGTTTCAGCCTGGGTCATGCCTTTTCCCATAAGCCACCTCTCATCATATGCAAATGCAAGCCTTTGTCAATAGAAGATCAAAAATTCCCAGAAGCTATGCAAAGCTGGAGAGGCAAACTGAAAAAATCAGACAAATGTGCCTCGTAAGTTTTTCCCATCTGAGCACTGCAAAAACAGCACATGGTAAATAATGAACTATGATCTTTAGTGATTTTAAATTATTCTCTGACAGAGAAAGAATGTCATATACAAAGAAACACAGAGAATAAAGCCTTCAAAGACTATATTCCAAACAAGTGTGATATAGGGGAGAATGAAGGTCCACTACTACACACGTACATGAGAGTATTTCAAAATTTCATGAATTTTGTTGATTGTTTTTATTTATTATATCAAAGTAATTATAAATTAGAAATATCCTTTTGAAAATATTGATCTAATTTCAAAAGCCACTTTTTCACATCTACTTCGTCAGTTCATCTGAATTTTACCAGGAGATTCCAATGATGGGGCAGATAACAGAGTTTGCTACCTGGCCCGCAACACTGGATTTAAAGGCTTTGTTCCTATTTATTTGGGGGATTTTCACTATTTCTTTCATAGTATCCATTTTCAACATTCCAAGTTTGAAATTTATAGCATTTAACTTAAAAAAACAAATGCACATAATATGAAAAAAATAAGAAAATGCTTTGAGTATTTTTCTTCAAAAATATATTAATGGAGCAGAAGAGTTACAGTATAAGGAATTTAAAAACTATATATATATATATATATTAGCTTTAAGAATAAGTATAGACATTATTATTATTATTACTATTTTAATCCCTACAGAATTTGCAAAGAAATGTACAGATTAGCCCTACTTCAGTTCCTACTTAATTACACAGAAGAAAACAATTGGTTCTAGTGACACTGGAATCAGACATTAAATGGATGTGACCAATTTAGCCCATCTTAGGAAACAATTAACTAAATGGGTTATTTTATACACAGACTGAATACTTCAGCTCATCTTCTTAAGCTGATTCACTTTAAGAACAAACAAGGCTCCTTTAAAACTACTGTTATCTGCCATAAATATTGTTATGGACTGTTATCCAGACTCTAACAGATGAATACATAATGAGTTGAATATTTGAACTAGTAAAACCAATTCATCTCTCCTAATGAGTATGTGACAACAGCATGAGTACATAATGGGGTGAAAATGTACTCTAAGAAACCACTGTGAGAATTCAGAAACGTGTTAGCTTTGCTCAGAAAGATCTCAGCCTTTCCTATGATGAGATCCTGCACTTTATAGTGGACATGAGACCAACTCAAGAGTTGCAAAATCAGTATCAGATACATTTCTCATTCTGATGCTTCACTACATTTGCAAGTAAGGAATATAATTCCTTGATACAACTTGTTAACTACTGCTAACTCCCATCACTAATTAGCTAATGAGACACTGAAGCACTCCCCTGCTCAATTTACAGCCATTGTTTGTAATGAACAACCCCCTTTTCTTAACAGTATGTCTATCTAACCAACATCAGGATGAAAAGAACTGCCTATGACTCAGAGTGGAAGGTACTGGTACACTCATGAATTTGTTGTTTGCAGGAAGTGCTACATGTCACCTCACTTGAAGTGTTTGATTTCAAGTAAACCACTGACATGAAATCTTCACTGGTGTAAATACATTTTCAAGCATAAAATGTATGGAATGATTTTAGCTAGGAAATCTTTTCTAAGAAGTAGCAAATACATTTTTCTAGTATCTCTTATGTGTTTTTGTATGTAAATGACAATGTAAGGTAACGACAAATATTTATTCCGAGTGTCTTAGTTTCATCTGGGAAGAAATTTTTTCTTAACAGTGTCTGGTATGATTCCAAGCTTTTTGTTCTTTGAGAAAAACAATGTTGATAACAGACCAGTGTTCATAGTTGCTTATAAGTAGTGTTCTACAGAGCCAAGGCCATTCTCAGAGAAAGGCCCAAGGAGTTGGGAGGGAATAGAATGAGGACAGCTTACTTAGATTGGCCAAAGGGATATTCCATGACAATTGAAATCAAGCGGAAGGAGTTTTAAGTAGGGTAGGAGTTCATCTCACTCTCTTCTGCTGCTTGAGGCCTACCTAGGCATCAGTTAGAGGGTGGTGAGCAATCACTTGTGCGTCCTTTGTTATACACACACACACACATACATACATTTATCATAACTATTTTCTTTTTCTCTTAGTAAATAGTTTAATCTCAACTCACACGTTATTTTTTATTTATTTATTCCTGATTCTCTCCCTTGTCCAATTGAAAAGGGCAGGATGAGTGAATGACTTTGTGGTGCTCAGTCACCTGCCAGATTAAACCACAACGCCGGGTCAAAAATGCGCTCTGTTTATGTCGAAATCTGCTTTCGTGGCTTCATCTTCCGAGGAACCTTCAGATTGAATACTCTCTTTCACTCATTTGAGTTATATTCAAAACCATTTCTCAGCCATTCTCATGCTGAAATCTCTTGGTATACTTTTTTAAAAAAGAGGTCCAATGGCTAGAGTTCAAGGATTAGAGACTAAAATATGCTAATTCACATTCTGAATGAGTTAAAAGACAGCAGCACTCTGTATATACTTTGGAAAACTGTTAGTCAAAAAAAAGAAAGCTTTTTTTCCCCCTTACTTTTTAGTATGCAGGATAAATCTCCTTCATGGACGCTAAATAAAATTGCAATCTGCACTCCTGTTCATCCAACGTCTGCTACTGGTTTATGCACCAGAAAGATTGGATATAATAAAAGTAGCTACAACTGAAGCTGAAGCAAAAATATAATTAAATTTTAAAGTAAGGTCGATTTAGCCAAAACATTGGTAAAACCTCTGAAACCTCTCCTGATTTTATGCAGTAAGTTCAATAAAATACCAACAGCAGCATCTCAGTTTTCCCATTTCTAGTGCTGAACAATGCTATATCCAAGACACGTACTTTCTCCTCTATTTTATAATTTATGTTGAATTTCTCATTTTATCTAAAGGCTTCCTCTTTCAGTTTCTCTAATGAATATTCTGGCTGTTTGCACTGGGTGTCAGTGCCAGGTGCTGGCAGCAGGGGCTGCAGGGATACTCCATGAAGAGAGACCAGGGCTACACCATGTCGTTCACAGCCCATTCCAGCCAATTTCAGTCAGCTCCAATGGTCTCAGTGTGGGGCACAGCTAAGCCTGACAGTCAAGTTGATGGCATCTGGGAAAACATGTTTAAGAAAGGGTAAAAACTCTACATCGGCAAAACTAGGGAACTAACACAGAACTAGGGAAAAAACACATAACAGTCTTGTGAATACGTAGGAGTTTAAAGCAAACCAAGCCAGATCAGACCAGAGCAAGCCAAATCAAACCAAACCAAACCAAAACCACAAAATAAACCTAAAGAAAAACTTCCTGTGCAACGGTCAAAAGTGAAAACTGATGAAACTGACATTTGGCTGTGACTATTTAAGTGTATAAAAAAGTCAAAGATACATCTGTTGTGCAGCCAAGTCTCCCTGTGATATATCTAGCCAGTTTTACCCATGCTATGTACTTAAAGATGTTCTCTAATCAACTTTTTATTTTTTTTCCTTAGAATAACAAGAAATAGTTATTTCTACATGTAGGCATCTCTATTAAATTCTCCGAAAGACCAGGTGGAAGATTAGGTAGAAGAATCATTTGTTCATCTCCTGTTCACATCCTTCACTTGTAACTACATTGCGTGGCATATACATTTCTTTAATTCTAATAGTGGTAGGACAAGAAGTTCATTTGTTTTAGAGCAAATTGTACAAAACTGAAGTATTCTTTAAGGTAGCCCTCTACATTAGAAAAGGTGTAATTCTTCTATTTTCTACATTATGGTAACTCTGAAATGGTCAATATGAATCCAGATACATTGTGTATTTCCCTCAATATTCCCATGTACACATACATATATATATAAGAAAATAAACTCTTTAATGTAGATCTTGTGATTTAAAAGTGCCCAAAGAGGCCATTAAAGTACTTGTTTGTATGTTTGACTGTTAACAAAACAGCCTTGGCATTGCTCACACAGAAATTATGGAAAAACAACTTTTTTAAACGAATATAGTGAACATAGATTATTTTCAGAGACATCCATAACCATGATTATAGGTTACTTTTGAAAGAGATATCTTCACATGAACTTTGACTCTTCCCTGTCTGTACGCAGGTGAGTATATTAACTAACTGCAGTAATAACTAAAATAATTTCTAAGTTTATTTCTCAAACTTAACGACTTCTGTTGCCCCTGTCATTGCAGATGAATGCAGCTTTATTATTATCATTATTATAATATCTTCTTTACATTCAGTTTTGGGCCCCTCACTACAAGGACATTGAGGCCCTGGAGCGTGTTCAGAGAAGGGCAACAAAACTGGTGAGGGGTCTGGAGCACAAGTCTTATGAGGAGCGGCTGAGGGAGCTGGGATTGTTCAGTCTGGAGAAGAGGAGGCTCAGAGGAGACCTTATTGCACTCTACCACTTCCTGAAGGGGGGTTGTGGTGAGGAGGGGGTGGGCCTCTTCTCCCTGATAAATAATGACAGGACGAGAGGGAATGGCCACAAGTTGCACCGGGGAAGATTTAGATTAGACCTGAGGAAGCATTTTTTCTCAGAAAGAGTGGTCAGGCACTGGAATGGCCTGCCTAGGGAGGTGGTTGAGGCACCATCCCTAGCGCTGTTCAAGAAGCGTTTAGATGAGGTGCTAAGGGATTTGATTTAGTAGTTGGGTAGGGATAGGAGGATGGTTGGACTAGATGATCTTGTAGGTCCTTTCCAACCTAATGAACCTATGAACCTATGAACCTATGAACCAAACTAACAAATTTACACTACTCCGTATCAACAATTTCATTCTAAATGTGGCATCTCTTAATACTGCTACTAGTATTTGCTATTCACTTAAGAACACTTTGGTACATATTCACAGAACCACAGAATCATAGGAGTTGGAAAAGACCTCTGGAGATTGTGTCCAATTTCCCTGCTAGAATAGGTTGCCTACAGTAGGTTGCACAGGAAAGTGTCCAGCCAGGTTTTTGAATATCTTCAGAGAAAATGACTATACAATCTCTCTGGACAGCTTGTGCCAGTGCTCTGTCACCGTCACAATAAAGAATTTCTTTCTCATGTTCAAATGGAACATTGCTTCTTGTTCTGTCACTAGGCCCCACTGAAAAAAGCCTCACCCTGGCCCCTTGACATGCACCCTTTAGATATTTTAAGCATTGAGAAGATCACTTCTATGTCTTCTGCAGGATGACCTGTCTCAGGGCTCAGTCATTCCTCATAAAGGAGATGCTCCAAGCTCCTAAGCATCTCTTGTCCTGATTTCAGCTGGGACAGGGTTGATCTTCATGTCTGGTATGCTGCTATGTTTTGGCTTTGGAAGAAAAACCCCAGCCTTCTGCTGGACTCCCTCAAGCAGTTCCCTGACTTTATTGAACTGAAGAGCCCAGAACTGGACCCAGTACTCCAGAGGTGACCTTACCAGGGGAGGGTAGATGAGAAAGGTAACTTCTCTTGACCTGTTGGCCATGCTCCTCTAAATATATACCATTGGTCTTAGCCACAAGTGCACACTATTGGGCTCATAGTCGCTGCTAGCTCAAATATTTGGTTAATATTTTATTTTGAAATGTGTCCTCATTTTGTTTCTGATCTATTCTCATAAGTAAATGGTGATTTAAATATATGATTTTTTTAATTCTTTCCATCTTATTCAAATATCTATTTTATATCTTCATTATTATTTTTTCAGCATTTTATAAAACGTTTTGATGCATATCCATCTGTTCTATTTTTCCTATGTAGATAGTAGCAATGACATTTATGCATTTCTTTGTATACATTAACCTTTCCAGATACCTTGAAACAATCAAAATCTATAAGTATACACAATACTTTCAGTTCAAGGAAAAGCTACTACGTAAAATACTTTTAAATTATGCCACTGAGCCTTTGATTACCATCAGCAGATGGATGATGCTAGTATGACAATAAAAACAAAATTCAGCATTCTCAGAGACATATAACAACACAATGGGTTGATTTGTACCTTTTGTGAGAGATTACCAAATACAATGTCATTATCATATACTCAAAGAGCACTTAACTTTTCCTGGAAACTCATCTACACCAGAACTTTTCCATTTAACCTATTTCAACTACAAGCCTAACAGTGCCAGACCTTCCAGTATAGTGCAACTGGAGATTATAGGCCCCAGTTTAATGGCTTTTCTGATGTGTTCCAAAGCATATGAATGGCCACAAATCAAGTACGAGTCATATCACTAATTCTGTATTACTGCCAACGAGATTACTCAGTTAAAGGGAAAAACAAAAAATAAAAAACAAAAACAGCCTTTTGATTTCTCTGTTCTGAACTGGATTCAGCATTTCAGTTCATTTTGATTTCATCCAAACTAAAAAAGACTTTGACTCCATAAAATGTTCCCAATGCCATATGATGATGATTCAATATGAACAAACAAACAGCCAGTCATAAAAGAAACATAATAAAAACCTCTGAAGACATTAAATCTAGGCTTGCAGCCAGGAATCCCTGGAATGCTCCCATTCTCTCTAATGCCCTACAAGTTACAGCACATGTACATGAAGTTCTGTACAAAACTTTTAATCCAATGAACATCAAGCCTTAAAAGAGCTGCTGTCTATTCCCCCAGTAGTTATTGCACTTGGAGTCTACAAAACACTCTGTAATCATCTTGCACCCAATTCTTTTGCTTGTACCCCTGGGGGGTTTGCATATAAGTCAAGGAGTTTCACGACTTCATGGATTATTATATATCATAGTAAAACAAGAAACTGGGCATTTTTAAGCAATAAAAATAATAATAAAATTGCCATCAAAAATGAAAAAATATCCCCGTCTTGAGGAAAAAATGTGTCCTGATAAAGTATATGTTATATTTAAACTAGAAATATTCTTACAGTTGTTTCTCAAATGACAAAGAAGTATCACATTTGCATTAAAACACATGCCTCTATATAATGTTAATCAAAAAAGGGATTACTGATAGCTCCATCTTTCAAACCATGTAGGCATATAGTAGAGGATAAAGAATGAAAAGGTTTAATTTCTTGTATAACAGCATGAGGGGAAGATGTCTGCTTTGCAGTAGCTGTTCTTGTCCTTACAAATCATAGCATACAACTGAGTTGGACTAGAGCTTGTGTTTCTGTGAGGCTTGCATTTATATAGGCTGTGTCAACACATTACCATGTTTCTTGGAAATACTATAGAATATATGCTGAATATGTTTAAATGAGTCTCAGATTTTCTAGTTAAAAACACATACTTTTTGGTACTTCTCTTACACTACATTCTCCTTACAGTGCTATGGGAAACTAAATAACCAGCACTCTTAATGACAGTTTGCTAGCTTTAATCTGGCAAATATTTGAGCCTCTCTTCTACTTTAGAACTTATGAACTTATGAACTTAAATCTCATTGATAGTAATTTTGCAACTTTCTTCATCACTGAAGTCATCACTGGTATTGCATGCCATACTCTCCACTTTGAATTTATTCAAACTATCAAACTTCGCCATTTCATCTCATTAAGAAAAAGAGGGTCAGTAATCTTGGACTATCTTTTCCCTTTAAATCAAGTTGTAATCAGGATTTGAAAACCTACCAATAGATAGGATATTGGCATTAAAGTATTCTCAGGATTCTGTTCCCATCTGCACAATATTCATAGTATTGCTATACTGTCTTAACAACAACAGCATAGATCTTACAAAGCAAATATCTTCCAGATAAGACCAAGCATACTGCCTGTATGCTCCTGTAGAAAATTTAAGGTTATTTCTCCACATTTCTTTCAATTTGTTTTTGCTGTTTATCATGGACTATGAGAAGAAAATAAGAAATATTTGTTTTTTCTGTGCTTCTATTTTTCAATGTAACTTTTATTTCTTCATGATTTCAGAATCAAATTTTATCTATTTCTTATCAGTATGAAATTGTTAGCTCCACATTTGTAAGGAATAGCATAAAAGTAATATAAAATGGCCCAGGACAGACTTAGCCTTGCCTGGTCAGAAGAGATCAACCATTCTAATGAAATCAGTATAACTGGATTTTCTCTACCTGTCTGTCCTTATCACTTTACCACATGTAATATCACCGACTGCCTGAAGATTGAGCAGATTACACATTTTTCTGAGTCACTGGTCTTTTCTCAAATACCAAAAATGCCATGAAGAACAAGTCTTTATTTTTTCCCTCCATGTACAGGGATTGATTCAGTATGGAACGTAGGCTATGGGCCAAAATAACCAAAAATTCACTAAGAATGCAAGAGATAGTATGACTTGATTTGTCAAAGTTTCTAGATGCTCACACAGAAAACACTGAAGTGAAACAGAGAAATGATGACCAAACCATAGCCATAAATTACTCACTCCTATTTTCTTTAACTCAGCAAGCTATCACTGCCAAATCAAGGAGACTGGAAAAGTCCAAACAGAACATAAAAGGATTCACTCAGTAAAAAATAATTTTCACCCACACGAGTAAAACTTTTACACCATTACATGTCTGGGAGATCATTTATCAGGATTTCCAGAAACATTAAGATACTAGGTCTCTTCTATAATATGCTTTTATTGTTGCAAAAAAAAAAAAAAAAAATCCCAACCTCAAAGACTAGTTATTGTAATTAAACAGTTGAGGAGACAAGGACTCTGAGACAGATTGAAACAAACTAGCTAAATAAATATTTGGACTGAAATAACAAGGAGTTTTTTTAAATCGTGAAATGGCTTTCACAAGAAAGAAGCAGCATCAAAAGTAACCACAGGACAAGGAATATGATTCTTCTCCTATGTTCTCCTTTCACGAGACCCCATTTGAAGTATTGCATTCAGCTCCAGGGCTCTTAGCATAAGAAGGACGTGGACCTGTGAATGCAGAGGAGAGCCACAAAGATGATGAGTAGGCTGGAACATCTCTCCTATGAAGAAAGGATGGAGGAGTTATGTTCAGTCTGCAGAAGGCTTTGGGGAGACCTTGTACTAACCCTCCACTGCTTAAAGGAGCCTGCAGGAAAGATCAGGAGGAACTTTTTATAAGTGTAATTACAGTATAAGGGGTACTGGCTTTAATATAAAAGAGGGCAAATTAGATACTAAGAAGGAAGTATTCAGTGTGAGGGTGACAAGGCAATGGAACAGGCTGCCCAGAGGAGTTGTAGATACCGCATCCATGGTCATGGTCAGTTGGACAGGGCTTTGGGCAACCATTGTAAAACTGAGCAATCTATGTAAAGATTTCCCTGCCCATTAGCAGGGAAGTTGGAACCAGGTGATCTCTGAAGGTCTATTCCAACCCAACCATTCTATGATGCTATGATTCTATGAACTGAGATAGAGAGGTCCACACAAATCACTGGAAAAGAGCAAGGTGTATGGAACAGGGTAAAACCAAACTCAGCTTTTAAAATTATACATGGATTTAATACAGTCTTCTTATAAGTCATTCTTTCATGTTGCTTAGGAAGTGAATGAACCAGTAAGCTCTTATAAGCTGATAACTTATGAAAATAGGGAAGATATGATGTGAGGAACTGTTTAGAGGAGTTTTATTTTGGATTCAAGCCACTGAACAGCTATGATACTAATATATGCTGTTTGATCTCAGTTTAATGCTTGTGATCTGTGAAACTGTGCTGACAAGAAGAACAAAAAATATATCTGGGTACCAGATCTGGCTTTGACTGCCATGCTGCATTGCTAAGCAAATCTTGCCCACAGAAGTGGCAGAATTAGAAAAAGACTGCAGAGGATTCCACTGTAGTCTGTGAGTGAACAGGCTATTCTTGAAGTGATCCAGCATTGATATTGACAGAAATGACCAAAGGGGAAAACAGACCATGGAGAGTCTCACATCCAGCAAAGATCAGCCAACAACAACCACTGAGACAAAAAATACATAAAAATGATTGATATTTGATTGTCTTCGCGTGATAGTGGAATTAGATCATAAAAGAATTGAAGGACTTTCTAACAGTGAATATGTGATAACATAAATATGATTACAGATCATCTAGGAGTTTACAGCTTAGAGCACTAAATGTCTGCAAAGGCTCTATCATGGTAAGACTGAGAAAAAACACTGCTAGGGAGATGGGAAAGCACTGAACTCTTTTGTCAAGTACACTGTTTGATCTAATAATACAGTCTGTTTTCCTTGGTGAAGATAATCTTATTGGAGAAATGTGTTTTAAATCATTACTTTAAACTGTTCCTGCTCTATTTCAATTTATAGACTGGGACAAGCAGTATGATCAAGTTTGATATTATATAGCAAAGCAGTTTTTGATTACATATGCTTAATATGACAAGATAATGTGCTGTTTACTGTGATATTTTTCCTAACCCCTGCTGATGATCTCCCTGTTCTGTCAAAGGTATTTAAGTGGTGAAATCTTAATTCTATAATGATCAATAGAATTTTTTCCCATTACTTTTAACTGGGACAAGAATTCATTCCATGGGCAAAGAAGACCACACTTCAAAATTATTAATTGATGATTTAAAGAAAGGAAGAAAATACATAATTTTATCTGCTATAATTTTCTTTTATTTCAGTAGATTTTCAAATTTTGAGTAATGCTTCATGGATTTGCTAAAAAAACAAGTACATGGATATCACTCAATTATTTAAGACTTCAGCTGCTTAGTATTGCAGGACTTTGCACAAGAAACAACTAATGTAGGGGAACAAATTAGATTATATTTTTTAATCTGTACTAAACTTCTGTGTTGTTGATCCTTAACCTCTTGAATAGGCAATAAATAAAAAAAGTAAATGAATAATTAAAACACAAATACTTCTTGAATATAAAGCCTTAGCTGTAAATCTAAATTAAGGAAATATTTCCAAGACTGGTCAATATCACTGATTGGAAAAGCTTACATTGCAAGTCATTACAACAGTTTCCCAGAATCTTTACCTAAATTAGTTGAAAGATCACAATTTTGTCTACCAAGAAATTGTAATTAATCTTTGTGCTTGAAGTGTTTCTGCAGTTATTCTCTTTGGTTTCATTATGATGTAGCCCCAATTAAAAAGTATTGGTAGTACTACAAGATAACACTTGCTGGTGGTACAGAATTGAAGATATACCTCCTTGTAATTTTAGATTACTCATTGCTGTGAGATTTTGCAATTATTTTTCTGTCAATAATGCTTTTTTTTTGTGATCCTTATGCCAGTGAAATTTTTTTCATCAGTTCAGTCAAACACTGAATACCTGAAAATAGGCAAGGGAGAGTTTGTTTAGTGCAAGATGGTGTAGGCAATTACACGTTAACAACATGCTAACATCACTTGCATTGAATTAAAGCACTGAGTGGTACACCATCAAGGGGCCTGCAGTCAAAGACACCATGTCTAAGGGACAACTGCCCTTCAGAAAAATCTGAACTACATTTCTAATGGAACTGTTTGGCCTCAGAGGACAGACTGTATCTAATTAAAAGCAAAGCACATATGACAGACATGAGAGGAGCTCAGTACCATCTGGTTTGATGCTGATCAAATCCTTTTACACCACATCGTTTGCCAATGAAAACAAAGCCTTCTTTGAAAAAATATTACTCGTCCGTCTGACAAATCTAAAGCCCTGTTGAAGATACTGAGTCATGCACTCTTCTAAGGTTACATTTTGCAATAGGCCAGTACATGAATAATATGAGAATTATTAGCCAGATAGTACAGATTGTTACTGTAACTGATTATTAATCAGTTCAAGTTGTTTATGAGTTTCAATAACATAGAAATACATTACACTTGCAATCTTGTAAATAAATCTGTAATAATATATGTAATTCTTTATACCTTTCTATAGTATATATATATATGAATGTAGGTTACTAAGTTCTGGATAATAAGTGCCGCTATGACTGGCTTCCCATTTTTTAGAGGAACCGTGATCAAGACAATTATATTCAAAGATGAGAGGGAGGGGTGGGGTTTAATGGTACTATTACAACTTAATTGCTTTGCTTTTGTATTTACCAGTAATGATACATGAAAAACAATTTCTATTTATTTCATTTCTCCAAAACCACAAAGATTTTATCATGTTGCTAGAATTACCACTTTATCAAAGCGATGGCAAAACAAACAAACAAACAAATAAATAAAAGAAGGACACCTGTAAATTCATTTTCCCTTTAAGTTTACTGTTATTCAGTATTGCTCTGCTTATATCTATCTGAGAATATCAGATACTCTTAAACCCACAAAATTCATCAATTTTACTGAGTACAGAAATTGTCTCTAATATTTCAATACACTTAAGTATACCTAACAGTTCAACTGTCAAAAAAAGCAGTCTTCTAGAAATTAAGATTATTTGTCATCTACTACAGTGCTTCTCTGTTATCTTCTTGGGCTTCAGTTTTAGGTTTAAAGTAGAATTTATTCAGAGGGCTTGCATTCTTCAACTCTATGTTCCCAAGCAGTTTCAAGGCTATTTAAACAAATTGTATATCTGATCTTGAGACTGTCCCATGAGATAAAAATATTCAGTATTTTCCTGTTGAAATTTGTACAGAACACACATACCATTCAGAAGGCAGTAAGATTTGCAACTACACTGACATTACAAACCTGTGTATAAAAAGGGAGAAAGCAAAGGATATGACTAGCCTCCAACTTTATAAATTTTAATTAATCTGGGAACTATCCTGAAATAATTCTTCCACTGGAGGTCATAACTCTTCTTTAATTGTTTCCACCTGGTACAGTACTACCATCAATCCCCACTTTTTCTCGACCTCTCTGTACCTGGCTCTCAGCCCATCTCTCCTGTCTTCCCAGACTTTATACTAGCATTAAGGGGCAAGACTAAGGAGGTTGATCTTTTCTGTTGTGTTGGAGCACAGAACTCACTGCTTCTCTTTCTCCATTGCTGTATGCTTTCCCTGAATTCATTCCTTATTTCAGTTTACACATTTTTTGAAAATGAATTCCTGTCCTTCTGATACATCTTGATGTGCTGAGCTTTCACTTATAACCTGCTCTCCCTCTCCCTGAAGTCTGAAAAGTAGAAAAATATGAACAATCTCTGACTTTTCCAATTTCCTCTTTTTCATGCTCCCTCCATGATCTTTCCCATGCAAAAAACAACCAAACCAAACCAAACCAAACCAAACCAAACCACCCACCAGATAAATCAAAACACCAGAACACAAAAAAAAGAACCAAAAATACATCCACAAAGGTAACTGCTTTAGTAGGCCAAAGTCTTCCATAGGAAATTTTTTTTTAACTGGAAGGTTAGAACCTACCAATGCAAGCATTCAAAGACACTCAGACTGCAAAGTCAGGATTTTTATACTTAACTAAATCCTATTGCTTAGCATGCTACCCCAAGTTGTGCCTTGTCATGCTACCAGATACTCTGATTTTTTTAAATGTACTGTAGGACCCTTAAAAAAATGTATCTGGATAAATTTAATCTTTTTCTTCCCTTCCCAACACCTTACTTTTAAGAAAGCCACAACCTTATTTTGGATCTAAACATAAAACTTGTACACACTCTGACACTGGTTGTTTCTGTCTAATAATATTTGTCATTTTTTTCCTTATTTTGGTGTGGATCTTGGAGTTTTATACAGAACATAAAGGCAGTTTGCACACTAGTAAGCACATAAGTGATACAGTAAACATAAAATGTTAGGCCAATAAGCAGATAACACTTTTTGAAGAAAATACAGTATTTTCACTCAGGATCGCACAAAGAGTGGTCAGTAATGATGGCCAGTATATTTTTCCAGGAATACAGACTTGGCTACACAGGAAATTTTGTGTTTGTGGCATAAAATTTCACTATTTATTGATTTATGTCTAACATAAATGACAGTATTTTCTGTTGCTCTTGAGGTGGATGATATGATAGTAGGTAGTTTAATATCCTGTTTAATATCAAGTTAGAAAATTAGATTCTTTCTTAACCTGTGAGTTTCAGTCATAAAAAGACTGACAGTTCAGGACTATCTTGAGTTTGAAGATATAACATCTATCCAAATAAAATCCCAGGGATGGAAAGATCCTTAGATCTTCATGGGAAAAACAAACAAACAGACAAAAAAAAAAAAAACCAAAAAAAAAACCCCAGAACATTCATGCCCATTGAGTTGTGAAGTTAGTTCAATAAATTTGAATGAATTTGTGCAAGGCTATCAATAAATATGTTTTTGAGGCATGCTAAAGACAGTAAAAGCCCAGGTAGTACTGCTATAGAGGTTTATATGGAGCAATAATGTATATAAAAAGAAAATATATTAAGGGGGAAATGGATCCCAGAAAGATCAATGAAAACCATTGGACTTAAAGCTTCCTGTTTTAGGACAAATTAGTATGTGCTTCTACTATTGTAGAGGAAAAAACTGCAATCCATTTATATTGAATCATGTCACAGATTTACAAAATAAAAGGTTCTACACTTCCTACTGCTTAAGCATGTTTGCCACACAAATAGTTCAAAGTAATAGATTATACTGTTGCACGTTCTCAGAACATTTGCACAGCAATACCTGTCAGCAAATTAAGGCAGTGAATAATAAGGACTCCATAATTATTTTTCAACATCAATTGTTTTCTGGAAACTATATTGCAGATCATTCTCCTAAAATAGCTTTGATGTTCATGAGCCTTAGCAAAGACCTATCAAAAGACTACTTTTCAGTTCAGTTTGTTTAGTTCAGTTTGTTGGATATACTATATTTATCAGTTTAGAGTAGAATACAAATGGAAATATACAGTGATACAACTGCAGTAAAATTTTTGTACTGTTGTGACAAAGATATTGCTTAGGTTCTTCCTTAGTCCTTTTTAAATGACTGACCTCATTGTAAAATTAAATTTTTATCTCCAGGCAAAACAAGAACAAAATAAAAGTAAAGACATACAATATCTACTGTATGTCTGGACATGGCTGTTTTCCCAACAGAGTCATTCTTACCACCTCCTACTTATGAGCTGAGTTATGCTTTTTTAATCTCTTCATAACATGCAGCATTTATTTACCTTTACATTTTGAGGCATTACAGTTTCTGCTGACATGGGTATTTTCCCAATTTAGAATATTACAGCAGCTGTCTGCTAGACGTTTAAGCCATGTGTATATTTACTTTTTAATTTCTTTCTCAAACTTTCTAACTGTGAGAGGGCTGGGAAAGTGGAGTCATGGTGAATGAGAGTTTGCTTAAAAAAAAAAAAAAAAGAATTGTAGACACTTGATGTAACACAGAAAAATTCACAGCCTCCTACCTTGAAAACAAACATTTCCCGACGAAGAATAGCCAAAGTGTTGAAGTTCCCATCACAGATGTTAGGCTTGGCCCCAGGATAGGAAGGTTTGTCACCAGTGGGTGGCCGGGGAGGCTTAGGTTGTCTGTCATTTTTCCGTGGATCTGCTGGAGGGATTGAACGATGTGGTGGCACTGTTGGCAAAGGTCTTGTTGGTGGTGGGATCCTGTCAGGTGGACCTTAAGAAACGGCAGCAAGATGTAATTTATATGCCTATCAGTGACATTCCAAGAAGAAATTATAAATGAATAAATAAAATTAAAAAAGATATGTAGTAAAAAACCTCCAGAGGAGTGGAAGGGAAATGAAAAAAGTGACCCAGCTCTCTCATGCTGTTATAATGAAGGTGTGCTTTAGAAAAAAAAAAAAAAAAAGCATTAATGATGAAGAAAATAATTATTTTTCACTATTCAGTTTCATCCTTCCAAAAATCTGTGAAGGATGCACTTCTCACCATCATTTCAGATAAGAAGTAATTCATTACACGTTCCAACTGAATAAGAATTTTTGAGACTGAATTGTCTATTTCATGAATTATTTCTAAATTTCTATTTCTAAAATGAAAACATAACTGTCTAGTATTTTAAAAATATTTTAATTCTTGCAAATACAGGGATTGATGGCAGATAAAATAACTATCCCACTCAGTTTCTCTATTCCAAAATCAAATGGCCTTCCTAAGCAGGTGCTTTTTATAATCCTAATAACATACTGCTTTACTTTCATTTCAATATGTCCTTCACTTTCTACATTGATTGCTACTTTTACTCATGTTTTCTATGTAAAAAGAGAAAGTTTCCATTAGATCAGTGATATTTCTGGAAACAAGATGAACATGCTAATTTGGCTTATTCTATTTATCTCTGTATTTATCTTCATTTAAAAACAACATCAATTCTTATTTTAAAATATAAACATAAACCAGGTTCAGAAAGGCAATTGAACAGTAAGAGAACCCTAAAACTGAATAAATGTCCTTTGAATTTATGATATTTATTCACAATAAGCATATTTTTTAGAGAACAATATTGACTATGTAAGGAAATTGTAAACTCCCCAAATGGTTGTCATCCCATTTATTAAGACATTTATTTCATTCACAGTTTTGAAGTTTGTGGCATTTATAATTCACAGTTAATAATGGTGTTTTGAGGAAGATTGCAGATCATTGTAATTATTTTAATAGGTGTGACATTTTTGTTGTGGCATATGATTCCCATTCTTCTTTTGATTTAAAGAGAGCAAAGGAATCAGTGTGCAGTAGCACGCTGAAAAGACTGTAACCCCAAATCAAAGTTTTAATATGCTATTTGCTAGTGATGTCAGATGTTATTTCCCAGGGGTAACACACTTCTACTAATGTATAGCCCACAGCTGTTAGAGCTTAGTGGTTAGTTTTTGGCAAAGTATTGTTGTCTAGCCTTTAAGTCTAGACTATCATCTTATGAGGTCATGAGAAACAACCTTCCTTTTATCTAATCACAGAAAAAAAACAACAAAAAAACTTGGTAAGCCAATTGTTTTGAAATTACTATTTAAGCTTTATGAAAACATGTATCAGTGCTTACTAATGTGATATTTTAAAAGCTTGTTAATGTAAAACAGTGGCAGGAAGGTTCTAATAAGCAGTACAGTTATTCTCCACCAACATAGGTGTCATCCAAAGCAGTAAAGAGAAGCAAGGAATGACCCTAGTAATATTCACTTCAGCTTTTAAATTGAAAATAACTGTGAGCACAAAATTAAATCTCATAATGGGGGAATATTAAACAAGGTAGGTCCAAATTATACATATTAAATGTATCGCAAAAATAGACTATACAGATATCTCAATATAGACAGAGACAGTTTTGTTTTTTTTCACTGTAGGAAAGAGAAAATATATATTAAAACAAACAAATCAAACAACAACAATAAAAAACCCTGTATAGAGACAAATGTCTACAGAATCAGAGTCTTTAAATCAGGAACACAGTTATGGCTTTGGAAATGTAAGAAGAAATAATGCATGAATTCATTTTAGATTCAGCCTATAGGTGGAATAAAGTTATTGTCTTTGTTTGGTTTACAATTTTCAGTTACTTTGCCTTCTCAAGTTCTTTCAGAATTTATTTCTATACTTACTACAAGGAAGGGTTTTCTGGACCTCAGAATTGATCTATTCAGGGAACTATTTAATATTATTATCAGTAATTTGATAACTAAGAAGTAGTCATTTCGTACTATGGAAATAAGCTCCCAATGGTTAAAGCTTGCATGTTTTAATATTTTAAAAGACATCAGGATCCTTTTGCAGATATTTTCTTTATGGTCTTTTAAAATGCTTAAGATTACCATTCCAACTGAGTGCAAATTTGAATGCAAATTGTGAATAGTGAGAAATCGAAAGAGCTTCACCATAATCTTTGTCCTTTACAGCAAGAAGGCTTTTGGGATAGCAAGTCAGCCCCAGAGATTTTTTTTTTTAAGAGATGGTATGAAAAGGAGGTTCTCAAAAACATTCTTAAGTGAAAATGTTAAGTTTTGTAATTAAATATGATATACCGTATATCTTCTGAATGCCCTGTAAATCATCATTAGGTAGTTTGAAGTTGTCAGTTTCCATATACTGATAAAATGGAGCCATAATTGCTGTGGGATCATTAGAGTGCTCCAAGCCCAGAGCATGCCCCAGTTCGTGCACAGCAACTAGAAACAGATCATTTCCTATGGAGAGAAGAAAGAGAAACAGTCTTTGAAACTGTAAGCATAATAAAAGACATAACACAAGTAGAGGACTCTTCACTTTAAAGACATTTACACTGAATTTGAATTTTACTCATTGATACTTAACAGTGAATCATGAAGGCAAAGTGGCAGCAAAGGTAACATTTTTTTTTTTATTGTTAATTCTTCTTGTTGTAACATATTACCTACGATGCTCCTATGGATAGCACAAGTGTGTTCATTTATTTAACTGATGCATATAGTTAGGACAGCATTCAAGTGCCATAGCTGGCATAGAGTCTTGTGTACAACTTTAGACACAGGTTTACGGTGTAATTAGCCTAAGTGAAAATGCCTGCATCAAGACATAGCTCCAAAAAGTAAATATACCTGCTGTGCATAGTTAACTTTGTAAACAGAGGGCTACCTATGTGGGACAAACCCTACAGGGAACTTAGTCATTCAAATGCTTGCAGGCAGGCCCCTGCTGATTATTTGTATGTCGTCCACTTCTGAATCACTATAACTGAAATCTCAATGAGGAAAATGTGGATGTCTTGCTATCCTTCTCTAAGTAGAATGCCCATACTTGTTTTATTGTGTAATCACCTTGTATTTTTAAATCCTTAAATATTAGAACTTTTTGATTTATACAGACCTAAACATTAAATTATCATACTAATGTTACCGACTCATTGCACACTTTTGTTTTTCCCTTCCTAAAATCCACATTTAATTTTTATTACAAGCTATTGAAAAATTAAAATAAATAAATAAATTAAATTAAATTAAAAAGTGTCACAAGATTTACCATAGAGTAAACTCTGTGTCAGTGCAACTATTTCTATAAAAGTTTCAGAGTTAGACCTCTACGGTATTCATTTTGGCTACTTTTATTCTATCATATCATTCTATGAGTCTTTTGTACAGAATCTGTCTGCAGTCAACCTGTAATATAATGAGACTTTGGAAAATATAAAAACAACTGTTTTACATCAGAAGAAAGATTCTAGTGACTCGGAGATTGTTCACATCCAGGGTATTGCTCATTTTCATTACCTAGGGACAGTTGGAATCATTCAGAAGTGAGTTCCTTCCTGACTGACATAAGAGTTTTTTTAGATGACCATCTTATGCTGGACTTTTAGAAGGCTGGACTGTTGTAGTAGGCGTGGCTGGGACACTGGGATGTTACGTGACAGGAACTCCCCAGCTCTGAGATTGATTAATGACTCATGCTTTGGGGCGTAGACGATGATAGATATATGTATATAAGGAGCTGCCATGCCTTATAAAGGCCATTTTCTACTTCTCCATATTGGTGTCTATGTGGAAGTGACCCTAGCATGAAAAGATCGTTAGCCCTCAGCGGTCCAATCTTCAGGAACGGAGACAACACTGGACATAAGTGAAAGGAGTCCTACCCTTAGTAGGTAGTTTCATGTTGAAATGCTTTTATAGGTGGTGAAAAAGTTATAGTGAAGTAGCCCACTTTGTGGACTAGTAGAGAGCTGTATACTAGGATGAAAAAATATTCAACGTTTACTCTTATTCTATGTTTTGTACATTCTCTGGAGGTAGATAGTTATTCCACTGCTAGCACTGGAATTCTAAGTATTACTACAATATAATAATAATAATGATAAACCTTGGATTTTGGAAATATGCATATGTATTAATTTGTAGAACTTTGAATACACAGTTGACAACATCTCAATTTTTCAAGTATTTTCTCTTGCTGACACAAAGAAATAAACGTTCTCCCAGGTATGTATGAAAAGAGAAACACTTGACAGTAGATGTCTTCATGATATACGGAGCCATGCTGATGTTAGTAAAATAAACGTCTGATTGAAAACATGGAAACAGTCACAGCTAAAACTCTGTTCTTAGTTAACAGTCTTTTAATGTCTTTCTGATTCTTAATCCAGAAATATGACATCTAAATGCTTATGCTCTTTTATCAGAATAACTGTGCAGAAAAAAAAAAATCATATCTTTCAAAAATTAATATGACATAATATGCATTCAGAAATGAGAAGAGTTTATCCTATCATTCATAATTATGTGGTTTTCAGATTAAAGACTTTCTCAACTGTCCATATATATTGGATGCAGTTCTTTATATAGCAAAGAAGATTTTCAGTGCACTGCTGTAATAGTTTTGAGGAGCTTGACTGTCCCTGACAGGAATATTTTTGATACCTGAATTTGCCCTTCTACATCCAGCCAAAACTGATCTTGACATTATCTCATATGAATAATGCACAGCTTCTGTAGTTAACCTCAGCATTATAAGTGATACAGGAGCAACTCTGTAAAGGTTTTCATTCACTTATAATGGAACAATTAAAATCCCTTAATAATGATAACTTAAGATGAAAAGACAAGGGGGAAGAAGATGTTACTGTGCTATAACCATTATAATATGATAAGGCTCACAATTCTTTTGATGAAAGTGTTTCAACACAAGTTTATTAGAATGAATTAGATCCTTTTGTGGCACTAAATCGTATATGTAAGACTGAACTTCTTTTTGCTCCTCACATGTGGTGAAAAGCTAATTTCCTCTGTGACCTTGGTTTCTATCTCCATAATTAAGAATATTAACAAGTCTAAGTCTTTGTATTAAGAAGTAAACTAACAAGTTGCACACAGTATTTAATGAACCACTTTCATATGGCTTGAAATTGATAATATTTGATTCTACCACAAGGTTAGGCTGGTCAATATAAATAAATTAAAGAGCGTTTTACACGTGATATTCAACTCTGCTGTTGAACGTGAGGGACTGGGAGGTGAACTTACAACAATTTCTGAAATTTCACAAAACCATTCTTAATAAAACAGCCTTGGAAGAGTCTACTTCATCTCTCTGATTGTACTAGTTATGTAATGCACGAATGATCGATACATTCTTTGGTTCTTTGTCACCACCGTGTCCTTATATAGATCTCCAGGAATTCCTATAACTTTTTCCATGCTGACCTTGAAGATCCTTGAATTACATAGTGAAAGGTAAATAAATAAAACACACTGTAATCTACCAGCATATGTTCTTTCCAGGATTATATGTAATGTTTGTATGGCAAAGAACCTCCAGATTAAAAGCAGATTCTAAGCAATAATGGGACTACATAAGAGAACAGGTGTTACACAAGTGGTGGCCATTTATCTTTCTTCCTATGTCTTTTTGGTGGAGTGATTATGAAAGAATAAAATAATAAATATTCAGCATCTGCTTGCCACTACCCTCCTCTTCCCCCCAAACCCCCCAACTTAGTTAAAACCTAAACCCAAAATAGCAAAAGTGATAATTTCCATCTTCTGCAATGCAACTTGTAGACATCAGGGGAGCTATAAAATGAGGTAAACCAGAGACAGAGCAGCCCTTGGAGGAAGCACATAAGGAGGAAAGGAAGAAGGTCACAGGAAAATGCTGTGAGAATAATATTCTTGCCTGCGGTGACAGAGTAATTTAACAGGGAACATATTTTCTACTTATAGTCAAATAGACCCATTATTCATAATAATTTCCATCAAGAGTCCTGATTGTCTCCAGGGCATCCTGACTTAAAACTGGCCCAAATAACTCAGTGCAGTTGAAACTGAGATTTAAACCAGTTCAAGATGTGTTGCATGAGACCACTGTAGGTTAAGACTCACTTCTGGCTTAGTTTCTATCCCTTGTCTCTTTCATATAATCCAGTTTCTACACTTCAGCAATAATTACTCAGACCCTCTTTGATTTTGAGAGCAGACTTGCCTTGAGCACAACAGTGTTACTACTACCACTGAGAGTGCTCCTTCTTTCTCTCCATACTGCAAAGTAGATAACAGATACAGTTCCTTGGTCAGTGTTCAGAGAAAGATGAAGTGTACAGACAAGTGGATATCCATACCAGCTCTGACTAACTTTGTTACTGTATTGGTATTGGGTATTGTTTTTAAACATTTTCAGTCCCTGCCACTGAAAGAGAGTCACAAATGATTCTGTATATCTATATATATTATCCAAGTAAAAACATATATTTCAGTCTACTTGTTAAAATGAAGCACCATCTCAAAAACTTTAAAAAGTCATGAGTAACAGTTAAACTACATACAGCTATGATGGCTTTTAAACTAAAAGTTGCTACTTCAGGATATACAGTGGTGAATATTCATTCTGATAGTCTCAGTTACATCTTGTTATATTTATCCACAGGGTAGTAGAGAAATATTTCAAAATATATTTCATAAGTATTAAATATCTGCATCTCTGTTATTATGTTATTAGTATAGGGATTTAGAATAGACAGGGTATAGGCTCAAACAGATTGTGATTGTTTTTCTTATTTTATCTCAGGTTTGATTTCACAAGGAAAAAAAAATACTGCGTGTAAGGAACTAAGGCAGAATGATTATTTTTATACTGGCACTTTTCTCTGAGGCTATAAACTATTTTAGGCACTAAATCTGCCTGACTTTACAATCACTGCCCAAACTCGAGAATATAAATATGTATTAATATATCAAATATTCAACAGCCAACACTGGAACATGGTGTATGGAGAAACCTTTTTCTGTAGCTAATATATACACTATTTTTCATGACTACAGAGAAAAAAAAAAAAGCTAATGTGTTTGTCCACAGCAAGCTATTATTAAATACGAGTTATGGATATATTATTTCTTGTTTTAATTGGTATATGAGTTTAATTTAGAAAATTAATGCCCTAATGACTTAGCAACCCTTAGATTAATCTCTTGAACATCTTTTTGATGTAGCACTAAGTGACACCCAAGGGTTTGTCACTTGGTTCTTCTTGGCATGAGACAGTAACTGCTACAATACACTGTGAGCTCAAGTGTTCTCAGTGGTTTAAATGCCATGTAACCTAAATTTTGAAGACTTCCACATTCAGAGAAATACAGAAAGAATCTGGAAGCTGAAATTAATAAGAACAAATTGGAAAACTATCAAAGTATTTCATACAAGGACAAACACTGTTTTGCCCATTTTTGCAAAGATTATCCTACTTAATTTTTCACATGATGCAGATAGAAGATTTCAGATTAAATCCATATGAATCTGAAATGTTCATCTGTACTTCTGTTACAAATCTGTTATGAACAAGCCAGTACCCCAAAATCAACTTTGCAGCTTATCAGAAAATATTACATGAACTTGTCTGAAGAATGTACACTCTGCATTTCCATTACTCTCTTCACTCATTCCAATGACTTGCTAAACAAAAGCTGCTAATCCAAACTTGCTGAAAAGCTGCAAAATTTTGAATAAAATTCTTATGGTGCATAGCATACAGAAAAGTTGTATGTCTTTGTTATTATTTCCAGACAGTACAGAATTTTGAATGTGATATTTCAGCAGTCAGTGTTAAGATTCTTTCTGCGACCTTATTGCAATACAGTATATACATTATGTATGCATTTACATGAACACAGTATATGCATGCTACACAGAGAGCGTACATGATCCTAAATATAAACCAAGGGCATACTCTTACCCAAATGAAAATGCTGTTTCCCAGCCTAAAAAATCATCTCCCATTGCTCAATGCTATCTTAAACTTTTATCAGACATTGCAAACATGTTGTTTTATGGTTATATGAGAAAAAAAATGTGAAAAGCAAGAGCTGAGATGATGTAGTATCTTTGAGAAAAGAGTGAAATTTTTGTTTGTTTTTCAAATACATATTATACAGTGTATTCAATTTCTATATAAATTTAATGCACTTATTTAATGCACACAGTGTATTTTCAACAACTATTTTTCAGTATCTACACAGTTAGCCATTTTTCCACTGTCATAAAAGTGATAAACAAATGTGTTACTTTCACTTTGTTATTATAAATATTAATACATACACCAAATTATTTGCAAATTGTTTCACTGATCTAAGTCATTTAGACAAGCAATAAACAAGCAGTTTATTATACACAAAGCATGTGCTAATATACTCTGGGTGTAATTTTGTATACCTGTACTGACATGCGTATTTCTTTTAAAAATATTCTATTTTAAATAGACCAAGAGATTAGTGTGAAATTTAAACATGCTAGTTTGTTATTTGGCAAGGGAATATTCCTATAGGCAGGACTGTCTTAGTGACTCAGTCAGTGAACAGTGCTGAGGTTTGTTAAGGACATGTGAGTTATGTATGCCCCCTCAGGCAGTATTGTACCAGTTCTGCAAATTTTGGGCATAATATAGTGAGTAACTTCTTTGAATGGAGTCCACATTCTTTTATCATACAGATCAGCTTCTGCTTTAGAAGGCAAGACATGCAGAAGATAAGAATTTCTGGTTTATTACCTATAGTCTAGGTAGATTGCTCTGAAAGTAATGCCCTCTATTTATTTCCATGGAAACTCTGACTGATACAGAAAGAAAAATGCATTATTTCATAGAGTAAATTGACTGCTACAAAACAGTTTTTTTCAACATTCATCACCACTAGCTATGCATTTTCACCAGCTATGACCAAGAGCCTGCATGCTGCACTCATGAAAATCTGTACCAGAACAGGTGACCCACTGTTGTCGCCACTGCTGAAATGCAGCACCCACTGCCTCACTGTTAACAGCCACTGTTTGATTTTCATCAGTCTTCAGAAAGCATTGATTAAAATCAATCGGTGCCACTTTTTCAGTGACACATCTTAGCTTCATCTGCACTTCCATGTCAGACTGCCTCTTTGCTGCCATCTTGTATATAGTAAAAACACATCATGGAGTATCGGTAGGAAGGTCCAAGCTCTGCTGCCATGCTACCAACATCCACCTCTGACATCATGGGCCAACATAAAATAGGAGGCTAAGTTGCTAAATACTCTATTTTCCCAATGATCTCAATGCTGCTCATACTGTTGCAATCTAATCTATTAATAATCTTTACTGTCCTCACTTTTTTTTTTTTAGTTGTTTCTGTAAGGACAGTAAGCTAACTCTTTTCTGAGGCCGTGAGAATGTATACTGGGACCAAAGGTCTGGATACAAGCAAGATATTAAATAAGAGTGTGTATCACACGTTTTTCAGCTTCTTCCAATTTCATGTCCTTGAGGGTCATTCATGTGAAGGAAATGGACAAATTCCTACCACTGGTTGGTAAAGGACAAAATCCACCCACTGGGTTAGTGCAGATAAAAATAAAAGGGCTTTAATTGTGATCGAGTCCCTGTTAAAATCAAATTCTTGCCTCTGACAACAAATGTAGAATTTGACTTTAAGCCTCTCAGCTGAAATGATGGCGTGTTAACACTGTGACTGCTTTTGTATTGCAGAGATACTCTTTTTTTCTCCATTTCCCCTAATGTCCTTTGCATCCTACTATAAAGAAAAATATGTGTAATTACTAGGAGGAAGGTCAAAGTCATGCTGTCAATACTCACAATAATGTAACTTGCCACGGGGCAGAGATCTGCAAGGGTCCTACAGATCACTGAAACAGCCAGAATAGGAAGATGTAGAATTTAATTTATATATAAGGGTTGTGTTGGCTCTCCACAGAGATAATTTTGTACCCAGTTTCAGTTAAACCACTAAAAGCAATTATATTATCCTCTAATTTCATTCACACTAAAGGAATCAAAACCAGGTTATTATTCCTATCTGCTTAACTCATCTATACAACATTTAGATTTTTTTAAAGATGAAGTGACATAGCATTGCATATTTATTTGGGAATTTTATATGAACAGTTCATTGTCATTTTAGTAGCTTCTGCATATGCATTAAAAAAATACGATATAATTTTCTATATTTTTTTTTCTTGGTTAGATGGTAACAGAACTGGGATTTTAGAATCTTAATTGGCAAAATGATTAGTAAAAGGAAAAAAGTCATTAAAAATTCTCTGATCTGAGAAGCAAATATGTTTTCTGAGAAGCCTGTAGACTTCAAAGGGAAACTTGATCCAAGCATATATCATATTTTAAATTGAGGCAATGTTAAGCTGGAGATCATAAAAATGGGAAAAGTGACAGAAAGACAAATCTACTTTGTTAATATTTGCTCATATGAAATGTTATAACCTAATAGATACATCTGTTATTATCCATATCTATATACACATTTAGTTTACTTCAGATAGAGGAACAAGTGGAGGCACATGGAGAATGATGTCACTTTGGCAGCAGTGAGTCTTGCCATCAGCATAGAGATACCTCAGAACCTGCTGTGCAGGGCAGTCTCCAGGATTAAAGCTCACAGAGGTGCTGGAGAGGCTTGAATGCAGGGATGACAGATGGACCAGAGCCTGACTGTGTGCCATCTGTCCCAGCACACCTTCTCTTCTGCTTGTAAGGAGGTCAGCTAGACTTAAGACAATGGTCCCACAGCTGATCTACCACATCCTACACTCAAGTCTGGAACCATTACCTTCCCCCTGTTTAGCCACCATGGCCAGCCAGCCCTGTTAGTAACACAAGTGGTCATTAAGAATACAAACCAGCTAAGAACTGTCTCCTGGTATACACAGCAGCCATTAGATCTTTATGAAGCTTAGGCTGTAACATTTTTACAGTTTCTTCTAATACTGCTAGATGGAATAAAACTAGTAACATTAATCCTATGCAATATTACTTCCATAGCTTCAGTTTTCTGAGTACACAGTGATGATTGTCTTAATTCCTCCTACTTTGCATCAGTTCACAAACTGCATCAGTAGAAAGGAGCTATGTATTATTCTTATAGCAAATGAAAGTAAATACATGTTTACATATTACAATATTACCAGCAATGCATTCAAAATGTAAGCAGGGCAATTCTTTCACATGTTAACAAATTTAGACTATTAGAAGAGTGTTTGCTGTCCCACCATAGGAGAAGGTGCACTGGTAATCACTTTTTCTAAGTGTAATACTGAACCATTCCCAAATCAGACATCTGTGCTGAGTAGAGAGATTTATTTGTACCCCAAATGGTGCTATTATTTGAAATTAGTTATCACTTCAGTTCTTCTCATCTGAAATTGCATGGCTTCAACACTGCAGGCAATATATCTCTCCTTTCACTACAAAGGGACTCCATGAGATTAATTCAGACATAAATATCAACTTTGGGTCAGATTGATTCCCCTCTGCTGAAGTCTGCTGGCTTCTGACTTTAGTTTTTTCTTACATTTAAGCCCATGGCAAAACATTAATTATAAAAATACAAGTTACAGATTTAATTATTCTGTGAACAAAATCAGGAAACATTCATCATTTATTTGTGCTATGCTCAAACTTGTCTGCTACAACAAAACATTTTGCACAAATCAATCTTTTTCTTTTAATTTAACTCATTCTTTTTGATCTTTCTGTTTCATCTTTTTCCCAACCAGATATCTCAGCTGTAGATGTTGCCAGGTACCAGTGTTAGCTGCTCAGCATTTTTTGAAACCCAAGCCTCTTATGAAGTCTAAATATAGATTAAAAAAAAAAAAAACAGACCACAGGAACATATGATTTGAGCATTTTTAAGCAAAAAATTGTCAAGGTAAAGCACGAATTAGTCTCTGGATTGGAGAACACAGACATGTGGAAGTCTTTCATTAGAAAATCACACAATACTTTTTGTAAATTTATATATAATATTTCTTTATGTTTTAGGATTAGCTTACACTGTACTTTTGCAACAGCAATCTGTTAATATTTTGCCTAACAGATAAAGAAGTATATGTTTATTATAAATTTCTTGTCTCATTCTCTCAGGAAAATATTACATTTTCCATGGTAATTGGGAATGTGATTTTTCAAATTCCATTTAACCCTGAAAATGTAGGGAAGAGAAGTCAGCACAGTAATGATATCCTATAGAAGATCTGTGGGGAAAAATTCAAGTTTCCAAAAGCTGCTGTCTTGCAGAAAAGGTGTCTGTGGATCACGTGAGAATTGGGGTGCCAAGACCAATGCCTATTTCAAATAACAGAACTTTCTGTTTGTCAGACAATTTGAGGGTCACAGATAGTTCTCTTTCCTAAAATTATTTCTACTACTGCCTTAGACTGATATAAATATATTTTCTAGCTTTTTTTTTTACTATTATTTTCTATGTGTGGCAATTTATTTGCAAACATAAAGGTGACCTAGCATGTTTAAGAGTACAAATTTTTACAAGCTTTACTTGGCAGGTAATCTTAGCAGTTCCCACTCATAAACTATGTGCAAGGTGTTATGTGGTTATGAAAACAATCACGAAGAGGCTAACACACATTTTCTATATGCACTCATTCAAAATACATTCATCTGCCTGAAAAAAATAAAATCCTTGACAGTGACCTTTTGAAGCAAACTGAAGGAAAAACTAATAATAATAATCATGGAAATATCAGAAGCTTTAACATATTTTTAATTTCTATGCATTTTTTCAACTAAATTTCCCCATAATGGGTCATAATTCTTAACATAATAATACAGATGCCTAGTCCAATGAATCCAGCTTGGGAAGACATTAATAATGTCTAATCTTCATTATTATGTAGTTATATAATAGAGACAAAGATCTCTTTGGAAAAAAAAAAGGAAAAAAATAACAAAAAACAACTCATAATAATAATGACATGCTCAATCACTTTTCTTTGAACGTAGCTGCAGTAGTTACAGAATTGTCTGCTAGACTTCGTTCTTCCTGTCAGCTAAACGTTTCCTTGGCAATAGTGTTGGCATAACAGACGATGTGAATTTCATCATTTATTTCTATGCAAAGTCTGCCAGATTAATTTTAACACTTTTCATTAGTGGTTTCAGGCTGGCTGATAGCAAACAGAGACAGATGACAAATCCAAGCAGTTTGTTCTACTGGCCCTGGTACTTGGAAAACATCCTTCAGTTGAAATTTAGATGGATAACTGAGTTTGCAGCTTCCCTGCCTAGTCCACATAGGCTTGCAGTGGTTTCTCTTTGCCTACACCATGATGGGAACAGTATGCAACTTAGTGGATTTTGTTACACTGTCTTTTCATCTGTCCATTAAGCCACAGTGTAAAGACCACTTTGCATCTGTTGATAATCAAAGCATAGTGTAAGATGTGTTTGTCTACATTTCCATGGCTTTAATTAAGAATATTACAAAGATCACCTCCTTTACATGCTCCTCAGCCTCTCTTTTCTTTTGCATAATGACGCACTTGGCAGTTTTAGGCCAAGAAGGAAGATGAGAACATAACATTATACTCTGATAGTCCCTGGACTGTATTAAAAGCAGCTAACAAAGCACACCCAGAATACTGGGCTGGATTTGTACACAAGATGCCCTTAACTCACCGAATTTCCCTTTTATTGATGTTTAAACGAAAGTGCTTTTCTCAAATATGGATATTCGATGAAAGTAAAAAGAAACAAAAAAAAACACCAATAACAATAACTAAGTAGTAAATTAATAACAAGAATAAAAAATGAGCTCATTACCTTTCCTGTGATTAGTATTTTCCAACATCTGACTTCCAGCAAGTATAGGTGGTCTATCAGCTTAACTTGTCTGTACAGACCGATATCCAATGACTGAGACCTCACTGAGGCCTACACATGGCCACTTACAGTTATTTAAAAAAGCATTTTCCACCTTGTCAAGAACAGAAGGGGTCTTTCTGTACCTGAGTGCAGCTCTACATTCATAGCTCTACATACCACAGTGATACACTTTTAAGTTCACAGAGAATGCTTCAAAGATACCATTTCATGTAAGATCTTCAGATGACTGGACAAGGAACAAAATATGAGTGCATCCACTCATCAGCAGCTTGCTTTTAAACTTTCTTTTAAATAGTCTCTTGGCACTTATAAATGTAATAGCTGCTTTTTTGCCAACTAATTTATAATACTGCTAATTCTCTTATTTTGCCCTCAAATAGATTCAGTTTAAAGCAGAACTGGGCTTCTTTAACCTTACAAAAACATATAAGCAAATAAAGCGAGTTCTCTTTATTTTGACAGCAGGATATGATAGGGATCCAAAAAATATTAACAGCATAGATATAATGATTAGGAAACTACTTCTTCACAAGATAAGTATCACTGTACCTAAAGCATAGTTGTTAATGGTAGGTTCAAAATTCAGGAAGAGAGTTTTTCATATCTGCTTAAGCTAGAGAACACATTGCCAGAGGATGTTGTGGATACTAAATGCTTACACAGGTTCAAAAACAGATTACACCAGTTCATGAAAGGAAATCCCTCAAAGGCTATTAAATACAAAAATACGGCCTCTGGCTCAGAAATTTGATGAGACACAGATCACTGGAAGCTAGGAGTGAGTATGCTAGTGTTTTGTTGCCATATGCTTGCTCTGCTCTTATCCACTTCCCTAGGTATCAGCTAATAGTCACATTAACAAGTAGAATATTTTCTGGGAATTTGTGTTGTCAGTTCTGAGTTTAAAAATACATACACAAGTACGAGAAACAAAAAACAACAACAAAGAAGACAATCAGATTTACATATTTATCCCAGAAGATAAATGAAGAATAAGCATGTAATGACTGCTGGGTCATATGGCCTGACTGCAGATCAAATCCAATATCAATAAAGGCTTATGAAAACATATATAATCAATGAAACAAGAGAGCTACAAAAACAGTGCTAAGATTTTAATCGAGTTTCCTTTAATCAGAAATGCTCATCTTGCTTCCTATCTAACCATCTCATATAACATGCATTGTTTGAGACACGGAGATCCCTTAGGAGATGTAGTTTTCACAACTCCGCTGGTTCATATTTCCAGCAGCATATATCTGCTACACTGTGACAACCACACTGGCAGCCAAAAGAAATTTACTACAAGTTGATCTATGCAGTTCAGAGATCAGGATTTTCATAACTTTTTCTTGGCTGCCAACACAAAGCTCACAGAAGAACACAGCAGAATCTACACACTAACTAGAGTCCAAGTATCTTACACTAGATAGAGTATCTGCATGACATCCAAAAAACATTTTCCTGGCAAATTGAAAGAACTATCAATTGATATAAAATGATACTGCATGGTACAAAGGGGCCGGCTTTTTGTTTGTTTGTTTTCAAGGCTGAAAAACTTGCTAAATTTGGAACTACGGAGTTAGCAAAAATGACAAAATCCTTGAAAAGAGTTTTACATTTACTTTTCCTAATCTAGATGAACATATAAAAAGTTCCAAGTATATTACATGAGTGTTATCACTCAGCAAACACATTCTCCTCAAAATTTAAAAGTAAATGCACACCAATATAATCTGTTACTTCTGTAAAAGTATTTGACTTGCTGTAATGAAACTTTGTCTATTGTTTGTTTGTTACTGTTTTCTTGTTTTCCTTTGTTTTCTTTTGTTTTGTTAGATGACTGGTTTGTTCAGAAGTGCAATATTGTGTAGCAGCTGCCATAGTACCATATTTTATGCAGACATAAAAAAGCATGCATGTAATCTTCATTTCTATTTCTCTTGCAGTTATAGAATCATCGAATCATAGAAATCTCAGAGTTGAAAAGGACCTTTAAAGGTCATTTAGTCCAACTTCCCTGCAATAAGCAGGGACAGGTGCAACTAGATCAGGTTGCCCAGGGCCTTATCCAGCATCACCTTGAAAGCCTCCAGGGATGAGGCACCCACCACGTCTCTGGGCAACCTGTTCCAGTATCTCACCAGCCTCACTGTAAAAGAGTTTTCCTTATATTCAGCCTAAATCTACCCTCTTTAAGCTTTAAACCCTTCCCATTACTTTGTTACCACCGTCCCTGCTGAAGATTCTTTCCCCTTCTTTCCTGCAGCTCCCCTTAAGATCTTGAATGGCTGCTCTCAGGTCGCCTCAGAGCATTCTCTTCTCCAGGCTGAACAGCCCAAGCTCTCTCAGCCCGTCCTCATAGGAGAGATGTTCCATCTCTTGGATCACATTTGTGGCCCTCCTCTGGATGCATTCCAACAGATCCACATCTCTCCTGTTCTGAGGACTCCACATCTGGATGCAGTACTCCAGGTGAGGTCTCACTAGTGCTGAGTAGAGGAGCAGGATTACCTCCTTCAACCAGCTGGTCATGCTTCTTTTGATGCAGTGCAGGATACAGTTGGCTTTCTGGGCTGCAAGCTCACATTGCTGGCTCATGTCCACCTTCCCATCCACCAGTACCCCCATATCATTTTCAGCAGGGAAATATCCTCATTAATACGAGGATAAGAATATCAAACTAACTCTACTGATATTCAGAGAGCCTATACATAGATTTTGCCAAGTATTTTTTGCCACACTTCTACTGTCAGATTTTAGTCAGCAAATGGTACATTAAGCATCATGTCTAATCTGCTTGAAGCTTAAGCTCTCAAGACATCCTTGTTTTCCTCAAGAAATCTTGCTCAGTTTTAAAAAGCTGCACGTGTAAGTAGGTCAATCTTAAATTAATCTAGTTAGAAGTACTGTGTTCTCCATTCAAACTGGTTTAACACTCCCTTAAATAGGTTTAGAATCATTCAGTACTTCCCAGAAAAAATAACTGCTTTAAAAAAGAGCTTAAGTGCATTTAGCCAGACAAATCTAAAATCAATTTTCATACACCAATGCAATTTTTGAAGTAGAAGCAGGAGTGTGTGCCATAAGTTAGAGCCTTTTACCTTCTGACAGAAAGCAAAAGTGTTTTCAAACACTCTCAAGCAAAGAAAGGATATTTCCTGCCACTGCCTGCCAAATGAGAATTCTGAGCACAGTTTTTAATTAGAAACCTCACTTTGATGCGTTGGGGTTGCCATGGATTATGAGGAACTCTGAGATCAGATGTTGACTCATCTCTTTCCCAACAGTTTTATCATGGGATTGTAAGTAACCTTCACTCATTGCAATGAGGCAATCCGATCAAATCTAGTAAGTGCAATAAAAATCATATATCTGTTTTCTTTTTAATTTTCGTTTTTGAAATAAACATAGGAAAACTTGCCCACTAATTTTTTTATTCTACTACTACATATTACCAACAAGGCAGAGCTGCAAGATAAGTCCCATTCATAATTGTGTTGGTGTTGACATACATCATCTATTTTTTCCCAGTAGCAAATGGCTAAGCTCATCCAACACTTAAAATTTCCACAGATTTATAAAGAATGCTGCTCAAAATAAAGAAAAATATGGAGAGTATAAGTAGAATAAGACAATTACTTTTCTTAGGACAGAGGAAAGCATCTTATTTATAAGACCTCGAAAATGCATCATGCTACAGTAACTTGGTGAATAGGAGAAGATGTTACTGTCTCTGAGGCTTAACAACTATACGATGAAGCAGATTGTCCAGAAATCTAGCATACTTCTTATTCTACTGGAATCCAACACTTCAACTTTAATAATACTGCAGTGAATAAAAAAATTACATTCTCCATATATAACAATGTCAAGATGAAGATAACTTGTTGGACAGTCCAGTTAAAACCAACAGAAACACTACCATCAGCTTCAGGAAAACAATGCACAGTAGAGGAACTTTTCACTAGCAGTAGAGGCAGTCCCCTCCTCCTCCTCCTATCTCTGTGACTTTCAGTTTACATTCAGTTATTTGAAACCTTTGCAATTAAAAACGTACTTAGAAAAAGACTGCTGTTGAGGATTTTGAATATACCTTATCTCCAATATTGCAGCAAGAGGTCATCGTCATTTTCTACATTTAAATACATCATTTATTGTCAATCATTTTTTTTGTTTCAAAAATAAGATGATGTATGTATAGCACCTAAATGAATTAGAGTAATGAGGGCAATGCAGTATCTCTCATCTCTAAATTAATATATCAAGATGTCTTCTGTTTCCTTTTCTTTTTCCCTTCATTTTTCTGTCTAGTGCTTATATTGAAAAGATAGTTTAATTTTTCCCTTAATTTTTTTTTTCAATTTAGCTACTAATATCAGTTGACATTGTCAATTTTCATCTATTTATTCTTTTCTTGTATCTATAATTCTACATATTGTATTACATTTATTTCCTCATTTTTTTATGTTTGTCCTGTTATTAATCTAAACTGTGATCCCTATGAAATATTTTCCTGTGATCCTCCCATCCTTTCTGATTTGCTATACCATATCAGTGTTTCACTTCCAATGTTTTTTTCCTCAATTCTTTTCTTCTACTGAAGTTGCAAAGTGTTACCAAATAACTGGCATTTTGACAGACTATCTTAGAAATAAACTCTACAGCATGCATAAAGAAACCACATTGACCAAATAATTTACAGTTCTAACGTTCTCTCTCATCTCACACCGGGTAGGCAGGCCATAAAGGAAACAGGGTCTAGTATAAGTAAAAAGGCTATTTCCAATATAATATCTTGAATATTGGATGTACTAAAATACGAAATGACACAGAAAAGGGAAGTGGAGGAAGGTTAAATCCCAATATACATAAGCATTTTTATCAAAAATATTGAGGTTATCATTTCCCCAACTTGTAGAAATAAACAAAAATAAAAATAAAATAAAATAAAAAAATAAAAACCACAGAGAAACAAAAATAAACCAATTAACAAATTCAAACATGAAAAATTGATTTATCTTCTAGAATATCACTTCTTCCCTATCAAAAGAGATCTAACTGGTATGTCTGCTATCATCAGAAGTGCTATGGAAGGAAGTTCAGGGAAGGGGTACTGCAGCTCAGGTGGAATTAAGGTAACAGCTGCATTCAGCTTATCCTGAAAGCATTAATTTCTCTAATAGGACTGCTTTTTCTGACCAGTAGGACTATTAGACTACTCCTACAAGTCATAATCACTGCTCAGAATGAGGGAGGAATAAAAATACAGACTCATTTCCCACTTCCTTAGAAGTGATTAGAAATCTGAAAAGAAAAAAGAAAAACGTCCCCAAAGTGACAAAAAAAAGTAGCACCGAGCTGCAGAGATGAAGTGTAGAGGTTGAAAATGATCTCTGAGTTTGAAATGGTATTTAAGCCAAGTGAAAAACAATAAAATCAAGAAAGCACGACGAGAAAAAAAAACAACCAATAACAATAATAACAAAAACAACAACAAAATACCTACAGTGTGATGACACTGTGATTAACTAGTCAGTAAAGTAACATAGGAATATTTTTACTCAGAATACTGAATTTGCATATCATTCCTTATTTTCTTCTTGGTTTAGTGCTCATTCAATAGAAAAAAAATTCTATGAAAACTTTTATAAAATTAAAAACAGTTTATGAAAGTTTTTAAAGGAGTTGGCTCTCTTCTGAAGAAGACAATCTGCATTTTCATTTTCAGAACAGTAAAAGGTGAAAAATCAGGACTTTTCAATAGGATCTATGATTCACATTTTGCTTCTAAATATCTGGTCTGATTTGAGTTTTCAAATCACTTCAGTTTAACTATTATAGAAATTAAATAGACAATCTAATTAAATAGAAACCTGAGAAAATCATTTCTTTCGGGTGATATTTAATTTAAAAAAATATAAATGAAAATTTATTGCTCCAACTTTCTACTCTTCTGTTCGATATTTAACGATACCACACGAAGATGACTATTGGTGGACTACTGCAGCAAGGAAGCTTAAAAGAAAGACACTCACCTGGGAAAAATGACTCATGGCTAAGATCAGAAATAGATTTTTCAACCTTCTGCTTTTCAGTGTTCTGAGACTGAGCTCAAGATTGTAGAGAGCCTAAGAGAGCTGTAAGTCTTTTCTTCCTGTCAGTCCCCAATGGAATGCTTGTCTTCTTTTTCCACTTGGAAATTGTTTCCAGTCACCAAAAAAAATAAAAAAAGTGGACATTCCTTCAGGATTCCTAGACCTAAGCTAATGCAGTAAGATTGTCATTGGCCTACCTGATAACTGGAAGTTATAGAGAAATAGGAACTCTGACCATACAGATCAACTACACATACGTTGCTATTCCTAGAGTGTCAATCACACAGTGCTTTTGTTTTTACAATAGCTGCGAGCAAAGATATATGAGATATCAACAGTGAAACTAAGGTTTGCCAGTACTCTTTGGAAAACTTGCAGTGGTAAGATCTTTATTTTAATTTTCATTTATTTTGCAAAAATTCTGTAGTCATAAACTATCCTGCATTCCCTTTCTTGACTACTGGATTCTGATAGGAATATCTCTTCCTCGTAGTAGCACATATGAGCATATCAATGTGGAAGTTATTAAAACTGAAAAATAATAACCTCTTGTGACATAGATAACAAAGCTTTTTTCTTATAGCTGGCCAATGTTTTAAGATATCTAAAAACACATTTTTATTAATAGCAACATTTTGCTGTCACTTAAATTTTTCGTTCTAGATATCTTAAATTTAATGAATTCAAGAAATAGTTTTTGACAGCTGCTCTGCAAAACACAATCACAAAAAGATATTTTAAAAATGTGTGTCATTTTGCACTCTGAAGATCATTTAAGAAACAGAAGAAGATCGCCTTGTCACACATTTTAATACACTCTGAAAGGATTCAAAAGTATAATCACATTTTACATTGACACGTTTTCTTCTAAATACAAATGCCTGTAGATTTTCCTGAGTGCTTTAACAAATAGTTCAAGAAACATGGAACGTTATCTGCAGTGTTTGTTTCCCACTAAGCCTATAAAAACACCTTGATTTAACCTCACCACACAGAGACTGATGATGTAACTGAACTGCACAAACAGAAGACTCTCACTGCTGTTTCTCTGAGCTTGTGGAGGGCAAATATAAGCAGTGCACTACATTTTGCTCCAGAGTAATCTAGGGTTCCATCCACAGGAGATAAGCGTCTTGAACTCATTCTACTACTAAAGACCTTCACATTGCAGTAACCTGCTCTTGCTTCACTGTCCCTCGTGCATTAGAAGTGCTGCACCATCAGAACAGTCAAAATATCCCTGAAATATTCATTTAAAGCTTTGCTGCAAACACAAGGCTACAAATGCTGGTACACAAAAAACTCTGAATTTGACTTGGAAGATTTTAGCTGAGAAACTTTCATTTGGATGACGTCTCTAATCATTCAAGGATAGGCTTAACATTTAGATACAACAGTTTCATGCTTCACTGTCACCTTTTTAATCTTCTGTGCATCAGTAACATCCTCTCTGTGTACCAGTGCACCCTCTTCGTACGCCACTGTTTGCTGTAAAGTCTCTCTCTCAAACTAGGTAACTGAGATGGAGAGATCTACTAGTACATCTGAAGCCAAAGCAATGAAAACAGAATGAACACAGAAATACTTCCTTGATACTCTTTTGCAGATATGTGAAAGTCTGCTTTAAATTAGGCTTCTTAGAAGTAATTTAGTCACATGAACTTGTAGCTCAGCAAAAGCCAAATTAGTCTTCTGCAAAGAATATCTTTGAAGAGCATCTTTAGTCTTCATCTGGTAAACTGTAGGTTTTTCAACTGTATTGCGTGGTCACTTATATAACTATAGGGAATGTATAATTTAAATAAATAATCACAAGTTACAAAAAAGATTCAACATTGGGAAACATTAGTTCTGTTCTTGGAATAGCCCTCTGAAGACTAAACTTAAAATGCTGCATTTTCAACACCATTAGGAAAAACAGATTAGTTTTTTACACATAGGCATTCACTGTACTGGTGAGTAGTCTCAGTTGTTTTTAACCACTCTTATATTACTTATAGTGAACATTCAATTTTCCCTAAACCTAAATAAAACACATATGGGAAACAAGTTAGAAATGAAAGGAGCTTATGTAAACATTCAACAGTACAATGGTTGAATGAACATAAATGTTCCTAATGAGAGCTTAATGTGTTTCAAGAGAAACACTTTTTCACACTCTAAGTTACATTCAGGCAGAAACTTTTTGTTGAAGATTCCTAACAGACCAATTAGCTGAAGAGATTACTAAAGCAATGTGAACTTAGGAAACTAAGTGACTTTAAGAATAGAGAAGCATGGAAATAGCTGAAAATTCAAGACAAATCTAATTAATTTTATTTATTTTTTAAAAACTGAAATCTTCTCTTACCATCATGATTAGGATTTCCCAATGTCCATGGCTCATCTGAGTCAAAATGTGTGTCTCCCCCAATTCCTGGCCCAGGGAAATATGCGTGAGCCAAAAATCCTCCCTCCCCATCAAAGGGAGAACTGTCTCCATGAAAACCTGATGCAAAAATGATCGTAATATCCACGTCTCTCTTGCCATTTTCTAATTCAGTATAAGGAACTTCTTCAAATGTTAGAGGAGTTACATTCTGCCACACATCAAAGGCACGGCGAATGGCTTTACGAGTTTCAGCATCACCTACTTTTGGAGTGACGTTCTTAATGCTGAAAGAAACAGAGAAAGATTGAACAGATTAAATTTGCTTACATCCATTTTCCTTAATTATGAAAAAAAGTGCTTTTACTAAAACAGGCTAGTGTGGCATTATTTCCATTAAGGAAATCATTTTTAATCAAGCAGGTAAGAAACTGCACTGATCTGTGTAGTCATTTATGCTAAAACTTATTACATGTTAGCTGGGTTATTCTCAGCAGTACAAAAATCTTATTTTTAGAGCATGAAAAATATGTTTTAAATGAACAAATTCCTAGCAGTGGAGTAATCAGATTAATCTACCACTGACTGCTTACCTCCTGGATCACAATTCAAATACATCACATCTAAAGAAAGGCATGTCAATTCTGATCAGAAACTTAAAATGTTTCCAGTTAAATGAAATTTTTAACTTCTTAGTGAGTCTGTTAACAATTGCAGAACTCCATACTGTGACCACCAACCAATATTCACAAAGCCTTGAAAATGGTGCTTGATGCATTTCCAACTGGATAGATAATTCCTTATTACCAATAAGGAGCTTCATGTTAATATGCCTTTTATAATCTGATTCCTTTTATTAATCATGCATAACAGAGTAGAGTTCATCAGAAAAAATCATTTCGTAAGACATAACGCTATGTCAATTCTGAAAAAAATATTGCCAAGTAAAACTTACAGTCTCTACTACTTCTTCAATTACACACAAGTGAAAGGCAAAGAAAATAATGTCATTACAATTGAGTTCAAAGTGGAACTAAAATAATGTACAGTGGAATTACCTTTAAAAAAAATCCTTATTTGCTTTTATTTCAGAATTCAAGAAAAGAATGCCAATAAGCAGTTTCAGACTTATGCATCTGTACTGAAACTACAAGTATATAATATACCTCATTCATTTGACTAAATGGACACAAGTTTCAGAAGTAGCATTCTAGAATGTATGTAATTTTCTATACATCTTCATGGGAAAATATGTTAACGGAGAACAAAAAGAATGTCATGAATCAACCTCAGAAGAGACTATTTTTCAACAAAGTAACCACCATTAGCTCTGCATTTTTGTCGTCCATGAACAAAAGCCTGGGGACTGCACTTGTAAAAACCTACAACAGTGAAGGTGACCCAATGTTGAAACACATCACCCACTGTCTCAGTGCTCACATCCAATGTTTGGTTCCCATAAACATTCAGCAAGCATCAATGGATGTCAGCAGGTGCCATTTTTTCCCCATTTAATGGGGAAATTTAATGACAAATCTTTGTTTCATAAGCACTTCCACATCAGACTCCATTTGTTCAGACTGTCCCTCTTCTACTATCTGTTACACAGAAAAATTGTATGTAATGGAATGTTAGTAGGAAAATTCAACCTCTACTGTCATACCACCAACACTCCCCTGCAATGCTGTGGGCCAGCAGAATAAAATGGGAGTTATTACATTCAAAGAAACCTCACACATAATATACATTCTGCAACTATCTAGTAAATAGCTTGAAATGGGCAATTAAGTATTTCAGATATTTCTAACTTTCTTTCTAAAGTAGTCTGGTCTAATGGATCATTCCTCTGTTTCTTACAACCTCAATTACAAGTGGCAAAAAATGTCACAAATTATTCTAACTCATGAATTAATGCCAACTTATCTAAAAATGGAAAAATCAAGCACTGGGAATTATCCTAGAGGAAGTAAGGAAAGGACATGTACTCCTGATAAGGGTGTAATATATTTGTGGTTGTTGTTTTTTGTTGCTGCTGTTGGGTTTTTTTTCTGCAAACAGAAAGTTTATGGCTTTGTTTTTGCTTGCATGTGTAGCTTTTCCTTACCTTTAGGTGTAAGAGGAATTGATTCACACTGTAATCCTTATCACTTTATACTTTCTTGCCTTTTCAGTGCACAGAATTAAGTTTTAATCATTGATTACAGAAGAAAAATTGACCCATTGTTCTAGTTCCACATGCAACAACTATGGGTGATTACCTACAGCAGGGGACCCATTCCAGGGGCTTCAACTATTGAATTATTTTTGAAATGGCATTCTACATCTCAAGATTCATTGTCAAGAAAAAGGATTTTTCAAAGCATGCATTCTGTATTAGCACAAGACAGATTTCTGGCTTCCCAAATGGCCTTCTGAAAAGTGTAAGATTATAATGAAAAATATGGTTTCTGAAAGAAATGAAATAAATCAGTAGTTATTCCAATTTCCAGAAGATGATTGTCCTTTCAATGGGTTTAGTACAAGTTATGTTCAATCCTAAAATGTCAAATTCTAATGCTTCTTTGAACAACAGCATTGAAGTTGTCTAGCTGGAAATATTGCTTAGAATGTTTCACCAGTATAGACATACAAATTCCAAACAATTTTACATTCATTGTGGTCTCAGTCTCCAAAGTGCGGTAACAAAAACATATTACTGCAGTAGCAGGTAAAGTTTTAAATGATCCCTTCTCCTATTACATGCATCTCTACGTCTTAAAAATAGCAGTGACTTAAAACAGTGGTAACAGTCACTTGTAACATAGAAAGAGGAGCTAGGTATCTTACACTCAACATGTTCAGATAATGTGCCTTAAATAAAATTAAGTAAGGAACATGCTGACTCAAAATCATTCATGTTGCATAGTGGCATCACAGCAAGACAAAGGCCATCGTAATAAGGTGATATTTCCTGAGTGTTGTTTCCATAATGTCCCTGTCTAGTGATCATTTCAGACGAAAGAAAGCCAATAGAGAGAAATCTTCAGTGCTGACATTGAGCAGACCTGCAATAGAAGCTTACAGAAGCTAAAGACTGTACTTGCAGTTTCTTTCTAAGTTTTTTTAGTAAACAAAATGTGAAGATGAAATATTTACTAACATTCTATTTCTGTTTTTAAAGAAACAAGTACACTGACGTTTCTTACAGATTTTGAAAGCTATTACTCATAGACAATCATAGACATGTAGCTATCAAATACAGTATTTTATGGTTATTATTGCTGTTTGATGCAAACATGGTTTTCAGCTTAGCAGTTGGTTTAGGCATTACAGTTTTAAGTGCATCTCTTGTAGGAGAATGAAAAAGAAACTTTTTGCACTGAAGTACTATTTCTACAGATGCTTGAAGAGTCTTGTTTTGGAGACTATTTTTCTGAAATTCTACATCATGTTCGTTTTAAAAACAGCTATGGGTTTTCCTTCTCTTCCTCCCCCACTTCCTCCAAAACAGCCTCCAAAAAATTCTTCATCTTTCAGTGACACATTTTTGGTTACAACAGCTTCAGAAGCTTTGTAAGGCTGTCAGGATATACCTCACTTTGCCCCGTAGAATCAATCCTCCAAGAGTTAAATAGGGAATCACACATTGACATTGAATTTCATTATTTCCTATTTTTATCTTCCTATCAGTAAAACATCTATCTATCTATCTATCTATCTATCTATCTATCTGTCTGTCTGTCTGTCTGTCTGTCTGTCTATCTATCTCTATTTATTAAATTGGTTTATATCCTATAAATAAAATTAACATTACTGACCCAAAATACAACCATACAAGATTCAGGAAATGTTAGATAAAGCTCAGAATACTTTTGTATAAAGCTTATCATTACTGCTTATCTAGCAGCAATAGTCTTCACAAGAGTTGTAATAACTCAGTAACAGAATCCTTCGTACGCTGTAGAATTTGATACCTCTTCAGTGCATACAATAAATACTGTTTTAAATTGCCTTTGCCAATTTATCCAGAATACAGAATTACTACCCTGTTATAATGATTACAGTGGATATTAACAGGTGCTTTTAGAAGTATTAAGTAACTATAATGATGCAATTTTTCTATAACAAGAATATATCAATTAAGTATAAATTTGGAGAATAGTTCAATTTCTTTCAAAAATCCCAAGGTTTTCTTAAATTAAAATCGCAAATGGGAAATCCTTATCTCAAGTAAGGAGGGACACAGAAGAACAGGAAATCCAACCAAATAGGTTAAATGATGATGCCAATAATCTTTATGAAATAATCAACAAATTCTAGATCTTTATTTGATATGAAACAGTTGAAATATAGCTTAAATTTAAATAACTGGTTGAAACATCGCTGTTGTTATCAATCAAAACTAAACTGAATCTAAGCTTTTCTTTTCCATTTTCTATGATCCCAATCTTACTTTTGTTGAAATTATTAGATTACCTCTGGTCAAATACACTTTTTATTTTATTTCATAATTTCTCTAGAGACACTTTCCATCAAGTTACTTCATTAATCTCTCACTTCTTTCTTCTCACTTTGCTCATCTTTCTAACATAAAAACCTTTCTCATGTAAAATGCAATCATGATTCACATAGCTCCTTCTTCAGCTGATTAAACTCAAGTCAGAGATATTCCTTTTGATTTTCTTGTTCTGTAGTCACATTAAGAATCAACTTACTGTTGCCACAGTCGACAGAATCTATAGCTCTCCTAACTCTTTTGTTTCATGGTCAGTACTAACCCTGTAACTTGTTAAAAGGAGCTGAAAAGTGACAAGACTAAGGTTCCCAAGGTTCAAAATGAATGTTAGTAAATACTTCACTTTTACGGGAATGTGACCCTGTGTTGTAATTTACTATTAATTAATTTGAATAGAATGCAAGACAAACATACTGACGTTTAAGTATTTTATTATTTCAGAATTACTGAAGTAGGCAATTATGAGAGAACTAAGAATTTACATCCTGCTAGAGAGATAAATCTTATTTGAAGAAGGCTGATTTTAAAAGTTCATATAATGAAGAATATTTGTACTTAGTTACACTGCAGAAAAACATAGCTAATCAACTTAATTGGCTCTTAAGCAGGAATCCTCTCTCACAAGTACAGATATGGGGATTGTTTTTTATTGTACAAATAATTTTAGAATCTGCATAGTGTATTTTAAAAACTTTTTATTAAGTGTGTTTAACATTTCCTTCCCCTTCAGTTCAGAGGTTAGAAAGGCTGAGGTATAGAACCACATTAACACTCTTATTTAAGAAAAGAACAAGCCTTCGTGGAAATTTTGAGATAGCACCAAGGTTTGGGGGGACGGGGGTGTAATACATGCTTAGATCAGCATGTAGGAGTGGAAGTTCTGAATTTTATTCACATTCATAAACTTTGCCTGTAATGGTTCTAGCTGAACTAAGGTAGATACCAGAAACTTTCCCATACATCATAAAGCTGACAAAGCTGATTAGAAGCGAAACTTTTATAGGATTTTTGCCTGAAATCTTGCAGGAGATACAAGTATAATGGCCTAAGAATATTTGATATTTCAACATTTAGAGATCTAATTCTGCATCCATCAATACTATAGAAAGCTAACACACTGTCAGGAATTTTAGCATTCTTATCTCAGGGATTGAGCTGTATCATAAACAAAGTGTTTACACGAATAACACTGTGGAGAACAACCAGTCTTCTTAGTATAAATCATTGTTTTTCTAAGCACAAGTGGTAAGAACTCAGAGGTGGGCAATTTTAAACACATCTGTTTTCAAAGAACCCTAAGGTCTTCTTCATCTTGTCACTCAGTATGCTTTCTATATCTGCAAGTATCACCTCTGCGTAGAAATCTGCACTTATTTTTCTGCGCTACTGTGACTTCTGTGATGCAGAGGAGCCACAAACTTCATAAATGGTTAGTGACTTGAAGGTTCAAGAGCCCATCGTCAGGGATTTCCACTGAGTTAGTCATGTAAACCTCACATGTTCGTAGGGAAAAAGTTATAGTGAGGTATAGCCCTATAAATTCTTCTAACATTTCAAAATACACTACTACCAGACACTACTATCATATGCTCACAAATTAAATAAAGTTAGAACTTTCTCCACATTTCTGAAAAAAAATAAATAAAAAATAAAATCAGATAATGTTTGTTTCCCCTTATTTCTGATTTTTACTTGTAATGGAAGGAGAACTTGCTAGCGTCTTGACATTAAAATACTGAAGGATGTGGCATTTGTCATTAATGAGCAAACTGAAATCGAGGAAATTCGGCATACACTGATTTAGTGATAAGTCAATGTATTGGAAATAAATATTAGGAAATGTTTATTTAATATTCCTCAGTGGCAGTGCTTTTAAAATATTATGTTATCATCCTACTTGTTGCTACTTTGAATCAACAATATCTTCTAAATTTTCTTAAAACAGCTTTTTTTTCATTTTCTATGTGACTTTTCAGAAAAATTCTTTCTCCACATTCCAATGTGGATTACTCAGACTGTAGACACAACACAGCATATCACTAACAAGATAGACAAGACTTTTCCTTGCATATTGAAGGTTCCAACTAGCATCAGTTCATTTAAATGGACAGCAGAAGGATAGCCATGTTCACATCTTCCATCTTTTGTTGCTTTTCAGAAAGATGAAGTCAAGAATAAATCCAGCTTGTAGGAAAGTAAGAAGTCATTAATTTAGGCTTTGATCCAAGACCCACTAAAGACAAAAGAAAGTTTAAATTATTCTAGTTGATCTGTGATGAAGCCACTGACCATCTACAAATAAGACAATTAAAGTAATGCTACCTATTGCTGAACGACCAGATTTTATTTTTCTCTTCATCAAGAGGGCTGAATAAAGTTGCAGAATGGCTTTCACCATACTTATTTAATTTTCTTGTAAAATGTTGAGTTATAAATGATGGTTATAACTCAAGGCAAAGCTTAGATTTCTGGATAGCATTATTTAATTGTATTTGAAAAATGTTCTGCAGAATGAATCATCTGAACAACTGACCAGTTACTGTTTCTCGTAGAGCTAGAGTTAAAATTATAAATCATATGCCAAGTCATCTGGTGAGGAATAATTTATATGAAATAATTCTCTGTCTAATTATATGTCTACGGAAGATATATAAACATTCATGCCCTATTTCATGAAGCTGATTTCTTTCCTGGTTCCCAATCTTGCCCCTTCTTTAAAGTATTGGATGATTTACTACCCTTTAAAAAGAGCAGGTGATTGCTTTTGAAAGCGATTTGTGTCTTGGTAAACTTCATCGTAAAAAAAAATACATTAAAACATCCCTTAATAGGTTTCATAGATTTCTACTCTGAATCTATATTATGTTCAGTCAGAGACTGTTTTGTAACTTGATACAGTGTAAAACACTAAGGAAGAGTCAAGACTGTATCATTAATTTTTTTCTGAATTGTTCTGTAACTGAGCTACAGTTTTCAGCACTCATATACAGAGGCTGGTAAAAAAGTTCAAATAACCATTTTTTAAAAAAACTTTGGTAAAAATAATATTAAATACAACATAAGTGTAAATAATACATAAGTACAAATAACATTTATAAGGTATACAAGCATGAATTGTATCAACCATAAGAAATACAGGAAGTAATATTGCTTTGTAGGTCCATTATAAACAGAAATTCTGACAAGCCATTCACCAGTTCAAGTAAATGGAAAGCTGCATTCCCTGAGGGAGATAAATTGTAACTAATGCAGCATAATTCAAATTCTAGGTTATTATTTGAAATAACAGAATTCTGCATAGTGACACTGCAGACATATGTTTTTTTAAGACTAAGGATGTGGCCAAAAAGTTCCACCATGAAATTTTGAGGAACTGCTCAGTCTGAAAAATTAGAAATTGAAAACATGGAAATGTAGAAAAAAACATGATAAAATTTGAATAAGTGTCTGTTTTGATCCTCCTACTTATGACTACAGAGAATGGAGAAGCACTCTGATGGAGAATGGAGAAAACTCTAATGGAGAAAACACTCTTAACAACAATAGTTTTTTAAAATTTAACAGGAGCCAGCAACAATTCTTGGGTTAAAAATAATAAGGCAGAAAATGACAAACTAAAAATCCAAGTAGCCGCAGATTAAAATGCATATATATGATCTCAATTCTATTTTTACCATTAACAATGTTTTGATATTTTTCTAAAGTGATGATTATATATATATATATAGCATCTGAGGATATATGGCATCTAAGATATATTCCTGCCAGACAGACTGGAAGTGGTGAGTTTGTAACTGTCAAACACTTTCAAAGGGCTTTACTAAGCACTATATTTGTGCCTCTGAGTGACAGAACAGACAAGAGCTCCACATCTATGAATTTCACAGAGTTCAACAAGGTTTTATACATTTACACTTTAATATTAAATATTTTATTGAAATAAGTAACTAACAATTGAAAAGTGATTTGTGGTATTCTAAAGACAAACAAACAACAACAACAAAAAAAAGCCACCACCAAATATTATAAGAAAACCTGCTATGAACTGCTGCTAAGGCTCGTTGTTTTTGACCTTTAAAGATCAGGTCATCTTTTATTGCCTTTTTTTATATATATATAATGTAAATGCCTAGAAAATAATGTTTTCCTTGCAATTTCTTTTCTTGTTTAGAAAACTAGGTGAATGCAGGTCTATGACAAGACAACCTTCTAATTGAGTATTCTGTGTTTCTATTCTGTTCTTTTCAGAGAAGTTTAAGTTTATTTAAGAGATAAATTTTGCCTCCCCTGGAAGCTTTACTAAGTCTACTTAGCAGACAGAGATCAGACTACAAGGTTTGACTAGACAGGAAGTCAGAATGCAGCTGGAAACCTGCAGGTTACAAAGAGACTGAGAAGTGGCACAGGGCAGGCACAAAGCTAGAGATATGATCAAAAGTTCAGGAACAAAGCAACTTAAAACGCCAGTCAGTTAGCTGGAATTAAGTCTGTAAGCATGAAGCCACAGGGAAGGAGAAGGGAAGAATTATTTCTCTGTTTTTTTAATTGCTGGTAGTTGCTTTCAATTTTCTAAATTGAGAAAGATTAATATTGTATTATTAATTCTACTTTTTAACACTAAGCTTTATTTGCAGCTTTTCTTGTTTAAATGTATTTTGCTCTGTAATTCAGCAAGAATTACTATAGGCTGTAAAGAAATCTGTAATGAAATAGAAAATCAGACTGTGTACAAAGGAGAAAGAAAAACACATTTTCAGCTGATAACATGTATGCATGCACACTGTTTAAATTTTAAAACTAAGAGAAAAGTGCTTTCTTATTCTGATCAGCTATGTATTTCATCTACGTTTAAGCATCAACCAGTGCAACATGCTAATCACAAGGTAGACAGTTCTCTATCTCTTGAAGTTATATCAGTGTTTAATGTCTTAAAATAAAATTCTCCAATTAAAACATAAGCCATAGCATTGATATAGAATTACTGATAAAACTGTCTTCGCTGTGGTATGAAGAATAGTCAATATGACCATTAGAGCTTGCAAACTTAAAATTTAATATTTACATGGGGTGATGAATAATGACAGCAGTCAATGAATTTAAAAAGAACTCTGTCCCCTTGAACTTACTCTTGTTAGAACAGAAATCTCAGTAAGACTGCGCAAATTTTAAATTAGGCCTCGCTGGATTCAATGGCCTGTTGAATCACAGAATCACACAGAATCACAGAACTGTAGGGGCTGGAAGGGACCTCCAGAGATCATGGAGTCCAACCCCCTGCCAAAGCAGCTCCCTAGCCCAGGTTGCACAGGTAGGCGTCCAGGCGGGTCTGGAACGTCTCCAGAGAAGGAGACTCCACCACCTCTCTGTGCAGCTGTGCCACTGCTCCGTCACTGCACTGGGAAGAAGTTCCCACACACATTTGTGCAGAACTTCCCATGCTTCTGTTTGTGTCCGTTTCCCCTCATCCTATCTGCTGAGAAGAGTACAGCCTCATCTGTTTGCCACTGAGAAGCTATGTATCCTATGTTTCATACCTGATATCTACGTTGGCCAATAGAGCTCTAGCAAGTACACAGTTTACACCTAACTTATCGTGGAAAAATCAGCTTTGACAGAATAGGCAACATACTGTGTAACCTACGTTCCAGACTCTGAACTTACACAGATGTATATCCCCACATCCCAGTGCTCACTACCATGTAAGATGGAATAAGTTATAGCTCAGTGACTCACAAAAATGGAATCAAATTCATGGTTACTTCAGAACAGACCTGTAGGCACCAGCATTTTACTGAGACTGACTTTCTTCAGTAACATATTTAACATTTAGAGATTTCAGTTTCATTAGAGCACTCCCGCTTTCAGAGAAATGTTCCCAGAGAAGCTGTTAAGAGGGCTGTGAGGCAGATTTAAGGACATATTGGGTGTTAATTTGATGCTGAAAGCTTTAGAGAATTTCTTGCTTACTAAATACACTGATTTTGATGAATTTTGATCCAAGAAAATCACTTGATTCTTGTCTAGCACATGCACACATACTAATCCAAGAAGTATTAAAATCAGCATTTTTATAACATTTATTATCAATAAGCTTCTTCTTGAAATATTGAAATATAGTTCACAAACTTATATTTACTTTTAAAATTCATGTGACTAGTGACATTTATAAGTCTACATTAATATTTTTGGTACCTGTAAGTGATATGTTTGTGTTGCCACTTCTGTCCCGTTAACGCATATCGTTTCCGACGGATGTTAAATTTAGAGCTGCCTCTTGTTTGGTCAGGCACACCACATCGAGGCTTCTTCATCCAGCTGCAAAGAATAGCACATAGTTGAAGCAACGTGGTAGGAAAATCATAACCACTACACTCAGCAAATAACATTTAAGTTTTTTTGAAGTTGTAGTATTATAAATTTTATGTCTGCATGAAACAATGGGTTAAAAAAAGGACACTATCTTGGTACCAGATACATATTTTCTGGGGATTCATTGCCTCTTATGACCTTCAGAAACAAATTTATTTGCTGCTGATTTTTCTAGTTTTCTTCTGCTATAACGACTGAAAAAAGGCTTCACAACTAGACATGCCGTGCCTAATTAGTAATTTCCTCTTATTCATTCAAGGTAATTATGATCTGTATTACTGGCTTGCTTTCTGGAGGTGATGTTAAGTAAATACACACAGGTTTACTCAAATCACAAGTTACAAGATTAATTTTTTGTTCTACGATCCTTCTATTTTGCCTTATTGACATTTGATTTAAAAAAGAGCTCTGAGCAAAGGGCCCAGACAACTGTCAGAACACTGAAATCTCTAAAATCATAATACTTTTTAGATCTTGATAAGGTGTTCTTACTATCCCAGTGTCTCTCTACACAATAAAGAGAATCAGCTCTAATCACAACTAGTGGAAATAACTAACTTAAGGTTTCTGCCTAGGAAAATTTAATGTGCATAGGATGAATCTGAAAATGTCTAATTCACAAACAACAAACAAGCATTGTGGCAGCACCAGACTTCCAACGGAATTGCTTAGTTTTTGAAGTAGTCTTAATAATTCAAAGTATTCCAGTATTTCAAACACCTCCAGTTTTTTAGCATTCCAAATTACCAAGTTAAGATGAAGCATGATTTCGGCAGCAGTATCACTGACAGAATTGTTTCTGACTTGTAGTACAAGTGCTTATTTAGGTTGATTTAAAGTAACAAAGCTCAGCTAAAGTGCTGCTCCTATATGAACTGAATAGCTGCAGTGCAATTTTCCATCAAGATGATAGTAAGATTTCAGACATTACTTTATGTGCACAATCAACTCTGTTACTTTTCCAGGTCACTGAATTTATTTCTGTAATATCAAATAATTACTGATGTAAAAAATGTAATTCTCCTATGGTACTTAAAATTCTATATTCAGGCTTGCATGAATGATTTTCTGACCATTCAACTGGCATTTAAGCAATGCTTCATAAATACATATACACAATAGCTTTAAGAATGGAAGACAGAGAATTCACTTGAAATGTCATCTAATTTGAATGTAGACTCCTTGTAAAAATATGCACAAATTATGAAATCTAAAAATAAAAATAAAAGCCAGCCAGCCAGCCAGCCAGCCAGGTTATTTCATCTTTTCATGTACATATTATGAGTTGAATATAGGCATAATGAAAAATAATGTTTTATTTTGTCCAAAAGAAAAAATGGAATATTTGTGACACAAAGGACTCTTTTTCTATACATATGTAGAAATCATAGCACCATACATATACATTACTCAATGCAATGAAATCTTTGATTTTTCCATTCTGTACTCAAGAAATCAAATGTACATTGTATGTTTTATAACTGTAACTAATACAGGATAAGTTATATTGCATATTGAATGAATTTTTGGAGACAGACTAATGGAATATGGACTTCCAGTCAAATCAGCCATGCTAATTTTTATGTGGATAGAAAAGTACTGTTTAAATGTCTAAACAAAATCAGCCTGTAGAAAAATATAAATTTTTGTGACTGTATGAAGATGACAACCCCACTTGCATAGACTAACACACCAGTACAATATCAGTGGCTATGAAAACTTTGATGGGTGATGCCTCCATAAAGTACTGCAATAGAGGAAACCAACATTTGTACATAGCAACCAACAGTTACCTAAAATTTTGGTCTATTTTCAAATATTAAATGCAATTATTTGCTTTAATTTCTTGTCAGAATAATTACAGAGTACATCTGGCACATAAAACTATAGACTGTATGATATATGTTTGCAAGGAATGTACTGTTCTTACTCCAGTGTGTGCAAAGACAACAGTGCAAAGTATATAAAATTAATCCCACCAATATTGGCTGAAATAGCCCGCAACTTTACTTCAGGTTCTTCACATTTTTTATAGAAAGTGTCATTTCAGACAAGAAGATAAGAGGAATATCTGGGATGCATTATTTAGGTTTGCTCAAATAATAAAAGAAAATTATAGAGGCATATCTTTACTACAAACCAAAGCTGGTTCTATTTTTTGTGAAATATAATACTTTATCAAATGAAATATTAATACTTTATCAAATGAGATTAAAAGTTGGCTCAGGCATCACAAAGTTTTTAGATCATAGAATCATAGAATCACCAGTGTTGGAAAAGACCTACAAGATCATCGAGTCCATCGAGTCACTAAACCACATGTTCCTCAACACAATTTCTAAATGTTCCTTGAACACCTCCAGGGTCAGTGACTCCACCAGCTCTCTGGGCAGCACATTCCAGCGCCTGATCACTGTTTCAGAGAAGAAGTATTTCCTAACATCCAGTCCAAATCTCCCCTGGTGCAACTTGAAGCCATTCGATCTCATCCTATCACTAGTTACAAGAGAGAAGAGGCCAACTCCCAGCTCACTACAACATCCCTTCAGGTAGTTATAGAGAGCAATAAGGCTCCAGACTGAACAATCCCAGCACCCTCAGCCATTCTTCATAAGGCCTGTGTTGCAGACCCCTCAACAGCTTCACTGCCCTTCTCTGGACATGTTAGTAGTACGTTTTCTCACTGAATCATGCATGGTAGATCATCATAAAGCTAGCAAGGGTTTTTAAGGCATTTATGTTTTTGAAACTGGACGCTCAAGCTGCAGAAAAAGGCACAACAAAAAGCAAGTTGTGTGACCATAACATAATAGCACAACATCAAAACAAAGTAGTAAGTAATGAAGAAAAAAAAAAACAAAACCCACAAAATAAAAAAAAATAATAATTAAAAAACAAAAAAGCAAAAAACTACTGTACTTTGACAGAAACAGTTCCAAAAACATCAGGGTTTTGTATATAATATAATATATATAATATATCACAGTTTTATTGTTTCATGGACAATAACTTCAAATCAACTGAATTAGTTCTTCCTCTCCTGCTCCTCCCCCTCAAAAAGTTTAACTTAATCAGCTTAATAATGGAGCCTCAAATAATTCGTTAGAAATTTAAGCAGTCACAATTTGTTCTTCCACTGACTTTGAAGAGCCATGTACCTATCAAGAGTATTATGCTTGCATCCTTGCTGGTTGGAATGGGCTGTCTATCTCACTTGCATCCTCATGGTTACAAGAGAACTGGAACTGTGGTTCATGCACAGCATAAACTGCAACGTAAATCAAGTGATTCACTAGCTTTCAGCAACTCATCTTCAAGTAACACTCTAGAAAAGATGAAATTTTCTCCGTTTAATGCAGCGGAAGAGTTGGACTGTCAACTGGTCTATCACCCAAATCCTAATTGAGCTAAATTTGGCAATTGTAGTTTATAACAAATTATTAGTATCACAGTCAAGACCAGAAATGAAGGAAAATGTTAACAATTTCCGGAAGATAATTTACATTTTCATATTTTTACGGTTAAATATAGTTTTTTGTACACTGGCAGGCCTCACTCTGACTAGCAGGAAGGCTTCTGTTGTCAATCATTAACGCTCATGACATTTGTTGATATTTATTGTGTAAAGTGCTCTTCCATTTGGGGGGTAATTGGCATAGAAAACATTCTTTTTTATTTTCATCACAATACAGCTGCTTACAGCATAATATGATCAAGGTCTTCCTTGTTCTTGAGTGCTTAGGCTTTAATTACTTTTTTTAAATCATTTTTTTCAATTTTTTTTTTCTTTCTTTAAGATTCTATGCTGGTAATGGCTGCCTCTCTTTCATCTGTGTTTCTGAACCTGTGGAAATATGTTATGCAGCAGCCCTTTGATATTAATATTTTATCAGTACTCAATAAAGAGGCTTAATTGTGACTAATGTACTCTGTCTGTAGACTATATCACATCAAATTCTTCTTAGGTCCATTAGTTGAAGGCTTGAAGAGCAATTTATGTCAGGAGAATTAAAACAGTTTAGACTCATAGTAAAGCTGAAAAGATTAAAATAAAAATATGCAGCAAAATTATAATGTTTCTCCAGTTGGGAAAAAAAATTCTGAAACTAAACTTCCTATAACTCAGCCCAGTTGCCTAACCATATTTTGTTCTTTGGGAGTAAAGGAAGAATATTTTTTTTCCTCCTCATCTCAAACCTTCAGAATAAATTGTAAAATACTTAAAATATTTTTCCTGTTTATCTATAATCAAAATTGTACAATATTTATTAAAAATAAATAAAAAGTTATTCAGATGGAGATTTACAGACTAGTTGGAAGGAGTGTCTTAAGGAGAAACAAACTAAATACAACAGAAGGTAAATAACAAAGAGAATGTAAAAAATTTGGTGTGACTTTATGGCTGGAAAAATTGTAGACTTTTATTTCAGTACAGTTTACCACTGAATTGCCCTGGATCTTCCTGTGAGGAGAGACATGTTTTCTAAATGTCTTTACTCTTTCCTATTGCATTCTTAGTGCTATTACAGGACCTTACTGGCACTCCTCTATGTAATAGAACGCAGTCCAAGAGTGATGTATGATACTTTCAACCCTGTTACTGTGAATGTTGTTTCTGAGAGGCTTCTCACTGAATGTTTGCAGAGGGAACAAGACTTTACGTATACCTTTTGCACAAACCCCAACATTTACCAACAGGATAGACTGCTGAAATTATTTCTGCAGCTCAAAGTTTACCACTGTTTCTTATTTTGGGACTGGTAATCAATGTAGACACAGCAGAGATCATGCAGAAATACAATTATATTTTAATTATCGTGTATGAATTAAACTTGATTAGAAGTTCTTCAGAGCAATAAAGTGAACACATCTGCCATTTATTTATAAAGGATGACAGTAAAATAAAATCAGTCAGTTATTAATACCAAATAGATTTGTTCTGTATCCTATACAATACCATTCTATCTGTATACAAAGAAGTTTATAATATACCCCATAAAAATGCAAAACAAATTTTGGAAATAAAAATGTATACCAGTTTTATGAGAAGACAGCAACTAACTATCCTTTCTCTACTTAGTAGCTTTTTTCTAGGGATGTGAAAAACCAGGAAGCCAACTGTGGGTCCATTTCTGGAAGTTTTTTATGAAGTCATTGACTAGGTTTGTCAATACATAAATGAATCACATACAATAGTGTTGCACTCCATGCAAATGTGAGACAACATTTTCAATGGATTTGGCACTGTACTTTTACTTCTATTCAAAATATCCCCCATTTTTTACACTATTATGATGAGATCAATTTCTACCACTCATTATTCCTCATCCCCAGCAATAAGCATGTATCAGGTGTTTCAAGCCACCTGGGAAAAAAAGATTAAAAAACATAACAAAATTAAGTGAATGATGAGAAGAGAAGATGAATACCATTTATATTTATGCATGTCAAAATAGTCCATGAGGGATTAACTGTTTCTCAGAACAAGCTTCCTCCAGGAGACATTTGATAATGACGCTGCAGGACATTATTTCCCTGTTAATATTCTCAAACTTGATACCTATCAAGTTATTTCAACAACCTCTTTTAATTGTTCATTCTTCTGCAGACTAAGAGGTACATTGTAATCACTTCTCAAGACATGCTGGAGAAGCACGAATGCACAAGATGAGAACATGTTTCTTTGAGATTCCTGCTGCAGTCTTTATTTAGTAATCCCAGTATTTTTTGTGATTATAACATTAATCACAAAGAAACAAATGTTTAATTGTCACATATCTCTGGCCAAAAGACAGCATGTATTCTCTCTACATAGACAAAATGGAAAATGACTGCAAGTATTTACAAATCACTTCCATAAATGTACAGTTAAAAATATATATCCTTTGTTATATATCCGCTTCATGTAAGAATATTGAGTGCTGTTAAGTGATGGTAACTTGAGGCCACACTTGAGTTCAATGGTCTATTTTTTCTAAATGCAAATGTGACAAGTCTTTAAGAGTCAGTTCTGTTCCCAGCTTGACTGAAGTTAATACAACTCCAAATGTGAACATATAACTCATTTGGCATGAATTATACATACCTAAGAATTGCAACGTGCTAGTCTATCATATATGTAGAAGAAACCCATGTGATTGGAAAACTCAGTTTTCATTAGCTTGTAAAATGAATGCTTTGGACTGCTGAGTGGTTGTATTCTTCTGTTTCTGACATAACCAAAGAAATGAGAACAATCTTGCAAACATGAAGTACTTTCTTTCGCAATTAAAGTTTTCTTTACTTGTTCTAGCTTTTGTTTTGTTTCTAACTTGCTGACTGATGCCTTAAAGCAAGACATTGTCTCTGCTTTAATTTTCTTTTCCTGCTCTCTTGTCTCTGTACTGCTACCTGTGAACAGATTATTTTCCTTTTACTGAAATACACTGCCTCTTAAAAAAACAGCCACCAATGTGTCCTTATAAAGATACAAACAGTGGGTATAGTAGCACCCTCCCCTCAAGCATCAATCAGTGAAGCTGTATAAAGAGCCCAGTCTTTCCACCCTGCAGGCTGGATCATAAACATACCTCGGAGCACAGCTCCCTCACAAGGCATTTCCTGAGCCCATTGCTATTGCAGTGCCTTTTCTAAGGTCCTCTAAATGCTGAAACTGAGGGATGTCTGATCGACTCACCTCCCCTTAGGGCAGCCCTAAAATCTGCTTTGCTTTATTGCTTTTCAATGCAATGCAATGCATGTGCCAGTGGAATAAAATGATTTTTCCAATTCTGCCAGCATTTTAGGTAGTCTCATCCCTAAACCTGATTGGGGTAAATGATTAAAAAATCATTCACGTCAGCTACTTTACCAGAAAAGAATGACAAAAAAATAACACAACAGATAGGGGCTGGTAAGGAGGAATTCCACCCCCCCCCCGCCCCCCCCCCCCGAAAAACACTTAAGAAAAATAGGAGGAACAAATTTCAGTAAGGTAAATGTTGGATTTATTGTTATTGTTTGTTTTTTTTTCAAGCAAAGTAACTTCTAAAATCACAGATAATCGTTACTGCATTTTAACTGGACACTTCTACTCTCAGGGTCTTAGTTTTTATCAATACTATTTCTGGCAAATTTCTAAAATGTGTATAGAGTTGTTTGGAAGAAAATTTTAATCTCTCTATTTCACACAGTTTGTCTGTGTTTGCACAAAATCAGATGCTGCCTGCCTTGCATGATTTCATAATTGCAAATGGCATGCAAAATTAATCTGATTTTACTGCATGAGAAAATGACCACACTTGTTCTTTTGTTACTGGAAACCATGAGATGAATGGGCTATTGGAGTGTGCTAACTTTTTTGTTTTGCAATGAGAATAAGGGAGTTTGGAGTAAAGATTTTCCACTGTGAAATATTTTGTGAATTCTTGCCAGTTTGGATTAGGCTTCTCCAGTTTCACATTGATAGACTTTTGGCCTTTAGTTAACCCTGAAACATTTTCTTTAGAACCATGTGCCCAGATGACAGCAGTTGGCAGCTGACTACCTGCTATCATAAAATACAGCAGAACAAGATGAAAATAAAAATTCAAGGAAAAGCAGAAAGAATTTTTGCTCATCATCTGAAGATGGAATGCTGTTTGGGTATTCTGGTCACCCTACTTTGCGTGTCATAAAGTTTTTCCATTTCT